>NC_137985.1:42993787-44466003 GCF_963924665.1 Micromys minutus
CTCCACCCCAATGTGAGTATAGTGTGTGTCTGTATGTCTGTATGTCTGTGTGTATGTATGTATGTGTCTGTTTGTGGTTTTGTGTGTGTGTGTCTGTATGTGTCTGTGTGTGCAGTGTATGTGTCTGCATGTAGATCTCTCTGTGTGTGTATGTGTGTGTGTACTCTTGTAGGGTGCAGAGGAAGACATCAGGTGTCTTATTTTATCACTCTCTGCTATAATCTTGATGCAGAGTCTTTCATTGGACCTGGAGCAAGGCTGGCAGCCAGAAAGCCCCCAGATCCTCCTTACTGATGCTCCTATGATGCTGAGATGACAGGCATGCATGCCCACACTTGACATTTTCCATTGGCATTGCATAGTTGAACTCAGGTCCTCATGCCCTCAAATCAAGTGATCTTACCCAGTAAGCCATCTTTCCAGTACCAATGAAAACTATTTGTATGAACAAAGAAGCTGGCACATCTGATGTGGGTAAAATCACCAAAAATAAAATGGTTTAAGAGAACTTTGATAGTTAACTTGGTTATTTTTACACAATCTAGAGTCACTTGGGAAGAGATGAGGGCATGTCTACACTCAGTCAGCCTGTGGACATGTTTGTGGAGAGTTTGCTTGTTTTGGTTCATTAATGAGGGAAGACATAGCACACCATGGGCAGCATCATTCCCTAGGCAGGATTCCTGAACCATGTAAGAGTGGAGAGACTGAGCTGAGGACAAGCAAACGTGTGTGTGTATCTGTGTGTGTGTGTGTGTGTGTGTGTGTGTGTGTGTGTGCACTTATTGCTCTTTGCTCTTGAGTGCAGATGTGAAATGACTAGATATCTGTAGCTCCCTCATGTCTTGCATTTCCCCACTGTGATAGACTGTAACATGTAATTATAAATGGAAATAAACCCCACTTCTCCTTTAATTTGCTTTTTGTCAGAGTGTCTTGTTTTGTTGTTGTTTTTATTCACAGCAACAGAAATGAAACTAGAGCAAGGACCATGCAAGAAATTCTAAGACACAAGTGAGGCTAATAGATGAAAGAAAAATGGTCAGATAAACAGAAAGGCAATGAAACAAGCATCGTAGAATCGTGTCGAAGGAGGAGAGGTGATTGATATTAGGAATTACCTCCAGTGACTAACACAAGCATAAGGCTACAGAGAGATTCTCACTATAAAGAAGTTCCACCACACGGGCAATAGCTGGGGAAAACGAACCTTAAGAACATTGTTCATTAGGAAAGAAAATGACCGACGGCAAGCTCTGATAACGCATGGCCTGTACTTCTAATAATTGTGCATATAATTATAAGTTTGTACAATTTGCTTTTCTTTCTATGTGTTTATGGATATTTGTGTGTACATGTCATATTTATATGTGTGAGCTGTCTATATGTGTATGTGCATGTTCAATGTACAACTGTAGGAGAGGTTGGGGTATGTGTAAGCCCCAGGCTGGTGTCTGGAGTCTGCTTTGATTGCTTTCTACCCTGCCCTTTATTCCTGGAGTCAGGGTGTCTCAAACCAAGAGTTCTCAAATATTTCTAGTCCAAGTAATCAGCCTGCTCCAGTGACTTCCCATCTCTGCCCTCGGAGATCTGGAGTTGCAGGTGGGCCACTCCCCTGCCTGGCCTTGGTGTCCATGATGACCATCCAAACTCCTCATCCTTTTATGGCCCTCATTCTGCATGACTACCCAACCCAATACAGTCTAATTTTTATTAATGGTTGCAGGTTACAAGCTCTCAGAATCTCTGTAAATATAATGCAAGCAATCAGACTACAGCATCACAGCATGCTTGAAACCATGATTCCCAGACCACAAAGAGTTTCTTTTATGTTGCTGTGATAAAAACAAAACAAGACACACTCTGACAAATGGCTTTCTTCTAGAGTCATAAAAGCCACAGAGAAGATGCGTAGGGAAGCATTTTGTGTTGTGTAGAATCTCACGTTGTTGGTCAGTTACTAGGTTGTTACCTCTGTGTGTGAGAAGAGTTATACATAGGACAGATTTCTAAATGCTTCTCTCTTGAAGCCAATCAGGGTTTTAGCTGGCACTTGGAGTTTTGGTTTTCATTTATCTAGAAATTTTATTCATGTGGAATATCTCATTTTCTCATATGGCTAAATTAAAAGAGGACATTATCACTCCACTGGGATGGTGTCCTGAAACTTAGAACAAATGATTTTATTCAAAAATCTTTCTTGAGCTTATTTGAGGGGTGGGGTCAGAATAGCTTGGGGCATTGGGGTAGGAGATGCTACCGGTGTAGAAAGACAGCGCAGAGAGAGAAGTAGCAGGTTGCCTAAACTAAACTTATCTTATTCTCCACTTTCGTAAGTTAGCCAGGGACCAGCTGTCAGGCTGTTCGCCAAATTCCAGAGGACGAGTAAATAAACAGTTAGGGCAACTTACTCTGCAAATTTGCACATGGCCACCCACACAAGCACTAAATTAAACTCATGCCAACCAAAAGGCAGGCTGCATGCAGCCAAATAAGAGCTGTTAACCTGTCCTCTCTTCATTAGGTGCCCGCCTGGTTTAGACCTCAGCCATATTCACATCCTGTCTAGAAGGGAAATGGTTAATGTGAGCCCCCTCCCCCCCTTTGCTTCAGGCAGATCCACTGGTACATATGGCAAGTTCTTTGTCCTTGGTGGGGAGGGTATATAGACAGTGGTGTGGTCAGATTTATGCTTGTAGGGAGGGGGAGCCCATATTTCCTGAAATGTCTTAACTTAGACCAGCTCTAACTGGATTCTATTGCTGTTTGATTTCCAGAACATGTGCTCGATTGCCCAAGGGAATAGGCAATCCTCCGAATGAATATTGAAATACCCAGTCGTTATTTGTTCTGGGGGAGTGCCAGGGCCGCCTGCTGCCTGGGCTTTAGTGGAACTGAATAGGGGCTCCTATTTTAAATACTCAAAGGGCATTCAATGCAGTTGCCTTCAGAAAGATTCAAATGAAGACCCCCCCCCACCCCGCCCCGCATAAACATTGTTGAGTTGCAACACCTATAATGAGAAAGATTATTGTGTGTTCTACCAGAGAATTATGATTCCAGGCCCAATCATTTGGAGTAAATTCCTCACCGCTGTTTCTCCACTTATATCTGCAGATGAACTGGCAAAAATTCAATGGCCAGGACAGGTTTGGAAAAATGAGGTGTGCATTCAAGTTGCCCAAAGCCCACATGAATAGTGTGTACAGCCGCGCACCTCTCTAGGGAGGCATTATAGACCCGCTTGCGTGCCGCACACCTCTCTAGGGAGGCAGTTATAGATCTCTGGACCCGCTTGCGTGCTTGAAAACTCGCCTGGTACCCTTTGTAAAGACAGAGCTTGAGGGAGTGGAGGCAGCAGAAAAATCCGAGCAGCAGAATGAGCTGAGGATTCTCCCGGGCAGTTTTCTGAACACTGTAGTTGCAAAAGTCATGCTGCTTAAATGAGAAGGAATTTTGCGGACTGCGGGTGATTCTGCCACAAGAATCACAGCGTTTAGGGTCCCCGTTCTCTGTACTTTTTAGTTCTGATTGCTTTGAATGCAAACTAAAAAAAAAATACTGGAGGACAATGGCTCCTCTCAAAGCAGGTCCCAAGCTCCTATTGGGTAGAAATATCCTGTTTTAATATTGAGAGGTACCGCTTTTGTTTAATTACTTTTTAAAAAGTATGCCATCGATTTTTAGAATGGGTCCACCTTGCTCAGCCTGCTACCCTTGTAGACTCTAAGGCATAAGGGTACAGAAGACTTGCTTGCATGGAGCAAGTTTGAAATGTTGGGTCTGACTGCAGCATTCCCCACAAATAAAATACTGGATCTCGATTTAGGGGGAGAAGGCAGAATTGGAGTTTCCAGTAACTATGGCAACCAAATCAGAAGCACATATTAATGGGAGGCAAAAGCAGCTGGCAGTTTGCCTGGGCATCACTCGGAAGCACTGGCTGCCTCAGGTGAGTGTTGTAAATAGGACTGCAGAATTAGTTCTGTAGCCTCTACTTGCTCTGCCTGAAGGAGCGCTGGCCCTGGCCCCGTGTCCCCCTCCAGCCATTTATTTTTGCCACCTTTGAGAAACCTGCCATCAGGCTGTTATTGTTAATTTGAGTCTATCTCACTAGATTGTGAGCTCTTTGGAGTCAGGAGTGCTACTTTAATTTGCAACCCTGTACCCTGAACATTTCTCATTTATATAAATTAGTGTGGGGCCTGCAGACCATGGCACCAGAGAGACTGGCATGGAGCTGGTGAGGGGAAGCATGTCCAGAGACTGGCAGGAGTGGGGATAACTCCCTCCCTGTTGCCATGCCTGCCTTGGTGCTCCTAACCTGGTGACCCTCCAACCAGGGGCTCACAGGTAGTCAGTCAGTCACTTAGCCCAGCCCCTGGAAATCTTTCTATTGCAAACAAGGCATCTTTGTAGCCTCAGCCTTCAGCCAATGACATTTACCCACCCTGGATATTCTCACCCCCTTGGTTACCCTCAAATAAAGTATATGTGTTCAAACCCACCTCAAATAAAGAAATATACACAAGCCAAGGTTGTCTCAGAGTGGTTTTATTGAAAATCATCAGACCTTCATCTAAAAGAGCTATAACATTGAGATACTTAGAGAAAGCCTCCCCTACACACACACACACACACACACACACACACACACACACACTAGCTCCCAGCCTGACCAGGATCCTGCCCATTCCAGACTCTGCTTCATCCCACCAGCCAAGTGTGCAGCAGAATCTGAGCACCCTGAGGGGGAGAAATTGGAAGACCCATAACTCAAACATTCATCGCAGACCCTACTTCACTCCTCCTGGCCTGATGTTCACCAAGTCCCATGCCCCAGAAGGAAGAGGCAGACGATGGATCTTACCCTTTCCAGACTTCACCCCGACGGGTGTACTGGTAGCACCCAGACACCTCATGAGGAAAGGCAGAACCCAGAACCAGAGATTAGTATACTTGTATAACAATAAGAAGCTTGAGAAAGGTTTGCCCAGCTGAATTCAGTTCCATTAGGCTGAATTGGGTATAATTGAATGAAATTGCATTTACTTCCTTCTAACTTCCTCAGCTAATCCATCTTGCTAGGTATATTTGTATTACACAGTAGGTATGGCTGGGCAGTTTAGGTAAGTGGGATTTAGAGTAAATTCCAGAGTTCTTTCTGGGGCAGAAGCAACGCCATGAGTCTAGAAGAATATTGTCTGCTGTCTGCTCCAAGTGGGTCACACAGCTCAATCCTCTGGGGCCATGTTTCTGATGCCACTTCTATTTAGCTGAGAGGATGCTTTAAATAAGTCTGTGTGTTTCTCTACTTATGAACCCTCCCAAATAATTCCTTACCTCTAAGAAAAACTGTGCCCTCGTCGGAGAAGAAAGATTCACAGTGGTGTTGAATTGGCGTCTTCCATTCAATACTCCTGTTTATGCTGAAAAATGTAAATAAGGATATTTGCTCTTTATAGATGAAATAATGGATACGGCGATTAGAAACTTTAAAAACTGCACCCTGAGTTAAGTGATTGTAAGAATAAAACTGTCAAGTGGCCTTCGTTGCTTTTATTTTCCTCTTTCTTAATTTAAGAAATGTGTAAATTTAACCCCTGGTCCTAGAGGTACCAACTCTGCCCACAGTGTCATAGCTGAGTCAAAAACCATCCTTCCATCCACAGGGATCCCTTAACCTTTCACCAGCTGGATGCTCGCCTGCCCTGAGACTTTTATGCTCTCAAGCATGGGAACAGTCTAAGCTAAGTTCTTCTGGATGTTTCTGGGCAAAGATGTTCTTGACAGGGCAACCTTGTGTTTCTTCCTTATCTTCTGTGATCATTGCTTTTGTGGCCAGAAATGCTCTGAAAATGACAGTGTGCTCTCAGTAAAGTACTGATGAGTTTCTGGTTCTTTTAAGGGGGGAAAAACAACAACAAAACACACTTGACTCTTTACTAGAAGTCTTCGTTGTTATGGAATCTGCACTGCAAATGAAGAACCCAATCTATCAGTAACAGGAGTGAGAATAAGGTCAATGTTCCTGGAGTTCTTCCTCTGTGAATGGTACCACTGGAGACTTGCAAAACTGTGCATCTTTAGTTCATCTGCTCCATGGACTGGTGGTGGTGCAGGTACTTTTGTTAAACTGCCTTCTAGACTGTGATCCAGAGAGAGAGAGAGAGAGAGAGAGAGAGAGAGAGAGAGACAGAGACAGAGACAGAGAGGCAGAGAGGCAGAGAGAGAGGGAGGGGCATTAAGTCAGGCAGCTATGAAACACTTCTGCCAGTCTCTGAGCCCAAGTTGTAGGATTTCATATTCTTAATTACTGGCTATTTTTGGAAGGGGGGTAGAGAAGGAAAACGGCTCATGTTCCAGGATCTCATTATGCTAAGTGATTTTTTCCCATTTCCTTCTCATTAAGACTCTTTCATGATGCAAATTTTGTCACCTCCATTTTTCTTCTACGAGCTCTTTAATAATAACCATTAATCACATGGCCATTAGGAGGAAGAATTCTACCCCATCTCATCTTTCTCTTTTGTCCCCCTTCCCATAGTTACTGAGTCCTTTATTCCAAGAACTGAGTTAATCCTGAGAATACTCACAAACAAAACAAATATAAAACAATCTACACGTTCAAGAATTTCACATTTGGTGGGAGATACACTAAAGAAATAATCTTCATATAATTCTTGCATTTGCTAAATTAGTGATATGCACAGGCATGCTTACGTTCCCTTCGCATCTTCTGTTATAGGGAAAGACTGTGTGCTCCATTAAGTTGAGGGTCAGCTACAACTTCTGGATTTGCAGTTTTCTTCATTCATCCCATGCTACGCAATCCAAAACAACTCTAACATAATTTTTAGGTTAAATATTTCTAACTTTTGAAGCACTATAAACAGAAACTGCCAGGCTGAAAACATGTAAGTTGTAGTTAGAGCACAAGCACACTAGAAATAATTTAGAAATTTACCTTGAAGTATATGAATGAAGTGCTTAGGAAACATGAGTGGATTTCATGTTTGGACTTGGGCCCCATCTCTGATAAATGTCAATAGGTATATGCAAACATTTGAAAATATAAAGAAATAACATGAAATGATTCTCATCTCAAGCATTTCTCACAAGCAATACTGGAGCTGTCTGATCTTCCATCTGCTCTAAGCCAGCCATTCCACAATGTGCAAGCTTTACTTTATATCCTCAGCAACGTTCTTCCTGCCACTTTCTCTTCCTTCTTGTGTTCCTAGACTTACTGGGTGTGCCCCCTACCCCTCCAGCAGCTTTATAGAGGAGGACAGTGTCAAAGCCAAGGTCCTACAGCACATCAAATGCACACTCACATGCGTGCTTGCACACACACACACACACACACACACACACACACACACACACACATACACTGCTTCCTGCCAATGCTTTATTTCTTGGGTGCTTGCTGTCTGAGTGTAATATGTTACTGACAGGTCTCTTTAGGTGATAAGAAACTATAGAGTTCTGCTAAAATCAAGATATGTTCCCTATAGGTCCAACTTTTACCCAGAATGTTCCTTTGCCAAATTTTAGTAACAATTATATGTAATCACTTTTAGAATTTCTTAAGTTAGTTATGAGGGTTTTTTTCTAAGTTTTTTTTTTCTTTTTTTATTGGATATTCTCTGTGTTTACATTTCAAATGTTATCCCCTTTCCTCCCACTCCTATCCTCCCTCCCCCTCCACTTGCTTCCATGAAAATGCTCCCTCTCCACCTCAGTGCCTTGGCATTCCCCCACACTGGGCAAACACGCCTTCACTGGACCAAAGGCCTCTTCTCCCATTGATGCCAGACAATGCCATCCTCTGCTACGTATGCAACTGGAGCCATGGGTCTCTCCATGTGTGTTCAATGGTTGGTGTTTTAGTCTCTGGGAGTTCTAGAGGGTTTGGTTGGTTGATAATATAGTCCTTCCCATGGGGTTGCAGACCCTTTCAGCTCCTTCAGTTCTTTCTCTAGCTCCTTCATTGGGGTCCCTGTATTCAGTCTGATAGTTAGCTGCAAGCATCCTCCTCTGTATCAGTATGCTTCTGGCAGAGCCTCCAAGGAGGCATCCATATCTGGCTCCTCCCAGTAAGCACTTCTTGGCATCAGCAATAGTGCTTGGGTTTGGTGGCTGCATATGGGGTGGATCCCCTGGTGAGGCAGTCTCTGGATGATCTTTTCTTCAACCCCTGCTTCTCTATTTGTTCCTGTATTTCCTCCCATGAGTGTTTTGTTATCCATTCTAAGAAGGACTGAGGCATCCACATTCTGGCCTTCCTTCTTTTTTGAGCTTCATAAGGTCTGTAAATTGTTTCTTGGGTATTCAGAGCTTTTGAGGGCTAGTATCTGCTTATCAGTGAGTACATACTATGTGTGTATGGGTTGTTAATATTAATTATTTTTAGTACTATCAGTGGATAACAGAGAAAATGGAACTTAATTTTTGTTTTACTTCTGCCTTCTCAAGGGAAAATATCTCCACATTGAAATAAAATGAGTAAGATGTAGCACCTGTTAAAAGATCATCTGTTTATAGCTGGGGAATTCAAGTCAGCCAGCTCAAAACTACTAAAAAGAAAAATGTGAGAGCCACACCAGTGATGCCTTAGATGCTTCTCGGGGATCTTCCATGGCCAGTTAGGCAACACAAAGCAGCATTCTGGCATTCTGCAAGGAGTGTGGTCCTGTCACTGGAGGTGACTCCAGTGTTCCTATGGTTTGTGAACATAGGAAAGATATGAACGATGTCTTAGAGACTGAGTTCACGTCCCATTGTTCTCTTTGATAGTGTCACTGAACTAATTCTATTGTTCCACAGTTGCTCACCCCCATTCATCTTAGAAATGATGCTGTTAGTAACATAATAGTAAGTGGGCCAAATCTGGCCCTTCCCACTCAAACTGAACAGTCTTGTACAAGCACATAAATCGAACATACCAAGAAACATTGATGAATATGATTTTTTAAAAACCATTTTAATAGTTGACACTATTTGCAATATAGATTTCTAAATCATGTTGAGTTAAAAAGGATAATGAAACAAAAAGCTTCCCCTGCCCCCACCCAAGAAAACATGGAGTCTATTTTGTGTTATCCAACTATTCCTGGGCATAAGGCCTACTCTGGAATGTGGTGGATACACCTAATGACACTCCACTGGGGAAAGATGATTTTCTGTTTATCAGTTCCTATCAACTGCAAATATATTATTGGTTAGGAGTGGGACCCTGTGTCCACTTCAGCCTCACGGTGATAGGGCCCAATCGATCTGGAACTTGTGCGAGCCTTAAGGGTTCTGCCATAGTATCTGCAAATTCATATGTCCATTATTAGCCTTTTGTATATGGAAGACAGTTTTCTTGGAATCACCCACCACCTCTGGCTCTTATACTCTTCCTGTCTCCTCTTCTGCATAGAACCCGGTGGCTTGAAGGGAGGACTTTGATGAAGATAACCCATTGAGGACTGAGCATTCCAAAGAATCTCACTCTCTACACACTGTCTGGATATGAGTTTCTGTGTTAATTCCCATCAACTGTGAGAAGAAGCTTCTCTGATAAGGAATGAAGTCTGTGTTTTTCAAAAAGATGGACTTTCAAGAACCAGCTGAACCTCAGATGCCTGTCCAAGTTCTACATCCTGTTGTTACTGATCAAGACTCATAGATTATGCCAAGATTCCTAATGGTTTGAGAGGTGCCACCCAAAGTGTAGCCAAGGAAACCTCCACAGGGAGCTTAGTCTGGACCCATAATATGTGAAAGACCAAGGATTACATGGAATCTGTATAACCAGAGTCTGAAATATTAGTTCTACAGATAGATAGATAGATAGATAGATAGATAGATAGATAGATAGATAGATAGATAGATAGATAGACAGGCAGGCAGGCAGGCAGGCAGGCAGGCAGGCAGGCAGACAGACAGACAGACAGTAAACTCAGGAACATGGAGACTCTAGGCCCATCACATCTATACTAACTTCCTGTCCTCTGTACCTGCTGCCCAGATTCATTTATCTCCTTATCCAGCTGCCCTAGAGTAACACTATCAACTCTCATTTGCTCATAGTGTGCAGATATAATCTAGAGGACACAGGTAAGAAAAACTAACATTCCATGGAAGATGAGGGTGGGGTTCAATAGTGATCACCCGAGGACGCCATCCTTTATTGCTGTAATCACAGTTGTGTCCCATAATAACTACAGTCCCTGGAAGAGTCTCATGCATGGTTTTTGTTCACTTCATTTTGATGTTCCAAGCATATTGGATACAAACACAGATTCAAAACATCCTGGCCTTGTACCAGATTAAAAACACAATTAACTAGTTAAACATATTTGAACATGCTGAGAGAGGGCTCCAAAATCTGGCTGTGAGGCTCAGCCCTTAGCCTGGCCTCTTCATCGTATTTGGCAAGATATAATGAGAGCACTGAAGAAACAGACTCAAGTAAGTATCTCTTATTGCCCCCGTTTCTTTCTGCTTCTCAGTCTACTTATTTAAATCTATCACAGTCACTTTCTCCTTGATAACCCTTTGCATTGAAGACTTGGAGGTAAATGTGATTTCTCTCTCTCTCTCTCTCTCTCTCTCTCTCTCTCTCTCTCTCTCTCTCTCTCTCTCTCTCTCTCTCTCGGTGTGTGTGTGTGTGTGTGTGTGTGTGTGTGTGTGTGTGTGTGTTTCTAAGAACTAATATATGATTCCTGTGTTCTGAGTCCCATTACTATAAGGAAGTAATGGCAAGGTATGTAGGAGAGAATTATCCGTGCTTTTCTGATGCAGCAATATTTATGGTTCCTAGTCTGTATTTAATTCATTTTGATTTAATAAGTCTACCTCTGAGCAAGTTAACTACAGAGACACCAACAGGCTGAAACATTCACCTGCCTCCAAGCAAGCTGATGAATCTTTGATTAGAGCTGGCAATGCCTGTAGAGAGGCCACCAGTCCTTGAGACTTTTTTTTTCAAAGCACAGCTTGTGGTTATTGGCCTTCCTGAGGATCTCATATTTATCTGAGTCTCTTGTCAAAGGACTTCAGCAAAGTGAGGGAACAATCCCTGGGGCTTTTCTTGAGCTCTATTTAGCAGTGTACTGATGGCCAACACACACACATGTACACACATACACACACCAACTACAGCAATTTGTGTTTGACTTGAATCTTGAAAAAAAAAAAAAAACATACAGAAACAGAAAAGTTGGGATCCATTCCGCAAATTTAAATATAATAGCTAGACTATCTTTGAGCAGAGTTTTCAGTTTTTAATATTTTTACATTATTGGACTATATCATCTTTAGACTCTAACATTTGTGTGTATTTTTTATTGAAACAGCTTTTTAATCAAAATGATTGTGAGGGGATGGGTATAATGACTCAAATCAGTAATATCTGTAGTCTGAGCCAGAAAGAATACTACGGATCTGAGACTGGGATGAGCTACAGTGTAAGTAAGGCCTTGCTTTAAAAAAAAAAAAAAAGATGGTGATTTACTTCAATTAGTACAGAGTCAAATGGTACCATAGTTACATGATGCTATAAATACACACACTCTCCTGAGTTGTACACCTAAAAATGGTTAATTATTAAGGTGAATTATGCTCTATGTAATTTACTATAATAAAAAATTGAAAAAGTAGTCAACATGTCTAAAGCAAGATAAATAATATATCATTTCTTTGAAATTTCATTTTTTTCTCATTTCACCAAAGTCATCTACCATACTAGTTATGTGGACATCTGTTTACAAAACACATATAACAATAACTAATGTAGATCTTGCTTTCCAGACTTAGGACCAAACGTGGTCTAAAATGAAAGTTAAATTTATCAATATTGGGGGTTTTCATGAAGTGTATAAAACCTTCACAGTCCACTTTAAATATGTAGTGTAGCTTCAAGCATAAGAGGTTAGGATGACTTGAGTTGACTTGATTTCCAATGCAGACTCCAAATGTTTTTTATGTGTACTGTTCTTTATACATGTGTTCTCCCATTCCCCCTCACTTAGCCAAGCTAAAGAGCTACTTCCAGGTAACCTTGATGATCTAAACACAATCATTTCAACCCCTAGGACACTGGAATGTGCTGGGTTCTATCATTTCTTTTATCATATGAATTTCAATAGCTTATACATGTTCTTCTTTCACTCGTTTATAAACTCCCAAATGAGGAACTGTCTCATGTCTTTATGTCTTCAAATTTAGTGATGTTTGAATATAATCTGAACAATCAATGTGATCTGGTCAAGAAAAGACCTAATGGCAATCTTCAAGAGTATTTCTAGAAATGGTGTTCTCTCTTTAAACATTTTGGCACATATGTTCTTCATATGGACGAGGATCTTACAGAATTAGCCGCATGGCGGGATGACAGCCACAAGTCCCATGTTTGAGAGTGTGGCTAGAGAGAAAGCAGGTGTGTCATGCATTCTTCCTTGAGAAACTATTCTGAGTCTGCTATTATGTTCTTCTTTGATAAAAAGGAAAGATGATAACACATGAATATATTGAGTTGTTTGAGTTGATTTGGTTTCCACTGCAAAGTCCCAATGTTTACTAGCTGAGTAGCTTTTAGATCTGATATAACGGTATATGGCCTTCAGTAAATTGTGGCATTAGTATATAGGCTCTGTGTACTTGATATAATGATCAGCTGAGATAAGGTAAACAAAGTCACCAGCCCTCAATATGTTTCATGAGTAGTGTTGTGTTATTCAGTTTGGCTTAATGTGCGTCCTCCATTTTATTACTATATGTTAATTACACAAAGAATGGATTTAGGATGAGTATATATATAGTCATATATCTTGACTATAGCCAACCCTCACTTCCATAATATATTCCTCTTTGCCCATTTCCCCTGATCCCAAACCTTTTCCTTAATAATCTCTTCTTTTGCTTTCATATCCCTCAAGGTATTAAAGCTAAGCCCCTTGACACCAGGAGATTATGTTTTGGAAGGAGACACTAGCCATGGAACATATGGGACCTTGATATAACTGGCACACTGGGAAAGGGGATGCCCGAGCAGAGTAGGCCACAGCTGTTAGGCTAATTTTGTTTGCTAAAAATAACATCTCAACTGACCAAAGCCAATCCAGCTATTCTGTGGAAGATAGTGCCTCAAATAGACTGATTCCTCTTTATAAAACTCTGTCATGCTATTGCACGATTCTCCAGTGTTTTCTTTTCCATCATTACCTACAAGCAAAATGCATTATATAAAAACCACATAATTAGCTCAGTAATATTATTAATACAATGATGTCATAGGCCAGCATTATTACACTTCAGTGATGCTCCATGTACTAAAATTGGCTGAAAGAAACAAACAGGCAGAGCTGCATGGAAGAGCTTTGGACCAACTGAGTCACTTGGAATACTCTCTCCAGCCTGCTGAGATGTAAGCATGTTGTTCAGTGAGCTCCAGGTTTCCGGCTGTCACAGGCTTTGATGATGCAGCTTTGAGTCATTTCTGCACATGTAAATAACCCCTCACCCACACTTCTGTAATTAACCTCAATATATTGGTTCCTCACTGGTTCCCTGGGTCAAACTTTTGCGTTGCCCACACATTTCTCTGTCATCTGTGATGAGTAGATATCTGTGCATTGTATATTCCCAGGAAAACTTTTCTTATACAACACCTTCATACCAACTATAGGGGCAAAGATCATACAAGATACTTCATACCATCCTCCTGTAATTTTCCAGAAAGAAAAAGACCAACCAAAATCCTATGAATCTTTCCAGATGGTATAAACACTTTACATGAAACAACCAGATCTGTGGGTTCTAAGAGGTGGATTCTAAAACCTTCTTCATGGTATATTTATATATCTATATGTTTATATGTCTGTATGTCTATCTATATATCTACATATATCTACATATCTATATATCTACATATCTACGTATTTATCTATCTATATATACATCTATATATCTATATATCTACATATCTATGTATCTATCTATATATATATACATCTATATATCTACATATCTATAAACCTATATATCTACATATCTATATATCTACATATCTACATATCTATGTATCTACATATCTATATATCTATGTATCTACATATCTATATATCTATATATCTATATATCTATATATCTATATATCTATATATCTATATATCTACATATCTACATAGCCATAAGTATTTCCTATAGAGAAGCACAGCCATATCTCTGTTCTCATGCTTATACTCCAAGGCAGAGAGATACTTGTACAATTATTCCACTTTCTTCAGGCCCCAAGGGCCTCCACATACAGTTTTAATCTGAGTGTAGCTATATGGGCCCAGTTCTGTTGTCTCAATTGTGGACACCGCTAAGACCAACACTTCAGAATTTCTGATCGAGTCTGGAGGCCTCCGTTGCAGCTAGAGCACTGGTCTACAGCTTGATCTGCCATTCTGCCTCCTTCACGGCATCGGCATTCTCCTGTGAGCACCTTCTGATTAACCTGCTGCATACCAATATAGCACCTCCTCATTTATTCCTGGGGATATTAGGCTATTCCAAGTGGATTCTTGGGTAGCTATAACATGCAAAGAAGAATATGAGAACCAGCCAGAAATTTTAGGACTCCATGCCATAGAGGTTTAAAGCCTAGGGAGGAATAATATTATATGTGTGTGTGTGTGTGTGTGTGTGTGTGTGTGTACATATGTACATATGTATAAAGCTGACTTAGGACAGTGAGGGGAGTAAGAGCGGGGCACATGCAAGAGAGGACACATATTCAGGGCAGAAGCAGCAGCAACATACCCTTCTGCTTCAGTCCCCTCACATTAAGGTATGAGTCACACATAGGCCCTTGAGAGACGGGAAGAATGATGGTGCAATGGCAAAGAGCCTCTCAGAAGGTCATGCCATGCTGACGTGAGTGTGAGAACAGCTAAAGACCTTGGGACTCCAGGCTGAGAGGCTAAGAGCCCGGGAAGGGGATAAAAGAGGAAAATGAGGAAGGGGCACCGATGATCAAACTATATTATCTACTTTAATATGTTTCGTGGAAAACACCTAAGTGGAGAGATCAGCGTCTGCTCATCGGCCATCCTTGTGAAGTGATTTCTCTATACACGAAGGCTCACTTAGGGCTACGCTGGGCCACAGCTGGAAGAATGTAATAATCAGGTTTCTTCTCCTTTAGCCCACTTCCAGACCTGAAGTCTTTAAGCAGGAATGCTCTTAAAAAGATCATATATCTTTATAACATTTTTTTCAAGGAATAAAATGAGCTTGAATATGACTAGAGGATATACCAAATAGGCTTATAAAAAGGAAAACCTGTTACAGGACAGACCACAATTTCATTGGCTATCTACCTAAGTTATTGTTCTGAAGACAGGTATCTTTCCGTTACAGAGGAGAATATAACTCGCACACAACTCTCAGAGGCATTCAAACCACATCAGTTTGTATGAAAATTGCCTACATACAATATAACACTATAGCCAACATGACCTCCTGTGTAATGTATTCCACCTGCCTTGTGGGGAACTCCTACTATTGTTCGACAGATTCACTTATGTAATAAATTTAATACCCCACTCCCTTCCTATCCTCCTCCTTCTCTCTCTAGTATCCAACAATTTTCCCTCCTCCTTCAATGTCTTCTTTTCTGTGAGATTCACTGAGTTTAGTTAAAGTTTCTTGTCTGTGCATCGGCAGAAGGCCATTTCCTGGTACCAGGGCAACACTCAAGAACATGCTGCCCTTCCCCCAACAGTCATTAACTGTCAGTAGTCCATGAGGAAGGGGCAGGTCTCCATGGACACGCCCCCATAGATGATAAAATGTTGATATGTCTAATCTTGTGTGGGTTGTGTGCAGGAAACACAGCTGTAATGAGTTCACAAATGTGTGGCACTATTATCAGCAAACCTTATAATGCTACTGAATATCTCCCCATATTCTAGATCTTATATTCTTCCCACCTGTTTTCCCAGATGCTCCCCGGGCCAGTCAAACATCACTTATTCTCAGCACTTTGGGCACTTACTGGTTTCTGAGCCATTGCCTGCTGAAGTAAGAAGTTTTCTCCGATAAAGGCTGGGGTGGTACTAGACTAGGCAGATAAATGAGAGTATCTGTAAGGCAGTTTGACAACATGACCATTCTATAAAACAATATATTTCCCCTATAAATCCCAAGCCATGGGCTCTTGACCAGGTTTGCAGAAAAAAAAAAAAGTATAAGTTCCTTTCTACCGGGCAAGCTTCAAATCCAATCAGAAAGTGGTTGGTGACCCCATAATACCCACAACACTATTTTGCTAGAAAGCACATTTTGCCTGAAGGATTGTAGATTGCAGTATTCATAGCTAAATGAAGCTGTTGATGCCTTTTCTTTTTACCAAGAAGTCTACATAACACCTTCTGGCTCTATGAAGTCTAGCCAATAGGGAAGAACCCTAAGGCTCAGCTCCAGATTGATTTCTCTGTGTCATGTGACCAATGTGTACATTGTCTTTATTAAGGAGGACTTACTCTATGTGTTTGGAGTTTAATTATGCTGAGTCCTTCACTTATATAGTCTCTTAGTCAGACTGTTCATCTGCAACAGTCATTAAAGGGTATGACAACCAGTTTGCACAATGAAGCAAGAGAGAGAGAGAGAGAGAGAGAGAGAGTTTTAATGCTTTGAGGCATGTTTCTTTTCCGTTACATGTTATTCTTAATAAATTTGATTAAAGGTCCGGTCTTTATTGCCTTACAATCTCCAGTCAGTTCTCCATGCACTATTGGAAGATTTGATGAACCATATTTGTTTACACATGACTCTTTTGTCCTCTCTTCCTCTTTTTTCTTCCCAGTCTCTCTCTCCATCTCTCTTTCCTTTCCTTCTGCACCCCTCTCTGCTTTCCCTTCTCGCCTCTCCCAGTCCTAACCCCGATCTAAGAGCTTAAAGGCTCACAAGTTAACTCTGACAGTTAGTGGAATGTGATCACACGGGGAGATAATTCTGCATCTGTATGTGCTCCAGTACAGAACAGGCTACACGTGTAAAGCATCGGCCAATGAGATACTGAAGTCCAGAACTGTTCAGTTTCTCTACTTATATTTCATTAGCATTTGGGAAGAGTGCCAATGTTTGGTTAAGCTAAGCCCTGCTGATGTTCTTGTCAAGATAACATAAAAATGCAGCGTCAGCTGTAATTTTATTTTGTCTCTTCTTAGCGTCTTAGCGTCTCCCCACAATGCAACAGTGTGCTATAGCAATAGCCTGTGATGTGTTGAATATGTTCTCTCACTTGGTATTTCCTTTCTACAAGATCTTTTCTCACCTTGTCCCTGGATTCATTGTATATCGTAACTAATATTTCTTTCCACACAAAGACTTAAAGGAACATGTATAACTGCTGTAGTAGGGCTATGATGTCTCTTATGCCTCCATAAATGAATGTATATTTCTCTCCTTCTTTGCCACACACAGTCTGCAAACAAAAAGCTCTGTCTGATCGCCTGACCTGGTGAGCCTAGCCCTTAAGCAATGCCACGTGCTTAAGCACATTTCTATGAAATTTAATATGCTAAAGACTCCTTTAAGTGTTCCTGTATATTTTATTTCTCTCTATTCCTTGATGATTGCTCAAACATTTCTGTATGTCAACACAGGCGTTTTCTTCTCTCCTCTGCCTCCACTTCCTGAGGTGTAACACCTGCCAGTAATTTAACATCATTTTGTCATCAAAGATAAGCTCTGGTGTTTTAAACATCAGCTCGCATGGGAAAGCCAAGCATTCTCAGGTTTACTTTGCAGGGGAACGAATTCCTATCATTTTGCCTTTATGTTCATAATCTCTGGTTTATGTAAGGACTTTTTGTATGATGTGGGAAAGATGTCTAGAAGGATTCCTCCTTTCCCTTTTACCCTTGTCTTCTCCCTTCAGGGGTGTAGACAGGGCTATCACAAGGCTTAGAGCATCAAGCACTCCAGAATTAACTTGTAGCTCCAACACAGGTCTCAAGTTGCTGGGACACTCACCTCTATATTAAACTTTGGGTAACAATAAGAAAGCTCACTTGGGTGAATGTCGTTCATTATATAACATGCATTTATCCACATTCATTTCATATATAGCAGCTCAATAAACCTGTGGTTAAGTACTAAATACATTTGGCAGCTCAATAAACCTTGAGGTTAAGTACTAAATATATTTGAATAGAATTTTGGTGTAGTTAAGTAATCTGTCAGTGTTTACACACTTAAAAAGTGGCTCCAGGAAGCAGGTCATTTCATTCTTTGACCCAAATGCCATTTCTCTGCTTTCTGCTAATGATTCTTAGAAATACTTTTTTTTACATACTCATAAACCTAGATTTTTTAAAAGACACTCTTTAAACATTTTTAAACTCAAAGATTAGTAAGTTACTAATTTTAAATTTTAGACACTCAACTCTATCAGATCTAATATAGTAGATTAAAAATGTCAGAAATACATAGTGACTACAGAAAGTTCTCTTTCTCATAGACACACTGTGATTCTTTTATCGTCTCTGTGTGTGTGTGCATGTGTGTGTACATGTGTGTGCATGAGTGTGTGTGTACATGAGTGTGTATGTACATGTGTGTGTACGTGTGTGTGCATGTGTGTATATGTGTGTGTGTGTGTGTGTGTGTGTGTGTGTGTGTTTCCCATGATAGAACAACCTTTGGAACTCATTCCTCTCTTTCCAACATGTTAGATCCAAGGGATAAAACTCGAGTCATGAGTCTACAGCAAAGCACTTTGACCCACCGAGCCACCCTACAGGCCATGGTCAGGTTTTAGGATTCATATTTTAAGTCAGCTATAAAATATCTTCACTTAGAGGCCAGTTTCTGCAGTGTTTGTGTTAGTCCAGCCTTCTCGTAGGTATAAAAAGTAATGAGCGAGACAGATTCAAGGTTAATTGCTACCCAGAGAAGGGCCTATTTTCAAAGCTATAAACCCAGAGCAGTTACCCTCCTGAAGCCGGCTGTCAGTGTTCACTAGGATACTGGATAAGTTTTTAAGTTAACTCAAAAGTAACAAATTAGCAAAGAAACTCTAATGGTGTTATCAGATAAGTGCCACATCACTAAATCAAACAATAAGTTGCTTTTAGAGTCATTAGTGTTAGTGACACTCTGAATCACACTGGAAATCCAAATTTAACCATTTCTCTGAAACAATGAATATCATGTGGTTTTAAAATTCCAGAAATACACATGCCTGTGCTTTTGCTGTCTATATCTCCATGAGTCTTAGAGATTGTAAACCTCCCTCTAGAAAACCACAGAGCAAATCCCAACCATAGTGGGCAGTTTTTTCTCTGGCCTGTTACTTTAAAGTGCTACTTAGTAGCAGGTGGAATAAAGCCGAAGTATTGGTGTCCAAGTCTTATTTTGGTTTAATTTCACACTCTATCCAAAAGCACTGTCTCGTTTCCAGCACCACTCTCTATTTTTTTACATTTTTTTTTTTTTTTTTGAGAATTTCCTACATGAGTACTGTGTTTACAGCATCTCCATTTCACCCTCCCCACCTCCCTCTCACACCGGTGACTCTGTGCTCCATCTTCTCTCTCATATTCGTGACCTTGTTAATTATTATTTTTACACAGGCAGACAGAGTCTGCTGAGTCCATCCAGTGTGTGGGGCAGATCACTTGGGACAGCTCACTTGGATTAGGTAAGCTCTCAGGGAGCTGGTCACTAGAGAAGATGGATTCTCCTTCCTTTATAGTCATTAATTGCCTGTAGTTCTTCATATAGGGTTTGGGCTTTGAGCTTTGTGAAATCTCCTGTCCGCACTGGCATATCAGTTGGTGCTCTTGTGTTCCGTCTCACCCTTAGTAAGCCAAGCACTTGTTCCATTGACCCATAATGAAAAACATCTCCAGGTCTGTTTTCCTTGTAGAGTTTAAAGTGAGTGGTGGGGTGAGGGGAGAAGATGTGGAGGTGGGGAAGTGGCTGGAAGGGTTAGAAGAGATAAACAAGCTAGAACTCATCTCATTCGTTTTGTTTTCCTCTGGAAACTCTGTCTCCTGCTGCAGAACTCAGGAGAAAAATGATGTTCGGGGGTGTCGTGAAAACTTAGTGCTCTCTGCCCTTCTCCAGTTGCTTTTTTTTTCTGGAAAGCCTGCAGAACCATAAACTCCGAGGCTACAAAGTTCAACTCTGATCTATAGTGAAACTGCCCCAGGTGTGTTTTACTACATCATAAAATTGAACTGGGAGGTGAAAGTCGTAGGAATCAGTGATTTTTTTTCTCCTATACAGCATGTTTTTCAAGGAAAAGGTGACTATAGAAGAAAAAAATCAAATGAATCACTAAGTTATTATAAAAGGTTGTCCCTGTGACCGCCTGTACACTCACATACAGGAGAATGGCGTGCTGGAAACTCCTGAGCAGTAGAATCAGGCAGGCCTGGCTTTAATCCATCCCTGAAGTGTAACTTGGAAAAATAATTTTGTCTTTATTATTTCATCTGTTTTCAGATCTTTGGAGGAGGAATCCACCTCAGAATTATTGTGAGACTACATGAGAGGGGCATGCATATAAAGAGCTTCAAAGTCATGCAGCCCAAGTTACAATCATGGCAGAAGGCTCAGAACCATAGAATCTTAGCATTCCAACTTCTGAAAGCAGGAATACCGTTACTACCCATCCTGCACAGATATTGTGGAAGACTAAAGGAGATGAAAAAGCCTGGTCCACAGCAAGGACCACATAAGCATCTGTGGGTGCTCATTGGACTAGTTTCCCTCCAAGTTTAAATGCATCTCTCCGAGTTGCCACTGAACGTTCTCTGCATGTTTTTAACGTATATCAAATGTTCAAATATTACAATTTAGAACTTAGGACAAATTTTACTTTAAATTTTAAATTGCATTCTGAAGAGAAGTAATATATGCCTATTCACAGAGCTATTTATTTTATTAAATTTCTAGAGATTTTTAAAAGATCTTCTGTTAAGAGTTTTTAGAAATAGAAAGTAAGTATGAGAAGAAATAAGGTCTTATTCATGGAATTACCGTAAAAATTTAACAAGATAACTTCTACTTTTCTTCATTTCAAAAAAAAATTAGTCTTATAAAAACTAATTGTATGAGATCCTTAGGGGAAAGAGCTGGTCTCCCAAAAGTGTTGACACCCCTGGGAGCACAGGTGAGACCATCAAGTCTGCTCACATTCCTGACCCACGAGCAATCTGGAACAGGATCCTTCTGGTTTCCACCTGTATGCTGAACTAGCCCTGTGCCACACCTCTCTGTACCCTTTTCCTGCTAGGAGAGAGCTGGTCTCCCAGGAGTGCTTGACACACAGGCTTGCAGGAGGGTCAACCCACCTTCAGAGACAGCAAGACCTGCTAACACCAGACATGAGCAGATGGTGAGAGGCTGGTGCAAGTCCCTAAGCAACAGAAACAAAGGTATCATCAGAACCAAGTTTCCCTACCACAACAAGCCCCAGATACCCCAACACACTGGAAAAGCAAGATTCTGATTTAAAATCACAACTCATGATGATGTTAGAGGACTCTAAGAACATAAATAATTCCCTTAAAGAAAAACAAGACAATACAGGTAAACATATAAAAGCCCTTAAAGAGAAGGGGTTTGTAACCCCATAAGAACAACAATACCAAACAACCAGAGCTTCCAGGGACTAATCCACCATCCAAAGAGTACACATGGATGGACCCATGGCTCCAGCCACATATGTAGCGGAAGATAGTCTTGTTTGGCATCAATGGAAGAATAAGACCTTGGTTCTGCCTAGCCTCACTGCCCCAGTGTAGGGGAATGTCAGTGTGGGGAGGTGGGAAGGAGTTGGTGCATGGGTGAACACCCTCATAGAAGCAGAGGGAGAGGGTATGGACTATGGGAAATGATGGGGAAACTGGAAAAGGGGATAACATTTGAAATGTAAATTAAAAAGTCCAATAAAAAACGTTAAAAATCTTAATATATAACCAAATTTATAAGATAAAGCAGTTGAGATAGATGAAAATTTTAGTCCCTTTCTCAGAAATTACTTCTTTGTAATCAACCATCAAAGAGAAAAATAAAGACACTTTTTATGTGTAATTATCAAAAACAGCTTTTTCAAAATACTACTTTCTGCATTTATGCTGTTACCAGATATGTGCATACTTTTGTAAAATGAAGAAAAGCAGACAGGAAAAGGCATTAGGGTTTTTTCCTTAGAAGTACTATTCACGATCATAAAGCAATAAATATGGTGTTATTGTATGTTGATTTTAAAAGTAACTACAAGTATAGAAAGTCCTTAAGACAGTTTTAAGAGAACAACTATGAGAGAAAAGAGAGAAAAGGCAAATGCAGTGACTGAATGATGTCATCAGACTATCTGAAGGAAAAGACATACTATATATAGTTTATAGAAGGCCACACTGTAAGAGAAGAAACTGGTCTTTGGGAGACTGAGGCAGGAGGGCTGAGAGTTCTGTGTTGGCCTCAGCTGCACAGCAAAAACAAAAACAAAACAAAAAATAAAAAAAAATACTTACAGATTAAAAATTAATTGATGAAGGAAAATAGGATCAAGTTACTGCCAATCAGAGGAAGCAGGAGTGACTCTGCTGATTTCAGATGAAACAAATTGCAAAGCAAAGAAAGCTATCTAGAATATTAAAGGTTAATCAGAAGGATATTGTGTTACAATGAAGGAGTCACTTTTCCAGAAGACAAAACAATATTTAATAGATTTGTACCTAAAAGCAGGATGCTAAACTATCTGTGATGATGATGATGACTATGGTGATAAATGCAGCCACAAGAAGAAAATCAAATAAGTGTATCATAGCTGGAGACTTCACCACTTGCCTTTATGAAGTGGACACAATCAGAAAGTCTGTGAGTTAATTCCAGCAGCATCATGAGCCCACAGGAAATAATGAAGATTCCCTAAACTACCCCATCCAGCAACGAACAATATTCAGTTCTTATAGTCACATGGAAGACAAACCCAGACAGGCTACATTCAGAGCCGTAAAATGCACCTTAACAAGTGTATGAGTCTAGAAGACATACAAAGTGTCCTCAGATCTATGATGGAATTAAGCTAACAACAATAAAAAAATACTGAAGTCTGATTAAACAGCACATTTCTATATAACATATGAGTCAAGAAATAAGTTTCACTAGAAACTTTAAGATACCTTTAACTAATTAAAAGTGAAAAACAATTATGAAAATTCGTGGGGTGCAGTAAATTCAACTCATTGTGTTTCATGCTGATAATAGGAAGAGGGGGGTTCTAAAATTGATAGCATGCTTTTGCCTATTGCAAGACAAATTAAACCCAAATTAATTGGAGAGAATAAATAATAAGAGTTTATACAAATATCAGTGGAATTGAAAATACAAACAAACAAACAATACAGTAGTTGGTCTCTGCCTTCCTAATACTGCAAACATTTAACACAGTTCCTGGTGTTGTGGCAACCCCCAACCATAGAATTATTTTTGTTGTTACTTTATAACTGTAATTTTGCTGCTTTTGTGAATTATAATGTAAACATATGACCCCCAGGGGGTCGGGACCCACAGGTTGAGAAACACTGCAATAGAAACACAAGAAATCAGTACTTAACATGAAGGTGAACCCTAGTATAAACTACAGGCTGTGGTCTGCTCATCTGAAATGACCAGTGTACCCTTGGGGGAGGATGCTGATAATGGGGGGAGGTATGAATGTGGCAGTAGGAATATCTCTATACCCTTTCTTTTCTTTACTTTGGATCTAAAATTGCTCTTTTAAAAAACACTTTTAAAAAAGCTCTAAAGAAAACACTGTAAAAGATTTGAATATTCTATGAACCAAGAGAAAAAACAGTGGTGAGGAAGTAATTAAGGAGGGTAACCCCCATTACCCCATCCCCATTCCTGATAGGGCGAAATTAACATACTAATTACAGCAAGACAGAAAAAGGTTCCTCAGAGATTAAGTAGATTCTCTTTAAACTGCAGAGTTTATCAAAGCTTCTTGTATACACGTTTAATAACATACAATGTCACTTGAGCGGACTTTCCAAAACATACTTAGCTATGAAACTCTATATTCTCCTAGAGGCTCTTAAGGGAGTAATGTTGCCTATGATGTGCTTTCTGAAATATGCTGTAAAGTGAAAGACTTTTTCAGAATGTCTTCGTCTAACTTTTCATCCAACTTCATTTTTTTGTTACTATTTTTAAAGCAATAAGCACTTTCGCAAATTACCAGTATCATTTTCTTTCATTTTCTATAGCAAATATGCAAAGGTTGTTGTTGCTGTTATCTATCAATTTACACACACACACACACACACACACAAACACACACACACACATACCCATCCATGCAGAGGCCAGAGCAAGACATTGATGGCTTTCTTCTAAGACTCTCTGCCATACTGTCTGAAGACAGGGTCTCTCACTGGGGGCTTACAGTGTTGGTGAAACTGTGTGGCTGGTGAGCTCTGGGGATCTTGTCTCCATATCGCTCAATGCTGGGGTAACTGTCAGGGCCAGCTATACTTGTCTTTTCATGTGAGCTCTGAGGGTCTGAAATCAGGTTCTCAAGCTTCCCAAGCAAGTGCTCTCACCCTCTGATTGTCCCCTTCCCCCTTCATTTGTAACTTAAGAGAAAGAGGATATCACACAGCCCGGAATTAGAGGAATAATGTTGGAAGGATTCACTTCCATAAACCTCTATAGAGAACTGTTATGCTAGTGTGTAGAGCAGCAAATTAACAAGCATGCAATCAGTTGAAATACCTAGAGAAAACCAAAGAAAGAGCCAGAGGAACCTGAATGATCTGTAGGAGAGAGAAGTGTCAAAGATAGGGCTTTCCCTTGAAGAATAAGCAAGAAAATGAGTCACGGTAGGGGATGAATTTTGCCTGGCTCAGGAAGCAATCTAAAATGTCATGGAAAACACATTTCTCCTGCCTTCTTCTGTTTCTTGTTAAACAATCAAGTTGTTTGTGTAAGAGATATACATAGACATGTATATAGATACAGGATTATAGATGGAGGATTGTATATAGATAAGTATATAGATATCGAATTACAGATATATTTAATGATTACGCTAAGCCTTTGGCCTGCAAGAAAGCCAAGTAGGATACCTAATGTCACGTGTTCCATGAGAAAGGATGCATCCCAGTTTATGCTCATGAAAATAAAAGGGAAAACAGTGCCATCAGACTTAGTGATGAAAATTATGGGTTTTGGCTACGACAGTTGATGCTGGTTCCTGCATTACCAGGTTCTATGGACTTTGGTAAGTACCCCTCAGTACCAAGCTGTCTGTTTATACAACAAGCATAAAAATGCAAGTCATTGGAAGTGTCTTAAAGTCTGTGACAGAGTGACAAAAGTTGACTATAGTGCTTAATAGCCGAAGCTCTAGCTCCATCCTGCAAAGCTGTGTCCCACGAAGTGATTAGATTTGAGCATTACTGTGGTACTTCTGGTAGTCCATATTTAAAACCTGATCAGGCTTAGGAATCCATCATATTTGGATTCAAATTCTAATTTTCCCACTATAACTTATTAATAACCCCAGCTCCAGGGGAACCCAGTGCCTCTGACATCCATGAACCCCAGCAGTCATATGTGGATAGACTCACACACATGCACATAGCTAAATTCTCTAAAAGGATCATAACACTACCTCCTTGGCATCACTGAAGATTATGTGTGATGTATATGCCATCTGCCTAACATATGACAGGGTCTCCACAGATGTCAGTCTCCTTCCACATTTCCTAGAAAAACCAACATCTACATCTTTATTAGAATCCACAGTCCTTCACATTCTTAACCCAAACTGTTTTTCCGGCTTTGGTTCCAAGCATCCCCCTTCTTAGAATCTTTTTTTTTTTTTTTTTCTTTCTGCTTTCTCTAGAGCCTTTTTTCTCTATGCCCTAAAACCTCTTAGACTGGGATTACCTTCATTGTGCAAATAGCCTCTTGTGAGAGAGATTACAGCCAAAAGAAGATGAAGAAAGCCTCATACCTGATCCTGATTTGTCTTCTAAGCATCTCAATCACTTTCTGCTGTCACCCACACTGAGCAGCCTCTGCACTGTCCAGTTGTCCCCTTGCTATACATAACTGAGGGCAGGGGATGGGGAAAGTTTGAGCACAGTTCAGACAGGAACAAGAAAGCACCCCTGAAATACGGGCAGGAAGATCTGGGAGGAGATTTGCAGGTTGCATATAGTACTTAACATGATGTATGTTGCACAGAGTACATCAGAAGCCCATTCCTTAGGGTGACCATATCGTAAATCATATGCATAGACCACATTTATATTCAAACAAGGCTGCTAAGAACACTGGTGTACATGTACCTGTTAGAGAAATGGTTCTCACCCTATGGGTCAAAACCACTTGAGGGTCAAACAGCCCTTTCACAGGGGTTGTGCAAGACCATCAAAAACTGCAGATATTTACCATGTGATTTATTAGCAGTAACAAAATTACAGTTATGAAGTAGCAATGAAAATACTCTCACGTTTTGGAGTCACTACAACATGAGGAACTGTATTAAAGGTTTACCACAGTGGGAAGGTTGAGAACTACTGTGTTAGAGTCATTGTTTCCAAATTGTTGAAAGTATATACTTAGTAATGGAATGGCTGACTCAAATGTAATTTAGGTTTTGGAGGAAACACTGAGAATACCCTTTTCCATGTCTCCCATTCATGAATAGGGTAGAAAATTTTTAAGGGGTCGTTCTGAAATTTTCTGTGAGTATGGCTGAGAGAAAAGACAAAGAAAACACCTTAAATGTGCAAGTTATCAGAAGACTTGGTGGTCAACAGTGTGAGGTGACACCATGTCTGTGAGTGGTCTGGAGTTAAGTGGTAGGCTGCTGGTGGGGGCTGGGGTGGGGAAAGGCCAGGGGGCATGCTCTTGGGGGACAGAGGGAGGAGGAATGGGATGAGGAACTGAGTGGGGGGCAACGGGGAGCAGGGAAACAGCTGGACTGTAAAAAAATAAAATAAAAGTAATTTTAAAAAGAAAGGAGAAATCTAGGCTATTGAACTTGAATTATAAAGGAAAAGCATAATTTTCCAGGAAAGCAGGAGTGGCCAAGAATAGGTGAGGGATAGAGGAGAAAGGAAGCTAACAACTTCAACCTTAGACCCAATGAAGTGGGAGTGGTCACAAGTGAGTGAGGCTATTGGATACTCAACTGTGAAGCTAGGGTAGAAATAAGGAGCCCAGTTAGTGCTACATGCAAGAACATAGTATGACTGCAGCCGTACAACGTTTTAAGAATACTAGAATGAATGAGAGTAAATCCTTGAGTGTTTCCAGGGTTTGGGGGAGAAAAGGGAATAAGGCCACAAAGCTTTTCCGTGTGGACATCAGGAGAAAGACAAGCCAATGATCTTCAAGGAGAAAGCCCAGGTCAAGGTTGGCTGTGCTGACCTTTTCTATGAATGGATACTGCTCGCTCTCCAGAGTCCCCAAAGAATATATAAATGGTCAAAGCCCGTTTAAAGCATTCCATTTACCATCTAGTCTCCTCATATACTTCCCCGGATTCTCTGCAAAACTGGCTGATCCCAAAGTAGATGTAGAAAGGTTACTGAGTCCCAGCCTCAGTCCTTACCTACGGCCCTCGCTTAACATGTTAGGCATGCTTTCTGCCTTACCCACAATTCTTTTCTACTGGTCTTTTATAATAGAATCAATGTCTTCAGCTGTGCCACCTCTAATGCCTTCCCTTCCGTAGTTTTATGAACTCACTTGGCCCACCTCCATTCCCTTCAGATCTCTTCAGATTCTGCCTTCTCTTTCAACCCTGCCACACCTCCAGGAAGAGTCATGCACATCCACTGTACAGTTCCTTCTCACTTCTAAAACTATAACTCATTCATGTCACTTAAGCTAATCTAGATTTGATACACACACACACACACACACACACACACATTCACTGCTGTTTGTAAAAATAAAGTAATAGGTGTTTTCCAGTGTTATCTTTCTTGGTCACTTTACCTTTCTATAAACGTTTTTTTTTTTTTCTCTGACTTTGTTCTCTAAATGAATATTAGCATCTCTCCCCTTCTTCACGCTTAGCAGATCTGCCTCCTGATTGGGTAATAAATAAACTCCTCCTTCTGATAAGGGCTACCTTGTTTTTCTTTCTATCCTCGGCTAATCTATAAAGAGAAGCCTCAGTCTTCTCCCTCCCTCTTCCAGGTGCACCTTAGCCTCTTGCAGCCTAAGATGTCACCACTATTTCTCCACAGCCGTGACATTGACTTTGAAAATGAACCCACTTGGCACTGTTCATTTTTCCTCTGAGGTCTTTATCTTCCTCCCTCGCCTCCCCCCACAGTTTTTCCCTCTATTGCTTTACCAGTTGGTTCCCAGTGTAAGGTTTTGGGATTACATAAAATAATAGATCCAGCTGATTTCTCAGAGAACTTTTTTTTTCCTTTTTTTGTAAAGGACCCAGAAATACATGGAAATATTCAGACTTTTAAGTTTGGTAACACGATTTTTTAAGCACGTATTATCTGAACTCCCACTGCAGGTCATCAGCTTGTACCGTAAGTCAAGGGCATTTGGATAGCAAGTGAAAATGACTGCTGTGTGCATCTTGGTGCTTATAATGACCGTCCCTATGAGCTCGTCAACTGCCTGCTGTCTTGCATGTGAAGAAAGATTT
This sequence comes from Micromys minutus, assembly GCF_963924665.1. NCBI lineage: Eukaryota > Metazoa > Chordata > Mammalia > Rodentia > Muridae > Micromys > Micromys minutus. Next base: position 43,022,493 of record NC_137985.1, read on the forward strand.
CATGAAGGTTTTGTTTTGTTTTGTTTTTTGTTTGTTTGTTTGTTTTTTTAGTTTGTTTGGATGATTTTTCTTTGCTTTGTTTTTTCAGCATTTGTTTCTTTGCTATTATTCCTTCTGATGGTTGGCAGAATGCTGGTTTCATTCTCAGTTTCCATTGCAGGCCTGATGCTAGTTAGGTGTTGACTGTCCTTAGGGTTTTGCTTGAAGGCTTTAGGTGCAATATCTTAGGTGTGTCCTGTTTGTGCCCCTCATTGTACTTCCTGCTCCTCAATTGCTTTATCGTAAGTTTTATGCCCTGGTATCACTTACCTACAGCATGGCGACCCTGGTGAATGGAAAATGGTTTCATCAGCTAAAAGACACAAGGACTAGTCCAGGGTTCTGTCTTCCTCTGTATAACATCTCCCTCACAGTAGACAGAGTGACGGAAGTGACCCATGGTTGTATGTAGTCGTGTGTTTATTCATTCAAATATAAAAGGTTGTAAGAGCTGCTGCAGCATACTTGGGTGTGTGGTATAAAGAGGACAAAAATGCAACGTTTCCTCTTAAGACACCAGTATAGTGAGGTGTGGGTTACTCGGAGAAGCAAACCTTCAGCTCAGGAGGTGGACCAAGTGGTTAAGGAGAGCACAGGTTCTGGAGCTGGATCGTCAGTTTCGAAGTTACCACTGTCCAATGTCCCCAAGGCCTGCTGTTGTCTCGTGTAAAATAGGGGAATTAATGAATTCCCGATATTATAGATGGGGGTTAATTCTACCTGCAAAATGCTCATCGTCTAGCATAAGCAAAGGCTTCCTGTTGTAATTGCAGGAGTGGCACTCAAGCCTGGGTGCCTGGAGATGGGTAAGCTAAAACCCAGGAAGGCTCCATTCCTGATCATCCTGAAGATTTCCAGAACGATTCGCCAGGCACCTTTTATGCCCTAGACAGCATTTCAGAGTAAAGCAACAGAGTGTAGGGACATGCACTGAAAATTTCCCAGACACAAAGGACAGGTCCAAAGTCCAAGTGGGCTTCTGGAAGTATGACAGTTTCAAGGTGACAGAGAACAGGGTGAGAATCAAAGACACAGAAGAGACAGCAGAGAAAATGAAGGGATGGTGGGGGAATGCACCTTTCATTCTATACTATAGCTTTTTAGGTTTATTCCATAGCAAGGAACCAAATCTTGCATTAGCAAGGCAGCGATGTGATATGTATGCCTTTACTGTTAGCTGTCCCAACCCAAATTTCCTGAATAGCCTTGCCTCAAAACTTACCATTCTGTGCCAGCCCAAGCTACTACATCTTGGGGATTAAAAACACAAAATAAGCAGTGAAAATTTTCCACATCTGCAGAAATGAGGGGGGCACCTTGATTTGGGGGACCGGCCATTTTATCAAGAGATACTCTATAGTCCATGAGGCTCTTTGAATGACAGCCAGCTCTGGCCCTTCTGGATCTTTCTCACATCTTGTGTGTGTGTTCTTGGTGCACTCACTAACAAACATTTATGTCAGACACGGTCACAAGCATCAGGCAGCAACAAAGAATAAAACTGCCTGGTGGTTTCGGCTCTCTGAGCTAAGTGAACTATTTGGAGATAAAATAATTGAAACAACAAAAAATTGAGGCAGATTAAGAAAAGCCAGGGTGTCCAGTTACCAAAGAATTAAAAGACTAAGGAGCCTGCGGGGGGGGGGGGGTTCTAGTGAAGGAACAGAGCTGCAAAGCCCTCTTTAAATCCAACCTATCAATTATTGGGGCAAAGTATCATCTCTAGACAAGGGCCACAGCGGTATCACCCCGATTCGCAGATGTGACTGTGTGTGTGTGTGTGTGTGTGTGTGTGATACAAGATTTATTAAGCTTCCTTTTAACAATGTAGTGTGACCTTGACTAAAATTCCACAACAAACATTCGGTGGTTGTGGTGGTGTGCGTTTGTGGGTGTGCTTGGGAAGCATCCCCTGGCTTGGAACACTGCCCACCAGAGTTCTGTTCCTAATAACCTGTTCCAATAGCTGCCCAAACGGTAAGGAACCTCTCTTTTTGCTTTTCTTCCTTCTTTTCTTCCTTGTCACAAAAATAAGCCAAATCCAGAACCACCTAGCATCACGGAGTGGTGTCCTTAGTGATTTTTTTTTTCCGTCCTAGCTCTGATTCCAAGGGAAGAATGCCACCTACTGAATCATTTACACCAGCAGCCAGCCCTGCAGAGTGCTAGTACTACTTAACCCTGGTCTGTTCCAAATGTCCTTTGATTATTATTTAGTCCAAAAAAGGGAGGAGGGGTCACTATTCGGGCTGGCAGGAAGTTAGGCTCGGTGATATCTGATAAACGTTTCCACATATTGTCGTCTTCTCATAGATACTATGCCAAGTTTCAACCTCTTCTCTGCCTGCACTTTCCTAATTGCGCTTTCTCCTTCAGAATGCAGGGTCCCTGCAGCTTGCTGCCTGCAAAAGCCAGCGCGGTGCAAATGTGCAAGCTTGCTTGTCCACGCGTGCTGCCCTGCGACTGCAAAGCAACAGCCTTGGGTTAGTTACCCTGACAGGCTTAGCTAGGCAAAGCGTCCAATATGGCACCCGAGGTCCGGCAATGCCACCAGGGTTTCCAAATTTGTCTAACCCCGTCTTCAGAGGAGCGGGGACCGGTGGGAGGGTGGGGATGGGGTGGTCCCTTCCGCAGTCCGCGAAAGCGAGGCTAGGCAGGCAGCCCCTGCACCACCTTCCAGGGAGCTGCGGTCGCTGCGGCAGCTGCGCGGGAAGGGACGCAGGCGGGAGCGAGCGGACAGGCGCGCGAAACTGCCCCGGAGGCAGTGGTGCGTGATGCACGGCGCGTGGCGCGCGGCGGCGAGAGCCACCTCGCGAGGTTAGCGGCTCCAGCGGCGCCGAGCGCGGAGAGCTCGCTCCCGGCGGCGCGGGGAGGGCGGCGGGGGCGGGGCGGGCGCGGAGGGGCGGGGCGGGCGCGGAGGGGCGGGGCTGCGTGGACGGGCAGCCGCCCGGAGCGCTAGCTGCAGCTGCAGCCGGAGCAGAGTGCGGCGAGCGCGACGAGCGCGGCGCGGGCGGCGGTCCATGGCCCCGACGGGAGGCGCGCCGCCCGCACCCGCAGCTCGGCGTCCGGCCTGAGCGGACCGCGCCGCGCAGCCACCCGCTCCTTGGCTTGGGCTTGGCTTGCAGACCTTCTTCATGGAAGCGATGTCTCCGCAGCAGGATGCTCTAGGGGCGCAGCCGGGGCGCTCCTCCTCGCTGACGGGCATGTCTCGCCTCGCGGGAGGCCCTGGCACCAAGAAGGTGAGGACGCCCGGGCAGGAGGTCCCCGTGGGCGCGCGCCTTCCACTCGTGCCTGGTACCTCCGGGGGTTTAATGGCCCCCGTGTGGGGTGAGGGGTTACCTCCCGGGATTCCCCGCTATCTTCTATGTTAGGAAAGGGTCTTGGAGAAGCCCCTTTCCTCTCCAAGGCTCTGACTCGGGTTGTGCCTCCCTGCGAGCCTCCCGAGGTGGCCTTGACCCGACAGCCAGAGGAAGGTAGGCGGCCCCGGGAGAAGGGAAGATGCGCCCACCCAAGGCCTCCCAGGGGGTGTCGGAAATGGGTGCTGTGGGCCACTGTGCGGGATCCGGAGGTTCGACTCGGCCTAGATCTAGGCTGACTGGGGTGGGTGGGCAGCTTCCGGAGGTCCCAGCGGGACTTGGGGGGCTTGACTCAGATCCATCCCCTGAGAGGGGACCCTGGTTGAGTCTGTGGGGGCGGCGCCCTTGTTCCCTGACACCCGGAGGACCGGTGCGGGCAACTACTTGTAGCTTTTGCTGGTGATTGACTGGTCCACGGTGCGGCGGGAGGATTTCGATGGAGGTCAGGTGTCTGCAATAGGTCCCTGAGCAAGTGCACGTGGGCCGCAAGCTTCTGGGCTCCTGGGAATTGATTTGGGTGTTCCTGTAGCCACGTCTGCCCCCCCCCCCCCGCACCAGCACAAAACCTTCCGATATTTGGCCATATTTGTTCCTTACAGTGGTGTTCCAGCTTCTCTGGAAACAAGTTGGGATGAGAGAGATCATTCTAGCTCTTTCCTAACAAATAATGTGAAAACGTTGCATTGCTATAATTAGAGACTCAAAGGGATTCACTGGCTCCCTGCATGTCCGGATTTTATGGCCTTTCATTAATCTTCCCACTAGGATGGTGGGTTGGCTGGAGGTCAAAGTAGAGAGGTGATGGCTGTATAGAAATGCATGTGAGCTTGTGAGCTCGTAAGGACCTTGGACCTGTCGCAGAGCCCTCTATGGGTACCTGTGAACTTGATGTATGGGCAGTAGTGGTGGCTTAGTCTTTGATGTATGGATCTGATGTTTGCCCTTGTGGGTTTTTTCACCCTTCAGACACGGAGTGTGTGTGTGTCTGTGTGTGTGTCTGTGTGTGTGTGTGTGTGTGCGCGCGCGCGCGCCCGCGTGCGTGTGCATGTAGTGTGTGTGTGTGTGTGTGTGTGTGTGTGTGTGTGTGTGTGTGTGAAATCCGGTTTTTGCAAATAAAACGTGAAATTTTCAGGATGTCATTCTTAATTTAGGATGGTAGACGAACATTAGGCAATTGGCAAAGATTTAAAGCGTTTTGGTTTTGTAAACCTAAGGAATTGGAAAGAATCGAGCATTTGTTTTCTTAAAGACCGTGGCCCCGCCCCCGAGGCTGATTAAGAATGCTAGCAAGGGGCGGAGGGGAAGGGATGGAGCCTTAAAGAGTAGCTTTATCATTTGCAAGCCCTGCTTGTCCCCAAAACGGAAGAGAGGCTGTGTCCTTTTTCCTATGCTCTGCTCTCTCAGCTCAGCCACTATCTCTACGCTTGTGTCCTTCGTTATAAAATATGAAGAGCTAGTACATTACCACATCCATCTTCCCAAGGTTATTGTGAAAATTGGATGATGGCATATAGACTGGATAAGGTTAGCCCTTCCTGTGCCTTTTCCCGTGTTTGGAATTCACAGCGCTGGTGCTCCAGGTTACTCGGCCCCGTCATCTAGGCTGGGTTTCAACACCTCAGTCTGCAACCCCAATTCACCACAACAGCTACCAACCACCCTTCCAGAGTGCCCTGGACTTCACTCCATCCTGCAAGGCTTCCATTGCAGTCCAAGCTGTCCTGCCCATCTCTAACCTGTACCTTTGCAGAAATGCCCTCTGACACCTTCCTGTCTTTCTGTGACCCATTCTGCATTTAGCAGAGCCAGAATGGGTCGTTTGCTTTTTGTTTTTTTGTTTGTTTGTTTGGTTGGTTGGTTGGTTTTTTTTTTTTGAATTGATGAAGTTTATTTGCTTACAATGCTGAAGGAGATTCATTTTGCATGCATATGATCCCTTCTACTTCTCCCTTTCCTTTACCCACCCACCCCCTTGTATGTTCCTCAGCCTCATGGGCCTTTGTTTCCATACTCGAAGTCAAATTCATCCCTGTTTTGAGGTTATTCCCTTTATGTCTGCGCAAAAAAGTTGTTGGTTGTTGATGTTGTTTTTCCTGTTGTACAAATTGTGGGTCTTCCAGAGGTCTCTCTCCTTCCTGTGTAAAGTGGAAGCCACCTCCAGTCATGCTCTGGGCCTACCCCTTTATTGGCTGTTTTAGCATTCGTTGCACTTGGCATTTTCTACTCTGATTGTTTCTCTCCCATTACCTGCCTCCCTCCCAACTGTGGGCCTGCTATGTCCTAGTCCTTTCATAAGCATTCCTTGGGTCATGAAAAGCAAAGAGCAGGAGCAATGTGGCCCTTGTCCTTAGAATTTCTCTTTAAGAGGAAGGATACCAAGCCTTAATGAAACAGGTAGTAAATACTTAAGGTTTGCAACATTATGGTCTCTGCTTAATTCTTCCACCACAGCTCTGGAGTAGAAAGGACACTCCATAAGTGAGCAGGCTTGACTGTGCTCCATAGAATTTAATGTATAGGAACTTGTAGCAGAGGAGGCCAGTGGAATGGCTCATCAGGTAGATGCACTTGCTGAGCAAGCCTGGCAACCCATTTGATGCCCAGAACCCACTCTAACATGGAAGGAGAGAACTGATTCCACCAAGTTGTCCTCTGGCCTCCACACACATAGCACACAGGTGTGTGTATGTGCACATACACACACTATTTACATCATAAACACATACAATAAGAACAAAATAAATATACCCTATAGTTTCCTGTCCCCTGGTCTGGTACTTTTTTTGGGCGGGGCAGGGGAGTGGGACCTAGTTAGGTGATGAAGCTCGGTCATACTCAGTGTCTAGTAACCAGTAACCACATGTGCCTGTTCAGCTCCCGAAATGTGGCTGGTACCCTGATGACTTTAATGTCCCTCTTGAAGTTTAATTGATAAACAGTAACCTCACATATTTGGAATTTATAAATATGAGGTTTGATGTGTGCATGCACTTAGATGCTGTAAAGACTGACTATCTTAACGTAGGAGTTTCAGATTTCATAGGCTTTAGACTTCAAATTATTTGGTTATACAAAATGAAGTACCTCATGGGTGGCATTCAAGTCTCAATCTAAAATTAGCTCACGTCTCTTACATGCATAATCTAAAGATTATTTTGTCCATTGTTTTAAGTGCATCTGTATTTTGGCCTCAACCTGTCACAGGAGATATGGTATAGATGTTCTTCTTGTCTGAGCAAGCAGAAAGTTTCAGAGTTTGAGGCAGTTTGGGATGCCAGGATTGGGAACTAGAGATGTTCAGTCTGTGGTACACTTATTCATTCATCTGGCATTTAGATTGCTTCTGCATCTAGACCGTTACAACAGAAGACGTTGAGACCCTTCATTCACAGCTCTGCATGGACCTGTGCTTTACGGGGAGCAGGGGACATATATCATTAGTCATGGATTGACTGGGTCACATATTTAGCCTTATACTCCACTCTTTGAGAAACTGGTTGCTTTATTCTGAAGTGATTTTATAGTTCCAGTAGCAGTGTAGGATAATCCAGTTCTGCACATGCTCAGTAACACATGTCCTGATCTCTGTTTGAGTTAGTCATTCTAGAGGGTTTGGTGTAGCAGTTTGGTGTAGCAGTGCCTCTTCATCTGGATTTGCACATGCCCGGCCATCTTATATTTACCATCCATACATTATCTCTGGTTAATTATCTATTCAAGTACCTTGCCACCTTTCACCGGATTGTGAGCTTCTTTATTACTGAGGTTTGAGAGTATTTTATACATTCTGACTTCAAATCCCTTATTGGGTATATGATTTTCAAAATATTTTCTCTCTGTCCATGACCTGTATTTTATATTTCTATGATCTTGTTTTTCTAAGAACAAAAATTCCTCATTGTGTGAAATCTAACTTGCTTTCTTTTCTTAAATTTGATTTCATCATAATTAACTTGAATTTAAATTTATATAGTGGTGTTTATTTAGTGGTTACAGTATCGGGCAGCAGGTGTAGTGGGAGAACTTAAAACAGTAACAAAACAACTATTAAATTGTGTTATTAAATGGATCATTGAAATTCAGTCCTGATTTGAACAAATGCAGGCATTCACATGTACTATTCTGCGCTGAGCTATTGAAGGGAAGGTCTGTTTAAATTGCCCTTTAACTCTGTAAGGACAGGACTCATACACTAAAAGAAGATTTCAGAAAGTAAGGGTAAAATTAAACCCAGAGATCCTAGGGTGAGTCTCTTTGAGCAGCTAGCCTGTAGGTGTGCTACAGAAGTCAGTCTCTTTGTTTTATAGCTTTATTTATTGTTTTAATCTCAAGAATTACCTAGCTGAATAGCTTGCCTTTATATTTTCCATATTGTATTTTTAGAGATACTGTGATTTTTAGAGAACATGTAGTCTACCCTAGACTAAGAGTTCCTGTCATTGGAGGTCTCCAGAAGAACATACAGTAAATTTGTGTAGTGGTTCCTAGAATCTGGCTCTCAAATGCAATGGTAGCAGGCAGATGACAGTTTAGATTCTTCTGGAGTAACATGTTCTTGAGGGATGTTCGTATTTGTCCTTCATTTGTCCCTGGTACAGTGGAAGCCCATTGGTGTGAGGAATGGCCTGTGTGAGGCTCTAGCACACTGACCCTTGACCTTAGTTTGATAATCCACAGCTTTTAAATGGGGGCAGTGGGTATTGGGGACAGGAAAGAGATTTGTAGGCATAGAAAACCAGTCAAAGTAAAATGATTTGAAAATAGTTGTAGCATCTCAAACATTGCAGCTGCTCTTATGAACTCTACTGTCTCCTCTTTGTGCATGTGGGGGGTTGTCCTAATCTGTTTATATTTCTGGTGGTAGTACACCACCACCACCACCACCCTGTGCTCAGAGCTGACTACTTCACCCTTAAATTAAATGTCTTAATAATAGGCTTTAGTTTTATTCTTCTTCAATACTGAGAAAAGCAAGCTGGTTCTTAAAACGGTGTCCTACTGGGCCCTTCTCTGGTGTTACTCACAAATTGAATTTCGTAAAGCCAACTAGGAAAGATCCTTTGCTACAGTCATGGTGGCCACTGGGTAATATTAGGTGAACACTGACTAATAGTGACCCCTGATGCGGCCATCACAAGCCTTCTTATTTTGGTAGCTCACTAGGTTTTGCACCTGGATGTCTGCCCCTCTCTGGTATTTCATAGAAGGAAGACAGATTTTCGGAGCTGCTTGGCCAAGCTGAAGGTCCATGCCGGTAGCTTATCCTTGCCTACTGTTGGAAAGACTGGCATATCCTGCATGCAGACTCGAGACTACAGTTCAAAGTTCTGTGTAGATACACCAACCCCTGTGTCTCTGATAACTCCGCTGTGGGAAGTGATGTGTGGAAAATGTCACTGAAAGTTACATCAGTAAACTTCGAAGTCTCGAGTCTGAGGGTTGGTTTTCTTTAACATCGATTCTTCAAATGCAACCCATACTGCATTCTAACATAGCAAAAACTTAACTTTTTGTGGCTCTAAAATGTCATGTTATGATAAATTCAGTCAGATATAAAATGAAGACTCTTTCATCTGTATGTGTTTATTTAAAAGTGTGTGTGTGTGTGTGTGTGTGTGTGTGTGTGTGTGTGTGTGTGTTCAAATGCAGAGGTTAGGACATGATATAGAGCTCTTCCTTGGTGGCTTTCTGCTACCTTGAGACAGAGTCGCTTACTGATCCCAAAGCTTGCCTTTCTATTGAGCAGACAGACTGGCCAGGTGGGGAGCTCACAGGATCTGCTGGTCCCAGTGCTAGGGCTGCACACACAGGTGTGCTCCTCTCTATAGGCGATTGTTAGGGATCCAGACACACGTCTTAATTCTTGCAGCATAAGCACTTAGCCAGTGAATGACCTCCCCAGTCCCAGTCAGTTAAATTTGAAGAGTTGCGTCTCAGGGATAAAAATGGGCAGTTGCAACGTACAACATGTAGATACCTAACGCATTCGTGCAGTGGCCGACGTCATCGGTTTTGAAAGGAAGATTGCAGCGAGGCTTGCTCCCGGAGACTTCAGCACTCTCTTGGGTTACAGATTATCGGAGTCTGTGAGACAGACTGCTGCGACACATTTGCTGACTGAAGAGGAGCAAGAAAGCCTGAAAGGAATCCCTTCCTATTAATAACTGAGGAGTTGCAATTCTTTCATGGCACATGACATTGTCGGGATGTGTTGGATTCATTCATTCATTCATTCATTCATTCATTATTCATTTATTTATTTATTTGTTGTAAATGTGTCTGCCCGCCACACAGTTTACTGGTTGTAACTTACAATTGTACAGGTCACGTTGCTTTTCAACCTTTGTGGCCACTAACATCTATTACTATTAAGTATTACCAAAAATAGCTGCATAAAGTCAGGTGTACTGACACAGATATGAACATATACTCATGCTATATATGTGTGTGTGTGTGTGTGTAGTACTTTGAATACACACTTATGTGTATGTGTATACATACACACACATAATTTTGTTACTCAGTGAAGTGTCTTGAAATACACCCCTCATGTCTAAAGCACATCTAAAGTAAACGTGTACTTGTAGAAAAAAGTTTGCTTTCTCGCTGTTTCTGTTGTGTCTCCCGTGTTTGAGATGAGAATTCTGAAGTCCCTGTGTGTTTAAGATGCTCACAGAGAGCAAGCTTTCTGTGGTACCCACAACTCTAATGTTTGTCTGAAACCAGGGCAGGATAATCTTTAGTTTTGTTCTTGTACGGAAGGCTCGGCCACAATCTGGGAGACAGGAAAAGCAGAAGGGGTCCCCTCACTGACTTCCACCCCAGTGGTGCCCGTAGGCAGCACAGCCCAGGTTATTTTTAAATTTCTGTCTCAGCCCTATTTTCTCCAGGACAAGTTTAGCTTAGACACATCCAGCCAACAACAGAGGCAGCCCAGTCAGCACTGTGTGTCAACAGTGAGCTGAGAAGTCCTGACCTAATTTTGACAGACACCTGTCACATGGCATAACTGGACGTAAAAGCTGTTTTTAGATGTCTGGTCACTGGAGAGGACTCTGAGAATGGAAGGTATGTGACACCGCATCAGCTCACGTATCAGGATCTGGAAGACCCAACTTCTCTACAGCCTGTACTTTCCTGATATACCTGGGACCTCATTTACAGCAAGGAGAGCCTAGTATTCTCTCTTCTCCCTCTCCTGTGGTTATTTTACTCCCGACCGTGAATAACACTACTCACTAGGCACCACAACTAAATCCAGACATACCCTGTTGTGTTTCTGCTGATCATAATACCTTTGTACTCTGAGCATGGAAAATGAAAGACTATAGGGCATAGCTTTCCAGTCATTCTTGTATGCTTCCGACCTTTAAGCCCTTGGCCCTCAGACAGGTAGGTCTTAGGATAGCCCGACTGTACCTGTGTTTATCAGAGAGTGTTATGACTGTACAGACAACACCATTTTGTGTTGGGTGTGATGTGACAAACTGCAGCGCAGCCCTGCTCTAAGGCAAAGCGTATGGGTGGTTGGCTGTCCTTGAGTATTGCTTTTGAAAGAGGAAGCATGGCCCAAGGGTGAAGCCGGTGGCTTCCATAGACACCACGGTCCCGCCAGTTCAAAGGCCCGCAGTGATGCTAGAACAGAATGCATTGTGGGTAGAGATGGCGGCAAAGGAACAAAGAATGCATAAGGGACAGTGTGACATTCTCTCATCTATAGACACTACGGCAAGGCTTGAATGTGTGCCCCGATATGGCACTTCCTAGTTCAGGAGAGAGCAGGGATTAGGTCTATTTTAGAGAGAGCCTGGTCGTTGTTGCCATTGTTGTTGGAAATGATGATTTCGGTGCAACAGCAAAGAGGCAAGAGTAAAAATGTTTCTATCCTACGGTCAGAAGGAATGTTAATCTCAGGGTAGTCTCTATGGTGATGTTTGGTTGAGCTAAGAATTCAGACAGACTCTGGAAGGGACGGTCTCTGAATAGATAGATGGACCATTTTACTTAGCGCGGGCTGACCGGACAGTAGCTGGAAGTCTCAGCTCACCCAGTGCTCAAAATCTTTTGATAGTCAGATCCAGAAGCAAGGTATGAGGTTAAACTTAATCCTTCTCCCACTGCACAGCCAGTGTTTCTGAGCTATAACTGTGCAGTGGCTTGAGTATGTCTCCACAAACAAATATGCAGGCACGCGGGGGACGAGAGAACGTTCACTGCTCGCCGAGTCGCACGGACTCGTCATGAGAGGATTACCAGGCAAATTGGAGCCAGCTAGTCTGTAAACTTGATCCAGTAATTTTTGTAGCTGTGAAAATCTGTAGCTCTTTAAACGATCACCTCAAATCCTTTGTTTTAATGTTGTTCTTGTTTACTCTAAAAGCTCAAGGTTTGATGTCAGCACCGTGTCTGTGAGGATTGAAATGTTTGGATTTTTATCTCTAAACAAACCATGAAAAGTTGCAGCTCACCTCTGACTTAAACCTTCCGTCCTATTTATATTTATTTTATTTGTAAGAGCACACTGTAGCTGTCTTCAGACACACCAGGAGAGGGCATCAGATCCCATTATAGATGGTTGTGAGTCACCATGTGGTTGCTGGGAATTGAACTCAGAACCTTTGGAAGAACAGTCAGTGCTCTGACCACTGAGCCATCTCTCCAACCCCATCCCTTTCTTCTGATAGTATTTACTTATGTTTTCTTATGGGGAAGGCTAAGGCTGCCAGATGTGGACTCGGGTCTGAGGTGAACAAATCAGGGCCATGGCACTTGGTGGACATGCAACTAAAATTCTAAGGAGAACCTGCATGGAAAGTGGGCTTTTACATAGACAGGGTCCCCTCTGTAGACCTTTGAAAAAGCCCTGTGGAGACGAACTACTACAGGAGCCTCTTTCCACATAAACAGTTTCAAAGGGTTTAAGTAGAGTTGCCCTAGACTAGGCGAAGGACACCAAGGCATCTCCCAGACAGTCTGAGAGCGTGGAGGAGTGAGGCTGACACTGGCCAGGAAGTACTGTTCCTCCTGGCTAGCTTTCACAGTACAGGCAGGCACTCTGGACACTCAGAGGACAGAAGCAATCATCAGCTGTGCCCAGCTGTGAACCTCGTAAACTGCAGTGACATCCGGCCTGACAGTACATGTCCACTAAGGAAATTGAGGCATGAGTGTTATGGGGGTGCCCAAGCATTTTCTCACTGCATTTAAGGCCTGCCCCGCCAAGTGAGACTCACATCTGGTTTCTTGAACTGCCCCCATGAACTTGTGAGTGGGTAAGTTATAGGCCTTAGTAGAAACTCTACTAGTCTTATCCTGCTAATTGGACACAGTGTCAGACTGTTTTGTAAGAACTCGCCCTACATCAGTGAGTGCATGACTCAGCCCCTCATCAGAGAACCTTCTTCTGCAGTATTGACAGTTAGCACAGAGGCCTCCACATGGTCAACATGCAGAGAGTGAAAGACTGGAGTAGCCAGCCCAGAATGGGACATCTGTATAACACCCCTTCCTCCCAAGCCTCAGGGATCATCTTGGAAGGGAGAGACGATTATAAAAGCCAGAGATGGTAGAAAAAACAAAACAGAAACAAAAAACTCTCTGTGTTTTCTGGATGTGCTACACATGAACTCAGAGCAACTGTGACTACATGTCAAGATCAAGCCAGAGAAAATCCAAACATGGATGGGGTCTGTTGTCCCCTCCTAGCTAAGTAGCAACCGATGGCTGCTAGGAGGTTGGGTTCCTTGCCTTGAGCTGCTGCCCATCTCCAGCAGGTGGCCCTGCGTCCAGCCACAGGCAGCACTATGTAGATTCAGTGGGGTTTTGTGTGTGTGTGTGTGTGTGTGTGTGTGTGTGTGTTTTGCCCATGAAGGTAGGGGGGAAAAGTGTTGGGGCAGAGGAAGAGTTACGGGAAAGTTAAGAGAGGCAGATTTGATAATTTTTTTTTTTTAAGATTGAAATTAAATAACTTTTTTAAGAGAAGAAAAAAACACTTTCTAAAGGGAAGTGTATTGTATTCCTCCGTTGACCTAATATATCTTTTTAAGCAATAAAACACACACCAAAAAAAAATTTTCTGGGCCAAAAAAGTTAATAAAATGTTTTTTTGAGTTGATGAAAAAGCCTGCTTGGTCCTTCAGCTGCCTGTTTGTAAATCAGTGTCCCTACATGGGTGTGTTCACCGCCTTGTGGTCCTAAGTGTAAGTAATGGTAACCACGGTTACCTAGCAACTTCTGATGACTTGCCAGGCCAACACCTATGGGAATGGGTGACAGCAAACCTTAACAAGCATCCGGTCAGTTCCAGAGTTTCATGCAGAGCCACTGAGCTCACTACTGCCCCCATATACAGAGAACAGTCAGCTTTACATGTCCATGTTGTATATGTTGGGTGGCTGTTAGAGTATTCTAACTTCTGGTCACACCTCAGTTTGCTGAGACAGAGCCTAGTTGTTTAAGAGACAGGTAGTTAGATTTCTTTTTTGTTTTGCTCTTTATTAAACACACAGTTGAAATACTGTACAGTTCGCCTGCTTTAAGTATACGGTCATTGATTTCTAGATTGGTTCTTAATTATTCATTGGTCTTAGGGCACTCACTGTAAGGATATATTTTATATATAAATCACGTTGGCGCGTACTCACTACCCGCCTCAGTGGTTTAGGTTCCTGAATGGCAGGCACATACATGCTCAGCCTTTATATTTTGATAGGCCTGAAACAGCTCCGTAGCTGGGCCACTCCCTAACCTCCATGCAGTTAATCCACCTCCCACCAATAATCCCGAGTTATCACTTACTAAATTCTTTATTCTACCTTGGTTGCCCTGGACTCTCTGGGCCACACTCTTCAGGCTCCTACATGGTGGCTATACCCCTGTCCTCTGCTCTTCTCAGGCACGACACTCCTCTCCTCCACCACCCCTGCTATCTCTGCTATTCCCCCTTCCTCTCTGTCCCAAGCCCAGGAATCCTGAAAGTCCCACCTCTCTTCTGCTCTGCCCTGCCCAGCAGCCCAGCCATTAGCTGCCAGTATGGAATCTTTATTTACCAATCAGAACCAATGGGGGTGGGGGGGGGCAGGTTCCCAGAAGCTACATGCAGGCACTCTGGTAGAAACAGTTTCTGGGGAGCATGATTAGCATTCATCATACAAACAGCTACAGGGCACCTTGCTTACCTCATAAAGAGCCACCACAACTCTCAGTCATCTCCTGATGCCCCGCTGTCCCAAGCCCGGGACAAACACTAATCTACATTTTGTTTTTATAGAATCTTTTGTTCTGAACAGCTTCTATAAGTGGGATCCATACTCTATGGTCCCTTGTGACTATATTCCCTAAATTGCCATAATGTTTTCAAGGTTCAGGCATGTCATGTGATAATGCCTATTGGTACTTCTTTTATTACCAAGTAATATTTTATATGTAGCATGTGACCCTGCACTCACTGATCCTTAAGCATGGTTGTTTCCATGAAGCTGCTGTGGATGTTGGTGTGCAAGCCTTTGCACGATCATTTCCCGGGTTGGCATGAGGTGTGCGGGGTCATACACATGGACAAGCTGGTTACCCATTGATGGGATCGTGCATTCTCTTTGAGAGTAACGGACCCAACTTGGAGTGAAGCAGCAGTGTGTAAGAGTCCAGTGTCTCTGTACACAAACTGTCTTTCTCAGTATTGGCAGCCTTTTATTTCCCCAGTGGCTAATGAGGTTGAACAGTTTTTCATGCACGCTCATGTCTTTTCAGAAATCATACCTTTCGTCTTATTTCCACTCGGGTGATGGGCCTCTGTGACTGAGCTCTAATAGCTATTTAGATGTTCTAGATATGAGCCACTTAACACAGGTATAATTTACAAATGGTCTCCATTCCATGCAAGTATTCAGTGTTTACAGCGCACAGCCTATGGGGTTTGTTCTTTGGTTGCCTGTTTTCAGTGTTACAGGAAGAAGCAACTGGTTGTCTCATTGAAAGTGACCAAGATAGCATGTATATTGTAGGACTTTTATATTCACTTATGCTGTCTGTCCGTCACCTTTGCATTTGTTGTTATGAGGCATGAGCTACAAACACAACTTCACTTCTTTGCGTGGTGTAGTTATCCAGTTATCCTGGAGCAGTTTGTTGGCAGCTAATAAATTCTTGCTAGATCGTTAGACAAACATTGACCAAGGAGCATGAAGCAATGGTAACAAGGTGTGTAAAGGACAGCTCCCAGCAGACAGGAGTGCTGCTTGCTGTCTAGTTCCTTCACATATGCCCCCATTTCACAGAACCAGTTAAAGACCGTTCCTTCCTTCCTCTTCCCTGCTTCCCATTGGAACCTCACTGTGTAGCCTTGGCTAGCCTCTAACTCACGGCCATCTTCCTATTGTGGCTCTCAAGGACAGAGATTACAGGCATGAGCAGTATGCCTGGGCATTTGTTTGCTTGTATGTGTGTATGTGTGTGTGCATGTGTGTATATGTGTGTGCATATGTGCATGTGTGTGTGAATGTGTGTATGTGTGTATGCATATGTGTGCATTTGTGTGCATGTGTGTATGTGTGTGCATGTTTGTGCATGTGTGTATATGTGTATGTGTGTGCATGTGCATGTGTGTGCATGTGTGTCTGCAAGTGTGTACATGTGTGTGTATATGTGCATGTGTGTGCATGTGAATGTGTGTGTGCATGTGTGTGTGCATGTGTGTGTGCAGGTGTCCAGACTTTAAAATTCACATCTCCTCCTCTGCTGTTTATTGACTATAGTTTATGCCATTGTTACACTAAGCTTGGGACTGCAAAGTTGAGTTTCAATAAATAATTGCTGAAGAAAGAGGGCACCTTTGGATGTCACAACAAAAGCTGTGTAGCGTTTGCACGGCACATTAACTGGGGTGGGAGCCCTGAGTGTTGGATATCCGGTGAATTCAGCTGTTGTCGATGACTTAGGGTGGGAAACATCGCTGAAGCTTTGAGTTATTTTTGAAATACAAACCAAAACATGAATTACATGCTTTTCATTCTCATCTGCAGCTCTGACCTCTGTCCGTTTGCTCTTGGGCGGAATAGTTCCTTTGACCTGCCAAGCTAAATATAGCTTCAGAGGAGACAGCATAAAAATCAAAGCTTCCATTTCTCCCGAATGTGCACCCTGTAACTTATGGAACAAGTGGCTGCAAAGAGGGACAGGTCTGGAAGTGTGGTCACTATCTCCTACTACCGTTCCTTTTAAGATGATTTCCTCTTTGGGGATATTGGAGTAGACAGGGAAGACTATCTCGTTGTTTATTTGATTTTTTTTTTTTTAGCACAACCAAAATTCTTGTTAATTTTGAAGCTGCTCCACCCTAGGTACCACATGAAGCTCACTTCCAAAAGATGTATACAATTGCTTTTGAATGTATAGTTTGTGCATTTTAAAAGAGAATAGTACCTTTTTTCTCTCTGAACATCTTAATTTATTTTTTTAGGATAAAATATGAGTTTTAAAAAACTATTTCTTTCCCAACTTGCATTTACCGTGATGTCACCTTGCTCTAATCATCAAACACTTAAATTCAGAAGAAAATAGTTAAAAACCGAGAAACTGGATAGTAATTTGTAAGCTAACAAAGCATACACTGTTTGCAGTTTCCTCGTAAAACCGAGCATCATAATTAACCTTCGGACAGCTGTAGACGTTGCTGGCCTGGCGCAGCCTGACTCTGTTCGCAAAAGAACCCAGTCTCCTCCCCTTCCAACCTGCCCAACCCCATGTCCTTGTTGCTGAGTTAAGATCGGCTGCTTCATTCAGAGCCCCCGTAGGCTTTCACACGTAAGCAACAGAGACGGGTGGATCTGAGTAGAAATAACTCTGAATCCGTGGTCAGTTCAGTTATGTTGGCCACGCCCGAGGCTTGGATTAATTGTGGGCAAAGTGAATCCTGTGAATCTGAAATGGTTTATAGGATGCTTTTTCCCTTCTTTCCTTTTTTTTTTTTCTTTTTCAGATCCAGTTAGAATATCAGATATAATAACATCAAATGGCCTAAGAAATTGTGGTGTCCAAATCTTCTTGTTTCCTAGACAGTAGAAAGCCACAGAAGGGATCAAATTGTCTTGGCTTGTATGACTTTGTTGGGGGTAAAGTCTTAGTATGTCTCTAAGATTTCAGTCAATAGTAACATTCTCTCTGTAACTTTATCGAATCCCCTTCAGTCTGACTCTAGTTGGGTGAGGTAGACGTATATAATCTAACTGCTGTGTCTACCCGTGTTTTCATGTGGTCCCCATGGGGAGGGTGTATTTAAAATACCTTTACAGAGGAGCCCGTGTCACTGTTGTTTTTTTCAATTACCCACATTCATTTTTTTAATAACTCTCAAAAAAGATGTTCTCAAATTAGGTGGTTTCTTTTTTTTTAAAAAAAAGATTTATTTATTTAGTATATATCAGTACATTGTAGCTGTCTTCAGACACACCATAAGGGGGCATCATATCTCATTACAGAGGGTTGTGAGCCATCATGTGGATTTGAACTCAGGGCATCTGAAAGAGCAGCCAGTGCTCTTAACCACTGGGCCATCTCTCCAGCCCAATCAGGTGATTTCTTAACCATTGGATTTTTTTTTAAGGAATCCATTTCAGAATCTTCGAAATTCTGTGAGAAGAAAATACTTCACAGCTTTTGTGAATTTAAAAGTACACTTTAGCCCAGGTTGGCCTTGAATCCCATTCCACCCTGCCCTTCCTTCCCATGGATCCCGGCTTCTATGTGTAACAGTGCTGCATGAACGTGGAAACATTCATCTCCAAATAAAGAAGTGCGTTGTCCTGAAGTTCGGGTTTTTTGTTTGTTGGTTGGTTGGCTTTGGATGTGTGTGTGTGTGTGTGTGTGTGTGTGTGTGTGTGTGTGTGTGTACACGCGTGAGCGCATAAGTTCTTTGCTTCACATTTTAAGGCTTTCTCATTTCTTCCCAAATTCTTGATCAACCCTGAATGCAGAGTTCAGAACGGGAAGCCATGTACAAATGAGGAGCTACGCTAGAACTTAAGTCTGCTGATAGTGATGGGCAAGACCCCCAGAGGTGACCCCACAGAAAAGGTCAGCAAGTCCTCAAGGTCACACAGGCAAGGGGCTCCCTCCAGTAGGGGCAGCAGGATTGCTCACAATTTCACAATCATAAAAATGAGCAAAGATAATAATAAGTAATAAAATTAAAAAATAATAAAAATAATAAAAGAGGCCAGATGGGGCAAAGAGGACCAAGACAAAGCCAGAATGGAATCCTGGGGGTGGGGGGAGTCTGAAACAGCTTTGATGATATTAATAGCGTGCAGCTTTCTTAGTAAAATCAACTCTATCTTCTAGTACTGAGGTTGCTCATGCAGGAAGACAGTCTTTGCAGCCTTGGGATGTCAGATTGATGTGACTAATGGAAACCGTGAGAGGGACTTTGAATGCTGTGATGTGTGAAGTTGTTGAAGTTGCTATGGTTGAGAATCTATATGCTGCTTCTGTGAGGAAGGTACCAAAACCACACCATGCAGGCTTTGTTTCTCTGTGTAACCCGGAACCTGTGACTGATTCATTGTCAACAGTGCCTGACCCAGGTGTCTGCTAGTCTCCATTTCTTAACCCGTTTGCTTCCTGCTCTTAGTCGTTCTGTGTAACCGCTTCAGCTGCCCTGTCAGGTGCGTTTGAGAGATGTGACGGTAGAGCATCGGAGACAAAGGATTGGTGAAGCCGCCCCAGTAATGAGGCCAGAGGAACAGTGACAGCAAGCACTGAGAGATCCCCATGACCATGATGAATTTTGGGAGTAGGAACTGCACCAAACAAGTGTATCATCCAACTAAATGACAGTTCTACTGTCCCTCTGTTAGCACCTGAAGTTTTATTTACTAGCTAAGGGTTAATTCTTTTGTGATACACAGTGAGATGCTGACCCTGAGCCAGCTAGATAGTCTTGCATGGTTACAATGACAGCCTTCTCTGGTTCCCAAACCTGGGTGTTCCAAGCTGTTGGGTAAATCCAGTGGAGGGCCAGGCTGGAAGAGGGTATCTCAGGAAGAGCCGTTTTTGTCATGTAGTCCGAAGTATAATGAACATGGCTGTTTGTGATTACTGTTAATCTTAGTCACCAACCTCTAGATGCAGGCTCTCTCTGACTGTATCCACGGCTGTTAACACAGTTGTTCTTTAAATAGAGAATAATTACCTGGATGACCCAGGTTGAATAGATTTTTATTCCCCACAAAATTTTCAGTTATTAGAAATACAGCACTTGAAGTATCAGGCCTATCTTACTCCTTATAAATTTACCTAAATAGAGAATGGGTTTTTCTTAAGAGTTAAAGAAAGTACCCATGTGTGTGAATATTTGAGTGTAAAATAGTCAATTACATGTCTATAAAGCTTCTGTTGCTGTGGTGGATGGCTCAGTGGTTAAGGGTTCTTGATACTCTTGCCGAGGACTGGGATTCAATTCTCAGCACCTACACAGTGGCTCAGAACCACCTGTAACCCCAGTTCCAGGGGCTCTGAGGCCCTCTTCTGGCCTTCACCAGTACTACATGCATATGGTGAACAACAGGTACATACCACCAAATACTCATACACATAAAAACAAATAAATCCTGTTTTAAAAAAAAAAGCCTAGTCACTATGGTTTTGGCTTTAACTGATTTACCTTCCCTTTGTTTTACCTTTCCAAATGTTCTTTCCCACTGAGGCCTAGTTGAGAACACGTTGCTCACCATGAAATGGAGTCAGTAGTATACCCCCTCCCCCACGATACCCTGAGACATAAATAAAAGGAGTCCTGTCTGTCTAGCACAGCAGTTCTCAACCTGTGGGTCCTGACCTCCTGGGACGGGGTAGAACCTTTCACAGGGTTTGTGTATCAAATATCCGAATATCAGACATTAGCATTACAGTTAATGGCAGCAGCAGAGTTAAAACTGAGAAGTAACAATGAAAATGATGTGATGACTGGAGGTCAGCACGGCACAAGGAACTGCGCTAAAAGATCACAGCCCTGGCAAGGCTGAGAACCACTGACCACACACTGATCATATAGACAAAAGGCTGCGATGGGGTTTCTCTCTCTTTTTCTAATTCCCTGGCAATATAACCTGCCGGTACCTCCTGTTGATACTTGCGGTCCTATTTTAAAGGAAGCGGCTTTAGATCCATAATGGGAGTTGTACACCCTCTG
The DNA here is from genome assembly GCF_963924665.1 of Micromys minutus. Lineage (NCBI taxonomy): Eukaryota > Metazoa > Chordata > Mammalia > Rodentia > Muridae > Micromys > Micromys minutus. Next base: position 43,043,073 of record NC_137985.1, read on the forward strand.
ATGGCCAGCATGCAATTTTGCTGAATTAGATTGAAAACCAGCATGTAATTCCTTTACAAGCCATCTATCTGGTCATCGTTTTGATTTCTTTTCCCTCTCTCAACAGAAGATGAAGACACTAGCAGAGAGAAGGAGAAGTGCTCCGTCCCTCATTCTGGACAAAGCCTTACAGAAGCGGCCGAGCTCCAGGTGAGTGCACGGGTCACCCCACGGGGGGGGGGGGGGGGGGGGGCTCTGTGCTGGCTGCAGGCTGAGGCATCTGAAGGCTGTTCATAGGCACCACCATTTTCTCCTGGGTAATAGCAACTGTGACCCGTGACATTATTTCAGAAGAGACAGATAGGTTTGGAGGTAGAGCATGTGCCCAGTTGCTTTAAAACCAAACCAAGTAGCTTTCGTACAACACAGCTCACTAGTACAAGTGCAAAGGGCCAGTGTTGATCTGGATAAATTAGAAAGCCCAGTGTTGAAAACTGAGTGTCTGTGCGATACCCACAAATGTGCCTGCTTTTGATCACAATGTACCACCTATCAATGGATATGGTAATCTTTCTCCCGATTACATGTATGAGTAAATAAACCATATTCAAGTTATTTCCTTTAAAAGGTTGGTGTTATAAACTTTATTGTAAATTCAGAAACCTTAAAGTGGAAAACAAAGCTGACTATTAAAATGGCCATTTCATTTATTAAGCCTAAATAATTTTCTAGGAGGATTTTTTAAGTCTTTTATAATGTGTGTAATTTAATTGATATTCAAGCACTACTTCCTGTGTGTGTGTGTGTGCGTGTGTGTGTAAGCCAGAGATTTACATTAGGTGTTTGCCCCAATCTCTCTCTCTTCACTGTAGACTCTGAGCCCAGAGTCTCACCAGCCAGTTTGCTCTGCAGTTGCTCTGCCCCTGCCCCCCACCATTGGCATTAAATGCAGGCACCACTGCTCCCCGCTTCTCATGCCGGGGATCTGAATGTAGGTCTTCATGCTTGCCTGGGAAGCATTTTATCCAATGATCATCTTCTTGGGTGATCTTCATCCATTGTTTTAAATGGTATTTTAACTCAGAGACAATCGTATGGGGCAGCTGTGACTTTCCGCCAAGCTGCAAATCCTTCTGTGTAAAGAGAAGTTCTGTAGCCTTTAAAGTAGTTTATCTATAACCATGTTGCTTTGTAAAAGTAGGTGCTCATTTAACCAAGACTCTATACAGTCTTAACAGAGGAGTTTAGTGGAAAAGATAAACTTCCAGTACTATTTAATGAAATGTTTAAAAATACTTTATTTTTCAGTTCTCAAACTAAGTTTTTTCTGACCTGTGCCCTGAATGCACACACTTTAGACGTGGGGCTGATCAAGAAAGAGAAGCCGCTTTTATTCAATAGGTGCCTAATCAAAGTTTAATTAGGAAGATGCTCTTCCGAATAAAAATACAGCCAAGTACTTCAGTGTCTTATTTAAGTGACTTTAGATGCTTGCTTTAGCATACTTCTGTGTTAGTGTGGGTAAAAGAAAATGGCCATGTCTTCACAGTTTGATCCTGCTCACCTAGGAGGATCAGGGGGAAGTCTTTTTAGGGGGAGTGGATACAGAGAGGAATGTGGTTATCAGTACAGCTAGCTGTCTCTAGTTTTATACATACAAAGATAAGTTTTACAGGGTTTTACATAAAATCTATTGATGGACAATCGTGGGTGTCAAGTGTACAGTCCAGTTCTCAGCTAAAGGAAGCCCAGAGCACAGGGCGGGTACATAGACATCTTCAAGCCCAGGCAGGCATTGACAATAGCTTTGTCATTGACAATAGCTTTGTCATTGGCCCTGGCACTTAAAATAGCATTTTCTGATGGTACCAGCCTCTAGGGGGCGCTTTGGAATTGTGTGGAGGGTCTGATTTTCTGAGAAAATGCAGAGATCAGCAGCAGGGCTGGTGTGAGACAGAATGCAGCCAGGGAAACCAAGGGCAGTGCTGGCACCTCTGTCACATGTCCCACATACAGCATGTTTATAAAGAGAAAACTGTGTGTGTTGGTTATACCTAAAACTTGGCTGTTTTATATAAAAACACAGTGACTTTTTATTCATTTTAACTGATACTACATTTTCCAGAAGCTGGGCTGTGTTGTGCAGCAGGAGGTAATTACACTTTGTATTCCCTTGAACCATTTGGGGAAGAAAAATAATTACTTGGTAGTACCACATTCGGAAATGCTCGTTTCAATAGAGGGTTGCTTATCCTATTGTTCTTAGATTTAAATATATACATTATAAGTAGATGTAAACATTTGAGCCCTGGTTCTGTTTTAGTCCTGCTGGACTAGATTTACATAATTTACTAATTCCACTGTGGTCTTCCTTTTTATTGATCTTGGGTTCTGATTACTATTCTATACTTATGCTTAAATGTCATTTTACAGTACAGAAGGAGAAGTTAAAGTAGATGGGCGTGTTTGTGTAAAACAGATGATAATAAATAAAAGGGCAGCCTGTTTAGTAGATCAGAAACTACAAATAAAAAGACGCAGGTGGATGGCAAATCTGAAGCCACATCCGAGCAACCAGAGGGACAGAAGTTATGGTTTTGTTGTTACCGTTTGTTTTTTCAGAATGATCCTGTTTCTTTAAAAATAAAGAGAGAGAGATAGTCTATTTCAGTGGTTTTCAACCGTTCTAATGCTGTGACCCTTTAAAACAGTTTCTCATGTTGTGGTGACCCCTCCCCCCCATCATAACATTACTTCATTGTTATTTTGTAGCGGTAATCTTGCTACAGCTGGGAATCCTAAATATCTCATTTGCAGAATATCCGATATGTGGCCCCCTCGCAATGGGTCCCAGCTCACAGGTTGAGTACCGCTGACCTAACTGGAGGGTGTTTTGTTTTGTGGCCCACAATCAGGAGGCGAGCCACCAGTGCCTAGCTGCGTCATACTTGAGCTTAGCTGAAGTCAGCTATAGCTACCAAGGAAGTGTTCTCCCTCTGAAAGCTCCCTGCACGGAAAGAAAGGTCCCCAGGCATCAGAAAGACAAAGAAAGGCCTCAGCAGGGCACCCGGCTTCCAACCAGTAGATGCTGATAGGAAAGGTGGGGAGAAGCCTCCTCACTCCACCTGGGTCATAATGCCTTCTCTTTCCTCCTGTCCCCTAGTCTTATCAGGTGTTATTACTTTCTTACGTTAATTGTTCTGTTGTGTTTTTAAACTTGTGTTCACCAGAAAGTGCTTATGGTTGTCCTGTCTCTATACCCACTCAGGAGTGCTCCCTGGAAGAGGCCTTTGGTCCAGCGAAGGAGTGGGTTTTTTCCCAGTGTAGGGAAATGCCAAGGCGCTGTGGTGGAGAGGGTGGTTGGGAGAGGGAGCACCTTCATGGAAGCAATGGGAGGGGGATGGGAGTGGGGGAAAGGGGATAACATTTGAAATGTAAATACAAAAATATCCAATAAAAAATGAAAACAAAAAAGTATTCCCTCATATATTTGATGACACATTATAAGTCATACACATTTCGTCTTATTATTACTCATTCTTCCCGTTTTTCCCATTGCCAGTTCATTTCAGTAAGTCACTATGAATGACCTCAATAATGAAATTAATTATCTATTAGTTAATAATTAATTAAAAATCAACCTACTAATAATAAAATAAATGCTATAAATTGTATTTTCCCACATCAGTTTCAGTACCCCCACTGCCTCAGAAGCTTGTCGGTAACACAAGTACATGAGTACACTACTACACACTAGCACCGCGCCTGCTGTCAGTGTCACGTGTGTCCCAGTGGTCTTCTCTCTAAATAGCGGCAGGTAAAAACACGAAGTGACTACAAGCTCACCAGTCGCCACGTGAAACAGCGGGAACTAAAAGAGGGGCAAGACAGAAGGACAAACCTGACACATCTTCCCAAAAGATACACAAAGCACAACAAATAGACACAAGGAGAGAGGAGACACCTCCACAGGCTCACAACCGCAACATCGAACACCAAGGATAATTCCATAGCTGACATCTCGGGTAGAGATGTCCGATGGTACTTTTAAGGAGGGCTGCTGACTCCCGAGAGAACTCAGGTAGATGCGTGTGAAATCGAACCACAGCCCAGACAGGAAGGTGTCCGCAGAGGATGGACGGGCCCGTGAGGAGACATTTGAAGTCATGGAGGAGAATACAGAAAGGAAATTGAGACTCACCAGACAGTCTGTGCAAACAAATTCTAGGAATGGAAGAACCATCAAATTAAAAACAAAAACAAGCAAAACAGAGGAAGGGAGGTGAAGAGTGAGGTCCAGACCACAGCCCACGCTCAGACATGTGAAAAACGCACCGATGAGCACCGTTGGATTCCCAGTACCTCTGGAATACGTTCAAAAGAACAGACCTAACAACCCACGGGGCAGAAGAAAAAGTGGAAATAACACCTAGAGACAGGAACAGTTTATTCACTGAAAGTTTAGCAGAAAATTTCCCAAACCTAGAGGGAGAAAAATGGCTATCCAAACACAAAAAGTATTTTGTACCCAAATAAGTACAAGTGGAGAAAGATCTACCACACTGGTTCCCAGTCTGTGGGTCATGACCCTTTGGGTTGGGGGGAGCTCAAAAGATCCTTTTGTGGGGGTCATGTGCCAGGCAGAGAACAAAATAAAATAAAATAAAATAAAATCTCTTGTCAGCGTTATCTCCCGCCAGAAAATCATTAGTTCACATCCTGAAAGCAAGTGACCCTCAGCTAGGATCTCTGTATCCAGCAAGGCTATTCCTTAAAATTGAGAGGAAATGGGGCAGAAGATGAATACAAATTAAGGCAGTTTACCACAACCAAAACAATACTGCAGAAAATACTTAAAGCAATACTATACACAGAAGAGCAAAGGCAGTGTTATCCATGATACCGCAGGAAAGCAAACATTTCACAAGAAGAATACAGACAAGAGCCAGGGAGAAGTCATCCATTCTGCGCAGTGAAGGAGAAAGCCCTTGGTACTAACAGGGAAGAAGAGAATTGTTAATCCAACTAGAACACAAGACACAGAAACAATGGAAAGGAGCAGAGCCCTCTCAATAATGGTGTTGAGTGCAAATAGCCCTAATCCATCAGTTAAAAGGCACACAGTGACTGATTAGATTAAAAAGCAAGATCTCACTGTCTTCCATCTCCAAGACTTACACCTGTTGGGATGAAAGTCAGTCTAGCAAGTAAATCAAAGCCATGGACAAGATGCTGTGGCAGGTGTTGTGACTGGTAAGTCACGGATCAGGGATGGCAAAGAAGGCCACTGTTTTGTTTGTTTGCTGAGACAGGGTTTCTCTCTGTCAGCCTGGCTGATCTGGAGCTCCATCTGTAGACCAGGCTGGCTTTGAACCTCTGCCTCCCGGATGCTGGGATTAAAAGGTGTGTGCTGCTGCCACCACCACCCCACATGGAAAGGATTCAGCAAGCATGCATATAAGCAATTTTTAACATTTTTCACATCATATGTCAGCGCTCCCAATTTTCTAAAAGAAACACTGACAAGCATGAGAGGTCAGCCAAGCCCCAGGGCGGTAAACAGTGAGGAACTTCTGTACCCGACTCTCATATTCACATCAGCCTCCTAAACTAAAACGGAGCACTCCAGCTAACGTGCCATACATGGACTTCATCGCACACATAGCTAGAGGATATTCTCTTAGCAGCGAGGGGGATACACATTCCTGCCAGTGGCCCGTGGAACCTTCTCTAAAATAGTTACGTTGAAGACCACAAAAGCAATGTTCAACTAATGCAAACAAATTAAAGAAATTCCTTGTATCTTATCAGACCATCGTAGAATAAAACTAGAAGTCTTCAGTAAGCAACACACACACACACACACACACACACATGGCTTGTTGGAGATTAAACAGTACACTCTGAGCAAAGAATGAGTCATTGAAGATATCTAGGAGGAAATATTAAAACTTCTGAAAGCAAATCAAGATGATAGCAAACCTAATAGAACTTCTAGGGCACAGCCAGGAAACTTCCAGAAGGGATGTGAATAGCCATAGGTACACTTTAAAAAAAAAAAGAATGTCGGGAGCTGTCTATGCAGACAGGAAGACAAACACAAATGTGGTAAATGGGAAGAAATAATTAAGGCTAAGGCAGGGAGGGGTCTTTAGAAAGAAACTGGTGAGTCAGAGTTGGGAAACAGGGCTGCGAACTCATCACCTCCTTTTGAGTCTTGCTGTCGGAATGAGTCTTCCAGCCTACACTCTGTCTTTAGAAACATTCAGACAGGCCAGTGTGCTGTTTCTTCTGACATAATCTGGGGATCCTTAGGACTTATTTGTTCTAGCGGACAAGGACAGGGTTGATCTAGTCTAAGTTTGGTCTTGCAGACTGGCTTCATTCTTCATTTCTGCTTGACTTGATTTGTCCATTGCAGTTACAACTCAGTCTTATCTTTCCTCTTGGTACCTGAGGAGCACCTCCTCGTGTGGAGCACCTCCTCGTGTGGAGCACCGCCTCCTGTGGAGCACCGCCTCCTGCGGAGCACCGCCTCCTGCGGAGCACCTCCTCATGTGGAGCACTTCCTCATGTGGAGGACCACCTCGTGCGGAGCACTGCCTCACTACTGGATGTTGAGTTACTCTTTCTTGTTCACAGGGATAGCAGGCTGTCCTAGGGTACCGTTGCTGTATTAGGCTGGATGTTCCTTTACCCTGTAAAGCTGAAAGCTAAAATTTCCCAGGGTACTTTTGGCATTTTATGGCTGATTTTCTTTTAGAATTATGAGCAAAAGGAGAGCCAAAACATTACTTGCCACATTTGAGAGGCTTTATATGTTGAAAGTCATGAACTCTTGGGCTACCTTTCTGTACTTGAACTGTATCTTCTTACAGAGCTATGAGAACTTTGCCAAGCTTTTCTCCTCTTTGGGCCTTGTTTTCCTCATCTGTAAAAGGGGGCTAATCTATTAAAATGGCGATTTTAATATAATATGCACATCACAGAGACAATGTAAGCTTTTGTTAAACACATTTATCAATATATAAATATACATAAATAATTATATATAAACCCATTTGGTCCCAATCACATGGTGCCTTAGCATCTCATTGATATAGGTGTAGATCTTGTCTTTCCAATGTGACTGAGTGACAAGACCATATTTTATACTCCTAAAAATCTACATGTGCAGTACATAAACGCAGAATTCCGTTCTTGCCTATCTGAGTAACAGCCTGAGAAAGAGTAGAGTGATCAGCCCCGGGGAAGAACCCCCGGAAGGAAGGAGGAGTCTTGAGTAGTTGAACGTATGTTGATTTAATGCTTGACTATTTACTATGTTCTCTGACCAGAACCCCAATGAATAAGGGTTCCAAACAACAAGGTGTCAAAGGGGAGGACCAGGGATGAGAAAACAAAGGCAGGAAGCTAAGACCAGGAGGTCTTATGTAAGCCATCAGCTTATGCCCAACAAGTTTATTAAGAAATACAGCATCTTATTTACATGTGTAAGGGGAAAGCAGCCACAGCCAACAGAAAGCTAAATCAAACTACACTGGCTATGGGAATGCAGGATGCCTCAGACATAGCTGATAACCATGGCCCTTCAGGGGATAAAGCAGGGGTTCTTGGGGCCAAATCTTAACTCCTTGAAGGCCTTGGCCTCAGCCCCAGACCAGATCTTGCCAAGTCTGCTCCTGAGCAAGGACTCAGAATTAGCATCCCCTTTGGCTGTTCATCATGCCTCTGAGAAAGTCTTTGGTTGACTCCACTCCCAACAGCCCTGTGTTTTAGGGGCTGATGCTGTCGGTTCTCCGGTTCATTGTTCTTACTGTAAAAAGACACAGCCAATAGACCCGAGTGCCCTGCCCCATGGAACCTTGGTAGAACTGCATATTCTTCCTACACCTGGGAGCTATTCCACATCAGCAATCATACAGAAGGACTGGGGCTTCGAGGAAGCTGACTCTTTCTAACCCACCTCCAATCCTGTGGATTTTAGTTTTAAATTGTCTCTGTTGCCAAATGTAGTCACACCTTTGGTCTCAGCTCTCAGGAGGTAAAGGCAGGAACATCTCTGAGCTGGAGGCCAGCCTGGTCTGCATAGTGTGTATAGGTCAGTAAAGGCTGTATAGTGGGACCCTGTTTCACAAAACAACAACAACAAAAAAATCTGTATGTGTGTGTGTGTGTGTGTGTGTGTGTGTGTGTGTGTGTATGATGAATGTATAAAGATAGCTGCACACACCAATGTATGCAAATGGTGACCAGAAGAGGATACTGGGGATCCAGGTCTATTACTCTCACTCATATTCCCTTGAGTCTAGTCTCTCAGTGTACCTGGGACTAGACACCCTGTGATTCCCTGTCCTCCTCTTCCTCCTCCTCCTCTCCCTTCCCTCCTCCCACCACACCTGCAGCACTGGGGTAACAGGCACATTATAGGGACCTACCTCGCTTGGGTTTTAAAAGTTCAAATGATTGGCTGGGGGAGGTGGCTCATTGGATGAAGTGCCACCCCTGTGAGCCACACTCAGTGAAGTACACTTGTAATCCCAGCTCTGGGGAGACTGAGACACACCGACTCCTGGTGGTTGCTAGCCGGCTAGTATAGCTGAGCCATCAACTCTGGGTTCAGTGAGAGACCTTGTCTCAAAAGTAAGGCAGGTAAAGAACTCAGAGCATCAGCCTCTGGCCTCCACACACATACATGTATAAAATAGTTTTTATTTAACCCATGTCCTTTGATACATACGACCGAGAAATACATAGAATCAGGACTCTTTCAGCTGAACACTGGTTTCTGTGGGATCTAGCCTGTTTTTGTCAGCCCGCTCCTGCAGGGCCCCTCCCTGGTCACTTCTGCCTCTTGGCAGTCATGGGCTCCTCTGATTTCTTCACTGCATCACCAGTAGAATGTAGCGGCTGATGTCACTGCCATGAGGCTATAAAAATGGATGCCCATTCTCGTTCACCCTCATGATTTTCTCTGAACACTTGATTCCGGGGCAGCAGAGAAAAAGTCACCACACAGTGTTAGCCCTGTGGTGGCAGCCCCCAAGGAAGGAAAGATGCCACCTCCTCTTTCTGAGAGTATAGGAAAATGCTACTGTTTATCAGTGATGTTGTTTAAGCGTTGTGTTCTCTTGTCTAAAAATGTCTTAAATTACTACATTAATTTCTTGAATAGTTAATATGCAGAATTATTTAAGCATTCAGTTCTTTCTCTGAGTCGGTTTTTGCATCCGGAGGATTGTGTCCATTTCATCTTTGATGTCAGTTTAATCATAATATTTTAGTTTGGAAGCGAAATACGCCTCGATGTTTTTAAAGCGTACCGGAACTGTCTCTATGCCCTTTTCATTCCCGATATTGATAATTTCCCGTCCCCTTTGTTTAGCCAAAGGCATTGTTTCGTTTGTATTTTCTGAGAAACAAGCTTTAGCTGCCTTCTCTTTCCTCTGCTGTGTTCTTTGGGCTTTGGTGGTTTGTGGTTGTTTTGTTAGGACTTGTTAAATGGCTGTATATAATAAAGCACACATACCCACAGCAAGATGAACTTTAATTTACTGTACAAGCATGAAGCCAACGCCACAATCACGTGACCTCCAACCTCTCATGGTTCTTCCACCCACGTGCAATCAGTGATTGCTGTGACATCACAGAGTTTCATTCTTATTTTGAGGTGTTAATGAAAGTACTGAACTAGTTTTTACTACTGAGTAATACTGGAGCCCGGGTTCGCCTTTTTAGCCTGCTGGTAGAGAGGACGGAGGAGCATTTCTAGCACGCAGCCAGTTAAAGCTGTGGTGTCCAGCTGTGTGTCAGTATTCACACATGCTTGCACTCCAGTGCTTTCATCTTTGAGTAAGTATCAGCAAGTGTAATGTCTGGATTGTAAGTTAGATGCATGTTAAACTGCTGGGCCTTCAAAGTGGCTTGGTGGTTAAAGCACTTGCTACCAAGGCTAGTGACCCGAGTTTGATCCCTGGAATCCACTTGGTAGGAGAGAACTAACTCCAGAAACCTGTACTCTGGCCTCCACTTGCTTCCCCTGGCAGAGCATATTCCCACAGATACACACTACACATGCGTGTTACGTGTGCACACATGCACTTTGTCAGCAGTGCTGGGTATGGTCCAGCTTTTTAATGTTTTGTGTTGTGCCATTTTATCTCCTGTTGGTTTAGTCGTGATATTCCTGGTTGCTAATGGTGCTGAGCCTCTTCTCATCAGCTTACTTAATATCTGCATCTTCTCTGGTAGAATGCTAGTTTATGTATCTTGATTTTTTTAACTTTATTTTCATTGAGTTGTTTGGATTGTTGTTGGGCTCTAACTGTTAAATGTTCCGGTCTGTACAGTACAATGGCCACTGAATTACTATAGATTCCGTTCCCAACTCACACCATCTACATTTTAAGACCTTGTGGAGATGTGAACCATTATTACCCATGATTCAATGCTGATAGACTGGGTTTAGAATCTCCATGCAAGTCAAGTTTATTTTTCTAGTTAAGAGAGTGTAGAGCTCACCTGAATCACGTGGGAATTTTCACCTGTGATTCAGAACTGTGTATACCAGGAGAGTGAATGCAGAAATATATTAAGGAAGTTATTAATAAATGAAGACCTAATGCTCCAGACTGAGAGCTGTACAGATCGGGATACCTTGGCGTAAGCTTCTGGTTTTACAGATTGTTTACTTATTGCTTTGTAAATGATAGTAAGTTAGTTTGTTTTGTGAATTACCCCACTAAGGCCATGTGGCTCATCAGATGTCGGCTAGTGAGGGTTTGTGGTTATTTTAATTGTTTATATTGTTTCAAAATGGGTATGATGTTGAGTTTTGTGGTTATATTATTTCTCTGGGAGAGATTGCAAAATACAAGATATTCTAGTTGCCGACTAAGGGACATGGTACTTTGGGAGAAAGGTTTTGTCTTTGTGCTTTTAAAAAGTGTGATTCGACTCTGTGTGCCTTCCAGAGAGGATCAAACAAAATATATCTCAATACTAAAATGTTTTCTGTTGAGTTTTATATATATCATAGAATATACAGCTATGGTAAAGCTTGTCATCAGAATGCTAAATTGACCTGATTCCAGACTACAACAATCGTCAGTGTGGCTTTCCTTCTTGAGGCCTGTCTGGCTTCCTCATTCCCCTCCTCCCTTCTAGATCCTCAGCGCCCATATATTCAGCTTGAAGTTATGAAGAGTTATCCAGTTCCATGGACTTTGGGGGGTGAAGATTGTTATTTTAAGGTTGCTTTATGAATAATTTAAAATGGTCATAATTTAACAGGGAAGAATTAGCCAGAATGATTTGTACCATCATAATCTTTATTTGGTAACTAAGCTAAAGTCATCTTACACTGGTAGAGATTTTTCTAATTGATACAAAGTTGAAGTTATAATCTTTACAGTAGTATAGAATTTATTTGATACAGATTTAAGGTTTTCAGTGGTATAATTTCTTATTGATTTAAAATTGAGATTAGTATTATTGCTTTCACATTGGCATTGTTCCTATACAATACTTATACAATACATTTGGGAATGCAAGGCTTAGACCCAGTTCTATAACTGCTAATATACACTGGTTTTAGTTGATTAAACAATACTAGTTAAGGGTCAGATAGCAAACTAATGGTTCTGAGTCAATTAAAAGGGAGTTTTTGAGATATTTCAATTAAAAATGGCCAAGAGTAGTCAAGGCTTAACAGTTCAGAAAGGCTTTTTATAGTTAGATGGTTTTAAAAAACATCAAAAATCTATAAATTATGACATTTAATGTTATTACTCTTTTGTTGAGATATACCTGTTCTTTACAGTTCCCCTTTGGTAGATTTAATGAAGAAATTGAACATCTATACCTCCAGGTGAGGTATACTTTGTGGCTAGGCAACCACTGGGCAGAAACTGCCAATTTCACCTACAGACTAACACTGTACAGAAAGGGACACATTATGCAGAATAGTCGACTGATAATCTTTGCTGAGCCAAAATTATCAGCTCTTCAAGATTTCTGTATTTCAAAGTCTGTCAGTGATCCTGGGCCAGAAGGCTGAAGACTTACTCTCATATGTTGCTAAGAAGGGACAGCTAGTAGAGATTTGTCTCTACAGCCTCTCTCTGCTCTGGAAACTGATAGGCTTCCTATGTTTTTAGATATTTGGCCATTCTCAAATTTCTGATGGAGCTGAAGATGAATTTAGTTTTACAGACTACCCAACTTTGAGAAAACATAGTCATTTAGAATATTTTCAAGTGGTAATAGTTGTACACAGCTTACATTTAAAGGTAAAGGTTCCATTTTTTAAAAAATAAGTAAACAGAAAAGGTGATATGTGGGTTGATGTTAAGGTGATACACATGATAAGGTGACAGTGGAGAGATGGGTGGTGAAAAGCTAGGAAAACAGAAGAGGAGGAGAGACTGGAAATTCTGAGAGGAATCAAGATGGAGCTGGAGGAAGAGGATCTAGGTCCAGGTGGTCTTAATTAGCAACAGGTAGATATGAATAGTCTTAAGGAATTCTATAGGTCTTTCTATCTCATATAGAAGGGCAGTTTATATCTTTGTACATCGGATGTAAGCTTATTGTGTAGAGGGTTTGTGGATTAAGAATTTAATATATAAACCTGATGGATAAGATAAAAGAAATAAGGCAACACCTTCTCGGTTGTTCGGATTCACCTTTGGAGCTGTCTAGACCTGGAAGTCTGGCTTACATGTATCTGTATCATGGACGTCTGTGGTGAGGTTAAATTTCTGTATCAAGATGATTTGCGTCATTCCTTCTCAGTAAGCTGTAGTGTCCTATACTAAGGCTCTTTTCCATTTTCTCTAAGTTGTATAGCCATGTGTTTCCTCATAATACTGTCTAGCCCATTTTTTCATCTTTGAAATATATAGTCACATGTATACAAATTAATGCTGGGTTATGTTGATAGTTTTATTTATAAGGTATATTTCATATACATTGAACTTTCCTTAAACCGTGCCCTGTCTTTAGGTGACATTCACATATGATAATGGTGCTAAGAAGTAGAACTCACTACCTTTACAAACTCTACCTGTTGTCCTTTACAGGTCTTTCGGAGTTAAATTCTGAGGATGCGTTTCTTGTCCTACTGCGGATTTTCTCCCAGGGTTTGCCCCTGTACATCTTGGATAAACATGGGTTTTTCATTTATTGTATAAAAATGAGTTTAGGGTTATGTTTGTGCACCTGGGCACTGAAATGGACCAGTTCTTTTGGGGCCTAGGCATCGTCTGGTTTTTATTAAAAGAAAAAGAGATGAAGATGGGAGAATGAGAAGAAAGTCAAGTCTGTGTCTTGACCTCCAGCAAACACTGGGAGGATGGGCTAACTTTGTAGTGGGATATCCTAAGCTATAACAATGTGCCCTGACATATCTGTGTTGGAGCCGCACATGATTCTGAACATCATAGATCTGAAGCAGATGTTGAGTATAATCTCCAGCCTAAAAACTGTTTTATAGACAATGTGGTATACTTTTATACCGCATCACTTCAGGGTTCACATTAATTTCAGGTTGTCTGACCTGACCAAGGGGACCCCATATGCTTTATTAAGGTGGTTTTCCTCCTTTGCAATTATCAATCTATAAGCTGATATTACAACACCTACCAGATTGCCTGTTGATTGGGCAAGATTTTGAATTTCAGGAGATTTTCACTGTCAGTGACTTAACTGCTTGCACCTTTATTATGTGTCACATTCTGTAAACACATTTATTTTAACCTCCGTAGAGAATTAAATATGCTTTAATTATTCTCATCTGTATACAAGAAAGCATTCAGCCCATAGAGTTTAAAGGTTAAAACTTGTAAATAACAGTGTCAGGATTTAAACTCTGACTACAGGTTCCACATTATTGACAGTTCTGCTGGGTAGTTTTATGTCAACTTGACACAAGCTTGAGTCATCAGAGAGAAGGGAGTCTCAATTGAGAAAACACCTCTGTAAGACCAGGTAAAACAATGGCTGCCACTTTCATTGTATTTCCTTTTATTGTGCTGATATATATTCCATCTATTCCTGGTTTTTCATAACTCTTAACCTGAAGGACTTTTTCAAAATCTTTTATGCATCTATCAGGATGACCATGTGATTTATGTCTTTATTAGAATTGTATAATATACATTTAATGATTCAATGATGTTGAACCAAACGTGCACTCATGGAATGAAACCAACTTGGCTGTATTGTATGATTTTTTTATTATCCTGTGATGACTTAATACCTGACTCCAATGTCCCTGGATCACATCCATCCCCAATTCCTCCCTCCAGATACTCCCAGATCACTCTGCCCACATACTCTACTACTATATAATATACTAAGTTTCATTTATGATAAAGTTTAATTTAGTTACAGAGAGATGTTATAGCAGCAGCTAATAAAATAACAACAATGGTACATTATAATAAAAGCTATGTGAATGCAGTCTTTCGAAATGCCCTCTGTGCTGTCCTTACATCTCTTGTGACATTGTGAAGTGATACTGTATCTGTGTGGCACAGTGAATGACATGGGCATTGTGATGAGCGCTGTTACACAAAGGTTACTGGAACAGGCACTGAACTTCTCTGACATTAGTCTGAAAAGGAAGGCAAAGTGACTCAAGATACATAGTTATAGGATACAGGTTGGGACAGAGTCAGGTTTTATGATGCTACTTAAGGTGGCCTGTGGTTTAAACTCAGGAGCTACTTATTTCTGGAACTTTCCATATAACTAGTTTGAGTCAGGGAACTGCAAAGCAAAACCAGGAAGACAAAGGTGTTCGCTAGGAGGTTCCTCCTTGTCCTGAGAGGTGCTGTGAGAGACTTGGGCTGGGAAGTAGATACAGCTTTTTTCTTGCCAGCCCCATGTTTACACCAGCATCCAGCTAGTCAAATTGCCTTCTTTACCTATTAACTGAATACTGACATGCTGCTGTAAACGAACTGGAGATTATAAACAGCCTCAGTCAGTCCCAGTAGCCTACCACCCTAAAGACTTTGTAACTTGTATTCCTTAATCTTCTAGTCAGAAGTCGTTAGCTGGACACAAAAAGTCTCCCCCTTGGGAGACTGAGGCAGGAGAGTCACTGGAGCCCAGGAGTTCAAGATCAGCCTGGGTAACATAACATGGCAAGCCTGCCTCAAAAGAAAACTTGAAGAAGTTGTCGGGTGGTGTTTTTAACTTTAGAATATCTATGAGTTACAGAGAGAATGCTGGCTGATCTATAACTGCTCTCTTCCTTCCCATGACCCATTCATTATACAGTTGTTACGCAAACCAATCTGCTACATATCTGAGAACCTAGTCAACGTGTGAGCGACCTGGCTTACTGCTCAATCAGTAAGCATTCTAACATGTGGCCCCATCACACTCCTCAGTACATATATAAATTGCTTAAGTGGCTTGAATGTGTTTGGTATTCTCTGACTCAGCGTGACTAAAATTAATCTTAGTTCATAATGGGGATCAATGGTATTTTGAAGTCAACAGGCCACATAAATGTAACAGAGTCAGTTTGGCGTTCCCATTCCCTCTGGTGCTCCCTGGAGCTTACCTGCTTCTCCTCATCCTCTCGTTTTGCAATAGAGCTCTTCTTGCAAAGTTATTGTCTCATTTGAAGTTCTGAAATCCATGTTTCTTTGTGTGTTACTTGGGCTGCGTCTTCGAGTTTATTCTGTGGCTTAAGTCTTTGGATAGCAGCGGTTCTCAGTCTGTGCATCATGATGCCCTTGGGGGTGGAGCAACCCTTTCAGTAGGGCCTCCTAAGAGCACCAGAAAACAGATGTTTACATTACAATTTGTAACAGTCGCCAAATGGCAGTTACATAGTAGCAATGAAATAATGTTAGGCATGGGGGTCGGCCATGACAGAGGAACTGTATTAAAGGGTTAAGAGATTGAGACCCGCTGCATTATAGGGACCAATCCCAAAAGCTTCTTCTGTCTCTTAAGTGACATAAACTCTAAGTCGATGCTTTTGGACCACTTCTTTGTCAAGGCTGTGAAGAAGTTATGTGCTTTATTCTTAGGAAACACTCTCAGTGTGTAGCTCTGACTCTGTTTGTGTAACTGGTGACTGACGTCCATCTGTCCCTCACGGCCTTCTTCCATCTTGCCACTCGGTTTTACTTGCCTGTGTTCCTTCAGTTTTGAATATTCATATTATCTAATTATTAATTATTAATATGATATAGTAAGGATGGCAGCATAGATACTATCTGCTCCAATTAATGCTTTGCTGATTGTAGTGTCCCTTTGTATATCTCTCACTCTTAAAGGCTCTGCTCATTCTGTTTATTCAGACATTGTCCTTCCAAGCTTTGTCCTGAGTTCATTTTCTTAGTGGTATTAGCATTATCACTAGGCTCTGTCCTCACAATCCAAGGTATTTCTTTGTTCATTATGCTATCTAGTTAATGTGGATGTGTGTGTGTGTGTGTGTGTGTGTGTCTGTATGTGTGTATGGCACACTATTGTTTCATAGTAGAATTAGTTAATTTTTTTAGTAGTTTGAATGTGACTTTTATAACAATGATGAATATCGAGAGTCATCAGCATCTGCTTGTTTACCCATCAGTAAGATGTAAGTGCTTTAGACTCAATGTCACAGGGTTTGTTTTATTGCTGAAATGTTCACGCTGGTTAAGAATATACCATAAATCGATTTTTATGGCTGAACGGCATGGATGGGTAGCAATAGTGATTCTGTAGCCTCATTTCAATGGCTGTGTTCTTGGGATTCAAATTATTTCTTGCCTAATTTATTTGGAAAAAGCTCAGCAGGGATACCGCTCAAAGATGATATAGAGTGTTGTAAAGTGGTGCGTTATAAGTGAGTCAAGCTTACTTGTTAGACAGTTTACACTCGAAGATCACTGGCACAGTGCATTTAGAAGCTTCAGTTTGATAGAAACATTAAATGCAAATTGAATAATGGAGTCAGCAAAAAAGTAGAGTTCAGTTAAGGTGTCTGTTATAAACTGTAGAAGTGGTTATAAAGCCTTGGTGTGGTGTGGTGTGGTGTGTGTGTGTGTGTGTGTGTGTGTGTGTGTGTGTGTGTGTGTGTGTGTGTTGGTTCTTCAATAAGTTAAATCCAGAGCTGCCATGTAATCCAGCTCTTGTAGTCTTCAGTGTACTCACTACCCAGAACAGACATGTTATGACAGCATCAGTCACAGGAGCCATAGGTTCAAAGACCCAAAGTACCCCTCAGCTAATGTCTTCAGAAGTACACCCATACAGTGTAACCTGTAGCAACAGAAAGCATCGAGACAAGCTACAGGACGAATCTCGAAACTAGCCTAAAGCAGGGAGACAGAGGACACATGCAGTCTGGTATGATGTGTGTAAAGTAGGCAGATCCATGAAGGGGACAGGCCTGATGAGGAGCCCGTGCTTAAGACCTGCAGGCTCTCCTTTAGGGGTGACATATGTCTTTAATAACTAGACAGCAGTAATGGTTACACATTCAAGGCCCTTGTGGGGAATTGGGTAAGACCTCCTTAAAATAAAGGGGAAACAGATGCACAAGGCCCTAGGTTCAACGCCCAGCAAGGCATATTAAGAAAAAAAGTAAGGTTGAGTAAAAACTGAACAACAAGGCTTTACCTTCTTGTCCATTTCATTTTCATTTTAGCCCCACAGCTAGTTGAAGTTTTAGTAGTGACTATTTTAATAATTCTAAAATGTGTTTTCCTCTGTCCTTTCTTTGTTCACTGTTGAATGTCCTAAGTTAACTGTGACAACTTCCTACTGGTTTTCCTCTCCCTCCTTTGCCCGACTCTGTTTCCTTCAACATCCTGACTAAAAGTCTACAATGCTTTGGGGTAACGTCTAAATGATATTCTTATAAAACAGGAAAATATCTTTCGCCAGTCCTATAATCCAATCCCTCTTGGACGTTCCTGCTATTGGAGCACACTTCCTTTTCTTAGAGCATCCTTGCATTTTTATTGACCTGTCTGCTCATCCTTTAAGACTTTGGGTCCTCCAAGAAACGTCCTAACCTACCCAGTCTCATAGCTTTTCTGGGCCTCAGTACCCTGGGTGTCTGACTTGACACTGGTTTCTCATTGTTTTCTTTCTTTTTATTAGATTGCCGACTTTTTTAGGTTAGGGACCCAACTGGATCTGTCTTCCATGAATGAATATGTCATGTATTCTGCAAAGCAAAATTTAACACCGTTATATGCATTACATGCTATTCCCAGCAAATGTTGAATGGGAATATTGAAGAAGCAGAGGACTAGGTGTACATCATGTAAGAGATAACAGGCAGAGACTCCTTTAAAATTGAGAATGCTGTCAGAGAAGAGAGGACATTTGGAATATGCTGAGAGTTAGGGAATGTTTTGAGCAAACATATTGTTTCTAATAATTATTGAGACCGTGGAGAAAGAGGAACACTTCTCCACTGCTGGTGGGGTTGTAAACTGATACAACCACTCTGGAAATCAGTCTGGCAGTTCCTCAGAAAAAAATGAACATAGTACTACCTGAAGACCCAGTTATTCCACTTCTGGGCATTTACCCCAGAGATGCTCCAACATACAACAAAGATACATGCACCATAATGTTCATTGCAGCTCTATTTATAATAGCCAGAAGCTGGAAAGAACCCAGATGTCCTTCAGCAGATGAATGGATACATAAATTGTGGTACATTTATACAATGGAGTACTACTCAGCTATCAGAAACAATGGCCTAATGAAATTCTCAAGAAAATGGACGCATCTAGAGAATAGCATCCTGAGTGAGATAACCCAGTCACAAAAGAACAGACATAATATGCAGTCACTGATAATGGGATACTAACCCCAGAAAGCTCTGAACACCCCAGAAACAACCCACAGACTGTGTGAAGATCAAGAAAAAAAAGAATATATTTTAATTAAATTAGAACTGTATCACATCCCCCTTTCCTTCCTACAGCCCCTCCCAGTTTCTCTATCTCCTCAAATTAATAGCCTCTTTCCCATATTATTGTTACATATATACATATGTGTATGTATATGTACCCACAAATACTTAATTACAACCTTATAAAAATGTATTTGTATACTTTTATGCACAAATGCTTAAAAATCTGTACATTTATCTTTGTTTTTTTTTAAATAAAGTTAAAAAATAATTATTGAGATGACATTGTGTGCTAGGTAATGTATTAGGACTTGAGGTTGTATAGATCCTACTTAGTATATTGATTATCACTGATGAACGTAGGTGTTTTCCAAGAAAAGTTGAGCAGTTTTGTCTCTTTTACTTTGTAGTAACTTGTGTTGGGGCGGGGGAGGGGTCAGCAGTGAACAGATGACACAGCTTTGTGTGGCTGTCAGGGGACAACCCCAGGTCTCTGTCCTTTCTACCCTGAGGCAGGGTCTTTATTGGGCCAGCCAACAACTGGAGATCCCCCGTCTGTGTTCCTATCTCACCCTGCGAGTCCTGGTAACAAAGATATGTTGTACCACACCCAGCTTTCCTTGGGTTCTGGAGATTCGAACTCAGATGCTCATATTTGTACCCCAAGCCCTTTCCCCACTGAGCCATCTCCCCAGCCACTGCTTTGTGATTTACTCTGAAGCATCTCTCTCAAACTTTATCTAAAAGTCAATTTGAGTTTTAGCATAATCCCAACTAGAAAATATTAGGGAATATTACTACTCCCAGGTTTCAGGGAACTTACCTGGTTTTAGTAACAATTAGGTGGTAGAATTCTCTTTGCCATTCATAAATAGCTTCATAAAATCTTTAAAATGGTATGTTTATGCATAAGTTGCAACAGGTTCATTTTTATACAGTTCGCAATACATGTTAAATCAGTTTAGAGATCTGTTAACTGTAACTTGTAGGTCTTACTTTGGCTATATGAAGAGTAAGATAGAAGGCTATGATCTCACCCTCCTCCCATTCCTATACTATAAGAGACAAAAATAATCACACCTCTGTTGCACTCAGAATAAAAATAAATACTTCATCTTTGTCTGACAATGCATTTTAAGTAAAAAAAAAAAAAAAACAAAAAAAAAAAACAAAACAAAGAACAAAAAACTAAGATGGTAGTTTTTAGAAAGTTATATGTTAGTCCCCATAGATGAAAGTTTTTAATTATGTGAGTGCTGAGTGATGATTTTCTTAAGATTGTACTACAATATGAATTTTTTTAATCAAGGCTCAGCTTGCTAAAGTCGTGAAGCATCTCTTGTCATACATAGAAGAGTTTAAAATTACAGACAATGGACTTGCTTTTTGCTAAATTCACACAGAACATAATCTTTCATTTTCTTGGAGAATTCTTCCCAACAGCACCACCAAATGCTATTTGAAGGTATATTAACTATGAGGTAAAGGCTTTATTATGTGTGGAAACCCTTTTCTTTCAAAGGGAAACTTTCCTTTAATTGCCTGTTAACCCTTAACCTCGTGCATATAATAATAGCTCCTGCGTTGCTTCAGGTTAGTGGCTCTTGTCCAGAATTTCTAAGTTTTAGAAGTAAATGTTTAAATTAAGCTGAGAACAAACTCTCGCTCAGTTAGGTCACTTTATTTTTGTATAACATTGTATAACATTGCCTGTCCATTCATGCATTATCTGTGGTTGATTCTGCAATAGAGGGTTGTAGAGATGTTCTCACCACCCGAGATTGGCTTATGGCAAGGAGATACCATCCAGAAGAGGCTGAGAGAACTCCTATAGAGGAGGGTGTGGGAGGGGCATGTCTGGGGGCTACAAGTGCAGTTGGTGTTGTGAGAACATGGAAGAGAGTTTTGTCACTTGGGCTCTCATGACAAAAGTCTCTTCATTGGCCAGCAGATACTGACCATGCAGAGCAGGGAGCTAACAATGGCTATAATGTGCGTGTGTGTGTGTGTGGCATCATTTTCACGTTGGTGTGTAAAATTATATTGAACTCAGCATCAGTCTCGACCTTTGGAGTGTGAGACCACCCAGGGACCCCCACATGGCCCCATATAGTGACAGAGAAGGCCTTGGAATGGTCATCTGTGTCTTGGTTTAGGAATTCAGATTTCACAGATTTTACATTTGTCAAAACTTAAGGTATATTCACTGGAGGTTTGGCCTTGTGCATAAGTTTTAATTATGAGACAACTGCTAAGTAAACATTGGACTGTGGTTAAAGACACACATGGTCCAGAGCAGTTAATGCTGAAATGCCAAAAAGGAGGTAGATTAATGAATCCTAAGAAAGACAGTTGGATTAGGGACGTGAGGGACCAGTGCAATAAAACATTAGAGCCAGTGTCTAGTTCAATTGTATGGATATTTATTAGGACGGCATTTTCAATTTTGTCTTAAGATTCTTTTTTTTTTTTCATAATGAAATCCGCAGTCAGACCAGAAGAGACACTGAGTCGCTGCTTTTAGATTAAAAAATAAAAGCCCTTGGGTTCCACATTCATAAACAACTGTCAGCCGCAGCTGTGCATCTGACGATGGCTTTGCTGCTTCTGGTCCCTTTCAGAGACAGCCATTCTGCCAGCATCGATGCGTGCACGTTTCTGTCATCCCTCATGTGCTCCAGTAGGACTCTGCTGATCGATGGTCCAGTGGAACTCAGAAGAGGCCTGCAGAGGCAGGAGAGGCATCTTTTTCTATTCAACGATCTACTTGTCTCAGCCAAAATCAAGTAAGTAAATTGTATCTGCTGCAAGTAATCATTCTAAAGCCAAATTTCCTCAGAGACACACATTCTCCACTTGGTCTGACCTCCATTAAGTGGATAGCATTTTTTAAATTGGATATTTTACATATTTACGTATCAATTGTTATGCCCTTTCCCAGTTTCTCCTCCAGAACCCCCTCTCCCATCCCTCCTCCCCCTGCTTCTATGAGGCTGCTCCCATTCACTCCCACCTCACCTCCCTGGCATTCTCCTACACTGGGGAATCAAACCTACACAGAACCAAGGGCCTCTCCTCCCATTGATGCCAGACAAGGCCATCCTCTGCTACCTATGCAGCTGTAGCCATGGGTCCCTCCATGTGTGCTCTTTGGTTGCTGTTTTAGTCCCTGGGAGCTCGAGGGGGGGTCTGGTTGGTTGATATTGTTCTTCCTATGGGGTTGCAAACCCCTTCAGTCCTTTCTCTAACTCCTCCATTGGGGTCCCTGTCCTCAGTCCAATTGCTAGCTGCGATCCTCATCTGTATCAGTAAGGCTCTGGCAGAGCCTCTCAGGAGACATCCATAGCAGGCTCCTGTCAGCAAGCACTCCTTGTCTTCGGCAATAGTGTCTGGGTTTGGTGTCTGCATATGGAATGGTTTCCCAGGCTAGTAACTTTTTTAAAGCTTTATTCATGGATGATTTTGCCATGTGAATGCGGTGCCCAAGAAAGCCAGAGATGGAGTCAGATACCACCACCACCCCTACACCCCCTAACTCAATTTGTAGATGGTTGTGAGTCCATGTGCTTGTGCTGGGAGTTGAAGCTGGGTCCTCCGGAAGAGCAGCCAGAATTCTTAACTGCTGAGCAAATTCTCTACCTCCTATAGCTAATACCTTAAATGAGTAGCTTTGTTTTTTAAGTTGTTTATTAGGGTGTTAATTTAGGTTCCTGTTCGTTCCACAGGAGGGGTGGTGAAAAATGTGATGGGTCTAACCCTCTGAAGGAAGGGATGTGAGAGCTCGCACCCTATGTCTGTCTGAGATGTTGATGATGGCGCCCAACGCTCAGAGTAAAACTTAGATGCTAGAGTAGGAAGAAGATAAGGGGGTGTGTTGTGCATGTAGTTAGGGTAAAGAATTATTAAAGGATGAAAGGCCACTAAAGACATTGAGAGGATGAGCTAAATAGATAGCAAATTCCCCCAAACACGGAAGTTTAAAACGACCAGCATTTTGCGCCATTTGAATTAGTACTCGGGAGGATTCCAGTGGGTAGCTAGAGCCCAATGGCCCTCCTAACCCTGAGGTTTGACTGGAGGACCCACTTGCCAGCCAGCAGCATGAGTTTCTCCCTGGCTATTGTCCAGAGAGCTCATTTCCAAATAGTACTTCTCACAGCCTCCTTCACAGCGAAGCCTTTCAACTCTTCATAACGTCAACATTTCCGACCTGTGCTACTGGCTACACAGACCAACCTGGGTATGGTATAAAAGGAAACCTCACAGTAGTGTATCAGGAGGCATAGAGCATTGGGGGATCTTCTGGAAGGTTGGGATCACTAATCCACACTAGGGAGTTTGGAATTTAATCTTTAGATTCTGTTGAGGAGTGCCATAATGTGATAGAGATTTTTGAAATACTTACTCATCAGAAAGAGTGGGATGTAGGAAAAGCTAGAGTAGAAACAGGTGATGGGCAGAGGAGGTTGCTGCGGTGGCCCTGGGAGGAGAAATGAGGGCTTTACCTGAGGGAAATGGCAGTTAAGGTTAAGGCTATAGACATATTGGGGATGTTGGGGATACACCTCAGGGACACCCAAGAAGATTCTCTTCCTATTCAGCACTGGCTGTCAGTGAAGCTAACATAGAAAGCCATGGCTGCAGAGCTTAACCTGGCCTGCTCCCCTGTTAATTGCCGAACACCATCAAGGGTCAGACAACTTTAACAGACTCATTCTCTGCAAAGTGATTTTCAGTCTCCGGAGTAAAGTAAACGCTTGTTAAATCCACACTAAGTCATGACAGGTCATAAAAGTAAGACTTGGGCAGAGCTAGGTATTCATTTGACAAAACTAGGCTTGATCCAAGAGGTGTACTTGTGGGGGTAAGAGTGCAACGTTTGAAAGCACCTGATAGTAATGAATCCTAAGGCTTTAACTTTCAGAACCATTTTGAGTTGAATATTGTTTCCCTCGTTGTAAAGATAGAAATTGAATGTTGCTCCAATACTGAGAAGTTAGTGATTGGCTGAGTCTCTACAGGAGCTCCCTACTGTGGGGAAACCTGTGGCTGCTCTCAGTCTTCTCCCAGAGTGGCAGCCAGATGACTTCCTTTGCTGATAGAACTGAGTGCAACCCTTAGTGTTTGGTCTTTCACATCACTCCTTCGAAGTCCCTGAAACACTTGAGCTTTTTAACCTCTGTAGTAGATGGCTGGGGGTGGGGGGGCGGCAGCTCCTGTCCAAGTGCTGTATCTTTGATTTCATTGTAGCTTTTATGTCCCCAAATGGTTCTGAATGCTAGGAGATCCATTTCCCTGGGCATCCCCTTTATAGTTCTCACTGCCCTCTACCTACTTAGTCTTAGAACTATCATCAGTATAAAGCATGTCACTTAGGTTAAAATATATTGTGCTTCTGTGACAAGGGTCTAAGGATGACTAGGAAGAAATCACCAAACGCAGCACAGCCGACTTAAGAACTGAGTGTCTCGGTCCCCAGAGCTGACCAGTAACTGTCAGCCCCCTTCTCTGTTTTGTTGCTGCTGTTCTCTAGTTTATGTCCTGTTTTTAGGTTACAGTGTTTTCTGGGAATATACTAGAGAATGACTGGGGGGAAAGTGACTTAAGTGAAGTGTAAGATAATGCCAAGTCACAAAGTCTTCACAACCGTTCTATTAAAAGTTCATTATAAATTTCTCTAACTCCAGGCAAGTTTCCAGTATCTCCTAACATGGAAGTACTTAACATTTTATAAATCATGTCTTTATGTATACACGTTGAAGCGATTTTTGAAAGTAAGCAAGTTCCCAGTATTTTATCACAAAAAAAAATAAAGAAATAAATTTAAGTTGGCGTTTGATCCCAGTGTAGTAACGCACATGCAGAGAAGGTCGGTTTATGGATGTTTTCTGCAGTTAATACAGGCATGAGAAGTAAACCTGCCCAAATGTTCCAAGGCCCAGATAACTGTCCTCCGTGTAATCTGGTGACTCGGGAACGGAGATGGGAACAATAGGACTTTCTTCGCCTACAGTGAGCAGAAGCTGCCCTCTCAGGACACACACAGCACCTCCTGTTAAGCTCCAGAAACAAAATAACAAGAGCACCTGGTTTTGGCTTCTGTCTCACTAGATACAACAACAATTTTAAGATAAAGAATAAAATAAAGCTAACGGACATGTGGACAGCTAGCTGTGTGGACGAAGTGGGAGAAGGCAACACGAACGCTCTGAAGTCCTTTGTCCTGGGCTGGCCCACAGTGAACTTCGTGGCCACTTTCAGGTAAGAGGTGTGGCTTGTCCCACGTTTACCAGGGTCAGCTGCTATTAACAATGTCTAGGACAAAGAGATGTGCGTTTGCCAATTTCATTCCTAATGTCTAAGGAAAATATTCTGCTGCGATTATGTACCGAGCAGTTCTTCCTTTGCCCATAAAAACCTTCAGATGGCTGCTGAAGACCATTTGATTAAAATATGTAAAAATTAGTGATAAATGTTGAGGATTAGAGGGGCAATTCACCTTGGGCCAGCTGGTAGTTAAAAAAAAAAGTTTTATTGGTAGGAAAATAATTTATGAGACTGTGGAAGTGGAATTGGGTGGTCCATCCAGGAACACTCCCATTCTTAATGTCTCTGAGTTTGTTTGAAATATTGACACTCCAAGTTGATCAGTCTTTTGGAACACACACACACACACACACACACACACACACACACACACACACAGACAGAGTGCACCTTTACTGTCAGTAAAGTAGCATAGTTAAGTTTAAATATGGGGTCATGTTGAATAATGTTAAAATAACTTGTTTACTCTCAATTAAAAAAATAGCTTTTTGTCACACGGATAATGTGTCAAAGTGCTGTGCATGCTAAGTTCTAATTTGCTCTCTATGGAGACATGGTAATTGGAAGCTTAGTTATTGTGTTAAAGGGTGTAGATTAGTTTCTTAAGTATCCCAAGGCTGGCAAGTGTTTAGAAAATGCATGACTACCGAGCGTGTCTTTCAGCGCAACATGGCTATTTGACTGCCTGGCTCAGTCATTATGGCCGCACACCAACTCCAGGATTGGCTTTCACTGTACAGATCCTCGGTGTCCATCACATGCGCAGGAGCATCAATCTACTCTAGGTGCCATTCTGAAGCTTGACTGCTAAAGCTTTCCAAACTGTCCTGTGTAAATCACGAGCAGACCTTGTCGGGCCGTGCATCATAGCTGCTGAGGACCTGAATGAAGTATGACCTGTTCACAAAAGAAGCTCATTTGTGTCAGTGTCTGTATTTTTTTCCTTTCCATAGCAGATCTCTAAAGATAACATTCATTCCCAGTGTTTAATCTGCTTGGTAAAAGGAAGTAGCTTTATACATGGGGGTGATGAGGTGTTGTCAAGAATCTCCATGATTTTTAAAAGGGATAAAATGTGGGGGAAGCATGATTCTTTAACCACTTGGTGAAGGCTAATATCCCCAGTAATTGCCACGTACATCTCAATATACTTTGGTAAGTGTTGGGATTCTGTAAACCCCACCCCACAGTTACCTGGCACTATAGAAGAGGCTACTTACCTCCTCCTCCTCTTCCTCTTGCTCTCTTGGTCTCTCGGCCTCTTGTCCTCTTGCTCTCTCCCCTTGTCCCTCCTTTCCCCATTCCCTTCCCACCTCT
Organism: Micromys minutus; assembly: GCF_963924665.1. Taxonomy (NCBI): domain Eukaryota; kingdom Metazoa; phylum Chordata; class Mammalia; order Rodentia; family Muridae; genus Micromys; species Micromys minutus. The sequence goes on from NC_137985.1 coordinate 43,069,579, forward strand.
CTCTCCACATGCTCACGGCTGGCTTCTACTTCTCTACTCCTCTCTTCTCTCTCTCCCTGCCTCTACTACCCTCTTAACTCCCCTCCCCATGTCCTGAATAAACTCTATTCTGTACTATACCAGGGGAGGGATCCCCAACATGGGTCTCCCAGAGGCATCCCCTTGCCCCCATGCCTCACTGCATATGGAGCATATTCTCCCAACGCCCTTCATCTTTTTCCTAACAGTAAGAGCAATTCACTTCTATAGCATTTATTTACATCCAACCCCCCACAGTATAGCTCTAATCATAAACATCTGTCAAATCCAGGAAAAGCCCATTGACTCCCTAGCCACTCCACCCCAAATCTCCAAAGGAGAACATAGACTAAGAAATCACTATAGACCTTCCCTAAGGAAACACGGTCCCTAAATGACACTAATGGCCCTGGGTTGGCTTCTAGAACAACAACAACAAAAATATTTCCAAAGGAATAAAAGTCAAGATTTTAGTTATTAGTAAATGGCAGCATTTCCTGGTTCTCACAGCTGGGCTGTGACTGTGAGAACGTGCAACTGGCTGGCAAAGTTCAGGAATGTGCTGTTCTCTAACTCTTTGGGAAACCATTTTTTCCTGAGGTAAGTATCTTTCAAAGATAGTAAATTATTGAGGAGGTCTGCCTATAGTGTACAAGACTGCAGTCTAAACAGACGGCTGCCCCTGTGGATAACTGCTTAAAATTCAGAGCAGAACAAGAACAGCAACTACCTGGGGCTTCTGGAGAACCTGGACAATTGGGAGACTTGAGCGAGGCATTATGTCTCCCACATACATGTGCCCTATAATCACACAAGCATACACACATAAAGTTTTTAAATGAAAAACTGTAAGAAAGAACCGTGAAAATCTTATGTTCCAATAATACATAAATATACTTTCTGATCACCATCCTGAAAGATTGTGTGAAGACAGTTAAGCAGCTAAGTTACAACAAATTACAAATATGTATTAAACATTTTCTGAAACAAGAAACATTTTTTACCTTCTATATAGAGACTAGAAATATTTTTAAAGTTTTTGACGAACAGGGTCATGTAAGACGGAATTAGATGAATTGTTAACTTTAAACATCGACTTAAGCAGTAGTAGTAGAAACATAGTATTTAATCGTACATATATCCATATTAATCAAAATGTTTTAGCAATCAAAATAGGTTTGCTTTGAGCAAATCTATGAAATTACTGTCTTACCTTGTATCTATGAGATAGAAAAAAAAAAAAAAAAAGTTGCCTTTCCTGACAGTAGGCTGGTTTCTGGGCCAAGGCTTGTCTGTCCATCCGCCAAAACTTGATTTGATCTCAATATTAAGCATACTTTGTGTTGTTACAAATGACAGATTAAGCTGAAAAACAGCACTTGGAGAGAATAATTAACCCAGATTGTCAGGTATTAAAAGTGAAGCTTCGGATAAGTGGCTTGACCATAATGTTCTCTCTCACTTGCATGCAGTTATTTCCTTTCCAAATCAGATGTTCTTTCTACCAAGGGACGCCCCTCCCCGGTGACTGAACACCACTGGGGAATGAACTGTAGCACTTTAACTAGGATGTGCCTTGGATCCACCTGTGTGGGTTTAATAGAGTGGTTCTGGACTGGGTGATCGTCCTCAGGGCCTGCTGCATCTTCTAAGCAGTGATGTGAAGCTCACAACACACGCGGCCAACTTCACTCACAACAGCAGGCTGTTGGCAGAGTCACCTGAAGTGGCAGGCTTTGGGATGTTGGCATTAATATTTTATATGGATTATTTCTCTTCCGTTTTCTCTGATTGCAGTTCTCCGGAACAAAAGGACAAATGGCTCTCTCTTCTTCAGAGGTATTTTTCAGTTCACATATTTTTAATGCTACTATTAACCCTGTGGTTAAAACAAGCACATTACTGCAGAATGTACCCCAGGGGTGCCCCTTCTTCTCTTGAATGGAAACTGATATTTGTCTGCTAAGAAGTAACCTGTTTTTCAGATTGTACACCAACTGGAACATAGTATAAATGACATTCTCTCACTGCAAGTACTTCCTTCTGGGAAGGAAAATACTGGGGTCTGATTAGATCCCATTAGAAAGAAAGAAATCACCAGCTTCTTCTCTGGTGACAAGCTATGGGCCAGTCATTCCTTCACAGAACATTTCAAGTCCCCATAGCTACAAGGTGTTATTCTGAGCACCTCAAAAATTGGTTAATGTCCCTACCATTGACTATTTATTGACTAAAATGGTCAACATAGTTTACCACTTACAGGCAGAGTCCACCCCCCATTTTTCCTCTTCCCACCCTATGGATAATCAGATTTACACTCTGCCCAGCAGCTTAATGGGAGAGCTCATTGTACAGTATAGTATGTGGTCACCAGCAAGGTGATAGGGCTTTCAGAGGAGACAGGAAGACTGTGACAACAAACCATCACTCACAGGTACCTTCACCTGGTCCCACCTCCAACATCATTTGACATGGGTATCCCATTCTTTGGGGAGAGGGTCCATGCCTTATGTCCTGGGGGAATTTTTCCTTTTATACAATCTTATTGTGCTGAGTCTTACATGTATCCTTAAAAGAAAAAACAAAACGTATAAGTACATTGACAATGTTATCAAATTGGTTGATTTTTTTTTAATGAGCTATTAGTGAATTCCATTTGACCCTGTGTTACTTTGGGTTGTTGTCAAATTTGATTAGATACATCGCTCTAGAAAAGGAGAAGGACTACCCGAAGAGCATCCCCCTCAAAATCTTCGCCAAGGACATTGGGAATTGCGCCTATGTAAGTGTTTCTAATCCAGGAAACTAAACCCCGGGTCCCTGCGTGAGATAGAAAACTGTGGGTAGAAACAGAGGCAGGCAGGCTGACAGATATTGCTGGTCAAAAATCTCTTCTCAGGACATGGATGTTTGTCTGGGTCTTTCAGAAACAGCGGCAGATGCTTGCCATGAAGCCAGACGGGAATTTGCTCTTAGTATTAATCAGCTCTCCCCAACTCGTCAGATCTTTGATTGGGTGGTTTTGAAAATGTTCTGATTCTTTGAGTTCTTATGAGTGAAATCCCTGAGATTAAGGAATGGATCGGAAAGAGATGGCATCTAGGAATCGCCATGTTTCTCTGGTAAACATTAGGCCTTTAGCCTCAGTTATGGGTTCTTTACTGGCTGAAACTGTAGCCCAGGAGCTGAGCTTGTTATCAGCCATGAACAAGATGGGAATGTGTTTCCTTGTGATGCTGTGGGCTGTGGTCTCCACAGCATCTCTTCATATCAGTCCCTGTAAGCACAAATGTAATGCAGGAGGGTTCTATTTCAGATTTAAAAAGAAAAAAGTTAAATATTCTGACCAGCCCCTACAAAACAGATCTCACTGCCTGAAGAACATACTTACCTCTCCTTCAGCAAGACAGAAGAAACTGAGACAAAACACAAACAAGACCCAAAAAACTGCTGCATTTCTGCTGCTTTAATTGGTTACATTAAGGATTTTCATGGACATTTCCAATTTTTAATCACTTATTTAATGATGAATTGGGCAATACAAACACAAAAATAGTATACATGCTTTTCAAAAACTAGTTCAGTCAACCATGTCCTATTAGGTAATTCTCACAGGAGAAAAAAAAAATCTGTAGAGGACAGACGAGTAACAAATACCAGCGGGTCCCAACTTTATTTTTTCTTCCATGTCATTTTGTGTGCTTTTATGGAACTACTTGTACCATGTAAGCAAACCTGTGTCTAGGGCAGAGCACTAGCTGCTAGGTTTTCTAATGGCAATCTTATGTACTCATAGGCAGACATAGCCCAGTCATGGTTCAGTAGCCCACCATTGTATGTGAGTCCTTTGGGGTCCAGTGCGAGCTCTGGAAACTTGGACTCCAGTTGGTTCCTTCTCTCATCGCTGCAGATTGTCTTTCTGTATTGGTCACTTTTCACAGACTCATCCGTGCTCAGCCACTGAAGGAGAGCAGCACCGACAATCCCCAGTAGCTCCAGTGCCGATGACTCGGAAAGCTCTTCATTCTGGTCTCTATTTTAGTGATTTTACACCACTCAAAGAAATGGACCAAACCATAAAAACAGAACTCAGCAGAGTGAAGCTAACTCCCCAACCTCCACATACCCTGTACCCCATCCCCACACCCTCATCTCTACTCCAGGTCACTGTTCCCAGTGGGTTATGGAATTACACTTGTAGGGACAGAACGAAGGGATAGCCTTTGCTGATGTGTGCTTTTGTGATTGGCCTGGAATGGGGTTCACATCCTCTCCCTCACAGAGATTTCTGAAGCATTTTTATTTTGTGGACCACATCCTTTAAGAGAAAGGAATGGGCTGTTCATGGCTCTAACATATCTGAATGAAAACGATTCCTCATGGCGGGTCTATGCTCTACTCTGTCCACACTTGAGATCAACACTTACCTTGTCATGATTACCTAAAATGATGTGTTTGCCATTTTTAAGCTCTTCATTTATGACTACATTTTTCTGTTTCTCTCCCTGCAGTTTAAAACTATAACAGTAATGAATTCTGACACAGCGAGTGAAGTTATCAACATGTCCCTACAGATGTTAGGGATAACTGTAAGTTACCTCTGTTCTGTTATCTTCTTTTTAAAACATGGTCCTGCTGTGTTGCTCAGGTTGGCCTTGAACATTTGATTTTTTTGCCTCTGCCACCTAGATACTCCTTAAACTTAGATATTGTTATTTCAAAATAATATCTGGTAATTTAGATGTAAGTATAGTCCCCCGCGTGACAACACAGCCAATAACAGAGTTACACTTGCCCCCATCCCCAAATGTGAAAACAGGAAAGCTGGTACGTTAGCATGATGTCCAGGCATATGGTTAACATAGCCAAAATGGTTAAAGTAGAACTTCAGAGTAATAGTATGCATTTTTATTATATGTTCTACACACGTACACAAAAAAGTCTGGGGAAAGTTGCAGGAGAGGGTTGTAACTCCCGTCACCCCCCCCCCTTTCTGTTCAACTGTTCATCACCTCCTTGGCCTTCTGGCACTGTTTTTATTCTAAGACCCACTCTCGGGATAATTACCAATTCTCAAGGCTTTGCTTTGTCATATACTTTTCCATGAATGGCCTCAAGTCCGGAAGAAGACAGCTGGTTTCTCTTAAGAATTAGAAAATAAAAACACAGCTTTGAATTCTGTCAGTGGATTTTGAAGAGCCTTCCTGTGCTCGCTCGATTTTAACCTGACCCTTTGTTTTCTGGGGTGAATTTGTGATATGTTGGTAATGGAAAAGATTGGAATATTGAGGTTGAGTTCTGGGGGACGAGAACTGGACGGCTTCTCTCTGCCTCCCTCTCGGCACCCCACAAAGAGTTCTTCTGTTAACTGGGAGACTTTAGAAGAATGGAAAGTCAGAGAAACATTTGTGATTTTATTTTTAAACACACTCTGGACATGAGTCATCAAGTGGACAGGTGCAAGCTACCAAGCCTGGTGACCCTAGTTTCGTCCCTAAGACCCAACAGGCACAAAGAGAGAACTAGCCCCCAGAAGTTTTTCTCTGACCGCCACGTGGATTCTGTCAGGCTGCTCTAGTGTGTGTGTGTGTCCTTGCACATGTGAGTGCATGCACAGAGACACTAAATGTGATGAATATTTAGAACTAGGTTGTGACATGACAGACGGACGATGCCATAATATCACCATGTGGTATGTTCAGATTTTCTCTGATCCAATGAATGACTCAAGGTCAACCAAAATCTGGGACAAAATAATCTGATTAGCAAATGTGATTAAAATATAATTAAATTTTGTATACACTGAGTAAAGTAAGTTTTGGTGCATTGATTTCTAATCTGCACAAACATAAAAAAGGGAGATTAACTACTTCGTGACATATACTTAGGATTCCTTAAAATCTGATCGGCTCAGGTTCAAAACAAAAACTGGAGTTGAGACTCTTCAATGACACCCACGCTAAGAGATTTCTGACAGTGTTGTTTAGAATGTGTTTTGATTAGATTGTTCCTCCCTGTCTAAAGGACAAAGTAGGGATGAAGTGACCTTTGTGTCAGTGCTTGTGAGACCAGGCACGATCAGCATATGTACAGTAGCCAGGACCCTGACTTTAAATTTGAGTTCAAGGCAGGACAATAAAATGCTTCTAACAGACTTGAATATCTCTATTCTGGCTGAGGATTCAGCAAGGTCCACATGATACTTTTTTCAAGTAAGATTTATAGGTTTGTTAGATTAAAATTCTACTAATTAATAATTTTATTGTTTCCCACGACGGGGCCTATTCTGTAGGAGAATTCTTAACCCTGGTGTCCCCAGGACCGGATGGAGTTGTTCAAATGGAAGTCAATTCAACTAGCTATTCATCTCCAGAAAGCCTGAGAGGTTAGGTTCAGCCTTAGAACCAGAGCATAGATTCTTCCTTTGTCAAAGGGCTTCCTTAGACCTGCCCACTCTGAGACACTGATAAGAAGGGTCTGATCCCATTGCAGTTTGCAGATCCTGAGTCAGCTCAGGGGCTGTGGGAATGAGAGAACCAACAATGATGGACCCTGGTTTTGAATCATATGGTTGTAGGAATAAGTACTACTATCCCCTAAACTGTATGCACCCCATGAATCTAAATAGAGTAAAATGCCCCAAACTCTCTCTTCACTCAAGTGCCTAACATGAATGATTTGATTTTTTTAATCCTTTTTCTCTCAAGGGCTCTGAGAGAGATTACCAACTGTGGGTAAATTCTGGAAAAGAAGCGGCACCATACCCACTCATTGGTGAGTGTCTGTCAAAGTCTAAGATAACACTGTATTGCTTTGGCTCTACCGTCTTACACCTGAATGTCACTATATCAAGTGAACTAGACAACGGGGTCTTCTCTCTCAGGCTGCTAATGACTACAGTTGAGAACTATTCTCCTCTTGGCTTTCTTACTTTACAAGCAGATCCTACCAAGCCCTTTAGTGGGGGGGGGGGGGGATAGGGAGGGTATCTTCTTTTTCATGAGAGAGCAACACATTGTAATTCCTCTTGCTACACTCACACGTCTGGTTTTCAGTGTCTTAAGTTGCCTGTTGTCTTTCCTACCCACTGACCCAATGTCAAGGCTGCCTCTACACAGAGTACTGTGTATGGTACAGTGATATACTGTCACCCACTCCTGAGTATACAACATCTGCGCTCTCCCAGAATTCCCTTAGCATCACAAAGGAAGTGACATTAACCCATTTTTGACTAAGAGTCTTCGCTGACTAGCTTACCAACTAGCATACTCCCCTTTACTGTTTCTCTAGGCCAAATTTTTATTCATTTTTAGGATTTGTTTTTTCCTTTTTTGCCTGTGAAACAATGTCCAGGCTGGCCTGAAATTAAAATTCCTGCTATTCTGAGGAATTACTGAGATGTAAATTTTACCTTATTTCAACTATTTATTTGAAAATATTTACTGGTTAGTAATTCCATTCTGTAAGTAGCATAAATAGGGCAATTAACAAATTCTGGTACCTGTTTCAGATCCCCAAATGATAACCACAACAACTGTTAGGAATTTTAAAGCACTGTTGGATACTGTGCAGTGTGTGCCCAGGCACTATTGCATGCAATCCTTTACCAGTAAGGTCACACTGGGATGGTTGAGTGTTTCGAGTGATCTTAGTAATTGAAACCAAACTTTTCTAGAAACTGCTTATATACTCTGCTATGCAGAAAATATATACGTTCATACCACGCTGAGGGCAAACCAATTCCCTCAGACAGGTTTGGTTTTAAATATCGTTTATGCAAAAATTAATAAGCAACAAGAAGATAATCATTTAAAAATGACAAATAATTTTATTAAGTTAGAACTCTCAGGCACAGGGCCCGTTCCAACTTCACCGAAGACCACAACTCTAAACTGTGCAATTAAAAACCTCTGATTTAAAGAAGGTGTGGATGAGCTGGCCATTGTTTTCAGAGGTGACTTTTGAATTACGCTGTTATGGGGGCCTTCTTGCCTTAATCTTTAGAGGTTTCTGTAATGTGCAAATGTGTGACACACTTGCTTTGTGTACCTGTGTCAAGAACAAAGGAAGGGTTTGCTGAGTTACATTCAGTATCAGTGAAAATACACTGCCCTGGCTTAAAGAATCTGCAGTACGGCAGGACCACACCACACCCATAACTTACCTGGAGCACTAGCTGAGAAAACTGGTTATGGTCAGATGTCCAAGCTTTATGTGTTGTTGCATCTGTACCTGTATTTTGAAGCCACCACGGTTTTCGTTGGACTGTTTCCTATGAATACCCGGCTCAGAGCAAAGCAAGTCAGACAAACCAGTCCCAGGCCTGTTGTACAACTAATTCTGCAACCAATAAAAATGTTTTTTACACAGATGTGCTAGATGACAGGGTGAGACATGGACTCTGGAGCCTAGGTCCTGTCTCACCTTCAGTATGGCTGGCACCCAGTCTGGCCTCAAACTCACGGCGATCCTCCTGTCTCAGCTTCCCAAGTGTTGAGATTTTTCAGGCGTGAGCCACCACGCCTATGTATCAAGTTTATGTTCAGGAATGCAAACTTCTGTTGAAGGCTCTGTGGGGTGCAGGGGAGGGGGGCACTCACTGATCCGTTGCTAGGTTGAAGTCATCTTTACCAAACAGGCTTCTTTGTCCTTATTTTTAAGACACTCTTAAATATTCTTGATGCAAACCTAGAAAAGGTCAGTTATGCAACCCACAAACCAATGCCTACAACCATTCTAAGGATTCTTTTGAAGATTTTTTTCCCCCTTCATCTGCTGTGAGACAACCTCTCTGATTTGGTAGAGCCACCTGCAATGGGCAGAGGATCTCTCAGTGGACAAAGGGATTCTTTATCCCAGATGCCCCAGGTGTAAATCCCAGTGCGCTCCAGTTTGCAGCACTTGCCGGTGGCTCTCACTCAGCCTCAAGTCTGCATTTGGGTTTTCTTCTGGTTGTAGGACATGAGTATCCTTATGGAATTAAAATGAGCCACCTCCGAGACACTGCCCTTCTGACACAGGGATCAAAAGACTCGGCCAACCCATCTCAGCTCCAAGAGCCTTTTCTCATGGAGCAGCTGCCCCGAGAAATGCAATGCCAGTTCATCCTGAAACCTACCCGCCTGGCGACAGCCCAGCAACTGAGCGGTGAGTTGCTTCCCCTGCTTCCTGGAGCCCTCTCTCTTTCAACAAGAGCTTGCATTCCCAAACACAGGTTTAATAGGAAGCTGGAAGACCCAACTTCTGCCAGGATGAACTTGCAAATATGGGTTCTCAAGAGAAGAGGATGGGGTTTTGCAAGATGGTTCTGTAAACTAGCAGCAGGCATTGCTGACTTACATTTAGAACAAGGGACCACAATCTGCCCCCCCTTTCCCCGCCAGCCTCCCCCCACCCCTTTAGCCTCATGCCCACTGCAGAGTCGAAGGCTTGGGCAATGCTGCAGGTGCTTCAATGCCCTCTTTGTACTATAATACACTCCGCTGTGTGTTCCCCAAAATGGTCACGCTATAAAGAGAGCCTGACCATAGTGGGTGTCAGAAGACTGTGATGCCCTGGCCGGGAGGGATCCGGGTCCTGATAACTGTGAAGGCTAATGTGATTTCCACCGAGGTCTCCCCTTAGCCGCCTAATCTAACATGAATTCCCTGAGAGCATAGCTCACTGCTATCCCACAATAAAGGCTGCATTATGGTAGCTGGGATGTTCAACAGAGGAGCATTATAATTTGCCCTGACCCAAGCTTGCACTAAAGAGCACAGTCTGAAGCAAGACTGTATAGGGAAACAAGAGAAAATTGATACCAAAATGTATAGGGGTGATAGGAAATTGATTCTGTGCTTCTGTGTCTGCCTTGATCAGCTGATCCGGCGAATAGTGACATTGCCTTCTGCAGACAGACAACTCCGGGAGTGAGATTTAAAGAGAGGGCACGAACCTTGAGAGATCAGAGGCCGGCCACCCTCCCTCCAGGGGACAGATTATTGGCATCAGCTGGGTGCCAGATGAAACTTTTCATCTGCACTGCCATAGCATTCATGAAAGTGTGCCTTTTCATTTTCTCCATTTCTAGCCGAGTTGTTGAATGACCCTGCTTTAAGAAAAAAATGTGTGTTCGGTTCTCCAAACTTAGAGGGGCGGAATTATGAATACTCATTATTAAAAAAAAAAAAAAAAAAAAAAAAAAGGTTTTCCTGCTTTAAGGGTTTGACGAACTCAGTTTTCACCCCGTTAAGTTCTGATGCTTTTATTGGGATAAAGTGTGTAGCTGTTCTGATGTTGCAACAGCCTTTGTTTCTTATGTTTGTCCTGTCTGCAAGCTCATGTTCCTTCCTCTTGCCTCCCAATTTATTTCCCTCCACTGCCAAGCCTACGGCTTTCTCAACACATCCCCCGCTTCTGTTCGCCTGCTTCCGAATGCATACATGAAAAGCACGAGTTTGAAGAGTCAGAATATCATTCTCCTTGGCTCAGTTAAATTCTTCTGGGGATTTTTCATTTGTCCACTAAAAGGCCTGTTAACCTGTCCGTTCATGCAGGAAGTATTTATGGAATACTTAGATTGTCCAGGCACTGCTCCGGATGCGAGAATGGAGGCCAGCATCCGACCTTCTCATTTGGGGGGATAAAATCCAGGATCTCCCCAATGCAGTACCTCAAAATGACCCAAAGATGTGCCCAAGCAGCCTTGGAACCCCAAACTCCGTTTACTGTTTCAGGAGAGAAAATGAGGGCTGGCACAGATGTAAGTACATTTGAGCAGCTGATGTCTGATCTGCTCTGACTCGTGCTTTTCAATTTTGTTTTCCTTTCATCATGGTAATTACTGAAGGTTTTGTCCAGTCAACAGACTCTCTTGGAAGTGAAGATGGTACTTGCATCTTTGATGCTCAGGGTAAATGGGGGAGGAAGAGAGTAGTGCAAGCCCCTGCTTCCTGATCACCTGAAGCACCCTCCCTGTAGCAGTCACCGGCAAGCGCAGCCAGCAATACTCACTGAGCATTACTGTCTTTCAGCATTTGGTATGGGTTCTCGTGGAATGCTGTTTTAGAAATCACTGGCTTTTTCCGTAAAGAGCCCGATAGTAAAAATGGCCATACAAAATATTGCCAATGGAATTCTGAACATTTTTATCTGTAGGTGATTCATTTGGTATAGCATGAGAAGAAAACATTATTTAGATGGCACACGAAACAAGCTCCACAGGTTTGTTATTGGTACAGTTTATAAATCAAGCACACTATCTGGAGATGAGAAGAGTTGAATTTGGGGAAGGACACATAGCGTTTTGCTTATTTAGGATGTGAGGTTCTTGATCTGATCATAGAAATTGAACTCAGGTGTGCTTTATTATCTGCGATGAAACTTTTATATTTTACCTTAAGACATTTCACACAGCTAAGCGTAGCTATGCACTGACACCATTATGAAAACTGCCGCTTAATTTTGCCTATTCCTCTCCTGTGTGGCATTTGCAGAGTTTCATTAGATTCTTCTTTTGGCAACTGCCTCTTAGCATCTCACTGCAGATCAATCACCCTAACCCCACAGTTACATGGATTTTGAAATGTGGGTATTTCCTTTGCTCTACATCAAAAGTTAGTGGAGAAGAAAGGATACCGCTGGAATTGGTATGCACCTAGAATTTCTAATCATTCCAAATTCTTTTCAGCATGGCTTTACTGTAATCGTTTTGTGTCTTACCATTTCAGAGGGGAGCTAGGTATGCTGGTGCACATCTGTAATCCCAGCATGCTGGCTTCTGAGGCAGGAGAATTACGAGTTAAGAATGTTACACTCAAGCTAGATGGTGGTGGCACTTGCCTCTAATTTCAGCACTCAGGAGACAGAGGCAGGTGCATCTCTGAGTCTGAAACTACTCTCATCTACACAGTGAGTTCCAGGGCAGCCAGGGCTAGACACAGAAACCCTGTCTGGAGAAACAAAGGAATGTTATAGTAAAGCATCTAGATGTCTGTTCTACAAATGAGATTATTGGTCTCTGTATGATGAAATCCTTGTTATCCAGCAATCTGTACATAGAAATCAGCATTTTATTAAATCAATGGATAGATGAGTTTCCTCAGACAACAGGCACTGTTGTGAAGCATAGAACAGTGGAAGTAAAACCTCACCTATGCCCGCTGCCCTACTGTGTGTGCCTGTGAACGTGAATTCCCTGGGGGAAGCACTGTGCTCTGCCTGCCTCTGCTGCAGTCATGTTTCCACGTGGATTCTACGACAAAGACTGCTTTCCAAACATGGCTTCATGGTGACCCAGAAAATAGGACTATGTTATTCCATCCCCTTTCTTCCCGCCTTTTGTGGTCCAACCCATCACTCGTGTAAATCAGAATTTAAAAAAAAACTCTAGAAGGTAAAGGAGGATTGTTCCATGTTTAAGGCAAGCCTGGACTACAAGGTACCATGTCAAATAAAACAGTTTTCTATCTTCATTCATTCTTACTGCCCCCGTCACACCAGCCTCGCAGTCTGAGCTAAAGTTTCAGCATATATTGTAAGTGCATGGAATCTGTCTGTATTTGCCAAGTACACATGATGTAGCTCTTAGATCCACAGAACTCGAATGTGCGAATAGTCCCAGGAAGTAGCTATTTTTCCACGGTCTGCCGTGTAGAAAATAATACCTGATTTGTCAAGGAGATAACAAAGGAAGATATTTTCTTTCTGTTAATATTTTATGCTGTCTGGTTAAAATAAGCCATGATTAGTCACAAAAACTCTTTATCTGGAGAGGCCTCCTAGTTAGCTTAAGGAAAACAGAAAAATATCTCCTTCTCGGGAAACTGAGGTAAAAATGTTAAGAATTGAAGTCTGGGGGCTGGGGAGATGGCTCAGCTGTTAAGAGCACTGGCTGTTCCTCCAGAGGTCCCATGTTCTATTCCCAGCACCCACATAACAGCTTACAACTGGATGTAGCTCCATTTCCAGGTGATCTGACACCCTCACACAGACATACATGTAGGCAAAACACCAATGCACATAAGAATATTTTTTTAAAGATAAGGCAAGAGCCAAGGTCTGCCCCAGACCATATCCATGAAATTATGTTGTCCCTGCCACCCAAAAGGACTAGGGGTTCGTTAAGACTGGCTTTAAATACCTAAATTATGAAAACTCACAAATTCTGAGCTTTTTGTATTGAGTTCATATTATGAAAGAACCTTTAAATTTTAATCTTAAAGCAATAAAAAAAGACCCACAAAACATAGTTGAAAATACTTAAGATTCCAGAAATTTACCCACAGGGTGATTAGTCTCCAATAAGCCCCATCTACTAAATTGAAAGTTTACAGATATAAAAAAGTTATTCATACCCAAACCTAAATGTCTCTCCTAGCAAAACTTTGTCCCTTCAAGCAGATCAGTACCCCTAATGTGCCTCTTACCTGTGCCCCTAGATTGTGAGAACACACATCCCAAAGCTTTTGCTCAGTGTAAGACAAAGCAGAGGGTAAATAGAAATGGAATGGCTTAGTTGTATGTACCATGGAGACCATTGGTAAGCATTTCAGGTGGGAAGTGGGGCCTTGAACCACATCTGCAGGCTGCTTTCCCACATCTATGCAGACCCAGGGCTAGACTGTCCTATCATCTGTGAATAGTGATATTTTGACTTCTACAGTTTATATCCCTTTGATGTCTTTTTGTTGTCTAATTGATCTGGCTAGGACTTCAAGTACTATATTGAATAGGTAGGGGGACAGTGGGCAGCCTTGTCTAGTCCCTGATTTTAGTGGGATTGCTTCAAGTTCCTCTCCATTTAGTTTGATGTTGGCTACCGGTTTGCTGTATATTGCTTTTACTATGTTTATATATGGGCCTTGAATTCCTGACATTTCCAAGACTTTTAACATGAAGATGTGAATTTTGTCAAATGCTTTTTCAGCATCTAATGAGATGACCATGTGGGGTTTTTTTGAGTTTGTTTATATAATGGATTATGTTGATGGCTGTTCATATACTGAACCATCCCTGAGATGAAGTCTACTTGTTCATGGTGAGTAATCATTTTGTTGTGTTGTTGGATTTGGTTTGCAAGAATTTTACTGAGTATTTTTGCATCAATATTCACAAGGAAAATTGGTCTGAAGTTCTTTTTCTTTGTAGGGACTTTGTGTGGTTTAGGTATAAGTATAATTGTGGCTTCATAGAGAAAAATGGGTACTGTTCCTTCTGTTTCTATTTTGTGGAATAGTTTGAAGAGTGTTGGTATTAGGTCTAATAGAATTCTTAATTAAAACCATCTGATCCTGGGAATTTTGTTGTTAGGAGACCTATAATGGCTGCTTCTATTTCTTTAAGGGTAATGGGACTGTTTAGATGGTTTATCCGATCCTAATTTAACTTTGGTAACTATTATATGTCTAGAAAATTGTCTGTTTCCTCTAGATTTTTCTATTTTCTTGAGTAAAGACTTTTGTAATATGATCTGACAATTTTTTTTATTTCCCCAGTTTCTGTTGTTATGTCTCCCTTGTCATTTCTGAATTTATCTGGATACTATATCTGTGACCTCTGGTTAGTCTGGCTAAGGGTTTGTAAATCTTGATTTTCTCAAAGAACCAGCTCCTGGTTTTGTTGATGCTTTGTATAGTTCTTTTTGTCTCTACTTGGTTGATTTCAGCCCTGAGTTTGACTATTTCCTGCTGTTTACTCCTCTTGGGTGTATTTGCTTCATTTTGTTCTAGAGCTTTTAGGTTACTGTCAACCTGCTAGTGTATGTTCTCTCCGTTTTTGTTTGTTTGTTTGTTTGTTTTTGGCACTCAGAGCTATGAGTTTTCTTCTTAGCACCGCTTTCATTGTTTCCCATAATTTTGGGTATGTTGTGCCTTCATTTTTATTAAATTCTAAAAAGTCTTTATTTTTTTCTTGACCAAGTTATTGAGTAGAGCATTGTTGAGTTTCCATGTGTGTTTTGTTATTGGAGACCAGTCTTGAATATGGTGATCTGATAGGATGCATGGGATTATTTCAGTCTTCTTGTGTCTGTTGAGGCCTGTTTTGTGACCAATTTTGAAGAAGGTACCATGAGGTGCTGAGAAGAAACCATATATTCTTTTGTTTTAGGATGAAATGCTCTATAGATGTTAGAGTGAAAGTGGTGGTCTCCCCTCTGAGCTTAGGAGTGACAGCACTTTTGGGAGACCAGCTTTCTCCAGTGAGATTTGGATAAGGAAGGCTGTGGGAAAGCCTTAGCTCTGGGGTGCAGATGGAGACCAGAAACCAGAAGATTTTAACGTAAAGCTTTTAGGTTAACAACTGTTATTCTTTAACCATGAAGTTGTATAACTAATATTTTTAGTATTGAGTTCTGTCATATAAATGTGAAAAGAATCTAGAAAGGCTAAATTTACACTTAGGTTACTGTGTATTTGCCCTTGTGGCTTTGGTTATTGCTATTATTAATTAGTAGTAATATTGGATCTTTTAGCATCAGCTTTGCCATTTAAAAAGAAAGGAGGAGAGATGGCTCAGCAGTTAAGAGCACTGACTGCTTTTCCAGAGGCCCTGAGTTCAATTCCCAGCAACCACATGGTGGCTCACGACCATCTGTAATGAGATCTGATGACCTCTCCTTGTGTATCTGAGGACAGCTACAATGTAGTTATACACATAAATAAATAATTCTAAATAAATAATTCTTTACAGAAGTATGCACTGAAGTGCTGCAAAACAAAATAAACATCAATCAGTTTTCCCTCAACCCCAGGGGACCCGAAGTCTCATGACAATTTTATGTGCAACAAACAGGATGACTGTCACTAAAAATATTTAGGTGCATGACTCAATTTTGACTTTATCCTCCATGTATGCTCATAGGATAGCTGGGTATGTAATTTGGTGATGGAACATTTTTACATGTGTGCTAGCTAAAGCCAAATAGAACAGTTTTGTAAAATAGGGTAAAATGTACACACCAGGCAGAAGAATTGGCATTTATTCTCTACAGCTATATGTGTGGCTTGGTGGGCAAATTCCTTCCTGTATTTAAGAAGAGTTGGCTCCCTTTCCTGCTTTGTTCTCTTTGGAATGGAAGTTAGAGCCCCGCAGGAAGGAAGTGCTATATTTGAGCAGAATGACGACTATCTTTCATGGCCGCACACTTACCGACAGCTGCCAAAACCATGGAAAATGGGTACAAAGATATGTCCTCTGCTAGGAGAGCCTGGTGTCCTGATGGCTGTAACAGAGTAACCCTGGGTAAATGCTTTTTCAAAATTAGCCTAGTAATCCTTTTTCAGCTAAGGTCTTTTGACAGATAACATCTTTTTCTATATAAAGTTAGGGAAATGCAAAAATCTAAATGGGTGTGGGAGGCTGAGGTTTAAGCAGACTCCTGACTCCACTGTCGAGAACTTCACACCCCCTGTGTTCCCTGCTACGGGGGTATCGGGAAGATAAGTATGGAGTATGGGTGATGGTTCGTGGTCAAGATGCTCATTCAGCATCCCACAGTTTGGCTTATGTAGATTATTCTGAAGAAAGAACATCTTGAGTTACTTTATAACCAAGTGATTGATACCAGGAATTTTTTGAAATTAGCATTTGGTAGTGCTGACCACACAAAAGTAACACCTCTTCCTTTTCCCTCATTTCCCTTCTATCATGTGCTCCCCCCTCCCCCACTCTTTTTTTACTCACTTTTTAATGGTAACACAATTTACTCTTCTGGTTTTTCTATATGCCTATCTTTTAAATTCACAGCATGTGTTGACGTGAAGTACTATCTTCGAGTGGTTACAGTTCAATGAGAAAAGAGTGCTTGTTTGTTGTACAGTGTTAGGGCTGAAACTTGGGCCTTGTGTGAGGCAGACAGGTACTGTACAACTGAACAACACCTCCAGCCTAGGAAATGTAACCTCTTCTCTATGTTTTAAATCCTCGTGTCAAGACTCAAGTCGGCAAGCAGTGCAATGACTTACCCCAGAAAGGGGCAGAAGAAACCAAACACCAGATTCGGCCTTAATTAGCCAAACATTTAGAATAGATTTTTATAGCTAGCATTGACGGTAACAAGGGAGCTCCATTCACACTTCCGAGATATTGTAACAAACTGGAAACTCTAGAAATAAGACTGAATGAATCACAAGTCTCCCTCCTGCTCTTGCTTCTTAGATTCCAGCCAGAAGACATATAAAAGGAGGCGCTCCATCATCAACTGGGCTTTTTGGCGGGGTTCTAGCACACACCTGGACAACCTGCCCATGTCGCCAACATCCCCTATGCCTGGGCAGCTCTTTGGAGTCTCTTTACCAGATATTTGTGAGAACGACAATCTGCCAAAGCCTATCTTGGTGAGTGTCACTTGGGTCTGTAAACCAACTGGAAAGGCTGTTAGTGAAGGAAATGTGCAGCTAGGTGAGTCTTTCCCCAAAGTGGAAAGATTATTAACACACCCTGGCCTTAGCTAAGATCCTCTATGCCTTTCTTCAAAACCTGAAAATCAGATTTCATCACTGCAGAATCTTCAGGGAAATGTAGTCAAAGACTATCCAGTCAGCTTGTTTTTTTTAAGAAAGCAATAGAAGCAAGCCCACTCAAACAAATTAGTGAGCTATGTCATCAGACAGTCCCCAGCCTCAGTCTTCAGCTCTCCTCGTCTGATCACATGGTTTCTTTATATCTCACCTATTTAAGCATCGAGACACATTCTTCAGTGTTTAGTTGTTTGCTCACAGAATAGGGTATCGAATACTGCCGAACTCATACTGTCACCAACTGATAGATAAAATAGCCACTACTAAGCAGGATTTGTTTCCTGTCCAGTGTCTCCCAAGCAGTCTACCCCACTGTACTCTGGGACCTCACTCTTCTGTACAGCCATAAGAGCCAGCCACTATGGCAGATGCTTTATTACCTTGTTTATCCTCCACAGTGAAGTTCACGGGGTACTTATCACCATCACCCTTACTTTATGAATTTAAAGTGCAGACCCTAACTCAGATTGTACAAGAAATCAGGGGCGTGACTGGCTTCCAGATCTTATGGATTGCTTGTCTCCATACACCATTTTCTTCTATACTGGACACAGAGGACATATAGATAGAAAGCAAACTTGGAGAACACAAACTCTATTCTCCGGAGTTTTTAAGCTTACACTCCTGTTAACGATATACTCAGCAGGTTATACAATAAATCTTGTGATCATACTTTTTCTTGGACCAGGTCCTACCTCCATGACCTGGTAACCAGTTTATGTTCTAAAAATGTCACTTGAGCCTTTCTAGCCATCCTTCCAGCTCCAACCCCTCCGTGCATACACCCTGGCCTTCTGACACCCTCAGAAGGCCAGTACTGTTCCCTTTGCTGGTGCGTATAAAGTACCACTTTCCTTTGCTTCCTTGTAGGATATGCTTTTCTTTCTGAACCAAAAAGGCCCCCTCACAAAAGGCATCTTCAGGCAGTCGGCCAACATGAAATCTTGCAGAGAGCTAAAGGAAAAACTGAATTCTGGGATTGAAGTCCACCTCGACTGTGAATCCATCTTTGTGATAGCATCTGTGTTGAAGGTAGGGAACCCTCGCCCACTGCAGACCCCCGCCCACAGCTCCAGGTGCCAAACCCATTCCATTTATTTCTGTGCACAAAGAACCATGATAGATTTAGAATCAATACTTTTTAAAACAAAAGAACATTTCACGAAGCGACCTTGGACATTGAAGTCTTCACCGCCAATACGACACTTGAGTTACACTGTGTATTGGAACACAGAGGGTGTTTTACCACAACAAGCATCCCACGTGCCCAATTTCCTTGCTCTCTGCCTTCCTCATGAAGACATTTTCAAACCTGAGTGAGAGTAGTCACTGCTGCCACCTAAAATCCTGCCCGTTAACTCATAACAGAGAGCAGGGATGGCCGGGCCTTCTGCCACAGTTAGGGCATTCTGACATCTCCTCTTTGTCACATTCTTAGCAATGTCCTTTGGTTTCAGAAAAGAAACAAGGAGTGAGCAGAGCTTTTGACCATAGTGACAGTCTCTGCAGACTTGCCTCAGACTTCCATTTCCCAAAGGGTTTGGGATGCACTGAGCTAGGGGTAGACGAGACCCCAGTCTCATCTGAGGACCTGAAGCTAAGGAAAATATGGTGGACAGGGCTCGTCTTTGCCTGCCCCAGTGATTGGCCAGCTGCAGACAGAGTGGACACCGTGACTTCTAAGAATTCATGTGTTTCCTCATGGGCTGTGTCTAAACTCTGCAATGGGGTTTGGCAAAGACAATACCACTCCGGAGAATGGGCCAGGGCCATCCGATCTGGTGTGCAGGATCTACCATACAGGTACATGGTAAGCTAACCAGGTAGCTCTGTCAAACATGCAGCATAGAGGCTCTCACTCTCCTTAATTTAGGCAGGCACAGCCCATGTTGTAGAAACATCCCCTTGCTTTCTACTTCACAGTACCACACTTCTTAAAATTCTCCACTAAATTACCGAGACTGTTCCTAAAACGCAGTCTTAATCGAGTCATGTCCTGGTCTGTGCAAAAGCAAGCAAAAGGGAAAAGGCACCCGAGTGATCGAAGACTCTGGCTAAACGGGTTCCATATAACTGAAGGCCAATCACTGTTTAATTGTATTTTTCCCCATATATTTCATTTGCTTTTAGGAAAAAGATAAGGCTTGAGCCTTCGTTTCTTTCCCTGTTCATAGCTTTCTTTAGAAAATAGTCTCAAGTCATTTAAATATTTCTTTTGTTTTTTTTTTTTTTTTTTTTTCTAGCTTACCTAGTTTTGCTTTAATATAACTTTAGCTCTCCAAATTGTGACTAGACAGAAATTACTCAGGACAGTAGGCCCTTCCTCCTTCAAGGGAAACTCATCAGTCCAAAGACTCATCCAACATGTCCCCTAGAGTCCTGTCAGCTTGGGCTCCGATGTTAAAGGGAAGAATTTCATTGAGCGCTGCAAGTCATTGTGATCGGAGTGGGTGCCTCAGCTGGGGCGGTGACATTTCATAACCTGCAGCTCCTGCTGTGGGAAGAGTGCACTGCCACAAATTATCACTGACCCACTTCTGAAAGAAGAGGTTTCAGCCCTGGTCGCTCTGCCCATCGAAGTGGAGCTTTAGATGCACCTGATCCGGAGTTGTGAACGCCACAGGCAGCTTTTGTGAGGCTGTATCTCAGTCCCAAGTGTCTGGGTGCACTTATGATTGAATAATACAGAAGCAGCCAACCTTTCCTACCCCCTCCCCCAAAAAATGAATTAAAAAAAAAAAAAAACAGTAGGTAACACAGATACAGGGAATTTTAAATTATTTTAGCATCTTGTTATGGGTGACAGGCCTCCCTGGTCCTCTATTAACTGTCTGTGTGACACTTTGTAAGAGTTCAGTAATCGCCTCTGCTGTGCCAACCTACACCTTACATTATCAGGGGGGTAACAGCTTGTCCCTGCCCCAAAGGAACCCGTAAGAAGTACTAACTCTGCACAGTTAGCTAACTTTTCTTACCCCGATACATTATCACAGTTTCTGCAACATGGGAGCACCAGGCTGCACTGTGGCGTTTATAAGCCGCAGACAGGGTGATCACCACTTTAAAATGCCAAACTTCAGACTACCTCCTGCCTCTGTCGCATAAATTTGTGAAGGTAGCCAACCATTTCACTCACCTGAGTTCTATTTGTCGAGTATTGACTGGGTGGGGACCAGACTGACTAGCGCTGTTCCAAAAGGGACACAGACAGGTATCCAAGTATTAGTGCCCACCGCTCTAAAGTGAAGACCAATCATCTTTTTAGTTTTTTTTTCTTTTTTGTGAACAGACTCCAGAGCGGCAACTGCCTGTGATTACATCCTGTTTATGTCATGATCTTGTTTTTCTACACCCATCTCCACTGTGGTCTTAGCAGAAAAGATAACAAAACGTGGATATGTGCATTTACCATTACCAGAGGCACACAATGCTAGCCCTACCTAGCTCCCAGAACCTAGCTATTACATGCTTTCTTCCCCTGAATGCATAAGCACCTTCTTTTCTTGAGGAATACAAGAACAAGCCAAGTACCTTGAAGTCATTGTGCACCAGCACAGGAAAATAATGTTCTAAGGGCATAGCCACTTGCTTGACTCATTTCTATATCCCAAATACATCCAGCAGGACATAGCACTTGTGAATAAGTACACATGGACGTGATTGTCATATTACAAACCTCATAGATAACTTGGCACATTCCCTTGGTCTTGCTATTTCAAAGAAAGGAGGAAGCAAAGATTTGAGGTGGCAGACTGCCCGGTCCATCATGTTAGCTTGCCAAACCATCTACAGGCCAGAAGCTTCAGCAGAATAGGGTGCCTGTTCTGATTTTATTCAACAGCAGTCCAGAATTGATTATCCCCGTCGGTCCTTAGAAAAATATCAACTCACAGCTTCCATTCAGACAGCTCGGTGGAGAGTTGGCGGCCCTTTTTTTTAAACACATAATTCGCATAAGAATGATTCAAATATTTGGGTTTTTTTTCCCCTCATCTAGGATTTTCTGAGAAATATCCCAGAAAGTATTTTTTCATCAGATCTGTATGATCACTGGGTCTGTGTAATGGATCAAGGAAACGATGAAGAAAAAATAAATATAATTCAAAGGTAAGGATTTGAGTATGAAATATACCTTAAAGTACCTGTTTAAGCTTTTCTCTTAAAATATCAGCTGTGTTTCTCTGATCTTAAAAATTACTGTGTGTGTGTGTGTGTGTGTGTGTGTGTGTGTACACAACTTACGGAAGTCATTTCTCTCCTTCCACTATGCAGGTTTAGGAATTAACTCAGGCCACCAGCCTTGCCAGCAAACAGCCCCTAAAGTCATTTTGCATTTCCTTATCCTCTTTCTCAGTGCTAGTCATCAAAGCTGGGGCCTGGTGCATGTCAGGCACACACTTTGCCACTGAGTCATACCCCAAGCCCTTTCTCCCAAATCTTAACATGAAATTGTTTTTATATATTAACATATATACATCTGTATGAGATGAAATCCAGACTCATTGGATGTTGGTCTTTCTGTAGAGGAGCATCTACCCCACTAAATGACTCTCTCAGTGATGCATTTGGTGACCGGAACCACACAGAGGGCATGGCCTACCCCCTTCGCTCCAGGAAGCCTGGTAGAGTGTGCACACAGAGTAGAAGTGTGTGACTGTAGAGAACCATTACTATAAAGGATTTGTTGAGTGTGATGAGGGTGCCATTAGGAAGGCAGTTAACTTCCTGAGAGGAAAGATTCACAGAATCTCGGGCTCATAATAAAGAATGCAATGCCCAATGCAAGTGTGGTGACTCATACCTGTAATCCCAGCACTCAGGAGACTGATGCAGGAGCATTACTACCAGCCTTGTCTACAAAAAAAATCAAAAACAAGGAACCTACAGGATTTAAAGCTGTCCAGTGAGATTCTCGTGTTCTTGAATTATTTCCTACATTGTAAGATAATATGTAGTGTGCATTAAAAAAATGAAACACCCTGATGTGTGAAAGTCTTAGATCCCAAATATCACTTATTTAGTTTTAATGTGAAAATTATGACACTTAAGCAAAAGCTTTCGTTTAATGTGCATATGTTAATTTGTAACTACCAATAAGATGTTCCATACAGTCCACTCAACAACAGATTGTAGAAACTCCAGCTCTTAGTAACTGAGTCAGACGTGCTGATGGGAATCTACAGAGAGAGAGAGAGAATCAGCTCTTCTTGTAGGCAAGGATACTGACCAATTAGCTGTCCTTCTCTCAGAATTTATTCCCATAGGCAAGTACTGGATGTGCTGCTGTCTGTTGCTCAGTATAGAAGCAGCCCAAAGGCTTCGTACCCTTACAGAATCAGATGACCTAAAATTATGTGCCAGATGCTTTATGTCCTACGGAAAACACCGAAATCGTCTTCTGGTTGACTTCAGGGTCTTTGACCTGGAGTCACTGTCAGCAGCCCATTCATTGTACTGAAGACTCCTGTCTGTGCAATGGGTGTCAGAGTACATTATCTCTAAAGTTGTAGGTTCCCATAGAAAAAGTAACACATACACACACACACACACACACAGAGAGAGAGAGAGAGAGAGAGTGTGTGAAATTGATTTTTGGTGAGTAATCATTTAAAATCACATCAAGTGAGAGCAGTGGGAAGCCTGAGGGAAGTACCTTTCAGGTTTGACTGACACAGGAGACCGGTGCCAGAGCAGACAGATCTGGGGTACAACTGCCTCTGGAACCTGGGTGGGAAGAGAGCCTGGCTCCCAGACCAAACCTGGAAGTCTCCATGGCTGAGACCTGGGTTCTCACCAAGAAAGAACACTCCTGCCTTGCCGCTCGAAGTAAAGGCGTGCTTTAATCTTGCGAGGATGCCTTTTGTGGGTTTGCTTGGGAATATATTGCAGGAGTTGCCTGGGTTAAAACACACACACACAATTGAACTGCTTTCCTTGGAAGCAATAGCAGGCAGCGTGCTCTATGCATTTTTCTACATTGCCACTGAGTTATGAAGAGGACACAACAAACAGCCAGTACCTCTGTGTCATGCCCACCAACTGTGACCTTGTATGTCTGCACTGTGCTCCTGATTTGCCTGTTTGGTTTGCATGGTTTCCCATGCAGGTAAAGTGAGGAGTGCCTGTCTTTACAAGTTTCTTAATAAAACGTCCTGCATTTTTCTGTCTTTAGGCTATTAGATCAGCTTCCCAGAGCCAATGTTGTTTTCCTAAGGTATCTGTTTGGGGTATTACACAACATTGAACAACATTCCTTATCTAATCAGATGACTGCATTTAACTTAGCAGTGTGTATCGCTCCAAGCATTCTTTGGCCTCCTGCCTCCTCCAGCCCAGAGCTAGAAAATGAATTTACAAAAAAGGTAATGACATTTTTCATTCTTATATCCTGCGCCCTCACTCCTCATTTTAATACATTTGAAATTCACGGTGTTCTTGAACACAGTTTATGTGGGTTTATTGACCATTCTGTCCTGGTGGACTATGGCAAGTTGATATCAGAGGGAGAGTGGGGAGGGGAGAGAGGGACAAAGTTCAGTTGTTAGTTCGGTTTTCCTTCTCAGGAGGCTGAACAAGTGCTAAGAAAGCATCTTTAAAAAAGGGAGGCCTTTGAGTTGAGACAAGCCTGGGTTGAATTCTCAGTGCCAACAATTGCCAAACACACAATCCGAGAGAAGTTCCTTGCAGTTCTTTCCCAATGATACAGTAGACACTGAGGTCCCACCCCTGTGCTGGCTCCAGTTCCCTTCATTCAGACCATGTCTCGGCTGCTGAGGCAAAGAAACCCTCGGTCAGTTTTCATCCATCTTAGTAGCTGCACAGAGCCGACATACACAAACCCCTCCCCTCATATGCACCTTAGGGCTATGCTAAGAGTAGTCGGAGACTGTACAGGTTTCCTTGCTCTCTTCCTATCTCACCCTTTCCTTCTGGAACCCCAGAGGAGCCTTCTTGCAAAATTACGGCACTCTTCCCTATACAAAGTGCTTCTGCACCACAACACCCTATGGGGAATACTTGGGATTGCCCTGGTCTAAAAGGCAGAGCTGGTGATCCACAAATAAGTGCTGTCTGCGGACCCAGATTCAGCTCTGTACCCACACGACCCTCCACAGTGTTAGCCATGGCGGTAGGGCTTTTGTATACCTTTGCATACCTTTGCCTATTCTTTTTCATGTTGTGGTTAAGATGAGGATGTGTCTAGGAAGTGCGGTGTCATAACCGGATTTTCTGGATAATAATGCCCAAATCCTCTCCGTTTGGCACAGGTTTCTCTTCTTATCCAATTTCTGATTGAAAACTGCTGTAGGATATTTGGAGAAGAAATCACTTCTCTCTTGGGGGAGCTTTCCGAGAGAAGCGACGGAGAACACACCCCAGGTACTGTGAAGACAACCAGGCTGGTTGTCCCAGAGCCTCTGGCCTGGGTCAGTGGGTCCGAGGGCTTTCATTGCTTCCTCTGAAGGCCTGCTGATGGGGTTAATATGTACATGGGATTAGCCCTCAGCCTACAAGTTGTACACTGAGGAGTCGAACCCTTGTTTTAAATAAACAGAAACTCTGTATTAGAGCTACTGTTGTTGAAACTGGAATCAAAAGTCCAGAGGAAGTAGGGGAAGTCTGGTTTGGGAGGCTTTTTATACCCCCAACTCCTAGTGGACTCTAAGACCTCAGAATTCTAGTAGGTAATGACCCAGTTTGAAACAACCAGCATCTTTGAGGTTGGAGGGAGGGAGGGTTTTGAATTCCTAGACACAGCCTGCATAATACAACTTCTTTACTTCCGATTACTATGATGCTGCCTTCAGTCCATAATTCTGTGCCAGCATGCATCAGCATTTCATCTATAAAACAATGTTTAAAGAGCTTTATGAAATGCTCCAAGGAGACAGGCATGTGTCGCTTATAACTTGTATTTAGTGCACCCCATGCTAGAGGACAAACTCTCACTATCAACCCAGGTCAGCTTGACACTAGTTCATCATTTCTTCATTTTAATGACATAAAGTCACTCCACCAGAAATCGAGATGAATCTGGGAGATTCCAGTTTTGGGTGCTAACATTTGGGAGGATGAAAAGACTTAGGTGGGCAAGGTGGCTTGGTAGGGGGAGGTGCCCACTCCTGCATGACAAGCCAAATAGATTCTAATTCCTGTTGCTGGGGACCAACATGGTAGAAGGAAAGAACCAATTTCAGCCAATAGTTTTCCGACCTCCTTCCCTACGCACTGGCCTAAGTGTGTCGCCCACTCCCTTTTAAAGTTTGTCTCCTTGGGGTTGCGAGGAAGTAGGAGTTTGAACTCTAGTCATGAAAATGGCAGAGAAACAGTGTGGCTTGCCTTTAAGGCTGCACCTATAAGGATGCTAACCGGGATGTAATTTCTGCCCACAGATATGTCTTGCTTCCAAATGAACGACTCCTCCTATGACAGCTTAGAGAATGAGCTCAACGAGGATGCCGACGCTCCGTGCAGCGATCTGATCAAAAAGCTCGGTCAAGGCAGCAGGAGCGTGGACTCTGTCTTAACCCTCAGTGACTATGACCTTGAACAGCCGGAGGTGGAAGGCCTTTTAACCCTGAGCAACTTCGACTTGGATCAGTCTAAAGATGAACACATTCAGATGAAACAACCTCAGGAGCCCAAGCCAGTGAGTGTTTTCGTAGCCTACAGGAAGGTGTCGCAGGGGGAGCATGCCAGGGCCCCAGCTGGCCCTGGTCCACCCAGCTACCTGCCTGTGGCTACAGCAGATGCCCGTAAAGTCCTGCGGCGGCACCGGCGCTCCTCAGAGCCCAGCATCGACTATCTAGACACAAAGCTTTCCTATCTCCGGGAGTTTTACCAGAAGAAGCTACGCAAGTCCAGCTGTGATGCCGTGCTCTCTGGGAAGGACGAAGATTACCTGAAGCAGACCCAGCCTCAGAAGAAGGGGGATAAGATGTGTTATAAACAGAGTTCAGTGACAGGCACTGATGTCAGCAAGAGGAACGCTACTAATGAAAACATTAAGAAGAGAAGCTTGTCTGGTCATGAAGGAAGCCAAGTGACACCTTTCACTAAGTCCAAGCCAGTGGCCATTTCTGTGGCATCTTACAGCCATGCTTCTTCCCAGGATCATACCAGGAAGCAACCCTTTGATGCAGATGCATGCAACTTCTCCCCATCACACAGAGCAGATGCCCAGAAGAGCCCACGGGTACATCGGCGCTGTTCAGAACCCAGCATAGATGACCAGAACTACAAGCTGTCCTATCTCAGGGGTATCTATTCAAAGAAACAAAATAAAACTAGCTGTGAGGCAGACCTCTTCCATGGAGAAGAGGATTATCTCAAAAGGCATAAGTCTTTGCAAATCGAGGGGCAAAAGCTCATTAATCAGAGTTTGGTCATGGGGATTGAGGTAGGTAAGAGCAGCGGCACACACCAAAGCACTGAGAAGGTTCTGCCCCCGAGACTGAACCTTTGCCCAAGGGCTAGCTATTCCAGCTTATCATCCCCTGGCACATCCCCTTCCGGTTCCTCAGTAAGCTCCCAGGACAGCGCTTTCTCTCAGATCTCGGAACACTCCGTGTTCACGCCCACCGACACTTCCTCTCCCGTAGATTGCACTTTTCGGGCTCAGAGAAAACAGGAAGAACTTTCTTCAGACTTTGACAGTCCCAGCCTCGTTTCTGGAATGCCGGGTCCCTCCACGGGGCAGGCCAGCAGCCACTTAGCTTATTTAAGAAAGGGTACCACAGAGCAACCGTCACAAATGCATTCTGTAACTCTTCACCCCAGTGCATGGTTGAGAAGTGGTTTGGTCACTTTAAAAAACTGGTCCCTCAAAAAGAAAACAAAAGCAGCCAGACCAGAGGACAGGAAAGTCTGTTCCCTAAAAGAAACTCTGGAGTTACCTTCCTGTGCTGCTGGTACCCCAGAGGCTGACTCTCTACAAGAGAGTCAGGATGCCATACACCTACAGGTAGATGAAGGACCTGAACAGACTGTCTGTGGGTTCAGTTCTTATGCCTGTCAGGACTCAGAGCCACATGCCAGCTCTTCATTCCACACAGTGGAAAGCAGACTGAAGCTTTGTATGAAGTTGCATGAGGGTGAGGAGAGTGGAGGACAGCACCCTGGTGATGACCCTTGGGAAGGAGCCTCTTCGAGTCTGGAGACTCCAGAGGACGTGGCCAACCCAGGTGCAGAACCTACGACAGTTTGCGATGACAGAGACAAACATTTAACCAAAGACCGTTTCCTACAATAAGAATCTGATAAAGATAATCTGATGTCTGTAAGAACAGGAACTGGGCCAAACACAACGCAGACAGTAAACTAGATAACCCCGTTGATAAGACACGTGGGGGGGGGGGGTAGCACCAGAACAATCATTGCTAATATGGCAGTTTCTCTGTTGAGATTACGGGGCAGAACTTTGCTGAGATGTTTCACAGTCGAAAGTTTTGAAAGGCTTTCCCTGGTAAAGCATGGGTTAAGTCCTTTTCTGAGATTTTTAGGATACTGAGAAGGGTGGAAGGAAGTGTTCTCTGTAGAAGAACCCTCCTCATGTCAGCCGTCTGAGAGTTCAGAGTCTTGAGAGTACCTTAAATGCAGCATCAGTGACATCTAGAGAGGTGTGGCAGAGAGAAGCCATCTTTATGCTGTGGAAATAGTAGGCAAGAAAGGGGGCCAGTGAGCCGCTCAGAAAAGCATGTACGTTCACTAAGAAAATCACGTAAAGCCTGTCCCCTAAAGCCTAGTCAGTGGCCGTTTCTGTTGCTGTTCTTAGTTATGTGACTTCACTAGGTCATTTTAGGGACCAGCTCGCTGATAAAGGCAGAGTAGAGAAAAACTAATGGGTAATAAGCTCTGGGTGCTGGGCCAGCGCAACCTGTCATGGGGCAGCTCAGTTTGGCTTTGTTATTTGCTAATAGGGTTGAACGCATTCACACACATCTTTCAGAAATGAAGATAAAAAGACACGGAAGGAAATGTTCGCCCATTTTAGTGCCCTTCCCAGTCCCTGTGCCACCAACCTGTGTTCCGAGACTAACCCGTCCCTACTTAAAAGGAACCTCCCAACAACCTGCGCTCGAGTTATGCAGAAAGAAGAATGGCCACATGAGAAATTGATCTCCAGGTCAGTTTTCCCTGGCTGACTAATCTCAGAGGCGAGACTTGAGAGAAAGGAAGAGACGCTGGTGTTGGTAGCAGTGTTCGTGCAATAAGCATGTGTGTGCAGAGCTGTATCCAGATCAGGCAGCTGGGTCCTTCAGGACACAGGGTATCACAGGAAACGGCCGCTGGCTTAGACTTAGTGAGAAGTCTCTCTGTAAGTCACACTTCTCTCATTTTGAAAAGCGGCAGCTCCCTGCCTCGGCACTCCCTTCTTGGTTCCGCAGGCAGTGTTTATCAATGTGGCATCTCTGTGGAAAGGTTTCACTGTGGCCCTGCTCATTAGATTAGCCAGCCAAGAGGAGACAAGGGGCAGCTGTTAATCATTCTTTCCATTCTACAGGTGGTTATTGATTAGAGATTGGCAGACTATAAAACATTATATAACACACAATGAAGTTGCTGTTGGGCTGTCTCTGATGGCCACTGCCTTTGGGTCTTCTTGAAGTTCTCCACTTTTTTCCAAAAGATTGTAGTTTATACATATTTAAAGTTTAGAGTCTGGCAGTTTATCATGGACCTTTCTCCTCTCTACCTTCGAGGCTAGATCAGTAGGTCTCCTTCCCCAGACAGAAGGAAATGGAAGGATACTCCCCAAGATAAATGCGCATCTTCCTTCATTTGAGATACTCACCTATTAGAAGTTTCCTAGAGTCTATGTGATCTCTTGAATCCTATAAAAATCCACTCAAAAAACTAGCTTATCCCAAATTATTATTCCTACCAGTCATCAGGAAACTCATAGCAGATGTTCCCTTCTCCTATACACATCAGAATCGGTTATAGGATAAGGACTTATCTCAGTATTAAATATTGAAGTGCCACCTACCTCTCGGGCAAGGCCCTGTTAGCCCTAATCATAATTAACTTTAAAACTGTGTCCAATGAGCTCCTGCATGACACTTAGCCATCTCAACCAGGTGTAACCAACCACTTCCATATGAAGACTCCTACTTATCCATATGTATCTTTTGTAGTATTACTATATAAATTTGGCAGGTCAACTCTTCCCTTCAGAGCATACTACTGTCAGAACTGCAAGATGTGAATGAAGATCTTATGGCTTAGGTTGTCTCTGTCTGCAAGAAATGTCTCCTAAACAAACTGAAGTGTCCTGACTTTTCTTCCCCCACACCCACCCTGCCACCCTTTCATTATGGCCAGTAGAAAATCATCCACCAGTTTGAAACATAGAAGAAAATAGTTGGTAAGGTTCTCCACCAACCATCCTGACTCTGTTTCCTTAGATGCTCCCATGATACTTAATGTGAATAGTCTGTTAATATTGCTGTAAAGTATTGTATGATTTGAAGACAGAAATGTCATTTTATTAGACTCCATCAATCTATAATATATTAGACTGATTCTTTATCTCAAATGCTATGAGTTTGTATAATATATCTTGACAAATTTTATTACCGTGTTATGTAACAAATGTGTATTTTTGTACCTTGCAGAAACTGCTGCTAACTTTTAAAATGTTCGGTTTTCAAGGCACTGAAAATGGACATGTACAAAGTCCATGCGGTCAAATAAAATGCCTCCCTGCAGTTCACAGTCCCACAGAGAAATACCGACTGCGGACAGTTCTTTCGCTCAGCAAGCCTGGGCTCCCTTTGAGTTGACCATTTCATACATAATGAGTTGTGGCCTTAAGTTTTTACTCATAGTTTTTCTAGGGGGAAAAGGAGTAAAATTGTTTTTCTTTTTTATATTTTTAAATCTCGTTTACCAATCAAGTTATGTTTTTTACCTAACAGTCCCCCTTTTGTCAGAAATTGTGGTTTTTTTTTTTTTCCATTGTGTTCCTGGAGTGACTCCAACTAGTTTGTCCATATGCCAAAAGAAATAACAGCTCACTTTGATTTGTGTGTGTGAGATTTTCTTTCACATTTAGGCCATTCTGACGAAAGAACCAAGTTGACTTTATACACATACCAGGATATGTGTTCTTTGAGGTAATCTGTGATGAACGACAGTTTCTCGTGACTACTGTATCTCTGACTTCTTGAGGTTTATCAAGTGGTCTCTGTATAAACTTAGCCACTGTTTCAAAGAGATTCAGAACCTAGAAAAACCAGATTAGGTAGAAAGGACAAATCCAATTTCACAAGTGTTACTAATTGTATTTCTACAATGTATACACACAGACACATTAAATTCTATCCAAATTTTAGAGAAACAGAAATTTACTTTTAATGAGGTCTCGATCTAATGTTAATAACTTTTCTTTATAGTCTACTTAGCAGGTCATAACACTGAATCGGAAAGGTTTAATTTGTCAACCCAAGATCAAGCTTCTTCTGTTTTTTTTTTTTTTTTTTAAATTACTCCCAGTAAGTTTTATACTGTGAATAATAAATTTGGGTAAAGCACTTGCTTCAGTTTCTTTCATTTTCGTTATGAGGTCTTCTTAAAAGCAAAATTCCCTATGAAAGTAAGAAATCCCCCCAAAGTCTCTGCTGCCTGCCTACCCTGAGTGCTGCTCTATCTCTGAGCTACCTTCATGTTGCATAACAACTTTTTTCCTTTTTAAATGCAGTAAACACCTTGAGCTTCGTCTTTGTACAGTGTGAATTGTTCTGGTAGAATTGGAAGACTCCTCTAAGGTCTAATTTGCAAACATTGGTTTTAAAATCTGTTTAACCTCCCCACCCCTCCCCCCCCCACACACATGCTGTTAATACTGTTAGATTAGAATAGTGCTCCTTGTGTCCCAATTAGATAACATCAAGACACAAACATTTTTTTTAGATGAGATCTTAAGTGTCTTTCAATATTTTCATTCATTAAAGTAAAAGCATTTAGATTTTTTACCTCACATAACAATATAAAATTCAGGTTTGTGGAAATTAAGATTTAAATACTACTTTTTAATTTGTGCTTTAGATTACATTAACTTAAATTTAGAAATTACCTTTGCAGTCTCTTGTAATAAGAACTGAATAAATTGGCTAAAATCTTCTGAAATAAGACTTATTTATTCAGAGAAAAGAAAATGGGTACCATGAAGACTTATTCCTTCTCTAGCAGGTCATGGGAACTGGATTATTTGCTGCCTCGAATTTTCAAGTGTAAAGGAAATATTTTATATCTTTACCTGAAAAATTAAATGACTGAGCCTACAATATCAAAATACACAAATAGTGAGGCCGTTCCCGTTGGGATGGTGCATCAAGTATGACAGGCAGGTGAATTAACTCAAGAAACAGAATCACAAAGATCTCAAGAATCAAGATCATCAACTAGAAACCATCTCCATGAGATCACTGTACAAGAGGAGTCAGGATTTAAACAAAACCATTGTGCTAAGCCCATAGCACACTGTTTATACCTGTTTATACTGTTTTCAGGCCAGGATCACCAGTAGCTCTCAGACACAGGCCAGCTTAGAACAGCAACCTGAAGAACCCCACCCAGGCTGTGGAGATGCGGTATACACAGAGAGTCAGAATAGAGACAGAGACAATTGTGATGGAGCCTGAACTGAAATTCTGACTGAGATTCTCCACAGAAACCCTGAGGTCACTTAAGGGACACTACTTTCACCGTGCTTCAGACTACATTAGTGTACTGAGATGGAAACAGTCTCCTGGTAGCCATGCCTTGGAATGGGATAAAACAATTTATTCAAAGAGATTATAGTGAAAATTCCACAAACCTGGACAGAAAATGGGCGGTCAACCATAAGCATTTAGAATCCCATCTAGACATAACCAGAGAACCACTCCCCAGTAAGCCACTGTCAATGTGGCAAAGCTACCAAGCGAAGAATGTTTAGTGCCATAAGGAGAAAACTTACCCATGTTTACTATGAAAATCATATCTTTTTTCAATAATAAAATCAAAAGAAGCATGAGATGGTGTATTTCAAGCCCTAGGAGTATTGGTCTACCCAATATCCATTGGGTTTACCCAATTATCCATTGGCATACCCAGCAAAAGCATCTAAAATAAAAATAAGAACATCTCAAGATAAGTACAAAGTAAGACAGCTCAATTCAAGCCAGCACCAAAGAAAAGACTTAGAAGAAACTATACACAGAAGGTTTCATCTACCAGAACATAAAAAATTAATATTTCATTAGAGAAACAAATGAGCAAAGAAGAGCTAGGAAGTAATACAAGTCCAACAGAGTAGACCAGAAAATCCCTAATCCATAAACAAAAACAGGGAGTAGAATTGCAAACCCAATAATGGCATTAAATGCAAATAGTCTCAACTCATCATTTAAATGCTGGAAATTTAATGGTGGTACAGACAGACTGGAATCAGAAGCACACAACAACTACCTTGTCTCTTAAAAAATTAAAGACCTTACTTGGGGGTGGGGATGAGAGTCAAAACATGGAAATCAACTGACCAAGCAAATGGGAGACAAGAACAAACTTGAATAACTATTCTCAAAGCTGATCGACTTCAAACTGAAACTCTGGTGGTTTGAATATACTTAGTCCATGGAAAGCGGCACAATTAGAAGATATGGCCGTTTAGAAGGAAGTATGTCACTGTGTAGGCGGGCTTTGGAGGGCTCCTATGCTCAGACTCCATGCAGTGTAGAAGAGACCCTCCTCCTCCTGGCTGCCTTTGAAATAAGATATAGAACTCTCAGCTCCTCCAGCACCATGTCTGCCTGCATGCTGCCATACCTCCTGCCCTAATGATAATGGACTGAACTTCTAAAACTGTAAGCCAGACCCAGTTAAATGATTTTCCTCATATGAGTTGCCTCAGCCATGTTGTTTCTTTGGAGCAACAAAACCCAAAACTAAGACAAACTCAGAAGATCAACACCCCTTAAGGATAAGAAATCATTCAAAAGACTGAATTTTCGAACTCAGTGTTACACCTTCCAATTTCATAGAGCAAACACCACAAGGCATAAAGGTCAGATAGGTCATAATGCAGTGATGGCGGGCAGGTCTTCCAAACTTCAGAACTATATACTACACCACTTGGATTTAAGAGAGCTACAGACTTTCTTCCAACAGCTGTGCATTACATTTTCTCAGCAGAACACATAAATGTCTTTAAAATTGAATAAATTTGGTGTGTGTTTAAACATCTATAATGACATTGGACAGTAATTACCCTGCAAAGAAAAGCACAAGACTGAACAAAGATTCTATCAGACTTAAGGCAGAGCTAAAACCAAAGTTGAGAGGGGAAAATGCTACCAAATTCATTCAATAGAGCAATATTACTATAATAACAAAACTAGACAAGAAAAAATACAGGCAAATCTCAGTGAACATATAGGTATGACATATTTTTAACATACTTTCAATACTTGCAAGTCAAATTTAAGAACATGTCAAGAATATCATGTATATCATAAGTCCCTAGACACAAATTTCATCCAACCTACTCAAATATAATATGACATTTTAAGATTTAATATATCATGTGATTTCTGTCCTGAAAGATGCAGAAAAGGCCATTTGACAAATGTTCAACATTCCTTCATGATCAAACACCTGCAGAAACTAGTAACAAAAGAAAGTGTGTAAGAAAGAAAGCTAGATCTAACATAGTAGGTGGGGGAGACAAAATATTTGCTCTAAAATCAAGGGTGCAACAGGAGTTCCCACTCTCTACTCATTCCAGGAAGTATTTAAGACATTTAGCCACTACAGTAAAACAAGATAAAGAAATGAAGGAAATTATAATAAAGTAAGGGAAGTCAAATTATATATCAAATAACCCAAGGGCTGCACCAGAACTCTGAAAAGAAATCAACATAAAACCATTCAGTTTCCTATATAACAGTAATGATCAGGCTGGAAAATGTTCCAACCACAGGAGCTTAAGACCCTAGGGATAAATGAACCATCACAGTAAGAGAATAAAGTGAAAACTTGGAGACACAGAAGTCAAAACCTAGACAATAGGAAGACTTGCCATATTTATGGCTTGACAGAATCTATATCTTAACTATTTACTGAAAGATGTCTTTAGATACAACATGATGCTCTGTCAAAAGTTCTAATCACATTCTTAAAAAAATATCCTGAACTTCATACGGAATCACAAAAGACACAAATATCAAAATCAAATATTACAGGTAATGTTGAAAGTGTCACAACACCTGATCTTAAAGTATACTGCAAAGTCATTGTGATAGCAACAACATGACCTTTGGCACAGAAATATACATGTATTCCAGTGGACCAGAACAGAGGACCAAAAAATAAGCCTTGTCAAAAATTAGGTTGTGATGCTATCAAAACTACACATCATTTAAAAATGCAGAATCTTCACTAAGTAACACTGGGAGAATAAGACACATGCAAAGAACAAAATCAGCTACATCTCTCTCGTACTTTTTTTTTTTTTTAAATCTATTCAAAGTACATAAAGGACCTCAGAAAGTTTGAAACACTGAAACTTCTAGAGGCAAACAATAGGGATGGGAGTTTAAGATGCTGCCATGTGAACTCTTTGAAAATGACCCCAGTAGCACAGTTAATAATTTGCCAATTAGATTACATCAAGGAGAGGCCGGGGTCACCACCATCAGGACTCAGGACCTGTATGCAGAGGGCTGAGCTCCCAGAACAGCCTCACAAGTGCTCTCTCACCTGAGTTCACAATGAGCTTGCCACACATCCCCAGCAGCTATTCAGGGATGAACTCTGGGAACTCTCAAGCACAGACAGCTGGTGCTCTCTGGGATCAGGTCCTTTCTGGCCCAGAGAGATAGCCTTGTGACCAACATCAGGACTCAGGACCTGCCCACAGACAGCTGAGCACCCAGAACAGCCTCACAAGTGCCCTCCCACCTGAGCCCATGAAGACAGAGCCAAGTCACTGCAGTCAGAATTTACTGCCTGCCCGCAAAAAGCCAAACGGCCAGGAACAATCTCCTTTCTGAGTCCACAGGCCCTCAGACCCACAGGAGAGACAAGCTCCAGTCAGAGACAACAATATCACCTATAGTCACAGATAACAAAATGGCAAGAGGAAAGCACAAGAACCTAAGAAATGGAAACCAAGACAACCTGGCAACATCAGAACCCACCTCTCCCACCACAGAAAGTAGTAGATTTCCCAACACATCAGAAAAACAAGATTTACACTTAAAAAGCATACTTAATGATGATAATGGGATCTTCAAGAAGTTCAGGATTAACTCCCTTAAGCAATTACAGGAGAACACACGCAAAGAAATAGAAACCTTTAAAGAGGAAACTCAAAAATCATTCAAAGAACTATAGAGAAACACAACCAAACAGGAGAAGAAGTTGAAAACAGAAATAAAAACAATAAAGAAATCACAAAAGGAGACAACCCTGAAGATAGAAAACCTAAGAAAGAAATTAAGAGTCATAGATGCAAGCATCACCAACAGAATACAAGAGATGGAAGACAAGATTTCAGAAGCAGAAGACAAGATTTCAGAAGCAGAAGACAACATAGAAAACATTGACACAACAGTCAGTAAAAACAGAAAAACTAAAAAGCTCCTAACTCAAAACATCCAGGATATTCAGGACACAAAGAGAAGACCAAACCTAAGGATAATAATATGTGTAGAACAGGGGGAAGAATCCCAACTAAATGGCACAGTAAATATATTCAACAAAATCATAGAAAAAAACTTCACTACCCTGAAGAATGAGATGACCATGAACGTACAAGAAGCCTACAGAACTCCAAATAGATTGGAATAGAAAAGAACTTCCTCCCAACACATAATAGTCAAAACATAAAATGTTCAAAAAAAATCCTAAAAGCACTAAGAGAAAAAGGACAAGTAACATATAAAGGTGGACCAATCAGAATTACACTAGACTTCTCAACAGAGACTAGGAAAGCTAGAAGATCCTGAACAGACATCATACAGACTAAGAACACAAATGCCAACTCAGGTTATTATATCCAGCAAAACTCTCAATTACCATAGATGGAGAAACCAAGATATTCCAGGACAAAACCAAATTTACACAATATCTGTCTACAAATCCAGCCCTGCAAAGGATAATAGATGGAAAGATCATACAGAGCTCAAGTGCAAGTGGATCAAAGATCTCCACATTAAACCAGGTACACTGAAGCTATGAGAAGAGAAAGTAGGGAACACCTTAGAACATATAGGCACGGGGGAATTTTTCCTAAACAGAACACCAATGGCTTGTGCTCTAAGACCAAGGATCGAGAAATGGGACTTAAGAGATTTCAAAGTTTATGTAAGACCAAGGACACTGTCAAGAAAACAAAATGGCAGCCAACAGATTGGGAAAAAAGATCTTTACCAACCCCACATCTGATAGAGGTCTAATATCCAATGTATACAAATAACTCAAGAACTTAGACTCTAGAAAATCAAACAAACCTATTAAAAATGGGGTACAGAGCTAAACAAAAATTTCTCAATTGAGGAACTTCGAATGGCTGAGAAGCACCTAAGAAAGTGCACAACATCCCTAGTCATCAGGAAAATGCAAATCAAAACAACCCTGAGATTCTACCTCACACCAATCAGAATGGCTAAGATAAAAAATTCAGATGACAGCAGATTCTGGCGAGGATGCGGAGAAAGAGGAACACTACTCCACTGTTGATGGGTTGTAAGCTGGTACAACCACTCTGGAAATCAGTCTGGTGGTTCCTCAGAAAATTGAACATAGTCCTACCTGAAGACCCAGTTAGTCCACTTCTAAGATATACCCCAGAGATGCTCCAACATACAGTAAGGACACATATACCACAATGTTTATAGCAGCCCTATTTATAATATCCAGAAGCTGGAAAGAACCTAGATGTCCTTCAGTAGATGAATGGATACAAAAATTGTGGTATATTTACACAATGGAGTACTACTCAGCTGTCAGAAACAATGACTTTATAAAATTCTTAAGAAAATGGATGCATCTAGAGAATATCATCTTGAGTTAGATAACCCAGTCACAACAGAACAGACATAATATGCAGTCAGTGATAATTGGATACTAACCTCAGAAAGCTCTGAACACCCCAGATACAACTCACAGACTATATGAAGTTCAAGAAAAAAGAAAAAAAAAGAAAATGAAAAACCATTATGCTTAATTTTTATACATCAATAAAACTTTGACTAATTCCAGGTTACATCTTGTTTTATATGTACTTTATGATCATTATAACTAGTAAGATCTTAATGCACACTATTAAACCTTTAAAAAAAACCAAGTACTGACAAAAATGTATTAGTATACTTTTATGCAAAAATGCTTAAAATCTGTACATTTATCTTTGTTTTTTAAAATAAAGTTGTTCAATTAAAAAAATATAAATAAATAAAATAAAATTCCTAGGAAAATGGATGCAACTAGAGAATATCATCCTGAGTGAGGTAACCCAGTCACAAAAGAACAGACATAATATGCAGTCACTGATAATTGGATACTAGCTCCAGAAAGCTCTGAATACCCCAGAAACAAATCACAGGCCATATAAAGCTCAAGAAAAACAAAGGCCAAAATGTGAAAGCCTCAGTCCTTAGGACAAAAAATAAGTGCATAGCACCCTCTCAGAGTGTTGTATACCTGGACCTTAAACCATTAATAATCCAAGAGCTAAGAATATAGCCTTGTGGCATTTTTTGGTATTCAAATATCATTATGTTTAATTTATACACACCAAGAAAACTAACTGTTTCCATGTTACATTCTGTTCTACATGTACTTTATGCTTATGGTAGCTAGTAAGATTTCAATGCATACTATCTAACCTCTAAAAGAATTAAGCACTGACAAAAATATATTCGTATAGTTTTATTTCAAAATGCTTTTTTAAAAGCTGTACATGTATCTCTCTTTTTAAAATAAAGTTGTATACAAAAAAAGATGGAAAAATCCAACACAATGAGGAAAGCTACACTCAAGGAAAAACAAAATATAATCATGCAAAAAAAAAAAAAAAAAAACAAAAGAGGAAAATCACATAAACATAATTGTACTCTAACAACAAAAATAACAGGAAACAACAATCACTATTCCTTAATATCCCTTAACATCAATGGACACAATTCCCCACTAAAAATGACAGACTATCAGACTGGATGTAAACAGGATCCAGCATTTTGCTGCATACAGGAAAACTCATCTCAGAGACAAAGACAGACACTACCTCAAAGTAAAAGGCTGGGAAAAAAGCTTCCAAGCAAGTGGTCCCAGGAAACAAGCTGGAGTAGCCATTCTAATATATAATAAAATAAATTTTCAACCAAAAGTTATCAAAAAAAAGATGAGGATACTTTTTACTCACAGGAAAAATTTATCAAGATGAAGTCTCAATCCTGAACATCTATGCTCCAAATACAAGGGCACCCACATTTATAAAAGAAACCCTACTAAAGCTCAAAGCATATATTGTACCACATACAATAATAGTGTAAGACTTCAACACCCCATTCTCATCAATGGACAGATCATAAAAGCAGAAACTGAACAGAGACACAGCGAAACTAGCAGAGGTTATGAATCAATTGGAATTAACAGACATCTAAAGAACATTTCATCCTAAAACAAAAGGATATACCTTCTTCTCAGCACCTCATAGCACCTTCTCCAAAACTGATCATATAATTGGTCACAAAACAGGCCTCAACAGATATAAGATTGAACTAATCCCATGCATCCTATCAGATCACCATGGAGTAAGGCTGGTTCTTAATAAAAACTACAAAAATAAATAAAACAAAACCCCCATGTACATATGGAAGCTGAAAAAATGCTCTACTCAATAATAACTTGGTCAAGAAAAAAATAAGAGAAATTAAAATTTTTTTTTAAATTTAACGAAAATGAAAGCACAACATAACCAAACTATGGGATGCAATGAAAGCAGTACTAAGAGGAAAACTTTTAGCTTTGAGTGTCTCACATGAAGAAACTGGAGAGAGCATACACTAGCAGCTTGACAGCACACCTGAAAGCTCTAGGGAAAAAAAATGAAGCAGATACACACAAGATGAGTAAAGAGCAGGAAATAATCAAACTCAGCAGAAAGCAACCAAGTAGAAACACAAAAAAAAATTATACAAAGAATCAACAAAACCAGGAGCTGGTTCTTGGACAAAATCAACAAGATTGATAAACCCTTAGCCAGAATAACTAGAGGACAGAGAGGGAGTATCCAAATTAACAAAATCAGAAATAAAAGGGGAGACATAACAACAGAAACTGAGGAAAGTCAAGAAACTATCAGAATTTTTAGACAGAAACCAACATTAAATCAGGAGCAGATAAACCATCTAAACAACCCCATAACACCTAAAGAAATAGAAGGAGTCATCAAAAGCCTCCCAAACCAAAAAAAGCCCAGGACCAGATGGGTTCAGTGCAGAATTCTATCAGATGTTCATTAACAATTAATACCAATACTCTCCAAACTATTCCACAAAATAGAGTCAGATGGAACACTATCCAACTCATTTTTCCAAGCCACAATAACTCTCATTCCTAAACTACACAAAGACCCTACAAGGAAAGAGAACTTCAGACCAATCTCCCTTATGAACATTGAGGCAAAAATACTCAATGAAATTTTTGCAAACCGAATCCAAGAACACATCAAAATAATGATCATTCACCATGATTAAGTAGGCTTTATCCCTGGAATGCAGGGATGGTTCAATATACAAAAATCCATCAATGTAATCCACCAACAATTTTTTAAAGAAAAAAACCACATGGTCATCTTCACTAGATGCTGAGAAAGCATTTGACAAAATTCAACACCCCTTCATGTTAAAAGTCTTGGAAAGAACAGGAATCCAAGGCCCATACCTAAACATAACAAAAGCAATATGCAGCAAACCAATAGCCAACATCAAACTAAATGGTAAGAAACTTGAAGCAATTCCACTAAAATGATGGACTAGACAAGACTGCCCACTCTCCCTCTACCTAGTCAATATAGTACTGGAAGTCCTGGCCAGAGCAATTAGACAGCAAAAGGAAATCAAAGGGATAAAAATCATAAAGGAAGAAGTCAAAAGATCACTATTTGCTAATGACATGTTAGTATTCTTAAGTGACCCCAAAAATTCCACCAGAGAACTTTTACAGCTGATAAACAACTTCAGCAAAGTGGTTGGATATAAAATTAACTCAAAGAAAAATTAGTAGCCTTCCTCTACTCAAAGGATAAACATGCTGAGAAATAAATTAGGGAAAAGATACCCTTCACAATAGTCACAAACAATATGAAATACCTTTATATGACGCCAACTAAGCAAGTGAAGGATCTGTATGACATGAACTTCAAATCTCTGAGGAAGGAAATTGAAGATCTCAGAAGATGGAAAGATCTCCCATGCTCATGGTTTGGAAGGATCAACATCACAAAAATGGCCATCTTGCCAAAAGCAATCTACAGATTCAATGCAATCCCCATCAAAATTCCAATTCAATTCTTCATAGAGTTCGAAAAAGCAATTTGCAAATCCATCTGGAATAACAAAAAACCTAGGGTAGCAAAATCTATGAAAGAACTTCCAGGGGAATCATCATCTCTGACCTCAAGCTATATTACAAAGCAATTGTAATAAAAACTGCATGGTACTGGTACAGAGATGGGCAGGTAGATCAATGAAACAGAATTGAAGACCCAGAAATGAACCCACCTATGGTCACTTGATCTTTGATAAAGGGGCTAAAAACATTCAATGGAAAAAGAAAAGTCACTTCAACAAATGGTGCTGGTTCAACTAGCAGTCACCATGCAGAAGAATAAAAATAGACCCTTGTACAAAGCTCAAGTGCAACTGGATCAAAGACCTCCATATAAAACTAGGCACACTGAAACTATTAGAAGAGAAAGTGGGGGAATGTTTAGAACACATAGGCACAGGGGAAATTTTCCTAAGCAGAATACCAGTG
Organism: Micromys minutus; assembly: GCF_963924665.1. Taxonomy (NCBI): domain Eukaryota; kingdom Metazoa; phylum Chordata; class Mammalia; order Rodentia; family Muridae; genus Micromys; species Micromys minutus. The sequence continues at coordinate 43,111,125 of NC_137985.1, forward strand.
GCTTATGTTCTAAGATCAAGTATTGACAAATGGGACCTCATAAAATTGCAAAGTTTCTGTAGGGCTAAGGACACTGTCAAGAAGACAAAACATCATCCAACAGACTGGGAAAGGATCTTTACCAATCCTACATCTGATAGAGATCTAATATCCAATATATACAAAGAACTCAAGATATTAGACTCCAGAGAATCAAACAATCCTATTTTAAAATGGGGTACAGAGCTAAACAAAGAATTCTCAACTGAGGAATACGAAATGGCCAAGAAGCACCTAAAGAAATGCTCAACATCCCTAGTCATCAGGGAAATGCAAATCAAAACTACCCTGAGATTCCACCTCACACCAGTCAGAATGACTAGGATTAAAATCTCAGGTGACAGTAGATGCTGACAGGAGATGCAGAGAAAGAGGAACACTCCTCCACTGTTGGTTGGTTGCAAGCTGGTACAACCACTCTAGAAATCAGTCTGGCAGTGCCTTGGAAAATTAGACATAGTACTACCTGAGAACCCAGCTATACCACTACTGAGCATATACCCAAAAGATGCTCCAACATATAACAAGGACACATGCTCCAGTATGTTCATAGCAGCCTTATTTGTAAGAGCCAGAAGCTGGAAAGAACCCAGATGTCCTTCAACAGAGGAATGGATACAGAAATTGTGGTACATTTACACAATGGAGTACTACTCAGCTATTAGAAACAATGACTTTATGAAATTCCTAGGCAAATGGATGGAACTAGAGACTATCATCCTGAGTGTGATAAATCAGTCACAAAAGAACACACATGGTATGCACTCACTGATAAGTGGGTACTAGCCCCAGAAAGCTCTGAATACCCAAGAAACAATTCACAGTTCTTATGAGACGCAAAAAGAAGGAGGGCCAAAATGGGGATGCATTAGTCCTTCTTAGAAGGGAGAACAAAACACTTATAGGAGGAAATACATGGTCAAATATAGAAATAGGGGTTGAAGAAAAGATCACTCAGGGGCTGTCTCACCCAGGGGTCCACCCCATATGCAGCCACCAAACCCAAGCACTTTTGCTGATGCCAAGAATTACTTACTGGCAGGAACCATATAGAGAGGCCTTTTCAGGAGCTCTGTCAGAGTCATATAAATACAGCTGAGCATGCTTACATCTAATTATCGGACTGAACATGGGGACCCCAATAAAGGTGCTAAAGAAAAGACTGAAGGAGCTGAAAGGGATTGCAAACTCATGGGAAGAACAATATTATCAACCAATCAAACCCTCCAAAACTCCCATGGACTAAAACACCAACCATAGAGCACACATTGAGACCTATGACTCCAGTTGCATATGTAGCTGAAGTTAGAAGGTGTAGGGGAATGCCAAGGCAATAGGGTGGAGAGGGTAATTAGGAATGAATGCACCTTCCTGAAGACAAGTGGAGGGGGAAGGGGTATGGGAGTGGAGTAGAGCAAAGAGATAACATTTCAAATGTAAATACAGAGAGTATCTAATAACATTAGAAAAAAAGAGATTACATCAAATTATAAAGCTGATTCACAGAAGAAAAACACAGAGGGAAGATAAAGCCTACAGAATAAAAAGAAATCTTTGCAACTGTGTCTCAAGGAATTAACATATACCATAGATAAAAGAACAGCAAACAGTAAACATAAATCTTCTAGTCAATAAATGGGCTAATAGTTCTCAAAAGAAGAAATAGAAATAACCAATAAATATTTGCCAAAATGTTCAACATCCATCCATAGCCATCAGAAAAATACAGTTAAAACTACTTTGAGATCTCAGCTATTTCCAATAAGAACCGAACACAATAACCACCATATGACCCAGCTACGCCATTCCTGCATGTATTCCAAAGGGACTAATTATTCCCACAGAAACACGTGTACAGCCATATTTACTGATACAATGTTCACAATAGCTAAGAAACAAAACCATTCTAGTTGTACATCAACATACTAATGGTAGAGAAAAATGTGTGTATATGCCATAGTATTTTATTCCATATTAAATAAGAGGGAAATCATGACATTTGTGGGGAAATGGATACCTCAGAAAATCATTAAACTAGTCAGGTTCAGAAAAAGACTATCCTTTCCTTTATACATGGATTCTAGATTTTAAATATATAATTTATATAGAAACATGAGACTTTAAATATCAAAAGTTCTTGAGCCAATATAAATTCTGGATTATTATCTAATTTCCAAATATAGGATGTATTCAAACTAATGGCAAAAAAAACAGCTTTATATGCCCAAAAAATAGAATAAAGAATGCGGACATAAACTCACATAGCTACCTAAGGACATTCTTAAAGGTGAAAAAGGCATATGTTGGCCAGAAAAGACACCCCCTTTTAAAAATGATACCAGAACAACTGGATGTTTTCATATGACTGTTGAGACTAACTCACTCCATACAAAAAAATCAACTCTGGATAATCAAACCATAACAAGACCTTTGAAACTACTAGAAGAAAATGTACCAGAAACACCCTCACATCCATGCTGAGGTAATGACTTCTTGGACTGAACTCGAAGTTCTCAGGAAATAACTATAACTGAACCAAATTAAAAATTTCTGAACAGCAAAAGAAAAATTACCAGAGTGAAGACACAGCCTACAAAACAAAAGATCCTTGCCAGCGGTTTCTCTGCGGGGGGGGGGGGGGGGGGATACTCAGTATACATAAGGAATTTTTAAAAATGAACAGCAGTCCAGTTAACATATGACATCATGTATGAACAGATACTTCTCAAGCCCTAACAGAAATCTTCTCAAACCCATGGTAGTAATGTCCATCTAGGAATAGGAGGCATTTAGAACACCAGATGGACATACCTGAAAAGAATCTCCCCACACTGTATTAAAGTAAAGCACCAGAGAATAGAATGTAGCTCCCAACATTCATATCAAATAGCTCAAAATACCTGTGGTTCCTGATCTAAGGGATTTAATATCCTCTGCAGGCACCACATTTGGGGTGTGCATTTATTTATGCCACAGGGACATATACATACAAAGATTTTTTTTTCTAAAACTCAAAAAAAGTAAGCTACTAGTAGGGTAAGTTCTCATTGAAAGGACAATAAACTCTAAAAACAAAGACGAAAATAAAAACCAGAGCAGGTATTGATTCAACTAAAGAAAGAAAAATATTTTAAAATTCAGAAAAAAACTATAGCTAGGCTTACTGAGGGGGAAAAAACTGGCAATTGTCTAGCAAAGATCACGAATGATGGTGATCACACCTGACTTGTACATGGGGTTGGGGAGCTAAACTCAGGTTCTTACACTCCTGGAGCTTTCCCTCTGACACATCCCTCTGCTCCATGGATTGACTGAGTGGTTTGTTTAATTTTTGCATCCTTCTGGTCAGAAGAAAATAACTGTCTCTGAATGCCCTCCCCATGCTATTTACTTAACACAGCAATGAACAAGCCCCAGAAATCTCAAAAGTGAGGAAGCAGAGCCCAGTAATTATTGAATGTATTACGTGGTAGGGAGGGGTGAAGCGGACAGTGATGTAAGGAAGGAAGATGGGGCTGACAAGAGGGAAGCTCTGGCTTGGTGTCCACCAAGAGGACTACCCAAGGCGAACAGGGGTTCTGAGGGCATCTAGGGCAAACACATTCCTGGCAATGTGAAGAATGGGCAATTGCCCAGAAGTCTGGAACACTTGACAAGAGTGCAAATAAAGGCGAGCAGATGTGACAGCTTAGGTATTTTGTGGCCCTATTTTTCCCTTCTGTTGCTTCCAGGTTGTGTCAAAAGATTAAAAGTATCAGTGAGAGCCAGATCTATCCGAAGTGACCTGAGAAGCCTACTGGTCGACCTCAGATGACCTGTAGTGTCCACATCTGGCAGTTGTTCTGCCATCAGCAAGTAGCAGGGCATTGTTTCTTCATGGCCCACAGTCATTCCTCTCAGATGCTGATTGGAAAAGCAGGTCAGCCAGTGCTTAGGGACTAGGTAGTGGGGGAGATGCATCCAGGTTGAGACCAAGAGACAGCCTTCCCTTGGCCTTTCTTAAATGCCAAATCCTCTCCACACCAAGAATGTGAGCTTCTCGAATTTAGCTTCCGGTCTTCTTGAATGCTTGGGTACTTCTCTGGCCTTTATCCAGGTGTCACATATCATTTATGTCACACATAGACTTCGAGCCATGGTAACAGACAGAAACTCTTGGTTCTTTAAGGACACAAAAGCAATGCTCGGTCCTAAGAAAGCCAGCCAATGTCTGATTCATCTGGCTCTGAGGAATGCTTGCCTTCCCTCCACATGGTTTCAAGTGCAGGCTGCATCCAATGGACAGGTGGCTGGTCTGCATTCAAATAGCACTCAGTGTCATGTGGCGCTGATCTAAATTACTGGCCTGGAGCCCGGTACACAGAGCTGGAGCACTGGGCTTTGACCCCTCGTCCAGCTTAGGGTGCCCCAAATCTGGGTGGGGCATTTCTAAGAACCGACACCCTTCCCACCCTCCCTCAGAGGCAAGGTGCTTGGTTCTGAGGGCAAAGGAGCATCAAACGTGTGATGTTGAGTGGTTGACAGGTCGTCCAGGAGTTTGGGAAGTTTTTCCTGTTCCTCGGGTTCACCTTCTGTTTCCGCTAAGTCTCTCACGTTTGCCTCAGTCCTGGTCTGTGAGTGACTGGTCAGTCTACAACAAAGGCTTGCTCTCAGAACCTGAGATTAAGGAAGATGAAGGCCCTAGGCCGCCTATCTGTCTACAGTGGGCATATTGCATAATGAAAGCTGTCTCCACATCTTCCCGGCAGCTTTGTAACAAAACACCGGGCTGCGGCTGCTTATCTTTGCTGTGTTCCTCGTCCATCTCCCATCTTTCTGTCTCCCACAGATGCACGGAGAACACCAAGCGACTCCTGCTTTGAAGCCTTCCAGATTGGCAGTTCTCCCTTAGCACCCACTGTTTGCTGAACTCACTATTCAGAAAGACCTTTAAGTTGCCCACCCCACCCCCTACATCTTCGGACTACCTTTATTTCCTCCTCTAGCAGGTGGCTAGCTTCACAGGCTCTGAAAGCCCAACTGGGGTGCCACAGAGCCCACGTTTGAATAGATGAATAGATGAACGGGCATTTTTCCAGTGGCTAGATCAACTCAGAGGAAATTAAAAACAAGACTTTACTTAGCTCTTAGACTTTTTAACTCGCTTCCAGACAGGAGCACTGGGCTCTTCCACCTCAATCCAGAAGAAATGGCATTTTTCTATGCATACTAAAGCATCCATAGAAAGAGCCCCATCTTCTAGGTCCCAGGTTTCGTGATGGTGGCAATCTGCAGCCTCCTGATACTCTTAGGTCTCAAGTTTGGCAGGGAGATGGGATGACATAGGCAGTCTCCAAGTATCCCAACCCGGGAAAACAGATTATTCCCAGCAAAAAAAAAAAAAAAAAAAAAAAAAAAGCACTGCATTTCTAACAATGTTCTCCTGTCTGCTTCCTTTGCTGTCTGAGAAGGAAGGTGGATAATTTTAAACAATGAGAAAGAATTTTTTTTCTCTTCTTAATTTCTGCCAGTCTAGGTATTTCTGCAAAGAGCAGAACTCTCTGGCCATCTGGAGACCCTCAAAGGTGGAAACATAGGCCCCCATAAATTTTTCAGAAAAAAGAAAAACTATAAAACTGAACACTGAACAGGTCATTGGCAATGTTGATGCCCTTGACTTTGATCTGTGTCTCCTTCGGAGGAAATAAACCACCTGAATCATAGAAGCAAGATTGTGTGTGGAAAGTATGCTTTAGTGTTTTGTAATATTCTAATTTGTTCTTTCAGAATTTTCTAGGTGTATGTTTTACAATGAGATTGGCAAAGTTGTTTGAATTAGCCATGAAAGGTGGAAGGGAAGAGATGCCTTTGGTGGCTTGCTCAGGACTTCCTGTTGGGTCCTCTTGGTTCTCACCTTCTGGTTCTCATGCAGCCCCCCCCCCCCCCACCTGCGCAGAGCGCCACAAGGCATCCTGCTCCATGGACTAACATTCCTCAGGGGTATTTTTCTAGATATGCAAATACATATTGAGAGTCAGATTTTAGTTTTCCCATCTTCCCTTCTGCCTTTCCACAACCCTTCAGGGGGAGGGGGAGGGGAAAGGATGATTTTTGAGCCAGAGTTACATAGGAATTGCATAGGATGTAGAAGGATCAGAACTAAGGGCAGGATAAGGAACTGTTGTGAGGTTCCCAATGACCAGGCTAGTACCTTCTCAGAGCCACATGCCTAGACAGTTATATACTTAAAAGGCGAAGGCCCCAGCACCATATTGTATGTCGTTATATCCTGTTCTACTGTACATGAGGGCCGGAAGGCACCTCTCAGCTGAAAATTAGCTCATCAAGGAAAAGAGCCAGTCATCAAGACTAAATGTCTCTTTAGCAAAAGGCACAAGGATATAAAGGGGATGGTGGCACATCCCGCCATCTGGGCACTCGGGAAGCTAATAGCAGGAGATTCAAGATGAGTCTCATCATTTTGAAATCAGCCTGAACTAGAAGATACCCTACATCCTGCCAAAATAAAAGCTGATGGACCGATCTCCACCAGACTGCCAAATTTGGGGCTGGGAGATTTGCATAAAGCACATCTAACAAGTTTAAAGTAAATAAATACTGTACACCAAGCATAAACAACCCAACTTATAATGTTGATTTTTTTAAAAGGTCTGAAAAGATACTTCACCAAAGGGACTAAACAAGTGCCCAGTAAGCACATGGGAGATGCCCAACATTATTAGTTATAGGAAAATGAAAACGTGGGTGGATAGTGATTCTGGCAGAAGACATGAGTTTCTAAATAAAAATCCACAGGAAATCACCATTACTTTTGTTTGCCCACCCTAACTTGATGGTAAGAACCAATGACTGAAAAGATCACAAAGTTAAATACCTGGAACTGACCTGAAAAAAAAATCCCTCCCCACTAGCCCACTTCCAAAGTGCCTGAAGGTTTGATGTGGGCTTCTGGGGGAGAAAAGACATCAATACTCAGCATTCCCATATTTAATATCACTCGAGATAAGCCTATATGTGCAATCACACCAGCATGACTGTTGTGGGGTAGCCAGCCACTTTCTGGTTGCATCTGAGGCCTACTCACCGGAAGAATCCATGTCTAGTACTATAAGCCTGGTCAAAAGCCAATGACAGATATAGTCTGGTGGGGAGAAGTGGGTACTACTGTTGTTTTCTAAATATCTATTTATAGCCATAGCTTAATATAGGTTGATGCTGCTCGTGGCCTTAGGCAGAGAAACTTCTTTTGGCAGTGGACAAATTAAGTAATTAATGCAGAGACGAACAGGAGGTCGGATTTCTGAGAGTGTGTAGCCATTGGGGGCTCATCCCTGAATGAAACATCTAAATCGACTCCATCAAGGCTCAGGAAACGTCTCTTGGGGATGAGGGTAGAGAACATAATAGCAGAGGGATGGGGAAAGACTGTGGAAAGGCCGATATCTAGGCTTGACATGGCCTTTGTCCTCCTGACCTCACAGCAGCTGTGGTCACTTACGTAAGATCATGCTAGTCAGCATTCCAGTGTATCCAGGGAAGGGGACCCACGAGGCACTCCCTCTAGCTGGGAAGCTATTGACATGTTGGCTGCTGGGGGAAGGAGAGTCATTCTGTGTGGGGGAAGGGTTCTGGTAGATTCCCCACACTTGTGTGCATGGCCTCATACCCAAGAACACTCCCGGAAGCAGTAACTGGACTCTGAGTCATTTTGTACAAAGAAGACAACATGAAGATAGAAGGACTTACTGAGAAATAGGAGAATCAGGGAGGAGTTGGGGGTGGATGTGATCAAGATACATTGTATACAGGTATGTAATTATCAAGAATTTCTAAAATTCCTGATTTGAAAAAGAAAACATAAAGATCCCCAGTGAGAACACCCTGGAACAGCTAACATATGAATGATGTCATTAATGGACATGGAGCAACTGGAACTTAAACACCGATGTATGAAATCAGAAAGCATACTGTCTCAGTCAGGGTTTCTATTCCTGCACAAACATCAGGACCAAGAAGCAAGTTGGGGAGCAAAGGGTTTATTCAGCTTACACTTCCACATTGCTGTTCATCACCAAAGGAAGTCAGGACTGGAACTCAAGCAGGTCAGGAAGCAGGAGCTGATGCAGAGGCCATGGAGGGATGTTACTTACTGGCTTGCTTCCCCTGGTTTGCTCAGCTTGCTTTCTTATAGAACCCAGGTCTACCAGCCCAGGGATGGCACCACCCACAATGGGCTGGGCCCTCCCCCCTTGATCACTAGTTGAGAAAATGCCTTACAGCTGGATCTCATGGAGGCATTTCCTCAACTGAGGCTCCTTTCTCTGTGATAACTCTAACGTGTGTCAAGTTAACACATAAAACCAGCCAGTACAAATACTTTGGGAAAGTGGCCATTTCTTAAAGGAACTGTATTTAGAGACTTACCTCATAAGAATGAATATCTATCCATACAAAGACTTGGGCAGAAAGACTCATGTCTGCTCTCATTCAACATCCCAAAACTTACTTATGAATGCAGGCCAAGACACACACACACACACACACACACACACACACACACACACACACAGAGAGAGAGAGAGAGAGAGAGAGAGAGAGAGAGAGAGAGAGAGAGAGAGAGAGAGAGCGAAGCTACTACTGGGCCTAAGCTTTTGAAAACTCAAGGCCTACCAGATAGAAACACTTACTCCAACAAGCCACACCCTATAATCCTTCTAAACAGCTCTACTGAGGGCCGAGAATTCAAACATATGAGCATATGGGCACCGTCCTCATTCAAACCACTATATCCTATTGTCCCATCCGCATAAACCTTTGGCCAAAGTATAACTAGAAATGCACTCAGTCCAATTCCAAAAGTCCCCCCAGTCTTTCATAATCTCAACACTGTTTTAAATAAAGTCCAAAGTCTGAGTCTTCTGAGACTCAGCAATCTCTTAACTGTAATCCTCTGTAAAATTAATGTCAAAAAGCAGGTTGCATGATTTCAAAATACAATAGCAGAATAAATAGTACTATTCCATAAGGAAGAAAGGGGAGCACAGCGAGAGACTATTGGACCAAATGAAGACTGAAACCCAGTAGGACAAACTTCAAATCCTACATCTCCATGTCTGCTATCAAATACTCTTCAGATCTCTAACTCCTAGGTTTGTTAGCCACAGCAGGATTCTCTCTCTTGGGCTAGTTCCACTCTCTCTTAGCAGCTTTCTTCAGCAGGCAGCCCATGACTCTGGCACCTCCAACATCTTGGGGTCTCCAACACAATTCAGGTTTCACCTTTATAGCTTTATACAATGGCCTCTCTGGGCTTCCATGCAAGGACATCCCTGCCACAAACCTGGCCTCGCCATCCTTTCTTAACCACAGAGGAAGATTCCATAACCCCTTCCTGTAGTATCCAATCCAGAACCCCTTGACTGGAGCTATAAACTTCTGCTTGCTAGGGCAGGACTCTAGCCTCTACCTTGAATTAACTTTGCATAAACTCTCCATTGTTGTTCTGGCCTATGAAATCCCTTGGCGTGGGGGCTTTGCTGGGGTGGGTTTCAAGATTAGCTGGGCTGCAGGATTAGCTGGATAGGGTCTTGTCCTGAGGTTTCTACTCCCTTTACTCCACTGACCATCAGACAGTGCTTTAACCTTTTCATCACCTAAAACACAAGATTTGGCTCCAACATTACATTTCCTGGTCCTCCTTTTCTCCTCAAACTACACATTTTTATATTTCGCTTTGCTCCCTTGCATTGTAGATTTACATAGAGTATTCACTATGTGGCATAGTCTTGTGGCATAGTCAAAATTAGGCTGTCTTGAAATTTCTCTGCCAATGGTTTTAGTCCAAAAACTCTTCAGTTTAGCCTCAGGCAGTTTCTACGAACAAGAGCAAAACACACTCTTTGCCAAAACATCACATGAATGGTCTGTAGCCCAGCTGTTAATATTGTTCCCTTCTGAATCCCCTTGACCTGGGCCTCCACAGACCAAATTGCTCTTAGCACCACTGTCTTCCATGCTCCAACTAGGATGGCTCCTTAAGACCCACTTACAACATTTAACTACTTTTTTAATCCAAAGTCAAAAGTCCACATTTCACCAACAAGCAGCCTGGTGAAGCCTGTCCCAAAAAAAATACCCGTGTCCTTGATACTGTCTTAGTGGCCTATTGCTGGAATGAATCTCAGGGACCAAGATAACAGAGAAGAAAGCATTCAACTGGGTCTTGCTTACAGTTCATGGCAGAGAACATTGTTGCGTTAGACAAGTACGGTGATGGGACTAAGAGGATCTGATCTCCAAGGTGTGGGTCAAGGGAAATGGGCAGGGGGTAGGGGATAGGAACAAGGATAAAAGAAGAGATGAGGAGAGAAGTCACTGCCCTGTCATAGGCTTTTGAAACTTCAAAGCCCAGCCCTAGTGGCACACTTTATCCAACTAGGCCACACCTCCAAATCCTTCCCAAACAGTTGTAGTAGCTGAGGAATAGACATTTAAATATATGATCCTATAGGGGGCCATTCTCATTCAAACCATCGTGTTCTGTGAGTTCATTTATGTGATGCTCAGAAGCAGAAAATACTAATCTATAACAGTGTCTAAACTTGGAGGGGTGGAGGGTCAGGGAATTCTTATCCCAAAGGAAGTAGGACTTTGGGGAAAAACAGCAAGACGTGTGAGGAATAGTCACACGAACTCTTTGCCGGGGAGAAGGTATGGTAGAGATATCATATCACATCCTTCAAGCAGATAAAAGGCTACCCAGAGGTAAGAGAAATAGAATTTGATTCTTCCAAACCGCTGTATTCCAATCCCTGTACACAAATGGGGTGACTTGAATAGCAGCCATAGGCTCATGCTTGGGTGTTTATGGAGTATCATTAGGAGTATGGTCTTGTTGGAGGAAGTGTGTCACTGAAGGGCGGGGAGCACTCTGGGACGTCAAATGCCCAATCCAGGTCCAGCATCTTACTGTGTCTTTCTGTTCCCTGCCCGTTCTGATGTTGACTTCTCAGCTACCTCTCCAGCACCACGTCTGACTGAATGGCACCATGATTCCCACCATGATAACGGGCTAAACCTCTGAAGCTGTGAGGCAGCCTCGATTAAATGCTTTTCCATAAGAATTTTCTTGGTTATGATTTTTCTTCACAGCAACAGAACACTAAGACAAGCCACAGGGTGTTGGATTTTAATGCAGAGTAAAATGATTCTTTCCATCTCCAGCGTGCTTCGTTCCCATTCACCCAGCTAATAATCCCTTAACACCTACCGTGTAGTTCTCAGGCTATGATAACTCACCTGCAGACTTAGCCCTGAAAACATGATAGAAGAACTTCGTTCCCATGACCACAGAACCAGTGTTACGGGGCTATATCAATTACTTCCTGGTAACAAATATTAACAAGCAGCAGCCTAAGGATGGATTTGAAGGGAACTGCCCACCATGGTAGAGAAGACATGCTAGCAGGGCTGGCTTTCAGCAGGTTGGGGCTCAGTTATCAGTGGGCCAAAAGCAGAGAAGGGGAATGCAGACCCTCAGCTAGCTGTGTCTTCTTTCCAGTTTCACTCTGTTCGGTAACCCAGCCAGTACAATGGCATGCCCCCACATCTAGAAGTCCCCCTTCCCCAGGGCAATGCTCTCTGGAAACACCCTGTGCACACATACACACAACAACAACAAAAGCTTTAGGTACTTCTTAACCTAATCAAACTGACAACTACTAAATTTGACCATTGGGGGTTGAGTCTTACCTTAAGTCTTAAAGCAAGGGCTTAATTTTTGCCTGTGTTTCTTTTTCTCCCATCACCCCACCCGCCTCACCATGTGCCACGCTTCAGCCCAGTATTCACCTGTTTGCCCGTAAAATAGCTTGCTTTCTTTCATTGGATTGAAGATCTTAGCAGCCCTAAATGTTGCTATCCCTAAGATATGTCTTGAGCTCTCTGCTCACCTCTGTGACTTCTTAAATCTAAATACAGTAAGTATTCCGGAGATTTCATCTTCTGGTGAGAAAAAAACATCTTGAGATATTGATGACCCGGACATCATTTGCATGTGGTAAAGCTGCGTGGAGCACTGCTCCTGAAAAGCATGTACACAGAGACTGGAACATGTAAATTGATGGGATGCAGTCAGTTCTATGAATTACCTCATGGTCTGTGTCTTGCTCTCAACACTGTGCTCATATAAAGCACGAGTATTTCAAAAGTCTGGGAGAAGTGCTGGGGGTGGGGGAAAGTCACTGAACCTTTCTTCACAGCTCCTTCCCAGGAGAGCTATACTTCAAGATCAAAATGAAAACTGAAAATAGACACATAGGTTTTGAAAAGTAAATACATAGCAAAAAAAGCCTTCAATGACTCTCTACTTTTCAAAAGACAAAAGCACTGATTTAGTTGATACAGACCGAATGCCCTACGCGATGTGTCTTTGAAGTTTGTGTCCAGTTCATCATCCTTAGGCCTGACATTTATGTTCTAGATGGGTACTGAGAACCCACAATGGACCAAAACACAAGAACTAGAGTGCTAAGCAAAACAGATAAGGTGCCTGTCCCTGGAAACATGAAACAGCCAGTTAAGCAATAAGCAGTTCCCTGCACTTTCGATCCGCCACGCCCCCCCCACTATCACACCATCCAATCATAAACATTCCCCCAAGCGCTTCCCTGTACCCTGCTGCAGCTGCAACCCACAGAGCAAGACCTCTGCCCCAGGAGTCTCACATTAGTGAGAGAGGTGGTCCAAAACCAGATGGGAAAACACAGGAGGAGGAGATTTAAGGGTGTGATTCCAGGGAGTGGATTAGGCTAGTGGGCCTAACAGGCCTCCGTCCAGCTGGTGTTCTCAAAACTCAAACCTAGATGACAAGAAAGGACTTTAGACAAAAGGAGAAAGTGGGCGGGGCTCAAAGGCTTAGGAAGGGAAAACGTTTGACCTCCTTAAGGAGTGGAAAGGTTAGTGCTGTGAGGCAAAGGAGGAAAAAGAGGTAATAAAAGTGGAGAAAACCAGAAAGGTGGGCAGGAGACAGTTGCAAAGGACTCTGGGAATCCGGAAGTCATGGATACATCTTGGATGTAGCCAGGGGGTGGGGCGGGGGACACTTGATAAGGAGAGCAATGACTCAGAGAAAACATTCTGCCTCAGTGCTGAGCGGTGTGGGGGGAGGGGTGTCCTGGGGACAGGGGAGAGGGGAAAGAAAAGCATCAGAGGAGCTAGAGTCCAGAGATGCCAGGGGTTCTAAAGAGTCTCCATGTGGCCTTGTCCTCCCCTGCCCCACGGTTAAGGTTTCCGGTTTATGTCTTGTCTTTCTGACCGGGCCAGTGCTGACAGAGCAGAGGGGTCAGTGTGTTGTCCCTCCTTAGTTCCCTCATGCCTACCAAGCTCATGTTCAGCTTGGGGAGAAAGGAATGCAGATCGAGGAAGGTTCTAGAAAGTAAATGACATTTTAGGTAAACCACTAAGGATAGGAAAATTAGACACATGGGAGAGTGGAGACCGCAGTGTGTTGAAAGACAAAAAGAAGACAGGGATGTGGGGCGAGCACAGCGATGCTGACCTCAGCTGGGACTGGGCAGAAGAAAACGTAAATTGGAAAGACTAGAAAGCTGCTTTAGGACAGGATTCCTGGCAGTTTCTTAAAAACTTTTTTCAATCTAAGGACAAAAGGGAGCGACTACGTGTTTCTCAGCAGAGGAATGAGGGGGAAAAAATTAAATCCTGTAAGAAACTTAAAATGAAGCTGCCGGAATCAGGAAGGGTGAGTACCAGGAAAGGCAAGAACAAGTGTGGCGTTTAGGATAAAGGTCGCGGTGAGTCCCCTGGGCCACCACTCTTCTCCGGAAGCAAAGCATGACCTTTCTGAAAACCTATGTCCACGTCATTACAGGATATTAATCTGTGACTTACAGAGACAGTCTTGTACCTGCTCCGTGTGCTGGAACTGCTGAGCATTTAAGACTGTGCGCTAACTTACAGAGTCTAGAGGTCCAAGTGCGTCAGTGGCGCGAGGGAGCGTTCTTGCTGCAGGCTCAGAGGCTCAGACCACACCAAGCCAAGAAGGAGGCGAGCCCTTCATCTCTTTTATTAGGACTCTAACGCCCGCCTGTCACGGGGAAGGGAGCCCTTGTCCAATCCTCTCAGAGGAGCCTCACCTGTTAGAAGTACCTGTTCTCTATTAAAGTTTAGCACCAGAATTTGGCAGGACACGCCCTTGCTTAAGGCATAGCCTTTCTGAAGGCAGAGAATGTGGGTAAAGGTTATTCCAAACAAATCCCATCAAAAAGCAAACCAGGGGCAGGTGAAGGGCAGGGTGCAAAAGAGCCTGGCTGTGAGGTCTTTCTGTTCCCGTGCATTTATCTTCTCTTGGTCTCTTGATGCCAGGATTCCCAACACCTTACTCGAGTCAGGTCACCTGCTACGTTGGTTCTTTTTCCACAAAGACACTCAGTTGGTTTACTCCGGGCCAACTGTTGCTGTATTGTTTCTCAGTCACAGGGCAACTCTCTCCCGCAGTGCTTGGAGCACCGGTGGGAAACAGAACTCTGCCTCCGTTTCCCCTCCGCCCTCCACTCCGCCACCATCTCTTCCTGCCCTTGTCCGTTTATACAGCCCGAGCCTCCGAAGAAGGACAGGAGTTGATTGTTAACATGACGGTTTTTATCTTTGACATGCATAATCTATTTTTTCTAACATAACTCAACCCTCACAGAAAGCCTACAAAATAGTGGGAAGTGTGGTTCCTATTTACAGATGACGAAGCCGATAGGCAGCTCGCACGCGTGCCTGAGGTAGCACAGCCCAGAGTGTGGATTTGACCCAGGTCGGTGACCCTAAACACAGAACATCGGTACTGCCGGGTGCTTTTATAATCCTAAAGATGCATGAAGGCATTCGTTTAAAACTAGCGTCATATACATCTATCTCTATTAACGAGTGGAAATCCTTTCCACTCCGTCTCACTACCTGAAACTACACTCTTTTACACATGTTTAACCTATCAACACAAAGTTAGTTTCTAAAATTCACATGGATCCATTTAATTCACTTATTTCGGAATTTTTTTTTTTTAGGGAAACATTACATGGGTAGATGTTTTGGTCTTTTCTAGGGCCCTGTTATTTCAATCTATATTCTATTATCTGATATATGTGTCATGCAAAATGCTTTAAGATATAGACTTAAAATGAAAATTCTCAGTGTGGGGGGTTTTATTATTACTGGTTTGTTTTGTTTCCTAGTTTTTTGTTTGTTTGGTTGTTGTTTTGGTTGGTTGGTTTTTGAAATAGTATCTTATGACTGGCTTTGAAAATTATTCTGGAGTTGAGGCAGTCTTTGGATCCCCTAGAACTGGAGCTACAGACAGACGTGAGCCACCATGTAGGCTCTGGAAATCAAACCTGCATTCTCCAAGAGCAGGCAGTGCTCCTAACCACTGAGCCATCTCTAGCTCCCAAAGATCAAGAATTTTTTGAAACAGGGTCTTGTCATGAAGCTCAGGTTGGCCTGTAAGTCAACTATGCCGCTGAGACTCTACTATAAACTCCATGCTGTCAAAGACCATTTCTGATGGCCCCCCAAAACTATTCATCAGTCATGTATAGTGGTGAACACCTTTAATCCCAGCACTTAGGAGACAGAAATAAGTAGATGTCTGAGATGAGGCTAGCCTGACCTACAGAGTGAGTTCCAAGCCAGCCAAAGCTACATGTTAAGTTGCTATCTTGAAACAAACAAACAAACGAAAACGTAGCATCTGTCCTTCTCTGAGAAAACGGAAACAGAGGAATGTCTGCAGTTTCTCTGCTGCCTTACAAGGGTTCCTTTGGAGCCCAATTACAGCTTGAGGGACAAGGACGGCCCTGTTTAGCTGAGTCCAATGAGAAAATGTCTACTTCCAAAAGGATGATAAAGGAAGAAAATCAATGAAGCATCAAGGTCCCAGCCGGTCTGTGAACTCCTCATCCTGCTGGGTTTCCCTCCTAAGTGTTGGGGGTAAGAGCTGTTTATTCTGGATGATGACACGTGAGTGTGACATGGTGTTTATTCTCGATGCCTCTGAAATATTTCACAAGTAAATGTCACTTTGAGTTGAAGGGCTATGAATTTTTGCCTGCTTTTCTCAGTGGCTTAAATTAAGACTAAGAAAGGACCAAGATCTGTGAAGACTGATGTCCAGATTAAAATAACCTCAAGAGAAATGCGCCATTCCCAAAAAAAAAAAATTAAATTTACTAGAGATACATTAAAGGTTAAAATAATTTTTATAGACCCCAAGCTAGAGAGGCATGTTCAGAAACAGTTTTGATATAAAAGATGTCAGGTGGGATGAGGAAAGATGGGTTGGAACAGACAAGGCAAACATGAGACCTATGCGTCCTGTTTATTTTTGATACACAGAACTTTGCATCAACTAGCCTGAGTTCTATGGTTGGGAGCAACAGAAACTTATTGACTGATGCAGAAAACGGAATGTGTTAGAAAGCTGAGGTCAAAGTGGTCAGGAGGCTGCAGAGCCAGGGTGAACACCATAAGCACCTAGAGGCAGCAAGGATCAGAAAGGAGTTAAGTAAGAGGCTTGGCAGAGACTGAACCTCCACGGCGATTGAGACATGACCAGGGCCAGAGAAGTTCTATTGTTACTATTAGACCCCAAACTGACTGGGCTGAATAAGCCAATGCTCTTGGTGCCTTCCTTCCTTCTTAAAAACAGATACAGTTCAAGGTGAACCACATTTAGGTAGGACAGTGTGAAACTGGCTCTCACTAAGCAGCATGACCAGGGCTGGCTGCTCTCCATCCAAATTGCAGACTGAAATCACACCTTGTGGAGTCCCCTGTGTTGGCTAAGGCTGCTTGTCTTAGGGTTTTACTGCTGTGAACAGACACCATGACCAAGGCGACTCTTATTTAAAAACAAACAAACAAACAAACAAACATTTCATTGGGGCTGGCTTTCAGGTTCAGAGGTTCAGTCTATTGTCATCAAGGCAGGAGTGTGGCAGTGTACAGGCAGATGTGAGGCTGAAAGAGCTGAGAGTTTCACCTCTTGTTCTGAATGCAGCTAGAAGACTGACTTTCAGACGGCCTTAAAGCCCACACCCACACCTACAATGACACACTTCCTCCAATAAGGCCACTCTCTGGACCGTATATTCAAACCAACACAGTGCTCACATACCTTCCGGGCACTAAAGATTCACAAATGACCCAGGAGGACCCAAGGGACCCTGAACAACAGTAAATATCTGTCTTAAATGGAGGCTGGATTTTAAAGACAGTACTCTGATCATATTTGGCCTGGAGTTAACCTTGAATAAGAAATTTTACAAATAATAATACAACATAAAGACAGGTCTAGTCTGAGTGTCTCCTTCTGGAGACCATTGTGCCACCAGCCCTGGACCTCTACTAATTCTGGAAACAAAGAACACTCATTTTGTTCATGTAATGTTAGGGGTGTGTGTGTGTGTGTGTGTGTGTGTGTGTGTGTGTGTGTGTGTGTGCTACATGTGTGTGGTATGTATGTATGTGAGTGGGTACATGTGTGGATATGAAGGTGCATATGTGGAAGTCAGCCTATATGGGTTCTCACCTCATTTGTAAGACAGGGTCATCCGCTGAACCCGGAGTTCCATGACTGGCTAGATTAGCTGGGCAGAGGTTGCCTGTCCCCGCCTCTACTTGTCTTCTGTGCTAACATTACAGATGTAGGTCATTCTTGGCTGTTATGTCTGTGCCAGGGATCTGAGCTCGGGTCTTCAATGACACAGCAGTCACTCTATGCAGTGAAGCATCTCCTTGGTCCTATTGGAGTTTTCTGTGGCATGTGTCTAAAGAATGTGGATCATTTCAAAAGATGAAAAGTGCTTATATTTATCACCAAATATCAAAGACTATGAAAACCAGCCTTTGTACATGCCATCAGAAAATACCATGGGGGTTGGGGCTGGAACTCAGTGATAGAGTACTTATCCAGCATGCTTATTACCCTAGGTTTAAAACTAAGAATCACCATACTTCATGAAATTGTATGTGTGTGTGTGTGTGTGTGTGTGTGTGTGTGTGTGTGTGTTTGTATACAATGAATATATATGTATGTATATATGTATATATATTTGTGTGTACAATGAATATATGTGTGTGTTTATATGCATATATATATACACTGATACATACATGTTTATGTGTGTTGGGTAACTATACTGTATTCTATACCCCATTAATATTATAATTACTACAGTCATTTTAAAATGCAAAGAGAAAGAATGCCAAGCACAGTGGCTCATCCCTGCAATCCTAGCATACAAGAGTCAAGGCCAGCCTGGGCTAGAGTGAAACCTATCTCAAAGTCCATTTTTTTATAAGAAAAAGAATATTGCTGTAATGTGAAATGGGTTTCTCAGTGCTAAGCTGTACAAAACTGATTAGCATAAGTATAAACAAATATTCTTCCCTGAGAGGGAAAAACTCTAGTCGACAGATTAGCTAACACTTTTTGCTGTTGTTGTTGTGTTGATAAAAAAAAGGCTAGTTTCTTTCTTCATAGAAACGAGTTGTCAGAGTCAATATGACCTTAACTCACGTCTGGCCTCCTTTACTTTGGGTGCCTTCCCAATTGCCACACCTTGCTTTAATCCTCTACACAGTATGTTCAACTGGACAATGAATAGATGAACACCTTAAATATTAACTAAACATTCGCCAGAATCCTAACAAGGGAGCCAGAACCAGTTTAAGCGTTCCATCCATGAGAGCAAAGCTGACAAGATGGCTCAGTGTGCAAAGGTATTTACTAGCAAGCCTGACTTAGGGAGTTCAGTCCCTGAGTCATCTTGTGAAAGGAAAGACCTGACTCCCATGAGACATCCTCTGACCTACACACACACACACACACACACACACACACACACACACGCATGGTAGGCAAACATACATGCATGTTATAAATACACATAGGTGATTGACAGATGTTAGACATATAAGTAGATACTAGATACATACATAATACATATATACATACATACATAGATGTTAGATAGATACATACATTGATGATAGATAGATAGATAGATAGATAGATAGATAGATAGATAGATAGATGGATAGATGATACATACATACATACATGGATAGATACATAGTTGCATAGATGCATAGATAGATCATAGGTAATACAAGAGCTGAGAGCTACTTTCTCAAGAGCACAATAAGAGTCTCTGATCTAAACTTGAGTGAGAAGTAAAACCATTTTCAGGAGTGATGAGGTCCATTAGAACTACATCGATCAAAGACAGGAAATCACCATTTTTCTTTCCCCCTGTTCCAGCTTGATCCCCATCCACACGTAGCAAATTTGTTTTACACATTCCTAGTTACCAAGCCAGGAAAAGCGCTGACAGAGGAGATGCCATTAATAACAAAAATAAACCAATCTTTGCCCTCTGTTGTTCACAGGTTAACGGGGAGATGAACTCTGTGCAACACCCTGACAAACAACAACCTCAAAATTAGGTACTGAGGGGTTGCTATGGAAGCCCAGTCCAAGAAGTGTCTCAATGGTGAAATGTTCTCAAGTGACAGAACTCGAAACTGTTATTCAGTGCTATCCTATGTTCAAATGTCTCAATAAATCAGTGTGAATTAACCAAGTTAATTGCTTGGGCATATGCTTTGTTTTGTGCTACTGACAACTTTTTGGTTATCTATTCCTACATTGGGGGTACACAATAAATATTTGCCTCTGACATGAGCCAGGCTTCATCAGGCAGTGTAGGGTTCACCAGTACCTTGATCAAACAGCCACTGCTCAGATACTAATTTCAAAGGACTTCACCTGAAGAGTTCAGCCCAGGCCCATGGTAATCCCTGGGCTTTCCCTACCCTGCTTACCCACACTTGGCCCTGGCTATGTCCTTAAATTATGTGCTTCTCTTATGGAGCATACCTGTTCCCCAAAAGCTTTATTCTCCCTCCCCTCTGGAGGGAGAGGTGCTGCATTCTTGTGCAGACAGGAGGCATCCCACAGAGCCAGCCCAAGTTGGCTGCTCTTTCCCTGAGCACTGAACATCTTGAAGATATTTGTAATTCTACTCCCGACTGGAGGATATAATTCATTGCTTGCTGAATCAAGTCCCACCAGCTGCCAGAGGATTCCAGAGGCCATGTGTGCGATTCCAAAATGTAAAAACAAAAGTGAAAGGTTCAATCCTCATCCTCTTCTCTCCCCTGCACACAAATATGTGTGATCACAACCAAGGCGAGAGCTCTTGTTCACACAATAAGACGCATCATTCCCTGCTTGTCTCTAGCTTCACACCCTTTGGCTTTTCAAGGAGAGATAATCCCACTTGTATTTGGGACATACAGATTTTGTGGGTACAAATCAGGTACAAGCCAACTACAAGATTAAGAGTGAAAGATCGTCCTCTGTAAAGGGCTTGTGGGACCTCAAGTCAAGGGGAGGGAAGAATCCTTGTGCTCCTTGGCAATTCATCATCCTTCAGTGTGAACAGTGACTGCTAAGACGGTAGGTGAGACTCAGTGGCTTTCTCTCCAGCCAAGGTCACAGGGCAGAGCAGTTGGCCAAGGCCTCCTCAGTGACTAAAGCTGGGGTCATGAGAAAGTAGATTTCTCACCATCAGGAAAGACTATAAGAGGACAGCAGCCACCGACTTGGACACTGTTGCTTTGGTCTGATTCTTCCTGTGTCTCCTTCACATGGAAGTTGGACAAATATACAGAATCCCCCACATTCAACTTCTCAAGGGGCTGAGAATAGAAGTTGTTATTTCTCTGAACAAACGCTAGCTTGGCTCTACTGTGTGCATGCACATGCAAACACACATGATATGTGTTTCCTGTGACCCACTGCTGATCTTTTGCAGAACAATAGGAAACAGATACAAGAGAAGACAGACAAGTGGGAGCACAGATAGATGCTTGGTGACTATGTGGATGGAGAAATGGAAGGGGAGACATACAGCTGTATGACTGGATGCATGGATAGACCAGTGGATAACTGAGAAGGCTAGTAGATAGGCCTAAAGACACATGGATGGACACAGATGCTGTGACAGAGCCTGGCCCCTTATAAGTAGGACTTGGCTTCCATACATGGTCATCAAGGAGAAGGGAGGAATGCCCTGGTGTGTGTGTGTGTGTGTGTGTGTGTGTGTGTGTGTGTGTGTGTGTGTATACTGGCCCAGAATACATATATGTATATACATACCTACATGTACTCTCCCCATGACCATTCTTTCTGCTGTCTACTTGGCTAGTATCTGAATGGATTTTCATACTCCTCCCCAACCTGCCACCCGTATCTTGAGGGCAGGGCACATACAAATATCTCTTACCTGTGTTTGCTCTCTCTGGGCATGAGTGAACACTGTACCACATAAGGAAGTCATGGGCTTCTCCATAAGAGAGTCTCTCTAATTCTTGCATATGCCATTACAAATCACATGAAGTCCTAATGCAATCATCCACAAACAACAATCACTGCATGAAATGTCTCCACAGCTCAGATAGGTTACTAAGTGAGCATTTACTAAGTATAGGATAAAGTAAGTCATGCAGAGCGCTTACTACTAACTTAAATAATTTGCATTCAAAGACTCAATATTTATCCCAAACACCAAGAGGTGGGTATTACTGTTATATACATTTTACAGAAGAAGACCACCCTGAGCAACGTTAAACAAGTCACTCCAGGTGAAAGGCAAAGACAGGGACCAAACATGAGTTGGACTCTAAACCTCCAAGCTACAGGAAGAAGTAGGATGGACTCTCATGACTCTGGGCAACAGTTTGATAGCTTTAGTATGTGCCTAGTTCTGCCCACACAGTCCCTCTCCAACCACTTAAGTGATGCTTTTAACTGAGCCGAAGGCAAAAACACAAGCTGGCAACACAACCTTTGTTCAACCCACCTGCCAAGCTCTGCTCAACACCCAAAGCCACATGAGTAAACCCTCAAGGGTCTGGGGTACGTGGCAACCACTCCTTAGTTTTGTGACTTTACTTAAGTGACTTAACTTCAGTGAGCCTTCATTTGTACATCTGCAAATGGGAAGCCATTCTGCCTAGTCCACTGTGCGGAGTTGTTCAGAGTGGAAGATGGCTTATTAAATAAAGGGGGTTCTGCCAGAGTCGTTGGCAGTATTTCTAAGGCCCCCTTAGAAAACATGATCTAATAGGGTGATTCAAGCAGGCTTCCCAAATGCATTACAGATCATTGCTAGGAAATGCTTAGTGCTGTTTGAGTCCAACTGTCCCGAAAGGTTACTCTCCAGGCTCATGAGTAAACCACTGTTATATCATGTTGGGCTGCTGGCCACTTGGTTGGGGTCCAGAACAGCTACAGGCTTGCTCCGTTTAGACTTGGTTTGACCACAATCATATTAAATATTAAATCATCCAGTGGCCATAGCAAAGAAGAAAACTATGTCAGGGGTTAGCTATTCTGCCTTTTGTTGCTACTCACAACAATTTCCTAAGTGTTTTGGGCACTCAGTGTGGAGCCCGGGCTGAGAAGAAATGGTATCAAGCCTGAAGGAACTTTGACCTAATTTCACTGGAAGTTAAGACGAGGCTCTTGGACGCAGAGACTATGTTGTCTTCATGCTCTCAAAAGCAGGATACTGCAGAGAAAACACATGCTTTCTGTTCTGGAGAGGGAAGCAGCTGCTTGTCAGCCGGAATTCTGGTCCTTTGTCACCTTCTACCATTTATGGCGTTGACACCTGGAGCTTTCTCTTTTGTTAGACAGCAATGAACCGCAAGACCAAACTTAAAGTCACCAGCACAGAGACAGCTGATACCATGCCGTGAGCCGTAACGATGAAAAGGCACTTCTCACTGGAAGATGTCACCATGGGCCAAGTATGAGGGAGCAACTAGAAGCATCTAGAATGTGAGACATGCCAAGATAACTGATTGGGACCCTTTGATCTTGCCCGAACTGTTTTTGTAAGAACCCAGGGGACAGAAGAGACCTGAATGTGACAGTTGGATTCTAGACCTCTACCAAATTTTGCATGGAGAATTGACGATGCATTAGTATGTAGTGCAGGTAAGACGGTGCTGATGAGGGACAGTTTTCCCTGGTGGGATAATGGTAACAGGTAGGTTGGAGAGGGTCTTTATTCTTAAGAGCTGCTTTAGGGATACTCCACCCTGAGGACTAGCTTTCATAGTTCCAGATGCCGGCAAGCTTCCAAGAGTAACCAGTAGTTCTATCCAGCTGTGTCATCTATGAACTATAACAATGCCCAGCATGGTACAATATCCCTAAGGATACAATAGGGGCACTCATATCTGGTAGTAACCAATGCCTCTCTAATTGGACTTAGGCAGGCTAAACAGGAGGGAAATTGTGTCTGGTCCTCGAAACCTAGTCAACCATCCAGGGAAACTGAGGTCATGGATCTTACAGGAGATCCTATTGCTGCTACTTTCCTATACCAGCAAAATTACTAATTGTGATTCCAAATATTTGCATATTTATTACAAATATTTATACCCACTGTGCTGGTTTGCACATGCTTGGCCCAGGGAGTGGCACTATTAGAAGGTGTGGCCTTGTTAGAGGAAGTGTATCACTGTGGGGGTGGGCTTGGAGACTTTCCTCCTAGCTGCCTGAAGCTGCCCAGTCTGTTCCTGGCTTCCTTCAGATGAAGATGTAGAACTCTCAGCTCCTCCAGCACCATGCCTGACTGGATGCTGCCGTGCTCCCACCTTGATGATAACAGACCGAACCTCTGAACCTGTAAGCCAGCCCCAATCAAATGTTGTCATTTATAAGACTTGCCTTGGTCATGGTGTCTGTTCACAGCAGTAAAACTCTAAGATATCCACCAATAAATGTAACTATCACCCCTTATCAGCCCTAGATAGAAAACTACAGGCAACTAAGAAATTCTAAAACCAGGCAAAATAGTCTTCTACTCGTATTTTAATTGGGCAATCCCCCTAATTGATTACTCAATGCCAAGTGGTCGGCCCTGGAATCATATAGGTAATACCAAGTGCACTGAAAAAGTTGTATTTGTATATGTAGGCATATCTGTGAGACACACTGAGATGTGAACAAGCAGCCTCACACTCATGCTTCCACAGCCTGGAGCCACTCCTGCATCCCTGCCTTCACCACCATGATGTTGTATAATCTCAAGCTATGAGCTGAAATAAATCCTTCCTCCTTTAAGTTGCTTCTGGCAATCATTTGGTCATTGTAGAAATAGAAGTAGCAAATGCTTAGGTTAAGATACAGTGCTTCTGTAAGCATGCTACCATCTCCCTGGTCCCTGATGACTTTTGTCCAGGTCATCCATGATGATATCCTTGAGTTTGCCTCTGAGTCTCTCTGAACACGTGATAAGGAGCCTGTCCAATCAGAGCAGAAATGTTCAGAGATTGGTAGAAATCAAGTAAATCTCTGAAGGAGAAGACACCACCTCATGTCAGTTCCTTTTGTTAAACAACCAGCTGACTTCTGGATGCAAAATACAAAAATGTAGAAGCTGAGATTTTGTCTCAGAACCTGTTTCTTTTTCTTAGCTAGGTTTGTTATCTTCCCATTTTAACCATTTTTCATGCCCAGAACCAATGTACCTTCTATCTATCTATCTATCTATCTATCTATCTATCTATCTATCTATCTATCTATCCATCATGTATCTATGTATGTATGCATGTATGTATGTATGTATGTATGTATGTATCTATACACCATCTATGTATGTATCTACCTATCATCTATCTACCTATATATCTATCATCTATGTCATAAAATGTGTGTGTGTGTGTGTGTGCACACCTGCAGAGGACAGATAAGGGTGTCAAATCCTCTGGGGTTGAAGTTATAGGCAATTGTAAGCTGCTCCATGTGGATTCTGGAAATCATATTCTGGTTCTCTGTAAGAACAACAAGAATTTTTAACTGCTGACCTGTCTCTTCAGCTCCGCTTTCATCTGTGTAATCTAATATGTATTATATACTTATTTACTTATTTGTCATCTATCAATCCTTCTTTCTCTTTACCCCTTGTTTCTCTTTATTTGTACAGGAGCTAGAGGAGATAAAAAGGAATTAAGGTGTAGCTGGGCAATTTTAATATAGAGGTAATGGTCTAGATTCTATACCATAGGCTTCTCTTGGGCAAGCATGGGGGGAATCAGGGGCCACTCCAAGTTATTTAATCTTTGACCCTGGCAGGAAATGACAGAGTTCTTCCTTCCCTATGAAAGAAGCCCCATAGGACATCCCTTTATCTTCATTCCTTTTAAGAGTAAAAAGGGAAAAACTTGACAGCAATCTGTGGGTGTCAAGAGCATACATTCAGGGAAGGAAGCGACATGTATGTAAAGGCAGACAGAGGCCACATACATAGAAGGTTATGTGCTTCCACTGGGCTGAACTTACTTCTACCAAGACAATGTTCTTGATACAGACTAGCCTTTGAAACTGTGACAAGGAACATCTAAAAACCTACTATCTTAGTTAGTGTCTCTATTGCTGTGGTAATTCACTATGGTAATGTACAGCTTGGGGAGGAAAGGGTTATGTACATCTCCCCAGTTACGGTCTATCAGTGAGACACCACCCCTCTCTCCCCCCTGCCACCCCCCTCTCTAGCTGGAGGTAGGCTGGCAGCCAGCAAGCCTCAAGGATTCTCCAGCCTCCACTCTAACTATGCTGGGTTATATGAGTGTGTATGGACACTCTGGTTTCTACATGAATACTGGGGATTCGGACTCTGTCCCTGTGCTTATGACACCAGTATTTTTTCCTCACTGAGTCATGCCCCTAAGCCCTAGAACTATGTTCTTATGAAAAACTATGACCTATGGCTACCCTTTTCCCTTTTTAGCAGTAATTAGAGCTAGGATTACCATAGAAAGCACTTTCATGTGGAAGCACTCCTCATATAGTCTGGCAGAGAAAGGAACAGAGAGTTGTGGCTCCAAAATAGTAGTGGTGTGTTATATGAAAGGAGAGTCTATTTTCAATTAACAAAATGAGAAGGAGGAAAAGGACATTTCAGCCCTTTAAGAAAACCATGCTAGCCTCACACAGGACTGAAGAAATAAAGAAAGATATAAACTATACACTGAAGACAGACGAGGCTGATGAGACAGCTGATGTAAGCTTGGAAAGACTGCTTGGTTATGCCATGAAAGCTGAGGGGTTGGGTTCAGTTCTAATCACTGGCTGTGTGATTCTGCCAGTCTTTCTTCACTGGACCTTCCCAGTCTGTAAATAATAAGATTAAATAACAGTACCTTTTCTTGCTCTAATGTCTAACATGTTTTGGAATAGCCTGCGCTCTTTGCTAACTATAACCAATGAGAAATCTCCTACATGGGAGTTTCACTGTCCTGGGTTGACCAGAAACAGAATACCCAGAACATGGGGGGAACTTGCCTGTGTGGGAGTTTGTAGGTGTCTGTCACCATGTGCCCAGCATATTCACAGGGATTGTATTTGCCACACTCCAAGCTGGCCACAGCACCTGATTCTGTCCCCTTCTTTGTTATGTGCTCATAACTCAACCAGGAAAACTCAGTGCACAGCTGCCTCCAGACAAGAGCAAAGCAAATGAAAAACTCCATGCTGAGGTATCTCTCAAGAAGAAAATATTCGGTGTTTCCCGATAAAAATAGCAATCGGGGCTACCTAGATGTCTCTGCAGTTGAGAACAGTTGCTGTTCTTATAGAGAACTCCACTTGGGTTCCCAGTGCCCACATGGAAGTTTACAACCATCTGTAATTCCAATTCTAGAGGACCTGGTACCCTCTTCTGGCCTTTGCAGGCACCAGGTACACATGTGGTGCCAGCACAACCCCCACACACATAAAATAAAAATAAATAACTATTTTCAATAAAATATCTATTGGTAGCCACGGGTTCGAATACATGGGTTGCAAAAATCGGTGCATTCCAAATCAGTGTGCCGTCTCAGGCTTTTGGTGAGGTCCCTCCTTCATCTCATGCTTGTGTTTTGACAGCCTGCTACAATCCTAAGCATCCCACCAGCCCTTTGGAAGCACTTCTCTGCAAATAAACCTCTGCCCTCTCTAATAGTTCCCTTTTGGCCCGTTTGTAATTGACCACCTACCATGGATAATTCCTCTGAGATGAACTCTCAAACACACGTTCAGTGAAACAAAGTTACCCATTACATTTAGTTTGAACAGCACAAAATGTGATATTGATGGTTTGTTCTATCATTATTTTTCTTTTTACTTTTAACCAACACACCACAATTGCATATTTATGGGATCTCTAGGATATGTGATCATCTTCTCTGGACTCCCGAATAACTAAACAATTTTTCTTACACATACTGAAAAGGAGCTGCTAACACTATAAAGAAAGTACATCCTGGGGCTGGAGAAATGCCTTAGCAGTTAAAGGCACTGTCCGCTCTTTCAGAGGTCCCGGGTTCAATTCTGGGCACTCACATGACAGCTCACCACTGTCTGTGACTCCAGCTCCAAGAGATCTAACATCAACACACAGAAAATAAAAATAAATATTTTTAAAGGCCATGTCATGGCGGCACATGTCTTTAATCCCAACACTTGGAAGGCAGAGGCAGGCAGATCTCCGTGAGTTCAAGGCCACCAGCTCTTCAGAGTAAATTGCAGGATAGTCAGGGCTACACAGAAAAACTTTGTCTCAAAAACAAAACAAAACAAAACAAAACAACAAAAACAAAAACAAAATGGAAGGAAAAAAAGAAATGTACATCTCTGGCATGTTGGCCTGGTTCTCCTGTTCAATTGCTCATGATAATGATGATGATGATGATGATGATGATGATGATGATGATGATGATGATGATGATGATTTCACATGTATGTATAATATGTAATCTGTATAATCTAGTTTTAAGATAACGTTATGTGTTTCTAGACTCCTGATAGGTAGTGATAGGTTTTAATGAGTGTCATAAAGGAACAGAAATTAAGGGTCAGATGGTGCAACCTCTTCCCCAAGCATCTTCTCTGCAGCTTTGTATTTTCTCATTGGCTATTACCAAAATGAATATTTCCCATTCTCCTTGTGGTGAGTCATGATTGAACCAGTTTATTGTTCTACTTCATGTTATATCCAGTGAGACCTGAGGTCTAGGGTTGTATAATTATCCTCACACCATAAGACTTGTTTCCTTAAATGCAAAATTTCTCCCATACACATCTCAGTGCAGTGAATGGCTCTGGGTACAAGTCCCAGATGAAACCGACTCCTTACAAAGTATACCATTCTGCTTCCCGTTGAACCTCTTCTCCTGGATGCGCAGAAATGGCAAGTGGTTTTTAAATGACTGAAAGTCACACAGGGTGAAAGCATCACATCTGTCCATGTCCCATCAGCCCGCTCTGCAGCACAAGGGAAGGATGCGGTTTCTGTGAGAACCATTGTTTCACATTTCTGCTGAGGACCATGGGAAGTCTAAGCCTTGGTCCTACAAAGCCTACAGCTTACCAACCTGTTGAGAGAATGGAATCTCTCCCGGTTGATGCAGATGGCTTCAAGTGCTTACACTGTGAAGACAGAGAGACCTCCATTCAAACCTTGACATGGAATCTCTAGCTGGATGACCTTGGACAAGTTAAGTAAGCCCTCAGCCTTAAGTTTGTGTCTAAAATGGGAGAGATGGTACTGTTCATTTCATTGGGCTGTCATTGAATATAATCAAGGTACAAATATATGTACAATGATTTGAGCAATGGCAGTCATGTAAGTGGGCCTTGATAGATATATGTGTGTATTGTGTGTGTGTGTTTGTGTGTTTGTGCGAATATACACATACATATACATTTCTTCTCTTCTCTTTTTTTTTTTTCTTGGTTCATCTTGTTCTGGATTTGACTGTCTCTGCCTCTCATGTACTTCATTTGTTTGTTCAGGGCCTGGACTTTTGAGAAGGATTACTATAGTCCAGGGACTTGGTCCAAGTGTTAAGAGTCATTCAGTACATTTAGTGGTATCCTGTAACAGCCCTACCTTGATTTGGGAAGTCGCTGTCATAGGCACAGATGTCAGGAACGCTGAAAAATAAAAATAGTCTCAGTTGACAGTAGGCTGAGGCTCACAGAGGGGAAAGGTAGACCACATAGGCCTCTACCCTAGACCACCTGATTGCCATGACCAAAGGAGCAGAACCAGGAGAGTGGGAAGAGAGCACAAGAGCAAATACTGGTGCATATTTCTGTGGAGTGCAGTGTGATACTTTCATACATATATGCAGTATGTGAGCTCGGGGCACTGGTAGATTCAAACATTTGCTATTTCTTTCAGATCACCTAGAATTTTCTCTACCAGCCACTTCAAACTGTAGGGTTAATTTCTGTCAATCATGGTTAATCCTGCTGTACAGTAGAATATTGAAGTTACTCATCCCATCCTATTGAGCCCCTATATCTCTGTGACCCCCAACCTCTACTTGCTACCATTCCACGCTCCACACTCCTAAAGCCAACTTCCTTGGCATCCACCTATAAGTGAAAACATGTAGTATTAGTCCTTTGAGCCTGACATTTTACTTACTGTGAAGTCTGTTATCTTCACCCACATCATTGCATGTAATAGTGTGGGGTTGTGTGTGTGTGTGTGTGTGTGTGTGTGTGTCTGGATGGTGTTTTGATGGTGTTTTGTTACACATTCATACAGCACACATTCTCCATTCATGAACGGATGAATAACTAGGTTGATTCTATGCCTGGCTTATTTATTATGTAGGCTGCTACAATAAACATGGGAGTGCAGATGTTCTTTGACATGCAGATTTTCTTTTCCCTGGACATATACACTCAGTAGTGCTATTTGTAGGTATATGGTATATATTTACATCTGTGGTCCACATATGAGACAATATGTTATATATTTGTTCATTTTTCCTTCCATTTCCTTTCTTGTTCTCCCATCTCTCCCCATAGTCTACTTCCTACTATATTTTGAGTGTACATATAGTGAATGTATATACTTAAATCTGGATTTCACATATGAGCAAAAAATACAAAATATTTGTCTTTTGAATCTTCTCAGCTCCTTTTTAAACTCCATTTTAAAACGAGGTCTCAATAACTTGGCCAGGTTAGTCTTCAACTTGTATCTCAAGTAGACCTGGAACTTTCAATCCTTCTTTCTACAGAACCCCAAGTACCTGGAATTATAGGCCTGTGTTACTGGACCTTACAATCCAGAATTCATATAGTTGCTTCTTTTTGCTGGTCAGACAGCTGAGATGGGGACTCAGGGAAGACCTGGCTAGAGCTGTAAGGGAGTAGTCACGAGCCCATAAGAGCACAGCCATGCAGAGCATCAAGTGAGTCCCCTCCTATCTCAAGATCATGCCCAGAGGCCCACCAGAAGCACATGAAGCCAAGCATCACAGAGGCGTCTGAACAAAATGACCCAGAGACCTTGAATGCCTGGTTTGGCGTCTTTTCCGCTCTTGATTAGCTGCTCATCATGATCTTATCATTAGTTTTGTCAAGTCCCCAATAGTTCTCAAAAGGTAATCCTCAACATGGAACACCAGAAGCCATCCTAAACATGACATATGGCATTGTATACTCTGTAAATACATTTGGAAGACTGGGCTAGCTCTATAAAGAAGCAGGCTTCCAGAAGCTAAGAAAGATGTTGACAAATGGCAGCGAGAGGCCACCTGTGTCCCCCACACCAAATATTGTGATGAGCCTGGGCATACATCACCTTCATAGCTGAGCATAAAGGATATGAAGCTGTTTGCTGGTTTGGCATGCCTGACGTTCATTTCTCTCTGGGAAAAAAAAGACTGCACTGGATCCAGGGAGGGCCATTTCCTCTTTTCTTTATTTTACATGCAAAGTTCTGTTCCGATTTGCACGATCCTCAAGAAAATACCCAAATGTCCACCTTGCCTCACTTCATGTGTTAATCCATAGTTTCTGGCGAGCCATCCTCTGTGGGTCCCAGTGTGCTTGATAGATTGGCTTTGGGGCTGGAGTTGTACCAAGA
Source organism: Micromys minutus (assembly GCF_963924665.1). Taxonomy (NCBI): domain Eukaryota; kingdom Metazoa; phylum Chordata; class Mammalia; order Rodentia; family Muridae; genus Micromys; species Micromys minutus. Next base: position 43,142,180 of record NC_137985.1, read on the forward strand.
ATTTCTCCATTCGTCTTTGCCAGAATGACTGTTTCCAATTATATGAACCTCTTCAGGAGAAGGTAACTGCTTTTTGAAGGGGTTAAATCCAAATGTGGCATTTGAAAAATGTAGCTTTGACCTACTAAGTCCCAGTTAAAGCGAGTTTGAACCCCGACCCACGGCCACCTTAAATTCCCTCCAAGACATCAATAGGATTGTATGCCACACATGTAATTCATGCTTTAATGCCCCATTGTGTCTCATCTGTAGTCAAGATGGGGTCATCTGTGGTAGGGAAGACTTTCTGTGGTCACAGTGTCTTAGGTAATCAGTGTGTGAAGTTTCTCCTTGCCATTCAGTGGCGATCCCGAAGCAGAGTCCAGATTTGTAGTACTAGGATATGCAAGCCTTCCTGTCAAATAGGCTGATGGGGAAGTTTTTAAGTGGGTTGAGACCCCCTTTCTCCTTCCTACACTGAGTTCCTGACCTTTCTACACCACCCAGGGTCTGTCCTCCTTTTCCCTCAGCCTCTGGATGGCAAAACTCAGGAATCTCCCTCCAGCCTCATCACTGCCATGCCACCCATGTTTCCACATTGAGGTTGTCACATACACTAAGGGGAAGACAGAGAGGTTGGAAGTTTCTGGAAACCAGAGGCCATGTCTTGCCCCTCACGGCTGTCCCTTCAGCTAGGGGATTCATCCCATTTCACTCTGCTCCTGTTTTACACAGGCCAAGGGACAAAGTGCTGGCGCCAAATTCAGTGTCAAGATAATCCTGGATCAGCCTCCCTTTGACTGATGGTTCCCACCGAGTAGATTTCTCATTCCATTGACTAACGGGCTCAAGCCTCACCCTGTCTCTGCTCTGCCCGGTAAGGGCTCCAAGGGAATGGGGACTGGGTAGTTATAAGAAAAACATGAATGTTTCCTTTGAAAGAGGGTCTCACTATGGTAGCTCTTGCTGGACCAAAACTCACAGTGTAGACCAGGATACTCTCAAATACACAGAGATCTGTCTGCCTCTGCCTCCCAAATGCTGAAACAGAAGGTGTGTGTTAAAGATTGGTTCTGATGCTTTGATTTAATTGGGAATCTGTGTCCAAATGCTGAAGGTTCTTGTCCTCAGTTTGTTTGTTTGTTTTTTGGATCAATAAAGAAGCCAGCCACTAATGGTTGAGCAAAGGGAGACTGGGCAGAACCTTTAGATTTGCATAGGCTAGGAACTGAAAATAAAAGGAGAGAAAATCACCAGGACTTAGGGGGGAAGGATGGGTGGGAGCTGCAGGAGATAAAGCCAACCAGCCATGTGAGAATTGGATGGGTGGCCACTTCCCTGATTGGGCTTGGGGTAGCAGGGAAAGGTTTAGGTTTAAAATTAACTGGTGTGTGAGTGTGTGTGTGAGTGTGTGTGTGTGTGTGAGTGTGTGTGTGTATGTGTGTGTGTGAGTGTGTGTGTGAGTGTGTGTGTGTGTGTGTGTGTGTGTGTGTATGTGTGTGTGTTCCATTTGAGGATCCAGGGAGCTTCTGGACAGGTGGCTGGAAATGCACAACCCACAGGCCGCACAAAGAAGTGTAGCTAAACTCACCACTATGGGGTTGTGCCACCATGCCTGGTCTGAGAGTAGTTTTAGAATGCAGTGTCTATAGTATTTGAACAGTGTTATGATTTGAACATAAAATAACCACATGTGCTCATGTGCTGGCAGCATGACTGTCAGCTGATGGGCTTTTGGGGTACTGAAGCCTCTGGCTTAATTCCTTGACAGACTTATTTTATTGTGGCATTAGAAGAAGTCAAAAGTAAGAATCCAGTCCTAGGTGAGGAGCCTGCCCTGATCCTTCTTCTATCTCCTCTATGAGTCCTGGCCACCATGATGTGAGCTTCTCTTCCCTTCTAAAAAATACCAGCCTAGATGGACTGAAGCCTCTGAAACAATGTCCCCAAGTGAGTCATTCTTCCCACTAAGATGACTATGATGATGTCATTTCTTCTACTAAAATGCCTATGATGTCAGTCTTTCTACTAAAATGCCTATAATGTCATTCTTCCCACTAAAGTGCCTATGATGTCATTCTTTCTACTAAAGTGCCTATGATGTCATTCTTTTCACTAAGTTACCTAGGTCAGGTAATTTTTCCCAAATATGCAGAGTCCAACACATTCAAAGCATCAGACTCCTTACTAGATCATCACTATCTCCAGAGATTTCCGCTCACTCTTGCCAGACAAGATGAAAGCCTCAAGGCTTGGAGTGAGAAGTAGGGTGTCCTGTGACTTAAAGCATGGTTTGCATGAGTGGATAGGTCTCATATTTGGCTACAGGATTAATGCAGGCAGAAAAAGCAGCAAGATCCTCCAAAAGAATAAGTACCTCAGAGATGCACCAGAACAAACTTTTACCAGGGACTAACCTGTTACTGCTTACGTCCAACACTACAATGCAATTTTTAAGCATTGCCAAATGAGAAGTGAAAGATAAGAAACTTTCAGTTAGTTGGAGCCACAGCATTGGCACTGACAGTGGGTATGAAAGATGCGGCGGAGTTTTGAGAGGGTAGAAACTGGTGTTGGAGCGATGGCTCAGCAGGTAAGCAGTTCCATGTGCTTTACTACTCCTCCAGTTCCAGCACTGATGTCAGGCGGTACCCAGCTGCCTGGAACTCCAGTCCCACAGGGTCCAGTGCCCTCTTCTGACTGCATAGGCACCTGCATGCATGTCACACACACACACACACACACACACACACACACACACACACACGTGCACATGCACACGTGCACACACACACTTTTCTTAAAATGTTGAAAAGACAATTTAAAAAACTAATAAAGAATGGTTTCAATGGGAAACTACCCACTATTGGTCACAAATATCTACCATTTATTGATCCCAAACCATGAGTCAGACAGTTTCTTCTCTAAAACTTGGCACCAAAGTGACTGTAATACCTATTCTACAGACTGAGACCCAGAGGTGAAACATTTACCAAAAAGTGCATTCCTCTCCTGATAACCAGTTTTAGGTCCATAACCAGTATTTTAGATCATTGATGAAAATTTATTTCTTCACATGTGTGCGAAGTTGCCCTGCAGTCAATAAACTTTAAAAATACTAAATTTAAAAATGGTACACTTTACTCTTGAGACACCCATCTCTGGTGTAACATAGCCTTCCTTAAGGCCAACAGCTTGAGGAAGTAAAGTCTCCTCTAAGCCGCTGAGAGGTTTGGTCATAACAGTCATTTCACAGAGACAGCAGACACGTTTGGCATTAGGGATAGGCCACTTCTGCCTCAGATGTCAGGACTGCCTGAATCAGGATGCCCGAACAGCCAGAGGGTGCGTTCTACATTTTGTGCTTTGGTGGGTTGCATAATCCACTTGGACAGACAGGAGAAGACTTTACCTATAGTCCCCAAAGAACGATTTTATTGTTCAATTCATTCTCTGAAAGAAAAAATGAAGCATATAGCATGAAGCCTATACTATATAAATGGTAGCCTTATGCTTTTTTGCCTCTATGGGGTTCAAGGTAAATGGTCAGGTTGTAAGCCTAAGTTTCTCAGCTGACCACACTGTGGAGACAATTTTAAAACAGTCATCCCTGGTGCCGCCCCAGTCCACTAGCCCTGAATCCAGACTATGTCGGGTGTGAGGCTCAAGGGCTCTTTTATTTTTTTTTAAGATTTATTTATTTAATGCATGTGAGCATTCTGTCGATGTCTTCAGACACACCAGAAGAGGGCATCAGATCCCATTACAGATGAGCCACCATGTGGTTGCTGGGATTTGAACTCAGGACCTCTGGAATAACAGTCAGTGCTCTTAACCTCTGAGCCATCTCTCCAGCCCAAGAGCTTATAACTTTAAAAAGCTGCTGTGGGTAATTCCATTGTATGGCCAGAGTTGGAGACTGTTCTGTCATCCTCATTCTAGAGCTTTCTTTCTCTCCTGCCCTCGCTCCCATACCACCCCAAACCCAAACACTCGGCTTTCAGACAGACTTAAAGCCATCATATTTCCCTCTCTGGGCCTGGCACAGCACTTGTCTTGGTACGTGGTTGATGGTCTGAGTTTCCAGAAAAGCACTATTGTTCAATCCTACCTACTTCTCTGGTTTAATCTAAAATAGTCAGTATAGCAGCAGTTTAGACCTTGAAGCAACAGGGACTATGACAGCTCATTCTTCTGTGACTCTTAACACTTGACTGCTATGAGAACTGGCGGGAGGGGGGTAGTGACAGTTATCACTGATTTGAGAGTCATATGTCACCCAACGAATATTTGGGGGCTTTCAAAGACATAAAATTTATCATCAGGAGTCAGGAGACTCCAGGTTACAGACGCATCAAAAACAAAAATTTCAAAGATGGTAAGACGGCGTTGTATTTAAAGAACTCATTATCTCAAAAGCTGGAGATAGTACTTTTTAAAAACTATATGATGAAATTAAATTTAAAATTCAGCCTACAGAAAGCCAGCATTATTGGTTTGAAATAATTTTGGTCATTGTGTTTAAATTGTGATCATTTATGGGGCTGGAAACAAAGTTGAAAAGGAAACTCCCCTTGACTCAAGCCTTCCTACGTCTTCCTTTCTATTTATTACACGTGTTGCCTGTTCAAACATGGGGTAGAATCAATCAATTATACTGTATAAAGCAAAAAGAATGGCCGAAGATTAATGAATTCAATCTATTAGTGTTTATTTTGCTTTTTCAAGTATGAAGTAATAGGAAGCTAATCTCTTCCACATTGCTGACCGAGTTCACAGAACTGAACATTCTTTGCCTTATTCTTTTCCTGTTTAGTGGCTTTCCTTTGTCCCTGTTGTGTCCTCATCTTCTGTCCTGCACCTTCCATTGGCTTCACAAGACACTGACTAGAGAAGACTCCAGGAGGTCCGATGCTCAAGAGCTGAGCCAGGGGAACATAATAAGCCAGGAAAATAGGGGAAAACAATTCACTGTCAAATGGAAGACTCTCGGTCTGGGCAAGAAAACAGACCAGATTAGAAAACAATCAGACTGGCATTTTCCTGACCAAACAAGCTTGTCTCTCCAGCAGATCTGTCCAACTGGGCAGAACAATCTTTAAGGGAATCAGAGAAGCCAGTGCGAGGGAATTGCTCGGAGGCAGCCCATACAAGCAGAGCATGAAGGGTCTCTCACAAGAATGGCTGCCATACCTCACTCGCCCAAACTGCCAAGACTTCATATTCCCCTACCTGGGAATTAGACCTTTCTTTCCTGGATGAGTGGCAGAGAGGAAGCTGCTGACGACAGATAAGATCACATTCCAGCTTATGAGTACCAGGCCCTTCTAAGAGTTGGGGGGGATGGAGCACAGGGGCCAAATGAGGTTTGGGGAAAGACAAGTCGGTCAAGACCTTGGAGAAGGGTCTGCATCTTCTAGGGACCATCCTAGGAACTGTTGGCATGAGCAGCCCTTAGTCATTTGAAAAGGAGGCCAAGGTCACCACCTCTGGGCTTCACTCAGAAGACACAAGCACAACTGAAATGGTGATCACGTGACCAGGAAGCTTGGAATCTCCACTCCTCATACACACTGGGAGGAGGAGATGCAGAAATCCCCGTCACTCACCCCTCAGTGACCTCCTCTTGCAAAACTCATCCCATGCAATGGATTCCACAGTGACAGCTGTGTGGTAGCTCCTGGCATGTCCTGAGCAATTAAGAGGACACGATCTGGATCCAGGTGGTCAGATATAAGTCTTAGTGCCTCTGCTTGCTAGCCTGTGATTGTCAGTCAAGACTCGTAGGTCACAAGTAGCAAAAACTGATTCTGAATAATTTTACTCTGAAGAAAACTCATATGGGCCTGCGGGTGGCTAAGAAACCACGTAGCGGGGCTGGAAGATGGCTCAGCCGTTAAGAGCACTGACTGCTCTTCCAGAGTTCAAATCCCAGCAACCACATGGTGGCTCACAACCATCTGTAACAGAATCTGATACCCTCTTCTGGTATGTCTTAAGAGAGCAACAGTGTACTCACATATATGAAATAAAATAAATAAATCAAGAAGAAGAAGGAAGAGGAGAAAGAGGAGGAGGAGGAGAAGGAGAAGGAGAAGAAGAAGGAGGAGGAGAGGAGAAGGAAGAAGGAAGAAGGAGAAGGAAGAAGGAAGAGGAGGAGGAAGAGAAGGAGAAGAAGAAGAAACTACGTAGGGCAGTAGCCAGGATGCTCCTGGAGTCCATGAAGCAGGAACTTGGCAGCCATCCTGTCCAGAAGCTGTGGCTACTGAAGCCCATCCCGACGACTTTCACAAGCATCTCTCCTTAGGATCCCAAGAAGGAGAGTTTATGGCTCTGAATTGGGGAGAGGGACGTACGAGTGATGAGCCTTCCTCCAAGCTGGCCCACAGATTCCTGGAAAGGGTTTGCTGATGCATGAGAGTCCCTCAAGGGAGAAAAGTACAGTCGATCTTGTCAGAAAAGTCACAGCAGCAGGTGCTGTCACGTGGCACCTACAGGAAGAAAGTGGGGAGAAATGAATGTGTTCAGCCAGCTTTCTTCTTTTAATTCAGTCTATGATGATCCAAGCCCAGAATCTGGCGGCCCCTACCTTGAGGATGGATCATCCCAACTCAGTTAAGGTAGTCATGTGATCACGTGACCAGGAAGCTGTTGCAGCTGCGCCTGGAGGTTTGTCTCCTAGGTGATCCAGCTTTTCCAGTCTGCTTCTCCCTATATTCTGCTTGCTTGCCATTCTAAGAGATCTCTCTGCCCATGTCCTCTGTGTGTGTGTGTGTGTGTGTGAGAGAGAGAGAGAGAGAGAGAGAGAGAGAGAGAGAGAGAGAGAGAGAGATCTCCATGAAGTTCTCTCTTTTCATCCTAATAAAGTTCTCTGGATAGCTCATCTCCTGAAGAATGAAGGTCCAGCTTTATTTTACAAATCAAACCCATTATTTACTCCTGGTTTCCTTTAGATTACCTTCTGAATTGGCAGCCAGTTTTGTTGATTCTTAGAAATCAGCCAGCATACATTTTTTCCTTAACATTGCGAAAGAATTCAGCGATCTGTCTGCCTTTGTTAAACACAGACAATAAGCTAGTTGGGTGGGACCCTACCACATTTGGGCCTAACCTCAATCTGTCTTAGGCTGACCTTCGACTCAGGATTCTGCCTGTCTTTTTATCTGACAAGCTGGCTCATAGTGTAACTGCCTTTGTTCCTTTAGATTCATGAAGCCCCTAATTCATTCTGCATCCTTATATTTTTCATAGTTGAGAAATTATATATTTTCAAACTCATGTATCTAGAGTTCTTTCCCACAGCCTTAAGGGCTATCCTGAAGGTCTCAGCACTTACCATTTTGCTGAGACATTAGCCACACATTCACCTCTTGGACCTACTGTCTGATTATCATGGAGTCATTAACATTAACAGAAAGATTCCTCAGAGGAATGCAAAAATATGTACATAATTACACAAACAAGCCTTTCACCCACAGCAGCCATCAACACTCTTGGTGGCTCACACTGGGCACTGTCCCAGGGGCAAGAATTATGTCACTCTGTCCCCGCCAAGGCCACACCTGGTGGCAACATTTATTTAAAATGTTTTTTGTTTTATTTATTTATTATTATCTGGGTAGCCAGGGGTGTGTGGAAATGCAGGTGTGCTGCCCCAGTGACCTGTGGAAGCCAGAAGGAAGTTAAACAACTTGTGAAAATTAGTTGTCTTCTTCAATCCCATGAGTCCCAGAATGAAACTCAAGTCCACGGTCTTGGCAGCAACCACCTTGAACCACTGAGCCATCTTGTTAGCCCAGGAGATGACATTTCCTAACTTCATAATTTACATGGTGACTGGAGAAATCACACATCCAAGGCACGCGTCTCAGCCTGTGTTTTTACCTCATAGACACACACAGAAGGACACGTTCACTCCTGAGACTCCTGCTGACAAGACCTCTCCTCTGACTCCCAGACACCGGACTCCCAGAATGCACTAGCATCCACTGTGTTCTTCGGGGACTTCAGTAATGGCACCTCCCACTTCTGCTCACTTCTCGGAAAAATCAGAAGGAGCAAATGAACCTTGCCACCTCCTTCCAGTGCATGAAATGCTCACAGACACACAGGCATGTATGCATGTATACGTGCATGTTACCGTGCATCTTTTACAAAATGTATGCTGCCATACAGCTTTTCTTGGGAGTGCTGACAGACATAACTTATTTAAGCAGCTTGTGGATGGACTCTGGGTTTGAGCAGCTGTTCATACTGTTGAAAAGAACCATTTTAATTCTGGCCATACCAACAAAGAAGATGTTGAGTTCTCAGTCTTCCTGTGGAAGCTAAACCACTCTACCAAAATCTAAAGAATGCTCTCTCCAGGCCTTCGGATATCCACACAGCAAATCTGCAGTCAGTTTCTCTCCCACACCTATGCTCCTCCCAACCCCCAAAAATCCAGGTTTTCTCCGGTGTCCCAAAATGCAGGTCAGGCTCCTGGGTATGACTCTGAAAAGCTTTTGTGTTCTGGGTCCTGTTCTCCTCTGCCTCTTCCTTCAGCTCTCCTGGGCCAGTTGTTGATGTGTACTTAGCAGATCACCCTTGCCTGGGCGCTCTCTCTCTGTCTCTCTCTGTCTCTCTCTCTGTCTCTCTCTCTCTGTCTCTCTCTCTGTCTCTCTCTCCTCTCTCTCTCTCTCTCTCTCTCTCTCTCTCTCTCTCTCTCTCTCTCTCTCTCTCTCTCTCTCTCTCTCTCTCTCTCTCTCTCTCTCTCTCTCCTCTCTCTCTCTCTCTCTCTCTCCCTCTCCTCTCTCTCTCTCTCTCTCTCTCTCTCTCTCTCTCTCTCTCTCTATTTCTCTCTGATCTCTGAAATCTGTGTTTGGGTGGCTTCATGACCCTGAAGGCAGGACATGTACTTTATTGTCACTCCAGCATTTAGCCCAGTGTCTGATCCAAATAGATCCTCCATTGTCTGTGACTGATTTAAATTGTGGGAAGAAGTGGGTGTCACTGAAGTTAAAGATGTCCTGATTCCAAGGACTTCTGAGTTCCCAGGAACCGTGCTGTAAAACCTCCTTGGAATGGGCTTCTTCTTTACAGAAGATACTATACATCTATGATGAAGGACGCCGGTGACGCGAGAAAAAGATTTCTGAGAAGGAGTACAGTAGTTACCCCACCACCACCCCTAAAATTGGTTTCCATCTATAGAGCTCTGGGGTTACCAAGGAGCAGAGGTAGGAGGGAAGCCTCCCCACCCAGATTTTCATTTTAATTGAAATTTTTATAATACAGTTTCATCACAGTTTCCCCTCCTCCACTGTCTCCCAGATCCTCTCCACCTCCTGTCCAGTCTCACACCTTCTTCCTCTTTAAAAGACAAGCAGGCAAATTAAAAAAGCAAAAATACAATAAAAACCAAAAGCATAAGAAACACACACAAACAAAAAGCAAAAGACAAAAACAAAACCAGAAACCTTAATATGCACACAAACAGTAAGAGTTTTTAAAAATTCCCGAAGCAATAGTGACTTAAAAAAAAAACTATAGTAGAAAGTCATTAGGAGTCATTTTATTGTTGTGTTCCTTCAACAATATTTTGCCTTCTTCCAGGCCCAAGGTCTATCTAGTCTCAGGTTCTTGACCACTTAAACAGTGTGGGGCTTCTATCTCATGGAGCGGACTTTAAATGTAATCAGATCAAGGATTGTCACTCCCGTAACAATTATACATTTGTACCATTCTTGTGGCAGCATAGAAAGCAGGAAGGTCACTGTTGTAGGCCAAAGGGCTTGTAGCTGGGTCAGTGGTTACTTTTCTCCTCTGGTAACATACGGAGTACCTTCCAGTACCATGAACATTAGTCAGTAAAGGTAAGGGTTCTAGTTAGGCACTAGCTGGACTTCTTCATGTTCAGTGAGATATGTTAAGTGGTGTCTTCACCAATAGGTCTTTAACAGAAGTTTTTTTGGAGAACGACCAATAGCCTTGGCAATAGCTTGAGTTGTTTGTAGGTTTCTGGTGCCCACATCTTGAACTATCGGCAGGAATCAAAGACAGTTATCTAACCCACACCTCCTAAACTGTGCAGACATCACCACTAACTAGGGATCAAGCACTGAAATTCTAGAGACTATGGTATGACATTCCTTATTCAAACCAGTTCTTAAAAAAAAAAAAGTAGTCACCTTAGTTAAATAGTTAAGGTATTTATCAACTGTTTTCAGAACAAAGAATGCATGGTTCAGCAGAGAGAGAGGTGTGAAATACAATGCATAAGTAAATAAGAAATGAATAAAAGCTCCTAGCAATAAAAAAGGACACCAGGAGTGCAATGTGACAACCTCCTTTCATGGAGCCACATGTACACCCTACACCCTGCAACCTATTCCAGACATCTCCCAGGCCTTGTCTCATCTCCCAGGAGGTCTCTGAGCTGGATGGGTGGGAAAGGAAAGGGGTTAGCAATGGGAGGTGGCAGGGTGAGCCTTGTGTGCTGGGCAGGGCTAGGTGGTCTCTCTGGCTTACGTTATATCCCTTTGAGCAGCCTTGGGCCAGCCAGCTCAGCCTGTCTTTGGCTGGATGAGGGGCCTGAGCCAATCAATCTTGCAGCCCAGGCAGACTGTGCTGGGGGCCTTGGCGCAGCCCATAATTAATCTGGCTAGCTACAAGACTTATTTTTACACCTCTTCACATTAGTCTCCAAAGACCAGACCTGAACGAAAAGTGAGAAAACATGGATTGATCACAGCTGTGGATCCACGGTGATTAGTGCTTTGGGCTGAACGTGTCCGTTCTGTGGTTGGGACCCCTGGCTTTCTGGCCATGAGCCATTATTAACACAAATGCTGATATGCCTGTTCTTTTTCCTTCGTGTCAAGCCCCATCAGCCGCCCCTGCCTACTTTCTGCCCTATAAAAGGCCATCTCAAGTTCCATAATATGTTTAGAGCCATTGTATACAAGACCTCTGTTAAAAACTGCCATGGTCACAACACACAGAGACCACAGATCTGTGGACAGGCTGAGGCATAAGACCCAAGAGCTTATAACGTGGTCCATGACTACAGAAGCTGAAGTCAGATGATTTGGGTCCAAATCACAACACCAACCTGTCCATTGTGTAGCCCAGAGCAACATCTGCCTCTTCTTGGTAAGACAGAAATAATAGAACTGTATATCTAAACCTCCTTGAACTGAAAGGTGGTCCTAGTGAGCTTTAACTATCAACTTGACACAACCTAAAGTGACCCCTGAGGGGAATGCCTCAACTGAGCAATTTCCTAGGTCAGTTTACTCATGAGCATGTCTGTAGGGGATGTCTTTATTGTTGATTGACATTGAAGATCCAGCCAACTGTGGGTGGTACCATTCCCTGGACAGATGCTTCTGAAGAAAGGCAAGCAACCACCCATGTGAGCCAGTAAGCAGCCTTCCTCCACAGCTTCTTCTTCAAGTTCCTGCAGTAAAGCCTTTCCTGCTCTGAGTTGCTTTTGGTTATGACATTTTGTCATGGCTACAGAAACGAAACTAGGATAAGAACTAATTTTTGTTGTTGTTTTTCAAACTTGGGCTGACTTCTTTTATAAAGAGTGGCAGGCAATCTCAAATTGCTATAAAAATATTTGTTACAGAAACTTGCAGAAGAAACCATTGAGGATGGCTGCATACAGGCTCACTCAGGTGAGGCCTGCCTCACTCCCTTGAGCAGCCCAGAAACACCTGCCTAGGGAATGGTACCAACTATCGTGGGTTGAACCTTCTTATGCCAATGAGATATTCTATAAAAATGCTTATTCTAGATGTGTATGCTTATTATTATAGACCATTAACTGATGAGCATGTAACAGCACCATCTAGAGATCTCACCCAGAAATCATAGTACCTGGCACAGAATGAGAGAGTTTTCTGCCATGGTGATTATGAGCCCCTTGTGTGTTCATAAAAATAAAGTACTGGCCTGTGACATAGCCCATCAACCACACATATTGGCAGAAAGAAAAGTAATCTCCAAAGCAAGGTTACTATTTGTTGAGTTATTTACTTTTGACTAGCAGGGCTCTGACTAAACATTATTGCTTAAATATCTTGGCATTTGTATTCAGAATTAGGTAATCTCTGGAATTTTTTTTTTTTTTTTTTTTTTTTTTTTTTTTTTGGTCTTTGAAGAAGATGTCTTTCTTCTCCTAAGGACTCTGGGTGGGTTTCTGTGGGATGCTCTGTAGGTCAGTTCTCTCTTAGCAATTAAAACTTCTCTAAGCATAACACAAAGTATCTAGAGTGGCCTCTGCCTATGGGCCTCTGGATTGTTTACTTCTTCACCGCGGGCTGAGACCTGTTAGCTCAAAAGTGCTCTGGCACTTAATGTGAATTTTTACACATGCAGTTGTTTTTAGTCCTAGTCCAAATAAGCAGACATCTAGCCATTTGGAGCCTGTCAACTATGCAGAACCCAGGAAGAATCCAGCATCTACAAACCATAGATGAGAAAGACTGGGAACCACAAACCCCAGAAGCCTCTGTCACTCCGATGAACTCTCTGGCACAGACTTGTGACATGTCATCTGGGTCTCTGGCCCCCTCCCTTGGTAGTCCCCTTTCTGTGCAGTGACCCCCCTGCACTGTAGATTCTCGCAGATACTTTCATGTGGTAAGATGTGTATGCCTCAGTGGGCTGTCAAAGTAACACTGACTAGAGTCTGTGTGTGCGACTGCCACCTGGTGGTCATATCTTCCATCACTCAGTTCCCAGATCCCAAGACTTAAGCTGAATGAACAGAATTCAAGGTCTGCTTTCAGTGAACTTCAGCCTAAGATGCCTAAGGTCCAGCAGGCTCCAGACACAGCAGTGACAAAAGGGGTAAGTCCACAAGGTGTGCATTCCACAAGGATAGAGTTTAAAATCAGAAAATCTGCCTACAAGGCCTTTCTTAACGTGTCCTGCTGGCACGTAGCGGTGGGCAGACTACGCGCTATTCATGGCTGTTGTTTCTGTTGATGGGAAAATGAATTCTCCACATCCACAGGCCATCATGAGGATTGAACGAGTTAATGCATATGGTGACACACTTTCAGACAATAAACGCGGCTGCATTATTGATATCTGAATTCCTCCCTCTCTAGGAGCTACCACAGCCCCAGATCAGACCCTATTAGAAAAGAGACACAAACCTGGCAGGCCTTTGCTTAGATTGCCGGAAAAGCTTTAATGGAAATGTTAACTACTAGTTCTATGAAATTAAGAATGTTAAGAGAACATTCTGAACAATTACACATCAACAAACAGAGCAGCCCAGATAAAATGGGAAAGTTCCTGGAAACACAGTACCTACTGAAATATGAAGAAACGGAACCTCCAAATAGACCTACAACTGGTAAGGCTGAGCCACTCATCCAAAGCTCTCTTGGGTAACAGACTTTAGTGCCTATTTATAAAACACTTGACTAAGACAAATCCTTTATAAATCTCTCTGCTTCCCCACCCCCACCCCACCCCCAAAAAAGTGAAAAAGATATTTTCAACTCATTCCACACGGCCACCTAAGCCAGAAAAAATTGTACAAAACAACATCCTTATGAATATTTTTTTGACGATCCAAACAATTAAAAGAACAAATTAAATGTGTCTGCATATTTTTTTAAAAAATGAGTATTCATCACCAACAAGTAGGAGTTATTCTAAGAATACAAAGATACCTCGCTGTGCAAAAGCCAATCAATGTAATCAATACACCACACCAACAAATAAAGGAAAGAGAAGGTGAATTGTCACCTCAACTGATGCAGTTCAACACCTGACACAATTCAGCATCCTTCCATGGCTATAAAGCAGTCAGAAGGACCTGAGGAAAACCCCCAGAGGCTAGCAAAGGTTTGTTATGAAATAACACAATTAATAGGATATTAGTGATGGAGGGCCAGAAATTTTCCCTATTCCATCACTTCTACCAAGTACCATATTCAAAGTTTTACATAGAACAGTTAGGAAACAAATAGGGCCATAGCTTGGTGGTAGCACTCTGGCCTAGTATATGCAAGTCTCTGTGTTTAAACCTCAGCACCACAGGAACGAGAGGGGAAGAGTGAGAGTTGAAAAGAAGGAAAGGAGGGAAGAGAGAGAACCAGAGAGAAAGTTCCATCATGTATCTAAGACAGTATAATCTTATGTGTAGAAATTAATGTGGCATTAAAGCAAACACTCGTGACAGTTATAACTAATAAGTGAACCCAGCACAGCTGATGGATCCACTGTGAACTTTCACAACTTGGATGTAATTTGTTTCCTAGCAATAAACGAGCTGGGAAGGAAAGAAAACAACTCCAGTTATAACTTGTAGGAAGGAATTCTTCAAGGATATAAAGGACCTATCTAATAAAAGTGAAAAATGCTTTGACAGAAATTAAATACGACAATAATCAGTAGAACGGCGTCCCAGATTTGTGGGTTGGAACATCTGATACTGTTAAATGCCAGCAGCAGTCAAAGCAATATACCATGACAGAATCCCTCTCAAAATCACAACATTGCTTTAGTAATCATAGACAGAGCTCCTAAAGTTGGCATGAATCTAAAGGGGGGTGCTGACAACCAAAATAATAGCAGCAACAGCAATAATAACAAAGTTAACTCAGGTTTCCTAATTTCACATTTTACCACAATAATCAAAATAGTCTATCAGAAGCATAAAGAACATATACAGCAATGGAAAAGACTAAAAGGCCATAAATAAGATCTGGTAGGTATAGGCAAATGATTCCAACAAGAGCTCTATTACCATTCAATAAGGATCCAACACAGGAGGGCCTGGTGACACACACTTTTAATCCCAGCACTCAGGAGGCAGAGGCGGGCAGATCCCCAAGACTGAGGCCAGCCTGATCTACAGAACAAGTTCTAGGACAGCCGGGGCTATGTAGAGACCCTATGTCAAATAAATAAATAAATAAATAAAAAGAGTAAAACTTCTGTAATCTCTTGGCTTACATGTGGATGAAGAAAAATGTTTTTAAATGAATACAACAGCCTTTTCAATAATCTATATTACAAAGAGTTAAAATTTTAACTTGGCCCCACTAACCCTGCCTTGAGGACAAGTATGTCTCAAGGCTGAGAACAAAAACCACAGACCACCTGGTCTCGCTAAGGTCTGACTCTGCAGTCCTGAGAAAAACAAGTACAAAGGTCAGTGTGCCCTAAAATAGGGTGGCCTAGAGTTGAATCGTGTCCCTTAGACAGACTGTGCCAATTTGAATGAACCAATGAAGTTGCTATGCTCCTGTTGCTAACTGCGTATGTGATTTTCCCTATAAATACTTCTCCCCATTTGAGTTCAGGGTTGACTCCTCTATCTCCTGCGTGAGATATGTGTCATCCTCAGAGCTCTAGCTTAAACAAACCTCTTGCCTGATTGCAGCAAGATAGGCTCTTTGTGAGTTCTTGGGTTCTCGTTCTCCCGGTACTTGAGTGAGGGGCTTCCCCAATTTGGAAGTCTTTCACTTTCATCCCCTTTTAAAAATTGTGGTACATTAAATTTAAGGTAATTTTACCATCTTTGCCCTTTCCAAGTGTATAGTTCAGGGATGTTAAGCGCTATGAGTGTTCTCAACCCATCGATTTTATCTATCTGCAGAAGTTTTCCCTCACTTGTATAGAAATTCTATACATCTGATAATGGGCAGTCAGTCCATTTTCCTGAACATTTCTGCTGCAGAGGTGTTATGAATAGCATCCATCCCTTCTCTTAAGGTTCTAATCCCAAATCAAAGTATGACTCCACGAGGGTCCATCCTGGGGAACCAGTGAGTTTATTGAGAGTTACTGACCAGGCCATGGATGGCCCCAAACAGTCCAGTAGACAGTCTTAACCCAACATGGGTATTGGCTTCCCAATGACCATGAAGATGAGGCCTCCTTCTTCTCGTGTTCCCCAGACTTCCCCAAAATCCGAGCTCATGTACAATTAGGGCCCAACCTTCACATTTTAAAATCAAGATCGCATTCCATATTATACCGTTTTATAACTAGATTTTATAACTAGATTTTTGTAATGTAATCTCTTAGTGCGCAAGAGCTCTGCATGACGTAATTGGGAGGCTATGTGAGGTCATCTGCCTAGAGAACGCCCGAGAACATCTCTAGAACTGAGGTCCATGAATCTGGAGTCTGTGTGAAATGGTCCTAGCTAGACCTAAAGTCACAGGGCCTCCTGAGCCTCCCTCTCAAGAAGCCTGGATTTTTCTCCGGAGAGATGAAGAACGCTACTACAGGGTATTGATCCAGGAAAGAGTGTGAGGGAATTATGGTTTGCAAAAGCTCACTCAGGCTGAGGTGTGAAAGCCTGGCTTGTCGGAGTAAAGAACATGGAACTTGAATGGCTGGTTAGATAACAGTAGCCACCATCCAGAAAGAGCTGACGACAGAGACTGATTTATCTGAACTTCTCTGAAAAGCCTGTCTTAAAATTCCATTTCTCCGACCCAGTAAGGGCTGATAGTAAAGAGCAGCTTCCGACCCTCTGGTGGAAAGAGGGAAACGGCCTGTGAGCTTGCAGCTGCAGTACAGGTATCTACAAAAAGCCAGAGGCAGGCAGGGCGGAGGCAGAACTGAGCTCCTGGAAGGAAAATCCCATCCCTCTGACTCACCGACCTTCCCATTGGCTCGGGCATGCTGGGAGTGGGAGGGGCTGCCCTTCAGGGATTTCCATGGGCTGTCTAAGCAATAGCTCATTCCAAGTTTTCTGAAGTTGGAAAAGCCATCCTTGAACTATTTATCAGCTCTCAAGAAAGCATTGAAGGAGCCCTGGTGGAGTCCAGCTGACTTCTTGAACAAAGTAGGTAACACTGGGCTTTTTACTTTCAGGAATGGTGCATAGGGGCCTCAACTGGGGGACAGAAGGGAGCAGAGACACAGGAGTGCAATCTGCCAGGCTCCCCATTAAGAGGGTAACTTAGACAAGGCAGTCTGGCCATTCCCTGGATTACCTGCTCTTCACAGTACAGGAATAAGCAGGCCCTGCCGTCCGCCAGTCCTGATTGACCCCACTCCACCCCATGGCCAAATGGAGGATATTAGCTCCTGCCTCTTATCAACGAGAGGGCACTAAGCCCCCACCTTGCTGCTTACAAATGTATAGGACATACTGCACATAGGCTAACACCATCTACAGAATATTTGAGAGCCGCCCTGGTTTCCAGCAGTCACTAATGGTAGGTGCTACACGTGAATGACCTTGTACCCGAGTCCTGTCTACACTACATCGTCTTCCATCCTCTGACCCCGTTTGCGGGATCGTATTCTGACCTTCAGTTCCCCAGACACCGACAGAGTAATCTTGGATACATTCTGCTCGGTGGAGCCTTGGCTCAGGTGACCTGTGCCTAACGTTCCCCTGAACTTTCCCAACCCTTTTGCCTACCTGGACATTGCTTGAGTCAGATCCCACAAAGTTTTCCACCTAAGTGTGAAAATACAATACTTGTAACATTTTAATCACTGGTGTACAGGTGTACACTAGTCTATCCATGTGGCTATGATTCTCATTCAACTCACCCTCCCCCTTTCCCCTCCCTTCCCCCTGCCCTGGCCTCTGTCTCAGACTTGAATCTACACCCTCATCTCCTAGAGCATCTGTTCCCAACCTGTGGGTCATGACCCCCGGGGAGGGGTGCTAGGGGGTGTTGAACAATCCTTTCACACGAGTTGCCCAAGGCCATCCTGGATATCAGATATTTACATTATAATTCAGAACAGCAGCAAGACTACAGTTAGGAAACAGCAATAGTTTTATGGCTGAGGATCACCACGACGTGAGGAACTGTGTTTTAAACAAAATCGCAGCATCAGGGAGGTTGAGAACCACCACCCACAAGCAATAGACCTCAAACCCAGCTAGTTACACCTTAGAAATGTATGGGGACATTTATTGCAGTACCAATACTCCCCACCCCATCCAGATGGATTGAGACTTGCTGCCTTTCAAGACTTCCTACAGTGAGGCTCGAACACCACATCCCTAGAGAATAAATCCCAGCTGAGAGGGGCGCAGTGTGATGGGAGGCTGCCAGGGATACTGGGTGGGGACCAGGCATGGATCACAAATATACGCAGGAACAGAAAGACTAAGAAAACAGCCTAGATGTGGAGGCCAGAGCTTACTCTCCTTGTGTGGCTTGTTCTGGAGAAGTCTTTATAGAAATCTGAGGAATCACTGAACCTCCATCTTGGTAGTTGTCTCGGTCAGGGTTTTTATTACTGTGATGTAAAGTGTCATAACCCAAAGCAAGTTGGGGAGGAGAGGGTTTATTTGGTTTACACTTCCACATCATAGTTCGTCATTGAAGAAAGTCAGGACAGGAACTCAAGCAGGGCATAAACCTGGAGACAGGTGCTGTGAAGAAGCCATGGAGGGGTGCTGCTTACCGGCTTGCTCCCTGTGGCTTGCTCAGTCTGCTTTCTTACAGAACTCAGGACTGCCAGCCCAGAGATCTTACCAACATAATGGCCTGGGCCCTCCCCCATCAATCACTAATTAAGAAAATGTCCTTCAGGCTTGTCTACAGCCTGATCTTGTAGGGGCATTTTCTCAGTTGAGGTTCCCTCCTCTCAGATGATTTTAACTCATGTCAAGTTGACACAAAACTAGCCAACACAGTAGTCCTAGTCAGGAAATGGTACTGTTCTTGAGCACTGAGCCAAGACACTTGTGGAGCAGGAGGCTCCAAAGAGCACCAACAAGGAATAGTAATAAGGCTCTCTCAACCTCCCACACTTCCCAAACCTTACCAGGATTCAAAGATGCTAACTGGGAAACAATGGCTTCTAAGATGACACAGATCAGATGGCTTGGTGACATCATCCAGTATGGACTGCAGGCATGGAATGACCTCATCAAACACAGAGATCATCCTGCCCACTATGAAAACATGGCTGCACACCAAAATTAGAAAGATCAGAGAAGAGGGGCTGATGCTGACACACACACACACACACACATACACACACACACACACACACACACACACACACACACTGCTTGTTAGATTGCTTGTCCAATATGTCTTAAGACTTGAGTTGGATCCCCAAAACCCCCAACATCACATAAACTAGATGTTTTTGTACATCCTGGCCCTTGGAAAGCACAGGCAAGAGGATCAAAAATCCAATGATTCACAACTGTCTGTAGCTCCACCCACAAGGACACCTGACACCTCTGGCTGCCTTGTACACATGTATACACATACCCACACAGAGATGCCCACAAATACACATACCTTAAAAGAAAATAGACCTTTCAAAAAGAAAATAACAAGGAAAACAAAAACTGGAGGCAATACCTTCTCTGTTCATAAACAGAGAGAAAGGCCCAAGCTCTCTAGTTAGAAAAAGATTATGAACCCAAGCAAGATGGAGGTGAATGCTGGGTGAACACAGACATTTGCACATGACATATCTCCTCTTTGTGCATTACTTTAGGTCCTAAAATCCCTCATCAACACTAAGCTGAGCAGTAGCAGGCATCCCCAGCTCCTTCTCAGCAGGCCATATTTTGACAAATATTTTAGGCCACCAGTCAAACAACCAAGAGATTGCACAAGCTTCAGTGTTAAACCTAGAATCTCTATGCAATGGGCCCATATCAAACTCAATCCACTCTAGATTCATGCTTCTATTATCAATACCCTTCCCTAATACCAGGGCATGCACTTAAAAAGCTTTGTAGTTGCTTTCTCTTTGGGATGGAAAATGTGGCTTCTTGTCTGTTTGTTTCAGCACCATTTGCTTTATAAGACGACACCTAGAATCCGTTTTTTAAAAACAGCTTTATTGAAGTAGATCTTATGAAGTGTGCCACGCATATTTAAAGTATACGTTGATAAATTAAATCTGGCCCCACAATCTCCGACCCCTGACTACCCAAGCTCGATCAGTTTTCTAGAATGTCATGGTGGTCTGAATTCATATGTGATAGCTACTCCTGCTTAACGCCCTTCACTCAGTGGAGTCACGATGAGATTCACTTGTGTTTTAATGGTGGGTGAATGTTTAGCTCTGACCAAAGTTTCTGACAGAATAACGTTACGGTAAACATATTTGTTTTTGATTATGGTTTCAGTGGGGTATCTTTAACTGTCACCTTGACTCAATTGTCTGGGAAGTGAATCTCAGTTGAGAACTGGCTGCATCAGATTGGACAAGGAACCGTGCCTGTGGAGGACCATTCGTTCACTAAAGGCTGGCTTGCAGCCAGCAGCACAGGGACATTCACTTCTCTGTGCTCTTGACTGTGGACAGCAAGTAACTAGCTGTTCGAGTTCCTGCTTTGACCTCCCCACACACAGACTGTTTCCTGGAATTGTAAACCAAATAAACTCTGTCTTCTCTAGGTTGTTCTTGGCAGGACATTTATTTTATCGCAGCAAAAAAGAAAAAAAGTGAAACTAGATAGAACAAGAAGCTTGGTCCACGGTTTCTTAGCTTCATGCACTAGGCCATGACCCCATGACTGTGGCGAGAGCCATCCCTATCATGACACACAGGAGTCAGAGACAAGTCGCCCCTAAGGATCTGTCCCTGTGGCCGACTTCTTTAGCTACATTGCACCTCTTAAGGTTTCCAGAACATCCAAAGCTAGTGCCAGCAGATGGAGACCAGAGATCCATCACCTGGGTATTGGGGACACATTCCATATTTAAATTACAATAAGCATCCATTAAAAGCTCACTCCCTTTTAATGCAGAAAAGCATCTCATCATAGGAATATATCAGAATATGATTCTCCATCCCCTCGTTGATGTACATTTGGGTTATCCCCAACTTTGGCCTGTAAGGGAGTGGTTCTGGTACTCTGGTCTGGAATCTGCATGAGAAATCTGAATGACCTGTTCCTCAATTGGTTCTTGATCGATCAATAAAGATGCTAGTGGCCAATGGCTGGGCAGAAGAGGCAGGACTTCCAGGTTCCCACTGGCAGTCTTGTAAATACAGGTGGAGGAAAGAGGATTGTCATGTTTTGGAGGGAGAGAGAGTCACCAGCCACATGAGATCTCAGGTTGAGTGGCCATTGGCCATTCCCAGACCGGGCCTGTGGTATCAGGCAGAAGATTAGAAATGTAACTAAAGGCAGATTTAGGGTGTTCAGCAAGGAGAATGTAACCAAGCAATTAAGCTGAGGGCAGATTTAAAGGTGTTGATCTGGGTAAAGACAAGGGCACACTAGCCTAGGGAGGCTTAGAAATGCCAGGCCATTGAGCTAAAAGCATATTAAAAATAAGCATGTGTGTGTATGTTTCATCCATGGATCCAGGGGGTGGTAGTTCGGTCCACCCAGAGCTTAAAGCAGGGTAGTAGAAACTACACACTATATGGGACTATTGCAAATGAAGTGTGCTCTGATTCTTCTTCTTCATGTCTTTGCACAGAAGTATGCCTCCATCCACTAGCTGTGAAGTAGCTGTGACCAATGGGTGTGTGCAGAGCTGTTGAGGAGCAGTCTTTTGGGGCAATTGTCTTAGCAATCCACAAAAATTCCAGTTGCTTCTTGTCCTTACCCACACTTGGTATTGGCAATCTTTTCTGCTTTAAATCTTTTCATGATGTATTTTGCCATGGTTTTAATTCACATTTCCCTAGTAGCACATGACAGTATCTTTTCATTCTCTTGTTTACCACACATTGCCATGTGCATCTTTCTTGATGAGGTATCCTTTAGGACTTTTCTCCACATCTTTATTATTTTGAGCTTCGAGATTTATTTGAGGTTTGCCTTGCCAATATAACTCAGTTGGGAGAGAGTTGGGATGAAGATGGAAATCCAGATGTGTGTTATACAAAATTTTCTTTCAGCATGTGGCTTGAGTTTTTGTTTTATCAATAGAAGTTATTGATATTAAAGAAGTCCCACTCACTCATCTCTTTTTTTTTAATTTTAAAGATGTATTTTTACTGTCTTTGTGCTTCTGTCAGACTCAAGCTGAGGGGACAGGCTAGTTGGTAAGGTGCTTACTTGCCTTGCAAGCATGAAGAAGTGAGTTCAGTTCCCAGAGCCCATGTAAAAAGTGTCAAATATGGTAGCGTGTACTTAGAATACCCACTTCTCGGAAGGTAGAGACAAACTGGTCCCTGGGGCTCATTGGCAAGCCAGCCTAGAACACTTAGCAAGTTCCAGGCCAATGAGAGACCCTGTCTCAACAAGAGGTGTTGGTTCCTAAGGGGCAACACCTGAGTTGACCTTTGACTTACACACGCACACGGACATGTACATATATGACTACCCCCTACACACACACACACACACACACACACACACACACACTCCTACCTGGATTTACCCTCAATGTAGTATCTCTCTGAATTCTTTCTTTTCCCCATTGGTCAGTCACATTGTCTTCATCACTGTCTATTTGTGGTAAATCGTCACCTAAAATAAAATAGTGTAGGCCCCTAATAGCTTGATTTCTTTTCCACTGCAAGATGTTTTGCTTATTCTATTTGCATTTTCCATTTGAGTATTAAAACCAACATCAATTTCCATTCTTTGTGGGAGGAGGAAAGGTGATTACAAATTTGTGATTCCTTGGATGAGTTCATTAAGAACCTGTGTCTTGACATTACTGAATCTTCCAATCCATGAAGACATTACCTTTCTCCACAAAGTGGGTTTTAAAAGATACTATCTGGTATGTAACACCTTTATAAAGTCATAAGTGTATATTTTTAAACGTGCTGTAGTTGTTTATTTTTGTGTTTGAAAAAATACTGACAGGGCCAAGTTTTGTGTCTCAATCAACATTGCTAGTGCTGAACAACCTATGTGCAGCCAAGAGCAGGGGCTGAATGGAAGGCATGTGTCTGGATGTCGGTAGAAACTTTGCTGTGCACTGCACAGAAGGCACAGCTGACAGTTTTGGAGATTCATTGTCCATGTCTCAGGGTCTTGAAGAGCTTCTGGTGACTTCTGAGTCGTAGGCTGAGAGCATCTTCCAGGAGACAGACATCCACTGCCCCACAATGAACCACCTTAGACTTACCCACTCACTCCTGGGACAATAAAAGGCCCAGCCACAGTACTTCAGAACAGAACAGACAACTGGCTTCCTGTTGCCTAGCAACCAACAACCACACACTTAGAAGGCTTCTAGTTGGAAGCTGGAAATAAGTTCCCTTTTCTTCCTTTCTCTCTTTTTTGTCCATCTGTCTTTCCTTCTCTTTCCTTTTTTCATTTTTTAAAACCAGTTTCTCATTATGTAACCCCAACTTGCCTAGAATTTACTGACCCCCCTGCCTCTGCCTCCCTAGTGTTGGAAATGTAGGTAAGTCCCATAGTCTTCAGCCTTTTCTTCCTCGTCCCTCTCTCTCATTCCCCTCTCCCTTCTCTTTTTAGCTCTTTCTTTTGGTTTTTAAATCCTCTTTTGATCAACGTAAAACTTGTGCTTCTCTCTAGCCAACTCCCTTAGATCTACATCGTCCCTACTTATGCTTTTCTTTCATACAATTCTGGGTAAGCCAGAATAAAGGTTGGCGTTGGCATAGCACAAAAAAAAAAAAAAAATCAATTTTGCTTTTCCCTTGTGTCTCCCTGCTCTCCAAGGAGTTTTCTGTGACTGCTACCTTCCTTGACCCCACCAGAAACTAAGGAACAACACAGTGCTCACACCCTCCAGCCAAGACTTAGAACCTTACACCAACAGACCAAAATAAAGCTGTGAGCCAGGCTCCTCCGTGGTGCATACCTACAATCTAAAGGGCCCTGGTTCAATCCCAGGTTTCATCACCAATGTTATGAAAAACATAAAAAGGGTGGGGGGATATGTTCTATGGAGGCTTGGTGAGGTGTTGGGGAAGGAGGTACCTCTGCAGGCCCATGTTGGGCATCCCCCCCCCCCAGACCATTCATATGACGGTATAGTATAGAGTTCATTCAGGGAATGGGGGAAGGGAGTTAAGAGAGTAGTAGGGGCAGAGAAGAGAAGAGGAAAAGAGGCCAGCCATGAGAATATGGGGGGAAGGGTGGAGAAAGGGGTGAGAGCAAGAGAAGCAAAGCAAAAGCAAGAGGGCAAGAGAGTGAGGAAGGGACAAGCAGCCATTTTTACAGTGCCAGGTAACTGGAGTGGAGTTCAGAGAGAATCCCAACAAGTTCTATGAGCCAAAAATATACATGAATCAAAGCACTTTGTACTCAGTCTTCAGGGTTCTTCTGGATGCCCTAACGTATTCAACATTCTCTTCTCGGTAGCATGCTAGGAAACACAGAACGACATTGAAACGCAGAGCTAAAATGGCAGAAAAAGCCAACTCAGTATTTTCCATTTTCTAGCCTAAAGTTTAAGGCGGGGTCATGCGACTAATTTGGTCCCACAATAGGTTTGTGAGCCAGGATCTTTCTCTCTCTCTCTACAGCAGACACCATAGGAACCTGTGTCAAGGATCTTTCTCTCCCCCTACAGCAGACGCCATAGGAACCTGTGTCAAGGATCTTTCTCTCCCCCTACAGCAGACGCCATAGGAACCTGTGTCAAGCGACTTCAATATATGAAAGGGGGCAGGCAGGCCCATAGACTTCGTGGAAATGAGAAACAAGCCTTTCTGTGTGCAGTCACCACAGTTAGGGGCTTCTCTGTTACTCTGAACCGCATCAGAGAGGATAGCCAGGGTTCACGCTGCAGCTGGGACACAGTGCTAAGTTACAAAGAGCTTTGTCCCTAAAGGTCACCTGATGGGCACCTTTTTACCTTTTATTTGTGTGTGTGTGTGTGTGTGTGTGAGTGAGTGTGCACACTAGCAACAATACTGAAATCACAGACACCATTTACAAAACCAGAACCATCACCAAAAGTCATCAAAGTGATCTCTGTGCAGTGTGTAAAGGAAGTCTTCAGCAGGAATTTCAGAAACCCTTCTCCATGAGATCTTTAGCACATCTTACTTAATGTGTGTTTCCAGCTGCAGGTTGGGGGCGTAGACACCTCTGCCTGTCCCTTGGCAGTGCCCACATAAGGGAAACTTTCCTCCCAGAGGTGTGCTGGATTGCTGTCCCTGCCATGGGGTTAACGTCAAAACAATTCTGCAACAGGAAGAACCGGGAGGCGGCTGCCTGCTCATCTGACAAAAATCCCTCCTTCGGCAGGAAGACTGGAGGTGGTTTTTATCTGATGCGAGGTTACGTAACACCGTCTCCCTCAGAAATATCCTCTATCAGGAATGGTTGCTCCAGCCCACAAATAAGTAACCAAAGCTCTCTTTGGAGGCTCCAAGCTTTCCTTGGATGTCCCTGGGAGCCATCCATATGGATGTAGCAGGAGACAGCACTGAAGATGGTGGTCTCTCACAATGAAGCAGAATAGGGTCTCCTGAGAGAACTCCAGAGTTGCAGCTTAACCATGTTCCCTTCATGCAGGGACTGCTTTTCACTGGGTGGAGCTGAAACATCTATTTAGAGCTAATTTCGAAAGGAGCAAAGTGGGTGCTGAGAGAAAAAGCAGGAAGAAACAGCTGGGCAACACATTAATCTCAGCATGGCAGAGACATCCGTGTGAAGAAGGAAGCAAGATCCTTGGGACAGTTTCTGCCCCACGGGGCTCGGGAATTTAGAATTCTTTCGGATGTGCAAAGTCTTTTTGACATGGACATCCAAGAGATGGTCTCAAGTGACAAGAACAAGAAAGGGTGTTGCAAATCTGCCACTACCCTTTGCTGATCCTTTGCAGTTCCTAAAGCTCACTGCTGTCACATAAAGGGGACCAGCTTATGAGAATGGATGCCTAAGAAGAGACCCAATGAGTACCGTCCGTGTGTGTCCAGATTGGTAGGTCTGGATGGAGGCGTGTTCCCACAGTGAGAGCCGGGCTTGTGAAGACTCAGATTGTCCTGTAACCCACCGGCTGCTCCCAGGCATCCAGGTCCTAATACATCTGCTAAAGGCCCGGCAGGACAAAGGGGCAATTTGCTGTTCTACTAGAGGCCAATCTCCTCACAGAGAAGCCAGAGGCTGATCTATCCAGTGTCTAACTCCACTGCCAAATGCAACCGGAATGGGTTCAGTTCAACAGTGGGGTGAAACTGTGATTTAGAAACTGCAAAGTAAGAACTCAGGAACGTGTAAGATACTCCGGGTGTTGTGCCCAAACATGCTTATTTCTTTAAACTGCAGGTCTGTGTGTGATAAACACACATACTCACACTCGAAGCACCACTAACGTGTGGACAATAAAGTGGCATTCTCTCTGGAGTCTGGTTGAGAATCATCAAGTTGGGCACTGTGGAGAAGGCTCACAAAGGCAGGGGAGCTGAGATCAAATCCCAGAGCCCACATAAGGCCAAGCACAGTTGAAGGCGAGGACTAATACTCAAGGTGGTCAGTCCCCTTACTTCCATACTTGAGCCATGGTGCAGAAAGTCACACACATACTCATACTCGAGCACACACACACACACACACACACACACACACACACATGGGGGGAGGGTGAGAGAAAGAGTAAGCCAAGGCACATGCGATGGGTTAGAGGTTACAAATGAAACCGTCATCACTAGAAATTGATACCATGGGTGTAACTGCTGCTTGGCAACGTGCCTGCACTGCCTGTACCACACCCATCACTCTGTAAGTGTGATGTCGGATGGTGCAGTCGCTCTCTTTTTGTCTGGTGAGGCTAGGAGTGGACCCCTTGGCACTCAGACCCTAGAAGCTGTTCACTCGTGCGAGCTACTAACTCAGACTTCCTAGAGTCAAGCTGCCTAAAGCCATGGAAGGGGAGAGGGCAGGCTCTGGAGATGGCCCTGGGCTGACCAGTGGCTTTCTTGAGGTGCCACCTGTAACAGATGAATTGTTTGGGAATGTTCAGCACTTCCTCCCTCCCTCTGTTGGTTCTAGTCTGACTTCTGAACAGAATTACCTGACTTCAATACAGTCATCTTCCCTTCTGACTGCAAATGAGAGACAAAAGGCTGTAGGAAAACATAAAGAAAAAAAGGGATAGCAGAAGGTTCATACTTGTAACAATGCTGGCCAGAGTCCTTGTTAGAAGAGCAGAATGCTCCAGAAATGCAACAGAGCAGAGCCGGAGCTGTGTCTTCCGGCACCAGCAACCTAGTGAAGAAGACACGTGACACAACAGATAGGTGTGCAGCAGTAATTAAAGGCCTGGTATCTGGCCATAGACTTTGGCAGGTCGGTGGTAGGCCTGGAGTCTAGGGATAAGAGCAGCCGTTCATGTACATGCAAGTCACCGGGACCCCTATTGGCCTGTTTTCTAAATGGCTCAGGCTATAGTAAAGATCACCAGCTCACTTATTTAAAAAGGTGTTTTCCTAAATTCCATGCCAGATCTGCTAAGGGGGATGTTCAAAAGAGAGGCATCAAATCAGTGTGTGTGCATGAATATGTGTGTTTGTGTGTGTGTGTGTGAGTGTATGTGTGTGAGTATATGTGTGTGTATGTGTTTGAGTGTATGTGTGTGTATGTGTGTGTATGTGTGTGTGTGTGTGTGTGTGTGTAAGGAAGCCTAAAGTTGATGTCACAGACCATCCTCAATTGCCCTCCACCTTATTTGGGAGACAGGCTCTCTCACTGAACCTAGAGCTTGTCACTTTAGATAGCCTGGCTGACTAGTAAGTCCCAGCCATTCTGTTTCTGTCTCCCCAGAACTACCGTGTCTGCTTGTCAGGTTATCGCTGTTTCTAACGGCACACAAGTGCTTTCCTGGCTGAGCCATCATCTGGAATTAGCATTCCTTCTGCTTTGTTTTGTTTTTTTTCTAATGTGTCTGGGTGTTTTGTCTGCATATGTATCTTTACACTACATGCATGCCTGGCGCCTATGGAGGCCCAAAGAAGGTGTCAGATACCCTGGAAATGGAGTTACCGATGGTTATGAGCCCCCGAGTGAGAGCCAGGAAATGAACCTGGGTCCTCTACAAGAGAACCCAGGGCTCTTAAACACTGAGCCGTCTCTCCAGCCTCTAAACTGTTATCCTCAGTGAGTCCTCATGTGGCTCTTACAACTAGGCAAGTTTGGAAGTGGTCTGGCCTGGGTATGGCGTAATGGGAACTAATTCCAGACTCGTTTTACCTGGGTGTCCTGTTTTTGTGTTTTTCCAGCCTCCTCACTCAACAACACTCGTTGCAGCATATCCCTACCAGGCCTCCAGACTTCTGGACACCCCACACACCTTCCCACCCCAATGTTCCCCCCCACCCCGGGCCCAGTAAGATGGCATGTAACTTTTACTCCCAGAAGCTTCCCGGCAAACAGCTGAGATCCCAGACCACGCTCTGTTTCTCCTTGCTTCCCTTTTATTAGGTGATAAAGGGCTCCCATCTGTGGTGTAGCCCGGGGAGCAACGAAGGCACACTGTGGTGATAAAGGGTGGAAGGAGAGGAGAGGGTGCATCTGGGAAGAGGGGTGGCAGTGGTAAAGAGGGATGTTTATGGGTCAGGAAAGCATGCCTGTAGCCATTTGGCAAACTGTGCTAGAACATGCCTTAACAAAGAGACAAATGGAATGTCCTCCTAAGCCTTCTTAGGAGTGCTAGCCAAAGCTGCCCTAGTGACGGACGACTGCATAGTATTGATTCTGTACGTGCTGGGTGAGCAGGCTAGGGATTGCGTTTGATGATACCAATAGGCTTGCTATTGCTTCCCTGATGGGGAATTGCTCTCCTCCTTGGGTACCTTGGCTTCAGATAGTTCAGAAAGGATTAGTGAGGAATTCTGTTGCAATTGCTGTTTGAAACTGAGAGAGAGAAAAAAAAATGGGGAAGGGGGGGGGGAAGAGACATGATGCCAAAAAATGAAAACTCATTTTAGCTCTTCTATTAAAGCCAGATGTATTTTAGGCCCTGTCTCTAGGCAACTGCATAATGGTAATATTCTCGAATCTTTTTTTTTTTTTTTTTAAGACTCACAACTGTCAGAGTCAGTAAAGGTCAGAAGGTAATTATAAGATAATAAGGATGACATACGAGAGACAGAATCACTCCAGGACGCTTGGGAAGCACTGACATTTTCTATTCCGCATTTATTTTCAGGAACTCTGAGATCTCACCCTGGGCATGCGCACTGCCCCCTTCAGCAAGTGTCCTGTGCAATCAAACCCGAACAGGGCACCGGCCTGGCGCCTGGTCCTCAGTCCCCACGTCTCTCGGATCACTCCTCGATCAGTGCAGCCCCGTCGTGTGCAGGGCCCTGCTCTCCTTAAGGAGGGTGGGCAACAGACACCGCAGAAACCTTTCCACCTGGCTATCGCCTCAGAGGGCAGACCCGAGGCTCGGGACAAATACTGAACTTAGAGAAGGGGGGGAGAGTGGAGAAAGGAAGAGACAGTCGGAAGGCTGTGGATATGCCCAGCTTGGCGTACGACGAACCGGTTCGTCATTTTGGATGTTGTCGTTTACTGAGTTCCCGAGCGCTTCGCTAAGCCGGTCCGGTTTTCGTGTTCCCTATGGCACCATGTTCACCAGCTGTGGGTAGAGGATTCCGGTTCTATGCAGGGAAGAGCTGGGTCTTGGAGCAGTTAGGAGCATCTCTAGCTCCCTCACTTGCTACACACTCAGAAGTTCTCATCCTTACAAGGCTCTTTCTCAGGTTCTATGATGTAATCCGTGTGAAGATGCAGCCCTTCTGGATATAGGAACACTCGGGGCATCCAGGAGCTGCGGACGTAAGGACTTCAGAGCTTGTACCGCCTGGAAAGTCCCTTTCCAGACTCCCCACTCTTCCACCTCCAGGCAGCCCTCCTAATTCTGCTGCTAGGGAGGGTCACTGCCACTTCTGGAATATTCTTCTGCAGCATCTGCTCCACAGTCCATCCTAGTTAAGACCGGATGGACTCCCTACACCCTCATCCATTCATAGCACTCACCACCGTGTAAAGCACCGTGATTTTTTTACTCTGTGTGTGTGTGTGTGTGTGTGTGTGTGTGTGTGTGTGTGTGTCCATTGAGGCCAGAATACGGCATCAGATTCCTTGGAGCTGGAGTTACATGTGGTTGTAAGCTGCCAGACACTGGTGCTTAGGACCCAAATTCAGATCCTCCAGAAGTGCTCTTATAAAGCCCAACCAACCTCGTTTTTGAAGAAATTCCATTGGGTATGAAGCCAGGAGCTAAACTCCAATCCCAGGAGGAAAACCGCAAAGTATAACTTGAGCAAACATCCCATAACACCAGCCCCTTCCCCCCACACCCAACAACAGCCGCTCAGGCTACAACAGCAGGGTCAAGGTAACCGAAGACATTCTGAAGAGAACAGATAGCTTGGTCATCCTCTTTGTCAGGGTGGTTTTTGTCCCCGGGTTGGGTTCCTGCAGATTGCTCCAGAAATGCAGTTTTAAAAATATTAGCTTACTGATCAGCGTGGAAATTCCCCAAGCTTGCTGTAACCACAATAAAAGTCCTGCACCCCTAGGCTTGGGGCTCTCACTCTGACCCACTGCGACTAGGATGGTGAGAGACCTTGTACGTGATAAAGGCCCTTCCGTGTTTGCACTAGAATTGACTCCTCAGTGGTCTTTGGGGTCCCTGAGACTTGGGCATAATCTTCTTCATCACTGACCCAGCTCCCTGGCCATGTGTTTTCACCTCTGACTCTCAGGATTCCACTTTGAAAAAGCTGTAAACACACCCACTTATTAGCGTGATCTTGTCCTAGCCAAGGCCCCACCTAGATGTACAAGAGCTGTTGAACAAATACTTGTGTGTATTTCTCCTTTCCCCTCTCCCTCGCCTCATCTCTCCAGGTCACACACCTTATTAGAATAGGAAGTCTGACCTTCCTACTTGTAAGAAAAAAAAAAAAGTAAAATTCCATCGGTCAGTGAGAACAGAATAAGTGGTGGCTCCAAGACCAAAGCAAGTGGGGGTGTGGGTGTGAATCTGCTGGAGGAAGAATGGGGTGAAGAGCTAAGCGCCATGGGCTCCTGAGACTGCTCGAGGAATCTTGAACCACGGAGGAGATCTAAAGTGGCTCCCAGCAAACCAGTGAGACAGAATACAGAACCTGAGCCTAGGGTAATGGCTGCTTCTCCATCTTCACAGGAATCCTCCTAGGTGACCAATCCCCTTCCCTACAGAGTCACAGGCAAGCCAATCAGATTCAGCAGGATAGCGGAGTGTAATGCCCTGTTTGGCCCTTGGTTATGTAACCGCACCCTAATTAGCTGAAAAGTTGCATATGTGTCCTGAACAATAAAGTTAGACCTGCCCCTCAGTGCCGGCCTCCGAAGTCCGAAATCCCAGGTATCTTTGGTGGGCTATGGCTCCACTCCTCCCACCCCTTTTCTGGTTCTGGTTCCGACAGACAAGTAACATTTGTTTCCTTTCCTCCCCCACCTTCCTTTTTAAATTGCTGTTGAGGCTTGGCTGGCAAGACAGCCTTCGTTCTGTTTCCCAGTAGTTTGGTTCAAGCATTTATAGACTGATTCCTAGATGGTGCACAGAATATGTTCATGGCCTGCAGCAGACAGACCTCAGCAACCAATTCATATGCTATAACAAGTAGAGCTAAGGGGTAACTACATCTTGGAGGTCCTCCAAAGATCCAGGGACTTCAGAGAAGGCATATCATCCAGGGATGCCAAGCTATGCTACTAGACAACCAAGAGTGACTTGGGCCAAGAAGGGGTGGAAAAGTGCTCCAAGCAGAGGTGCTTATGAAGCAGCAAGAGATAGTAGCTGCAAGTGATTTTGTTACTAACTATAGGTTGTGGAGGATAGTATCTTATGTGTTATACAAAGGACTTGGATTGTACCTTTGAAAACTCAGCTGATCCGATTTGTATTCACAAAGCTCATCTGAGTGCAGGATGGCTGTATTCCAGACTTTCTAAGGATAGCAAAGAAGAGCTGGGTATGGTGGTCCATGCCTGCAATCCTAGCACTCAAGAAGTTGATGCAGGAGGATTGCTGTCTGTTTGGTATAAATAAGATCCTGTCTCGAAACAAGGGAGGGAGCTTAGTTTAAAAGAGGTATTTTAATGGATAAAACAGTTTCTGTAAACTCATGAAGACTGGACTTGAGTCCCTAGCACTTGCTGTGAAAAGCTAGGTGGATGTGGTGGCCCATCTGCTATCCCACAGCTTAAGAAGCAGAAAAAGAGGATCCCCGAAGAAGGCTGGCTAGCTAGGTTATCCAAATCAGCAGGTTCTAGGTTCAGAAAGAGAGCTTGCCTCTCCATTAGTGAAGTAAAAAGTCATTAGAAAAAGCACATGACATTAACTTCTGGCCTCTACAAGTATGTACAGGAACATGAATGCACACTCACACACTCACTTGTGCCCACACATGCAAATATAATACACTCATGCACATCATACACACACACACACACACACACACACACACACACACACACACACACACAGCTAAAAAGCATGAAAACATCAAAACTAAATTCTAAAAAAAAAATTCAAGGAAGACGAGATTATTTTCAATGAAGAAGCATTTCCTGCCTACTTGTTTATGATATACCTAGCCTCCCTCAAGCTGACAAGAGAGAACACAGAACCAACAGAAACTCGTATCACCAAGAGGATACCTTAGAATGAAATGCTTATCCTGGAGAGGCCAGAGGCTCTGTACCTGATGGTCCACTGAAGTAAGCCAAGGGCTGCCAGCCCCCAGAGACCAGAGAGTCTCCAGGCAAGAGCGTCTATTTTGAGGTTGCCTGAAAACCAAATTCACAGAAAGAGCCGCACTTGACGTCAGTTCTAATCACAAGGACTTGACTGACCCACTTCTTAGGGACTTTCCGGGCCCAGAAGTTTCTTGTTGGAAGCACACTGCTTGTGGCTAGTCATGAATTATCATCTGAATCACTCAAAACAAATGAAAACAATTTTCAAATTCTGGTAAACATCCAGAAATCTGGAGATTTCACATAAAAATTGGGTTCCAGCCCCTCGCAGAAAAGAACCAGAGAAGAGTGGTTCCATTTCTTCTCTGACACAGTGGGCTGGGGTAAGGCCATGGCTGCTGCCTCTCCCTGTTGCTGCCTACTCTGCCTCCGGAGCAGAGAATGGTCTCGTTTGTGGACCACTCTGTGACCTTTCGGCATTCAGATGATCTTCAGAAACTGACCTCGAATGACCATGGAAGAACTCTCCCCCCATTTCCAGTCTGGGTTTATCAGTTTATCTAAATTACCTATTGAGTCCTGCCAAAACATTTTCCCCTGGTAGATTACTCAATGCCAATAAAAGCTGGGCATCTAAGAGCAGAGAATATAATAAACAATATAAAAGAAGACAGGAGGGGAAATGTGGACTAGATTGGGAAAGCGGCCATAGGAAATCAGATCCTGAGGACCCAGCAACCCGGCTATTAAAAAAAGGAAAAACAAAGGAAAGGGGGAAATACATGAAAAGTGACAGGGTGAGGCCTGGGAAGGAAATGAAGGAGAATTGTCTCTCAACAGGAAGTTGGAGGAGATGTGGCCGTGTGGGTAGGCAGGTAGACTTCCCCCACAAGTCACAAGGGCTAATGTTTAACAGCAAAACGTTAATATCAGCGTGCTTTTCCAGCCTTCTAGTCACTAGACTTAGCTTTCCTAGGACTTTGAATGAGGTGCTAAGTGCACAGTATACTAACCGGCAGGGGTGAGTTTTATCCAGTTCAAAATCAGTGCCCCAGCCAAGAGAGAGAGAGAGTGACAGACAGACAGACAGAGACAGAGAGAGCGAGAGAGAGGCAGAGAGAGACAGAGAGAGAGAGAGCATGAGCGAGCGATGGAATGTTTCCCCAGATGGTTTGGCTCTTTAATATCTACAAACATTTCGAAACCACTTAAACTATTTTCAGTGTTTTCTGTGCCGTTGCATTAGGTGAAGACTGCTGCCTTGCTTATTTCCTGGTTTTTATTATTATTATTATTATTATTATTATTATTATTATTATTATTATTATTATTATTATTAATTTCCTTTGCTCTCTCTCGAAACATCGTTTGGCCCTGGGAGGCTATGGTTGATCCACAAAATTGGGACTTGGGGGTATGAAGTAATAGTTGGAGAGCTGAGAGGAGCGACAGTTGGTTTTGTCATTCAAAGCCTTGTGATTCCTCCTTCTACCTCGGTTCTCCCAACGAGCCTTGAGTTTGATGATGGATATTTGCGGCATGCACATTGCCCACATCAAGATAAGACCATGTCCCCTCACATACAGGATTTGACTGGAGCTGGACAAGAGCTGCCACGCAGCTTGATTACTACAGAAAAGGAAGAAGCCGTCAGTTGGCTAAGACACGGGGATTGGACAAAAAGTTTTTGCCCCTTGAGAACTGGGAAGAAAACACCAGGAAAACCTATTTCCTGAGGCCACTCTCTCTGCCCTCTACTATATAAGGAACTTCTCTATCTAAAGGCGTGCATGAAGAACACGCAACAGCTTCCAGATAAGGCACATGGCAGTCTTGAGTATGGTAATGCCATAAACACACCCCTTTCCTTTTGTAAATTCTAGTAGTGTTCCCCTACAGGATTCAACTGTCTGGAAAAAGCAATGAGAACCAGGCTAGAGAGATGGTCCAGCAGTTAAGAACGCTGGTTATTTTTCCAGAGAACCCAGGTTCAATTCCCTGCACCCACACGGAGGCTCGAAACCAACTAGGACTCCAGTTCCAACGGATTACACACCCTGTTCTAGCTCCAAGGTCACCAGGCATGCACCTGGTGCAAAGACAAACATTTAAGGCCAAACACCAATCATCATAATCATTATAATCATCATCATCACTCACGAGTAGCAAAGTGTTATATTAATGTCATGTCAATTTAAATGGCAGAAAATTAAACATATATCATAAAAAAAATCAATGAAGATTTAAAAACACTTGAGTGGGGAGCTGCAGGTGTGGGGGAGGCTGTAGAGATGACTCTGCAGTTAAAATATTGGTTGCTTTTGCAAAGAATCTGCACTTGGCTTCTAGTGACCACATGTAGACCCACCTCATGTCATCCCAGTTCTACCGTCTTCGGGCTGCCTCACACACCAGGCATGTACATGGTTCATGTTCACATAATGCAGGCAAGGCACTCACACATATAAAAAGCAACAAATATACTTATTTAAAAAAAAATACACTTGAAGTCTGTTATCCTTGTTGTCCGATAAGAGCAACAACTCATGTCAGACTGCAAAAGCTGATGCTGCTTTTCACATTTTGTTTTGGTTTTGATGACTCAGATGGCTTAGAACTTTATGTGTCAATGTGAAGTTCTAATTCAAGATTTCTTCCTCTTCCTCATGATACCTGGACTCCAGCAACCCTTGGAGCATAGTGATGGGTAGAGGAAATAGAACTTCTTTATAAAAGAATAATTAAACTAATTCTCCCAATAGTTACTGACCATCTACTATAGGTCAGTTGTCCAAAGCATTAGAAATGTATCAGTGAATAAGAGACTGTGAGTCAGGCTAGCATAGGGAATAGCTTAGCATTAGAACTCCTCCTGTTTTGGGCTCTCCATACACTCCTGTTCTAATAATGGACCCAGGAGTCTTGAGCGATCTAGGACTTCCACTGGCATCAAGCTGCGCATATATTTTTTTTTCTCCAAACAAAGGACTAAGTTTCTCTTCCCTAAATGACCATCAAGTGTGGACTGTTTCTATGCAATTGGACTCCAGTTATATCCTGGTAGGAGGGCTGGTCTATCCTGAACGAGCCTTGGGTGTGAGTGTAAGAAAGCCAACTGCTCTCTCTGTGAACTGTTAGGGAGAATCCCCTGTTTATGAATGTGTAAATGGCCATGAATGTGATCGAAAGCAAATGCAACAAGGGAAAGGACACAGAAGTGAGCAAAAGATTATAATTCAAACCTGTCCATCAAAACAGAGAACTACCTGCACCAGGCCCCCTTGAAACCAGTTCCGCCTTATCTTGAACCCATAAAGGGAAGTCCACAGCACCTTGGTAGATCCTTGAGGAGTCAGTCTTGACAGCATACTTCTGTCTGATCTACACTACCACTTCACTTTTGAATCTTCTGAATAAAGTTTCTTCCCTACTTTGCAGTCCCTATGAACCTTTATTTTGAGTCTTTGGAAAGACACCAAGAACCTAGAAAGCACTGACTCAGACCCTGAATATTAGTAACCACTGGACTTCTAAAAGAGCCCAGGAACTGAACCTTTTGGTTTGGTAATTCTGACTGCAGAACACATCTCTTGAAATCACTGCATATGTGAGCATCTTTAGGCACTTTCAGTGGACTGTGAAGGACACGGCTGCCTTCTGTGAGCAGCCAGAGCGTGATGTCTTTCCCACAATGAAATTGTGGTGGGAGGAAATCCTTCTAGGCTTATTTAAACCTCCACCAATGTGGATTAGCTGGTGCTCAAAGAATGGCTTGTCTACTGGACATCATACATCCCATGATCGTATTTCAACGTATACTAGGTT
This sequence comes from Micromys minutus, assembly GCF_963924665.1. Taxonomy (NCBI): domain Eukaryota; kingdom Metazoa; phylum Chordata; class Mammalia; order Rodentia; family Muridae; genus Micromys; species Micromys minutus. The sequence goes on from NC_137985.1 coordinate 43,178,532, forward strand.
GTTAAGAAAGTTGTACAAAATATCTTTGAGATTAATTAAAAATATGTAGAGTCCTATTATTCCTTTTGAATCAGATATCCATATAGCAGTTTGTTTTGAATTATTCCAAAGAAGGAGGTAAGAGACCCTCAGGACTCAAAGGGAGGAACCCTAGATGAAATGTCCTACAGTGAGGAGAGGGAACTTGTAGAGCCCACCTCCAGCAGAAAGACAGGGCATCAAGTGAGGGATGGGGCTGCCATTCCACAGTCAAAATTCTGACCCATAATTGTTCCTGTCTGAAAGAACTGCAGGGATGGAAATGGAGAGGAGCCAGAGGAAAAGGAGGTCCAAAGTGGGATCCAGCTCAGAGGGAGGCCCCAGGGCCTGACATTATTACTGAGTATGGAGCTTGCATATAAAAGGACCTATCATGACTACCCTCCGAAAAAAACAACAAGCAGCTGACAGAGTCAGATGCAGATATTTGCACCCAACTAATGAACAGAAACGCTGACCACTGTGGTTGAATTAGGGAAAAGCTGGAAGAAGCTGAGGAGGAGGGTGGCCCTGTAGGAGAACCAGCAGTCTCAAGTAACCTGGATCCCCAAGATCTCTCAGACACTGGACCACCAACCAGGCAGCATATACCAGCTGATATGAGGCCCCCAACACATATACATCATAGGTTTGGGTTCAGTTAGAGAAGATGCACCTAGTCCTCAAGAGACTGGAGGCCCCAGGGAGTTTAGAGGTCTGGTGGAGTGGGTAGGATGAAGATATCTATGTGGAGACAGCAGGGACAGGGAAGCGGTATGGGATGTGGAACAGTCAGAGGGTGGACCCGAGTGGGAATAAAATCTGGAGTATAAAAATAAACAAACAAATAAACAATTTTGTAAAAGCATAAAGTTTTCCTTGGCTATGGCTTTTGATACTCTGGTAGCAAAACTTTTGCTTTCTTGGACATACTTAATTCCTTTAATAAACCCCTATTCTATAATGTGAAGAAGAACAAGAAGAAGAAGAAGAGGAAGAATGTGGCTGGAAATAACTAATACTACATTATAAATCCAGAAAGTTCTATTTCCATTTTGGTCACAGGAGCTTTCTCTTCTTACATTTTCCTCAGGTACCACGCCTGAAGTGCAAATGTCTGGCTTCTCTACCAACTCAGTTGTGTCATGTGATGTTTTGCTGAAAACAGACAGGTGAGAGGGCACGCAATGTTGAGAAGGAAACTGTAGAGACCATATCCAGAGTTTAGGCATGGCTTCTGGTTGAAGAATAAGGCCACCCCACCCAACACTCCCTGATCTCAAAAATTTTTAACCCAGAACTGACTGCTCCTGTCTAAAGGAAATACATGGAAAAAGAATGGAGCAGAGACTAAAAAGGCCACCCAGAGACTGCCCCACCTGGGGATCCAGCCCATATGCAGCCACCTAACCCAGACACTATTGGGGATGCCAAGAAGTGCTTTCTGACAGGAGCTTGATATGTCTTCTGAGAGGATCTTCCAGAGCCTGACAAATACAGAGGCGGATACTCGCAGCCAACAACTGGACTGAGAACTAGGTCCCCAATGGAAGAGTTAGAGAGAGGACTGAAGGAGCTGAAGAAGCTTGCAACCCCATCGGAAGAACAACAATATCAACCAACCAGACCCCCTAGAGCTCCCAGGGACTAAGCTACCAACCAAAGAGTACACATGAAGCAACCCATGACTCCAGCCAGCTGTATATGTAGCAGAGGATGGCTTTTTCTGGCATCAATGTGAGGGGAGGCCCTTGGTTGTGTGAAGGCTCAATGTCCCAGCATAATGGAATGCTAGGTCGGTGAGGCTGGAGTGGGTAGATGGGTGGAGGAGCACCCTCATAGAAGCAGTGGGGAGGGAAATGAGATAGGGGGTTTGTGGAGGGGAAACTGGGAAGGGGGATAACATGTGTAATGTAAATAAATAAAATTTAAAAAAAAAGAAATTTTAAAAAAGGAAGAAAGAAGGAAAGAAAGAAAGAAAGGAAGAAAGGAAGGAAGGAAGGAAGGAAGGAAGGAAGGAAGGAAGGAAGAATATAAATAGAACCTCACCAACAGAGAGAAAGAATGTTCTTGCATTGCTATGCCAAGCAATGCTTCTCTGGTCTTTAGTTTATAGACATAAATGTGCCGAAGAACTTCTTGGTGGTATTCCAGCCAATTCTGGCCACTTCCACTGGTGATTTGGAGGAGCCTTGTGGTTTCTGCTGAATCATGCCACCACTGCTGATTCGTGTTTGGTGTTTGCTATGGATGGCCAGTATCCTGACAAGGAAGAGTGGAATCGCCCTGAGGAACTACTTCTAACCAAGTCCACAACTCCCTTTCTTAATAGCCTTATTCTCCCCTACCTCTGGTTGGTTGGCTAGAAGGGAGATTAAAAAATTTAATAACCCTAAATAAAGTAGGGTTTGAAAACCCTAAGCCTACACATAACATTTCTTTTCTTTCCATGAAAAGTCAATGAATTTATTCTAGCCACTTCCCAGCAACATGAATTTCATCAGGTGCTCCCTTTTCTAGAAAATTATAAACTCAAATGACTTAAGGATTCAATACATGTAGCTGTCAGAATATTCATTTAATGTAAAATATGATTACACATCTCCATTTTCAATAATATTCATCAGATGAGTATTGCTATAATCCCTTTGCCTTTTAAAAATGATTACGATCGACTTCTTAGAAGTCAAAGCATCAATCCAGTTCATGCATCATGTGATCAATACCTAAGCTTTAGATTTTGTCAAGGAGCATTACTTGTCATGGTACATACATACCTTTAACCCCAGTACTGGGGAGATGAAAGAGAGAGGCCAGCCCAGTTATATGAGATGTTCATTCTCTCACAAATTCAATTAAAATAGAAAGTACTGTCCAATAATTGCAAATGACATAGTGCTTGGCAGTCAAACGTGTTTACACATACCATCATTAAACTTAATTACAAAAGTCCAGTGGCTATTACTACTTGGGTGAGAAAGTAATTTAGCTGAAGTACTGAGGGAAAAAATCCCCCCCCACTTAAGAAAGAACCTGAGGTACTGCAGGACTAAACAACCACCTCTCAATGGAACCCTGGTGAAGAGACCCTGACAGGCCTTGGACAGTCGTTTCCACAAGAAAAAGATGTGTACAATGCAGCATGAGCACGTTTTAAAGGCCTATTTAACTCTCTAATGAGAGGAAGCACAACACTTCACACCAAAGAAATGAGAAACAGACACACGGAGTCAGTGAGCAAAAGAACACTGGCAGAATACCTCAGAAGACACAAAACCACGTAACCACAACGAAACTCGATTCTAGGAGTTACCTCTTCTGTGGACAGAAAACATCTGCAACATATTCACCTTTCTCAAGTTAGTGGGCAGCTTTAGAATTTGGGTACACAATAATGGTTGATCTTCTCAGAGGTCAGCAGCTTTTTCTACAGAGCAAACACCTTCCAGTTCCTAGGCTGCATGGTCTCCGCTGCTTCTATCTATGTTGTGGTATTGTAGTGTGGAAGCAGTTACAGGTAAAAATGAGTGAACATTGCTTGATTTCCATGAAAAAGAATAAGCACTAGCTAACAGGATCATGGGACAGCTTGCCAGCCCCCATCAAAGACTTCATGATCATCAGGTAATCCTGTATGCAAACTCTGAAGAGACGGCATACACTTCAAGTCTTTGAAAAAAGAAATTAAAGAAGGTATCAGAAGATAGAAAGATCTCCCATACTCATGGATCCAGAAGATTAACATAGTAAAAATGTTCACCCTACCAAAAGCAATCCGCAGATTCAGTGCAATCCCCATCAAAATTGCAACACAATTCTTCACAGAAATTGAAAGGACAATTTTAAGATTCATATGGGAAAAAAAAAATAACAAAAACTCAGGATAATTAAACAATCCTGAATAATGAAAGAACTACTGGATGTGTCACTCTCCCTGGTTTCAAGTTTTACTACAGAGCTATAGTCATAAAAACTACATGGTGATGCTATAAAAGCAGACACATTGATCAATGGAATCAAATTGAAGACACAGACATGAATCCAAGTATGTATGAAACTGATTTTTTTATAAAGAAGTCAGAAATACCCACTGGCAAAAAGACAGTATCTTCAACTGGTGCTGGTCAAACCAGATGTCTGATGTAGAAGAATACAAATAGATCCATATTTATCACTCTGCATAAAATGTTGATCCATACAAGTGGACCAAAGTCCTCAACATAAAATCAACACACTGAACTTGTAGAAGAGAAAGTAAGGAATAGTTTTGAATACCTTGACAGAGAGCACCAATAGCTCGGGCACTAAAATCGACAATTAATAAATGGGACCTAATGAAACTAAAAGCTTTTGTCAGTCACAGGAAGCAGCACCCTATAGAAGGGGGAAAGATTTTCATAAACTCTACATCCACATTAATCCACACAGAGGATTAATACACAAAATATATGAAAAACTCAAGAAACTAAATATCAAAAAAACCAATTAAAACATGTGGTACATATCTAACAGAGAATTCGCAATAGAGGAAACCCAAATGACCAAGAAACACTTAAAGAAAGTTTTTTTTTTTAAGCCATCAGGGAAATGCAAATCAAACTGCTTTGAAATTCTACCTTACACTTGTCAGAATGTCTACGATCAATCAATGACACAGATGACGGCTCATGATGGCAAGGATGTGGAGCAAAGAAAGCACTTCTCCATTGCTGATGGGAGTACAAACTTGTAGAGTCACCATGGAAATTAATATGGAAGCTCCACAGAAAACTGGAAAAAGTAAAGAGAAGAGATCTATGGGGGAGGCATGGATCTGCCCGAGAAGATTTACAGGGCAGGTAGAGATGGGAAAGGAAGGGATCAGATAATAGGGTTGGGGGATGGGATGGAGGGAGTTGGTGCGAGGAGAGATGGCTGAATTTGGCTGTACTTGAGGAGTGATATGGAAACCTAATAAAATGGAAACTCTAGAATCTATGAAGGTGATCCCATTGAGGATTTCTAGTATTAGGAGATACAAAGTCTCAGCTGACCATCTCTTGTCAACAGGCAAGGCTTCCAGTGGTGGGACAAGGTTGTATTTAACTGAGTTATTGGTCAAAGGTATCCTATGGAAACCCCAATCAGCTGATGCTAAGACAAAGGTTTGCTCTCCACAAACTGACAGAGGGGCCCCATTGCCATGACAACATCCACACAACATTGAATAGGGTGAAGGTGAGTGGTGCCTACATGAAGCCTTCACACCTACGTTCTAGTCTCTTTGGTATGGGAAGATACTCTGCAGGCTTCCAAAAGAGAAACGTGGACACTAACACAGCCCCAAACCTTTGACTTGCAATCTGCCTGCCTGTGAAATATGCTGGGGCAAGGGTAGCACAGAGCTTAATGGGAGTCTGTGCTACCAATGTCTGACTCGAGATGCAACCCATATCTGACACTACTCGGGTAACTAAGAACCAGAGACTAGATAGCCCAGAGACCTCAGAAATAAAATAATAACAAAATGATTCCTAATACCATCATACATGTGATTCACAAATCAATGCCAGGTCCAATCACCATCAGAGAAGCTTCCTCCGGCAGCAGATGGGAACAGATGCAGAGACCCAGAGCTGGAAGTTATATGGAGAGAAAATCTAAATTGCAAGCCTCCATCAAATCCATCCTCTCAGCCCTCAGAGAATCTCTTAGAAAAGGAGGTCGAAAGACTATGAGAGCCATAGAGGATGGAGGACACCAAGTGAACAAGGTCTTCTGATTCAACCAAGCAAGGTGCCGATGAGCTCACAGAGACCGAACCAGCAAGCACAGGCTCCCGTGAGTCTACGCTAAGTTCTTTGAGTACATATTGTAATGATTAGGTTAATATTTTATGGGACTCCTGACTGTAAGAACAAGTAGACCGACTCTTTCCTGCCTGCTGGGTTTCCGTGTCCAACTTTGAGGTGATGGCTTTTGCAGTATTTTACATTTTTGTTTTGTTGTAATCTGTTGTAATCTCTTGGAAATCTGTATTTCTAAAGAGAGACACAGAGGGAGTGGATCCGTGGGGGAAGGGAAGTGGGGAGGAATTAGGAGGAATAGAGGGAGGGCACACTATAATCAGCATAGACTGTAGGAGGACAGAATCTATTTTAAATAAAAAGAAAACAAAACGCAGGATGTCAGACACTTTCAAGAGATGGAGGAGCCCTCATCTGGAGTCAGAGTCATGACTTTATCACCTGACTCAGGGAGACCAGAGTCTGTGAAACAATTATCAGTCTGGGAACTCTGATCTGTAAGATCAAAACCCCCCCAAAAAAACAACAGAGAGACACACATCAAGAATTATTCATAAAAAACAGAGATAGCAGTTTCCCTGTTGAAGTCTAGACCCCTGGTCCTCATGTAAACATCAAGTGGACATGGCAGCCTGCCCGTAATACTAACCTTGAAAGAAAAAGGTCAGGAACCCCGAAACAAGCTGCTGAGAAAGACAGCCATATTGGTGAGCTCTGGGTTTGACAGAGCCCCTGCATCAAAGAATAAGTAGAAGTGGAATCAAAGAAGATTCCTGACAACCTCAGCCCCCACCACACACAAACACAGGCATGTGCACACACCACTCACACGCAGTGTGTACTCACATGAACACTCATACACACACATACACATGCACATGAAGAGATGAAAACGAGTTGAGTTGTATACATTAGCTAATCTCTCAAGACAACTTTATTATGTATCCTGACTCCTATTAAGTTAGGCTGCAGGGCTCCATATATTAGCCTAAATTTAGCTTATGTCCCATCTACAACAGGTGACTGCCACAGAGTCCAATGATCAGAAGCACATTCCTTTTAGAGTCTGGTTAACTCAGACACTTATTGCACAGGTACTGTCACTAGAAGCTATGACTGTGGGGCGCCGCCTGCACATTCTCCATTACAAGATGGCGCCGACATCCGGCTGGAGTTAGCAGTAAACAAGCCATGTGCGCACGTGCTGGGTAACTTTCCACTTCTTGAGCTCTGCCTCTCCCATGGCGTCATAGGGCCTGATGAGTTTCAACCAATCAGGGGGCTCCGCGTCCAAGGCAAGGACTGATCCCTTTATAAGGGGACGGGCTAATTAGTTCCGCGCTCTCGTTGATCTCGTTCGTCTCGTGGATCTCGTTCGTCTTGTTCGTCCTGTTCGTCTTCTTGGACTTCTTGGTCTTCTTCGTCTTTTTCGTCACGTGTAACAAGTGCTGGTTCTCGAGGATAATAAAGTTTACCGCAGAAGGATTCTATTTCGTGTGCCGCGTCGTTCTTGCAGGCGAGACGGTTGCGCGGGACACTATGACAGATACTGCAGCCACCAAAGTGAACACAACACCAGTGCTCATTCGCCAAAGGAACAAGTGTTAGTTGGTCAGGGAAAATGCTGAAGTAATCAATAAGCCACATCTCCACTCCATATGCCACAAGGTGGACGCAGTGAGTGCTCCTTAGGCTGCCTAGTGGCACACAGGTGAGTGCTCCACACTGCTGCCAAAACACGATCTCCTGGAACAGTTCCTCAGAGTGGGTAATTTACAGTCATCAGATGCTTATTAGGCTCCAGTTCTAGGGGTTGATATCCAAGTTCGGGAGTCCAAAAGAGTAAAGGCATATAGGAAAGGGAAGGAAGGAGCTAGGACTTAACCGTGTACAAGGAACCATTCCCAAGAGAACATCATTATCACACTCATGACAACAGAATCGAGCATCTCAATGGCTCTCTCCAAACAGGAGCAGCCAAGCAGTGTGGCATCTGCCTACGATCACAGCACTGGGGAACTGGAGGCTCAAGATCCATTGCAAGTTCAAGGCAGCCTCATCCATGTGGTGAGTTCTGGGCCAGCCGGGGAGACCCTACCTCTGAATAACAAAAAACAAACAAAGCCCCCAGACCATCATAGAAAGGACTAACTTTGAACACTGAAAGACAAACCTCCGAAATAGTCGACAAAGAGCATTAGATGGCAGACGCTTCTTTTTAAGGTAAGCAAATGAGCTGAGAATGGAAAAGCCACCGAGAAGCCGACGGGACATTCTGCTGCTGTCCGCTCTGATGCAGAAGTCCATCTTCTGGCAGATTAAAGCTCTCCCGGTTCAGTACAGCCGCACCCACGTGTTTGTCTCCTAATGGCCGTGCATTCCTCCCGCCAGGCAGTTATCTAATTTTTCAGTTTCTTGACCATCACAAACGGGAGATCTGATAAGGATCGTGTGACATGTGGTGTGCACACACATGAAAGGATCCCTGATGCTTCCTTGCCAGAATCATGTTTCTAGTCATCAACATTTCTCTAACAGGAAACCCAGTCCTTATGTCTTGCTGTGGTCTACACTTAATTTCACACACTTCAGGAGGGAGCATACAACACACTATCTCTGGGTTTTAAAACACAGTAAGTTGTCCCATAAACAGAGAAAAAAAAAAAAAAAGCCATGTGTCAAAACTCTGCTCCAAAATGTGGTTTGTCACAGAGTTCCAGGCAGCTGAAGAATCATTAAAAAGAAGAATAGGAAAGAAGAAAGGGATGGGGAAATACAGGCTATGTCTTATAACTTTAATTTTTTTTCTAATCCTATTTTTAATAATAGTTCTCAAATGCATTAACTTTCCTTGTAATCCACCTCCCCCCAGAGGTAGTAGAAAAGAAAGGATACAGGGGAAGTGGACCTGTTTAAAAAGGATCTTTGGAGCAACTCCCATCTGTGTTGTCTGGAAACCGGCAGTTCAGTTCACAGGTTAGCAGGTGACAGCAGCTCAATCCACTCACAAACACTTCACGGATACACCAGCAGTCCAGTCCGGTATAGTCTGGTTAGCAATAGCAGTGACATGACCTAGCAGAGACAACCAGGCCTCAGCCTCAGTGTGAGTCAGCAGGAGGGACCAGCGGGAACACCAGGAGAAAATTCTTAGCTATGCCTCTCACAGGGAAGCAAAGATCCGCAAAGATGCAAGACCCACAGCCTTGAGCAGCCAGCTGTACCAGCGAGCCAGGCTCTGTCTAAGTCGCTCTGTGGAGTCCTATTTATACCCTGCAAACATCGGGTGTTCTCCACAGGCCTTGCCTCAGCACAGGCTTTGCCTCAGCACAGGTCTTTGGATACAACAACAAACTGCAGCACACCACCAGAAGTTTTTTGTTGTGATTCTCTCTCTGGAGTCCCATCAAATGCAGCTCAACTATGAAATATAAAGCTGACCAATACATGCATGTAAGGCAGACCAATACATGCGTGTTGTTAGAAAAAAATCCTTCGTCACGTGTCTTTTCGTGTGTTTGCTTTAGCAGAACATCCTCTCCTGTGTTTGCTTCAGGGAAACGTTCCTTCACGAGTCTGCCTTAGCCTTTACATCTGTGTCCACGTTAATGAAACATTCCTTCACATGTGTGTCCAAGCAAAACACCATCCAACCAACTGAATTTCCAAAGAGCCCTTAAGTTTCCACTTCAGTGTTTCCCTTAGAAAATGTTTCAAGTGAAGTGGGGACAGCACTATTTTGGTCAAGTTGGCCATCATGTGATACTTAACATAGCCACCAAGAAAACAGGAAGGTCACCCTTTAAAACAAAAATGACTGCGTTCACAGTCAACCTTGGCAAAAGGTTTCAGAAATTCCTGCAATCATTTTCTTAGAAATAAAAACTAAAATAGAATAATAGAGTACTTCTAAATCACTAATGTAATTGCAGGTTGTAGATTTATCTGTGAAATTTAAATATAACATTAAATATTAACACACAGCCAACAATTATAGAGTACTCCACTAAAGGAAGGCACTTGTCTGAAGATGCAAAATTACTAAAAAAAGAAACCTTGCTTTACATGTCACCGAAAGAGAGACATAGTTACTCCCTTTCAATCAGTAGTCAAGATTAAAACTGGTATGAGTTATAAAGAACATCATAATAGAGTCAACCCAAGATATTTCAAAATATAATGCAAAATGGACAAATAATATCTCTTAAAAATCTGAGGATGCTGTTTGCTTCAAAGTCCACTATCTCTGCCCGGAGCGTGTGCCACTTGTGGTGTGTCTGGCCCTAGAAAGCAGCCACTACTTTGTAAGGAAGCCAGGCCACACTATGAGTGTTCCAGCCAGTCCACACTGCCAAAAGCCCTGGCTGACCCTACCAGACACCCAGCCATCCACCGATGACTCTTTCATGGCTGGTTAATTTTTGTTGAGTCAGTTGTGCAAGGGACCCCCCAATTGAAGAATTTCTTTCATCAGATTGGCCTGTAGGGATGGGGATCAGATTTTCATAACTGCTAATTGATACTGAAAGCCTAGCCCAGCTGTAAAGAGTTCGTTCACAAGGCAGGTGGGTCTGGGCTGCATAGGTAGCTGAACAAATCAGTACAGTCCCTCTGCGGTCTCAGCTTCAATTCCTGCCTCCAGATTCCTGCCTATGCTTCCCTCCATGATGCATGATGGAGAGTGAAGTTTAAGATAAAATAAACCGTTTCCCAAGTTGCTTTTGGACAATGCTTTATTACAGCAATGGTGAGGGAAGCTAGGACACAGCACCTCAACTTCCTATCCCTGAGCGTCCAGCCCAGACACGTGGTAGCAGACACATGGTTCCACTCCTTGCTGTCTGTATGGAATTCCTGACCCACAGGAGCCATCCGAGGAAATGAAGATAATGTCAAAGATAGGTTGACATTATGGTTTCTTGGAATTTTTTTTATCACAACAGGGAAACAAATACAGTAACATGCAATGCACATGTTTCAGATTTGGAAAGTTTCTTTCCTCAAACTAAAAAACTCACCCTCATGCAAACCAACTATTTAATATCCATCTTATAAGACTAGGCTTCATACAAGTACACACTGTTGAACTTTTATAAATTTGAAATAATTTATTCCACAATGTGCATCAGTTTTGAATGCTCTGGGTGATCTGAGTAGGACAAGAATACTAATGCTAATTAATAAATTGCTTTGAAGAACTTTCATAGTACAGCATGTTCCATACAAAAAGGATTCTGGTCATTAAGCAACAAACACGAGCTGCTTCAAGATCTTTCTAGTCTCTATTTACACAGTAATTTAAAAAAATCATTTGGCAAACTCATCAGTGTAGCTCCCCCAATCATCCCTTTTTCCTGTTCTTTGAGAATTTCATACATGTGTCTGTTTTCATCAAACCCACTCCCCATTTCTTTCCTCCAATAAGTTCCCTCTTCCCAACTTCACGAACTCTTTTTTCAAAATCCACTGAGCCAGGAGTGAGAGAGATAGCTCAGTGGTTAGAAGCACTAGCTGCACTTGTAGAGGGCCCTGACTGGTTCACTGCAGGGCATCCAACTCCCTCTTCTGGCTTCTATGGACACGGTCTGCATATGGTGCACAGGCTTACATGCAAGCAAATACCCATATACATAAAATAATTTTTAAAAGTGTCTTGTAAAAGCCAAAACCCATTTGGTGTGGCTGTGTGTGCTTGGATGTAGGACTAGCTACCAAAGTGTGGTAGCATCTCAGAACTATGCAGTCTCTGAAGAAAACTGATTCTCCCTCCTCAGTAGCCACCAATTGCCAATAACTCCTCAGCTAAAGGTGAGCCTTTGTAAACTCCCTCCCCATGTGTGCTATTTTGTCTGGCTTGATCTTGTACCGGTCTTGTGCAACAAGTCACAACCTCTGTGGGTTCACATGTGTAACAGCACTATTTTGCTACCAATGCCTATAACCTTGGGCTCTTACAGTCTTTCTGTCCCCTTTTCCCTTGTTCATTCCCTGAGCCTCATGGGGAAGAGACACAAGATGGCCTTTCTATTCATCTGTAAATTTATGGTGTACAGCATGATGCTATGTCTTGTTAGGGTTTTATTGCTGTGAACAGACACCATGACCAATGCAAGTTTTATAAAGAACTACATTTAACTGGGGCTGGTTTACAGGTTCAGAGGTTCAGTCCAGTACCATCAAGGTGGGAGCATGGCAGCATCCAGGCAGTCGCGGTGCAGGAGGAGCTGAGAGTTCCACATCTTCATCCAAAGCCAGGAACAGACTAAACATCCTCAGGCAGCTAGGAGGAGTGTCTCCAAGCCCACCCCCAGAGTGACACACTTCATCCTACAAGGCCACACCCTCTACTCGTGCCACTCCCTGGGCCAAGCATATGCAAACCATTTTACACCTGACCCATATTTATACAAAGGAACAAGCTGCTGAAGGGGTACTCAAAGTAAGCTGTGCTTGTGTTTTTTTTTTCTCCCCACCTGTTTTTCTCCAAAATCAGCTGGTATTTTAATTACAATTTGAATTACCAAATCTATGGCCTTGGTAGCACATCTTGATTCCAAAATACACTGTGTAACCCCTTTGTGAATACTGAAGAACTTATTTTTGGTTCAGGTTAAGGAGTCAAACATCTTCCATACACAACCACTATCTATGAGCTGAAAACACACTCTAGTTACTGGGCCTGTGGCACACTGTTGGGATGTATATAAGGAGAAACCAGCTAGTGCCTTCTGGCTATGCAGTGTGGCCCGATTACACAGTGTGATAGAGGAGACACAGAAGTAACTCACTGGGTTGTCATTCTGTTACAGGCAACACTTTACATATTGTTTCCAAACGATTACAAAGAAATGCCATTCCTCTTGGAGTAGAGACAAGGTATCCAATCCCCCCCCCCTTCCCACAGCTCCACAGGTTCAGCAGCAATTCTGCCAGGTCATTCCATTCCGTCTGTGCTCACGCTTCTTACTGAAGTGAAATGTGAAACATTCAGGTTTTACTGTCTTTGAAACTGTGTTCCACTCCACAATTAAGTATCTTGTCCACATACATGTGTATATATAGATATTGCCACACATACATAATGCTATCTCTGGGTGAACACCAGGGAATCAGTTCTCCAAAGCAGAGCAGACAGGGGCATCTTCCCAGCATTTCCAGGTTCTTATCATCGTTAAAGAAAGAATACAAGACAAAGTAAGGAATGAGAGAAAGGACTTATACAAAAGGACACCTACAAGTGTAGGGTTCAGAGAGGGACAGGTAGCATGGGACTTGGGACAATGTAGCACAGGCAAACTTTAAGGAGAGAAAAGCAACTAAAGAATTCCAGAAATGGGTCAAGATTTTCCCTGAACAGGGTTAACTCTGTCTCCTTTTACCTCTAAGTGAAGTTTCTGAATATGTCCTTGTACCCGATGGACAATAGAACAGAAGTTTTTAGTGCTAATGATATAAAAATGCATTACCATGAAGTAAAGGACCAGCTGCAGTGGTCCCAGTAGGCCATGTCAGCCACTGCCAGCTTTGGACAGCCTTGTATCTGTACTGAAGGTCACATGATACCCTCTGGAGCACAGTTCTGTGGCTGTGTACACCCCTCCCCGCCATGCACACTGCCTCTTGTTTTGCCAGCCTCAGTTAATGTTTCTCATAGTTTCTCCAGTTTCAGTCAGAGCATCAGTCAGAAGATGTGGGTCCCAGTGCAGACTCTCTGGACATGTCCTGGTCAAGGTGGAGCTCTACCCTCCACATGAGACAAGGGGGGTAAATGTTTAAATTTCTTGAAATTTTATTTTTATTTCTGTGTATGAATGTTCTTCTTGTGGCTATATACCACACTATGCAGGGGCCAGAAGTGGAATTATAGACTATCATGAGGCACCATATAGGTGTTAAAATCGAACTGGGTCCTCCAGAAGAGCAGCAGTGCTCTCAACTGCTGATCTAACTCTCCAGGCCCAATACTTTAAAACTTTTCTTGTAAACACCAAAACAAAAAAAAAGAAAAAAAAAAAAAAAAAGCAGACACCAGATTACACAGTAATGTTTTGCTTAAATCACAAAACACACTCATGGTAAAATACATAAAGAGTTTATTGTATCAGCTGTCTTCTAATAGTAGACTGATATTTTAATAATTAAATCAAAATAAAAACTGAAAATTTTCAGTGCTGCAAAACCGAATTAAGACAGCACAGCTATTCACACTGAGATATATTTTCTGTCATATAATCACTTAGTTATACTAAGAAATAATTATAAAAATAGGTAAAAATTTAATGAAAATATTTTTTTATTGTAGGTTAGGAATTCTTGCTCATGTCAACAGACTGTCGGACATCTGCCACTGCTTCAGGCACACGAACAGTCATATTGTCCATAGCCTTGGTCAGACAAATTTGGCAGCCCAACCGCGACCTGCAAGGAAATGAAGAGGACTCCGTTTAGTGCTGGATACGTATCACCAGCCTGCAGTTGCTGAAGATATTTCTAGACTTTTTTGCCTGAAGAAATTGCTAATCTTTTAAGTTTTTGTTAGGCCACAGAGGGCAGCACCGCCCACGCCATCTAGCTGATGTCATACCCTCTACAGGGCAGCAGCAGGTCAGCATCACACAACCTGCTAGGCCAAAGCTTCGTGAAGCTATAGTGTGTCACCAAAACTTCTATTTTGTGGGATCACTGACAGGCAGAAAAACAACCTGAAGGTGTGAAGGCACACATAAAAACTGACTTAGCAAGCTAAGGAAACAAGTCTTCAACTCCCAGACAAACAAAATCATATACTAAAGGCAGATCCGGAGTCCAGGGCCATCCTCAGCTACACAGCAAGTAAAAAGAGGCTGAGTTAGGATATGAGATCCTGCCTCAAACAGTAACTACAAAAGCCTTTAAGACAAGGATCAAATTGGAATAAAAGGCAAGAATGCATTTCCCCCTTATTTTAACATCTCTGACATCAAGGTCTATCTCAAAGCTAATGGCATCTTAAAGTCACTGCCCCAATGTAAGGAGGCAGCTGTCTCATAGCTGCACCGCATACGAGTGTCCCAACTGTGCGAGTATATTGACTCCAAAGGTGTTACATTTTCTAACCCTTTCAAAGTAACTCCAAAAGGACTGTAAAACCTAAATTACCAGCAACAGAGGAATATGGCAGATGCACATCTGTAATCTATTATGGGAAGAAAGACCATCACTCCATTTCCTTCTTTCTTTCACAGATTGCTGTAAATCATGCTTCCCTTGGATGGTTTGTTTCCAACAAATAGTACATATATATGGTTATGTGTAAATAACTTTTCAAATGCACACAATATAGTAAGTGAAAAGATAATACAGTGCATATTTTAATCAACAGCACTTTTCTCTTAGAAATACAAAAAAGTGATGTGTTAAGGTAGGTTGGCAGCACAAGCCTGTCATCTCAGTTACTTAGGAGGCTGAGACAAGAAGACTGCAGATTGAGGGCCAGCCTGAGCTAAGGAGTAAGTTAAATTCTAGCCTGGATTGAAATTCAATCCAGTCTCAAAATAAGAAAGTAAATACAGGGCGGGATATAGCTTCATGTGAAGTACTTGGTGTGAAGTACTTGCCTAGCATGTGCAAGACCCTGGGCTCAATTCCTAATACTGGAAAAAAGGTTAATCTTCTAACCAGTCTCTGACAATGCATGTTATGAAGGCACTGGCTTCATTAATAGATTCATCAAATATTTATTCAATGCATAATGGTAAAATTTTCTACTACTAAATGTCAGTGGGTATACTACTAAATGCCAGTGATTATTCTACTAAATCTCAATGGGAATACTACTGTAGATTAGTGGGTATACATGGAAAACTTAGTTCATTATTTTCTTATTAACATTAGTTACATGTTGGGCACAGGAGAGGTATTTATAGGAAAGAACAAGCTTCAGAGCCAAACAGGCCAATGGTTCAAAATCAGCACTAGCAGAATTTTTAAAGGCAACTTTCTATCATTTCCTAGTCTGATCATCAAGATGGAGAAAACAAGGTTTGCTTGTAGGGCTGCTGACAAGACTCACTGTCAATGTCAACAGTATGAAGTGAACTTTCAATCAGACAGATGAGAGACAACTCACTGATAATTAGCATGTGAGGCTTTGAAGGATGGGTAAGACTGAACATTTATAAGAGGCAAAATAACTTGAGAAGAGCATTTAAGGCCATGGCAACAGACACAGGCTCAAAGGAGCATCTGAGCTGAGTGAGGAAGGAGCTTCAGTTTTGCTGACAAGAGAAGCAATGGGTTAGGGTGTGGCTCAGTGACAGACACATGCCTCATGTCTAAAAGTCTTGAATTCAATCCCCAGTGCCTTCTCTGAGAAAGAGAAAATTTATACGGAGAACCATAGTTTAAAAGTAGCCAGGGTAACACACACATAGTGAGGCACCACTAGGGGGTCCTAGAATGAGAAAGCCAGGTAAACCAGAGGGAGTTTTGATGATGGGAGGAAAAACAGCCCATCTCTCATCAGCAGTTCTTTGTAGAACTAGAAACAGTCTTGACAATACTCAAGTGTGCACTGAGCTCTATCTGCAAGAGAACAGAAAGGCGATGGAGACGACCTTACGCAATGCTCATATGAGTCAGACAAGGCTACCCCATACGAAACTACGAATGTGCACAGTGAAACCTGCCGGTGAGGCGCAGCAGAGCACTGCAGGTACAGTGATGGAGAGCAGGCACACTGAGGACAGAGCTCTGGCCGGGCAGCCGGCACAATGAGCTCTCAGTCTCTCTCCCCTCAGTCTCACCTCCATAAGGCTGGAGACAGCTGTATAGAAGGGTATCTGACCACACCAGGAACCCCAAGATCGTGTCATTTGCTGGAAAAACCTGTTTCTAGTTGTGGTGTGACTCAGCACTAGGATACACCTTTAATCCAAGAGCTTTTTGTTTATTGTAAACAGGATTAAATAAAGTCAGCCATAGGTTAAGAGGCAGAGCAAGCAACAGTTGACAGGGAGTAAACATAGGAAATAACCATAAAGTGTAAGTAGAAGTCAGGATGATGGATAGACACAGGAAGTTGAGGGAAGGGACATTGAGTTTGAAGGGGTTTTTAGGCAGTGTGGAAGAGCTACGTTTTGGGTTATCTGTGGAAGAAGAGCAGCTGGGTGCTTTCTCTGCCGCTTGCATAGCAAGCTTTCAGCCCAGCATTGATTGGCTCCCATTAGTAAAATCAAACATTTGAGATTTTGTTAAAAACAGTATTTGTCACAAACAAGGGGTGCCATTTGTAACCATTTGGTTTTTCTCTATGTCTGCCCCCGTTCCTGAATAATGACACAGATTATTTATTTATGAGTGAATGCCTAGGCCTTAAGCTAGGGTTGTTCCCAACTAGCTCATAATTCAATTAACCCATTCATACTATTCTGTCTGCCACATAGCTCATTACTGCTCCTCGGTTTCATATGTCTGACGTACTCTGTCCTTGATGGTGAGTCTCTGTCCCAGAGATCCTATTTCTTCCCTGAAGTCCCACCTCCACCTTCCTGCCTTTGTTATAAACCATCAGCTTTTTAATAAGACAATCAGAGAGGGAGCATTTACAAAATATAATATAGTTATGTGAATGATACCAAAGTCCAGTCTGCATTTAA
This sequence comes from Micromys minutus, assembly GCF_963924665.1. Lineage (NCBI taxonomy): Eukaryota > Metazoa > Chordata > Mammalia > Rodentia > Muridae > Micromys > Micromys minutus. The sequence continues at coordinate 43,195,972 of NC_137985.1, forward strand.
CTCTCTGCCATCACAGAAATCAGCATTTGAATATTACAAAGACAATCTGTAAGGGGTGGTTCTGATGATAAGGTCCTATTTCCCAATTGGTTCTTGACTGATCAAAAAAGATGCCAGGGTTCAATTGCTGGGCTGAAGAGGCAGGAATTCCAGGTCCCTGTAGGAGGAGGTGGAGAGATGCCGAGAAAGGAAGGAAGATTTTACCATGCTTTGGAGGGAGAAAAGGTGACCAGCCAGGTGAGATCTCAGATTAGAAATGCAACTAAGCAGAGAGCAGTTTAAGAGGTGCTGAGCTAAGAGTATTGGGAAGGGCACAGTCGCTGAGGGAGATCAGAAGCACCTAGCAATTGGGCCAGTAAGGTAGGTTGAAACTGAGGTCCATGTGTGTGTCTGTGTTGTTTATCCAAGGATCCAATACTCTCTGAGCGTGGCTGGTAGTATGGTCTTCCTGGAGTTTAGAGTGGGGTAGTACGAACTACACGCTACAACAATTTTTACGCAGTACATAATAATATTATCCTAACATGGGTGACTGACAGGGCACTTTGTCTAGCGTGGGCAAGGCCCTGAGCACTGAAAACTAAGCAGAACAAAAAAAAGAGAGATGAACTATAAAAGGAAGAAACCAAAGTTAATAAGCTATTATCACTGTGATTTATTAAAATTTATCCTTACAATATAAAAATGAATTCTTGTAAGCTAATAAAGTTTTTAAAAAATTATTCATTAAGGTAGCAAAATACAGTTAAACAAAACCCACTCTCAGTAAGTAATAAGTCTCCTTAATTATGCCTTGAGACGGTAAACCAAGGAGTGGTCTTCCTGACTGTGAGACAGGATAATTAACAAATAGTGTCACTAATGCCACCTGCTATCCTGGTGCTCTCAGTGCTTAAGAAAGACTCTACCTACTAATTAATAACCTCTGATTAATTTCTTTAATATACACTTAGAAAAAGAACTAATCACCTTAACATAATTACTACTATATATTAAGTTTCTTTGAAAACTCAATTCTCTCAAACAGGTAAAAATCTTCACTATAATTTTGTTCAATTATCAAATCTGTCCTTCAAGAAAACTATTAAAAAGCATTCCATTTAATTCCATCCTTTTAAATTGTGACAAATATTAATTCCTGGCATAAATAGACTAAAAAAGATATATTATTATTTAGAAATTATTACTACCAATTAATTCTTTGACTTGTAAAAGGGAAGCTTCATGGAGGCTGAGTGTGGACCGTGAACAAGAAATATCCCCAGAGGACGTTCAGACTATAACTTGTTTTGTACCCACAAGGACACTTCTACTCATGGGTATGATCTTAGATCCAAGAGAGTATTAATGCAGATTTTTCCAGGTTGTTGGTAATAGTGAAGCAGCTTTAAAACCTTACCTGACAGGTCATGTTTTATGCCTCGTGTCTGTAATCTAAGCATGCTTGCATGTGAGGCTACCCTGACCAATAGTTATAATCCTGTCCTTCAAACAACAAACCAACAAAATCTACTTACCTGTTTGTTAGTCCAAAAGCCAGGTCAAGCATGTCATTCTCTTCATCAGTAATGGCATCTAACTTCTCATATATATGATCCTCAAAGATAAGGTGACAGGTGGAGCAAGCCAGAGTTCCCTCACACGCACCTGTAAAAGCAGCAGAAGGTGAACATACCATCATGGCAGCAGTGCACACCTGGCTACTGCAAAATGTGTCCGAGTTTAGCAGCTACAATGCTAAAAAGGGCTGGAATACTGAATACTCCTGAGTCACAGACAGGCCCTCCCATCCTCACACACTGTCGAAGTCAAGAGTACCTCACAACGGTTTTGAAAAGACTATGTGAGGAGACAATGAAGGCCATACAGTTCTAATGTTAAAATGTATACACATTCATAACTGAGGCACACAGACACGTAAAGATGTGTTCTGAAACACATAGAGCGATGATGTATATGTCTGGAGAGCTCAAAACAACTGATAAGGACTTGCATTATACAAGAGAAAACATCTACTCTACACCTAAATAAAATTAATTACTCTTTTCTCTCTCCTCTAAATAATTAGGCTTAACCAAAAAAGATGTTTTAAGAAGCACCACAGATTCAAATACTGTGACTATTTGTGTTCCACATTTAGATTACATTTATTCTATATCTGTGTGTTGTGTATGTATATGCACACGTAAACATGCATATTACAGAGTGAATGTGGAAGTCAGAGGACAACTTGTGAGTTAGTTCTCTCCTCCTATGATGTGGGGGTCTCAATGACCAAACTCTGATTACCAGATTGGTTACAAGTGCCTTTACTTGCTGAGCCATCTTGCCAGTCCCTTATAAACTCAATTTTCAACATTAATGTAACAGTCATTTACTCAGTTCTTATTATGACCCAGGTACTCCACAAAAAGAACTAACAAAATCATGTCATCCAGTCAAATGAAGGCAGAATCTGCTGAGAAATAGCCTCAGACTTCATTTGGAAATCTCACAAAGCAGCACTGTTGGATGTAGATGATAAAGGTACACTGTATAGAAATATGAAATTTCCACTTTCCACTTATAGAACTTGAGTGCTGCTAATAGGATGTTTGTTGTATGAAAATCTTGTATTAAGGTCATTTTGTCCACTTATGATGCTGATAAGATGAAGCTGGCCACCCACCCATACCTAACCCCTTTCTTAACCAAAACCTAGAATACAGCTATGCTGGGAGTTACATATTGAAAATATGAATTATGAATAAAGACTGTTTAAAGAATGATCTAGCTCTCTCTCTCTGCCTGCCTGCCTTGTGGGGCTCTGCCTGCTTGCCCTGTGGGACTGAGCATCTGCTAGATCCTTGGACTTCACAACTGCTGGCAGTCATTTTAAGGGATTGGACTACAGAGTGTAAGTCACCAATAAATACCTCACTATATAGAGACTATTCATAAGTTCTGTGACTCTAGAGAACTCTGACTAATACACTGTCAATACTTGATTTTTTTAAGTCTTGATAGTATGCATTAAAATCTTACTATTTACAATGATCAGAAAGTAACATGGAGAGTGTTGTTGACGGAAGTAGGGAGAAGGCTGTAATGGCGGCTGTGGCTGAAGTTGTGGTGAGTACCACCGTCTTCACGCAGGTACCCGAGGATGGCGCGGAAGCCAGGCCCTTGACGGCCGAGGAGCTGGCGGCTCAGAAGCGAGAGCAGAGACTGCGCAAGTTCCGTGAGCTGCATCTTAAGCGGAACGAAGCTCGTAAGTTAAATCACCAGGAAGTTGTGGAAGAAGACAAAAGACTTAAGTTGCCTGCAAACTGGGAAGCCAAGAAAGCACGCTTGGAGTGGGAGCTCCAGGAAGAAGAAAAGAAAAAGGTGTGTGCAGCTCGAGGGGAAGACTATGAGAAGGTGAAGCTTCTGGAGATCAGTGCGGAGGATGCTGAGAGGTGGGAAAGGAGGAAGAAGAAGAAGAATCCTGACTTGGGGTTTTCAGATTATGCTGCTGCCCGGTTACGCCAGTATCACCGGCTGACCAAGCAGATCAAACCCGACATGGAAAGCTATGAGCGACAGAGAGAAAAGCATGGAGATTTTTTCCCGACATCCAACAGTCTTCTCCATGGGACGAATGTGCCTTCTTCAGAGGAAATTGACAGGATGGTTTTAGATCTGGAGAAGCAAATTGAAAAGCGAGACAAATACAGTCGGAGGCGTCCATACAATGATGATGCTGACATCAACTACATTAATGAGAGGAATGCCAAGTTCAACAAGAAAGCAGAGAGGTTCTACGGGAAGTACACGGCTGAGATCAAGCAGAACCTGGAGAGAGGAACAGCAGTGTGAGCCTCCCCTCATGAGCAGTACCGAAGCTGGGAAGGGATCGGAGGAGGCTTCTGCCTGTGAATTCAAACTTCACATGTGACCAGTTTGTTTACTTACCCCTTCTCCCTACCAGGCCTTTGAAATAAATACCCTTTCTCACCTCTGCCACATGCATATGTCCACATTTTCGTGCTTGGATAGACTATGTATTTCTTGTAGTGAGTGATGTTTTGTAAAAATCTTATTTGTATAAATCCTAATTATTATTTTTCTATGTATTTTAAATGTGCACAATCATGTAACCTTTGAATTATTGGGGCACAGATGGTTGTGTACACAGGTACAGTCACTGTTGCTTTGAGTGTTGTTAGGAAGTAGAAGCTACAGCCGGGCTTTGGGACTAAGGAAAGAACTAAGAAGCAGAGGCTGTCAAGACAGATGCTCCTGGAGTTCTGGCACTGCCTGTCTGGGACTGGAGTTGGAGGTTGTGGCTGTAAGCCCTGAACACTCCCTTTTTAAAAGAACAATAAAATGCTTTGGAATAGAAAAAAAAAAGTAACATGGAAATGGTCAGTTTTCTTGGTGGGTAAAGATTAAACAATGATTTTTTAACTACCAAAAAAAAAAGAATGATCTAGCATATCAAAAATACATTAGTAAGCATAACAGCTGACAGAAATACTGATTACTATAAACACTAGGATCTCTTATCTTGAATAGTCATAAAACAGGCATTTGAAAACTACAAAAGAAAAAAGTTTGAAATGATAGGCTAGGTCAAGTTAATCACAGATGTGTAACTGCCCCCAAGTGGCGGGATACTGAAACACGCGATACTGAAAAGCTGATCTATCAACAGACAAGTTGGTAGAAAGAATATTTATGTATTGTATTGCTTCCCAAGTTTACAACTGTCCACTTTGATTTACTTACTTCCTCATTCCCTCATACTCAGTAAGTTATGTATTGAGAGTGACTGTGTGGCCTTCCAGAGTCCAACTGAAGAGGACACAGGAGTGAATACATGCATTATGGAAATGTGGCAAACCTATGGTGTGAGGCTAATACACAGATACTTGATAAATACAGAATAGTAAGTCGGCATTTGTGGGATGAGAGAGAGAAGATGGTACCTTGGCAGAGGGAAAAGTGCACAGGAAGTCTTGAAGGTGGTGATTTGGTGTGAGTTCAAGGTTTACACTAGGAATAACAATGAGAAGTGGGGGAGGGGAAGAGCAGAGGAACGCATAGCACCGGGTAGCCTTTCAGACCAATGAGGAATACGGGTTTAGTTTAATCTTAAATGCAATGGCACGTCCTTTATGGTTTTACTCAGAGAACTGATGCAGCTGATGTCAGATGATCACCCAGCTTCAAGGCTCAGATTGGAAGCAGGTTGACAGGTCCAGTGGCTTTGCAGAGCCAAGTGGAGCCAAAAGGAGATTCTGGAGGCTTGAGAGGAGGTGCTGATGGGTTGGGTGTACCAGGAAAAATCCTGCTCAGTTTTCAGCCTGCAGTAGCCGGACAGTGTTCATTATGAATACAGGAAATGCTGGAGGAAAGACTGCTTTAGGGGAAGGGCGAAGGCTGTTTTAAGAACATGATTTTTACCAGCAACATGGCTCAGCAGATAAGGACAACTGTTGCCAAGCTTCATTGATGACTTGAGATTTATGCTCACAATGTACATGGTGGAAAAGAACTAACTCCTATAACCTGTCTCCAGCCCCCCACATACATATTATAGCAAGTGTGGGCTATACTCACACACAAATATTATAAACCTGTTGTGGAGGAGATAAGTACATGTTTTAAAAATCATGTAATTGAGTTTTAAACACCTTTCAGGTTTCAAAAAAAAAAAAAAAAAAAAAACAAACAATAAAAAACCAGTAAAGTAGGGAGCTCAGAGGAGAGCACTGAATCAAAGATACACAGTTGATCTCTATCAGAAAGTAGGAGGACTTATGGTCACAGATGGATAAGATTACATGGGTAGATGCTGCAGAAACTATGGACGTGGTCAGCCACCACGTGAGGAGCTCAGTGGGTGTTGCTGTTCGTGGAAACCTTTAGGAGGCACAGCCTTGCTGAAGAAGCTGACTCAGGCTTTCGGTCTGTAATCCCACCACTTCCAGTTCCCCCTCTGCTCTCTCCTTCAAATGTATGGTTGAAGATTGTGATCTGTTAGCTTCCTACCAAGACCACCTGCTGCCGGTTCTCCCTCATTGCTATGGACTTTCTATATGGAACCTTATGCAAACCAAGATAAACTCCCTCTTCTGTGAGTCACTTTTGGTCAAGGGAGTTTTATCACAACAGAAAAGATCCTGATACACTTGGGTTGACTCATTTGATCTTTGTAGCAACTGTGTGGAGTTAATACTAACTAGTATTAGCTCCATTCTATTGGAGACAGGACAAGATAAGAAGTTAGGGCCCTAACCCAAAGTCACAGACTGAGTGACAGAGAGCAAACAAGCTAGGCAGAAAGCCCTAGTCATCCACACTAACAGGGGAAGCATTGTTTTAACTTTGACTCATAGTATGAATTTAATTTTACATCAACACTTTATAAAATAAATATTTCACAGTAAAACCTTTGCAAAAGATGTTGTTCTTCTTTTTTAATTTAATTGATTAGCTTCTCTAAGATGCTTGTTTGAAGCTAATATGCTCGAGCTGGAATACAGAGTGCTTGCTTAGCATACATGGTGCTTTAGGCTTACTCTCCAGCCTGACAGAAGTCAGGCATGGTGGCTCATGCACTCAGAGATGAAAAAGGAAGATTAGGAGTTCAAGGCCAGCCTCAGATGCATAATTTCAAGACCAGCAAGGATACCATAGGTCAGACGTTTTATCACAGAAATAGAAAAATAACAAATAGAGTAGAAGGACTTTTGTAACAAAACAACTCTGTTCTGGAGTTTAATTCTTAACTCTTCCAGAATTGTCTTATACAACTGCACAGCCTTATAGTCTATGACTATACATCAGTTCTCTGTTGACAGACAGTTGGTTTTGCTAACCTTTTCTGTTAGAGACATCCAGAACAAGAGTCTCTTCCTAAAAGTGAAACTGAGTCTACAGAGAAAATGACAAAAATAGCCCTGCCTGGTTATAGCTTCCATTAACTTGAGAACATTTAGGGCTGAAAACACAGTTGCTTTTGCATGTTCTCAAAGTGTGCTAACAGACTCTACATATAGATGTAGGTCTACAGCATGCCAAAGAACACTGTCATACAGTTTTTAACCTGGCCTAACATCTTTTGGCTAGTTCCAGGACAGACAGGGCTACAGAGAGAAACTTTGTTCAAAAACCAAACAAAAAGGGTGTCTAATAAATCTAACTCATGGGTCTCCTTATTTACAATTTAAATTGGCAGCTTTTTGTTTGTTTTTCCAAATAAGGTCCTTATATTGCTCTTTATGTATCTTGAATGTCTTTTTCTGTGAACACTACATATACCACAATGTGAAAATGTGAGGGATAGGAACTCACCCTGCTCCCAGCCTTGTTGGGTTTGCTGCTCACTGGTGGTCATTGCTGCTATTTCCAGTCATTGTTCTAGACAAATCCTCTAAAGCTTGTATTCCTCAGTATGTGAATCTGGCCAGGTAAATGACTGGCCAGGGGCTTACATGTCTGGTGCCAAGAGGCTCAGGTTGCTAGGTGAATCCTTCAATAACCAAGCAATGTGTGTCTTAGTCTCACTCCTGCTTGTAAGAGACCTCACTGTCAGCCAGATGTGGGAGAGAAGTAGAGTCTCTGGGTCTTCTGGATCCCAGAGCTGCTCAAAGCCTACTATGAGTATCTCACGCTGCACGCGTTCCACTCATTGTGTAGCTGGCTCCTGTTCACTCACCCCAGCTGGTATCACAAACCAATAAAGCTGCTCATTTTATGTGAATGCTCTATAGACAATGCTCCACCAGCAACCTGCAAGAAGGATCAAAGAACTCCCTAGACTGAGCAAGCAAGGAAAACAGTGATCATATTCTGGGAAGGGGCATCTCTGAGCACTTCAGACCCAGGCTGCCTTCCATAGTCACACAGAGACAGTTTTCACCAACACTAGAAATTACAGGGCTGCTGCTTTCCAAGGATGCTGCAGATCTGTCGGGTAAGAACAGACACTACTGCTCTTGCCAAACTTAGTACATGACAAGCCCTTCACTGCTGTATCCTGAACAACACAGTGAGGGCAGAACTGTTACTATGCGTATTCTCCAGAGGGGGAAAATGGGCACAAAGTTCCAGTAGCATAGACAATGTTGGTTTGAGAATCTGTCTGATCCCAGAGTTCAGAGTTCAGTCTCAATTACTGTTCAGCACAGTAGCACCCAAAGTGAAAGCTTCAGCAAAGCTTAATTAAAAGTGCAGTGTAGCTAGGCTTGGTGGCACATGCCTATGACCCAGCCTTTTAGAATTCACTAAGGATAGGGATGCTACTTCTAACAAGAAAAACTATAACATGCATTAACATGGAGGCAGACTTAATACGTAATGAGAAATGGAGAAGGAAAGAACTAGCAATAGTTCTTACAGTGGGAAGTAAACCATGCCCTGAAGTAACATAGTAAGGCTTGAGAGGTATGGGCAATTGGCTCTATGAGTTCAAAACCAGCAGGACAACCAGAGCTATGTAGACAAACCCCATCTTAAACCCTCCTCCAAATAAAAAAATAAATAAAATAAAAAGATTTAGTTCTTTATATAAAAAAAAAAACAAGCATCCACTTGATTTAAAATAACCTTATAATATAGTACCAGTAACTGTCTGGTTTGTGTAACTATAAACTGTACACCCAAGGCTGTATAAAGTGTCTTGAACAAAAAGGAATTACAGATGGGAAGCTGTAAGGAGCCTTGCTCTAGATGGTGCTTTTTAAATCTAGCATGCACCATGCAAATCATGAAGTGGCTCGTTACACACTGCTAGGCTGACAGACCAGCTCATCTGGTAAAGGCTGAGTTTAGTCCTCAGGACCCACATGGTAGAAAAAAAGGAAAGAACTGAGTCCACCAAGTTGTCCTCTGACCTTCACATATATGATACAAGCAAGCCCACACATAAAATATGTACATGTGTGTGCATGCACCAACAAAATAGTAAATAAAGTAAAACATCTCTGGCTAGACTTTCTGAGCCCAAAAATCTGTAATTCCCAGATGAAAAAGATGGCAATGAGCCAAAGAACCCTCAGAAAAGAACCATTTAGACAGAGCCAGTGCTTGCCCGAAGTGTAGCATGGAGGGGTGGGAACACCAGCTTTGTACATGGGACTTGATAATATGGTAGAAGTACAGAGAAACAAAAACCTCTACACACAACTTTTCTTAGAATCCACTACCCATTCTGAGAAGGTACGATAGCACTTAAAATTAAATTATAATGACTCAATACTGCTGCGCTATAGTATTTATGACCTGACGCTTATCTGCTCAGGCTTACAGCAAATAGGCCATGGGCCACAACAGACCTGAGCCAAGTGGCTATTTGAGTTCCTTTTTTTTTTTTTTTAAGTGTATATGTGAGTACGTCTCTGGTTTGGGTGTGTGCCATATGTGTGCAAGTGTTGAAAAGACAGAAGAGGGTGTAGGATCCCGGGAGCCAGAGTCAGAGGCAATAAGCCAACTGAACTAAGTGCTGGGAACAGAACTCAGAAAAAGCAGTGTGTGGTTTGAATCACCGAGCCATCTCTCCAGCCTCTACTCTAATAATCTACCAAAAATAAAATAAAATAGCATGTCCTAAATCATAATATTTCCTTAGAACGTCATAGTTTAAAATCAAAAAACAAAAACAAAACCTGTAACGTATTCGGAAGGTTACCTGGGAAGTTTGAGGAGCACTTACCAAATCCATCGATATCTAGGTTATTTTCAATCACAACATCGAGCAGAGAGTCACCAACTTTCCCCTTGGTTGTTAGCGTTTCACCATCTCGGTTCTTGAAGTGAACTGTTATCTTATCTTCTGAGCTGGGAAAGGAAGCAGCATTTCAGTATTTTTAGTAATTTCAAATTATAACTTATGGGCTAGGGAGATCGTTCACTGGATAAAGGCTCTTGTCACAAAAACCTGACCACCTAAGTTGGATCCCTGGAACCAACTCCAAGACGTGGTCATCTGAGCTTCAGTGCCATGGGCGCCCACACACATTATCAATACACACATTATCAATATACACTGTGGTCATCTAAGCTCCAGTGCCATGGGCTCGCGCACACACACACGCGCGCGCGCGCGCGCACACACACACACACACACACATCATCATCATCATCATCATCATCATCATCATCATCATCATCAATACACACATCATCAATACACTGTGGTCACCTGAGCTCCAGTGCCAAGGGCACCCACACGCACATCATCATCAATACACTCACACAACAGTGTCAAATGAAAGAAAAATTAAATCACTACTTAACCTGCAAGGCCAAATTAATGAACATACATTCATATAGAAGAAGATGGCACAGACTGAGGATCTATCCATCTACCCACCTAGGACAAGCTCTAGCACCAGAAAGCACATGAAAACTACCTTCCTGACCCAGTAACCTTGTGGGGATGTAGAGTCTGTCTTCCCACAGGTCACAGGTGTGTGGAAACACTCAACAATCATTACCACCCAGAAGTCTGCTGGGTTTTCTTATGATAGCAACAGTGATTCTAGTTGGTTTCTGTGCCAGAGATTAACCCCAGACCCTCACACATGCTGAGCACATACTTGACCACCACACTACACCTCAGTTCAGGGAACCTATTTTGCTTCCATAAGCTCTTAGAAAAACAATGTGTCTGTGACCATGGCCCTAAGAGACAAGTTCAAGGTGTTTGTGGTCAGCTTTACAAAAAGCAAGTCATTCCATTAGCCACAGGTTCACTACTGTGCAAGTGTCTGCTCAGTGAGAATTTGACCCCAAGAGGTGGCTGTTTTACTCTTTTTTGAGTCTTTGAACATTTCATTTTTAGTCCACATGGTGTATTCAAAATTCAACAGAACAGAACCCTTGAAGAATGCACACCTCTGTGTGTGTTTTTGCTGTTACCTATCATCTAGTTAAGCCTAAATTGCTTTCCTTTCTACCAAACAGCATAAAAATGTGGGAAGCGAACCTTACACTAGTACCTGAAGCTTTCCCCTCCATTACCAACACTTAGAAGATGTAGACTTACAATAAGTAACTGTAATTTTGTCACTACCAATAAATAGATGGCAATACCCACCCCCTACCTCCTGTCCCATTACCCCCATCTCAATAAAAGCCAACTTCACTAGTATTAAAACCCAGAAATAAGTAATTCCACGGTTACAAATATCTTTCAGAAGCACAAATCCAATCCTTACATTTCACAAAGAGGTCAGATGAACGCTCCTCCCACGTCAGATAATGCTGTGTTAGTGTGGCCCTGGACAGAAGTATTCCTGCTGACTTGAAAGGCCCGATAGAAATGCATCTTAAAATATCAGTGAAAATTTTCATCATTCTGCACAATGCATGAATTTTAAATTCTAATATTTTTTAAATTAAAATATTAAAATGTGTGTCTATGCCTTCAAAAAAGGGTCTATGCCACAAACTTCCTTTAATTGGTCGTGGGAGAGGCCTTTAAAAACAAACAAGTGCCTTTACTTGCCAGAACCTCAGAGCACAGGAAAGGAGCTCTCTTGCATGGCTCCAGTCAGAGTCAGGGGAATGCTCTTCTTTGCCTTAGTTGCAGCCCAGCCTCTGTAAAACAAGTGTCCTCACACCTGAGGATATGTGATGATAAACTACCCGACAGCTATTTTCTTTTTCAGGGTAAAAGCCCTCGAGGCTGAGGTTCTCTAAAATCACAAATTCAAAAAGGATTTAAGAGGCAAAGATTTGAGCCAGCTAGACCATGTAGTGTGTGTATGTGTTTGTGTATATGTATGTGAGAGTGTGTGTGTGTGTGCAAGCACACATATGCATAATTGTTTAGCTTTTAAAACTTGAAAAACCAGCTGGGACTGTCTCATATGCAATGTGAATCGAATGCTAAGACTTGGACAGATGCCTGGAAACTAAGCTACAGTAAATAGGATGTTTATGGAATTATGAAAAGCCAGGGGCCTAAGAATTGCTGTTCTAGAACACACAAGAGCTAAACTCACAGCAAAAGAATTTCAAATCACTTTTACATCAGCGTCTTGTAAAGACATTTATCTTACAGTTTGACAATGTATAAAATGTCTAAAGCATGGTAGAGCTCAAACACGGACCTGCAACTTTTATTTAAAGCCCAAGTTATTTTTGCTGCTAGGAACCTGAACTACCACTTGTTGGGGGTATGTAGTCAAATGCTAAATCCTGGTCCCCAAGATCTGGTCGCAGGCCAATGAGCACATTCTCATGTACACCAAATGATGTTGTATAAACTGTGTTTGCCAATCTTCTCTGTCTGGTTAAATAAAAGGGGCTACAGCCAATTACTGGGGAGAATAAGGGTAGACAGGGTGCTCGGGACAAGAGGGGAAGAGAATGGGAGAAGAGGAGAAAGACAAGAGGCCAGCATGAGAGGAGATGGAGAGCATGTGGCCAGGAGAAGGTGTATCCTGAGGTCAGGCTGATGGAGCAAAACAGGAGCCCGAGGAAGACTCAAACGGCAAGTAATCTGGGGAGCACAGCTAGAAATTAGCTAGTCTAGAATATAGAAAAATAGATTGGGGATAATCGTACAGTAATTCTGCTAAACTGGTTAAATAAATCCATGGGACTCAGTCTTGATTATTAGGGAGCTGGATAGGTCATATTAAGAACTAATAGAGTTAATTAATAACATTTACAACAACTGCTATGTACTAAAGCAGTGATTTCACTTTCGGGGTGGAAACAACCCTTTCACAGTGATCATGTGACAGATATCTTGTACATTAGATATTTATATTATGATTCATAATAGTAGCAACTTATGAAGTAACAACAAAAATAATTTTATGGTTGGGGTCACCACAATATGAAGAACTAAATTAAAAGGCTGCAGCATCAGGAAGATTGACACTGTACTAAAGGTATGCAACCCCAGTTAACAAATGCTAAGATTAGCAACTGATTTGCTAAGGACAAGGAAGAAAGCACAAATAAGACTAGAAAGCTAATTCTTCAAGTGAAAGAGCAGAGAACCTAAGAGCCAGAAAGACCAGCTTCCAGTCTTGCTTCTAACAGCACTGTTACAGGGAAACCACTCCTCTATGCAGGTAAAACAGAGTAGTGACTCTATTGATTAAAGCATCAAGGTATTTTGTTTATTAGTTTTACAGAATCCTCCTTATCCCAGGCTAAGTTCCAATACTCCAATAGCCAAGGATGGCCTTATACTTTTGATCCTCCCAAGTGCTGGAATTACAAGTATGTGTCACCACGCCCAATGTATGTGCAGTCAGAGATCAAGCAGGGCTTCACACATGCTACGAAAGTACTCTACTACTGAGCTACATCCTCGGAATAAACTTTTTAAAAAACATATATTATTTATTTAATGCATATGAATACACTTTGCTCTCTTCAGACACACCAGAAGAGGGCATCAGATCCCATTACAGATGGCTGTGAGCCACCATATGGTTGCTGTGAATTGAACTCGGGACCTCTGGAAGAGCAGTCAGTGCTCTTAACCGCTGAGCCATCTCTCCAGCCCTGGATAAACTGTTTCTAAAAAATCGAGAGAAGCAGTTAAAACAGAGGAAGTTTATGGAAATACTTTATCCCTTCAAACACTGAACACATGTATTTAACTAGAGTTAACTTCTGTCCACTCTCAATGACCGATCAATTGTACAGACCTTCCCACCCCACCCCCTGCCATGTACACAGAGCCCTTTCTAAGAACTAGGTAAGATTTCGAGGAGTGCAATACATGGAATTCTCCTAAACCTCACTCACTAATTAAACAGCCACTGCTCAACCCTGGCAGACGCATTAACAAGGCCCCGTAGGTCACCCCAGGCTTAATAGAGAAAAACTGTGTTTCTCAACTTTCCTAATGCTGTGATCCTTTCAATACTGTGTTATTGTGCCCCCCCAACCATAAAATTATTTTCATTGCTACTTCATAACTGCAGTTTTGCTACTGTTATAAATTGTAAATATCTGTGTTTTCTGATGGCCTTAGGCCAACTCTGTGAAAGGATTATTTTACCCCACAAAGGTGTCTCCACCCTCAGGATGAGAATCACTGCAGTAAAGAACAGCCGTTACCCCTTGACTACATAGCCTGGGGCACTAGCAAGGGAAGAGGAGCAGCCTGTGGCTCTTGAGTCAGAAGTAAAGAGCGGCCAGAGGGCCCTGCTTCCATCAACAGCAACACAAGAAGACAGACTGTCACCTAAATAGTAGGCACACCCATTGTGTTCAATATGTGTCACAGCTTAAATCCAGAAAGCATCCACTACAGAAATCAAGACATCCATAGTTGAAGAGTTGGAGAGGTCAGGAGAAATAGGACTGAATATTCCTCACAATTTCCCTCTCACTTCATGCAAAGTATCTGTGCACACATTCTCATCTCCCGCTATACTCTGCTCTGGAGTCAAACAGAAGTTTTCTGGAGAAGCCGTTTCTGTGTTGAATATTCTGCAGACACCAGTCACAAACATTTGTGGTCGTGAAGAGATGAGTGCCACTGATCTAGAGACAGCCAAAGTCACCTTGGGTTAAGGCCCTTAATGGCCATGTATCAGACACTATTGCTGAGCTTCGTGTTGACCAGGTAAAGAAGTTTGGGCCGTGTTATTCTAACAGACCCTCGGCTTCCAATCCAAACGCTATATACATAAGTTAGCTTTAAAACCCTATGACCCACTTGGCGCCCCATCAATATATTTGCCAAGTACGTTGATCTGTGACTTTCTTTGGGGCTGTGACTACAAAAGCTGAGCTATATTCTTCCATTGAGTAACGTGCAACTCGGGGAAACTTTTAATCTGTGTTTTCAGACCAAAACCACGCATGTTTCACTTTGAAGAAACATCATCTCTTCCCTCCGAAGCAACAGATACGTTTTGTATTGACACTGACATTATATCATTCTCACCTTGTCCCTACACTCAGAAACCTGTAGGTAAATCTTCCCTTTAGTTAAACCTAAAGGGACCGTGCCTTTGAGAACAAATATAACCAACATCAATCTTCCACCTGTGGTGAAGGTGGTGGGGATCTTTCAGCTCTCAACATTTACCACGGAATTCTCTACACTATGACCCCCAGAACTGTAGCTAAGAGGCAGCTGCCTACTGAGCCCTCACTTTCAATAAGGTGCACGACCAACGTTACCTGCACGGAGTCATTTATCCCTTAAATCCTCCTCTAAGGGCTATGCTGTTATCCTAGGTCAACAGGGAGTGAAGTGAAACCAGTGCGAATGTAAACCCTACCGTATCACTCCCACTAGGCAGACGCTCCTAACCCTTTCTAGCTGAAGTCAGCACAAAGGACCGGCACAAAGCAACCGCAACCGCGAGGTTGACCAGAACAACCCCACCGGGGAAGTCCCGAAGCCAGCCAGCGCCCGACACCGCCCGGGCCAGACCGGGAACTCTAGCGTCACGGGAAGAGCAGCTCTCTGGCGCCGGCCAGCAACCCGGAGGCGAGGCGGAAGGGAGCCACGGGCGGAAACGCAGGCCGCGGGGACGACGGGACTCACCACCCGCCGCTGCACCTCACCTGCTCCGCGCGGGCGCAGACACGCTCAGCGGCCGGCCTGGTCCGGCCTCTGCACGCGTGCAGGGACTCGGGGTCCACGGAGGGATGGCAGTTCCCGCTCGGGTCCCACAGACCAGCAACCGACGGCGGTCCAGGCCACGGAAGGCGACGGAGGCGCAGGCGGCGCGCAGGAGTCGGGCGCCCGAAACGGCCGCCATAACCCTGTCGGAAGGTTCCGGGTCTCGCGGGGTCCTGCGCAGTGCTGAGGGTCCTGAGGGTCCCGTAGGTCCCGCGTGTCCCGCTGCGAGAGGGCCACAGTCCGGCGAGCGCCCAGCGAGTCCTATAACCCGCCGCTGCGCCCCGCCCCGCCGCTGCCACGCCTCCGCGGGGCGGGGCCGAGCTCGGTTCCAGGGATCTGGTTAAGAGTTCACCTTGAACTTTTTCTACAGTCAGCTCTGTGCTCTGGAGCAGTTACTTATCAAGGACTGACCAGAAAGCCACCAGGTTAATTTTGCCTTTTGCAAATTATTGCCGTTTCCAACACTTTATAGAGTACACGTCACAGCAAAGGGGACCCTAGGTTTTTCCTACACAGGACAGCAGAGTATATACAAAGTTTAAAAATGTCAATAGGCATTTTTTTTTATGAAGAGAGGCATAAGTAAAAATGTAAGCCATCTCCTAATAATTTGTTATTTAGGGCTGCCGAAGAAAGGAGGTAATAACGGTCATCCTGAGCTGACGAACTTGAGTATTTAAAACCCTGAAACTTAACAGGAAACTTTTTTTTAATGAATAATTCTTTCAACGGACTTCAAAACGTAGAAGACCTTATTTTAAACCGCACGTTGTCATTGCTGGTAAGTTTTTGAAAGAGTTTTTGAGGTCAGATATCCAACCTCCAAACCCAAGCCCTCTGTTGATCAGAGAACTTGGATAAATTACTCCTGGAGGATGCGAGTTTCCATGACTCACAGATAAGCTCACACTCAGGGACACTGTGGAGGTTAGGGGGATTAGTGCAAGGAACTGCGTCACAAACCATGAGCAATAAATACATCATCTTCAGCATTCCTGATAAGGTGCTGAAGGGCAGAAACACATGTTGCAAACAAACTGAAGACAGTAAGATTACTTAATTATTCAAACTGGGGTTGGAGACATAGCTAGGAAGTAAAGAATTCTGTTCGGAGAAGCTGGGTTCAGTTCTCAGAAACCACAGAGTTCACAGTTCTCTGTAACTCCAGTTCCAGGGGATCTGAAACTTTCTCCTGGCCTCCTCTGCCACAGGCACATGTACGGTACACATACGTGCATATATGTAGCTGTAAATATTAAATAAAAAGTTCTGTATCACCTTGACATCAACCTACATATATATGTTTAGGCAAACCCAGACATTTGGGAGGAGGCTGGTATTCCTCTAGAGGCCGGGGACATGGCTCACCAATTAGAGCACTTCTTGCATTTGTAAAGGATCTCATTTTGTTTCCCAGCTGAAACTCAAAGTTTCACAGTAATCCTCTGCCCTCGGGCTTCCACATGCACCCTCTGACATGTGGCATACACATACCTACACACAGGTATTTTTAAATAACAATATTTAAAAATTAAGAGGTGCAAACTGGCCCAAGTGTTAAAGACAATTGCTGTTCTTCCAGAATTCAGTTTTCAGCGCTCATAGTCAGATAGCTCATGCAGACCCAGACCTGCCTCATTCTGACCCCATGAATACACATTCACAGCTAAAGAAAATAAAATATGTTTTTAAATGAATATTTAAAATAGTGTATGCCTGTATAAAGTCTCTCGAGAGAGTATATGAATATTGAACCTGCAGGGTATAGACATAATTACCTTAGTCTTTGGGCTAAAATAATTTTTAAAACTCAGGTTAGAAAGGGGTCAAGAAATCCTGAAGAAGGCTTTTGTGGTTTTTCAGTCCTAAATCCAAAGTGTTCATGAGATGAATGAACCGTAGGAGAGCTGGGCAATGCATGCATTCCTTCACATCCCTTCTCGGTCCTCCTGCAGAAGAACAAGCGCTCCTTGAGACAGTGTCTCAGTCAGGGTTTCTATTCCTGCACAAGCATCATGACCACGAAGCAAGCTAGGGAGGAAAGGGTTCATTCAGCTTACACTTCCATATCGCTGTTCATCACCAAAGGAAGTCAGGACTGGAACTCAAGCAGGTCAGGAAGCAGGAGCTGATGCAGAGGCCATGGAGGGATGTCACTTACTGGCTTACTTCCCCTGGCTTGCTCAGCCTGCTTTCTTATAGAACCCAGGTCTACCAGCCCAGGGATGGCACCACCCACAATGGGCAGGGCCCTCCCTCCTTGATCACTAGTTGAGAAAATGCCTTACAGCTGGATCTCATGGAGGCATTTTCTCAACTGAGGCTCCTTTCTCTGTGATAACTCCAGCTTGTGTCAAGTTGACACAAAACCAGCCAGTACAGACAGTATTCTGCTTTTTAGGGCGTACAGAAGGGAGCTGAGCAGTTTTATCTTAGTAGTCCGATATATCAAGGCTTCAGTTAGGCATTCAAGAATATGCCGATGTTCCCGGATAACTCGCTATCAGCATTAGAATTCATGAAGCATCTTCCTAGAGATCAAGGATGGGAATTGTTCCCTAGACTTTGAAAGGTAGGTGAGGTCATGCTAAGGACTGAAGATACGGACATTCAGCAAAATTCCAGAAGTGGGAAACATGCTGGTTGTGGACACGGATAAAGCAACATGGACTCATTGCAGACTTGCTGTTACCCATGTGTCACTTTGTCTACGGTGCCACCCCTCCATTTTCCACACATGTCAAATCCACCAGTATCTTAACATTCTTGTTATTATAACAAAACAACGCGAAGTGAGTGGATTATAAAGAACTGACTGAATTAAATAAGTCTAAACTGGAAGCTGGAGAGATGGTAGTTAACAGCACTGGCTGTTCTTCCAAAGGTCTCAAGTTTAATTCCCAGCACCTACATAATGGCTTTCAACCGTCAATAAGTGTAGTCTCATGGAATCCAGTGCCCTCTTCTGGTGTGCGGACATACATGCAGACAAAACACCCTATTAAAAATAGTTTTTAAAAAATAAATCATCCTAAGCTTATCTCCTCAAACACTTATCATTTGTATGATGAGAACTATAAAGATCCATCCAACCTTTCGAAATGTAGAGTGGGAAATTGTTATCTACAGCCACCTCCCAATGGAAGAGCACACCAGGCCTGACTTAAACATTACTTATGTGTGTCCATATATCCGTATATAAAAGCATTGCATGAAATCTCATCAGTACTATGGTTTGTGTATTAAGAAAAAAACTGTAATTTGGAGAGATAACTCAGATAGCTAAGAATGCATGCTACTCTTACAGCGGACCTGAATTTGGTTCCTAGCACCCATGTTGGAGAGTTAACAATGGCCTCTTATATTATTAATTCTAAGGGATCCAATGCCCTCTTCAGGTCTCACACTTTGGAGACTGGGTAGTCCAAATTTAAGATGCCGCAGGTTTCTGTGCAGTGGGAACTTAACCTCTGCATCTGAGGTGACACTTTGTGGCTGTGTCCTCCCATCAAAGAAAGTGTCAAAGCCAAAAGGCCTACCTAGTTCTATTAGCCTTTTTTAAAGATTTATTTACTTTATGTATATTTGAGCACACTGTAGCTGTCTTCAGACAGACCAGAAGAGGGCATCAGAAAGTTGCGAGTCACCATGTGGTGGCTGGGGATTGAACTCAGGACCTCTAGAACAGCCAGTGCTCTTAACCACTGAGTGATCTCTCCAGCCCCTATTAGCCTTTTCTGTAGAGTTATCAATCCCATCTGTCGGGCAAAGTCTCCATCTCTTCCTGGCAGCCCCCCACCCACCCTTTAACAAGTCTTCTGTTGGCAATTAAACTCCAACATGGGTTTTGGAAGGAACATGTTATGTAACCCCAGCACTTCACCCCATCTTTTCCATCACGTCAATCCCATTCCTCCGAATGGATTACATCCTCTTGCACTCAATACCTACAATACCTTCTTTATTGTCATGGCACATGTTTCAAATGGGATGATGCTTATTATAAACTGTGTGGTATAGAGTATACAAAGTTGTAACAGTTCTGTGGTTCCTTTGTTCTGGGATCCATGGCACTTTTAGTTCTGTTACACACAATGCGTGTGGCCTCTTTAGACAGAATCCTCCCAACTCCATCTCATTTGCCTTCATGTCTCCAGTACTTGGCACGGTGTTCTGAACACAGAATACACTTAACAACGCCATTGTTAGGAACTGTGCTAGGAACTGTGAGCAACCCTGTATCCTGGGAAAATGCTAGTTAGCAAAAGGAAAGGCATTCCATTTCCTGTTCTCTGATGTTCTAGATGAGAAACCTAAGGCCCACGGTAGTAGCAGATATCCTTGGTCCCAAGTCTAGGACATTAGTCAAAGAATGATAGCTTTTAACTTTATATTCAATAGTAAACACTTAAAATTCTACATGGACCGTGAAATTTAGGGATAAGGCAGGGATCCAAAGAAACTAAGTAATAAGGGTACAGGAGAGGACTCGAGAATCTCACTCAGAAGGGGAAATAAAATAGTCATTGGAGGTGGAAAGAGGGAACAGGGTGGGAGATGGGGATCAGCTATGGGTAGGGGGCTGAAGAGGGTTGGGAAGAGAACAGAAATGGGTAGAGGCATCTCTAGGACTACCTAGAGGCCTGGGGCAGGGGAGGCTCCCAGGAGTCTCTGGGGGTGAGACTCCTAGTAGCTGGGGATATAGAGATTGAAGTGGCCACCTCCTGTAGCCAGGCAGGACTTCCAGTGGAGGGAGGGGGACATCAACCCACCCACAAAACCTTTGTTCCAAAATTTGTCCTGCCTACAAGATGCACAGGGATAAAGTTGAAGCAAACTGAGAAAACACACAACCAATGACTGGCCCAACTCGAGACCCATCCCACGTGAGAGAGACAACCCCTGACACTATTAATGATGCTCTGTTATGGTTGTAAAGAGGAACCTAGCAAACTGCCTCCTGAGAGGCTTCATCCAGCAGGATGGAAACAGATGCAGAGACCATTAGCCAAAAATTAGGCAGGGTGGGAGTCTTGTGGGAAAGTGGGAGACAGACTGAGTGAGGCAGAGGGATCAAAGGCACCACAAGAAGATCTACAGAGCCAAGTAATCTAGACCCAAGGAGGCTCTCAAAGAATGAACCACCAACCAAGGAGCAAACAGTGGCTGGACCTAGCATGTTTTATAGCAGATGTGCAGATTGGTCTTGATATGGGTTCCTTGACAAATGGAGCTGGGGCTGTCTCCGATTCTGCCATTGGATCTCCTCCTAGCTGGATTGCCTGGTTGGGTCTCAGTGGGAGAAAATGTGCTTAGTCATGCTGTGACTTGATGAGTGGCGTGATGTGATGGTTTGTACATGCTTAGTCATGGTTTGACTTGATGGGTGGTGTGATGTGATGGTTTATATATGGTTAGCCCAGAGAGTGGCACTATTTTGAGGTGTGGCCTTGTTGGAATAGGTGTGTCACTGTGGCTGTGGGCTTTTAGACCCTCATCCTAGGTTCCTAGTCTTTTCCTAGCAGCCTTCAAATAGAGATGTAGAACGCTCAGCTCTGCCTGAACCATGCCTGTCTGGATGCTGCCATGCTCCCACCTGGATGATGATGGACTGAACCTGTGAGCCACCCCAATTAAATGTTGCCCTTATAGGAGTTGCTTTGGTAGTGGTGTCTGTTCACAGCAAAGACAAGTTGGTACCGGGGACTGGGGTATTGCTGTGGAAGGCCTGACTTTCAGAAGAATGTGGATTGGGGGCTGTTGGATTTGGGAAGCAGAGGAATTCTTTAAGTAGGGCTTGATGGGCCAACCTAATAGGAATATAGAAAACTTTGTTGTTGAGAGTGATTTGCATTGTATAGACCTGGCCCATGTGGTTTCAGTGGAGAAGAATCTCAGAATGTGATATAGAGTATTTTTGTGGTATCTTGATGAAGAATGCTTTTTGCCCTTATTTGAGGAGTCAACCCAAGGTTAACGTAAAGAGATTTATATTAATTGTATTGACAAAGAAAGTCTCAAAAAAAAAAAAAAAAAAAAAAAAAAAAAGCCCAGCAGAGACTTTGTTCTCTGGTTAAGTGTCATAAAGAGCTTTCTGAACAAGCATAGCAAGGTTAGAAAAGAAAAATATAAAATATATGGTTTGAGTATTAAAGGGGCATCAGGAAGTGAAATGGAGCTGAATCCTGAGTTCAAGGATATTAAATTGAATTAAGAAAGTGGTGATCTTGAGACAAGATTCTACCCAGCTAAGTTTAGGTCCAGGCTTGGTAGTATAGCCTTTAATCCCAGGAGGCAAAGACAAGTAGATCTCTGAGTTCAAGGTCAGTCTAGGACAGAGCAGGTAAAGAAAAGATTAAATCCAGGCATGGTGCACACACCTTTAATCCCAGTGTTTAGGAGACAGGGATGCAGATCTCTGAGTTCAAAGTCAGTCTACAGAGCAAGTTCTAGAACAGCCAAGTTTAGGCAGTGAAGAAGATGGAAAACAGAAAGCTGGTGATAATTTAATAAAACAAGGGGTGTCGCTACCGTCTCTGACCAACAGAAAAGGAGCGACGACACAGCGTTCTTCTCAAAGCGGTTTATTCAGGAACCTTACAGCATGCCAGTGAAAATCTTTCTGTCCCCCTTCTCTCTCTTTCTGTTTCTCTTTTTGTCCTCCCTCCGCCCCCAAGCACAGTCCCTTTATCCTCTCTCAACTCCACCTCCTCAGTCCATGTTGCGTGGCTGCAGTTCATAGGTCCGCGTCATCTGGCCTGATCTCCTGTCAGGAGTGCACCTGCGCAGCTCGCACAGGGGGAGTGGCTAATCTCGGGGACAGGAGGAAGTCAGGTGCTAGTCACAAGACTAGGCCGGAGTCCCAAGCACCATGTTTGGACTGCTGCTACACCCGTTCTCCACAAAAGGGACCATGTTCCAGCCCCAGCAAGCAGTAGAACTTGACAGTTTCGGCCTTGTGGCTCTGGCTGTAGAGTTAAGAATAGAAGGAACTACTAGGACAATTGGTGCTGGTTAGCAAGACCTAAGAAAGTAGCAGTGATTATGAAGAAACCATCATCACTGAGGTGAAGTCTTCTGGGAAGTGTTTTTCTGAGATCACAAAGAAGCTGTGTTCCAGAGTTAGCCAAGGTTGGACCTCATGCTGCAGCTGAACTTTGTAATGTGCAAGAATCACCTAGGTGGTACTGGTTTTAAAGGCATGAAGAGCAGCTGAGGCTTGGCACTGTGAGAGTCCGGGGAAGGCCTTTGGTGAAGGTGCAGACTCAGTTGTAGTTAACAGCCCAGAACTGAAGGGGTCATGCAAAGAAGTTGAGGCTTGGCACCATGAAGAGAGTCTGTGAGAAGCTATTATTGGTGAAGCCTAGTTGCAGCAGAAGACCCTAGAGTGTTGGAGATGCCAGTACCATGTGAAGATCACCAAGAACAGCAGCAGCAGTGGAGTGGCTTTAGACAGGGCCTATAGTTCTTCAGAAGGCAGAGCTGGAGATCTGACACTAGTTCTTTGGAGGAGCCCAGAAGGTGATGTGATGTGTGGATCCTAGACATTGAAACAAGAAGCTATAACATTGAAGGTACCTTGAAGACCACAAGATGTTAGAGATGCCAAAGCCATGGGACATTTGCTGAGGAAAGCTGCTAATAGGGAGTGGAACCAGCCTAGAAGGAAGAAGTTTGTTGCAGTCAACAAAGACGAAAAGGGAGTGGAGACCTGAAGACTGCTTTGACATCAGACATGGAGAGTCAGAGTTTAGAGTCTTGCTTTGGGGATTATAGTTAAGTGATTGGATGAATCTTAGAAGAGACTTTGAGCTTCGCACTTTTAACATTTTGAGATTGCTATAGACTATGAAAGTTGGACTAAATGTCCTTTTTATTATGCTATGGCTAGGTATGGCCACTATAGACTCAAGTGTTTGAATAAGCCTATAGTAGCTGGAGACTGGAATGAAATGGTTTCGATGTGCTTAGACCAGAGAATGGCACTATTTGGAGGTGTGGCCTTATTGCAGTAGGTGTGGCCTTATTGCAGTAGGTATGTCACTGTGGGTACAGGCTTTAAGACCCTCATCCTAGCTTTCTGGAAGCCAGTCTTCTCCTGGCAGCTTTCAAATAAAGATGTGATGAGGATATAAGATGAATACATACGTACATACGTACATACATACATACATACATACGGTCAGAAAGCAGCATTACCTTACCTAAGCACAAAAGCATTTGACTCTCTCTCTCTCTCTCTCTCTCTCTCTCTCTCTCTCTCTCTCTCTCCCTCCTTCTCTGTGTGTGTGTGTGTGTGTGTCTGTTTGTCTGTCTGTCTAGAGGTCAAACTGCATTCTGTGCATGCATGCTAGGCAAATTCTCTGTTGCCAAATTTTCATTATGAAAACTACCCTCCACCCCAAGATGATTTAAAACTCAAATAGCTGATAATATGGATGAGCGAATTTTATACATTAAAGATGCAACTTGTGGGCTGAGATGGATCAGTGGTTAAGAGCATCGACTGCTCTTTCAGAGGTCCTGAGTTCAATTTTCAAGAACCACAGGGTGGCTCCTGTGTAATGGGATCCAATGCCCTCTCTGGTGTGTCTGAAGATAGCTACAGTATATTCATATACAATAAATTTATTTTAAAAGTAAAAGATGCAACTTGCACTTAAATAAGTGTCTTAATGTTAATGATATCCCTACCCACAATCCTGTCTTGTGCCCCATAATTATTCATCCCCAATGTTTCTTTTACCTTTGATTTTGATACTATAACATAACCTTATATTTCTCCCTTTCCTCCCTCCAAACCCTCCCATATGCCACCTTCTTCCTCTTTCAAAGTCATGGCCTCTTTTTGTAGTGTTGTTACATGCACATATGTATATGTTTATACATATACTTTCCTAGGTATAACCTGCTCAGTGTGAACACATACATACAGACACACACACACACACACACACACACTGCCAGGACTATTTGGAATTAGATAAACAGTTGGCGTGCTCTTCCCTGAAAAAGTCCAATTGTCCCATTCTCAGAATTCCTTAGTTGGCTGTAGTTTTTATGTAGAGATGAAGTCTCAAGGGCTTCCTCCCATCACCTGAACTATGTCTATTGTTGCTGTCTTTGTTCAACTCACGTTACATAGTCATGCTGATGAGCCTTAATAGGTGTAACTTCTAACCTTAGTAGGAGACACATTCTCACAGCAAATTCTTTGTGCCTTTGGTTCTTACAATCCTTCCACCTATCTTTCACAATATTCTTTAAGCCTTAGGTGTGGGAGTGTTTTGTAGATATCTCTCTCAGGACTGGGCTCCACAACTCTTCATGTTGATTGGTTGTGATTTTATGCAACAGTCTTCCACTGTCTGCTGAGTCCTATTTATACTCCCTCCAAACATCACATGTCCTCCATGGGGCTTGCCTCACCACAAGTTTTGCCTCAGTAATCGAATCTGTCTTAGCAAAACTTCATGTGAGCCTGACTTCACCCTGCCAATTGGCCCGAATCTGAGGAAGTGGCGAGAAGCCACCAGGACACCACCAGAAGGTTTTGGGTGCGTTTCTCTCATTGCCATATGGAGCTCAGCCACACGGTGTCTGTGAAGAATCCTTTATCATGTATCCTTTCAGGTGTCTGCTTTAACAAAACATCTTTTCTCCTTTGTCTGCTTCGGGAAAACACTCCTTCGTGTGTTTGCCCCAGTAAAACTCCATTCAACACAAATGACTTTCCAAAGAAACCATAAGTTTCCACTTCAACCAGGTTTTCAAATATTTGAGCCTATGGGGGTTGGGGGAGCAGGTATTCCGATTCAAACCACCATAGGAATGCTGATTGTTCTAGAGGCTTCTCCTTCCTTTCTTTTATTTAGGCAGCCCATGAACTAACGCCGCTCACATTTAGGGTGAGTCTTCTCTCCTCACTTAAAACTCTTCAGAAATACCTGCACATGGTCGATCCCAAATGCAGCTGAGTTGGCAGTAGAGTCTCCATACCTGGTGAGACGGGACTTTGAAAACGTATGCTAGACTTTCCTTTCATACTGGCAAGACCCTCAAGTATGAAAGCAATTGATAAGAGAAAACTTATTGAATTTTTTTTTTTTTTTTTTTTTTTTTTTTTTTTTTTTTTTGTGGGCTGAGAAATGTTCTGCTTCCCATTTTCCAAGTTTGCAAGGACAATTTATTGGAAACTAAAAAATCACATACAGATCACTATTAATGTAAAAAAAATTGTCTATTCTGAATACACAGCTGGGAGGCTGGTATGTGCTCTCAAGAATTGTTTTGAGTTCACAGTGTAATGATTAGAAACTAAAGGTTATAATACATACTGTCCTGCAATGTAACTGCAAAGGAAACAGTGAAATTAAGTAATCAGAAAGCTCCAAAGCAGTGGCTGGCAGCCAGACAAATTATTTATTAAGTCAAAGAGCAAGGTCCTAAAGTTGGGGAGCCAATGGGAAAAGCAAGAAGTTCCAGATGAGGCTCTTGCCACATCAGCTTCAGAGAACGAACAGTCAATACGGGAAAGAAAGGATAGAGGAAACCCTCAGCCCTTGGATTGTCTTCCTCTGACCCTAAACCACAAAATCACAAGAGAGTTGCTTTCAACTCCTATGCTTTGCTTCCAGTGACTTAGTAGAATTTGCCAGGCATGTGCTATTGCAAAGGCAGACACCTCAAACTTTAGGTAATCTGTAACAGAAACAAAACAAAACAGAGCCAGGTGCAGAAGCTACAGGATAGTCATGTTCTGCTGCCTTGGAATCTTAGTTAGGGCTACTTCTGCTGTGATGAAACACTGTGGCTAAAGCAACCTGGGGAGGAAAAGACTTATTTCATTCACATTTTCACATTGTAGTTGTCATGAAGGAAGTCAGGACAGGAACTCAAGCAGGGCTGGAACGTGGGGGCAGGAGCTGATGATAGAGGGGTGCTGCTTATTGGCTTGCTCCTCTTGGCCTGTTCAATCTGCTTTCTTATAAACCACCAGTCCAGGAATGGCACCATTCACTATGGATCTGGGCCCTCCCATATCAATCACTAATTAAGAAAATGACCTATAGGGTTGCCTGCTAACCAATCTTATGAAAACATTTCCCTAATTGAGGTTCCTTTCTCTCTAATAACTTTAGCTTATGTCAAGTTGACATAAAACTATCTGGAACACACAGTGACTACAGCTGAGTATCTATAGAGTGGTATAAGAAGACCACAAGCTGAAGATCAGGTGATGTCATCCATTTCAGCTCTGCTGAGGGCTCTATGGTAGATGGTGTCACCAAGGCAGAGCAGGTCACATGGTAAGGTGAGAAGTGGGGTGAAGGAGTTGAGGGGTTAAATCCTTCTCATTTCATAACTACTTCCTTTTGGGAATTAACACACCCTGGGAGACTAGGATTGGTCCCTTGCTTTGACTGGCATTCCTATGACCTAGTCATCTTCGGAGGTTCTACCATCTCCAACAGTACCACATTGATGACCTCAGGAAGCATAGTAAAAACCGTATCTAAACCTCAGCACCAATCCTGAGAACACCACCAAAGAAACTTGACTGAGAAACATTCTGCACATGACCATAAGTTTTCAAAATCAAATAGAAGAGCTGTCAAAGCTGAGAGGCACCTTAGTGACAAATGTTGACTAACTGTAATATGAGATCTGGGGACAGAGAAGAACAGTAAGTAAAAACTAATGAAATCAGGGTATAACATTGACTCTAATTTAAAAAAAAAAAAAAAGATAAATTCATGGAAGGAAGAAAAAAGAAAAAGTCAAGAACACTTAAGAGTGTATAGTCAGGTGACTTGATAAAACAATCCGAACTTTCTTTAATAAAAAATTAATATCTTTCCTACAAACGAAGCTAGAATAACTGCCTATCTTTTCAGGGTGGGGAATATTAATTATTCTATATTATATAATTATATAATGTTGGATCAAAAATATCAAATACCTAATACAAAAGCTAAAATATGCAAGTCTTAGGATAAAACATTAAAAACCTTATCTTGTTACCAGGAAGTGGGAAAAGATTTCCTACACAGAACATCAGAGCACAAAGCATAAAAGAATAATTGTTAAATAAACTCTTACCAGGGCTAAAAGTGGGGGGGCTGAAGAGCCACTCAGCAGGTGGAGTACTTGCTGCTTAATTTTGGAAATTAGAGTTTGGATACCAGCACCCACATGACAAGTCTGTACATACATGAACAAGCACACACTACAGCTGCTTCCAACTCTTTTGGTTTGGTTCACAGTCATGCGGCACAGCAGAATGTGTTAGGTGTGTACTGACTGCCAGAGTACATTCCTACAAAACAAAAGGCAGTGGTTGCTATGTTATGTTCTCTCTCTCTCTCTCTCTCTCTCTCTCTCTCTCTCTCTCTCTCTCTGTGTGTGTGTGTGTGTGTGTGTGTGTGTGTGTGTCTCTGTCTCTGTATGTGTCTCTCTCTCTCTGTGTCTCTCTCTCTCTGTGTCTCTCTCTCTCTGTGTCTCTCTCTCTGTCTCTCTCTCTCTCTGTGTGTGTGTGTGTGTGTGTAAATAAGACTGTAGAGTAAATAACTATGCTCACAAGAAGTTAGAAAAAACTAAAAAAAATTTTTTAAAATTTTTTGAGTACTAAATGGTCCATTAGTAAACACAAAATTTCAACTAGAGTAATAAAGTCATTTGGGAAGATGATAATCAAATCAAAAGAACAAACATATACCAGTCATCAGAAAAAGCGGTGGCCATTTGTGATGTCACAGAAACAGACATCCAAGCTCAGTCATAAAGACATACCTAGTAATAGGCAGAGTAGAGTAGGAACCTGGAACCTTGCATGACTCATTCACACACAACAAGGGCTTTTTACAAAACTCTGACGACTAGTGGGAAGAACGTTGTTGCGATGTCACCTTTTGAGGGTCTATAAAAATGCCAGGTAAGATTTGTTATGCAAAGACAGACTCTGAATCTTTAAACTGTAGGGTCCATTGATGGTGTCCACACACCTTGCACTCCCAACCATATATTCAAGAGCAGAGCAGGCCATATGCCACCATCCCAAATATTATAGCCAACAACAGAAAGGCTCTTCTGGAGTACTGTGTGGCATAGTTTCTCACTAACTGCCACTGCTGGCCATAGGCCTTTTCTGCAAAGCATTGGATGTTTGGATAGTTACAATGTTTTTAGGGTCAAAATCAAAGGTATGTCTCGGCACATTTCTGTGTGATTCATGGGGTTCAAGATCCCTGAACCCTACGTAGACCTTGGTCTTCACATCAAAAATTCGCATTGCTTTGATGCCACATAACCCTGAGGATGATGTTTGGTCATCTGTCTTTCTGTAAGAACAAAACAAAGTAAATGAAAACCAGAAGGGTTCTGAATACTCTGTCCTCCTCTCCGCTCCCCACAGTCCCTCCTCGGGTCATTTCGACTTTCATGCTATCACATCGTGGATTTCTAACAGTTGCAGTCAGAAATAACTTCCACCCAGCTAAGTGTTATGGTCAGTTTTCAGTTTTTGTCTCCCTTCCTTCACCAGTTCCACTTGTCATGCCACCAGCAAATGTCCCACTTCCTCCCACGGTGTGAATGATGTCACTCAGTTCTGCTCTCATCTTGGTCACTGCTTATTCTGTCTCCTGGGTTTCCTTCACTCCCCAGCTCTAGTGAGTGTGAGGGTACACCATGCATGAATCCTCGAACTTCTATTTCTCCCTGTTTTTCTTAAAGGTATCTCAGGCCAGCTGCTGGATGAAAATACATCTACAGATCTGTATGTTGCTAAAGCACACATTTTTCTCTCCAGGAAAGGCCAGTAGTCTAAACACACACACACACACACACACACACACACACGTCTGTGTTTGTCTGTGGTATAGTGATTCCAATGTGTGTATCTGTTTGTACATGTAAGTGTACAAACGTGTGTGGAGCCCAAAGGTCAAGGTCAGGTACATTTATCAATTGCTAAGTGCCTTTGAACCTCAGTTTCTGAAACAGGGTCTCCCACTGAATCTGGGGCTTGCTGGTTAGCCTTGATTGGCTTTTCAGCAACCCCTAGTATATCTGCTCCTGAGTGCTGGAATTACACTGTGTTCAGCTTTTTATGTGTGTGTTGGAGATCCAAACTTGGTTTTGTTTGCTTATTTTTATTTTGCTGTTTTTCTATTTTGGTGCTTGTTTTTTGTTCTTCCTTCCTTCCTTTCTTTCTTTCTTTCTTGTTGAAACATTGTTTTTGCTAGAGAGCTCAGGGTCTCCCACATGCACACGCCCTGCCACTGAGCCAAACATTACCCCAGTGCTCCAGCTGTTCTTAGGCCAAATTTAGTGGTCACAGTAGGAATACTATCAAGATTTTATTTATTTTACGTATGTGAGCACACTGTCACTGTCTTCAGACACACCAGAAGAGGAAATGGGATCCTATTACAGATGGTTGTGAGCCACCATGTGGTTGTTGGGAACTGAACTCAGGACCTCTGGAAGAGAGCAACCAGTGCTCTGAGCCATCTCTCCAGCCCAGGAATTCTATCTTCTACACCCCATGTAATGAACTCATCAGCAGTGCAGGGCTTTCGGGTTCCTGCTTGTGGTTTAATAACCGACATAGAGACATCTATATTAAGGCTGTCAGCCGTTTTGCTGGGGGCAATCTCTCTGCTAGCTTCTGACTTAACCTGACTTCTCTGCCCCTGTGTCCCTCCACATGGCTTTCATTGCTCTTCTTCCTGTTCCATTCTTGTCCATGCTTCTGTCTCTCGGTGTCTGTCCCCATCTTGTCCTTCTGCCCTAGATCCAGTCACCGGCTCTCATTTTGCCAAAAGCCACACTCCTTACTCATCCAGTTGGCACTGGGGGGCTTCGTGACCATCCACTTCAACTTGCCTTTCTTTTTGGGCAGATGAAGAAACCGCAAACATTTACATATGCTGCCAGTCTGGAGTTGCTGGCCCAGAGATTAATAATTGAAAACACGGGACACAGTTTTTCATAAGGCTGTAAACACAACATTTGTAGGTCATCCTAACACATCAGTAGATCTTGCCAGTTCTGCCCTCTGTCTACCCCTCTGTCCGTTGCCACCCTGGTCAAAGTCACAATTCACACTTGCTTGTCTGGTACAGCAGGCGTTTATTTTATCTCCCTGCTTCTGCAATGTCTCCTCTTTTTAGTTTCTTAACAAACAGCTGCCAGGAAGTAAAACTTACTAAGGCATATCACATCATTCTTGCCCGATATAGTCAATGATGTCCCATCTCATTAAGGACAGATGTAGAGTCAGGTGCTTTCAGGGCCTCCACCACCTGCTCCCCTGCCGTCCTCATCTCCTGGCTCCACGTTCTATGCTCCCCACACTCCATGAGAAGGCACTTAGCCTTCTCACACATGTTGGCCTTGTTCCCATGGCAACCCTTCCTACCTTCAGAAGTTAGCGATTCTAATTTTGCACTCCCAAAGTCTAAGTCAGCATCGTGTCACTGTACCTGTTGTATGAATGATGTATTTACCTAGAAGGATTTTTTAGAAAGATAAAGTCTGTATGCTAAAAACAGCAATCGGGGCCAAGGGACTGTGGCACTTGCCCTTAACATCTAAAAGCTGGGCTGATCACCAGAACCCACAGGAAAGTACCAACCCCACAGAGTTGTCCTCTGGCAGCTACATGTGCCACAGCAGTTGTGTCCCCAAGTAATAATGATAATGTTAAGAAGAACAAGCAATTGAGTGGTGGTGACGGGGAAGTAAGGTGCATCTTTTGATGGCTCCTCCTACCCCAGGTAATGAAGTCATGCGTCCATGTGGTCCAATGGTAAGGTCTTGCAATTCTGTCTAAGAATGAGCAGACAGTTTGAAAGAGGAAGCATTAAGTCTACGTGCTACACACTATATTTCATCACATCATCTCCATCCCCATTAATATGTTGAAATCCTACCTAATCCCAAGTCAAAGATAGGAGGGAGTCTTTGGAATACAATTACTATTGAGTTAAGTGGTCAGATGTCTGTGAATTGGATTAGTGTCCAGTGAAGACCCTCCGGAGATCCTCTAGTTAACCTTTCTAGCCATGAAATTATTTTCATTGCTGCTCCATAGCTGTAATTTTCCCACTTTTATGAATCATAATATAAATATCTGCATTTCCCAATGGTCTTATGTGACCCTTGTGAAAGGGTCATTCACCTCTTAGGGATAGAGATGCCCAGGTTGAAACCTCTACAAGTCCTTCCACCACATGACACACCGCAAGAAAGTGTCATCTGTGAGACAGATGGTCCTCACATCACACCACATCTGTGGCTATCCTGACCTTGGATTTGCCAGCCTCGGTATCTTGGGAGGGAATCTCCCAAGCAGCCAGAAGATTGTAAACAGATCCAAGTGAGGGCAGAGCTGGCCATTTCAGCCCGCTAGGTGGAGCCCGAGGAAACAGAAAACAGTCATTGGTAGTTTGCAAACTTGGAGATTCCAAGGCCAGCCCAGAAGGGCACCTGCAGCAGCCTCCTGACTCGGGTGGAGCAAGGGGAGGGAGAGAGCCAGAAGTTAACGAACGAGCAAACAGCAGAGTACAGGGACTCCAGGCACAAAGAATAACAAACCCAGTTAAGCCTGGAGCTCAAAGACATGCTTTTGCAAAAGCACAAAACTTTGAACCTTAGGAAGTGAGGCGGTTAAAGGTGTAATTGGGACACTCTCTGGATTAGAAGTAAAGGATTAACAGTTATATTAAAATTAAACCCATTGCCTGACAGGATGGCTCAGCGGGTAACGGCATGTACTACCAAGCTTGGATGTCCTGAGTTCAATTCACAGGACACACAGACAGAGACTCCCTGAGGTTGAGCTCTGACCTCAAAGCATGCACAAAAAGTGTTTGGCTTATAGCTTTAGGACACATAGGTGGGAAGGAAAGAAAAGTTATTGAGGAGGATGTGTGTAATCCCCCAACTAGCTGCAGCTGACCACTGACATGTGGGAGGATAGTTCTGCATACTTTGATCATTGAGATACTTAAAAACTGAACGATTAAATGTGCTGGATTATGTTCCACAGGTATGCCTTTTGACCACTTTAAAACATGCCATGTATCTCACTGTCAGAAACATCTCAGAGGTAGATGACTTGCCAAGGAAAGAGTAAAAACTACTTACGGCTGTGCCCCCCCACCTCTTTACTATAAGTTACCATTGCAGCCAAGCATCATCTGCCCCGTCACTTTTCCAACAGGTCTTCTGGACTTGTCTGCACAGAGATGCTTTTCTAGAGAGAGATGAGTGGACGTTACAGTCCAGTGCTTGGAAGGTAGGACTGAAGAAGCAGGACAATCTTGGGTTCAGGACTGCCTAGGCTACATAGTGAGATCCTGACTCACAGAACAACAGAAAGAAGGCCGGTTATGATGCTTCTAGTGCATAGGCAGCTGGGTGAGGAAACACTGAAGTTCCAAGGTAGCTCCCATCTCCTCTTTTCAGCAGCCCAGAGGAAACAGATTGAAGATGATAAAGACCTTGGGAACTTGATAATATTGCTCAGCAGCCTAAGGACCTCCATAAGTTTAAGTTGAGAGTAGATGTCTTAGTCTATCTGGGCTACTATAACACAGTATCTAAGGCTGGATAATTTACAAATAATGTGTTGCTTACAGTCCCAGGGCTTAGAGATGCCATGGTGAATGTGCCGGTAGATTGGATGTTTCATAGATCATCCAAACATCGGTGTTTTCCTCTCTCTTTTCTCAGTGATAGAAATCATAATCAGGCCTTGTGAATGCCATGGAAGTATTCTACCAGTGAACTCTACCCCAAGTCCTAGATAGTGCCTCTTGGTGAGTTCTCACATGACAGCACAAAAGTGGGAAGGCAGGCTCACTTCAGTCTCCTTTTATAGAGGCATTAATCCTATTCAGGAAGGCAGAACCCTCAGGACTTGGTTGCCCATCCCCCCAAGCCCCATTTCTTAATACTATCACATCGAGGATTGAGTTTCATAGGAAGGGGCGACACACCAATGTGTTAGCACTGGTCAAGGAAACTGCAGGTCATCCTTCTATGGACGATGATATGAAGTAGGTTGGAGAGTCAAACAAGGTTCCAGTTTGTCCAGATGACTAGAAAGGACCATGAAATGTATAGAGAAGCTGAGGACCACTCAAGGGGGTGAGAAGAATGACTAACAGTTGAACTTATGGAGCTAGAGAGAATTGGAAAGTCACAGGTACCCTCTAGAATCTTCTCAGTGGCTAAGGCTATAGAAGGACACAGGTTATAAGTAGACAGGGTGGAACCTTGCACTGCTGGCCTCCAACAGCAAGTAGAACTCAATCTCTTTCTATGCCAGTGACCCAGTTTCCTCTGCTTTAAACAGCTCTTGGCATCTGCAGCTGGTGTCCAATCGTCTGGCTATGGGGAAGCCTCCCCTGACCTCACGGCTCACTTGGCTCCACCCTGCTGATGACTGGGTTATTTTACAAGTCAGCCACTACCCTAAGACCTCTCTATACATTTTCTCAATAACTACTAATGAGGCAAACACTGTCTACAGCAAAGCTGAAACTTCAAGAGCTTTGTGTTTTGTCCAAGGTCACCGAACTAAGTCTGGATTCCTCTCTGTAATTTTGAATGCTCCCCGTCACTCTTAGAACCTCCAGACACAAACATTTTATAAAGCAGACATCAGTGTGATATACCAAGGCATTTACAAGAGATCTGGGGGCGGGGGGGGGGGGAGAGGTCTAGGAGAGGCACCTCGAACCTCATCCTTTATTACTGCTCTGCTGTTTCTCCACGGCAAGCGTTGACTAGAGGCCTGAGTAGAATGTGCTTGTCTGTATTAGGGTCCAGATTTACAGAAGGAAAAGAAGAATGTCTCCACAGTCTCTGCCTGTCCCCCTCCTCCCTCTGTCTTCTCACTTCCACGGCTTCGCCTTGACTCGGTTCTTCCTTGTTTCTCTTTGGAACACTCCAAATCAAAAAAAGGTCAGAGCAGAAACAACAAATAAAGGGAAAGAATTGGTGCCAGACATGGGAGAGTTCTACTTCAAGAAGGTACTAGAAATAAAAAAATGTTGAAAGTAACAGAATAGAATCTGTCCAAAAAAAAAAAAAAAAAAAAAAAACTAGATCACTCATGAAAGAAAGATCCATGACAGGATGGCCGTGAGTGTGCATGTGTGTCACCGATCATATGGGGACTTCAGGACAAAACTGGCCAATGGTAGCTGATGTGTAAAAGAAGTGTATGTGGCGCCTGTTGTGCCAGTACTTGGGATGCTGAGGGAGGAGGGCTGCTACCAGATCAAGCCAGCCTGGACGACGTAGTGACCTATGTAGAACCCTGTTAAATAAAGATGAACAATATATAGACAGACAAACTGAGAGGGGGGGGGGGAGGGAGGGAGGGAGAGAGGGAGGGAGGGAGAGAGAGGGGGAGGGAGGGAGAGAGGGAAGGAGGGAGAGAGAGGGGGAGGGAGGGAGAGAGGGAGGGAGGGAGAGAGAGGGGGAGGGAGGGAGGGAGGGAGGGAGGGAAGAAGGGAGGGGTAAAACTGAGAGGTACCTGTACTTGGCAAGCAGTGATTCAAATTATGTCATCCTTTCAATAAAATGAAAGTCACAGTTCAGACTAAAGCTAGGCTAGTCATAGAAGTGTCTGACTGTATTTCCAGGAACTCAAGAAGCAGAGGCGGAAAGATCCCTGAAGCCACTGAGTTTGAAGCCAACCTGGACAAAGAGCAGACTAACCTGACACTCAGAGATCCACCTGCCTCTGTCTCCCAAGTGCTGGGACTAATGGTGTGTGCCACCATCGCCCAACAGACTTTGTCTTAAGGGGGGAAAATTGAAATGGAAGGAAAGAGAAGAGAAGAAGGGCAAAGGGAGGAAGACAAAACTAGCAAAAAAATCAAGGGTCCGTCACAAGAACTGGCCAGATGTCTCAGTGGGCTGTGGAGCTTCCTACCAAGACCTGAGCTCAGCAGGGACACACAGCAGAAGGAGAGAACCAACTCCTGAGCCGTGTCCTGTGCCTACAGCACACGTGGGGACACACACCAAATAGATACATTTTTTACAAGAACTGTCCAGCTCAACACCCCAAGTTTTCAGAAACCTTCTGTGTTTCTCAGTAGCACTACCGAAATGACTCATGAACAGAAGGTACCAAACAGAAATAAATTACAGACATCGAAACAAAACAGACACCCGGCGTACTCTAAATTAACCCGCACAGAGCGAGGGAAAGGCTGAAAGGGAACACTCCCTATTCACAGCCTTCACACAAACAAACGCCCATGAAGGCAATTGGCTATTTGTTTTGGGTGCCAGAACAGGGGAAAGGGCGACCCATCTGCATCTTTCTGGATCTGTTTGAAGAGCAGCCAGGACTTTGAGCCCTGGGAGTGTAACTTGGGGTCTGGGCTGGCTTTGTCTTAACAACCCACACATGAACTGCACTGCCAGGCCCTGGCGAGCCTGCTGCTGGAAGGCTGGGGAGGGCGAACGGATGGAAGGGCGCCCATTCCTCACCCACACAGCCTTCCCTGTTGTGTGTCGGTAGGAGTTATGCTAAGTGCCCATAAGATGCCAGCCTGCTGTCAGGGAGCTGCCACCAGATGAGAAGGACGTGCGGAAGGGACTTCCCATTCCTCAAGCAGAAACAAAGTGAGCAAGGGCAATTTCTTAAAGTGGTATTGATTAAAAACAAAAACAAACAGAACAACAGCAACAAAAACCCTTACTTTAATTTTTTTTGTATTTGTTATAGGAAAATAAATGCAGTGGTTTTGATGTTGATTTGCTTTTTAGATAGTCTCTTTATTTTGATGGAGAAAATGAAATACTTAATAATCAGAGCTTGGGATTTAAAAAAAAAAAAGAAGTTTAATTTTAAAATAAAACCCAGCTGGATGAGAGTTATAAATGAGAAAGAAAAAAAAAAAAAAAAAAAAAAAACCAAAGGTATAAAGACAGAGAAAA
Source organism: Micromys minutus (assembly GCF_963924665.1). Classification (NCBI taxonomy): domain Eukaryota; kingdom Metazoa; phylum Chordata; class Mammalia; order Rodentia; family Muridae; genus Micromys; species Micromys minutus. The sequence continues at coordinate 43,232,525 of NC_137985.1, forward strand.
GAATTCAAATGATACTAGAAACAAACTTGGACCTGAAGTCCACTTAATATGCTACATGGAGAGATCCTGTCTCATAAAAGAAAAAACAGTAAAATGTGCTTTCATCTTTTGTGGTAAGCTGTGAACCAGTGCCCAAAGATTTGTGTACCTCTCAGTCTACAGAACCTGTGAGCGCTGTCTAACTTGCTAGCCTTTATAGATGAATTTGAGGGCTTCGAGATTTAGAGATTGTAGATTATTTGGGTGTATCTGAAGTGCAAAACCTCTTCTGGAATTCATCTGGAAGAGGAAGCAATGTAACTATGGGGGTGAAATTGGAGCGATGTAGTCACAAACCAAGGAACGACAACTACTGGAAACTGGAAGGCACAGTCAGGGCTGTCTCCTGAAGCCTCAAGTGGTGCTGTTGGTTAGCTGTAAAATGTATCCCACTTCCTAGCAGCATTTGGAGAGGTTCTAAAGCCTTTAATAAGACGAAGCTAGCCCTCTGGTCCACGTGTCCCACGTTGGGGTCCAGCGCCTCCTTCCATGCAACAAGGGCCTGTCCTACCAGCTCTCAGCCGAGGTCAAGAACCAGCTCCTGTGCAAACATGACCCCCAAAAGGAAGCTGAACTCCGAAGCTGGATAGAGGGACTCAAAGGCCTCTTCATTGGCCCTGACTTCCAGAAGGGTCTGAAAGATGGGATTATCCTATGCACACTCATGAACAAGCTGAAGCCGGGTTCCGTCCCCCAAATCCGCCACTCTCTGCAGAACCAGCACCAGCTAGAAACCTCTCCAAATTCATCAAGGCCATGGTCAGCTATGGCACGAACCCCGCGGATCTGTTTGGAGCCAGTGACCTGTTTGAGAGCGGGAATATGACACAAGTGCAAGTGTCTCTACTTGGGCTGGTGGGAAAGGCCAAGACCAAGGGGCTGGCTGCAGCGTGGTGTGGACATCGAGGTCAAATATTCAGAGAAACAGGAGAAGAACTTGGACGACGCCACCATGAAATCCGGCTAGTGTGTCATCAGACTGCAGATGGGCACCAACAAATATGCCAGCCAGTCTGGCACGACAGCCGGTGGTTCCAAGAGACATCTCTATGACCCCGAGAACCACATCCTGCCTCCCATGGACCATTGCGCCATCAGCCTCCAGATGGGCACCAGTAAGTGTGCCAGCCATGTGGGAATGATGGCTCCGGGGACCCAGAGGCACATTTATGACACTAAGCTTGGCACCGACAAGTGCAGATGGGCTACACGCAGGGCGCTAACCAGAGCGGCCAGGTCTTCGTAGCGGGGCTGCAGATATACCACCCCAGGTTTTGCCCACAGAGCTCTGCAGCTGACTGGGCTCCCACAGAGGGTGATGGCCAAGGCGAGGCCCCTGGGTACCTGGCCTACTCCAAGGAGGAAGCCAGATACTGAGCACCCAGGGGTGCCAGCTCCCCGAATTGCATTAGTATCCCTGTGTGGGTTTTGGAGTTTTCATTGTGTTGTTCTGTGTTTTGAAACTGGTCCTCTCTTTGTATCTCTCTCTGGCCTGGAACTCACTGCAATTCTCCTGCTTCAGCTTCCTGAGGGCTGGGATGATACCTCCCTCCTCACCCATCATGCCTTGCTTACTTCCCAGGATTGACCCACCAGGCAGGGAACATGGGTGTCCTTGGTGGGATAGGGAGGCTGTGCTTTTCCCGTGGGCCATGGGAGAGGCTGGCTCCAAAGAGAGTTTCCGGTTTCTTCATCACTTTCATGTCAGTTTGTGGTTTGTGAACCCGTAGAAATTGCTGGCAATTTCAATGAAAGAAAACAAGGAGTTTTATGTTTTGTTTGCCCTCAAAGGTATTGGGTGCACCGGGCTTTAAAATACTGCAGGCATTCTGAAGGATTAAGTTTGCTTTCCCAAGACCCTCAGACTTCACCCTGCTGTGCCCAGTGTGGAAACTGAGGCAAACCTGATGTGACCCCCCCAACACCTGCATGTGAGGAACCATAATGGGACAAGCTAATAACCAGCAGTGATCGTCCTGAGATGGCCGCCTCGGATTACTATATAATCTGTTACAGATTCGCCCTTATGAAACAGGGCAGTAAGGAAATTCATTTTAAGAAAGATTCGTTATTAGTATGCTTTTCCTGTTGTTACTAAACATACGTAACCATCATTAAGCAATGACACACTCCTTTGGAGTAGATCTCTATAGATCCACGAAGATGTCCTGTCCTGTAGTGATGCTATATAGACAAATAGATGACTTCTTAAGTCTTAATGATGATTCTATAAGAATTCCTAAAATTATATCAGTGGTCATTAAACTTTTTTATAGTGGAACTGCTATTAAGTCATTTCTGATGGTCAAAACTGGAGTGAGAACTCTGCCAGTCTCCCAAGTGTCACCAGTTAATTGCTCTCAGATAGTAACCAGACTTTCTCCTACTCATAACACATTCCAAGAAGTTGTAAAACAATTAACCAAAGGTCATAAAAAAGGAACTTATAACTTATTATAGGTGCCAGGACAGAGGATAACGTATTGACTGGGTTTATCTATACAAAACTTCACTAATAACTTAGTTATGATTTTAAACCTTCAGTGAACCTGTAGAGCTGAGACAGGAGATGGAGGTTTAGCGAGATAATATTACTCCTAATGTATATATGTATGTAAACGTTCTCTGCTGTAAACTTCTATTTCAATTTATGATTTGACTTTTTGTGTGAACTTGTGATGAACTTTGTAACATGTGATCATGTACTCTAAAGGATGTATAGGTACTGAGGACAAGGAGAAGAGATTTTTTTTTTTCTATTTTTTAAATTTTTTTTTTTTTTTTTTTTTTTTTTTTTTTTTTTTTTTTTTTTGCACAGAAGAAGAATTTTTTCCCCTTAGAAAGAATTTTTCCCTTACTAGAATTTTTTTCCCTATTCCCACTTAGAGGAACTCTCCCACACACAAACACCTTAAGATCTTTCTGCTTTTTTCCTTAGATAGCTTTCATAGAAAACTTTTTACAACTTAGTAATAAATATTATAATCACTTTTCTAAGTGTTCCCTTTTCTTCTAGCAGGCTGAAAGTTAGAGCCCAGCAATTCCTGCTGCAATAATACAAAGGCTATTTACTTCATCCTTTGCTGTTCTAGGAAGAGATGCTAAGTGCCAGAGACTGCAGTTTCTGGCCTCAGAGAAACACAGAAGGCAAGTCAGCTAAGGTCGCATAGTACCTTAGATTTAGATAGTGAACCTTTTATTATACAGCATCCCTAAATATCTCATAAGACAAAGTCTTACCCCATTCTCTCATAAGACCAAGTCTTGCCTTCCACCGATGCTCTTCCCCCACAGCTGCCTCAAAAAGAACTGACAAGAAAGAGACCTGCCCTCCCACTCCCCACTCCCAGGGCTGCCCCCTCACCCCCCCACCCCCGCACTTGCAGCCCCCCTCATTCCTCTGGTTTTTGAAGGTCTCAGTTCTCCCTGTGTCCCTGAACAAGCCCGATTAGCTGTGCTAGGGCCTTGGCCTCTGAAAGTGCCCCACAGGGACTCCTGCACTGCCAGATAATGTGAAGGTCCCTGTGTGGAGCAAAGGGGGGAAAACAATAAAAACATCTATTTCTAAAGGAAAGAAAAACAAAAAGACAAATGCAAAGTAAAGAGACTCTAAAGAGTAGGCCTGGAGGCTAACAGCCACACTGTAGTGCTCCTTCTGGCTGCTGGTCTAGGGAGCACACAGCTCCTAAATCCTGATGTCACCATCTTGAGGTGCTCCTGCCACTGTGCCTTCTGTGACATGATAGAATGTGAAACCATGAGTTAAAATAAGCCCTAACAAATTGCTTCTTGTCAGGCATGTGGTTGCTGACTCAGAGGGCATGAGGCCCTGTCAACACCTTGATTTTTGGACAAATAAAACTGATTTCTCACTTCTACTTTCAGAAGGATACAAGAACAAGTTTCTGTTACTTGAGAGAGAGAGAGAGAGAGAGAGAGATTTTATTTTTAAATCGGTGTATACTTCTGTGTCCGTGTGTGGGAGGTGTTTGGCTGAATGCAGGTGCCCCTGGAACTCAGAAGAGGGCATCAGATCCCCTGTAGCTAGAGTAACAGTGTCTGTGAGCCTCCAGACATGAGTGCATGGGTCTTGGTCAGAGCCGACAACACCACAACCAAAGGTAACATATGGGAAAATGTTGCTAGACAAATGTCCTGTAAAAGATCTCCTTTTAAGGGCAAGCTTGAATTCAAGAACCTGTGACTCAGTTGAGCCTCCCCTGGGCCTTCCTTTCTTTATAGAATACCTGAGGGCAATCTGATAGCCAAAGGGAAATGCCTGTAGCTGTCCTGTCGGGAGAAGAGAGTTCATGAGGTATCTTTGAGACCTATGACATCTAAAGCTCTAAATGAGGCCTGACAATCCCAGTGACCCAGTAACTCTGCTCTGTCCTTTAAGTAGACCAAAGCGTAAAATAAAGTTTTTCTCTTCTATCAGGAAAAGACCCCAAGAGTCTCTCTGCACTCATTCACGACTCCTCTTCCTGGAACGCCAAGTTTTAGCTTTTGCTTAACTGGCAGAAGAGACCATCCAATGGCTGCTTACAGCTTCTGAGGGTGAGTCCACGATCATCATGGCAGGGAGTACGGCAGCAGGCAGGCAGGCTTGGTGATGGAACTGTAGCTGAACCTTACATCTGATCCACAAGCAGGAACCAGATTAAGAAGTCACTGGGAAGGGTGTGTGTGTTTGAAACCTCAAATCCCACCAGTGGTGACATACCTCCTCCAAGACTACAGCTCCGTGTGCTTTTCAAACAGTTCCATTGGCTGGGGACCAAGTATCCACGTGTTTGCTCTCAAACCATCTCAGTCTTCGTAACCATTGACCCATCTTTCCAGGTCTAATTTGCCTTAAGCCACTGCTTCTGTACTTATGTGTCACAGCAGCTCAGGACAATGAACGTGCTCCCCCAGTCACCCACGCTCCTCCTAGCAACAGTGAAAAGATGGCAGATTCACAAATACAGAGAGAATGACAGAAAGGGATGTTGATAAATATGTAGAAGATGGAAAATTAATGGATGAGAAGCAATTTAGCAGAGATAACAGCAACCAGAGGATGTGAAGACATGGGTCAGTTGTCACCACAGGCCAAATATAGCCACCAAGTAGGTGAGTAATGAGGCATGGGGTTGAAAGAGAAGACAGGGTGAGTGTGCAGACACAGCCTTGTCACCCCTGCGTCACTGCTGTGTCCAGAGCTGGGGGCATCTGTGGGGCTTCCCTCCGGGCACAGTCCTACCGCTTGAACTCCTGCCGCACACGTCAGTTCTACACGTGTTCTTTCTATTGGGAAGAACTAGCCACACGCTTCCTCCTGAGCAAGAGCTAAGAAGCACCACACAGAACAGAGGCTGTTGTGCAGCTGCTCTGTACTGGGGAGGGGAGATGTACTTCACAAAGTTCTGACACCATTGTCTGCTGCATGCTCTACAGCATGCCATCCTACGAGTTCAGGTCTCGGAAGATCCTGGAAAGTTCCAGAAAGACAAGCAAACAACAAGAACCAGATCGTATGCTGCTTGAGTGTAAGCAATCTCATTGGCACCAAACTCTTCAATACCAGTACAGAATGACACATTCTCAAAATTCTGGGAGAAATGTATTTTGCAGCTGAAATACCTGTTGTATCTAGCAAGCAGCATCCCCAGAAGACAGTAGAAATGTGTAGTGAAGATGTTTAGGGCGAAAAGTAGGATTGATATCTATTTCATATGTTGCCAAATTTGAGGGAAAACTATGATGAAGAGTTTGCCAAATGCTGAATATCATGGGGAAAGAAGTGATTGTAAAATAATATATAAAAACTAACAAACTATTAGGTGGAGAAGGAAATAGTCATCATTCATTTTAATTTTTCGAGGTTTGTACTGTCATTGTAAATTGGTGCTATAGTTGCAGGAATTTGTAGGGTACATGATGATGTTATATGGGACTGGAGAGATGGCTCAGCACCTAAGAGCACTTACTGCTCTTCAGAAGTTCCACATTTAGTTACCAGCACACAAACTGTAAGGCTTAAAACCCCATTTATCGAGTTTTAGAGAATCCAGTGCCCTCTTCCAGCCTTCATGGGCACCTGAGCGCACATGGCACACACACAAGGCACATAGGCAACAAAAACAAAAACAACAAATTTAAGTAACCTTATGACTCAAAAACACCACGAGGAACCATTAAATCTCCAAAAATTAGCATCTCAAATGCTTCATCCCCTGTGGTAAGAGCACCTGATGTTCATCAGGCTCTGTAATAGCTCAGCGTTTTAAACGTAAACTTTATCCTGCCTGTCTAGCTGCGGCTATGAGCCCCTGACTCCCATCTCCATCTCTCTTTATCCTAGATTAACAATTACCAATGTCAGACTAAGCCGACTGTATAAAGAAGATTATGATTGCAACACAGACACCATTAGATTTTCTTAGGACTTATTTTTATTATTTTTAATCGTGTGTGTGTGTGTGTGTGTGTGTGTGTGTGTGTGTGTGTGCAGGAGTCTCTACAGGCCAGAGGGGTGAGTACCCCTGATGCTAGAATTACAGACAGTTGTGAGACACCTGATGTGGGTGCTGGGAACTGCACTCTGGTCCTCTGGAATAGCAGCAAGTACTCTTAGTGACTGAGCCATCTCTCCAGCTCCCAAACACTGTTTTTAGGCTGAACATTTTGTAAGTGTTCTGGAAAACTGGAGGAACAGAAGTAAGGGAGAGCTGGAGTCGGAGAAGAAATAAAAAGTCTCAATAATTTCCATTCTAGAGTCATAGCCAGTGTGTAAAGAACATGTACAAGGGAAGTCATCATATTTATCACTGGAGAAGAAGTTGGAAATGGAGATAACATGAATATCTGAGTGAGGCATGGTGCTACTCCTTTGTATTTCCAGCACGAGAAGAGGCCAAGATGGGAGAATCACAGGTTTGAAGTGAGCCTGGTCTACAGAGTGAGACTACCTGAACACAAACACACAGACAGCAGTAACCAAAACGGCTGGTTCATCACATCTTGGTGAAACAGCGTATGATGTAAACACTCTCTAAATAAATGATCCCAATATGCTGGCATGGTGTTCGCCCAGATGATGAAAACAACCCAGACAACAGACTCAATTCGTTGGCTGCTTTCCTCTGACAGCAGCGACTTAAGGGAGGAAAGTCCGGTGTTTGCTCCTGGTTTCAGGGGACATAGTCCATCATGGAGAAAGCTTGGCTGCAGGAGCAGTCAGTCTGTGGCTGTGGAAGTTGGTAGCTGGTCACATTCTGGAAAAACACCCAAGAACCTGCTCCTAGAGACTGGCCTTGAGAAGGAGGTTGTGAAGGGGAAGGCGGGACAGGCACGGCCTGGTATGTCACCGTATGCTATTTTGTCAGTTAAAAGTCTATGTCAGTGAGTATACTAGCTGATCATTAAAATAAAAAAATTTAAAGGAAGTTTTATTTTTATTTATTTTTTTAAAGAACCTTGGTAAAAGAAAAAAAAAAATTCAAACCAAAACAATGTCTTCTGATCATGACCTTGGCACTCTGAACTCAGGGCAGATGTGGCTGCCTGCTCATCAAACCAGCCAACATTTCAGCACAGATGGGGGAAGGGCACACAAGCCCCCAACCCTGGATGAGGAGCCCCTGATAGCCCATGGCTGCCTTGAAGAGTCAGATGCCCTTAGGGGTGTGGCCTCTGGTAGTTGACCATGCTCTGTGGTTGGTCCCATACCCCATGCCTAGACAGGGAACATTAGCAGATTGTTTAAAAAAAAAAAAAAGAATCTGACAGGAGTGAGAGGAGTTAGGGGAAGGAGGGAGGGGTGAGTGTGGTCAAACTGTATGAGATGAGCAAAGAATAAATTTTAAAATTATTTTTTAAAGCAATTCTGTTACCTTCGGTGTACTTCCTTTAGGTGGCAGCAACCGTATTCTCTGTGCAGTCCAGATGCTAATCCTCAGAGACAGATCAACAGCAGTGTTTTCATATCGTGTTTTGTTTTGTTTCCCTCTCACAAGAGAAAGAAAGAAGAAAACAAACCCTTGCAATGCTAAGTATTCATTAATGAAACACGTGGCTCAGGAATGTATTGCTGTTGTACTATCTCAAGCACTACTGTCATCAAAAGAAAGTCACGGCAGACCAAGAGGCTGGCAATCCAGATGCTTATAAAGCCAAGGGTGTATTTACCAAACTCGCAATGCTTATGTTTGCATCGTGGGCCAAGGAACAAGTCAAGTTGTTTTGTTCTGGGTTCTTCTAAAAGTTCTACAGTGTGAAAGGTACTTCCCCCAAACTTGTTTATCTTAGTCCTAATCTCTGCCACTTCAGCCTTTTTAGGCCCAGGGGACCAGGACCCCTGGGCAATTGGACTCCTGTTGCCTGGCCCATGTCTGGCAGGCCTCGGAGCATTCAAAGACCACTTGCAGACCTGATTAACGGAAGTGCATGGTATTAGAAATTAGAGTCTCTCGCTTTCTCATTGGCAGAGTAAAGGAGGGTAGGTTCTCACAGCGCTCCTCCAGGTAGCTAACAGAAAGGGTTTCTCTAAAAACAAGGCCATGGAAGAGTTTCCTTGTCCCTGGAAGGGTCTTAGGAGAATTGAGCAGATCCTGTTGGGTCATGCCAGTGCTACAGGCCAGGTTGGCTGCGTGCTAGGCTTAAGAAAAGAGATCTGTCTCTACTTTTTGAAGAGACATATCAGCACGTTTATCTGTGAAACTAAGGACAAATCAAACTTGATAGCTGGTGTGTAAATCTTCCAAACAGAGGTATCACAGAACACTACCACCACCACCAACAACAAATCAAAGTAAGAATTTTTAAATTCCATGCTGTGTAATACTTCAGGGTATATACACCAAGACATGAAAGCATATCTGAATGGATAATGGATATTTACACACTAATACTAACAGAATTATCTGTAATAGCCTAAAGGTGGAAGCGACCAAGTGTGAGTGGATAGAGAAGTAGAAGAACAAAGCGTGGGTGGATGTACAAAATGGAAAAGTATTCTGTCTTTGAAAGGGATGAGGTTCTCACAGTTGCTGTGTGCTGTGTGGAGTACGCCGGTCACTAAGGAAAAAAGAATACCATAAAATTCTGCACAAATCAAGCAGACAGACTTCCAGAAACAGAAAATAGAAAACCAGTTGCCTGAGGCTGAGACAAGGGACAAAATGGGAAAATCCAGTTTAGAAGGTCTAGAGTTCCAGTTTGTAGAAGTAACTCAGGAGCTGAACCCGGACGCTGGCAAATAGCAACATGAATGTCCTTCGTGTCACAGAACTCTACCCTCAGAAGGAGTGGAGTGGGAGCTTCTGTCCTGTGCATTATCCTACAAGGATAAGGAACCAAAAAGAACAACCGGATGGAACCAGAAAGTAATGAATATTCCTCAAAACTTTACTGATATCTTAAGACGATGGGATTACATATCAATTACAGAATTGTCATTCAAGCTTCCTTTTTCTGTTTTCTTTTCCATTTTTATTTCACACGTATGAGTGATCTGCCTCTGTGCACGCGCAGTGGCTGTGGAGGCCAGCAGAGGACATATCAGGTCCTTTGGAACTGGAGACTTGTGAGCTGCCACATGGGTGCTGGGACTCAAACACAGGTCCTTTGAGAGGGCACCCAGTGCTCTTAACTGCTGAGCTGTCTCTGGAGCTCCTGTTCTGTGATTATGTGCAGATGTTAATAATGAATGTTGACATCTGATAAGACCCTTTCTATGTGGTTGTGTCAATATTAAAGACTAATTTTAAATAAATAAATAAATTTGTCCTGCATGGTGGGTACTGTTATTATGGTCATTTTAAAGGTTCAGGAAACTGAGGTTTAGAAGCTGTAAATATTTGTTCAAGGTTCATGAGTGGCAGAGCCCTGGTTGTTTTTTTTTTTTTTTTTTTTTTTTTTTTTAACAGGAATTGAACCTAAACCCCCACCCCCCAGTCTACCACTGATCGAGCTCCTTGGCCACAGCCCAGATCTATCCTCCCTTTATTCATCTGAGCACATGCTTCATTTCAGGGCCAGGGTTCTGTTTTGTGCAATCAGACATTTTGTATTTCTTTTTGTCTTAAGGTAAGTACTTCTTTAAACACTCTTTAAAAGAGGGAATCTCAAATAGAGGACTCCAAATTATATGTGCCTGGGGTGTGGCTCAGAGACAAAGTTTAGAAATAGAAAGGTACTCACACCTAGCTGTGGAATTGGGGCAGAGAGCATGCTAGTAACCACAAACAGAAAATTTGTAAGGTAATCTTAATGTCACTTTAAATTCTTTATTTTAAATTGTTGGTTTGTTTTTCAGTTTTTAAAGACAGGGTTTCTCTGCGTAGCCTTGGCTGTCCTAAAACTCACTCTGTAGACAAGGCTGGCCTCGAACTGAGAGATCTGCCTGCCTCTGCCTCCTGAGGGCTCTGATTAAAGCCTTGTGCTGCCACATGGGTGCATCAGCATTATTTTGTAATAATTATAAACAGAGTGAAACATAATCAAGCATGAAACCCAGAAGTCTGCTGATAATTTATGGAAGACTAACTTCTCCAAAGAGAACTGACTAAATGAGTAATTCTATTTACATTGTAAATGCATGTGGAAGTGTAGATTCATATATCCATGCCACACAGAGTCACCACCTGCATGTGGAGATAGATCATGGGACAACTCAAATTCAGCTAGTCAGGCTTGGCGGCGAGCACCTTTACCCACCGAGCCATCTCAGTGGCCCAAAAACTATTTTTAAAGAAAACGAGATGTTAATTCTAACCACGAAGGAGAGAGTGTGGTGTCAGGAAAGAGGAAGCTTTGAGAAAGTTCTGAACAATTCAAAGTGGTTGGCTGCAGAGATGGGTGGATAAGCAAGCTCAGAAGGAAGTACAGGGCTGGGCAGAAGAATGAGCTCTGTTTTCCCTGGAGACCCCAGAAGGGCTCTGCGTTCTGTCAACAATGCTGTGATGGGCTGTGGGGCAATTATCTGTGGCCTCATTACTGAGCAGGATTCTGTGCCTTGGGACATCTGGGCCCCTTTCCCAAGACCTGTGTAAACACAGTGTGGCAGATGAGACTTTGCCCTCAGGACAAAAGCCAGGCTACTGCCTGTAAGAACACGAGCAGTCAGCACAGAGAGGGTTACTTCAAGGGTCTTGTGACCTACTAGAAGACGGGGAAAAAACTCACAAATCTCTATGATAAACTCAGAGAACTGTCAGACAAGCTGAACCTGCCTCTCCACCTCCTCCACAGCTGCCTCAGAAACCTGCCTGCTCTGCTGCTCTTTCTTGACAGTTGACATGTGTACATTTATTGGGGTAGTGTGGTGATTCTGTGCATGTACAAAGTGTAATAATTTCTACATCATATAATTTCATTTCATGCAGCACAGGTGGGGGGAAGGTGCCCAGTCAGTAAAGTTCATGCTGCACATGCGTGAGGACTTGAGTTCCAACCTCAGGCATCCATGTAAAAGGCTGAGTGTGGTATACATGCCTGTAGTCCTGTACTCGGAGGTGGAAACAGGAAGATCCCTGGGGCTGGCTAGCTAGCCAGTGAGAGATCTCACCTCAGAGAATAAAGTAGAGAACGGGGTGGGAGGTGCAAGTGGTCTATGTGGTTTGGTAGCTATGGTGTATGTGCCAGGCAGTTAGAGATTAGGACTAGAGCTTGTGCCCACCATCTGACTACCTTGACACATGCTGTCCTTACCCTGCTCTTCCTGGTTGCTCTATGCTCCGCCCTACATTGAAATGTCTTTTGTGTCTACTGGAGGCCCTTTAGAGACATCATACAATATATAAGTCTCACCATTTTGGATAGGATTCCTAGTTGGTAATTCTATTTAAGGAGAAAAACAGACCTAAATAATTGGAGAAGAATCCACAAAACTATTTCTTTCAAATTGTTTGTTGATTTCAATCCATTCAAATAAATAAACAAGGAATGCCAGACGTGAGGAAAACACACACACACACACACACACACACACACACACAGACACAGTAGAGAAGTAAAAGCTCCGAAGACAGAAACTTGACCTGAAGGAATGAGATAATTAAAGCAAGAAAGAAAATTATGTTTTTCAAAACCAATCAAGTCACAAATAATAGTCACATTCCCAGTAGGTATATTATTAGCTCACTAAGGAAATAAATGTTGAAATCAATACTAGAAAGATGCTAACTAGGACCAGAGGAGACTTACACTAGCTGCCATCTTAAACGATTACAGTTTGCTGTGAGAAGTTTTTGTCAGCTCATACCTTTAATTCCAGTACTTCAGAGGCAGAGGAACTGTGAGTTTGGGGCCAGCCTGGCCTACACAGTGAATACTAGCCTGGGCTACATAGTGAGACTCTGCCTTGAAAAAAAATGAAAAAAGTTGTAATTGGAAAACACAGGACCATTATTGGAAATTAAATAAAAAAAGATTCAAGGAACTACCAAGGAGGAGTCACACTGAGACCAGCATGGCTACCTTGAAGAGAAGGCAAAGAAGTGACAGAAAGTAGAAAAAAACATTCTCACAGGGAAATAAATTTTAGAAAATCTAATTAATGTTATGAAAATGTGGTTTTAGATCATTTAAAAGACTAAAGAGAAAAACGATCTAGAGATAATGAAATAAAGTCTTCTATGATAAATACCTGAGATTTAAAATGATGACTCCAGTTAATAAGTAGAGGAAGGTGAAATACACACACACACACACACACACACACACCACCTCAGTATAATAATAATAACAATAAGAAATGAAATTAATACATAATGAGTGCATTCAACACATATATTGTGTGTTGTATATTGTCTGAGTTGTGACATGGATCAGTGAGTCAGAGAGCAGAGATCTTGCCTTAAAGATTTTTTATTGTGTTGACAGAATGTTTCAAAGTTCTGAAGGAAAATAAATTAATAAATATTGGAATATGTGGCTTCTCAGACTGGTAATCAAATGCAAGATTAAATACTTTCAAAAGTGCCCTGTGAAGCAAACAAGAAGCAATGCCATGTAAGCATGGTCCAGAGGGAGAGGAGTCCAGCAAAGGAGGGGATGAGGGCAGGGAGGAAGACAGGTGTCGGAGGGAGGGGAGGGAAGCAGGCAGGCAGTAGTCACAGAGACTAGGGGAAGAAAGGCAGTGGGAGGAAGGAAGGATACCAGGCCTTAACGCTTCAGAGAACGTCCTTTGAGTCACAGCCTTCTTATTCTTCCAGAGGGTTTTCCACATCATTCACTGATAATTATAGACCACAGTTACAGATGTCTTTTGTGCACTGTGCTAGGTGCTTCCTGTGGAACACCACTGCCAACCCTCACGGACCCAATTATAATTACAATAGAATATAAATACACAAGCATGAGTGTGCGTAAAAACAGACACATAGCTAAGAGGTGGGTCTTCTTACACAATGGGAATCAAAAGGTTCCATTCAAGGGAGCATGATGGCTCATGCTTATGTTGAGTACAATCCTAAAACAGAAGGGTTACAAATCTGAGGTCACCCAGAGCTACAGAGTGAGAACTTTCACAAAAAGAAAAACTAATTAAAAATATGAAAGAATAATTTTCATTATGACGATGTCATTTTTGGTTTTAGTTTAGTGTGGGGGGTTGTTTTAGATTTCATTTTTAAACAAGAGTTTTACTCTGTAGCTCATGCTGACCTGAAACTTGAAACAACCCTCTTGCCTCAGTTTCCACAATACTGAGATTACAGTTGAGCCCCTATGCACAGGTGAGGGCATATTGACCATCTTTCATAGACAGATGCCAATAGATTCTTCCTAGAGTGGATGAGTAGGGAAACAGCTGAAGTGACAATGGCCACTGCTGTGTGGTCAACAACAGCAGCTGACAACAACTCTAAGTTTCTGGAGTGGGGCCTGAACCCTTCTGCACTAGAACACTCTTATGTCCATGTGAAACTTCTATAAAGGAATGAGGAATTTCAATATAACTTTATATACAGTTATGGATTTTTAAATACGTGAAGAGTAATGCATGTCCAGTGATCTTGTCATAAGCATGTGAATAACACTATAGACCATCATCAATAATGGCCAAAAGTTCAAGAGTTTTAGGAGATGCATTTTAGGTCAAAGGGAATATTTTTTAATATATATATATATATATATATATATATAGTATTATACATAAAATATTTTATAATATTTTACTATATTAGTTATTATACCCTGTACACTTAAAAGAAAAGGCAAAAATATTCTCTCCAGCATTTCTGACTTTGGATTTGAGAGAACTTGTAAATACTGTGTCCTTTAACCTATTTTGACTTTACAAATGACCCCAAACTGCTCAACCAAACACTTTGGACTTTGCAGAAAAGGAATTTATCAGCAAGGATTACTCATCTGTCAGACTGTGATAAAGTGCAGCTCTGTGTCAGACCACCTTCTTTAGCAGTGAATATTTATTGATCTTGGGAATGCGGCAGCACTGAGGAGAGACAGTGAGGGTCAAAGAGCCCTTTCTCTTAGCTAGCACAGTGACCCGAGGCTGCACGTTTACCCTCTGGTGCCTCCATTTGTAGAGCCTGGAAAAAAAATAATAAATAAGAAACTCTCCTCTTTTGGTGCTATCCCTATGAGAAACAAAAATGATAAAAACTAAAAGCCCTTCAGAAACATTTCAAAGAACCATGAGGTTACAACTCCCAGTTGGGAAGAATTTGGAAACTAGCTAGCCCTGGTACATGAATTCAGTGTCTCTTTTCCCATCTTTCCCCATTAATTGCTTCGCTGTTTTGTCTACCAGTAGTGCTAGTCTCACAGTAGACACTGATTTAAAATTATATTCTCAGAACTATTTCCTCTTCTAACATTACAAGGAGGCACAGGTCACTGGTGGCCCAGAGGACTCTGCCAGTCATCCCACCTATTCCCCCTTTTAAACATGAAGCAAGAGCAGCCCAAAACCCTGAGTGGACTAAGGTAAACACAGGACAATGAACTCAGCTCCTGGATTAGAAGCTGGATGCCCAGTCCCTCGGAGCACAGCCCTCGCTCCTGTCACCACTGAGATAAGCAGGGGAAGAGCATGCTTCATAGAGAGATGCACCGTCCTGATGAGATGAAGCTAATTACTCTAATTATTTTTTAATCTGAAGTTTTTGTACCTTTATTCACAAAGCAATTACACTAAATAAAACAAAAAGGAAAGAAATGAAAAGAAAGGAAAACTTTTAAAGTAAAAAATCCTTGAAGCCAAAAAAAAAAAAAAAAAAAAATCCCCGAAGCAAAAACAAACAAACAAACAAAAAACCTGAACTCCAATCTATTCTGTAAATCTGACTGTATCATAATTGGGCACTGAGTCAAATGAGCTAGCCTACATTTTAGTAAAACATGGTATCACTGAATCATTAAGAAGATTCTTTGAAGAGGGGCAAAAGACTCTAAGTGGTTAAGAATATCTGGTTTTAGCCTAGTGTGTTGGGATGGTCTTAATCCCAGCACTTAGGAGGAAGAGCAGGCAGGCAAGGTTACATAATGGCTTCTTTCTCAAAAACAAACAAACAAACACAAAGGAGAAAAAAAGATTGAGTTTTACATAACCGCAGATTTGAAAAATCAATATTATGAAAATGGCTGTTTTACTACAAGCAATTACAGATCACTGTAATTCCCACAAAGATTCTTATGCCATTTTTCAAAAACGTAGAAAAGAAATCTTGTGGCTTGATCAAAGATCTCCACATAAAACCAGGCACACTGAAACTCTGAGAAGAGAAAGTGGGGAAGAGCTTAGAACACACAGGCACAGGGGAAATTTTCCTGAATAGAACACCAATGGCCTATGCTCTAAGATCAAGAATCGATAAATGAGACCTCATGAGATTGCAAAGCTTCTGTAAGGCTAAGGACACTGTCAAGAAAACAAAACAGCAGCCAACAGACTGGGAAAGGATCTTTACCAACCCCACATCTGATAGAGGTCTAATATCCATTATATACAAAGAACTCAAGAAGTTAGAATCTGGAGAATCAAACAATCCTATTAAAAAGTAGGGTACAGAGCTAAACAAAAATTCTCAACTGAGGAATATCGAATGGCGGAGAAGCACCTAAAGAAATGCTCAACATCCCTAGTCATCAGGGTAATGCAAATCAAAACAACCCTGAGATTCCACCTCACAGCAGTCAGAATGGCTAATAACAAAAACTCAGATGACAGCAGATGCTGGCGAAGATGTGGAGAAAGAGAAACACTCCTCCACTATAAGTGGGGTTGTAAGCTGGTAAAACCACTCTGGAAATCAGTCTGGTGGTTCCTCAGAAAATTGGACATAGTACTACCTGAAGACCCAGCTATTCCACTTCTGGGCATATACCCAAAAGATGCTCCAACATACAATAAGGACACTTGCTCCACCATGTTCATAGCAGCCTTATTTATAATAGCCAGAAGCTGGAAAGAACCCAGATGTCCCTCAGTAGAGGAATGGATATAGAAATTGTGGTACATTTACACAATGGAGTACTACTCCGCTCTTAGAAGCAATGACTTTATGAAATTCCTAGGCAAATGGATGCAACTAGAGAATGTCATCCTGAATGAGGTAACTCAGTCACAAAAGAACACACATAATGCAGTCACTGATAACTGGATATTAGCCCTAGAAAGCTCTAGATAGCCAAGAAACAACTCTCAGACCATATGAAGCTCAAAAAGAAGGAAGGCCAAAATGTAGAATACTCTGTTCTTAGAAAAAAGGAAAGAAAACAAAAAAGAAAAAATGTGTATTCATCATATATTATTATGTAACAAATTTTGTGAGCTATAATAATATCCTATAAAATAAATAAATTAATAAAAAAGAAATCTTAAAACTTATTTGGAACTACAAAATACCTCAGCTAATAAATCAATTCTGAACAAAAAGAATAACGCTGGAGTTATTACCACACACATTTTCAAGTTATTCTACAGAGCCATAATATAATAAATAACACAGTACTGGCACAACAGAGACATGTAATTCAATAAAACAATAAAAGATGCACGGAGCTATAGCCACCTGACTTTTTACAAAGAAGCTAAAACTAATTTAGTATTTTTAAGATACTAAATAATGTTAGCAATTCCTCTAGACTTTACCTAGCAACAGCTTGTGTAGCCTCCCGCCAGGTGTTAGCCAACACAGAAGAACTGCCCCCCTCCCTCCCTCCCTCCCTCCCCCACTCTCCCTCTCTCAATCCTCTCTTCTCTGTCTCTCTCCCTCCCTAACTCTCTCCCTATCTCTTAATCTCTTCCCCACTTGTTCCCTGCTGGCCTCTTCCTCTCTTCTTTCTTTCTGTCCTCTGACCCCTTTCTCTGCCTCTATCCCTGTACAGATCCTTGTTCTTCTCCCGGGTTCCCTTCTCCCAATAAGCTTCCTTTTGTCCTAGGCCTGTCACATGGCGGTGATTCCTCTGGTGAACACCTTGGCCACCAGCTCAGTTCAGGTACTCCCTTCTGCCACATTATAGCACACTGTATAAAACACAACAAATAAATTTAGTATCCCCCAAAAATGACTGAAGCAAAGACAGCCTCTTTAACAACTTATGTTGAGAAAATAGAATGTAAAGAATGCAAAAAGAATGGAACTAGATTCTCACCTCTCACCTGGCACAAAAATCAACTTCAAACACATCAAAGAACACAGACTCCAAACTCTGAAACTGCTAAAGGAAAAAGTAGAGGGAACACTTCAAGATGCAGGCGTGGGGAGAGGGGCTGAGTAGGACTCCAGTAGCCCATGCAATGAAGTTAACAATCCCCAAACAGGACCTCGTACATTTAAAAGGCTTCTTTCTGTACAGCCAAGGAAACAGGTAATCGAGTGCAAACACAGTCTTGGGGTTGGGGGGGGGGGGCAGAGGGGGTAGTTGCCAGCTACAGGTCAGACAGAAGATTGATACAATGTACAAAGACCTTAAAGAGTTGAACAACAACAAAACAAACCACTGAATTAAAAAAAAAAACTTGCTGAGCTGAACAATTGTTGAAAGAGTAGACACAAATGGCCAGTAAATATTTTTTTAAGCATTCAGTACCCTTAGATATCAGGGAAATCCAAATTAAAACTGCTTTAAGATTCTACCTCATTCCAATCAGAATGCTTTTGATCAAGAGAAAAGAAAAGGAAAAAAAAAAAAAAAAAAAAGACAGCAAACACCAGCAAGGATACGGGGAAAGAGGAGTCCTTATATGCTGCCGGTGGGAGTAAGTGCTGGTACAGCCATTACAAACTACTGTGGAGGGGATTATTATTATTATTATTTATTACATTATGTTATTTATTTACATTCCAAATGTTGGACCCCTTCCCAACCCCCCTCCCAGAGTCTTTCACTCCATCACCTCCCCTTTGCCTCTGAGAGGGTGATTCCCCCACCCACCCACCTGCACACCTCCCTCATGCAACCCCCTTCTTACATCCCCCTCCCCTGGGGCATTAAGTTTCTACAGGATTAGGTGCATCCTCCGTGTGGAGGTTTTTGTAAAAGCTTGAACTAGAACTACCGTGTGAAGGGATGGCAAGCTGACTTGGTGGTTAAGTGTACTTGCTGCTCTCGCAGAGGATCCAGGCTTGGTCCTTGGCACCCACATGGCAGCTCACAACCATTGGTAGCTCTGGGATCTATTGCCTTCTTGTGGCCTCGACTGCTCCAGACATGCAAGCAGTGCATAGATGTGCATGCAGGCAAACATTCATACATTTAAAATGAAAGTAAGAGGAGCTGTTGTATAACTTAGTTGTGCTATCTTTGGGTGTGACCCAAACAACTCTAAGACAACATCCACGTACGTCACTGCTTTGTTTACAGCAGCCAGGAGACGGGACACTAGCTGTCAATGGAAGAATGAATGAAGGCTTTGTCGTGCATACACAAAATGGAATTTTATTCAGTCATAAAAAAATAAAATTATGAACCTTTCAGGAAAATGAATGGAATTGAAAAAGACTATAATTTGAGGGAGGGAGAAAGGAGAGAGTCTCCAAAACCGTTAAAATATTAGGGGAAAATACATCTTCCTCTTCCTCTGCCCAGCTTTACCCAAGGCTCCAGATCTTTACATCACAGCAGTAGAGATCTCTTCTTTTCTTTCTGAGTAGGATAGCTTTTCAAGCCGATTTCAGATAATATGCCCTCTAAAAGCCGTGTTTCTTTCAGCCTGCCAAAGGTTGTTACTTAATTCTTAAGTTCACAGACCCCATGTGCTAGATCCATGTGGAGGGGTAGTGGCCTATCTTGGTCACACAGCCCTCCTTTGTGCTGTTATCCTCCTTGCTGCCCTGACCTCATCTCATGAGGAGGCACATGCGCTTACTCCCCACTCCCACCCCCAGCCATGCTTCTATCTAGACTGGGAAAGTCATTTATCCCTTTTCGTCCTGAAGTCTCCATCCTGGCCCTTCAGTACTCGAATGCCTTTCTCTCATGAATCTTTGCTTTTCTCTACAAGGCTCCAACCACGTTGGATTCACCTATTCTCACTGCTAGGAAACCTTGGGTTTTTCAAACCCCTGGGAGCCAAGGGTGATCTGATACTGAAAGACCCCAGAATTGGGGAAGCCCCTCACTCAAGTACCAGGAGAACGAGAACCCAAGAACTCACAAAGAGCCTATCTTGCTGCAATAAGGCAAGAGATCAGAGCTCTGAGGACGACACGTATCTCACGCAGGAGATAGAGGAGTCGACCCTGAACTCAAATGGGGAGAAGTATTTACAGGGAAAATCACATACGCAGTTAGCAACAGGAGCATAGCAACTTCATTGGTTCATTCAAATTGGCACTCTCTGTCTAAGGGACACGATTCAACTCTAGGCCACCCTGTTTTGGGGCACACTGACCTTCGTACTTGTTTTTCTCAGGACTGCAGAGTCAGACCTTAGCGAGACCAGGTGGTCTGTGGTTTTTGTTCTCAGCCTTGAGACATACTTGTCCTCAAGGCAATGTTAGTGGGGCCAAGTTAAAATTTTAACTCTTTCAATACATGGTTAGCTCCCCATAAATGTTTGCTGGGGGTGGGGTATTGAAAATATAGATGGAAAGAGGAAAGGGAGGGATGGAGGGACTGAGGGAGGGAATGAAAGGTGTGTTGGCTACTTTTCTGTGGCTGTGATAAACAGAATGACCACAGCCAGCTACATAGACTAGTGAGACCTTGTCTCAAAAAAACAAAAACAAACAAAACAAAGAAAAAAGAAAGAGAGAGAGCAGAAAGAAGGGAGGGAGAGAGGAACTGAGAGAGAACAGCAAGTAGGGCAAGACTAAAAAAGTCAGACAAAGCCCTAGCCCAGTGATTGCTTCCTCCTGCAAGGGTCCACATCATGAGAGTTCTGTAATCCAAATGCCAAACAGTATTACCAATAGTGGATCCAACTATTCAAATACGTAAGCCTAGGGACAAATTTCTCACTCAAGCTACCATAGAGAGGCAGATGGGAGAGTAAATAAAGGAAAGGGAAAGGAAGAGAAAGACGCAGGAGGATGTGAAAGTCAGTTCACTTAGCATTTGAACAGAATTCATACATTCACTCAGCTGTTTCTCCTGCCTGTGCTTGAAAAGATTTGTCGTTGAAAATTCTTTGGTTTTAATATCATGAATATTTACATTTTGAACCTTAAAAGCAGAATTAAAGGCCTGAGTTTTACACCAGGAAAGATAGGTGTGTGAGAGCTGAATACATGCACGGACTTGGCAGAGTTAAGGAATGCCCTACTGATGATGAAGCACTTGCTCTCAAGGGTGTCCTTTGGGTGTTTCTGGATTTGATCAGGTTGTGAATCAGAGATGAGAAGAGAAGGTTTGTGCAGCCATGTGGGCAGGCGTTATCCCATCCCCTGAGGGCCAGGATAGAATGCTGAGAATTGAGAAAGAGCTTGGATCTGAGCTGAGATATTCATCTTCTTAGCCCAGGATACAGTTTTGTGTCTTCAGACTCAGACTGAAATTGCTTGACTGGCTCTCTGGGTTCTCCAACTAAGAAGGTGGTATATCATGTGGCTTCTCAGCCTCGGAAAATCACAAGAGCAAATCCCTGTAATAAATTTTACATTTCTGTATACAGTCATTCTTAAGTGAAGGATTAATGAAGGATTAACTCCAGGACCCTTCATGAATCCAAAGTCCCTTATATAAAATCATAGTACTTGATTATGTATATTATTAATGTCTAGGCATGACACATAGTATTATATAAAAGTATACATACATTGTTATCACTTGATTCCTTTGAATATGCTGTGTGTCCTCGCACAAATGTAATAGAGGATAACTTGAGCATTTAGGTCCTGGTACAGAACTCAGATTATGAGGTTTAGTGCTTTTATCCACTGAACTATCTCTCCAGACTTTTACACACATTTTCTTGTATGATTTAAATCATCTTAGATATGTAAACTATCTAATAGAATATAAATGGTGATATTGTACTACTTACAATACAACAAAAGAAATTTTGAATAGTACATATATGATTTATTTTCAAATATTTTCCATGGTCAGCTGGTTGAATCTATGGGTACAGAGGGGTAAATACAAATCCTGTTGGTTTTGCTTCTCTGGATATTTGATTCATCCAGAACTTAAAAGTCCTAAATTCTAAGTATCAGCTATGCCACAAGCTGCTGTGTGATCCTGGGTAATCATCTCTCAGTATTGTTTAACATCAGGGCAATCCTAAAAAACTGACATCCTTACCAAGTTGTCATGGCTAATAATTATAATGTATCTTACTTAAATTGTCAGCTTTTCAGAGGATCCACAGAAGTGATCACTCAACTATCTGAATTTTCTTGACTTTACTCATACCAGATTCTCTATTGATTGAATTTCTTTTGTTTATACCTTCTTCTTCCCTTTAACTAATACCACTAGAATTCTTGGCTCAGGGCTATAAAGCCATTTGTTCCCATTAATTCTATTTCCAAAATGGCTTTTGACTCTGTTCCTGGCTTTTCTGTTCCTTGTGACTCCCACTCGTTTAATACTTTTTGGTTCGGTACCATAGCTCCCTGGAGCTGCTGTCTGCCCTTTTAGCTCATAGTTCTCCATTATGCCAACTGCATCCTGGGACACAGAAATGAGTCCAGACTGCCCAGACCATTTATCTGTGAGGCTACACTAAAAGCTCAGCTTCTGGCCGCAGCTATCTTGGCTGTATTTGATGTTCTCTGATCTCCAGTTCTTTGGCTTTCTATTCCAACTCTTAATACCTGCCACAGACTCTCCTTTGATTACCCGTATAGGGATCTCCCAATCTCTATATTCTCTTTCTGACATAACATCATTCTTATTCATTAACTCCTCATATCCACAACTGTGGCAACATTGCTTTCTAAATTGGAAGGGATTTAGGAGGTATGGTTCAAAGGTCCAAATTTTGCCTAACTTTCATGAGGACCTGAGTTTAATTTCTAGATGAAAGAAAGCAAAAAAGCATTTTCAGGGCTGGAGGACTGCTCAGTCAGGGAAGAGGTTGATGAGAACCTAAGTTCCTGTCGCCATCATCACCTGAAAGGCCAGGCATGGAGGCAAGTGCCTGTAACCCAATGCTGGTTGTTCTAGGGGCTCGCTGGCAAGCCAGCCTGGTCTACTTGGTGAGCTCCAGTCTAGTGACAGACTTTGTCCCTCCTTCCAGATAAAACAGTTGGAGAGTGATAAAGACACTGGAGGTTAATATCTAGGCATGACACATGCAGATTCATGCACACATGTGCAACTCCCATGAACACATATACACTTACATACCACATATAC
The DNA here is from genome assembly GCF_963924665.1 of Micromys minutus. NCBI lineage: Eukaryota > Metazoa > Chordata > Mammalia > Rodentia > Muridae > Micromys > Micromys minutus. The sequence continues at coordinate 43,255,325 of NC_137985.1, forward strand.
ATCAGGGTTTCTATCGTATCGTTCTGACCCAGGTAAGCTTGTTCTAGTGCACTAATACACCCACTACGAAGAGACTGAGCAAAATACATCCTTTTCAAACTTAATTATAACTAGGTAGGCTCTTATTCCAGTGCCAATAGCAAACCGTCTATCTGTTTGGTTTAGTCTATCTGGTAGAAAGGAAAGTAAAAACCCATTCTTGGGGAACAGTCAAGGTAGAGGTGTGTGATTGATATATTGGTGAGGGCAGGCACAAGATAAGGCAAGGTCTGTGATTGGGCAGTGAAAAAGTAAGGCAGGGGCAAAGTTTTGGAAAGGGAGAGAAGCAAAGAGAGAGGGAGAAATCAAAGAATGGAGGAGGACGAAAAGGATCAATCTCTGTGTGACTTTAAATAACCACAGGTAGCTACGAATATCTTATAAGGGATGAATTATTATAGGACAATTTGTCTTATCTGGGTGGAAGATTATATCATATCAACTGGATCTGAATTTACTGTGTGGATGTTTTGTGGAGTGGAGAATTTACTGATATAAATCTGATCAATGAATTACAAGCCTCTAGAGTTTTGATTTTGTCAGGCTAGTGGGAATTGTGACAATAACCACAGAGGGCAGTTGCTGGGACTGTGAGCATAGTTTGCAGCAGAGAGTCACAGGAGGGTGGCCATTGCTGAGATGAAAATATCCCGCAGATGCCATATAGCTCTACAATGCTGGCGATAGTGAGGGTTGGAGGTCTCTTTTTTAATATTTACTGCTACAGAAGTGGAGATGGGGAAAATGGTCAGACAGATTAGCAGCAAGATATCCTCAAGTTTTTAACATGAAGAAAAAGTACACATATAGACTTGGGGGTGTGTAGCTCAGTGGTTGAGTACTTGCTTAGCATGAGTATTATCAATAGAACACATAGAACACACACAGGGACACATATAGACATATAGACAGACAGATAGACACACACACACACAGAGAGAGCCTTATATAAAATCTTCCTGACAACTCCACTTACTCCTTCAAGCAGGCATCAGGTCCATCAAGTGGTCAGGCAGAGCGTTAGGCGAACAATGGCAAAGGAAAGCACAGCGGCCTCACTGGCTTTAACATCGGTCTTCTTTGTTGTCTTGTCAATATGATTGGCTTAGGACCTGCAGACGTGAATACAGCCAGCATTTTCATGCATGCAGTTTTCAGATATGCTGGGAGTATGGAACCTAGAGAAGGCTATAGCCATCTCTCCTCCCTTTCTGCTTAAAAATAAAGACACTATTTCTAAACAGATGACATCTCTCTTTTAAAATAGATGAAGTCACTGCTTTTAAACAAATGACGTCTTGAGTATTTAATGTGGTCTAAGCAACTTTTTTTTCCCAATGCATAACTTCCAAATTGGCAGTTTAAGATAATTCCTGACACAGGATTTTAAGCATTAATGATCATAGCACAGTACTATGAAATATACTCAAAGATTTATGCTAGCTGTCAAGAGGCCTAAGTGAACCAACATGAAGTTATGACACTTTTCTCAATTTGTTTGTCAAGGCAGGATTCATACCAAAAATGTGTCTGGAGCTGACACTCCTTCTTGTCACTAAGAGTCAGTGTCTATCAATACTCCATAAATAAGGAGAGACATAGGAGCTGGAAAGATGCTGGAAAGTTAAGAACAATGGTGTGATGGTTTGCATATGCTTGGTCCAGGGAGTGGCACTAGTAGAAGGTGTGGCCTTGTTGGATGAAGTGTGTTACTCTGGGAATGGGCTTGGAGACACTCCTCCTAACTGCCTGAGGATGTTCAGTCTGTTCCTGGCTTCCTTTAGATGAAGATGTAGAACTCTTAGCTCCTCTTGCACCATGCCTGGATGCTGCCATGCTTCTGCCTTGATACTGGACTGAACCTCTGAACCTGTAAGCCAGTCTCAATTAAATGTTTTTATTTATAAGACTTGCCTTGGACATGGTGTCTGTTCACAGCAATAAAACCATAACTAAGATAAATGGCAACTCTTCCAGAGAGACAGGGTAGATCCCTAGCACCAACGTGGCCTCTCTCAATTATCTATAACTCTAGTCTACCCTCTTTTGGTCCCCTTGGGTACTAGGCAAGCAAGTGGTACACAGACATATTTGCAGACCAAAACCCCATACACATAAAATAGAAATAAAAATTTAAGGATGAACAAAAGCACGTTATATTCTTACAATATATCCATTGTTAGTCTGTCAAATTTCCCTGAAACTAACCAAAAACTGTTTACCACAGTCTAACACAACAACTAAGACATGAAGAGAATTGTTTTGGTACTTGTCAAAACAAAAACAAAAACAAGAACAACAAAGACCATTTGTCTGGATGAATAAAAACAATCAGCAAAACAAGCAGGAAGGTCCTAGTCTCCAAGAGCAACCAGGGAAGACACCGTGAGTCGGCTGAGGTCCAGTGTTTATTGCTCATGGTCTGTAGTTGGGACAGAAATGGATCCAAATAAGATTACAGCTGGGTTAAGTAAGAAGGCAATGGAAATAAATGTGTCACTGAAGACAACCGGCTAGCCCTTGAGGAAAGAGTAGAGCTGGCTGAGTACCTTCAATTTCCAGATGGAATAAAGGTGGAAACATCCAAACATTTCAAAAAGTATTATAATCTTGTAGCTGAATATTCCTCTGTGGAGGAGAACATGAAGCCTCACTCTTGGCTTCACAACTTACTGGGAAGGATTCCCACTAGGGGTGGGGGCTGGGGAGAGGGGCTGGTGTGATTCAGCACCCACTTCTAGATGGGGAGCTTTAGGAGTTAAGCTCTTAGCACACATAATGGCCTTATGGAAAATTCCCTGTGTGGTTTCCTGATTCAAGAAGAAAATGTGTATGTATAGTGGTTCATGCCTGTATTCTTCACCTTAGGGGCCAAGGCAGGAGGACTGCAATGAGTTCAAGGCTATCTGGACTGCAGAGTAAGCTGTGGGGTGAGACCCAATCTACAAAACAAAGACAACGACCACAACTAAAGTAAGAGTAGAAAAATGAAGAGAGGTTAAGACTGGTTTCAGGAGGCCTCTCTGGTGTGAGGATGCTTACCATCACTAGCCTGCTGTTGTAGGTTCTGCCTCCCTTAGAGGAAGCCCTGAAGGATGAGCGAGGGTGAGCAGACGTCCTTGCAGATCCTCATTATTTTCCCACAAGGAAGATAGTCCTAAAACCTAGGACTCAGTGGAAAGGGGTACAACGAATAACCACTGGGCTGGAAATTTAACTCAGACTCTGACATTTCTTGGCAAACAGAAGACAAGGTTCACATGTGGACTGGGTGATGAATTCAGACTAGAAACAGGGAGACCCTAGAAACAGCTCCTGCCACGCGACAGGAGAGGTGGTAATTCCTAGGTAGCAAACAGGCTTTCTAATCTAACCCAGGACTGTAGTGACAGGGAGACAGGCAAGGGCAGAACTCGGATTCCTTAGGGATGAAAGTTTGGACTCTCAGACAGGTACAGAATGTGGACCAGTAAAAGCAGAGTGAGAGGAAGACATTGTTTTGGGTTGTCTCACAGACTCCATCCAAGTGTTTTGGCTCCTAAGGTGAAGCCTGGAGGCGGCAAGCAGACTGCCTAGTGTTAACTCGGTGTGGCATCTCCTTTTAAAGCACAAGTTCTGTTCACATGTTAGAAAAGAAGGCAGATCGTCTTGCCTGCTAAGAGTTCTGCAGAAGACTTTGTCATCAGCAGTGCCCCATCTCCAGCTCCTCCATCCCATGCCTCCTGCGGTGAGAGCACACTCTCCAGTTCTTCCCTCCTGTCCAACCCACGGTCCTTCAGTGCAAACGCTGTTCTCACCTCCAGCCACTTGCCCCTGAGCCCTTGTCCCCACACTGTCACCCATGGCTGCTCACCTCACATGTGCCACTGGCCTCAAGGTGGTCTCTGAGATTGCTCTAAGACATTAAACTTCTTTCACAAACATTCTCAGGGAGCCGATGCTGTGGCCTAGGACATGTACAATATTACTTTTTTTTTTTTGCCCCAGTAGCACTATTTATGGACAAGCTGCAAAGTCAAGTTAGCATCCAGGCCTGGGAGTCCAAAAACCATCCGAATAACAACCAATTAGCCCATTTTTACCTTTGGCTCTGGTCCATGTGACTCTCCCTTTCCTGACCAAAGGGCAGAGGAAAGAGCACAGAGCAGGAATCTGTTGCATTGTTCAGGATCTGCAGCTCCAGTGATAATTAAGGCTGGGGGGAAGGGGGACACTTGGTTTTCCAACTGTACTTCAGGTTTCCGTTTTTTTTTGTTACAAATGTTAGCTACTCCTTTTCCCTAGGATAACCCATTTGCTTAATGAACTTCACACCAAAATGTGAGTTCTGGAAATCTCCCATTTCTATTTTCTCAAAGATGTCCTCCCCAGGAGGCCAGTGTTTAGTCACCATTGTCATCATGAATATATTTAACAAGGCAGGGTCACTGAGGGCTCAGGTCCTTTGGAAATGAAACTTGAGTCACTCCAGTGAGAACCTCAAACAGCTACAGGGCAAGCCTCTGTTTCAGACACTAATTCGTCTTGAGTCTATTCCCGTCCTTCTTCTACCCGGCCTGCCAGTCTAATGGTAATTATGATTCTGCTGGGTATAGGGCTATGCACATCCAGTGTCTTTTCTGTCTAGTTGATAATTGAGCCAGATTTTTAAAACCCAAAGCAACATGGGTATCCCTGGGAAGCTACATTTAAGAATCTGGTGATAGGAGCTAGTCTATATATCCTAAATAAATTCTAATTTAGCTATTCTAAAGAAGCATAAGAACACTCCTTTGAGGCAGGTGTAGGGGTGGGAGCAGAAAAAGCTTCTTTTTCCCAGTATTTAATGTGATTCTAGGTTAAGCCAACGAAGGTCTGAGTGAACAGGAATAACTAGGCATCGCAGACATTACCTTTCCAAAACTCAATTTTATTGCCTGATTGAGTGGACACAGGAAACAGGCTCAACAGTACAAGGCCGGTTTTCTAGACACTTAACTGTTTAATCTTCCTCTCAGGGACACACCCATATGGCCAGACATAGCAGCTCATGCCTGTAGCCCTGGCACTCAGAAAGCAGAGGCTGGAAGGTTGCTAGTTCACAGCCAGAATGGGCTAAATAGGAAGACCATCTCAAAATACCAACAATGATACATAAATCAGAACATACAGGAACATTCTATTCCCCACTATGGTTTCTCTGAAGATTAATTCTGTTTTGTGAAGTAATAATTACAACATGTATGCTTCTAAACCTCGGGCTATCAGACACCTCCTGTGCTTGTTTACCTCATAGTTTTCAATCCTGTACCACCTGAAAGTTGTAGGTCAGTACTAAATATTTATCATAATAAGGGTCAGGTGTGGTGGTGTATGCCTTTAATTCTAGCACTTGGGAGGCAGAGACAGGTGGATCTCTTGAGTTTGAGGCCAGCCTGAACTATATATCAAGTTTCAGGACAGATAGGACTAAATAGAGACAGTACCTCAAAGGAAATCACAATAAAATGGTGGCTGTGATGGTTTGCACGTGCTCGGCCCAGGGAATGGCAATATTAGGAGGTGTGGGTTTAAGACCCTCACCCTAGGTGCCTGGAAGTCAGTCTTCCACTAGCAGCCCTCAGATGAAGTTGAACTCTCAGCTCTGCCTGCATCACACTAGCCTGGATGCTGCCATGTTCTCACCTTGATGATAATGGACTGAACCTCTGAACCTATAAGCCAAACCCAATGAAATCTTGTCCTTTATAAGACTTGCCTTGGTCATGATGTCTGTTAACAGCAGTAAAACCTTAACTAAGACAGTGGCCTTTGATGAATTTACAGATTCCTTTCTTGTCACCTTAAAAAAATCATCACTAAGTCCCAAGGACGCTACAGTCTAGAGGGAAACATCATTATCATCAGTAATCTAAATATACTGTAATAGTGAACACTTACTATGTTCTGTATAATGACAGATTAGCAACACAGCTAAAGAGAGAGCTACAACAGGTCCTCCCACATAAGAAGACTATACTGAATCCAGTCTTACCAAAGTCCCACTAAGCTCTGTATGACCCAGTGGCGATTTTCAGTTTGCTATAGATGGTTTCTCTAAACATTGGCTGGATATTACACAGATAAATCAGATATTTCTGGTCACATTCCTCTGGGAAAGAGAAGCACCAAGCTACATTTGATTTTAACTGAACCCTTCACTTTCAAACATTTCTTCACTTGACTTCTAGTTCTGTACTTTAAATGCTCATGGTTCCTAGATTAGCATTTTCAGCTTCTGTATTATGTCCTTCCTAAGCATCCCCTCTGGGGTAGTTAATGGGTACCTAAAATGAACATGTCCCAGAGTGAATTCTGAATCTTCATTCTTCACAAATTCAATTCCCTGCTAGTGCTCTAGACAGGATCCCTGTTAAGGTATTTGATCAGACTCTCTAAGATCTTAAAATATTTTTCTTATACTCAGTTTGCCAGAAAAGCTTCTGGGTTTATTTTAATCCCATATCACACGTCCACATCATCCACAGTTCATCTCCACTATCTCCCCTTAAGACAGGGTTTTCTCCACCTGGATGTTACTGGCACCGTCTCAGCCTGTCTCTCAGACTCCAGCCTTTGCTCTTTCCTCTCTAGAGCAGAGAGAGCCTCTAAAGCCGGATACCGTCACTTCCTGGTGTACCTTTCTAGTGACTTCCTTCATACTGGAACATTCCCTAGACTTTTTTGCTTGTGATTACCCTATTCCTGTTTACAGTCTACCTGCTTCTTGGCTCACCTTCTTTGTTCACCTCACTCATCACCTGAGTTTCCTTTACTTCCTCTGTCATCCGCATTCCTTTACTCAGAAGACCGTTCACACAGATATCACTGTGGCTCTCTTTAGTTCTTACCTGTGTCTGTACAAATGTCAGCTATTTGAAGAGACACCTTCAAAGCAGCATTCTTCCCTACTTCCTTCCTGGTTCTTGTTCTTACTGTCTCCCTCTCCCTCTTCCTCCCTCCCTCCCTCCCTCCCTCCCTTCCTCCTCCCTCCCTTCCTCCTCCCTGTACCCGCCCCATTGCTCTGTGTGCAATACCTAAAGCAGTAAGTGCCCAGTACATAGTAGTCACTCTTAAATATAAGCTAAGTGAATGCTGTGGTAAAAGGGAGATTATAATAAGGTATTTTATGTTAAATTGGTCTCATCTTGGGTAGCGAAGAAAGCTATCCCTCAGTAAATGTCCATAGGTTAAGAGGGCAGGGTTCTGTAACACTGTCTGGACAGTGGCACACTGTTTCTTGTGACCTGAAACACTGCAAGCAGTGGGTAAGCACTATTGAAAAAGAATCAAGTGTAGTTTGGTACTTTCCAAAGAGAAATGTGACCAGCCATCTCTGATTTATGTGTGTAAGAGACATGTTTAAGAGTTGGACATGAGAGGGGAAAGGAGGGAGCATCATCTCTGTCTTAATTTAAAACACAACAGGACAGAGAAGCAGTGTGGCAACCCAGCTGGGGGTGTGACTGATACCCGGCCTATGACCTTGCTTCCAGGACCTGAGATGGGAGAAAAAGGAAGGGAGACGGGGAGACAGGGACAGATAAGGGATATGAGTGAGACTGAGTAGTCTGCATATCAGAGTGAATACGCTTTTTACATAGTTCATCAGCCCCAATTCTCCCACCTCTAATTCTAACCATAAGGCCCTTAAAATAGAAAGAGAAGGAGAGGTAGAGAAAGAGTGTAGGTGTGTGCATTCACAGAAGCATGTAGCCACAACTGTAATGATTCAGGTCTATGCTTATAGAAATGAATTTAATTTAATGGCTTGAAAATAATTGAGATTTACAAAATGGAATAAGGAATTTAGTGGAGAATTTATTCCCTTTTTTGGCCTCTGCATTTTCTGTTTACTTTTATTTCGGTGAGTTGTGTGGCATACATGTGTACATGCATATTCACACGTGTGTTCTGTACATGTGGTGGCCAGAGTGAATGCTGAGTATCTTCTTCTACCTTAGAGACTGAGGCAGGGTGCCTTGCTTGAACAAAGCTCACTGACTTTGTTAGCCATCCCTGACTAGTCTAGCCATCCAGCTTGTCCCAGATATCCCCTGGCTTCACCTGGGGTATAAGTGAGTCACTGACCTCAGGAAAGCACCTTAGCCTCTCAGCCATTTCCCCAGCCACTTTAATTTACGAAATAACACTCCAGTTAGCACAGAAAAGAATCGGTTCATTATGACATTCCCACACATATATCATTGTTCAAATATGCCCACTTCTTCTGTCCTGACCCCTGCTTCAGTCTCAGCTCCATTATGTAAACTATGTTTTTCTTCACAGTAATAGAAACTGGTATGTATCAAGGACAATGTCATGGGTATATTCAACTAACTGTAACATGGTAAGAGCAAAAGAACTAAAAGAAAGCAAGGAGAGTTTGAACTGTTCCTGTATGTATCTGTAGAGGAGGTTTTCGACTTCTCAGAAAGGTGGCATCCCTGGCCACCACACAGCCCTGTAAGGATGCTCCCTTTGCTATGTGTAGCAACCTACAGGCCCCAGGCCTTCAGCCTATTGTTGATTCGTCTTCTCTTCACTGTGCCTTCTCTAACAATACTTCCGTTTCTCTGATCCTCACACACGGCACGCCCCTCCCTTTCTTCTCTGGGACCTACGAAAGGTCTGTGGTTTTTATCTGTGGTGCTACACTTCACATGACAAGTTGCTGGGATGCAAGTTGCGTCCATGGAATCAACTGCTCTTTGTTTTCTACTCATCGGGGGAGAATGGAGGTCTAGGGCAGGTAACTGAATGGTCACTCAGAAGAAAATCTTTGACAAACTCTATTCATCATGCTTCCCATTGTAGAACCAGAAGAGCTCCCAGGGTTGTCCTAGGGCCCAGCTCTGACCACAAGATACAGCTGAGGGAGGGTTGTGCAGAAGCTCCTGCTTCCTGAAAAAATAAACACCAACAAGGCTGTTGTTGCCTCTCGCCCCTTATCTTCTTCCTTCCCTACTGAACACGGAATTGATGGTTGACCCGAGTGACAACTTATACCATGAAAAAGGTCAGGAGAAGCAGGTGAACTCCGACATCATCAACTGTATACCCAGGAGTGAATCTACATAGACTTCTCACTGAGGAAGACAGATCTCTTTTTTCTTTTCAAGTAGCCATGAGTGGTTTTCCTGTCACTTGCAGGTGAATGGAGGTCTAATTTATGTATGTCACTTCTTTAACACAGCGTCATAGCTCCCTTTAAAGAAATAAGCCAGAACTTGGTAAAGAACCGATTGAGGCTTCTTTTAAATTAGGACTAAGAAGAGAATTAAAGTTGAATTTAATTTGGGAAGGATGGGGAGCTATTAAGGTCTACAACTAGCTGGATCTTCAGTGGTAAGAGTGTTGTTGCCGCTGTCATCAAACACTATAGCCTTAACAGTAGAAGAGTTCCCACAGCGACTCTCTGGTCAGAGGGGAGGATGGTTGTCAAGAACAGGTCTTTTCTTATCCAGAGTTGCAGTGCTCCAAGATAAATGAGGAGTAATTCTAGAAATGGCACCATGAAGCAGTGGAGGGAACAGGTGAGCTTCTGGCAAATATATTCACCAAAGGACAAGGCCTCTATGTCCCCAAAGGCCTTTACTTTCTTACATGACTTCACTGCACAGGAGAAGGGGAGCGACGGGGCCTGGATTCTTGTCTATGGCAATAAATAGGCAAGTAAAGCAGGTTTAACTTTTAAAACTTGTTTATGGCTTTCTATTTAAAGTAAATTTCTTGGAGATAGCATGTTCTTGTTCTTTTTTTAATCCAGCCTTGTCTTGCTGTGGTATTTGCAGCGGTACAGAACTGAGTTTGTTTTTTAATTTTTTAAAAAAATGTTAAGGGTGCTCTAGGAACTATGATACTAAGACCATGATTTTACCTGAAAGTTCAAGCGGCCCAGCCAGCTGGTCCTTCCTGTAAGGGCTCCCAGCATGCTGGGAGGTCCGTCATACTCATGTGCAGCAGCTGCATAGACTACACACCACTTGCTTAATTGGCATTTAATTGCAACTATGCACAGAACTTACGAGCATCTAACTCACACTGGCAAGAAGCTCAGCATTTTACTTAATCATCAAACCCATCTCTGAGGGTCTCTCCTGGGACACTTTCAGATACCAACACCGTAGTACTCAGGGGCCACTTAGAAACTAGGAAAATTTAAGAGAATAAAAGGTGGTTAATAAAAAGTATTCAATTATGGAGAAGGCAAAGTTTTTACAGGCAGGATCTCATATAGCCCAGGCTAGCCTGGAGCTCTGTTTGCCAAACATAGCTTGGAATTTCTGATTCTGCCATTTCTGCCTCCTAATTTCACTGATGCCCTGATGCTTTTCTTTTCTCCTTTTCTGCAATGATCCCTAAGTTTTAAGTGCAGGGTATATGTATATGTGTATGTGTATGTGTATGTGTGTGTGTGTGTGTGTGTGTGTGTGTGTGTGTATGTGTATGTGTATGTGTATGTATATGTATATATATATATATATATATATATATATATATATATATATATATATATATGAGAGAAAGACTTGACTCTACAACTCTGCATGTTGATTGGTTGTTATTCTCTATATTGGTGTCCATCTGTTGCAAAGAGGGGTTCCTTAATGAAGAGTGAGGACTACGTTTATCTGTGGGTATAAAGGTAAATATTTAGAATGTAATTAGGGGACGATGCTTGTTTAATAAAGTGATGGTTTTATGTTCTCCTCCAAGTTCTATGACTTTACCACCCTTTCATAGTTTGGCTAGGTTTCTAGTAACAAGTGTGATTTCCCTCTTATTGAGCAGGGACTGTACTTGTTTCAGTCCAATCAGTAAGCTGTTGGTTAATGCCAAGGTACATGTGCCACTACTGCATCCTTAGGGTTGTGGTGCTATGTTGACTGTTGTTATGACTCACAGGCGTCACAGCTGGGTGTGACTGTTGGTTGCTTCCCTCCTTTCAAAGCTTGCACAGCGCCTTCTGGTATTATGGAAGCTAGTCCCCAGAAAAAGACATTCAAGTCATCTCCAGCACAGGGGCCTCCGTGTCTGGGGCACATGGGACACATTAAATATTTAATAAAAGACTTTACATATGGAATTCAATAAGGAATTATATCATGTTTTAATAGGAATAACACTGTTCCTACATAAACCATAGAAAATAGAGGATAGAATACTTGTTTCAACAGTTTTATAATAGTATTGATTTATCAATATTCTCTTCATACAGAACTTTCCTCAGAAGAACAAACTACAGACCAATGTTCCTTATGAATTTAGACATTAAAAGCTTAACAGAACAGTAGCAAACAGAATCTAGAAACATGTAGAAAAGATATTTCTTTAGATATATTCCAGGAACGTAAAACTAGTGTAATAGCTTTAACATTAAAAAGTTAATGAAGTGATATTTCATATTTATAGACAAGGCTCTAAAACCATGCAATTACTTTGCTAGATAGACAGAGAAAACACCATCTAAATTTAGAACACCTACAGTATACAAACCCCCAACAACCAAGACACACATTTCCTTAGCTGGATGAGAAGCACCTGTAAAGTGCTTACAGCTAACAAGTAATGAGAAAAGTCTGAGTTTTCCTTAAAACCAGTAGGTTTATTAAAGCAAAGGAAGACAGCTAGAAGGAAGGAAGGGAGACAAGACAGTCTTTGCAGAAAGATGTGCTTTTAGGTTGACTTTCTCTTAAAACAATGTTAAGTTGGTTTTGAGGAGAAACAACTGAACTGTGTAAGGCCAAGTTGCTCGCTGAAACTGTAGGAAACAGTAAGGATGGGTAAGGGGTAGGAAGTTAGGAGAGGAAGAGCCAGAGGTACGTTCATTGCACGTTGTGTCTGCCGCTGTGGAAGCCTGACTCTTGTCTACATGCTCATGGGGCCTGTGAAGGGGCAACTGCTCTGCTTCTGTGCTGTCCTTGCTTAGATGCTTGTGCTGCAACGTGCTCTGTACAATTATTAGTTGCAGAAGTCAAGCCACAAAGGCAATGAAATATCTCATTTACACTTTTTCTAGTGACTCGTGGTGCCTTGTGAATAGAGTCACTTGGTTTTAGTTTTGACAAGGGTTTTGTGTTGTGACTCAGAGTGACTTCAAACTCAATCTTCCGGCTTTAGCTTTCCAGAGCACTGAGATTACAGGCTGTGTTTCTGCGCTCCACAGGGGTCATCTTATCTAATGATGAAGAGAGTTGAACTTGCTTTGGAGGCAGAAAACACTGTCACCGGATCTATCCCATATAAGATTTTATAGTGAATGTTCTCTTGAAGATTATTTATTTATTGTGTGTGATGTGTGGGTGGGAGAGTATGGGCACATACATGTCACATGCACAACTTTCTTGAGTCACTTTCTCTCACTTTACTGTTTTGGCTGTTCTGTGTACGTGAGGCCAGCTGGCACAGAAGTTTCTGGGTCATTCTCTTGGTTTTGCTTCCTGTCTTTCTGTAGGAATGCAGACATGAAGCATCACGTCCATCTTGCTATGGATTCCAGGAATCCAATGCAAGCCACTGGGCTTGTATGGAGAGCACTTTTACTCTGGAAACACCTTGCCATCCCTGTTACAGGAATTCCTTATGTAAGTCCGAATGTGATCAGAGGGATTATAAAGGCATAGCAATTAGCCTGCCGGCTGACACCGAGCAACGGACAAATTCTGTGGCATATTATATAAAATGTGGATTCACAGTGAGCTTGGAGAGCTGGAAAGTCAGTCATTAATAAAACAAACATTTGATGTGTTCTTTCCTATGGGGGTCATCACCAGTACAAATACAAAATATAGCAAAGTAGTAGATGGTTCTTATATCCTGCAATAGAAACACATTTAACAGTTCAAATAATCACCCTCTATTGTGAGAATTTTCACCCTGGGAGCACTATCCCAGGGTGAAAATTCTTCCAAGATTCAAATGATAAATCAAAATTTTATTTCACCAAAGTTCAATCTATTGAACTAATGAGTCTATTAGAGTTACTTACAACATTTGTCAGAGACTAGGGGTAGGAGTTCTGGGTGACTCTGAGGCAGCCATTCTAGAAGATCTGTACCCAGCACAAGATGCTGTGATTCCCACTGCTGTGTATGGGAAGAGGAGATGGAGCCCTCTTCCCAGTTCTTCAGTCTGTATAGAGCAGCCCCTCCCAGACACCCTGAGGCCACAAGCAATTAGGGAAGAATTGCAAACAGTTTGCTGGGAGGAGTGGCTGGATACTCAAACGAGGGTCCCTGGATCCTCATACCAGACCTCTTCTATAAAGGACTGTTAACGGTCAACAAACACAGCTGTGGTGATCTTTTGCAAACAGACACAGCTGAAATGAAAATGGTAGCTGTATGACTTAGAGGACAATAAGTTCTCTCACGGTCAGTCTCTTTTGTTCACTGGCCTTATGCAGTCATCATTGCAGTAAGCACTGGAGTTGCTTTTAGTTTCTAAACTTCAGTTGCCATATTAGCTAAAACCATAGAGCATCCATTACTTTTTAAAGTATCTTTATTGAACAGATCTGTAGAATAGGAAAAACCAGGGCTCACAGTGAACCTGCACATGTGCTGAACTGTTACATTGTCACAAAAACACACACACTGTATTCTCCTTTCATATCTCATGTGGAGCGAGCAAGGCACAGAATGTCCAAGGAACCACAAAGAGTTGGCTGGTTAGTGGAATTTCAGTCTACCAGCTTCTTCCACAGCTATGTGTTTGATCTCTCATCCAGTCTCTAGACAGGCACTTAGTACAAATTGTAACCAGTCTCAAAAACGTCTTTGCTCTGAGGTTTCCCACTGCAGATGTAGCTCAGGTAGAGCCTTTGCTTAGGTTGTCAATGGCCTTGGCTATTGCCTAGTAAAGGAACCATTTTCTAAAGTTGGGTACACTAGAAACTGGTTATTGTCTGCGTGCTTAATTTTTGTTTCTAAAACCGCTAAGGCTATACTACAATGGTCATGTCTATGTAGCCACCCTCAGCAGTGAGGCGGGAACCCGAGTGATGACTTACTCAGAGAACCTGTTATACTGCGGTGGAAACAGTAATGGATTGGGAACTTGTCCTTGTTTGGTACTCACTCTAAGGTAGAAAAGTAGATTTCCCAGTGCAGGATATGTACTTCTAGACAAAAGTAGAAGAGCTATTTGATGCTCACCATTCAAGGGAGACAAGGCTCTAGGGGAGAACTGCTCCCCAAATTCTACAGTATAAGGTGAGATGCAGTCTAAGAGTAAAAATGAAGAAACTGCTGTTGTACACAAATGGTCAGCCCAACCCTAATGTACCACTCCAAAAATCTCATCAGATAAAGCCAATAGGAAAGCAAATCAGAAAGAGGGAGAGACGAGAGGGAGGAGAGGAGGACATGTATGTATACAAGTGCATGTGTACGTGTGTGTGCATGTGGAGGTCAGAGGTCAAGTGTCATTCTTCAGGTGCTTACCTTTTAATGTTTATTTATTTATTATATATAAGTACACTGTGGCTGTCTTCAGACACACCAGAAGAAGGCATCAGATCCCATTACAGATGGTTGTGAACCACCATGTAGTTGCTGGAATTTGAACTCAGGACCTCTGGAAGAGCAGTCAGTGCTCTTAACCACTGAGCCACCTCTCCAGTCCCCACTTACCTTGTTTTGTAAGATATGTGTCTCACTGCCTTGAGCTAGCTAAATACATTAGGCTGGCTGGCTAGTGATGCCTAGGAACCCTCACTCCACTCCCCTAATGGGATTACAAGTGTGCACTACCATGCCTGCCTTTTAAAAAACAACAACCACAACACAAACCGAATGGGTTCTGGGTTCTCGAGCTCAGGTAATCATGCCTAGATTGCAGGAACTTTACCAACTGAGTCATACCCCCAGTCCCCCAAAGACATCTTTCCAGGGAGCAGAGCAACAGACACACTGGAGTGCCTGCACTGACTATGAATGCTAAGGGAAAGGCTTTCTTGTTAGGAAGACAGAAAAACAAGCTTGAACCAAAAGAATCAGGGATCCGTGGGAAGGAAAGTCAGCTGAGCCCAGCAGGAACTGACAACTTGAGTGCTAACTCCAGAGAAGAAACACAGAGCGAATTCTAGAAAGAAACCAAATATTCTCCCTAAGATTCCACCAGAGATGAATTGTTCCACAGTAACAGGGTGCCAGGAATCTGAGGCGCTGAGTCTAGCCTCTGTCTCATCAGCCCAGACAGTGTGGAGGCCAAGAGAAAGAACTGGAGCTGGGCACCCTCATACTATGCCAATCCAACCATCCAACGAGGCTTAAGATAGACATTAGTGAGATTAAAATTAAAAAAAAAAAAAATCTGGGGTTTGTAAACTTATCCATCTATATCGCGCATGTTTGCTTTCTTTCCCTCCTGTTTTCTGTTTTAAATTCCAATAAAGTCCCAGCTGAACCAAGAGGAAAGCTGATTTTGCACACCTAAATCTGGATAAATAATGGAAATTCTCCAGAGGCAGATAAGGTGGGGAGGAGCCAGAGGATCTGAGGCCAAGAGCAGAGAGGGTAGGACAAGGCAGGGCTCTGAACAGCAGGCTAGGCTAACATCTTCCTTCCTAGGGATTTGGGCCTTATCTTTATGCTTTTCCTTGAAGTCCTGCTAGCACAGTGGCCCTGGGCCAGAGGTGAAAAAGGGTCTGTGACTTCCCATTGTCAGAGCAGGGGGGACAAATAAAGGATTGCCTCCATGGGATTGTGGAATGTTTATTATCCTAAAGAAAAGCATTTGTCTTGTCTCACAGGAAATCCTGTCATCTTATCTTAGAACTGGTCCTGAAGTAGTCTCTGTTGCTTTCAACAGAGCACAGGACCACTAGAGGACATGCCTCTGGGGACAGGGGCAGGAGGTAGCTCAACACCAACTATCACAATGTTCATGCGATTAAAACAACCTTAAATCCAAACTTTCTAAGCTGATGTGTATCCCATTTCCTGTCCTATTACTTCTCCACCCTTTCCAGGGAGCTGAGAAATGGTATCCATTTCTTTAATTCCTGGAATGTGGGATCGAGGGAAGGTCACTGCAGCCAGGGCTGCCTTGGAGATCACCTTGTCTCTATGGCACAAATGCCGGTGAGTTCTACAAGACACAGCTGTTTTCGTGTTCTGAAATTTCCCAGAATCTCAGGGATTGTTGCAAAGTTCATTCAAAATAATTTTTTCCCTTTAAGATTTCAACATTGTCTTTCCTTAATCTCTTTTGTAGAATCTCTGCAAATCAAATGTGGCATTCACAAAGTGTGGCTGATACTGTCTGTGTCTGAGGAGATACTTTACAGTCCTCAGGATTTCAGAACTGAGCATCAGTTTATGCCTTTATCCCCTGCTTTAGGTGGTTCTTTCTGAGCATCATCTGCAACACATCCATGCAAAAGAAAACACGCCTAGATTTCTACAAGCTAATGCCTGAGCTGATGTCATGTTTATTTCATGAACTCATATTTGGAGGGGTTGTAAAAATAAGCGTGCTTCGACACCTGTATAGCTTTGCTGATAAAACGTTTCCCAGTTTGCAAGAACAGACAAGAGGATTTTATAACAAAAATGGACAAAAAGACAAATTTCTACAAAAATAATTTTCTTGCACTCTAATATAGAAATTATGTAATGAAAAGTTCAAAGGATTCCATGAGATCTTCGTCTCTAGAGGATGAAACTAACACAGGAATTCTATGAGAATTTATTCTTAAAATCAGATCAACTTTTTTGCTTTAAGGTTATATAATTTTGTAATGCTATGACTATTCCTGTCTGTTGAAGATCATTATCATAGAAAATAGGAAATTTTTGTTTCAGTGACATCTAAAAAGATTGTTAATCAAAGGCTTAGAAAATGACTCCATCAAAATCAACGCGGTTGACTGTCTGGTTTTCCTAAGGTAAGATGGTTTCACATGTGTCCTCCACTTACAAATAGTGGAAGTTTACCATGAATCTTGGAAATTCCACCAACCGTGTATTTAACAAACAAATGAGTTCTTGCTTTAGACAAATAGAAGGAAATTTTTAAGCAGCAGACTTGATAAATGGTGGCAGCCCACGTGACTGCCGAGGACCAGTCTGACAGGAATTGGCAACCATAACAAACAGTACAATGACGGTCCATTATCTTAGTGTTCACAGAAGGACTTGGCACCTCGCCAGATGTATAATCAGCCTATTTTTGTTTTTATCACACAAACCAATGGGTTTTTCCAAATAATAGTAAATTAGGTGTGGCTCTTTTTTCTTTTTTAACTGAGAGGATTTCCTGAAATCTAAGTGTTGATAAGATCTTTGTATATTTTCAACAAACGGTACATTATGCACCTATATTAAAAAAGCACAATGGATCTGTTGTATGGGCCTTTTAAATGTGGAGAATCATATTTTCACTGGCTCCCTTTTGATTTTTTTATTCTACACAAAGGCTGGAGCAGGGTTATACAACATAGGAGCCGCACAGCTTTTGCAGTAGTTAGTCTCCAGTCTCTCACAGGGGGTAAAGACCAGCACCAACAAGCGCTGCGCCCTAAGCATGTCTATAATATACGCCTCACAGCTATACGTGTATTTTTGTGAGCAAGTATCTGTATTCATTAGCATACTGAAATAGCAGCTCCTGCTTAATTCACACACTTCCTTTTTTTCCTTTTCTTTTTTAAAATAGAGTCTTACTATATAGCTGAAGTTGTCCTTGAATTCCAGATCCTCCTGCCTCAGCTTCTGTCCTGCTGGCATTATATTGTCACGCTTGGCTCAACATTTCCAATTTTAACTGCCCGATTATCAGAATCGCTCATATCTGGATATAACTGTTGAAAGTGAGAAGTCCTCACATTTAAATCATTCAAGGTCCATTTATTACTGAATATATTAAACGAAATAGATGTTTTTATGAAGCTCCACGGCTTCTGTTCTGAATACCTACTCCTTTAAAATATTTTTAAGTTTTTATTTATTTCTTAATGTATAAGTGCTGTCTAATGTACGCTTGCATGACAGAAGAAAACATCGGACAGAGAGGATATCCGATCCCATCACGGAGAGCTGTGAGCTGCCATGTGGTTGCTGGGAACTGAACTCAGGACCTCTGGAAGAACAGCCAGTGCTCTTAACCACTGAGCCCTCTCTCTAGCTGCCCAACCATATATTTTAACTGTGGAAATTTACTGTGTTATACACCTTGGGTCTGGTTAATTTTAGTGTGTGATGTATGTTTGTTACTGATATTTTTAATAATAAAATTGAAAATAAATAAAAATTACTGCCAAGTTTAATGCTGCATGCCTTTAACCCTAGTATTTGCAAGGCAGAGGCAGGCAGATCTCTGTGAGTTCCAGGCC
This sequence comes from Micromys minutus, assembly GCF_963924665.1. Classification (NCBI taxonomy): domain Eukaryota; kingdom Metazoa; phylum Chordata; class Mammalia; order Rodentia; family Muridae; genus Micromys; species Micromys minutus. The sequence continues at coordinate 43,273,722 of NC_137985.1, forward strand.
AGTATTATCTACATAGAGAGTTCCAGGACAGCTGGGGCTACATAGAGAGATGCTGTCTCAAGAATAAGATAAATGTTTATATTAATAAAAATATTGTTTATAATTCAAGGTATAAAATACTTCTGGATAAATTTGTCTAAGCATTTTACCTCTTATATGCTGAAATATGGCTGAAAAAATTAGAGAATTGAATGTATGAAGACATGCAACTTGTTCACAGTTAAAAGTCAATATTGTTAAAGTATCAGTTGACATAGATATTTAATTAAATCCCAACCAAGACCTCAGTGCTTTCCCCTGTACCCATGTGGTCATCAGAAGTCTGTCCTAAGAGTCATATGACAACGCTGACTATTTTAAATAGCAAAACACTTGAAAATAAAGACAATTAATAGATGCAGTGACTTGATTTTAAAGTTCTTCTGTGAAGAGTATGAAGTGGCGGGGAAGAGCCATTGAACACATATTTAGGCCAATGGAATTAAACAATGGATCAAAAAATAGATTTGAGCAACTTTCCATAATGTAATACATTGAGAGAAAGAAATGTCTTTTCCACCAAGGGTGCATTGGGGGAGGAGATTGTAAGCCATACAGACTACTACAGAGTTGGACATGTCTGGACAAAAACGAAAAGGAAGAGGTCAGGTCAGTCTAGAAGTATAATCAGAGGCAGAGCACATGCCTGGCATGCCACTGACCCTGGGCACAGACATGAGAGATACCATTTCCTACTCCGCTTAGAGGAAATTCTGTAAGACAGATTAGTATTTGGTATTTTATTTAAAAGACAAGTTAGTTTTAAAGAAAAATAACCAAGGCATCACTTTTTAAGAAAGGATTTGTTTTTATTGTATGTATATGTGTGTAAGTGTTTTGCCTACATGTATAAATTTACCTCATATTTGTACCTGGTACCAAATTCAGCTATGGAAGTTACAGAGGGTTGTGAGCCACCCAACATGAGTGCTGGGAACTGAGGTCAAGTCCTCCACAAGAGCAGCACATCTCTTAACTGCTAAGCTATGTCTCCAGCCCCAAAGTATCACCTTCACTTGACATGTAGTGCCACAATTATTTTCATTACATCAAACTGTGCGTCATTTCCTTGTCACTCTTACCACCATGTTAATTATGTCTTTTTCTACTCTCTACCGTAAAGGCTCTCTGATGCTGATGTACAAGAAAACTCTTTGTTAAAAAAAAAAAAAAAAAAATAAGACACAGCTCGTTGAATGATCAATGCATTCTTTAGCATATTATCTTATTATAGATCCCTACCAGAGATGATTACCTGGTAAGAAGTGATCACTTCTCAGTTACAATTGTCAAGTGTGACCTTATGTTCTAGGAAGGCTTAAAACTGTGAAGAACCACTTTGTCTTTCATCTAGATAGGTTTCTTGTTTTTCTGTCTTATCCGGGGTTAGTAAAACTGAGACACAGGCCCCATGTATCTTCATGCTTGTGAAGATTTCTGAGTCTTCCTGATCTTTATTTGATAATTCTGACCACATGAGAAGTGATTGATGTGTCCCCACTGGTCTACCCACAAAGGATGATTCAATCTCTGGAATTTTGAGAGGCTGGAGGGCCCGGGCCTCCCAAGACAATTCAGGGAGGGTCAAGGTCCATAAGCACAGCATGAGACCAGATTTCAGTAGGGCATTCAGAAAGAAAACAGAGAAGAGGCAGATAAAAAGTCACAGTGCTTGAGGCCAAAGAGTAAGTAAATATAAATGGACGAAGTCAACAGGAATCGCTCTGGGAGAAATGATCTCCCTTGTGAATTAGAACAAACAACCAAATGCACACTGGATACTGCAGTAGGTTTAAAAACACATTAAAATAACAGTGGTATTGAACAGTAAATACACACATCTTACATTACTCTGTATCTTTGATGGTATTTGGTGCTGTAAAATGTTTATTAATAGTTTGATGATTAAATGGTTATCTAAGAATTAAAACAAAAAAGTAGAGAAGAGAACTCCAGCAAAGGAGAAAGCCCTGAGCTTTGGGTGCTGCTCAGGATGGATGCCTTTGATGGGTTTCTTCTGTGTGAAGAATGAAGAAATGATTGTGAAGGTGAGCATTTAAGGTTCCCTTGAAATTTAAATAAATCACAGTTGCCTGATTTCCTCTCCTTTGAACTTCTATTCTTTTTAGACATTGGTAGGACGGAAGAATGATACCTTTCTTCTAAGAGCAAACATTAGAGGTTTCAGCCCGAGACTAACTATGACATCAAGAAATCAGATTGTCTGGAACTAATTTTTATCAAAATTATGGGCCAGAGAAAAGTAAAAACCACAGAAAAGCTGACATAGGCAAGTCAACATTCCAAGATGATATGAATGCATGAGTAGTTTATCAAGTCTATTAGCTACTTATAAGTTTGAAATGTGTTGTTTAGTCTTCCTTATGCCCTTTCATTCTGTAGGCTCAGAAATACCTAAATGGTCTTTTTATCATAGGAGCAAGAAAAGGCAAGAGAAAATATTGACATTGTTTTTCCCAAAGTGTGTGTGTTGACGGAGCCAAGGTAAAGTGTTTACTAGAAGTAAAACAGGGTCTGACATATATCTTCTAGGAGGGAAAGATGAATAAGGGGGCAGTTTAGAAATAAGAAAGAAGCAAGGTCTTCAGGAGTTCATCAGTAGAGAATGGTTCTGCCTACAGCATTGCTAATTTCTAGATGGGAATAGATGATGTGCTTCACAGGACTATCCATCAGATGCTGATGCGTTCTTTAAGAACACTTCCTCCCCCAAATATCTTTATGTTCTCACACAGATTTTGCAGCTTTTTCATTATCAATTCCCATCTTAGCAAGTATGCAAGCTCTAACATAGGTGTTTGCTTACTCTAGGTCCTGGCTTCCTGAACCAACTATGTTAGTATCTATTGGTTTCTTCATAGACAAATGAAGAAGTGAATGAAAGGGGGAAAAAGAGGCAGGAAAGGTGAGAAGGAGAACAGAAAACAGTCTTTTCCTTCAGGGCTCATTTAAGATTAAATGAAATAACACCTATGGGTCAATTAATCCATATATTAGACTCATTATTTCTATGACAAATACCTGCTGGTCCCTTGCTCAGCACTAAAGAAAGAAGAACATGCCTGGAGTGGCAAGGAAAAGAAAAATAAACACAGACTCATGGAAAGTCTGGGATCGTGTAATCTAGGCTCTTGGACAGAGAAACCCCATCACCCACAAAGCTCAGCATGGTTATTACATAGAGCTGAAGAGAAGCAGTGGCCACTGCACACAAGCGAACAAGGCGGTGGGCTTATTACTTTAAGATAAACATGGGGGCAGAATTTATGGTATACAGATGGATCCAAATGACAGGTTTAGCAGTCTCTGTAGGGTAGTAGTCTTCAGACAGTAAATACCTGGGGGGAATGAGCTATGGCAGACATTTTCTGCACACAGTATCAATGCCCACATGTGGACCATAGAGGAAGGCTTTGCCATTTCTGTGCCTGGGGCTATGGGGTCCTTGACACTGCTAGGCTTATGTCAACAGCACACATTCAGCAGGATTTCCTCCTTTCCCTACAAACACCTAAAAGAATGACTGGAAAGGAGGACAAACATTTTGATTCATGGTTTCTGAGGCTTCAGCCCATGAGTAGCGAGCTATGTTACTCTGTGCTTTAGGAAAAGCAGAACATCATGGTAACAGTAGAGAAAAGGGCCGTTTGTCTCATGGTGGCCAGGAAACAAGGAGGAAGAAGAGAGTGTTAAGGACAAGCTACATCTTCTGTCTGGGGAATTCCCTCAGTAACTTCTCTCCAAGAAGGCCCCACAGTCTACCTTCTACCTCCCAACAATGTCATTGTATTATAACTCTGACAGATAAATCCACTGATGACATCCCTTGGGATTCAATTGCTTTCTCCAAAGTCCACCAACTGGTGACCAAGTCCCAGCCAATTGGAAATCCATGAGTTATGTGACAGGCATTTCATATTATCGTTATGATAGCTGACTACCTGGCTCAGACAGGTGGGCACCAAATTCTGCTGTGGCTCTTGTTATTAATTCTTTGTGCACACATCTAAGTGTTGGGCAGCATGTAGGATGCAGGGCTCACTGACTTTGGAGTAGTGTGGTAGCTATGGCAGAGTGTCCGAGGTAGACAGTGTCTCTGAGGTGCCACTTTGTGCCTTCCAGCATCATTGATTTCAGGGCACCTCTTGCTGCCACTGCAGTGGATCAACCGTTTGTACTCAGACTTCCTGGAGATGCCACATGTTGATCCTCCTCTAATGCTGCCACACACTGACTCCTCGGAGGCTTCCCTGTGGATCCTGGGGAGATGCCATGGGAGGTTCTCATTGTCCATGTTTGCTCAACTGAAATGAATGGCTGATAGAGTAACCCTTAACTGATAGCAGATGGGAGAAGTGCAAGGTTTTCTCCCTGTTCTTCATATGAGCAAACTGTTCTGATACATGCGCCATCTACACTCCTGAGAACTGGCCTTTAAAATTAAGCAACCAATTGTGCTTGGCTCAAGTGATATCCCAGCTCAGTAAATAACTGAGCATCTGCTCTCTTTCCTTCCCTGTTTCAATTTCCCCTGCCTCACTCACTCCTGTTTCCCTGGCTTTTAAGTCCCTGGTAAACAAATACTAATATGTAAACTTTTGCCTCAGGCTCTTCAGGTTAATATATTTAGCATTGCTATTTCCCTACCATCTATTAAAAATAGTATTTTTCAGTTGGAAGAAGGCCTCATTGGTGAAAACATCATGCTTGCCGGACAAGCGTGAGTACCTGAGTCTTATTCCTAGAATGTAAGAAGCTAGGAGTGGTGGTGCGTGCTCGGAATTCCAGGGTTTGGAAGGTGAAGACAGGCTGAGGATCTCTGGAGCTTGCTGGCCAGATCTAACTGGTGAGTTTCGGGACAGTGTGTGTGTGTGTGTGTGTGTGTGTGTGAGAGAGAGAGAGAGAGAGAGAGAGAGAGAGAGAGAGAGAGAGAGAGAGAGAGAAGAAGGAGGAGGAGGAGGAGGAGGAAGAGGAAGAGGAGGAGGAGGAGGGAGTGAGGGAGGGAGGGAAAAAGGGAGAGAGGGAGGGAAGAAGGGGCCTTATGTCAAACAAACAAACAAACATACATACATAGCAAAATAAAACACCGATATTGAAAAGAAAGAAAGGAAGGAAAAGAAGAAAAAAAAAAGTTGATGGCTCCTGAGGGATGATACCCAAAGTTCTCTGGTTGTCACATGTATAAGCAAAAATGTGTAATCCGATCCCTCACCTTATATAGTCACAAATAGTGCTTTCAATTTTTAGTTAAGTGTATGACCATCCAAAGTGAAGACCATGTCATTCCAAGGCAAAAACTGGTAGTACATGTCTATAATCCCAGAAACTCAGAGACTGAAGCAGAAAGATTGTAAGTTTAAGGCCAGGCTAGGCCTTACCTACCTCAAAGATCAAGACCCTACCTCAAAAACTTGCCCACACTCACACACACACACACACACACACAAACAAAAACCAATCAATCAAACAAACATAAAATACTTCACAAGCAGACAAATAAGAAGAAAAACCTACATAAAGCTACAAAGCTAACCTTATTGGCAGTTACCAAGATAAAACCAATAAATAATATATTTATATAATTTATGCTATATAAACACACATATGTATAAATGGAGGAAAACAATCTGGGACATGTCTTGAAAAGAATGAGTCTCAGTGTCTCTGTCCCCCTCCCCCCCTCGTCTCAATGGCTTTACATGACCTTTGGTCATGAAGCAGAAGGCACATTGAGAGTGGAAGAGCACAGAAGTGGTGAACGCTGGGGTAGCTCCAGCTCTAGACTGCTTACTTGGTGCCCACTGCTGTTCTTCGGCTGTGAAGAGACATCACGGCCAACTCTTAAGGACTAGTGCAGTAAAAACAAACACAACTCTTCCTAGTCAGTAGCTTGTCCTAACCCTAATGTCTTCAACCCAAATGAACACATGCTGCTAACTGCAGTAGCCTTTATTGTGAGTCATTGCATTTAAACACTCACAGCTAAACATTAACAAGGCGAATAGTTTTAATATTATAAAGGAAAGGTACATGGAGTTTTTTACAAGGGCACTTAGCACAGCCTTGAGTTATAACTCAGATTTAGAGGACAAACAGCTGCCAGCGAGGTGAATGGGGTGGGGAGGCAGAAGATCCTTGCAGTCTTGGTGTGGTGTGGAAGTGCATGTAACCTAACGATTACAGAGGGCAAGGGTGACTTGAGCTTGGAGAGCAAACGCAAATCAATGGTGAGTGATGGGAAGCCTACCAACGGGTCTGGAGGGAGCAGTGATCAAAGGAGATGTGAGATCAGCATAATTGTTTTTCAACAAATTAACTATGAAGGCAGTGATGAGAGTTAATTGAATGGAACATAAGTGAACATAGAAGAACAGGACATTATTAATGGAATCTGAAAGGGTCCAGGTGGGAGTCGTGTAGATAGCAAGACAGATGCAAAAGCTCTAATCATTTGGACCAAGAAACAGGTTATAATGTGTCTGTGAGGAGAGGGATGTGTGAAGGATGGATCTTACCTCTTGTGCTGAGTTAGAGAGGGAAAGGGTTTGAGTAAATCTCACTCCCGTGGTCTTAGTTTCTATTTCTGCACAATGGGTTTGACTCTTCAGTGAAAAGCTTCTGAATTGCTCTATATAATTCAGTCATTTTTCAAAACCATAGAGTGGCCTGCTGTGAGCGAGAATGTCTTACAGGTAAACACATTGGTTATCATTTGCAGTATAAAACATACCCAAAACTATAATCACTTAAAAAAGAAACTTGAGGTGTTATGGTTGTGAAGAGACACCATAGCTTTCTTAATAAGAAAAGCATTTGATTGGAGCTGGCTTACAGTTTCAGAGGTTTAGTCCCTTAGCATCAGGCGTGGTGCTGGAGAAGGAGCTGAAAGTTCTACATCTAGGCCTAGCTTGAGCATATGAGACCTCAGAGTCTGCCTCCATAGTGACACACTTCCGCCAACAAGGCCACACTTCTGAATAATACTACTCCCTATTGGATAAGGATTCAAATAGTCTATGAGGGCCATTCAAACTACCACATTCCACTCCCTGGCCCCCAAAGGCTTGTAGGCTATACCACAATGCAGAAATACAGTCAGTCCAACTTCAAAGGTCCCCATAGTCTGAAACAGTCTCAAACTTTGTTTAAAAGTCCAAAGCTCAAAGTCCTTCAGAGATTCATGCAATCTCTTAACTGTAATCTCCAGTAAAAGCAGAAAAAAAAAATATATACTCCCAATATATAATATACAAACGCAATGAGCAGGATCCATATAACCATTCCAAAGGTAGGGAAAGGAGCAAAAATATATATTACCATTCAAAAGGGGAAAGAGAAGGTGAGGAGATGATCTACCCAAGAAAGACTGAAGACTAGCTGGGCAAAGTCCAAACTCTGCATCTTTATGTCTAACGCCAAAATGCTCTTTAGAGCTCTAACTCCCTTTAGCTTTGTTGACTGCAAGACACTTCTTTTTCTTGGGCTGTTTCCACACTCTTTTAGCTCTCCTCAGCAGGCATTCCACATCTTTGGCATCTCTAACATTTTGGGGTTTCCAAGGCAATCCAAGCTTCATCATCACAGCTTCACACAATGGCCTCTCTGGGCCTCCATGCAGGGACATCCCTTATACATGCCTTGCTTCATAAGCTTTCCTTAGTCACAGAGGAAGATTCCATAACCCTTCTTTACTATCCTTGACTCTAAAGCCAGAACCATGTAGCCGAAGCTGCCAAGTTCTGCTGCTTGCTGGGGCTGGAACATGGCCTCCTCATTCAATTACATCTTCACCAGCTTTCTGTTTTCAACAGTTTCCTTCACTGCCTAAGCTTGGCTGTCCTGGAACTTGCTCTGTACACTAGACTGGACTTGAACCCAGAGATCTGCTTGCTTCTATTGCCTGAGTTCTGGGATTAAAGTCATATAACACCACACCTGGGCCTAAGCTGTTCTTTAATTCCTTTTCACAAGTTGGAAGCTTAGCTGGGTGAGGTATTGCCCTGAGATCACTACTCCCTCTATTCCATTTAATATCACACTTTTCTTTAATCCGTTTATCTCTTTGAACACAGGACTCAGCTCTATTCCATTACCTGGTACCCATTTTCTCCTCAAATTGTACATTTTATAATTTTCCTTGTTCAGATTGCTTCATCGTAATATAAATCTGCACAAGGGTGAACACTACTACAGAGGTGATATTAGGCTGTTTTGAGATTTTTCTCTGTCATGCAACGAATCCAAAACTCTTCAATTTAGCCTCTTCCTGGGTTTCCGAAACCCCGCTGAGCTGCTGCCTCAAACAAATTTTATGGACAAGGGCAAAAAGTAGCCACATTCTTAGCCAAAATATCATAAGAACGGTCTTTACGCCACATATAGACATTCTTCTCTTTTGAAACCCCTTGAACCAGGCCTCCAATAACCCTCAGCACCACTTTCTTCCAGGGACCTACTAGTATGTCTTATTAGTCCATGCTTAAAACACCCCACTGCTTTCCTCCTAACTCAAAGCCCCAAGGTCCACATTCTTCCAAACAAAAATTCGCTCAGTCCTTTCACAGCAATATCCTACTCCTGGTACTAACTTCTGTCTTAGAGTTTTATTGCTGGGAAGAGACACCATGACCAAGGTAACTCTTATAAAGGAAAAATATGTAACTGGGGCTGGCTTACAGTTTCAAAGGCTTAAATAATTGTCATCATGGCGAGAAGCATGGCAGCATACATACAGACATGATGCTGGAGAAGGAGCTGAGAGTTCTACATCTTAATCTGCAGGCAGCAGGAGACTGCCAAACTAAGCCTAATTTGAACATACATAAGACTGCAAAGCCAGCCCAACAAGGCCATACCTCCTAATAATGCTACTCCTGATGGGCCAAGCAATCAAAAACATGAGTCTATGGGGGTCAAACCTATTCAAACTGTCTGAGAACTACTAATTATTTCACAATTTCTATAGGTCAGGGATTCTGGAGCAAGACAGTTGGACAGTTCTAATTCAGGGTTTTCTTGGGATGACATTTGGGCTGTGATCAGGGGATGTAGTCATCTGGTAGCTTGACTGAAGCTACTGGCATACTTCTGAACAGCTTGTTCACATGATTGCTTATGCAAGACCTTGGGTCTACACTGGAGTCACCTTATTTGGATTCAATCTCAAAAACAGTGAGTCAACAGAAACCCTTTCTCTTTGTAAGTTAACGGCCTCAGGTATTTTATTATAGTGATAGAAAGCTGACTAAAATTACTGGGTAATTAATGATTAATGTATTTCTTATAGTTTTGGAGCTGGGGATTCCTACCAAGGTGACAGCAGATTTGGTGCATGGGAAAAACTCAGTCTCTCTAATTCAAAGATGGTGCCCTGTAACTAAGTGCCCTCACATGCAGATAGAAGGGGAAAGAGATAAACAAATAGTGCAAGAAAGACTCTCATAAGGATATTAACCCCATTCATGAGAGCAGCACATTTACAGCTCAATCATTTCCTAAAGCTCCATCTCTTAATACTGACATGTTGGCTATCAAGTTTTAACACATAAATGGGTGTGCGGAGTGCTGTCAGATCACACTACACACTGCCAATACTAGTTTAGTCTACTTTCTTTAAAAAATCAAATAGAGACTACTTAGGGAGCTTTATTTGTTAAAGAAACTATCAAATAACATGTGGAGAACTTGTGTCTATATTTTTTAAAGATTTATTTTTATGTCTGTGTGTCCTCACATTTATAAGGACATGTCTACAGGTGCACAAAGAGGTGAGAAGGGAGTGTTGGATCCCCTGGAGCTGGGGTTATTGGTGTTGTTAGATGCCCCGTGTGGGTACTGGAAACCAAACCTAGGTCCTCTGGATAAGCAGCAAGTGCTCTTACCGCTGAGCCATCTCTCCAGCCCCATATTTTAAAACACTACATTAAAGCTCCAATCTTCTGTACTTGGCACTTCAAAGTCCTAAGACCCTTCCTTAGTAGTAAATAATTCTGCTGTACAGAACCAAACAACTAAAAAGAAGCCAAACGTGACCCAAGAGAGTAGCTGTCAAGAATTCTCAATGCCAATAATCAGGGAATACTTATTGCTTCGTCTTTTATCTTTTTCCTTCCCTCTTATAAGGGAAGGAAAGTATAATAATGCACAAAGCTTATAGAGTTACAACCAGTCTCCATTTTTGGTCTACACTTATGAGATTTTTATGGAAGGTGACTGTGTATCTATATGATTATTTTATACAACTATGTTATCTATTCTATAAATTCTATTGTTTATATGAGTCACCCATTTTAGGTCAGAGTGAGAGTTAAAGAACTTTACATCCTGAAGAAAGCTTTCTGATATTCTAGTCTGGCTCTCTTGTACACGCATGGCTTATGCACAGTCCTTTATAGATTTCTCACTTGGATTGAGGCAGAGAGCATTGTTGATAACCATTTCCTGATACTGTTGGAGACAAGGTTCAGTGCTCTTTGAGACCTTTTTGAGTCCTGAAAACTCTGCAATATCTTTAAACTAAATATGGAAAATGCCCTGTTCTTTTTTCTTTAACATTTCTTGCAAGTAGGTGTGAGAATTGTCTGTAGCAGGTTTCAGGGGCACTTCGTAATTTGTAGGTAGGGAATGGGAATAAAGCCAGGCTTGTTCATCCCCTCGTTTAGCCTCTTTCCACTCCATTTATTGCTTACTTCTGAAATTTTATTGCCTTTTATCACAAACTATTGCCTTCGCTACATAAGTAGGGAGAATTAAGTTATAACTTCTACCTTGTCTTTGTTTGACTAATAAGTTCATATCTGTGAACACATGAATTATGTACTTATGTAATTTGGTCCTAAGATAGGGAGAAAATGAAGGTAGGAATAGACCTATGGTTTTCTGACTCTTACTTAGGCACATTAACTGTCATACTTCTATTGACTGCACTGAAATTTTATAGCTCATATCAGCAATTAACTCTGTGTGGCTTACTCTGCACACAGCATCAGCGATAAGACAGTTTTCTTTACTTTGTCTGAGTTTACTGAGAGCTATTATATTGGTGCACACATTGACTATGTGTGCTTAGTCATGATAATGTGAGTAGTGAGAGCTGTTGCTCACAGTGCAAATTCTCTTAGCTATTTTCTATATTCAGGCTTTAAAACTACTGACATTTCTGCATTGTTACAGCTTTAAAAGAATATTGAATAATTTTTAATGGGAAACCATTTTAGCATATGAATATGCTCTAATTTGATATGTAATATTTGTATTTAAATTCTTGGCTTTGACAAAGCTGTAATTTCCAAATGAGTGGAAAGGGACTTGTCTTACCACGTGCATTTATTTAGCACGCATTTATTTTCTCACTATTTTGTCTTTTAAAATAGGATCTCATGTAGCATCAGCTGTCTTGAACTCCTGATCCTCCTGCCTTGGCTTCTCAAGTGCTGGGATTGCACCTGGCTGTCTCACTGGGATGCTCTTGTCCTCTTTGTTAATCCGTCCTGGGAAGGCCTCTGGGATAGACTCGGAGGTATGCTCACCGATATCCTCCATGTTTAAAGCAGCCAAGTTGAAAATGGGTTAAATAAAACAGCGCTTCAGTGGTAAAAGCATCTCTTCTTCGTGCGCATTTGCCCTCTGGACACTCACCAGAAACTCTAAAGGCACTGATGCTTGTCTTCTTTCTCTTCAGTCTGTACCCAACTCTAACAAATCTAACTTCTCCCCTGAATCCTTACCACCTCCCAAATTCAGGTGCTCCTGCCCTCCCATGTGGGCCATTGTAACCAAAACTAAGGTGTCCCTTGTAAATGTCCATTGTCACAGAACCACAGTCTACATCATTGCCAGATGTCTTACTAAAATACAAAGCGGATCATTTTATTCCTCTTTTCCCTCTAAATTTTAATTTTATTGAAAACAGATTCTTTTCATATAATATATTCTGACTACAGTTTCCCCTTCCCTAACTCCTCCCACAGAAATCCACATCCTTTCTGTCTCTTTTTTAGAAAACAAACAACCATCTAAAGAATAATAATAAAATAAAACAAACTGGAGCAGGGCAAAACAAACAAAAGAAAATGAGCCAAAGAAACACAAGAAACATATATAAGCACAGAAACACATACATTCTTACACACAGGAACCCTATAAAAACATAAAACTGAAAGCCAAAGTATATACAAAAAGGGCCTATAAGGTTAAAAAAAAGTTGTGGTTTGTGTTCATTACTCCTCTGTTCTGGGACCCCATCAGGCCTCTCTGGTGGTGGATGAGCAGGACACTGATCTATGAGTATAGCACAATACAGTTAGGAGTGACTTTGCAGCTACATTCCTTTAGCAGAACAGTAGCACTTGGTTTTCCCCTGGGTCCTTTCTGGTATCAGGCTCTGATACCAGAAATCAAGGATGAGTTCCATGTCTTGGAGTGGGCCTTAAATCCAATCAGACACTGGGTTACCCCATGCGGCATTCCTCTTTTCAATGCCTTAGTTTTAGGAAGGAGAGATTTTGTACTTTAACAGCACAACGCACTCCACCTAGAACATCAAGCAATTGTTGCTGCCTTTCCTGGCTTCTGAGGGAACTTCTGTGGAGCACTTTCCTGTCACCTCCTCTGTGGTCTCTGGACAGAGTTAACTGTTCTCGTCTTCGTCTCCCTGGACACTGTGCCTAAACCTTTATTACAGCCACATTAAACAACGCTGTTTGCTTTCCTCACCACCTAAGCAGGGACAGGACCCTCACTTAAACTAGCAAGGGGCCTGTGGCTTTGTTTCTAAAACAAAACAAAACAAAAAACAAAAAAAATAAAACAAAAACCCCTTTATTTACAAATTATTTTCTTCATTTAATAAATAAACTGTGTTCGGTTCAGGAAGTACTTTTATACGTTCTAGTGAGACCAATGCTCTAAAACTCCAGATTAAATTACAATTGGAATTCCAGAAGTGACCATGAACAAACACTGTGGTGAGGTCTAGTGAGAGTGTAGTGTAGACATTTTGGCAATATACTGTTTTACATTTTTCTTTTGAGACAGGGCATCAGCACATACCTCTGGCTATCTTGAAACTCACTCTGCAGACCAGGCTAGCCTTCAACTCTGCTTCTGCCTCTCAAGTGTTTGGATTAAAGATATGTGCCCTAAACCTGGCTATGATCCTAAAACATCTTCCATGTAATTTAAAATATGTCTTTAAAACTATTGAATAACAACAGGTATCTTTCCAGAACAAGGCTGTTTTAGGAAATATGTATAGTTCTTTCCTCCTCTGAAGCTGAACTGTTTAGGGTTAGGTTTTGGGTAGTAGTGGAGGAGCATTTGCTCAGCAAGGAAATTCAGTTCTCAGCACCAGGGGACACACATACTAACACCACAACAACGAAGGCTTTGGGATATTTTGATTGAATATTCAGTACTTAAAGTGCTAATATCTGACGGGAAGAACAAGGTAAAGCAACAGTATGTGTGTTTCTGCTTTAATTTTTCTAATAGGTATTACTGTGATGGGGTTTTTGGTCTATTTCAGAGTACTTCCTTCAGAAATAACCCCAAATGCAGGGTTATGTGTTCTGAGTTATGGACCTTAGTGTGGACTCACCCCACCAAATTGCTTTCTAAAGTATTTGTTTCCATTTCCATCGCCATTCATAACGTTCGAGAGTACCCTTTTTATCTTAGCAGCTTGAGTTCTATCTTTTACTTAAATATTTACTAATATGATAGCAACTGAAATGTTACAACTTGGGTTCCCATCTGCTACTGCAGGACATAGGATGAGATCATGGCTTTTAGATTAAGGCTTTTGAGCCAAACACGCATTTGGGTTTGGTCATGGCTCTGCCATTTCCTAGCCAGGTTACACTGACAACTTTGTTTTTGAAACTCCCCTTTATTCATTAGCTTATTTTAATGCCATTAATAGTTTTTACCCTGAGCCCGGGGGTTGTTGTAATCATTAAACGAGGTAGTCATGTGAAAGCACGTCACAGTTCTGCACATAAGACCAAGAGTGAATGCTCCTCTTTCAGTTGCAGAGTGTGCCACTGACGTTAGTTTGACTAGTGTACTACTTAGGGATTTGCCTAACATTTTTACCGTCCCTATCTTTGCTGCATCCAAACAAATGGAGAGAGAGGGTCAGCCAGTGTTCTGTTGGCCCGGAGAGAAAGAACTACAAAACATAAACCTGTTTGGTTACAAAGCACACACCTGGTTCCCATCCTTGAGGAATTTGCAATCTAAAGACTTCTGAGATTAACCTGGAGTCTCAGGGGGCTTTTTAATTGTTTAGTGAGGGCTCTGAGGGTCATGGTGGTAGCTCACTGGAGAGGAAGCTTAACAAAAGGATCTGCAGAGTCCCTGGAAAAGCTACTGTTTCGGCAAAGGCAAGTCTAAGGCTGCCCCCAAGATGACGTATTTATTCTGTAAGAATTAAGTACACTCGCGTCACATTTGTATTTAAGGTTCGTTTACGAAAGAGATATTGAGTAAAGCACTGTCAACGGAATGCGGCAGGCTAGTAAGGTTTGACCGCTGCTGTGTGTACTAAGAATTACTCTAAATCCCAGCAGAAAGGACCGAGGGCTGGCAGCACCGAGATAACCCCACCAGAAGCCAGCCACTGTCTCTCTTGTGAGCGGATACCGTGAGATCAGGGTCAGACTGGTAACTCTGTCCAAGTCTAGAATAATTGAGGTTTGGTTGTTCTTTGGGCCCTACCTCCAACTTTCTCTTCTTAGCCTACTCCTTCTAGCTGCCAAACGATTATCCCTGCTAACAAACCCGATCGCACTGTAGGGTCATCCCAACTGGCGTTTTGAGGGAACTTAGAAACACTGCAAAATTAAAACCAGCCAGCCCTTCTAGCTGGTTGAAAACCCGCATAAATTAATGCTCGTCTGTTGCACACACTGGGCCCATTTCCCTCTCCTAGCACCAAACACCCCCGCAGCGGCTGCCCCGGGTCCCCCTCCTCCTTGGGAACAGCTCCACCTCGGGGGCGCTGGAAACGCCCTCCGTGAGTTCCCCGGCACCAGCGGGAGTTTCAAGTTTCCACTCGCGGGGCGGGGGCAGGCGGCGGGCGCACGGCGAGCTTCGGGCCGCGCGGCTCCGCTTCGTTCACTGCGGTCTCGGGACTCGGGCCGGCCCGCGGCGTCCTCGTCCCTCGGGAAGGCTTCGCGAAGGCCCCCGCAGCGCGTCCACCGCCCGAGGCTCATTCCACGCCGCCCGTGGCGCCGAGCCCGCCCCCCTCAGGGAGGCCGGGAGACACGCTCTCGCTGCGGCCGCGGTGTTGGCGCTCGAGCCCCGGCCTCGCCCCGCCACTGGCGGGCCGCGGGAGGAGGGGGCGCGGGGCGGCCCCGCCTTCCCCCCCGAGGAGGCGCCGGGCGGCCATATTGCCGAGCTGTCTGCGGCGGCTGCGGCGCGTCTTCTCTCAGGCGGCCCAAGGCTCGCACCGCCACCGGCTCTCCGCTCGCTCGCAGCCAGCCGCGACGCCCCCGCCGAGCCGCCCCTCAGCCAGCCGGCGGCGGGCAAGGAAGGAGCCTCTCATTTTCGGGGTAAGCCCTGCTCGGCGCGCTCCCCGTCCCAGGCCCGGGAGCCGCTCTCCCCACCGAGGCGCTGAGGTGGCGGCCAGAAGTTGCCGGGCTGTGGCGCCGCGGCCCGGGGCCTGGCGCGCCTCACAGACGGGCTCGTGCCTGGCCCGCCCGAGAGGCGCCGCGCTCGTTAACGGCCGAGCCACGCCACTTACCCGGAGTCTCCCGCCGCGCCGCCCCGTCCGCCGTCGGCCTGGCCGCCCCGGGCGTCGGGCGGTGCGGGTTCCCGCCGCCGTGGACTGGGCCCCGGGCTCGGCCCGGCGCGCCCCCGGGAGCCGCGTGGAGCGTAGGTCGCATGCTCTCCGGCAACCCGGGGACGGGGGTCTGCGGGGCTAGAACTTCTCCCCCGGCCTCCCGTTTGAAAGTCGGGGTGTTGGATTACTAGAGAGCGTGCGGACGCCCTAGCAGCGGAAAGGCCGTCGCGCTGCCGGGTCCCGGCGCTCGAGCCCGCGAGGCCAGGCCCGGGCTCCCGGCCGCCCTTACCTGGGGCTGCAGTCGCTGCCGGTGCCCTCCCGGGCCCCCGACTTGCTCGCACCGTGGAGTCGCTCGCCTGGCGCAGCGTTAGCAGACCCCACCAGGAAACTAAGCATTTCTACCTTTCGGGGCTCCCAAACTCCCATCTCCCAGCTAAGTTTGGAAGGGTTTCGTTATTTCAGTTGAAACAGCACGCCTGTTCCCTACACAGATGTTTCTGTAAACGTTGCCAGGATTTTGGGTGGTTTTGTCCCCCTACCCCCACCCCAACATCCCCTAGAAGAGTGCTTATTCATTGGAAATGTGTTTGAAGAAGTTCATACATACATGCATGCATACATACATACATACATACATACATACATACATACATATATATATATATTTAAAAGTACAGTTGAGATTTTGTAAATAGAGACATGAGGGAGATGCCCTGTTGGCTGTGTGGAGGCACCAAGATTTGCATGATGTAAATGTAAAAGCCCAAGATAACAAGGGCGTGTGATAAAAGAGTACTTGGACACTGTAATCTATTGTGGACCGAGCATCTTTTTTTTTTTTTTAATAGAATACTTATAAGACTATGACGGAACACAGAATAAACAATTGCCCTGTTCGTTTTGCTGCATAAATAATGGCTTAATCTGCTTGTCAAAACAGCCCCATCAGATCTGAAAAGAGAGCCTGATGTTTAGGATTGTGGTTTCTTCTTCTTTTTTAATCTTTAGAATTTTTGTCACTTGTATTCAGTGTCTACCTTATCTTTCATAATAATAATTTCTTCAGCCTCCTTTTCAAATTGTCAGTATGCTGTGAAAACAACCACACTGGCTTTCTTTGCCTAAATCCCTTTAGAAACTGTATTTTGGAAGGTACTTGAGTTGTCACTAGGAAATCTTTAGCTTGTCTACATGAGGAATTTGGTTGTGACACTTCAATGTTAAGCCCTTGCCTCTGTGGGCCCTACATACTGTTTTGTTCAAATGTAGCTTCACACAGGAGAGAATGTAGGAGGAGCTCAGGTGTTTGTAGAATAGATTTAGTAGATTTTGCTGTGAGAAAAACACATAGGAGCTTAATTTTGTGGGAATTATGATTACCTGGGTGGAAATTACACAGCTTCATTTCTGTGCAGTGTTTAGGAACAACAGGTTTGCTTTCTCCCTCTCTTAGTAGCTGTCAGTATTTGGGGGTGGGGGATGGGAGATAGGTGCACCAACTGAGTTTTGTTCCTTGCTTCACCATTCCCAAGAGCAGAATGGATTCTTATTAACTAGTTTTTAATCTCTGGTGAGTGGTTGGAAGACTTACAGATTTATTTTATTTTCATTTTTTAAATCTAATAGAAAATTATGTATAGTCTAATATAGTAGGTTCTGAAATGTTGAGTGACTATGAGTTCCAGAATTTTCATTCATTTAAAACTTAACATATTTTAAATTAAGCCATTTAAAAATGGGGTGGCAAATCTAAACTTTCCCCCCAAGGACCAAGACTTTTAAAATATTGTCCTGTTGAGGTAGAGATGGCCGAACTATGCAGATAGAGCATACGCATAGTTTCCAATCCATATTCAGTAGTTTCCTGTTACTGGTGAAGCCTGGGAGAGTAAGTCACTCTTGCTGATGGCTTGGGCCTCTTATTGCTGCAGTCTGGGAAGTAAGGAAATCACTCCTTGGGCCCCCTGCAAATCAAGAACTGGTGGGTACCACTTTACCCTGTTGGCATCCTGAATAGGGAGATGGATTAAGTTGCTGCTCCATAGGGTTATTTTAAGTTTCTCAACCATAGGTGTCACTAGAGGGTGTTCTGGGAAAGCCCTGTCTTCAGACTCCAATAGCAAGCTCATCCAGTCTGACCTCAGAATTATTCTGTTCTCTCTCATGTGTTTTACAGCTATCCAGTCTGCCCCATTCTTTAGGGTTCTGTATGCTTTGATGTAGTTTTAAACCATTAAAAACTATAAAAATAATATACTACATGGTAAGGCTGTAACACTCAGAAAGACGTAAAGCCATAGAATCAAAAGCTCATCTTCGTGCCCCAAAACTCTGCAGTCCTGCCCATGGCCCCACTCTTCATAGTAATTGCTTTGTGTGTAGAAGGTGGTAGTGTTCCTTCGAGGATGAACACACTTTGTTTCTCATCTGTGGGTCTCCAGTCTGCTAATACAAGGTTGTGCTGTAGCAAATCCTCACATGCTGTTTATTACTTATATTAAACATCAAGTATATTGTATTTTTTAAATTCCCACCATTTCAATGAAATTAATAGAATTTGTTATACTAATTCTCGGAAGTATTGTGTAAATATATTGCTTTATAATTAATGGTGAGGTTTAACTTTTTCCTTCCCATAGTGTAAATTCTCAGTAAAAATTTGTACACACACAAAAACATGTACATATACATACCTCTCACACACACATAAGCATAAAATGTCTTCTGAAACAGGTTTATTATTTATAGCAGCATCTATATGTTTTTTTTAAAACCTGGAAACTACTATGGAAAGGAATAATTGTCTATGTGGTTAATTTCTTCTGTCTTTAATAGACTCTAGCTAGTAACTGGGTTAGTGGGAAAAGTGGGGTTATGGGTTTCCTCCATACTAAACAATTGTGTATAGAAGTGCTTGCAAATTGGCCAATTTTAAATAAGTAGGACTTTTGTTTTTATTTGTATCGAACAAGGGTAGTAGCCTTGGTTGTCCTATAACTTGTTATGTAGACCACGCTGGCCTGGAACTCAGATTTTCTGTCTCCAGAATGTTGAGATTAAAGGTATATGCCACCGTACCTTGATTAAATAATTTAGTTTTGTTGAATAGGTATTTGCTATAAATTTGTATGAGTAAGCTTTTTTTATAGTTGATCTTTTAAGTATAATTCTAATGTACATGTATTGAGTTTTATATATACAAACAAGGTCACTAAATTTATTCATCTAGTGAGTGACATAACCCCAAAAAATGCTGATTTTTTTTTGTTTTATATACACTGGAAATAATAGTTATTTTACTTGGAATTTAATTTCCAAGTTAATTTACTTGGAAAGATGGGCAACTGTTTTGTGTATTGGCCAGTCAAAGCCAGTAGAACAAATCTAGCCTGCTCACATTTCTGTAAATAGTTTTATTGGTCAGGCAGTGGTAACACAGGCCTTTATTCCCAACAGGAATTGGGAGGCAGAGATAGGTGGACCTCTATAAATTGAGGCCAGGATGGTCAATGCTACATGGAGAAATCCTGTCTTGAAAAACTAAAAATTAAAAAATTAAAGTTTTATTGGAGCTTGTACATGCTGGTTGTTTACATACTGTCTGTGGCTTCTTTTGATTCATGATGGCAAACCATTTGATTTACAAAACCTGAAATAGTTAGTCTTTGCCTTTTTGCAGAGAGAATTGGCTGATCTCCAATTTGAAAGAGAAAAAAAAAAAAAGCAAGAACAAAAAAATCTTTACTGTATTGAAAGATGTTTTAAACTGGGCCATGTGGCACAGATCTGTGATCCTAATTGTCCTGGTATGAAGCAGGGGATTGCATGTTCAAGGTCAGTCTGAACAACATAGTAAGATCCCCATCTCAACAATAAATAAATAGCAGCAGATAGAGTTGGGTGATAGAGGATCTAATAGGATCAATCTCCATTGGTGGGGTGGAGATTGGGTATGCTTTTACATACAGTAGCAAAGGAGTATCGCATTATTATTTTGTCTGAGATAGTGGGGTAACTTTTTAAATTGTACTACCACTAATTGAATCTAAAGGATTTTTTTCTCTAAATTTTAGTTATTTCTATTTTTTTTTAATTTTTAAAACGCTGAAATAAGCTTACTGTAAGGTTTTGTGTCTTTACATCATTTTAGATACACTGAGTAAAAGTACTAGAAAATTCTCAACTGTGGTCTGGGGCCTTTCCCATTAGCTTAGACTAAGATGATTTTTTTTTTTTTACTTTGGTTAGCTGTAGGGATGAGTTGAGTACATTGTCTAGATACAAGTATCCAAGGGATAGGGGAGGGTTCATTTTCAGAAGCTTCTCCCAAGATGTTTTCTGCTCCTTGGCCAGGATTCTAGCATGTTCCATATCTCTGTTTTGCCAATGTTGATCAGATTGTTTTCTTCTGATTCTGTTCCATCATTTTCCTAGTAATATTCCAAATACAATGAATTCTTTTTTTGTCCCCAAATGATCTAAAGTGACCTCATACATTAGTAGTGCTTAAGTATGTAGTTAGCATGTAACTAACACTCCAGGTTCAGAACTTAAATTTTAAAATGAAAAACATGAATTGCCATTAGAATGCTTTATTAAATTATTCTACAGGACTGAATCCAGCCTCCTGTCAGTTTTTACAAGTAGAGTTTTATTTGAATGATTGCAGCGTAAGACTGTGGCTTATGAAACCACATGTTTGTTTACCTGGTCCTTTACAGAGAAAGTTTGCTGAACTTTTTTTAAGGTGTCAGTCATATATGCAGGCAATTGTTACAATATGGCCTTCAACATGAGAAAGATACTGAGGAGCTGACAGGGTGAAGATGTGCCATATTGAATAGCTTAAGTGTGTTAAGTGGATTGTAGCCTATGTCAGCAGGGTTAGTGATAGTGTAACGTTCTAAGGATCATCTTTTCAATTCTGGATATTTCTTTCTAGTTTTAAAAATTTTTAAATATTTGTTTCTATAAATTAATAATCTTTGAATAAAAGACAGCCAGGGTAGATGTATTTGTCCTTAAAAAGGAGTCCTCCCTTGATAAAATGGACAGTGAGGACATACAGCATTTTAGCTATGGGTAATTGGCAGTGTCTTTTCAAGTGTGTTAGGTCTGTTGGCTACTATGTCTCTTAGGATAGCTATGTACACCCCACACATCTGTAGAGGACAGCACCATGTTGAAGTGTCAAAAGTTGGACACTCTTTGTATGGGGATGGATTAAACTTTGTTAGATTCACGAGAATCAATACTTAATTTTTTTTTTTTAGGTTCTATATTTAGAGAAACTAGACAGTTAGCTTGGTTTTAAGTAGAGGCGTATAGGTGGGAAAGATCACTATGCGTACCTCAAACAGGCAGCATGATAGTTAGAGTCCTTATCAAATGTGACATTTACTTTAATTCTTGACTTCAGTGAAATAACTGACGTGGGTTGGTTGTGTTTGTTGTCTTGCTGATTCTTACTAGCTTGGCCATTTTATAACATTAAGATGAGAAGAAAATGTTGTCCTTGAAAATCACCAACAGCTGAAGCATTACCTGTAAGCCTAGATCACCATCAAAAGCAACAACCCAGCTACTGCTAAATAATGTCTAATGACTCCAAATATGTAAGACGTAGAGATATTTGTGAGTTCAGAGTTGAGTCTTTGGTTCTTTACTGCTACATGAATCTGCTTTCCTCTTACCATTTCTAATGGCATAGAAATGTTTGGTTTTTTTAGATTTACTTATTTTATATCTTAGTACACTGTCACTGTCTTCAGACACAGCAGAAGAGGGCATCAGATCCCATTACAGATAGTTGTGAGCCACCATGTGGTTGCTGGGAATTGAACTTATTAGTCAGTGCTCTTAACCACTGAGCCATCTCTCCAGCACCTAAAAAATGTTTTCTTAAATGTAAAAATGGAGAAGTTGAACTAGAGATGGCTGTCTTACTTACATTTTAACACATATTTACAAATGATTAATTTGCCATTCTGATCACCTTAGTAACAATATAGATTATTTCAAAATTTTTTTAGGTCAGAATTGAAATTTAAGATATTTTTGTAGTTTGTTTTGCATTAAAGTTTTAGAAGTTAAAATTTTCTTAAAACTTGCAAATATTTTTAAAATATCTTCCAAACATAGAATACTACCACATGAACAAGTCTCAGATACACTCTCAGCTATTTCTAATTGAAATATCTCAAACACCCTTTTATAATTAACTCAAAACCACAAGTTTGTTATCTGGATCTTAAACTCATATTGTTCAGTCATCTGAAAACAAATTTGTAATAGTTGTAGAAGGACTAAGTCTGAGCTTTGTCTTTTTTAATGAGTTGCATAGGCACAATGTCTAAGAGTAACAATATTAATCCCAATTTTTGTATCAATATAAGATATATATATATATATCAATGAAAAATCTGTAGCAAAATAAATTTTATACCAGTGTAAAAAAATATAACTTTAATTTAGTATCAATTTTAAAGATTTAAAAATTTTTAGGTCAGAATTAAAATTCAAGATATGTTATTTTTCTGTTCTGTTTTGCATATAAGTTCAGAAAATAAAATTTTCCCAACACTTGCAAATATTTTCTTAAAAATATTTTGAAAACATAGAAGTCCCTTTTGTCGTTTGCAACTGCATGAAGAAAATAGAATAGGACCTTCAGAACCCAGGTCCAGGTTTTGAAGGGCTCTGGCCTCACTAACTAGTTCCATGCCGTCCTTCCTTTTTGGAGGTGTAGGGTTGGAATACTGGGGTGGGGAGAAGAAGGCAGGCAGTTATGAAAAAGGGAACACATCTGTAAGTACTTTGAAAGTGAGCATTCTGCAGGTGGGAAGATAGCCTTGTCCTCGCACTTCACTTGGAAATTAAAAAGTTAAAAAAGGTATTATTGCACTATTAAGCGGATATTTATAATAAACATTTCTTGGTATTTTTAAGGCTTTAAACCTCACTGTGTGAATTGGATAAAGTTGTATCCTTTTTCACATATTCTGTTATGAATGCAGCAGTATAAGAGACATTGTTTCCATAAGACTTATCAGGGATTTTGTAATACATTCAAGTCATCTTAGTACAGTATTTTTTTTTAAATATTCGTAACTTTTACCAGAAAGGAGAAGCATTTGTTTGTTTGTTTATTATAAGTACACTTGCTATCTTCAGACATACCAGAAGAGGGCATCTGATCCTATTAAAGATGACTGTGAGCCACCATGTGGTTGCAGGGAATTGAACTCAGGAAGAACAGTCAGCGCTCTTAACCACTGAGAATCTCTCCAGCCCTCATTATAGTATTTATGATGATCTTTACTTACAAGTCTGGTGATTAAATCCAGTAGTACTGTTATTTAAAGTGATGGAAAAGAATCAGATATATTTGTGTATTGGATATATCTGACATAGATTTGTTTATTTTAAGTTTTGATAATTACATTCAAGCATGATAGGTTTCTTGTAATGTTATGCATTTCATATATTTATTTTATGAGCTTAAACACCTCTGGGAGGTGGTTCATAGGCTTCGATAGAGTGTCCCACATGGAGAAGAAAATGAATTGATAAGTTCTTTATCAGTGTTGTAACTGTTGATTTTCCTGCCATTTACTTAATCGATGCATTTTAAACTTGTTTTTGTTGTATTGCTTCCTAGTTTCCCAGTGAATTGGCCAAGAGTTCTTTTAGAATTTTATATAAAGACAACTATTGTGCTCTTCCATAGTTCAAATCCCAAAAGACTGAAAATAATTATAATTAGTCCGTGGGAAAAGAATAACTTGAGAGTAAAATTAGTTTGGTGTTAATTATTGAAGCTTGAGTGTGAGCCACTAATAGACTCCAGTGTTGCAGAATCTGACCTGTGGGTGTGTCATGCCCCTGCTTCAGCAGAGAGCCACTGTGGCGAAGGTTAGCCTCAAAGTTGAAGGACAGGGGATGCTATGTGTTATATATCAGTGCTTTCTTTCTTTCTCTTTCTTTCTTTCTTTCTTTCTTTCTTTTCTTTCTTTCCTTTCTTTCTTTCTTTTTGGTGGCATTTTGTTTGTTCATGTGGGAAGGTGGTGGGGTGGGAAACAGCTGCTGCCAGCATCTCTTCAGACTGAAGCCCCTAAACTGACAACTAGGTGGTTGCTGCTGCCTTTGTGCTTTTGAGGAAGTTGGTATGGAAAAGAGATAGGGTAGAACTTCTGTAAGGAATGCAGGAGTGGGAGAAACTGGAGTGGCGAAATTGGTCACATTAATAAGTCTGCAAAGCAAACATTTTTTTTTTAAAATTAAAGGGGAGAAGAGAGTCATTGCTTTATGAATAGTTACACAAAAGGAGCGAGTGAACTCCCCAATGATTGGGTTACCAGTTTGTATGTTTGGCAGCGATATACAGATAGAGAGGAGAAAAGATGCTGAAAACAAGTTAGTTTCACGTTAGAAGTAGAATAGTTCCTTGACTTTTCATGTAATCTTTTATTTTCTATTTTGCTATTGGGAAATGGTAGTTTTATTTAAAATATATGATCCTAAGAAGTGACTGGATATGCACCATTTGTGGTAAGTAATATCTTGATATGAACATTGTTCATTGATCACTAACTTGACTGAAACTTAGATTTTAATTCCACTTACACATAGTTTGTCCTAGAAATTTTAAATGTAGAATTCCTGTGCATATCATATTGTGGAAGGTATCAGGTTAGTGGAATATGCTTTTCAGAGAGTTTTACATGTGACTTTTAAAAACTTTAAAATTTCTAGGGGCCAGAGAGATGGCTCAGTGGTTAAGAAAACTGACTGCTCTTCCAGGGGTTTCGAGTTCAAATCCTAACAACCACATAGTGGCCTACAACTATCTGTAATGGGATCTGATGCCCTCTTCTGCAGTGTTTGAAGAGAGCAACAGTGTACTTATATAAGTAAAATAATTCTTAACAAACAAAAACCAAAACAAAAAAACCAAAACAAAAAAAAAACAACCAACCAAACAAACAAACAAAAAAAACCAACAAGCCCTCTGGAGAGTATTGTGATTATTGTGATGGGGACTGTTATAATATTGCTGGCCACAAAGAAACACCCCCGAAGCCCCTGCACAGGGATATGCAGTGCAGTATGGCTGGCAAGGTTCCTACTTTGGAGAATTCACTAGGGGTTTAAGCTCTCTAAAATGATCAGCTATGAAAAACAAGTCTCTTCGAGCTGAAAAATCTAATTTAAAGAGATATAAAGTAAATATAAGAATAAAAGAAATTTAAATATTATACCATAAAAGTATTAAACTTTTTTTTTCAGTCAAAAAAAAAAAAAAAAAAAAAAGACTTTTCTAGGAATGTTATAGATTGCCTAGTGCTTAGAACCATTGCTGCTCTTCCAAAGGACCCAAGCTAAGTTCCTAGCACTCAAATTGGACCACTCACCGCCACCTCTAACTCAAGCTCCAGGAAAATTTGACATCCCCTTCTGGCCTCAGCAAACACCTTCACATACATAGAAATGAAAATTTTAAAATCTTTAAAGATATTTTTCTATAAATAAAACACCAAAATTTTAAATCATAGATAAAATACATTGAAAATGACTGAGAATGGGGCTTAGAGAGATTAGGAGCATTTCTTGCTCTTTCAGAGGACTGGAGTTTGAGTCCCAGAACACACATCAAATAGCTCACAGCTGCCGGTAAATCTAGTGCCAGGGGATCTGATATCCTCTTTTGGCCTCAGTGAGCACCTGCACACATGTGGCATACATCCACACAAACACACGTACACATCAATCTGAAATCTGGAGAAGCTGGACCTGTCGACTCCCACCTGTATAATTCTAGCACCCTGGAGGAAGAGATGGGAGGATTACCTCAAGTGTGTGAATCCTAGGCCTGCCAGAGCCACTTTTCGAGACCTTGCCTGAAAATGCAAGACATATAGACACTCAGCTGTAGAAATCTGCTGGCTAGAGGAGTATTGCTCAGTTAAAAGGATGGAAAATTTGACAACATGGTCAAAGATTAGATAGGAAAGTGTCAGAATGTGTCCAGAGAGAAGTCCTGAGTGAAAAGTACCTTGGCAGAAGAAGAGGTGGTCACTAATCGATTGCTAGAATCCAAGCAAAGCTAAGGCTTTAATGAGGAAACTTAGCAGATTTCTGGCAGTTTGTAGGGAATCTGACACTACAGGAAAGTAACTGTAAAAAGTAAAAGTCAGATCAACGCCAGGGGGGATGAATTAAATTGACAGCTGACTGCTCAAGATGCTGGCAATTGCTAGATTAAAGAGAAGTAACATCCAATGCTGAGCAGGCAGCAGTCCACTTGGGTGTCTGTACAGTTAAATTACTACTTAAGGAGAGGGCTCTTACTGGAAAGATGTAACAGTTCTGGAACTGCTTACCCGATACCAGCCTACACATTTATGTAAGTGAAACATTGACATCTTATCAGAAGTCAGTTTGGAAAACTTAATGTATTTCTGTCAGATTGGTTAAACAGACTAAAGTGAGAGTAGAATGACAGATTAAAATAAACGCTTGTCTTAGCTTGATCTAACATGTACCCAGTGCATACCATGTAGTATTTTTGTTTATATCTGGAATAAGTGACAGTGCACTAAAGTTTAAATATTAAAAGAAATGCAGAAGCTACACAAAATTGGTATTTTACCTATTGACCTAAAACTCTCCAATTTGAAATTTTAAAGTAGGAAAACAATAACAAAAACATTTTAAAATTATTAAAAATCATGATTGGAAACTGAACATTTAAGAGCTTAATAATGAACGAGGGAAGTACGTATAAAAATCAGAGGCATACCAGTCATGTTGGAGACTGGGCAGAAGAATGGCCCAGGATTTGAGACCAGCCTGAGCAAGAAGTTCTAGGTCATTCTGTGCAAAGAGTAAGAACCTGTCTGGGAAAAATAAAACCAAAAAAAAACCCTCAAAACCAACAAACAGCAGCAGCAAACAATCTCTTGACTTTGCAATGTATAAAAATAGCGTAGCTTAAATGTATGGCAAATGTTTTTTCCTGTCAAGATAGTCCCCCAAAAGGGGAACTGTGTTCTTAGACATTTCTTAGATGCTACCTTTGTTTTGAACATGAAAGTTTGACTTGAAACTCCTTTAATTCAGAAAATGTGGCCTGTCAGACTGTAAATGTAGGAGGGGTGATAAGGAATTGGCTAGAAAAAGTTCAGAAATGGGGGGGTATGCTTCCTCTTGAATGTCATTGCCAGTGACTCAGATAAAAACATGAAACACAGCCCACAGAGCTCCAGAGGATGTTTCTGTGTACAGAGACATTTATTTGTGTGTGTGTGAATAAAATTTAGGGAAATTACCTTATTTGAATGTGTGAATTTAGCTGGGCCTACAGCTATCTTGGCAGTGATAGTGTCTACATAAGTTTTAATGTCTTGGATACAGCATTAGTCATAGCAAGGTTTGATGCTGGAATCTTTTCCTAGACAGCTGATAAAGGCTTGGTAGATCTTTCAGAGGCAAACTCATTTTTGTTGATGTTTTTAGTAAGAATGCTTACCCTTGGGCAACAGGGCAGTCCTTCCCTGCTAAGTGAACAAAGTTACATGTCTGCATTAGTTTAGGACTGTTCTAGTTTCAGTGGAGGGGGGTGGGTAGCACCGGTGTTGCTATGCAGAGCTGTGGCTGCCTTCCACACTTCAGATGAGTAAGCTGCTGGATAGTGTTTTTTCAGTTTTTAGAATTTCAAAAAGAAAAATATTTTTTAAGAAAAACAATTTTCATCAGATTAAAGAAAATCTGACACTACAGAAGAAAGGTTGGAAAATACTGAGTTTTCCTTAGACATAAGGCTGGTGCATGGATGAACTT
The DNA here is from genome assembly GCF_963924665.1 of Micromys minutus. Taxonomy (NCBI): domain Eukaryota; kingdom Metazoa; phylum Chordata; class Mammalia; order Rodentia; family Muridae; genus Micromys; species Micromys minutus. The sequence continues at coordinate 43,301,407 of NC_137985.1, forward strand.
GAATGGGAGAGGCAGTGTTTAGGTCTGTAGCAATCAGTTGTCTTGCTGTCTTTAGATTAGCGTACTTTATGCTGTGCTGTTTGAGATGTGCGGTGCTTCCAGTGCCATCAGGCTTTTTAGGAGATGTGACATACTAGCCCAAGACTTTTGAGTGTGAGCATAAGGACACACTGTCACTTAAAGTACTCTTTCTATCTTACTCCTGCAAGGTAGAGGTAAAACCTAACATGAAAGGTAGTAAGTATGCTTCCTTTTCTTTAACAGGCTGTAATTGTTTATAGAAGTGAAGAGTTTCTGAAGAAGGTAACAAACAAGAAAAGGAAAATGCCGAAACCAGTAAGTATGTTTTGTTTCTTTTGATACTGCTTAGCATTGCGCTGGTTGTGAAGGATAATCATGGGTGACAGGACAGTTAAAGTTAAAATTAATGAAATTTGGGACCAAGCTGTCTAGTTGTATTCTGGCTTTCATAGTTAATCTGTGTGACTTCTGTTTAATTCATTTTGCTCTTGACTTCTTTTATATAAAATAGGAATATACTTTTATTTACTCAAGGAGACAAGGATTATATAAGAAGAATCTAGTATACATTTTGTTCTCAATAATTGTAAGTTATTAGGAGAAAATAGTGAGAGGTCTGCAGGACTGATACCTGTTAACTTTCTCATAATTCTAGTTTGATGCTGTGACAGTGATATTGCTGACAGCCTAAGTGTATACACTTGTGGTCATTTGTTTGTTGCCTGCCTTTGGGACTCTTTCCCAAACTGGGTTGCCTTGTTTAGCCTTGTTTGATACCCATCAAGGGAGGCAGGCCCTGTTCTGAAGAGCAATGGGGGAGGGGTGGATGGGGGTGTGAAAGAGGGGAGATTGGCAGGGAGACACTAGGAGGGGTGGAGGGAGGGGAAATTGTGGTTGGGAGTGTAAAATAAACACAATTTAAAAAAATAGAAGAAAAAGCATAACATTCCCACAAACTTGAAGAAGTCCTTGGAGCTAGTCATTTGGCTCAGTGATTAAGAACACATACTGCTCTTGAAGAGGACCTGAGTTTAGTTCCCATCATCCATGTCAGCCATCTTACAACCTTCTGTAATTCCAGCTTCAGTGGATCTAACACTCTTCTGGGACTTGCTTGGCGCCTGCACCCATAAAGGGTATATACCAGTACACGAACACATACATGCATCTTTCTCTTTTAAGTACATTCTATTATTTGATACTATCATACATGATATTCACCCCACCCTATTTTGGCTCCCTAACCACCCTACCTTTTTTTTCCCCCTTTCCTCCCTTTTGAACTTTAAGTCCTCTCGTTTTTAATTTTTTTAGATATTCACTAAGCCCACTCTGTGCTGGGACCATCCATTCTATCATGGCCAACCTACCATGAACCACACCCTTAAAGAAATCAGACCCAGAATCCCACCTGCTGCCTCTGTGTCTCTTCTTATGGTCAGTCCTCATCCTCCAAAGCATGTGTTCCCTAGCCTGTCCCCACCTTACAGGTCCTTCTCTCCCATAGTCTACTCTCTAGTTTGATATTCCCCCCACCGATCTTTCTCCCCATCCCTCCCACTCTCCTTCCCCTCTCTCATACAGGAACACACCCAGATTTGTGTTTTGCATGTTAGAGAAGACATGAGGTTGAGATATTTGAGTCTTGACTTACTTAATGCATCCATTTTCCTACAGATGTCTTGATTTCATTTTTCTTTATGACTGCATAAAATGCCATTGTGTATAGGTATGACATTTTGTAGGGGTGTCCATTTATTAAGAGATTCCTAAGCTGATTCTGTTTCCTGCCTGTTGTATAGCAGAAAATCTGGATATATAAGTGTCCCTGTGGCATGTCAGTGTGTGGTGTGCCAGTTTCAAATTCTTAATTGTAGGCTCAAGAGTGATAGAACTGAACCATAAATTCTATACTGAAGAACCCCCATACTGATTTCCATGGTGCATTCATCCTCCAGCAATGAAGAGGTTCCTCTTTCCCCGAAGCCTGACTAGCATTTTTTTAAAATCATTTACTTTCTTAAAGGTTGCTATTTTCACTAGAATCTCAGATCATATTGTTCAATTTATCATTTAATTATACAGAGTCATAGGCTTCCTATGGCATCATTGTACATGTTTTATAATGAAGAAATATGAGGTAGAGGATGGCATGAGATAGTGGATGACATTCAAAGAATCAGGAATTACATTCAGTGTAAATATCTGCTCTCCTGTATTTAATACCCATGTGTCCTGTGGGAAGTGGTTCTCTTCTGTCCTATGGGTTCCAGGGATCGAACTGGGGTCATCAGACTTGACAGTAGGTGTCTTCCTTTGTTCATTAAGCCATCTTGATGACCTTCCAGTAATTCAAATGACATGTTTATACGATTTTCTTTCCCTCCATTTCTAAGATTTCCTGTAATAAGGATCAAGCAGTATCACTTTTAATAAAGTTAGGGATGATGTGTGGATCAGCTATGAAATACTTGGCTGTCATGTGTGAGCCTGTCTCATTTCCCATCACTGTTTCCCCTCATGTTTTTAACTGTACATGCATATGCCTGTAAGCCAAGCAGATAGGGAGGCACATTTCAAATAGGCCAAGCCTGAGTCACATGGTAAGACTTGCCCAAAAACCAAGTGCTAGGGATGTAGCTTAGTAGAAATCTGCATAGCATGCACAAAGCCCTGGATTTGGTCTCCAGCATCCTGTTCCACAGAAATACAAAGAATTTTCTCATGCTTACTACTTTGTAAATATATTCTCTGTCTTAATTACTTTGTTTTTTTGGCTTTTTATAGATCAATGTAAGAGTAACTACAATGGATGCTGAGCTAGAATTTGCCATTCAGCCCAATACAACTGGCAAACAACTTTTTGACCAGGTATCACTTCATCCCACAAAGCATGCAACCTGTGTGTTGTGTGATGCACATGAGAGTGTGTGTGTTAGATAAACAGAGTGTCTTTATGTGGTGTGTGTGTGTGTGTGTGTGTGTGTGTACTTGATGGGGTAAACATGCTCAGGCCAGAGGAGATAAATCATTTTTGCCTGATTGTATTGAGACAGTGTCTGTCATTGAACTTGGATTAAGGCTGGTGGATAGCAAACTATAGCAGCCATGTTTCTACCCCTTACTGTACTGGCATTACAGGTTTGAATGGCCTGGTCCAGCCTATCATGGGGCCTAGAACCTGAGCTCATGCCCTCCTTTGTTAGCAGCAAGCACTGTTAACCAGTGAGTCATCTCTCCGAGACCAAGAGATGTAACTTTGATACCATCATGTGCATGCTATTGCGGATAGCTTATGTTTTCTGTACCTTCCTTGATAATCCAACCATGTACTGCTTGGAATTTTGATAGTACATATTCAGGTTGTTTGAATAACTATAGGTATATTTATATATTATCATTTCTACTTTTGTGGGATAACTCTTTAGTGAATTTTCAAAAACATACATAAAAGCCTAAAAGGGGCCCATGAGATGCTCAGTAGGCAAAAGTACCTGCTGCCCAGCCCAATAAACTGAGTCTGGTTCCCACAGCCCATGTGGTGGGAGGAGAGACCTGATGCCTGACATTGTCCTTTGACTTCAAATGTGTGTTGTATTTGGGCTCAAGGGATTTTTATCATAAAGGCATGATAAATGAATAGATAGATGTAGACTAGTGAGACTTAGGGTTGATCCAAGAATGATTTCTGCTCAGTGATGGCAGAACATTGAAGCTACCATACTTTGTCACCAAAGTGATGTGCTTTGCCGTAGGTACTGATAGGGCACTTGGCAAGAATCAAGTAGAAGTGTAGGCTTACCACATCTCTGCTGCTAGCCTTCAGACTGTTTTGTTTTTGTTTTTTTGTTTTGTTGGGGCTGTGATGTGAGCTAACCAAATGAAGATAGAAAATACTGAGTCAAGGAAGAAGAGAGAAGTGATAACAGGATTGAGAAAAGGAAACCTGAATTGTTGTTTTCAGAATTGTTCTCTGCACATAAAGGAAAGACCATGATAAAGGAAAGAAAGCTCTTTGCCACCTGTGTGGTTTGTCCTTGAGATCTGTAGTGTCAAGTGTTATCACAGTGTGAATGTTGACTGAGTTTATCTGTTTATAGGTTGTAAAAACAGTTGGTTTACGTGAGGTCTGGTTTTTTGGGCTGCAATATGTAGACAGCAAAGGATATTCTACATGGCTTAAACTGAATAAAAAGGTAAGATTTGTGTAATACTAATTTGATGTGTTTTAATTTGCTGAAAAGGCACCTGACTAACTGCAGGCCTCCTGCTGCAGTTGCCTGTCTTAATCATTACTCAAGACATTTAATTCATTGAAGCACCATCAACTTTGACCATACACACTCTGTGTGAGCTGAGCATGTGAGAAATGGAACTTTGAAGCAGGTGCTAACATGCGTTAAAACTGAGCACACGTCTGTAAAAGAAGTCAGGACGCCACAGGAGCTTCTTTCGCTCCTGCGTTTGTCTGTGGACCTATCTTACATAGCATTACTGCATATTTTCTTCCAAAAGGAATATGTTGTAAATATATTAATTTACAGTGAATTAAAAGTTTTGTTGATTATACTTGAAATTACTATTCTAGGTAACACAGCAAGATGTTAAAAAAGAAAATCCTTTACAGTTCAAGTTTAGAGCTAAATTCTTTCCTGAAGATGTTTCTGAGGAATTGATTCAAGAAATAACACAGAGACTTTTCTTCTTGCAAGTTAAAGAAGCCATCTTAAATGATGAGATATATTGCCCACCAGAAACTGCAGTTCTTTTGGCTTCGTACGCTGTTCAAGCCAAGTATGGAGATTATAATAAAGAGGTTCACAAACCAGGCTATCTGGCTAATGACAGACTCCTACCACAGCGGTAAGTAAATCATACCTTTATTTAATATGCTGTAATGTTATATTTTGTAAGTGTATGCTAAATTTTATTAAAAGGTTTTTTCAGTTGCAAGGTGGATCACAGACTGTAGTTTTTAAAGATCATGACTTAGTCACAACACAGATTTATGTGTTGTGTAACTCTGTTCCACTGTGTTCAGTGCCTATAACATGTGCAACAGAAGGAGGTTATGATTTTGTTTAGGGAAGGATATGAATTACTGCTGTTTGTAAACATTAGACTACATGGACATAGATGTGTAATAAACACTAAGAATACTAAGTGGCAAGAGGAGTGAGTTTTTTTGTATTTTGCAGAGGAGTTAAATGAGGCATTGATGGTATAGCCTGCCGTACCTTTGTACCATTCAAAGCCCCGCATGGGAAACAAATGATGGACGAAGAGGTTTGGAAACTAAGGCTTAATCTGCTCCATGTTAGTTACATGACCTTAGGTTTGCAATCTCTAAGGATCAACGATAAACAAAGTGGATAATTATTCCTGAGCTGAAGTGAATTCTAACAGGTCGATGGTCTTCACAGCATATTATGAGTACATTGCTTTTGCTGCTTTGGTTTTAAAGGTAGAAAAATGAGAATACTCTGTTGACAGATGAAATACAAAGGTTACTAGAGGAGAGGTGTGTGGGGTGGACATGTGCTGCAGAGTCTGCCTTCTCTGGTGGCATAGGGATTGGTGTAGAGGACACGTGGTCCTTGAACACTTTGGCCCATCTTGGCTTCAAATTCAGAACTGTCCTGCCTTAGTGTCTAAAGTACTGCGATCATAGATGTTCTCCATCAGACTCAGCTTCATGTATGTCTTTCTTTAATCAAAAATATTATCTCCTTAAAATGACTATTAGATTTACTCATAAAAATAGTAGATATGGAAGATAAAGGGATAATCAGGACCCAAGAAGTTTGTTTTTCTGTCTGTTCCTTAATTTTCTGTTAATGATGCAGCCATTTTTTCAGTTCAGGGTGTGATCCATTTGGAACCTTTGAATTCTTGTAAACGATGTAATACCCATTTTAAAATACGAATTAGAGTAGCTTAAGCTGTCTAACACTTTGTTGTAGCCTCCCCTAGAACACGACTTGACCTGTCCAACTTGAGTCTTCACCCTGGATACTGACTGGGACACAGCACTGTGTTGTAGTCGGTGTTTTATATCTTCAGTTGTGTTTTTAGTTCTGGGCAGTGGTAGCATGTGCACTGATTTGTATTGTAGCTGTCACACTCAAGCTACGGAAGGACTCTAGACTCTGGAAGTACTTTGGTTTTTGAATTACAAAGGCGCTAACTACATGTTTTTTCTTTCAGTGTTTTGGAACAACACAAACTGACCAAAGAGCAGTGGGAGGAGAGAATTCAGAGCTGGCACGAGGAGCACAGAGGGATGCTGAGGTATGTGTGGTGGCTTTCTGTGTGTCTCTAGGAGAGGCGCTTACATCTAGAAAAACTGCCCTGAGCTGCTGAGAAGGTGCAGCAAGTAGCTAAAGGCGTCACCCAGGACCCAGGTCGAATCCCTAGAGCCCACATAACTTGAGAGTTTTGTGTCCTCCCCACCCCTCTCCTCTGTCTTTTCCTGTCTGTTCCTTAATTTTCTAGTAGTTATTAGGAAGCCATTTTGAAAATTTGACTTCTTGTGAGCTATATAATACCCATTTTAGAGCGTGAGTTAAAGTAATTTAAGCTATTTAAAACTGTTTTAGCCTTCCCTAGTAATCTGTGACTTCAGTCTTCAGTCAGGATAATGAGTCTGACATAGCCTACACATTTACTGTGCTTCACATGTGCTATTGTTCACACCCCATTCCCCCACCCCCAATGAATCAGTGAATGAATGAATGAATGAATGTTTAAAAGGTTTGTGATGATACCTGACCAGGTTACACTTCCTAACCTCTGATATGGATGAATAAAATAAAGCACTAACTTTTTGCCCTAGGTATTTTTTAGTTTTATTTAATGCTTAAATGTGTCTCCTTTAATGTATTACATTGAGCTGTATTTAATAGGGAAGATTCGATGATGGAATACTTGAAGATTGCACAAGATCTAGAGATGTATGGTGTCAACTACTTTGAGATCAAGAATAAGAAGGGCACTGAGCTGTGGCTGGGTGTTGATGCTTTGGGTCTGAATATTTATGAGCACGATGACAAGTAAGTGACTGGGTGCTGGAGAGCTCACTGTCCCTCTGACTGGTGGCTGTCACACACTCTGCTTGTGAAAGTTGTTTCTATTATCCTTACAGTGAAGGGTTAGTTAATCCCACGTCCAGCTTTGTTGGTAGTTCCGGAGCTTATTTCTGAGCGGGTGCATCTATATTTGCAATGTGCCACTTTTGTTCGCTGTGAGTGAAGCCTGGTAACAAGGCTCAGTCTAATACTTCTGTTTATTAGGTAGATTTTCTTAGGTTAACTTTAGAAAAATGGCACATTTATGAAAACCGTCTGTGGTTATTATTTTATATGATTTAGTTAAATTTTTCTTTCAGTGATAGCATCAGGTGGGTCATGTGAGTAACCTAGGTTCTGAGAGTCTGGAGCTCTTAAGATTGGTCATTCACATAACCTGTCCCTGTAGGCTGTGTATTTTCTGACTGTTTGCTGCCTTTAATTATAAAGTAATATTCTTTTCACCCCACCCCACCCCCAGGTTAACACCTAAAATTGGTTTTCCCTGGAGTGAAATCCGAAATATTTCATTCAATGACAAAAAATTTGTTATAAAGCCAATTGACAAAAAGGCACCTGTAAGTATATTTTATTAACTTTTAAAACTTCTGCTACTTTCTATGAAATCACTTAAAGAAGAGCACTGATCACTCAAGCTGCTTCTGAGGAATTTCTCTTTCCATAGTTAAATCTTCCTCAGTGATGAAAAGTTATTAAAAACACCAAAGTTCCCAGTTTTCTTAAGATGTAAGAATTTTAACTGATTTAATTGTAATGTAGATAATAGAAAGGTATTAACAGTCATTCCTAAGAAAGAGTTTAAACAACATTTATTGATCACAGAATGTAGTAGGGGTAACCCTTTTAAAATTAACTCTGTAGTCTTGCACTCTGATCTTCTATTTTTAATATCTGAAGCTTCCTTTTTATTGAGATAAATTTTCAAAGATTAATATTACATATACTTTATCTAGTATTCTACCTTTGTTATCTAAAAGATAAATATTTGAAGAACATTTCTAGATTAAAACAACCATGGAGAAAGACCAGTTTGGGGGTATAAGGATAGCTGTTTGTAGTTTCTTTGAATAAAAAAAGAATTAATGACATTTAGTTAATCTGTAAAGAACAGATGAGGGGAGGGGTGGAGAAATGGGAAACAGTTATGTTGGAGGTCCCTAGACTCTTATGTGCAATGACATCAGATTTCTACTTCGTGTTGAAATTGAGTAGTTGTGAAGGATGCTATCACTCCGGAAGATTTTAAGATTGAATATTTTATTTTCAGGACTTTGTTTTCTATGCACCTCGTCTGAGAATCAATAAGCGAATTTTGGCCTTATGTATGGGAAACCATGAACTGTACATGCGAAGGAGAAAGCCTGATACTATTGAAGTGCAACAGATGAAGGCTCAGGCCCGGGAGGAAAAACATCAGAAGCAGCTAGAAAGGTATGCCTGTGTGCTGTTCATTTCTAATTGCTTGGGATAGGACTAGTTACAGACTGCTCAGGTTTATTGCTGTACTTTAATGTTCGACTTTGAGTACAGCTTTGGTGATGGGCCGGAAAGATTTCCAAAAAATAATTTAACTTTACATGTTACTGCATAGACTTTATACTTTTAGTATATTTATGTCCTCAAAATAGAATTAGGTTGAAATATGTATTTAGAAACCCAAACTCTAAATGAAAACATCTACTTTGAGTAATTACAAAAAGCTTCCTGGGTAAAGTGTGATTTGGATAGGATGTGAGAAACACATTCAGAAGGGGAAACCAGCATAAAAGTGTAGAGATAAGAACATGTCAGATTTGCCTATGGACCAGGAAGTGGGCCAGGCTCATCCTTTTGAGCAGTGTGCAGAGGAGAAGAGTATCTTCTGATTTTATGTGGGAGATGAGAAAGAAAGGCCTAGCAACCCTAGGTGTGAGCATGTGATTTCCTGTGTACTTAACTTTTCAGTAATAACAGTACCTGGTCCCAACTTGCTTATAGCCATGTTCCTTACAATTTTTTTTTTCTTTCTGTCTATATATCTTTTTTTCCATCTCTGTAGAAGAACAAATGGGACACCAATAGGGAAAAGCTAAGTGAAGCCAACACCTTTTACTAAAAGAGGGCGTTTGTCCCAGAGTGGGACCCAAAAGGTTCTAAGCACTTGGCATAGGTTTTAACCTGTAGGTCTTGAGAAGTGGTTTGTACTGAGTCCTCAAGATGGAAGGATCTTCGTGCTTGGCAGGAAGAAAGGTAGCTGGCTGCCTTCAGGAGCTGTGGTAATACTAGACATAACTGTACAGAGGCCTTAGTAGCCTAATGAACACCCTGGGTTGTAGACAGCATGCTGTAGAAAAGCAGTTATTTGAAAACTGGTACTTGTGCTTCTACAAACAGCCTGAGGGGACGGGACAACACAACAGCTTTTAAAAGGAAAGCCACTGGGCCTTTCTTTTGCCCAAGGAGCCTAGAGAATGCAAACTTGCCTCCTCCTTGAGGTTTTCCAGAGGTATAGAAACTCCCAGCTTCTTGAGCCTCTGCCTGCTGGGCAGATCCATTGCCTCTTCTAGTGTTAAGGAAGTGCATCAAAAAGGACCTAGAACCAGAGTGGAGCAGCCCATACCTTTCCTTTCTCTTTTATTTTTTTAAAAAAGTATTTATTTTATGTATATGCTTACACTGTAGCTGCCTTCAGACACACCAGAAGAGGGCATCAGATCCCATTACAGATGGTTTTGAGCCACCATGTGGTTGCTGAAATTGAACTCAGGACCTCTGGAAGAACAGTCAGTGCTCTTAACCACTGAGCCATCTCTCCAGCCCTAGCCAATACCTTTATTTTTATTTTAATTTTTCTTGTTCTTTTAAAATATTTTCTTAAGATTATGACTTTTTAAAAAAATGTGCGTTGACTGTTTTGCCTCCATATATGTTGTACACCAAAACCATGCCCCAGATGGTAAGAGGATATCGGGTCCCCTGGAACAGGAATTATAGTTGTGGCCTACCATGTGGATGCTGGCAATTGAACTTTGGTCTTCTGCAAGAACTTCAAGCACTTCACCACTACAAACTTTCTACCCTAGGTCTTTGGTTTTAAGTGGGGTGAAGTTTATTAATTAGCAGGAGGCATACTGACCCTTCAACTTCCTGTTTCAGTCTTTGTGAACCGGAAAGTTACCGCCATCAATCCTTGCTGACTGTGACAGCTCTTCTCCAGTGTTCCACACTCTTCTCTTGGGAACAGATGAATGCCCAAGATGTGCAGAAAGTTTCACATTCAAGCCTTTTTACTAAGAAAAAGTACCTTGATAGTACAGTGTTATGATTTGCCTGGAATTGAGAATAAGCACTAGATGGCAGTGGTAGCATTTGTGAATAGCCAGGAGATGATAGAGATGGAATCATCAGTGAATAAATACTATCATTGAAGTAATAATTTTAAAATTAAGCCTATGAAGTAACAACTTGGTGTCTTTTATTTATCTTTTTGGTTGTGGTCACCAACATGGAATTTGACCAAATGTAGGCTCTTTCTAAATGTCTAATGACAAATATGGCTATATTAGACCCTAAGTCTTCCCCCAAATGATTTTTTTAAAGTCAAACTGTTCTTTGTTTGTTTTAGGATTTGTTTATTTTATATGAGTATACTCTCTTCAGACACACCAGAAGAGAGCATTGGATCCTGTTACAGATGGTTGTGAGCCACCCTGTGGTCAGTGGGAATTGAACTCAGGACCCCTGGAAGAGCATACAGTGCTCTTCACTGCTGAGCCTTCTCTCCAGCCCTTCTCCTAAATGATTTTTATCAGAACTTGTAACAGACAGCTAAATCTTGATGGCATTGTTTCCCCTGTAAGCACTAGCGGCCATCCTAATGAAACTGTGAAAGGTGAAACTTGAGTTGTCATCTTTTGTCGAGGCATATATGGCTAGTACCTAGAAACTACGTTTGTATTAATTTATTTTAATGGTTGAAAATAATTTCCTCCCATGCTAGTTTACTATTGATGGTACTTGTGCGTTCGCTTTGTTATTTCCCTGTGAAGGCCCTGCTAACTCAAAGAATTCCCTTGAGTTGTGGCAGTGGATGAAGAAACAAGCTATTAAAATGTTACAAATATTTCTTCTGTACACAGAAGCTAAATCTTCTGAGTTTTTTCCTACCTGAGCTGGCTTTGAGAACATGCTTGTATACTTGTGTGTGGTATGTGTGTATGTTCATGCAGGCACATAACATGCATTAATGTGTGTGGAGGTCAGGACTGAGAACAACTTGGGAAGACACTTGAGGAACAAAGTCTGGCGGCAAGTTCCAGGGTCCTCCTGCCTTTTTGCCATGCCCAACTCTAGGGATGTAATACATGTGCTGTGTATGGAGTATAACATCATACTAGGTACCGAAGTATACATGGTAAATCTATTGAAAACGTTTAATACTTATGCTGTGTTTTGATTTGGGGTTAATACAAACAACATCAATTTATTTCTACCTATTTATTGGTAACGTATGACTTGTCATTTTTTTAAGGGCACAATTAGAGAATGAAAAGAAGAAACGAGAAATAGCAGAAAAGGAAAAGGAAAGAATAGAACGTGAAAAAGAAGAGTTGATGGAGCGTCTAAGGCAGATTGAAGAACAGACACTGAAAGCCCAGAAAGGTAAAGGGTTTCTTTTGAGCAATAATTCAAGATTATTACTGTGCTGTATGTATAAGGTGTACAGCTCCAGAACCATACCCACTCACACAGACATGCCATGCTGCTCGTTTGCTTTTGACATGTTTAGATGAACTTCCTATTCTACTTAGAGCCAAAGTGCTGCAATGTATAGGAAGGGCACTGTTTACATTGAGTAACTCTAGGATACACTACTTTGATAGAGCATTTGTGGAAAGAACAGACGAAAAAATGTTACTTAAGCAAATCAAATTGTTCCTTCCCAAGTAGCAGAATCTTAGCAAGTAGTGTGGACTTAATCTGTCTATAATACCCTTCCCTAACAATTAGTGGAAATAGTCATTCACTTTTATTGGGAACGGCAGTGTTATTTAAGGTTTGATTATATCATTTTCCTATGTGAAGGAGATATTTTTCTGAAGCAGTTGGAACCATTTTCTAGTGGGTATACAGAAGAGGTGGTCGCTTAAATGACTGTTCATCTGCAGCTCTTCCAAGATTGCTGGAGATGTATTCCAGTGGAGACGGTCTTGGTTTGAGGAGGGTACATTTCCACTGTAGCTCAGGCTGGCCCAAAACCTTTTGAAACTCCAGGCTCCATCCTTACCAATGCTACGATAACTGGCATGTGCCATCTTACCAGGTCTATGCATAAGGCTGGAGATAAGGTCAGACCCAGTCTGTAAGAGACTGCATTTCAAAAAGGGAGATAACTTTTGCTAGACCTCTGGCCTCCATGCATGTGTATGTACCACATACACACACAGAGCCTAATTTTTTTAAATTGAGTTTTATTCTAAATCTAGCTATGCCTTACCTCTGACATCTAGAAACTTACTTCAAAACTAAAAGGTGCTTATAGACCACAAAATGGAGACAAAATGATTCTTGAATTCCAAATTTGATGCTGTTCATTTTGCTTTAGGCACTGTCTTAGGGTTTCTATTCCTGCACAAATCATCATGACCAAGAAGCAAGTTGGGGAGGAAAGGGTTTATTCAGCTTACACTTCCATATTGCTGTTCATCACCAAAGGAAGTCAGGACTGGAACTCAAGCAGGTCAGGAAGCAGGAGCTGATGCAGAGGCCATGGAGGGATGTTACTTACTGGCTTGCTTCCCCTGGCTTGCTCAGCCTGTTTTCTTATAGAACCCAGGTCTACCAGCTCAGGTATGGCACCACCCACAATGGGCTGGGCCTTCCCCCCCCTTGATCACTGGTTGAAAAAAATGCCTTACAGCTGGATCTCATGGAGGCATTTTCTCAACTGAGGCTCCTTTCTCTGTGATAACTCCAGCTTGTGTCAAGTAGACATAAAACCAGCCAGTACAGGCACATTTTTATCTTTACAGAAGTAGAATCTACATGGAAGTAAAACCTGTGCAGATGATAGAAATCCATGTAGAAAATTGACAGGATGGCATGGTGCGTGTTAAGGGAGCACATGACATGTATGAGTTGCACCTTTCAAGAATGCTAGGAAGAAGTTTGACTTGAGGGGCTTAAAGTATAGTTCGCACAGTTCATTGGTCCAGATGCTTGCTTACATGTGTGAGGCCCTTAGGGTGGTTCTTAGTACCACACACATGACCTCCTGCCTTATACTGGAGGTTGTTTAAAGAATTAAAAATTTCATAGTAAAGAGTAAATTTATATGTTTTGAGGAAATAGCTACTTACTAAATCTTTGAATCTTATTTATTTAGGATATATATTAAAAGTATTAATGGTTTACATACCAAGAAGCACTGAAGAGTCTAAGGGGGATAGCGCATAAAGATTGTAGAGCATCTTTACCAAGACAGTTGCAGATCAGTCATCTTAAGGCAAAGAACATCCCATGTATTTGTTATTTTCCTAATAAAGCTTTCCCAGGCTGTCCTAAAACCTACATGGTTGTCTTGTAATTTGTCCTAAATTTTCACTTAAGTGCAATAACTGGCCATATTTCATATTTAAATTAACCTGTAATATTTTTGAGGAAAAAATCTATATTTTGTTGTCATATTCTTTAATTTTTATTGACATTGTTCTTACAAATGACTCATTAAATAGAACAAAATGAGATGTTCTAGACCATACAGAATATGTATTGGGGATTCCTGAAAGATGCTATTGCCAGACCTACCATCCATTTGTTGTTTTAGCAGATACTAAAGTGAGTTGGACTTCCATAAGACAAACTATAGAGGGATCTGTGGTCTAGTGGTTTGATTAATTCTGGGCACATAAGCACTGGGAACGTGATACTGGATATAGATAAGGTTTCTGCTTTGATGCAGCATACACATTATTAATGGAGCAATAACCTAATCACTATGTAGTTTAAATTTCTGTGGAGGGGCAGTCAGCATGATAATGTGGTGAATATTAGATAGTACTGTTTATAGTTAGGAGCAAAGGTTAATTCTGTCACTGAAGATGACTGTGACCCTGAGTAAATTGGTTTAGCATCTTAGGTTCCTAAATTTTGAAATAGAAATAAACCATTAAAAAAAATTGATTTTAATAGCTTTATTTTCTGAGAACTTAAATACTATCTTAGTGAAGCACAGATACAGAGGTCTTATAGACCTGTTGGGGGTAAGCCACAGTAGTTTGTCACAGGGAAGTTTATTCCAAAATGATGTAAACTCTCCAGACTGTACTTGTAGCTTGTTAGGACAAGATAAAGAGCAATGTTCCTGTAACAAAATGTGAACGCTCCATCTTCACCAGGATGTGTTAGTGCCTGTGTTTTGGGTTATCATCTTCCTAAATGATTTACAGTGTGGTGTTTGGTTTTGACTTAGGTACTTCTGCCTAATGGTGTTGAACATCTATCTTTTCATGTACTTACTGGGTATTTCTATATTTTGGGAGTGGGGGTGTTCACATTTTCTGCCCACTGGTTAATGTAATTTCTTGTTGTTCTAAGGGTTCTTACATGTCTGGGATACAAATCCTTTATCAAATACTTGATTTACAAATATTTTCTCCTAAGTGAAATGAATGATGAATAGGCTTTTCTGTGTTAGCTTCAAATGCTGTCATTTGACGGGAGAGGGGTTCCTTTCCCTAGTTTCTACGATTCTTAGAATTCCTTCATGTTTCCTAGTGTATCATTTAAGTGTATTTTTGGGGAGTTGGCAAACATATTGAAGGGATGTGGCACACAGATTTGAAGAGGCCTTTCTCCTTGTTTGGCCCGTTTAGGAACTTTCCTCCTAGTCCCAACTTCTTCAGTTCCAGGATCTGCATCTGTCTTTCTGGCCCAGCAGAATGCTGGCCCCAGGCTGCTGTGCTGCTCCGCCATTATTCCACTTTGGGGGAAAGCAGATACCTTTTTGTTTACAGAATAAATACGCAGAACACATGAAAGTGTATTATTTGTCACACTTAGAGGCATCTGACACATTTCCTGGGGTGTTTTGTTGTAAGAGATCTGTTGCATATTCTCTGGGCTGGCCTTGCACTCCTAGAGTCACCTGATCATTGTGCTTTCTCCTCCCAAAGTATCCAGGACTACAGGTGTCTACATGTGTGCATGTGCTCTACTGTTCCAATCACTGTATCTAAGCTCCCCATACACTACTCATAGAAACCTTCACTTTTATGGTGACATATAACCAGATCATTGCTTAGGTGCACTATAGAAATTTAAACTTGGTTTTTCAGTCTGTAATGTACAACTACAGTGTTCTGTGATTCCTAAAAATTGCCATTATTGAACTGTTATTTTTTTCTTCTGAGATCATATGCTTTCCCCTGTTGTTGCTTTAGAAAAGAGAAAGAAAAACTTACTTTTTGGGGGCTATATTGCCTATTAAGGCATTTAGGGCTTTGTTTTGTTTTTAATGCTGTTACTGCAATATTTGCAGCTTCTAAACTTGGTTCTGCGGCAAGAAATTATTTGGCTTGCAAAATCATGTAGTGCTGGGTTTTAAATATGAGTAAGAAGGAGAAGCTTCCTCAAATTTTATAAGCTTGAATTTACATTAACTTTCCCTATCACCTTCCAGATAAACAGGATAACTAATCAGGCAGTCTGCGTAAGCAGTAGGAGAGAAACAGGTCTTTGCTGTGACTTTCTTTGTCTTGAGTTTATTTTAAATAAGCCGTGTCATAGTCTTTGCCTTCTTGCCCCCACCCCTAAGATGGAAAGTTCTAGATTTTTTATGAGCCAGACAGAAGAAAAGTTGTTATTTATTTATCTTTCTTATCAAATCCATCACCACGTTTGACTACTTATGGTCAATTTCAGTAAATAGTTGAGACATACACAGCCTGAGTCTCACCCAAGTCGGCTGTTGTGTGAAAGCAGTCATTTTAACTTCTGAGTCAGGGTGTTAGTGATATCTCAATAAAATGTTAATAAATTAGCTTTGGGTTTGGTCCATGGGCCAAAGTTTGTTAAACTATTGTTCTTGTGCACTGATAAAAACAGCTTTTCCACTCAAGGCTACCCAACTCTTTCTTTGTAAATGAATTTAAAATAATAATCATTTTAACATTTTATTTATGAATGAGGCATTTTTTTTAACCCGGCATTCTTTGTTCTAATGCTTCTTGTTGGCAGCTTCTTTCTGTCCAGATCTCTCTGTCCCTGAGGTGTTAGCTTGCGGCCCCCATCTTGGTCCTTTTTCAGCCCTTCCAGGGTTTGGAGGACTTGGTGGGCCACACTCTTAGAGCCTCTGCTGAAGTGTCTAATCCTGTTTCTCTGCCGTCCTCCATAAATCTTGGTTATGGAATCAACCCCCGAACCACCATAGAGGTACAGGTGCCATGCTCATGTGTAGACCCAGTTCTCATCACATGGGACAAACTCTTTGGCCAGCTTGACCGCATCCACCCATTTGGGGACTTTCAGCTTCCTAGACTTTTTGAGGAAGGCTGGCAAGAGCTCTGACAAACTACTGCTGGTTCAGGTCTCTTACAGTAACTCCAGGCATCCCTCCGCTGCCCACCTAATCCTCTGGGCTCCTGGATTGTGGAGATCAGGCACGTCTGGGCCTGCCACTCATGCGGCCATGGGTCCAGGGGGTGAAGTGACCCTACGCCATCCTGGGTACAAGATCTTGGGCCAGATAACCCAACTCCGCTGTATCGCATACAGCCTTGACCCAGAGTCCTTGCTTCATTTTAACATTTTAAAAAATAGCTTTTTTTTTTTTTTTTTTTTGGTGATAGATTTTTAAGGATTACACAAAAATCTATCAAATCTACCTCATTTTAAAAATTGATACCACAGAAAACTGAAAGAAAACAATTGACTCAGAAGTTAAATATGACTATTTTCATACAACAGCCAACTTGAGTGAGACTCAGGCTGTTGTAATGTCTAAACTGTTTTCCTAAAACAGACCATAAATGAGTCAAGACTACTGAAGGATTTGATAAGTAGGGAGTTATTTATGTTAAAATTTAACTTGTTTTCCAAACTTCTAAGAATTTTGTTATGAATTTAACTGTGGCAAACATTAAAAAATAGTATACTACTGATTTTGAAGAGTATGGTTTAAGGATATCAGGAGTCACTATAACCTTTTCAACCTACGAAGCTAACCCTCTGCCTGTAACTCAGTCCCTTTCCCCATAGCCCCCAGCATACATAGCCTTCTTTATTTGGGATCTTGGCTGTTTTAGATGTGAGGAGAATCAAGGAGCATCTTTGTGTGCCTGGCTTTTTGCACATAGCATAATACTCATACATACTGGAACATACCTCATAATTTCCTGCTTTTGAGGCTGAGCATGTGTTGATGGACATGTATGTGCTAAGATCATGGGTATACATACATGTTTGTCTGGAACCCTGCTTTCAGTTCGTGACTCATTTGTGTAGGGAAATGGTGGGGCCATGAGCTTGGAGAGCTCTCACAGCCAAGTATGATGAGCAGTTTTATTCCTAGGTTAACTTGCCCGAGTTTTGAGTGAAAATTTATGATAAATCACCATATAATTAAGCGGTGGTAACAGCCTATATTATGTACTTTTATAATTTGTAGCCAGATAGCTGTGTTGAGTTTGTGCCCTATTTATAAAAATCTTAAAGCTTAATAATCAGTCATCTTCCCAAATTCTCAAAAATCTTCCAAATCTCTTAACTGAAATTATTTATGCTGGTTTTGATAAAGACCTGTAAAATTAAGAATGTAAGATCTTGTCACTGCAGTTGACTTTCACATCTCTAAAGGACAGAGCAAGGGAGAGCCTGTCTCCTAGGATATTATACTCCCTTCTCACAGAATTCTTATAAGACTTTCCCAAGATAATGCTTAAATTCAATGTTTCAAAGTCATCTAGGCTTTTTTTTATTCTAATGGTTTTGTTAGTGATATTTTCCTTTCTTATTCAATTTACTGGGATAAGAAAAAATAAGAGCTTTTGTGTCTTTTTCAAATTTAATATCAAACAGTTAGCCAGTCAAGATTGCTGATGACTTATCAAAAACAAAAACTAAAGATCTTGATTTCCATAAATCTGAAATGGTTTGAACTTACATAATGTCACAAGTAAAAGTCACACACTTAACTTCATGCAGCGGATCTTATTTTAGCATAGACACTGCAGGCTACGTTCAGGTCTGGACATATGAAACAAATGAATCTCATGGTAGAATGAGCCTTAGCTCCAAATTCTTCCACTACATACATTAAATATTGAAAAAGATCCAAAATGCTTTGAATCCCCATGCATTTCAAATGAGGGTTTCTCTGCCTGTCCTGGTACTAAGGATTGAACCTAGGAGCACCTTGTGTACTAGACAGGCTTGTACCACTAAGCTAGCATCATAGGTCTCAAAATGCGTTAATTTATAGATTTCTCTTAAGATGAACAGCTCAGTCTTTACATTTTGGACAGTTTTAGGGATTGTATTCTGGGCCTTGTATATCTAGGCAACTGTTCTTCTGAGCTATCCCACCCAATTTCCTAACTTTGCTAATCTTTTCAGGTCAAAACTTAAGATTAGAGACTTAGAAAATTAAGTATATGCTTTTATCCTTTTGATACAACTAGGACCATAAGGGTTTTCATGTTCTCACAGTTTTGAATTACATAATTTGTAAAAAATTATTAGTTTACCAGGTTAAAATTGAAGTGTTTGTGTGTTTAGTCACATGATCTTTTAAAACTGTACATTTTGGTATCTTCTTGTAATGAGGATGATGGAAATTAACCGGTGTTTGTGGGCTGGGTGGAACATTTAACAGAACTGGAAGAACAGACTCGGAAAGCTCTGGAACTGGAGCAGGAGCGCCAACGAGCAAAGGAGGAGGCAGAGCGACTAGACAGAGAGCGGCGGGCTGCAGAAGAGGCCAAGTCTGCAATAGCCAAGCAAGCTGCTGACCAGATGAAGAACCAGGAGCAGCTGGTAAGGCTCTGTTCATTCTCCGGAAAAGCAAAACTGAAGTAAATATGTAGCATGACCACAGACCCAAGTTTATAATACCTTCTCAGAAGCATGCCACAGGGATAACAAAGTGACAGAAATTGGACATTTTATTTCTGCTAAAAAAATTAAAGATCAAAACGGAAAACCAAACAGAATAAAAGGGCGCATGCATTTGTATATTTTGTTTTGTTTTTTTTTTTTTTTTAATGAAAATTTTCTTTCAATAATATATATTTTGTTTGTGGTTTCCTCTTAAATGGAGCCTATGGCCCAGAAAAGATTTCATTCATTTGGACCATTGGTTCTCAAGGTTCCTAGAGCTATAACGCTTTAATACAGTTCCTCATGTTGTGGTGACCCCAAAGCATAACATTATTTTGCTACTTTGTAACTAATTTTCCTACTATTGTGTATTGTAATGTATATATCTGTTTTCTAATGGTCTCAGATAACCCTGTGAGAGGGTTCTTTAGTCCTCAAAGGAATTGTAACCCACTGGTTGAGACCCTCTATAGAGGCCACAGGCATCTTGTGCTTTAGATAAATTGGCACAGCATTTCAGCTATAATAAACCGTAGTTAGTTGGAGTTTTGTTTATTTAACATGCTTCAGAATAAAGTATATGTGACATGGGGAAATTTCTAAATGTGCATATTAATTTAGGTGTTCATTTACTACATGTCTTCTAATTCTGTTTATAGACAAAGTTTTGCTACTAACCTGGGCTGGCTTCTGGGCTGGCTTTGAATTCCTGATCCTTTTGCCCCCACCTCCTAAGTACCAAGCAAGTTTGGATTCCAGGTCTGCTATCACACACCTGTCAGTTGCTCTTTGAGCTTTCGGTTTTTTCTCTTTGAAAATGAGACTGCCCAGTAATGAGATGAGGTCACTGACAGTGCCTTTAACACTGCAGAACATTATGTAATTATTTGTTTAGTGATAAAGGTTTAAAACACAGCTCTTAGACATTTTAAGTTCTTACTGCTGAACCATAAATCATTGCTTACTTACTTTGTATTATTCTTTATTGCAAATCCCTACTAACAAACTACTTACAACCTTCAGGAAAAAAAGGCAACTTAAAATAGCCCAAGCTTAAGGTTTTTGACTAAAAGAAATAAAATAAAAGAATTATAAAAATATTGTCTCTAGTATTGATAATATATAAATATTTTAATTTTAGGCAGCAGAACTTGCTGAATTCACTGCCAAGATCGCACTTTTAGAAGAAGCCAAGAAGAAAAAGGAAGAGGAAGCTACCGAGTGGCAACACAAAGTAATGACTGTTTTGTTGTGTGCTCGCTG
Source organism: Micromys minutus (assembly GCF_963924665.1). Lineage (NCBI taxonomy): Eukaryota > Metazoa > Chordata > Mammalia > Rodentia > Muridae > Micromys > Micromys minutus. The sequence goes on from NC_137985.1 coordinate 43,321,854, forward strand.
TTCCTGAATAGATGCTCTGTTAGTGAGCCAGCAGTCCATTTGCTGACCTTATAGAGGTGACGTGAGAGTAGCATATGCCCAGGCCCAGGGGAATGCGTAAGAGCTGATCAGTTCCAGTGGGAACTAGACATGTGTCTGGGGAATTCATAAGCATTTATGTTGGGTCTTGGGGAATAAGCTAGTTTTGCCGGAATCAGATTAAAGGCTGAAGTGTTGACAGTTGTTCTAGATAGAAAAGATCGAATAGGTATAAGAAGTCAGATTTGAGGACAATCAATAAATAGCAAATAACCAAGTATAAGGTCAAAAAAGAAGATATGGTGACAAGTTAGGTAACAGAAGATCAAGATATAAGGGACTTTAAATAAATGGTCTACTGATGCAAATAGGTGGAATGTGTGTAGACATCAGTGAAGATTTCAGATCACAAGTAGAACAATTTGGTATGATTTTTATTAACAACAAAAACTTACCAATGTGAAGTATGGATTCGGGATGTTGGATATGTAAATGTCCAAAGGCTGTAGTAATAAATATAAAAATGGACAGAGTTAAACTCTGTGATAGACAAACAGTGACGACAGCCAGTTACAGGAGGCAAGGTTGAGGTAGGGGTTGTAGTTTGGCTACTAGTAAGATTTTGTTTTTTGTTCACATGCTTCAATTATACATGGACATGGCATTTTCATGCATGCATATCATCTATAGTCTAACCAGCTATTTCCGCTGATTCCTGTTCTTCCCACTTAGTGTGTCGTGTCCTCTTCTACTTTTCCTGGACCAATGAGTTGGCTAGGGTGAAATCTTACAGGAGCAAGGACAGCCTGCTGGTAGCTACACTCCTGAAGAAAGTGTGTCTCAGTGAGCATTAGCTCCTGCTCCCTAGGGAGAGGGGGGCCTTGTGAGCTCCTTTTCCCAGCAACCTTTAACTGCCTACAGATCTTAAAGGAGCAGTGGATACTGCTGAGATCTCTAATAGAATTCACAATGCAAAATCAAGCTTGTAATTAGAGGAATGGGATAGAAAAGAAAATGAGTTTAATTCAGTAACATCAACTTGTATATACAGTTAACATTTTTATACCCAAGGAAGGTACATGAGATATGTTGTGGTTTTTCTATAATAAAATACTCTTACTGTATGAAATGGTTTTGTTCTACCCTTAATTTTTTTGTGGAGGGCTGGAGAGAAGATGGTTCTGGTTAAGTGCATTGGCAGTTCTTCTGGAGGACCTGGGTTCAATCCATGGCACCCACGTAGCAGCTTACAACTGTTTGTAACTCCAGAGGATCCTACATCCTCACACACACATAGGCAAAGCACCAGTGCACCTAAAATAAAAATAAATAAATCCTTAAAGAACAAATTTTGTTGTAGAAGTCCAGTTTTTAGGGACATTTTCTATTACATTTGTATATATGTAAAATAATGTATGTCAGTAGAAAAGGGGTGAAATGGTTAGTCTCTCCATTATATTGCTTTTGTTAGGATTTTAGAGATCTGGTTTAAAGGAAACTTTATGAATTTCCTTAAACCTTAAAAAGTATTACAACTATGAGTTCTATGAAAAATTTAAAAATGCACATAGTCAACAAAAATTAATATAAAAAGAAAATTATAGTTTTATAAGCTATGCTGTTATTTTAAAACATTAGAGTCAATGCTTTTCTATTTCTGCTTATGTATTATATACATATGTGTGTGTGAAATCTTTCCATTTATATAATTCAATTTAACTGAATTTTCATATCAATGTTAGATTAGATTTCAAAATTGAACCAATAAGGGTTGGTAATTTATAGCTAGTTTGCTTTGCCATGTTCAAAGCAGGAGTTTAGAATCTGTTTGCTTTGAATCTTGGTATGGCATAGACCCTATACGGACACTGTTTGCCAAGGGGCCTGTGGGATGCTCTTCCTTGTGTGTTTGTCTCTTTGCTTTCTCGTGGTGTCATTCCTTCTCTTGGTATCCTGAGTATTTCCTATAGACTGAAATAGGGTTCTTAGCTTAAGGAATTCTTAGAGGAGACCTCCGTAGTTTGGGAGCCTTTGAGGATAGTAGGCTAGTGTTGTTAATGGGAGGACATAGGAAAGACTTTGATGCAGGGCTTTCCCAAGCAGTCCAGGAAGTCTTGTCCCCCAGATACCAGTGCTTTGGACAGTTCATGTTCTGTCATGTGATCATGTGAGATGACACTGTCTAGTTAACCCATCATTAGTCAGTGATTTAATTGACCGCTGTGTTACAGTAATGATACTGATTCCTCCATTGACGGTTACATTTTTCTGCTTATGGCTTCAGTGTAATCTATTAAGTATGACATTTCTCAGCATTGTACCCATTGTTTTCCACCAAGCATTTTCACAACAGTTACAGGCACAGAGAATAAACCTGGATTAATAACTTTAAATTTTTATGCCTTCCACCTGCTGTAAAAAATGGAGCTTTTATTAAAAGGACCTATTACTTCAAAATGTAGTTTTGTTACAGAGACAGAATAAATCATTCTTACTACTAGTTTCACACACTTACTTTGAATGTTCAGGCTTTTGCAGCTCAGGAAGACTTGGAAAAGACCAAAGAAGAGTTAAAAACTGTGATGTGTGCGCCCCCTCCCCCGCCCCCGCCCCCCGTCGTCCCTCCCTCGGAGAACGAGCACGATGAGCTGGACGAGCACAGTGCCGAGGCCAGCGCCGAGCTGTCCAGCGAGGGCGTGACGGACCACAGAAGTGAGGAGGAGCGGGTGACGGAGACCCAGAAGAATGAGCGCGTGAAGAAGCAGCTCCAGGTACAGAGCCGAAGCTCTCAGTCTGTGCTGACTCTGCAGTCGGACGCTCCCTTACTGTGTCTCACACAACCCTGTGAGCAGGGGCTTTGCTGGCTGCCTCATTTTCAAAGGAAGAAAGTATTCTAGTGCTGTGTAAAATGGAATAAGTCTTTAAACCAATGATGTAATGCCTGATACTTCACCCTTTATCTAAAATATTATGTCATTGGAGTTATTTATATTTTATAATCACAAAAGTTCAATTTATTAAATTACATTATTAGGTCAGAATAGGAAGCTTTAATGTTATCCAACAGTTTAAAAAGTACCTAATTTTTAAGTTGGTGAAATCTTCATAAAGCAAAAGAACGGTTACATGAACTGTATCGAGATTTCTAGAGAAAAGTCCATTGTTCTTAAATCCTAGTCACTTCCCTTTAAAGGGACCTCATTGAACTTGATCAGTTGTTTCATTAGATAAGAAAGTTCAAGTAGTTCAGAATATATAAATGCCATGGCTGATGACTAAAGAAAAGAAAGACCTTGGGCATCCTTTCCTTGAATTACTGAAGAAGATGCTGTGGGCTGGAGAGACGGACGGCCCTGGCTGCTCTTCCAGAGGTCCTGGGTTCAGTGCCCAGACTCATGGCAGCTCACAGCTGGTTCTGTGAGATCCAAGATCCTTACACATACACATACATGTACATATATGCAGGGAAAACACTAATGCACATGAAATACAAAATAAAAAGCTTTCACATCACCCAGAAAACCATTCCACAGTGGAAAGATTAACATACTAAGGTCAGATTTGTTATGTATGTATTTTTGCATCTTTAACTTATTGTCCTAATTTTTATAACTTTATAGAATAGTAATATATTTTTTTTAAATACAGGCATTAAGTTCAGAATTAGCCCAAGCCAGAGATGAAACCAAGAAGACACAGAACGATGTTCTTCATGCTGAGAATGTCAAGGCGGGCCGTGATAAGTATAAGACTCTCCGACAGATCCGACAAGGCAACACAAAGCAGCGCATTGATGAGTTTGAAGCAATGTGAGAGCTGTTCTTGTGATCCATCCTTCATAGGCTGAACTACCACCAGAGAAAAGCAGGCCTGTGCAGATGCAGTGGATACATCCCACCTTGCCAAAGCTCTCATACCACTTGACTGTGCTCACTAGCAGAATACTGAAGGGTGTGCTTCAGCGCTAAGGCAGTGTGATGTCATGTTTGGTCATTTTTCTTTTGTCCAGGGAATGGATGATGGCATTTTGTCACCTTGTTGTACATTTTTCACTTTTTGTTTGTTTCATCTTTTTCAGTTGAATATTAACACTAATGGCCGGGTCTGACAAATGTGTGTATGTGCTTTGAGCACTGTGTACATTTTAGGATAATGATAATGGTGGTCATTTCAGTGCATGTTTAGTTAATGAACTCAGTTTTTGTTGCCCTTTCCATGTTGTAGGCTACATACATCTCCATGTTCATTCTCATGTTTTGTCAGTGTGGCCTCCTCATGCCCTGTCATGATAGAGCTGTAAATCGGTGTCACACAGATCGCTTCCTGCAGGTGTTTATCCTGAGGTAGTGGAGTAGACAGACATGGGCTACATCACGAGGCAGTTAGAACGCTGGGCAGCGTAGTATGCAGCCATGGTTGATCCAGAAATCCCTTATGTTGCTGAGTGTGTGCTTTACTTAAGTACAGCCATCTCTGGTAGCTTGAGTGATGGTGTCTCATGTCCTGTAGTCCTCTGGTGGCTTTTCTTGCCTGTCACTTTAGAGATGTAGCCACTAGGCAGCTGCTCCTAGGAAAATTGATGAAGCACTGCCTACAAGTACATGGTCTCTAAAAAAAAATTCAAGTTTGTTCTTAGGTTGATTTAGAAACACAGCTGTCCAGTAGAAGATAACTGTTAATGACTGCCGATTCTGATTGTTGAAGGGGAAAAAAACCAAACCAAACCTTGGCCTTTCTGCAAGGGCAGCATATGGAAACATCAGTTCCGAGAGCAGACTACTACCTCACTCTACACATGACTGTCGACACAGTCTGTACGCTACATGTCTGTTACCCATGGGCAGTCTCGGTCATGCCGTTCATTGGATATACGTGAGATTGCAGTGCTAATGTTCTAAATGCCTCTGTTGAATTATGGGGCTCTGATTTGTGTTGTATACTGATCCCTGAGGGCTGTTCTGTGTCTGAGGAAGTGGAGTGACTGTGAGAAAGACATTGCCTTTGTAGCAGGTGAAGCATTCCCATTCTTTGTTCTTGATGGGATAGGTAACATCATTTTAGTTTATTTGGTGTCTAAATCACTGCTTATTTTATTTGCAATCTCTAAAAACAAATTTATTTCAATTACGTCTTACTGAAGAAGTCTTTCCAGTTAGAAAGATGCGCTTACATTCTCTGATCATGAAGCACCTGAATTTGAAGATTCAGAAAGCCGTGTTTTCTCTGTGTGGTTCAGCTACTTTCCATTCGGTATTATGCACTCAAACCTAACATTTACCTATTACAATTGCCATTTTATTAAGCAATTTTCACGCACAGCAGATTCAACTTGTTTTTGTGCTGTTTTTGATTTTTGCTGACTTAAAAAGGATTAATTTGGGCAGACATTATAAAAAGGAAAGGGTTAATATATTTTTGGACTCTGTAGGACAAAAGACAACTGGTTAACCTTGAAGTGACTGTTGTACAGTGGTTGTGCACATGCTGAATCCTTTGTGAGGGAAGGCCTTCTCTGAGGGAGAGATGGTGGGCCTTACCACCCAGACAGAAGTCTGAGTGTTCACTTTTCCAAAGTGTCAGAGCGACAGTCCTCATCACTAAAAGGATGGGCTTCCCTTGGATTTTTACTGATTTTTATCCTACTTGCATTGTGTACATTATCATTGCTACACAACATTGTTACAGTGTTGAGAGGCGACCAGTTATATTTGCTGTTAATAGTCTATTTGTAGATTAGGATTAAAGTGGGTTTAATCCATTTTTATAGCTGTATGAATTTTTCTAAACAGGAACGGCCATTTGCAAAATGGGTTTTCATAGTGATTGAATCAATTATAACGTTTATCATTAGCAGTTGAGCACATGTTCATATAGTAATGTAAAAACACACTAATGAGTGTTTGGTAATTTCCCATTAGCATAATTTCATGTTGTACAAGTAAATTAAAATTACATCTCTAATTTTGGATAATATTCATTGGTTAACAATAAAGTGACAAAAGCTCATGCCTTTGAGGTCCACTGTTGTTATTTAACGTGGTTTTCTCACGAAGCTCTTGAAATTATAATTTGAGCCATGAACTATATGATATCTATAGGAACAAAGTTTGAATTCTCAAAAATTTACCTTTATCCCCTTTTCACTATGGGTCATAATGACTCGTAAGTAACTCCAGCCGTCCGAGGGTCTTTGGAATTTCCAGGCATTGCTTTATTTTACAATGTCCAGATTCTTTTCCCAAGGAGGGCAGGGTTTCACTCTTTTTGATTCTTCTCACTGTTAAAATCTCTGATGCTCTTTATACTTTATGCCGGGTATCTTTATTCAGAAAGTCAGTCTTACTAAAGCTGTGTTGGGGCAGGTATCATGTATGTAGAATTGCCTTTTACATGGTCTGTCACTAACACTTAGCATACATTCGTAAATACAAGAGTAATGGCTCTCAACTAGAACACTTAAAAAGCCAATGGTTGTTACTTTATTTCTGACTCCAGGAGTAGGTAGTGATTTCACTGATCTTGAAAAGCAAAGACTTTTTCCTTTAATCTTTTTTTCATACTCCAGATTTTATGCCCCTCCCAGTCTATCCTCTGACTGTTCACATCCTTTGCCTCCCTCCCCCACCCCATGACCTTCCCACTCCCTGGAGTCTCCAGTCTCTTGAGGGTTAGTTGCATCTTCTCTGAGTCCAGACCAGGCAGTCCTCTGCTGTATATGTGGTGGGGGTGTATGCTGCCTGGTTGGTGGTCCAGTGTCTGAGAGATCTCAGGGGCCCAGGTTAGTTGGGACTGCTGCTCCTCCTACAGGGTCAGCAGCTTCTGTCCATTGGTTGGGTGTAAATATCTGCATCTGACTCTTTCAGCTCTTGTTGGGTCTTTCAGAGGCAGCCATGATGGGTCCCTTTTTGTGAGCGCTCCATAACTTCAATAATAGTGTCAGGCCTGGGGGCCTCCCCTTGAGCGGGGTCCCAGTTTGTGCCTGTCACTGTACCTCCTTTTCCTCAGGCTCGTCTCCATTTCCATCCCTGCAGTTCTTTCAGACAGGAACAGTTATGGGTCAGAATTTTCACTGTGGGATGGCAGCCCCATCCCTCACTTGATGCCCTGTCTTTCTGCTGGAGGTGGCTCTACAAGTTCCCTCTCCCCACTGTAGAGCATTTCATCTAAGGTCCCTCCCTTTGAGTCCTGAGGGTCTCTTACCTCCCAGGTTCCTGATACGTTCTGAGGGTCCCCTCACCTCCTACGTCCCAAGGTTGCCTGTTTTTATTTTTCTGTTGGCCCTCGGGGCTTCAGTCCTTTCCCCCACCAAGTACCTTATGTTCCCCTCTCTGTCCTCTTTCCTACCCAGGACCCTCTGTCCCTCCCCCCTCCTGTGATATGCAAAGACTTTTTTTTTTTTTTTACAGAAAACTTTAATCTAGAGAGCCTTTTTTAAGAACTAGAATTATTACTTTTAAACTTAACACATTGTTGGAAATTTTACTGTACATAGAAAACTTACTTGACACTGCTTTTGTAACTTAGAGTAACTTCTATTTTTTTCCCCAATTTTCATCACCTTAAAGATTTGGGATCTTTTAAGAAACAAAAGGATAAACATTAAATCTATATGTACCCAATGAAATTTCATCCTTTAAATGTTAAAACTTGAAGTAACATATTAAGGGGTTATTAAATTTGCATTAATTTGTTACCAGTGAGGCAGTTGTGGCCTGTCAGGTACAGTGATGGTCTCCTCAGATCCCCAAAGCCAGGTGTGTCCCAGAATTCAGGAGGGGGAGGCAGGAGGATCAGAGTTGCAAGTCATCCTTGGGTATACTTGTTCAAGGCCAGTCTAGGCTAACTGCAGCCCTGTCTGTTCATCCTAAGTAAAACAGACCAGCACTCCCCTTGCTTTCTACACAGTGGAAGGCTTACCATTTTCAACCTTGGTTTTCCAGTTAAATACTGTTAATTCCTGTTGTTAGGAGTAGACTGATTATCTCTAAATGAGCCCATCTTTGAGGAATTTAAGGGCTGCCATTTCCTGGTGGAAACGGCTGTGACCCCTGCGCTGTCTCTGCTCTTTGACCCTGTCCTATGAGCCACATGTTGACTCAAGCGTGGAAGCACTGCCTTAAGCATGACACTTTCCTTCTTACACACACTGCCTCGAGGGGTCAAGTGTCCTTCGTGCTTACGCACTGCCTTCAGCACTGAGGAATTGACTTCATCTTGTATAGCACTTTATAGCCCATCTACAAGAGCCTCTTTGAGGTCACCCTTGTGTCTACGGAGCTCCTAGGCACACACTGGTTCCTCATTCTTATATAGTAGCCTTCATTTAATCAAAAATTATTTTATTAATTGCCTACTACGTTTGAGGACTTGAAGCAAGATAAGAGTGACCATGGCCTTCAAGTATTTATCTTAGCTCTTACATCAGTTTGCCTTTCTAGGTATAGTATCAGTTCTTGTTTAAAATGTCAGCACCCTGTTCTTTTGCATACTTAGATTCGTCCATGCTTACAGCTGACAGGTTTCTCTCCAGTCTTTGAAGTTTCATTTCCATGTCCATAATCGTTCACCTTTGCTTAGTCACCTTAAAACTTGGGTTTTATTTTGATATATGTGCATGTTGTCAGATTAGTTTCTAAAAGATGATGGTACTACTGGCTCTATTCAGCCTTTGCTCTCACAGCCAAATGCCTAGTAACAGACATGCCGTAAGGATTTGGGTGGGGATGCTCAGTTGACTTGGAAACAGTCCTGATTAGATGTGGATTCTTTTCACACTATCAAAATGTATATAGCCTTTTCCTTTTCTCAATTTGTGTGTTATCTTAGACATAGAAATACATGTATTTCTTAGAATCCTAAGGCTGTCTCTTTCCACCCATTCTATCCATACTACAAACCTATGAATCTTAGATGTAGCATTTGAATCTCTTATGTTACTGCTCCATTAATATAGTCATTTAAGTTCTAACTGTATTGGCCAAAAGATGGTAGTAGTCCTGTGATGAGACCTAGACACAGTGGCCAAGACAGTGAGTATTGGGTGTGGGTCCCAGGGGTGCTTGTTCTTTGATACATTACAGTGTCCATTTCGTGGGTCGAGCATTAAACATTGGCTAATAAAGAGATCCTAAGAGATGAAGCTCCGGGTTTAAAGTCTGTAACTTTATAAGAAGATTCAAACCCAGCTGATAACCCTGTCAAACAGCGTAGTCAGCAGTATGTGGAATAAGCAAGAGTTTAATGGAGTTAGAGTTTTCAGTTGCATATGTATGGTTGGTTTTGTGTTAAGCCTTGTGTAAGGTGAAGGGTGTGGTTTTCATCATCTCAAACGTACATCAGTCTGCAGAATACCATCTGTGCCGAAGCTGTCCCCACCCAGTGACAGCTCTTCCTAGTCCTTGGTAGCTACCGTTAGTATTCTCTGTCTCTGAGCTGTGGGGTTTCTAGGCACCCCTCAAAGTAAACCATGCATATCTGTTCAATTGTGTCTGGCATACTTAGTGCATTTCACCCAAGACAATATTCATATTTTACTGTGTTTTACATCTTGTTGAGTTTGAATAAATGTCCCACGGTTTATGCCACATTTTATCCATTTTCTGGTCGGTTGGTATCTGAGTAGTTTCCACATTTGTTATCATTATACCATATTATTTCCACATTTTTACTAATGGTGCTGAGAACTTTGACATGAAAACATTATATTCCATAAGTGGAATCGCTGGATCAGATGGTAATTCTGTGACTGGTTTTTGTTTTTGTGTTTTAAATGGTCACACTATCTTTTCATAAGAAAGGGACAGTTGTGGAATTCTTGTACATTAAGACAGGCTCTCACTCCTTTGGACTCCTGTCCATACCCCTGCCTCAGCTGCCTCTGAAGTGCTGGGAGTATAGGCCGCTGTGTGCTTGACTTAGGAAGAGCAGGCTTTGGTGAAGACATCACTAAAAAAAGGCAAAATGGGAGCCGGTGTGTAGACATGAAAAGCGAGTGGAAAGTGTGAGTCACCGTGCACTGACTGTAGGACGCAGAGCCAGGAAGGATGCTGCCAGGGTCCGTCAGCCGGGAAGCATGCCAGGGTCCGCTGGCTTGACTCAAGGACAGCTGCCGGCTTTGATAACTAATGTTGCAATGTGCTGCATAACTAAACAGTGCAGAGGTTAAAGAAAGCCTGGGGTTGCGTTCAGCAGTTAGCCTGAACGCAGAGAAATACGTGGTGGATGTGTCCTCTCCCTTGCTGAATGGAGCAATGCTCTTTTCTTCTTTTGCTAGACATCCTGTCTGGTGACTCACAGGACCTTTGGCTGGCTGGATGACTGGGAGGATTCCTGGTGAACAAAAGTTACAGGTTCTGGGTTCTAATCCAGGTCTAAGAGCTGTATTGTGATCCTGACCACTGTGTTCATAGTTTGGAATCAGATTTCCTTGTCAGAGAACTTTTCTAGAATCAGAAATGGATAACTTTGACTTCAGGTGTGTTTTTTTAAAAACTACTGGCTAACATTGGCTAATATCCATGGACTTTTCAATTCTTCTGTGTCATTGAAAAGCAGTTACCTCAGTGTGGCGCATATTACAGTAATTCTGTGCTCCCAGAGGACCCTGATGGTCTCATGACTGGAAGGCGTTCCTCCAACAGGTTTCTAGGGACTAGAGAGCCAGCTTCTGCATGTCACTGTAAAGGGTCCTTGTCATCAGGATGCGGCCCAGTGGTGATTGTCTTCGATGGCACAGCCACCGTTATTTACTGGCTGCAGTGTCTTTGGGCAATTAGTTCTGGAAATTTCTATAAGCGCAAGCAATGAAAGAAACTATACATGTAAAAATATCAAGGCCTAGCTAGACTTGGAGACAGTACAGGCTGCTACTGCCTGTTCACACTGAAGTATTCCAGGTTGAAATGCAGAAGGCAGCGTGAGACCCAGAAAAGTCATGTGGGGAAGTAGGCTGGTTGTGCAGTTTGGGGTGCTGATGGAATCCAGGGGAAATGCTAGGGGGAAATGGGGTTAGGCAGAACCTTGGGGAGCAGCCACACAGCTGCCTAGCAGAGGAACATGGAGAGGGAAGAGCTCAAACCCTACAGAAGATTTACTCCCCTCAATCTCTATGGTCGCAGGATGGGGGCACTATCATCTGTTGCCACACTGGCATGGGAGACAGCTGGTGGGGGTGTTTCTCACAAATTCCTGCAGCACTGAAATGCTTGTGTCCCTTCATAATCTTACTAATGACAAGGCCTGGTGGGTTCACAGGAGTTAAGACAACGCAGTCAGAGGAGGAAGCAGAAGAGAGATAATCGGCCAGCAGACTGACACATTCAGTCTCCTGCTGCTGTCAGCTAGACCACGGGTGTCAGTGTGGTCACCCCCGATCCTCCGCTCTTAGGCAAAGCCACACTGGTGGATTTGGAGAGATGCTCTCTCTGGCTGTTTGCACAGAGGAAACAGTATTACACTTCTGAGTATCCTCCATGCTGGGACAAAGGGCATCAGCTGTGTGGGCAGGGACTGGGTTTGGGGACAGAAGCCTGCTCTGGAGCTGGGTTAAGGGCAGTACTGAGTAGTACTGAGCTGCCTTAGGTCATGGTTAGTCAAGGTGGAAGATGAAGATCTAGTGTGGAACTGCTGAAGGCCTTTGGTAGGGAAAGAACTTGCTCGCATTCCTTCAAATATTTTGGTGCTTAGACCCTTCCTGACACCATATCCTAGCTGTTCAGGTCGTCATTGTCATCGTGACGTAAGCCCTTGCCTTAATGACCTAACTTTCTTGAGGAAAAGCAAAGGTCTTCATTAAGCAAAATTAAGGTGCTGCACATTTCAGTTCCAGGTTTAATTGTGTGACGTTGCCAGTATTCAATAATCCTTGACCTATTTTATTTCCACGTAACCTCTGAAAGCATAAGGCTGAATTAGGAAAAACTTCGGGCCTGATAATCAGGGTTTGTAAGGTCATGAGGATCCCTTCGAAGGTCTACAGGGAGAGGTGGTATGTAGGTTGTCACTTGAAGGAAGAGAAATCTCCCTCCCTCTCTTTCACTTAAACCAGGATGGTAGGTGCTCTGGGGGCCTAGCCAGAACTCTAGTCCAGAAATTTCATGTGCTGTCTCTGGGGACACGAATGCTTCCGTGATAAGTCAGAAAGACCTCTAGAAACAGTACTTCAGCAGCTAGGCTCAGAGGGGAAAGAGGGAAGGAGGCCTTGGGAAGTGAGGTCACACCCGTCTTCTGACAGGCTCACCTCAGGTAACATAACCACATGAGTGGAGGAGAGGGCCGTTGATTCTCCAGCCTGGGGGTGGTTATGTCAATAAATCAGTGGATGGGAGGTAAATGTAACTCTGTGGGAAATCAGTTGCTTATTTCACAACTGTTTTGAAAAGCTTACCGAGCCCAGCACAGTGTACCTGCTTTCCCGAAGGATCCCCTGGACAGGAGTTCACAGTCCTGGCTGCAAGCAGTCCAGGAAGAGAGGGAATAGCACACGGAAGGCCTTTAGGCAAGAAAGGGCTGGGCTGGCTTCAGGAAAAGAAGGGAAGGGTTATGACCGATGGCTGAACAAAGTCAGAGAGGACTGGTGTAATAAGTTGGGTAGGGAACAGACCACGTTTTTACCTAGTGCCCGGTGTTTAGGCCGCATTTACACTGAGCAGTTTTGCCTTAGAGACAACATGATTCCCAGAGTTAGGCCCTAAGTGTTGTCTCAGAAGTTTGAGGGACAGAGCTGAAGACACAAGTGGACAGAGGTCAGATACAAGTGGTAATTAATGACCCATGCGCAGGGGTGTGCCTGCCTGGAGGAAGGGCACCTCTGCCTTAGCCACAGAAATGTGTCAGGAAGGCTGCGGGTGGGTGGTTTTGAAGGTAGGTGAGTTCCTCAGCACTGCGAAGTCTGTCCAAAGACAACCACGGTGGCAGAGGCTGTATGTGAACTTTGGTTTGTGCTGAAGTGGGAGCTGTGGTTGTCCACTTCTGTATATCTGTACATTCTGTGTGTCGTGATGGTTGGATGCTCTTGTAGGCCTTTCTCATTTGCATACCTCTGAGTGAGAAGCCATCAGAGGCCAGGCTGAAACTACTGAACTCTCAGTTCAAATGCAAGGGAAAATTAAAACCATCAGTGGGCGACTAGGCTCCTGCTGCTGCTTCAAGATGAGGGGAAAGTGGCTTCCATTCAAACTGAGATAGGCGATTGGCCCTTGCCTGGGGAGAGAATGCATCTTTTCATTGCCTGTTAAACTCAACAGGAAGCGCGTGCTCCCAAGAGGTGGCCTTAGTCTAGGTGAAGAGCAATAGGCAACAAATGGCTGCTGAGAGCCGGAAACTCTCTCTTCCAAGGACGAGCCCTCTGATAGCTTATCCTCCCCAAAGGTCGGCCTAAACATACACTAAAGCAACACTAGATGTACTCAGAACATTATGTTTGTGTACCTAGGTGTACATATGCAGCAGTAATTAAAGAGTAGGTCACAGATTTGAAGGAGTGGGCGGGGCTCAGGACGAAGCTGGCAGGAGAGAGATGGGAACAACGGATGTAAATACAGTGCTTCCTATGAAATTCTTTTCAAAGTTAAGTCTATAGAGGATGCAGGAATGAGGAGGAAGCTAAAAACAGGCGCCTGCAGATTCCTAGGTGTTGAGTAAAAAGTTTCAGGACTCAGCAGGAATTGGGGCGTAAGGGCTAAGATCCGCCTAGAGAGAATGCAAGAGGTTGAGAGTGGAGGGAAGGTCAAGGGAGGAAGGAAGCCCTGGGGAGGAGGGCAGCCTGGGGGGTGACTTCATGAGGAAGGAAGGAGACGGGCGGGGGTGGGGGGGATGTGTGTGCAGCCTGAGGGGTGAGGTCAACTGTGGCTTGAACAGGGCAGTAGGTCCCCGTGGCTGTGGAGTGGAGGGCTGTGTGTAACAGGGATAGTAAAGGAACTGTCAGATCCGAGCCAATGATAAAAATCAGTTGTCTGTGCTTTATTCGGAAATTTGAAAATAAAGCAACATAGTAACATTTTACAGATGTTCTGTGTCTCCAGGTAAACATGGATCTAATTTACCTTTCTGTTCTTTTTAAACTACAGCGTTTTTTACTTTGGGGAATTGAAGTGAAAAACACTATTAAGAGAGAATCACTGGAGATGCATTTAGATTTGTAGGTGCTGGTTATGGAATCAGAGTAAGGATTGGCAAATGACCTGTTGTTTGAGACGAGGGCTTACTGTGTAGCCCAGGCTGGTCTTGTTTTCCTGAGTGCTGGGATTACACGGGTGTGAGCTATCATTTACGTAAAGGCCAGAATGGAAGTTTTTGCCTTCATGAGCTGATTAATTGCTATCACGTGTGTGGCCGGTAGCGTGCACGTATGGGAGCAAGCCTGGGCTTTAGCACAGCCTCACTTAAATTTACATTTCATGTATTTTTTTATTTTTTTTATTTTTTTCATTGTCAGGGAGGCTTTAGATTTGCAAGCAACAGGGGGGAAAATCTTAGATCACTGTTAGAACCAAAACTGGTGGGAGGATAGATCAGATAGATTTGCTTACCTTCCGGGCTGCTCTCGCTGGATCCAAGAATCCGTAGCCATCTCCCACCTTATCCAACACTTGGGAGTTGGAGGTGGGAAGAGCTCCTTAATTTTGAGGCTAGTTTTACATAACAAACTTACATAATAAATTCTTGACTAGCCCAGGCTAACAGAGTGAGACCCTGCACTTAAAGACGAGAAGCCCCCAGATGGTGAGTGTGGATTTCACAGCAGTCAGGAAAGGTGATAGGGTCACAGTGGAGGTTTACTTGGCTGTAGTGAAGGGCACGCCCTGCTCTTTGAAGAGCTTTTAGAATTGACTTAAACCAACATGCCCTTCTGAGGGTCAGTCGCCTGACAGATGCCACCCTTTGCTGAGTAATCTGATTCCTCTACTGAACCCTCCTGCCCAGTTTGCAGCATGGTCCGTTCCATTGGTGAGGCCTACCACTGAGTTTCTGTTTGGCTCACTCAAGTTTGTATTTCCAGCACCATTTAAGTTGGGCCGTCTGCAGTAATTCTTTTGTCTCCTATCTTCATATCCTGGAATAACTTCCTTGTCACCCCTCTCCTTTTCTTCCTCCTTCCCACCCTCCCTCCCAACCTTCCCCTTCCTCTCTTCTTTCTTCCCTCTTGATATATATTCATGTCTTGAGTAACTTGAACAAAGTAATAGTCATTCTTTTGAATTCTTTGTATGGTAGTTCTTCTAGGTCGTTTTTGTCAGGTGCCATTATGGGACCAGAGACTTGTTTGGGAGGCACGTTGTCCTGTGTTTTCTCCTCTTTGCTTCTACACTGCACACCTGGACTAGCTTGCTCTCTAACTCCCTCCTTCTTTCAGGGGAGGTGGTTTACGATGTCCAGGAGAGGACCTAAAGTAGGATTGAAAGCTCCCCCTCCCCTTCGTGGCTGGTGCAGGACATCCTGGGGTGACCTGGGTAGCCTCTAAGGGGAGGTAGACCCCTCACGCAGGAGCCTGTGCTGGGCTCCAGGATCAAAACCCCTGGGAGCTGCAGGTGGGCTTGGTTGAGGAGGCTGTGGCTGGCAGCTGGTACTTGGTTCTCAGGCAGTGTGGATGGACCCTGGCATGGGCACCAGGGCCCTTCCTTGCCACAGGAGGCTTCTGGCTGCCATTGCTATTTCCAATTCCATATCTCAGTGATGCTCTCTGGTAACCAATATGGCTGTCACTGGCCAGTGCCACCCTGTTTTAATTTGACAGGTTTTCATGCCTGATGCAGCTTGCTTCTGAACTTGCTTCTCCTCGTCCTGATGAGAAATCCCTGTTGGATCCAGCTTTTGTGTATAAACCTTGAAGTTAAGTTTTTGTTTGTTTGGTTGGTTGGTTTTTTCTTTGTTTGTTTGTTTTGTTTAGTTTTTTAATGGTGAAAAGGGGTTTGATGAGAAATGTTTGAATAGGTTAGTCTGGGTAGAAATTACATCGGTACAATATTAAAGACTTGTAGAAACAATGACATCATCTCAACGTATTGACATCTTTCATTGTGTGGTTAGGGAGGGTCGCTGAAGTTATTCCAATGACAGAGGTCTGTTTTTGTTGGGATTATTAATAGTCTTATCTCAGTCTTTTAAGGGTTGTGACTGACAGTATTCTGGCAAGGGCGGAGCAATGAAACTAGTCTTTGCTAGCCCGGAGGTTATTCCCCGAGTTCCTGTTGTCTTTAAAAATAACTTGCAGATTCTTCGGGGCATTCTGAATTTTCAGTCTTCCCAGCATCCAGCACTTCCCATCCTGTTGCTTATTGGATGGATTTTTTCCCCTTCAATGCTTAATGCTGGTGGTCTCTATTTCTCTTAAGGTCAAAGTTTCTAACATTATACCACACTGTGTCCTAGGGTTGGGGACATGACCTTTACCAGATTAATGAAAATTCTTTTTATAGACTTATTCACAGTTTTGCTAAGAGGTTTGTTTACAAAAGAGGATTTCAAACTCATCTCATTGTAATTTATGTGCATATTGAGATGTGTTCAAATAGTTTTGCTTAATCTTCTGAACTATAGATGAGCATGTATCTAATGTTAATGCAAATTTATGTGTTTGAAATAACTCGCTATAACATATGTCCTAGCCTATGTCCTATGGCCAGTGCTCCACAAGTCCCGAGCCACCTGCACTGTGACTATCCTGCCAGTCTGGTCAGTATATACCTCCCTCTCCTCCCCTTCAGAGGATCGGGTCTTCAACGTAGTGCGATGTAATAGCGCCATCTGCAGGTCAGCTTGGGAATTTCTGCCCTCTTGCTCTGGGCTTCCTTTACTAGCTGTCTTCTCTAAGTCGCGCCGCTTTCTCTTCACTCCCCGCCCTCCTTTGTCTAAACGTTAACATGCACATTAAATCATTCTTTAATTCCTTTGCTTTCCTTCCTTTTTTTGTCTCTTCACCCGTCTGAGCCTCCAACAGTGGTTAATGATGGGGACCGTAGAACTGCCAACCAAAGGAAAAAATACTACCAAGCATATTTTCCAAGGGGCATTCAGTACCACAGAGCGAGTACCAGCTATGCTCAGCTAACCCCTAACATCTTCCAAGTGCTTGAAATCCCTTTAAGATGCCCTCATGTTTCAATTGCTAATCATTTTCTAATTAATTCTGCTCAGTTTAACAAGCTCAAGTACTAAAGAAAATTATTAAGCTGTTAGTGACTCCGGTTATTCCTATCCCTTTATTACCAGATTTGACAAAGTTTCTTCTGTATCTTACTGTAAGGG
The DNA here is from genome assembly GCF_963924665.1 of Micromys minutus. Classification (NCBI taxonomy): domain Eukaryota; kingdom Metazoa; phylum Chordata; class Mammalia; order Rodentia; family Muridae; genus Micromys; species Micromys minutus. The sequence continues at coordinate 43,339,116 of NC_137985.1, forward strand.
CTCAGTTTTCATTATGGACTCAGTGACCTGCCTGCAGAACCATCATCCACAGTAGTTTTAGGGAGACAGGCCTACAGGAGACAGAGACTTCTGTTCCTAATTGCTTAGCTCATTAATGCAGAGGGATGCCACCAAATACTAGTTGGGGAGCGGCTGGTGAGTAGGCGTGGCCGGTGCAGACCTTTCTTGGCTGGGCTAACCCTCACCTTGTTTTTGGTCTGTAAGTGAGACTGAGGAATTCACTTGGGCCAACACCTCATAGTCTGTGCAGCCGTGAGGACGTCTTGTTGTTCCTCTTCAAACACCAGCCTCCCAGGGAGCCATGAGAGTTCACTGAGACGTCCTGTTCATTCAGGGACAGCAACTCGTGATTTCTAAGTGGGCACCACAAAATCTGTTAGGTCCGTTAGGCTGGCTGTTCCCTCCAGGATGTGAACAGCTCCCAGATCATAGGACAGACTGTTAAAAGAAGAGAGAAAATCTGGGCTGGGGATGTGGCTCACTTGTTCTGAGTGCTTGACTAACTTGCAGGAAGCCCAGGGTTCCATCGCCAGCACCATGTGCAACCAGACGGTGGCACACACGCATAGATCCAGCACTTATGAGGTAGATCCTGAAGAACAGAAGGTCAAGGTTACACAGTAAGGCAAGGACACCCACTGTCAAAGGTTCTGGTGTGTATGGCTCTAGAGCCCTGGCTGCTGTGAGCCTTATCCATCTGTGGATAGCTGCTGCAGTTCTCAGAGAACCCTAGCGCCTGCCTCAGAAGGACCCTATCCTTATTTCCATGGTCCACTAGCAGAGCTTCAAAGGTGAATTAAAGGACATCAGGTTAGCAGCTGAGTCTCCTAGTTGGCCCTCAGATAATCCTAGCTTTGAAACTGCTGAGCATGCTACCTCCATCCCCACCTCGCTTATCCATGTGCCCCTCTGCGCTCCTATTTCCTAACCTCTGGATGTCTCTTTCAAAAGGTGGGGACCCAAACTGTATGCACTGTTCCAGATGCGTTCCTGCCAAAGCAGCATCAAGCAGATGTAACAGGACCAAGCCCCCCTCCTCATGAGGTAAGCATAGCCCAGGAGACATGCAGGGATCCTGGGGATCCTCTAGAACCTATGTCTGTTCCCCTGCTCACCAGAGCCTTTAGCTACTGTCAAGTTGAAGGAGCTGAGCCAGAGTGTGCTATAGCGTCCCGTCCTGCGTCATCTTGACCTTGGTAGTCCACATCCGCCAGGCTCCTCACCGGGCAAGGACACCATCCTCCGATAAATCACTTCGCTGTCAGCTCGAGTTTATGAAAGCGAGGTTTTTATCTGTGACTGTGGTCAATTGTGATTATTGTAAATGCTGTTTCAGGGAGGACGCTCCCTTGCATTTGTGAAAGAGGGTGAGTGAGAAAGAGGTGTTGAGAATGTTCTCTCACAGGTCACATCCGAGTTCCTGGAGCATTAAAGTCACACAGCTATGCTGTACACGCATGTTGCGTCAGAAGAGCAGAGAACTTGTTAATAATAAAGTTATCGTGCACCCCTCCCTCAGTCTGGCTGTCTTTAAAAAATCATTTTAATGTGCTCACCATGATGACAGATTGTTAGAAAGTGACTTAGTTCTAAATGAAACCGCAGCACTTCGGTTTATCTTAGAGTCTGTGAAGGATCCAGGTTGAGGCTCCCAAACATTCTGGGAGAGTTTCCCAAACGTTTCCCCACCTGGTTACACATGGACCTACCTGTGCAATGCTTGAAGACGTGACATAGGCTCCGGCATAGCCGTGTGTCTTTTACACTCTTTGATGTGATGGAACAAGTATTACATGCTCATACAAGGGGAGGAAGCTTAGAAACTACTTACTTGTTTGGCCTTGAGGTTTAGAGTCTTCGAAGTGAGGTGCCGGCCACACTAGCCTCCCAGACACCTCTTGACGACACCGAAACTGTCACAGTTTGAAAGGTAACATGAAGGCTGCAGAGCACCCACCTGTGCCTTTTCTCAGTCACTTAGAAATGGGGGTGCTATGCCAACTCAGCTCTTCTTATTCCTGGTATTTGAACAAAAAATATCTCTGCTGGAAACATATCCTAAACATTCCCGATTGCTACAGACAACACTCTCCGAAACCTTTCACGGTGAAACCCTGTCTTCCAGTACAGAAATCCATTTGCCCTGTTTTGTTTGAACAGTGAAAACCCCAGATTAAAATAGGCTGGCTGCTCTGCTACTGTCTCTGACTTTCACCTGCTGATACTGTGCCCCTTCAAGGTGATGCCTTTGAGGAAGGCTGTCACCAAGCGATTGTTGTCAAAAGAAGAGAAGAAAAGGTGCCCGTGTGACTCACCAGAGCTGTCAAGCTCAAGTGACAGATTTTGAATTATCCAGAGCTGAATTCATGAAGGGACAAAGGAAGCTGGCAGTCGCTGCTCCTTTCAGCCTGAAATGTCATATAGTTGTCAGCCTTGGAAGGGAAGGGCTGTGGCTTTCACAGTCGGTTGTTAGTGGGAAAGGACTCTGTTGTCCCTTTGGCCTTGGTTCTTCCATCTTTAGGGCTTCCTTCCAGGACTGTCATCCAGCCAGCCTGTGGGATTTTGTTGGCAAGAATTTAGACGTAACATCCAAAGCCAGAGACAGGAACTCACTTGCTGGTTTGCTGAGTGGTGGAGCCCCCTACAGTCTCAGAACCAGATTATAGCCAAATGACTGATCAGTTTAGCAGCTGCTGGCTCGGTGTGCCAGCGTGGATCACAGCCAGGGCTCCTCACTCTCAAGCCCAGGTTTCTCTGTGCGGGGTGGGGGTGGGGGGGCTTGAAATAGAAAGTGACCCAAGGTGTGTATCACATGGAGCTAGTGCCAGCAGATGGGCCCGTTCCTCAGGCTCTCCTCCCTACCTTCTTTTTCATATCAGAAATAATACCCGTGACTATAACTTTACATCCAGCACATGATTCTGGGATCAGAATGTTCCCAAGCCTTTTGTTGATGTCTTCTGAGGTCCTGGATATTTGAGCTGGTCTGAGGTCAGAGAGCAGTCTGTGCCTTCTAGCATCTCCTCTGCAGCCTTCTACCCACTGAACAGCCCCAGAGCACTGGACAGGAGCTCCCAAGGCCATGCCCTTGGCAACCCGTCCTGGTAACATTTAACTTGAAGTTTCTTCTTCCTCCCTGACTGTCCTGTCATCTTTCTGTACAGGTCCCAGGTGGCAGACCCACGGTGGGTTTCAGACTGAGGATGTGCTGAGACAGCCCTGAGTCTTGAACACATACACTCACACATTCTGGCATCTCCATCAACCCGGGCGCTTGCTAATGCTCCTCCCCTCACCCGTTGGCCGTGGGTTTCCCTCTTCCTGTTACTGTGTTTCCTAGACTTCGTCACTGCCTTTCCCAGGATCAGACCTCAGGAGATAGACCAGGACTCAGGATGTCTGCAGCCCTGTAGTGCTAAGCCAACATCTGCTGAGCTCGGCTTTTCAGATGCCACTTTCTCAAACGTGCTGGAAGGCATAAGCTTCTGGAAATCCCACAGATTCCCCCTCCTACTTTGTTTTTCTGCATGATTTAATTAGCTCACAAGATGGAATATATGGGGAGAATTTTCAAGACTTTAAAACTTTTTAAGAAAAAAAAATGTATGTGACTTATCTTTGGCTTTCTCTGATAACACACTTGGTAGTGTGAACCTCCTTCCATGTGTATTCCTGTGGGACCTGCAGAAATGGATGTGACACACCCCCTCCTCTCCGGACTGTTTGTATGATTGTATATAAATACAGCAATAAATATATTCTAATGTCATCTGGAGCTTGAGTTCCCAGTTCTCTTTGCATCTCGTGGCAGACTGTGGCTATCATACCCACGCTAACAGGTCCTCCCCACCGCTGGGACCTCCCGGCTCTGTCTCAGTTTCTCTTCTCCAGTTGCACCGGGTGTTACTAAGACATGGGCGAGTGTTTGGAGAAGGGGTGAGGAGGGCTCAGCAGCAGAGCTGGGATGTGAGGCGCATTAGTAATTCATGCAGTGGCACCAGGCCCTGGCTGAGCAAGGTTTGGATGTGCAAGGGCTAACGCATTGGGTGACAGTTTGCAATGTGACTCAGCTGTCTTGACATTAGGGTGACTGTTCAGATAGCTGAGTCACATTGCCAACTGTCACCTTAAGAGTGTGTGGTACTGCAAAGAACGTGTCAGGCATTTGCCAGGCTCAAAGGTAAACTTTAACGGTTTTTATAAAAACCATACAAAGTGTGCCACAATAGATGGTTTTTCCTGGTCAGAGGTTTATCAGGGTCTGAGGACGGCACAGAGGGCACAGTAGCAGACAGGCCGACCGAGGTTGTCTATTCACACTGTCCTCTCCTGCACACAAAGTCTAGTGTTATCAGCATTTTTTTTTTATAACTTAAAAGATAACCCTGAGCTTTGCTGTAGTGGTGACATCTTATCAAATTTCTCAGTAGGCCTCTCCATGGCCATAAACAGAAACTGGCAAACAACTGGGTCAGAACACACTGAGGCAAGGGAGGCTTTGGAGGACTCGAAAGGCCACTCTCTGTGTGTATGTGTATATATATATATATATACACACACACACACACACACACACACACACACACACACACACACACAAGGAAGAGCAGAAGCACGTGGGACTTATGAGGCTGGGAGTTATGGCCCATGGCCATGCTGTAGGAACGTATCCATCCTGAATTCCATTTCTTAGCAGGCCCTCCAGAGACTCCAGTCTTCTGCCCAAGAGAGAGCTTGCTACCCGCAGCCAAAGTTACTTTTCTGGACAGATCCCTCCTGGCTACAGTGACTGACTGACAGGGGCAGAAGCCCTTGGGAAAGCGTTGGCTGTGTGGGATACGGGGGTTGTCCGGCTGTAAAGCAATGGCAGTGGTGGGATGTGGGATCGTCCTTCCGGAGACTACTTGGAGGCAGAGGCTGCAGAGGCCAAAGGATTTCCTCAGCAGGTGATAAGCCTGGGGCTGCAGTGTATGATCTGCTGTAAATTAGTGGGGATTAGTGGTTGAACCTCAGACCAGTTGCTCCAGCCAGGGATCTTACTCCTTGGCTGTAAAATGGGGTGTTTGGATGGAAGGACTGAGTCATATACCTCCATTCCTATGCTTAATTTCTGTTTGTAACCTGTGTTGGAAAAGGGAAAGAAGTCACCTACTTTTAACATTAAACAGAAGGTGGCTGGATAGCACAGATTGGCAGGAGGATTAAGAGTGTTTATGTTCGAGTCAGAGAGACTGCTCAGTGGTTAGAGCACTGACTGCTCTGCTCTCCCAGAGGTCCTGAGTTTAAATCCCAGCAACCACATGGTGACTCACAACCATCTATAATAGGATCCGATGCCCTCTTCTGGTGTGTCTGAAGACAGCTACAGTGAACTTATATATAATAAATCTTTTTTAAAAAGTGTTTATGTTCAGAGCTCACCAAGCCCAGCCCCTGCGCAGAGACAGAACACATTAGGCTCTCTGCCCTGCTTAGTGGTTCTTTACATCATTGGACAAATGGGCTGAAAGTTGATGGCTCAGAATCCCAAGGCCTATAGTCTCACCATGAGAGAGGGAGAAGACAAGACCTTCCCGGTACCAGCATCCCCACACGCTCCCTGAAGGAGCACATGGCTAGGGAGGTCTCCCTTTCTTCCCAGAGAACCCATACATAGGATGAGCTCTCAGCCTCTGGCTCAGGATATATTCTGCACTCCTTCTTCCTTCACAGGAAGATGCAGGCATTGATTGGGGAGTTTGTGGACAACACTTTCTCAGGATTTTTTTTTTTTTTTTTTTTTTTTTTTTTTTTTTTTTTTTTTTTTTTTTGAGGGAGCTGGCTGTCAGCAGAAAATCCAATTACCCCCCACCTCTCAGCCTCGACTACTGGGAGGGTAGGCCTGCCTTCTTGGGATTCAGTGGTAGACAGGGGGTCCAGCTACCCCAGTAAGCTTCAGTCAGGTTTACTGTGATCCTCAACCCCACCCATTAATCTCTTGCTTCCTTGCTCAGTCCCGTGTTTCTCATTTAATGTGCATCGGTTTGCTAAGAAACACGCTGGGATATCTTCTCAGATTTCCTGGTAGAGCAAACAGAGCATAGCCCTGCCCCAAGCATCTCCATTTCTAGCACATTTCTAGGTGAGACCAGGGCTCCTTCCCGAGGAACTACACTGGAGACCTGGAAGCACTTGTTTGAAAGGAGGAGTTGTATTTATTGTTCTCCTCAGACACTGCAAGAACCAAATGTTCTCCAGGCTGAGTCAGCTGGGTGGCATTTGCTAAACAGGGGCCAGTGAACATTCCTTGGTCAGCATGAGTAACTTACAAATCAATGTCCTCTCTGCCCATGGCCTTGGGGACAAACAAGTGGCTCTGCATCACGCTCACTTCAGACTGGGTAGAACACAAGATAAATGGTTGATGGCTGTACTTCTACCCTGGAATGATGATTTAAGTTCAGGATCCCATTTTCTCTCAATAAAACCAGAGAGAGAGAGACAGAGAGACCAAGACAGAGACAGAGACAGAGACAGAGAGAGCCCGGTGCACAGATAAACAAGTACACAGCCTGGTTTCTCAGCAAGGGTAGGAGAAAGTGAGTTGCATGATTCAGCTTTTCACAGAATTGTAAAGGTCAGACATCCACAGATCAGGAGACAACGTGACATGTCCTCATAATGGGAATGCATCTGAGGGACTGAAGAGGGGACACCGACAGGCATTTCCCATAGCCCGACCTTGCCTGAAATGGGTGTCGCCCCTGGTACATTTCACAGACTGCGATTCATGTGACTAGAGTTAATCTGCATACACTCTCCATCGCCTGGCTTTGCTCAACCAACACAAGAATCCCTTCGTATGCTTCTCCTCCCTTTGGCTTCTGTGACAACCATATCAAGTGTTTCTCCATCCTTTACTGTCAAGGCAGCTAGATGCCAAGAAGCTGCCTAATGTCACAGCCCAGCATGGCTTCCTAGCCAAGCCTCTGTCTTCCTGCAGTTCTTCCTGCAATCTGGTCCACCCCAGTGGAAATGCCTCCCGTCAGCCATCCCATTTGTATTACAGAAAGGCTCCATACGTTGCCTTCAATAGTCTACCAACAGCCTCAGATGCCCTTCTTCCTGGGCACTGTGAGGGTCATGAGTTTCCATCGGGGACTCTCTGGTGAGGGGCTGTGCTGGCTAGTTTTGTCAACTTGATGAAAGATAGTCATCCGAGAGGGCGGAGCCTCAATTGAAAAAATGCCCCCATAAGATCTTTTTCTTAATTAGTGATTGATGTGGGAGAGCCCACCCCATTGTGAGTGCTGTCATTCTTGGGCTGTAAGTTCTGGGTTCTATTAAGCAGGCTGAGTAAGCCAAGTGGAGTAAGCCAGCAAACAGCACCCTCCCACAGCCTCTGCATCAGCTTCTACCTCTAGGTTCCTGCCTAGTTTGAGTTCCTGAACTCATTTCCTTCAGTGATGGGCAATGATATGAGAGTGTAAGCCAGATAACCCTTTCCTCCCCAACTTGCTAATGGTGTTTTATTGCAGGAATAGAAATTCTAAGAGGACATCAGTCTATCTCTTGTATTAGATTATATGACATGGGTACTTGACAAAAGAAGTTTGATTTATGAATCTGATTATCCAAAAATTCTGGCTCTGTGGTCCTGGTGAGGGCTGGGGTGCTCATTGTATCACAAGTGAAGAAACAGAAGGGGATTTGGCTCAGTGAGGAAGGGCTGGGAGCAGGCTCACTTTCTACATTTTCTGATTCTATAGGAACGGAAACAACCCTTCTAAGGATAACGCCCTGTGACCTCACCACTTTGTATTAAGTCCTACCCCTTAAAAGTCACATTAGCTTCATGTTATCAAGTAGGGACTAAGGTTCCATCACCGGAAACTCATCATAACCAAACCACAGCACGAGCTGTGTCCTGATGTCCATCTAGACTTAGCTCTTGAGGGCCAGGGAATAGCATCCCTGTGCTGGACATGTCAGTGCTCATACCTCTAGTCCCATGGGTACCAGGGGACACAACGTGATTGTTAGAACTGGGTGGGACTGGCATCCAGGAAGAAAACCAGAAGTGCCACAAAACACTGCCCAATGTGTAAGGGACTTCTGTATGAAGCCTTAAATATCCACTCATGGCTGTCACCTACTTCTTCCCTTCACCAGTCTGTACGTGGGTGTGCCATTGCTTTACAGAGAGGTTGAAATGGCAGGGCTGGACGGTAGGCTATGGCTTACACGCCTGGCTTCTTCAAGGGGGCCAAGTGACTAGCTGGACTAAAGTACAGCAGTGGCCAGGTGAGGGCGAAGGGATTTGTGATGTTCTCAGAAGATAGCATCAGTGGGGCTCATCACCCCAGGAGTCCTCCCTCCCTCCACAAGATACTCTCTGGACCAGAGGCTGCCCCGGAGAGGAACCAGTGGTGCCCAAACATCCTGAGCCCTACACATTGTCATCACTGAATTGAAGATCCACGAGGTGGGAAATGATTCCATCTTCAATGGAAGGCATAGCCAAGCTCCAAGATCAAAGTCGTTCACATGGGGCACTACTCCAAAGCTCATTGCTCCAGACTCTTCCCAGGGGGTCTATCACAGTCTGTTACCATAGAGACTTCTTGCTCTTGTGAGAGAGATGGACAATCTTTCAAAGCCAGTTACTCCCTGTCTTCCTACAGTTCCTGGCAGCTAGCTTATCCTAATAGCCCCGGCTATTGGTTGAGCTCTCTCCCAGAGGCAGTGAAGGATGCCCTCACCTTTGCAGCTGCCTCTGAACTGGGGGATGGCAAAGGACCAGGGCCAGGTGCTTTGTTTTCAACAAATTCAGGGGACATATCTTGATTGTTAGGATCCTCGGTTGTTAGGACTAGGAGGAACTGACACCCAATGTGTAAGGGACTTCTGTATGTAGCCTTAAATTGCTGTTTTATGACACTTCTCTTTCATGCATTGATGAGTACTGATGTGATAAGTATTAACTCAGTGTATATTAACATTTGTCTTCAGACAGGCTTGGACCCGAGAAAAAGAAAGCACTAGGTCTAGTTAGCACTTCAATCCACTTCTGCCCTTTGGGCTCAGGTAGACCTGGGAAGGCTGAGAGTCTCTCCCACAAGGTGTTGCTTTTGATTTATTGCTTTTGGGTATGTTGGAGTCTCTGGCAATTATGAGCATCAGTGTGTGCAGCCTGGCCAGAGCATAGTCCGAGACTGCAGGTTCTCAGCTCATATGTGGATAATTAAGTGGAAGAAGGCACAGATGAGCAGCTGACATTGGCCAATGGAAAGTACCAATGTTAGGGACAACAGTGGAGGAAAAGCAAAGGTCTGCAAAGTGACAGAGGAGGAAAATCCCACTAGAACTTAACCAGAACACAGAAGTAGGATATTTCCACTGACCAAAAATGATCATAAAATTGGGTCAGGAAGACAAGCTCTGGAGAACAGCAGGGACCTGGCCCCCATTTCAAGACTCATGAGCAGGGCCAGGTGGCACTGCTGCCCTTGAGTTTTCCTCCTTCTCATGTACTAGAAACAGGAAAGAGGTGTCAATGCCATTTTACAAGCAGATTTGAGGAAACTCAGCCGATCTGTTTGATTCAGCATTGTGCGTGCGTGTGTGCGTGCGTGTGCGTGTGTCTGTCATACTAACTTGTGCAAGATCTACTGGGGCATGTGAGGTTCCCTTATTATCTCTACCTGCCCTCTCTCCCAACCTCTGAAAGAAAGGAAACATTTTCTATAGTGAGCTAGGTTTTGGAGCCTCAACTATCAACAAAATAAAACTTAACTATTATTTGTTTGATCCGCTTGTTTCTCTTTTTTTAATACTTATGGTGTTAAGATATTGATGGTGTTGCTTTTAGACTCCAGTTTAACTTAGAAGAGACCTTGAAGGATGCATACGGAGCCTGTTTAGAGGTCACATGTATCAGTCCACCAAGCTGGTTTCCCACCTTAGTCCATACTGCCTCATGAAGAGAAGCCCGCTCAATACATTTTACCGCCTGCTGGCCTTCACCAGAACTAGCACACGGACACTAACTAGCCTTCCTGTAAACTCAGTGGATAAGGTCTCTATCCACAACCAATCTTGGCTAAACAACTAGACACTTCAGCCTCACCAGAAATAAAGCATCTTAGAGACTAAGAAAGAAAACGCTCTCACCATGTGTTGAGTCATAACTAGTTGTTTTTGACATTTAATTTCAGTTTAATAGGAATTAATTGTGGCTCTAACATTTACATCAATGTTGAACATGTGCACAACTTCCAGAGTAGCCCAATATCATTAACCAGAGTCGGGGAAAGCCAGGGGAACAGAGAAGGAAATGCTTTGTTTATTTAGCATCTATGCCGTCATATGAGGTCTATTCTTTTTTTCACGTAACAACCTGCCACAGGAAAAATGGGTATGTTAGTATTTTCCCCTCTATGGCAGTCATACAGCCATTTCCACTGTTTTTGGAATTGTAAAACTCCTATTACAGAAACATACAGAGATAAACAGAATAATATGTTTATAAAGTGGTTGCTCTAAATATAGTCATTCCCTTATTTTTCCTGTAAGAAAATCTTGGAGGATGAATAAGGAAATTCTCTAGCAGCAAACAGCTACACAGTTGGGAGGAACAGGAGGCCTGACAGCGAGGATGCACCCTGTCTGCAGTATGTGACCATTTGTGAGTATTTCATTGAAGGCTGAAAACTTAGAATTAAAAAACCCCAGAGGAGATATATATATATGCACACACACATACATATACAAATGCATGTGCTTATACCTTACAAAACAACCACTGTACTTCTTTTTCTTAAAGACATGAGCTGCTTTAGAAAGAAGTGGTAAAAGCTTTTCTGGGAAACATCTTGTTCACCTGAAATACCTGGACAGGAAGTTCAGTACATGGATTAAGAAATGAAACTTTACAGGCTTATAAGGATTGAAAACATGCATAGACATTTCCTACTGCCAAATGGTCAGAACCCGAAATTATGTGCAAGTCTGAAGGACTGAGGACCCTGGGGGAAAGCCTTGTGTAGATACGACAGGGTTATAACATCGATGACAGGCAGGAAGTGAGAGGGTGTAACAGACACAACATCAATACTGCTAGAGCCAGGACTGCCCTCCAGGTTTTCAAAGAAAGTGAAACTACTTAAGTGGGTGGTGGTTTTCGTAGCTATTTAACAATCCTGTAAAGATAGTGTTATTGCTGAGATACCGTGAACGAAGCAGTGTGAATGCGCGTGCTGTGTACCTTACGGTGATCATGAGAACACCGCCCTGTGGCAGTCCCTAAGGTAGCTAAAAACCACAGTGAACATCTACACAGAGAAAGAAGACAGACGTGTTTCTTACAAATATACTCATTGGACTAGTCAGTTTTAAACATTACAGAAAAATCTGAAACTGTGAAGTTACAGTATGTTAATCTTTAAAAACACTTGTAAAGAAGGATAAGTCTGTTAAGTATCAGAAGACAAAAAGGAACAGAAAAAATGTAACTGACAAATGCAATCTTGGAAAAATGTGGCTAATTATAGACTGAGTTTTAAAAGAGATTGGTTTTGGGCCCATAAGGCCACTAAGAAACAAAAGATAAAAGATTCCTATTTAAAAATAAGAACTTAAGCAAAATTCACAATACTGATATCCTGGTTTTTTTTGGGTGGGGATGGCTAGACAAGTAACATCTCAAGTGGTGGGCACGAGGAACTTGATATGACTGTCGATGTCGCACAGCTGTCTTCTGAAGGACAGCAGTGACTATCTTACTTCCTCTAGATGGCTGCAGCGATATGCTATTGTTGATTAGATTAACATGCACAAGAATTTACTGCTTAATACGTCTGCCTTTCTTCCCTCATGAACAGGGCTGAGGAATGGCTCACAGGTAAAAGCTAGCTTGTTGCTTGTTTCTGTAAATAAAGTTGTATTGAAAAGGTCACATTTTCACCTCTACACTAACTGAGGCTTTCACACTGTAAAGGGAAGGTATGCAGTAAAGAGACTATCTGCTTCTCCGAGAAGCCCGAATTCTTTACTAGCACATCCTACAGAGAGAGGTGCAGGCACACCCCTCAAGTTTTCCTCCTGGAGCATCTAGAACACATGCTTCTTCCCTTTCACAGGTACCAGGCCCCTCGAATTCTGATATGTGGAGGACTCCATATTCTAGGCTGATTCTGTTATTGGTGTGTATCCTGAGACTTTCACATCACAGCTGGGAGTCCATTTCTAATATATTTGGAACACAATCATTATATCCAGCTTAATGTCAGGCATTCTCTAAGAATTAGACGTTGATAAAATGGAAGAGCCATCTGGCAACAGACAGACTAGAAAACTGTACCTGTTATTATCTTGAATAAGGAATAAGGGTAGTAAAAGGAGCAAAAACCAAATACACTTTAGAGTAAATCCCAGTAAGTCAGGGAAAAAGGTTTCAGTATTCAAACACAGAAAAGCAAACAGACACATCAATACGTGTGTGCATGTGTACACACATGTGTGTGCTTGCTCACATACACAGTCATACTTACATCTATTACAAACTAAAAAATACAACATAAAGTATATTTGTTTTATAAATATATTACTGTCTATATACATATAGATACATCCATAAAAGACATGTTAAATAATTATTTGTATAATCAATACTACTTTTGTGTATTTAAAAGTTACACATTCTATTAAAATTATCAAAATAATCTTTAAAAATACCAAGAATAAAACCAAGTGTTTCTTTCCATGTAAGTGGTTCTGAATCTTGTTGGTCAAACAGACCCTAGACTTGGTCATTCACAACTTAAAGACACAGTTCAATCAGGAAAATGTTATCCATTAAAAGACAACCCCATATTTTTTAATACTTCATAACAAATGTAAATATATAAAACACCCTCTTTAGGTAATTACATATTTTCATAAAAACAAAAATTCAAGTTACCACCAGTGTCAAATATTTTACACTGGTGGTCATTACTCTCACTGTTTGGGTCAGTGACAAACTCCCATTAGGATAACAAGACTGAAATGTCTGTATTACATGCAAGAAAAGAGGAAATTCTGAGGGCCATTTTGGCCAGTTAGGAACTATTCCCTCTGGACTAAGACACAGGGACAACAAGCTGCTATTACTGCATAAAGTACAGTTGACTGTCTATTATTCAGGGGCAGAATATTCCAGTCTGAGTCCTTTTAAATCAGCTGACCAATTCTGACTTTTTACTACTCATTAGCACACCCTTTATTTATTTATTTTTAGCTAGTCTGGTAAATAGAAATTAGAGATTGGGAAGAGATATTACAGCTAAAATGAAGGTTTATGATCAGCTATAAATTTCATAATGGACTCCTTTTACTTATTACCTGAGATTTTTTTTTTTTTTTTGAGAAACTGATGTAGCTAAAAATCTGCCAACTTTATTAATGTCTGAAAGCAGCGTTGGTGCTTCAACAAAGGGGACAGACAGACTGCCTTCTTGTCATAAGAAAACCTTTTCTTAGCACACAGCCAAATGGCACTGAAAAATGCAGGAATGGGTGGGTCGAGCTACCCACTCCATGACATACACTGGCAATTATATTAAAGGTGAAAAAGAGGGCAACTTCAGCTAAAAACATAAGAAGGCCAAATTTTAAGTCATATCCTTTTTACCAAAGCTCTCACCTAAATCATTTTAGCCAAGTGTGCCCATTTCTAAACAATCACAGTGCTAATATGAAGCAAAAGTGACATGTTCATTTGAAGTGACTTCCTAACCTAGTCTCACAATGTGACTGGGTAAACGGGGTATGAGGAACCCCACATTTCCAACCCTGTTTTTGGCATTCACTCAGCCTCCACATTTCTACTTGTCCTTCAGATAATGACCTACAGAATCAAGGACAGTTTCACAAGTCGGCTGTGTCACTCTCAGACCTGCAGCACTCTGGGTAAAGATGTGTGCTATGCTCACTCAAACACAACAGCAGTGACTGTAGAACATCACTTTCCTGAATTAAGTTTGCTGAACATGGTTCAGATTATTGGATATGCTAATATGCACAATGCCGTTTAGAAGCATTTACTGTGTACCCAAATCCTACTCCATGCAACACACAGTGTCACACAAGTAGTGAAAATGTTATCCTAGTCGAAGATGCTTGGACATTATTTTCAGGCAGCATTTTACCTTTATTTTAAGTTCACACTAGGTAAGTTTTAGGAAAAAAATGCCAATAAATTTATTTAATTAATATATTGTAATATATAAAACTAAGACAGACACCTTTATTTACCTTAATTGTTACTTTTATTTTCTATCCTATTCTAGACTTCAATTTTTCTTTAAAATTTTGTATTTAAATAAGGGATAAAATGTTGCCCAAAAGTCTAATTATAGTTACACATTTGTGTTTTTAACTAGATCTACAAATCAAAATAGTTCTTATTGTTAAAAAGATACAATTTGTATCAACAGTAAAAGGTACTTTCTGGTTTTCAGGGCTTTGCCTCTCTCAGACTGCAGGAGCATCTAGACCAGAGCATCCAAGCTGACTACAGGGGCAGCACTGGACTCGTCCTTGCAACAAGTAAAATCAGAGGCAGTTTCTGTCCACACAACACTGTCTACATTCCCCATAAATCCATCTTCCGATGCTCAGAAAGGTCACTACAGCAAGCAAAACCCATGACTTTACAACCAGAAATATCCCTTACTAATACTAGAACAGACTTTAGTCTGTATCTGAAACTACACTATTTGTGGCAAGAGTCTGGCCTTAATAATATAACACCCCCCCCCCCAAAAAAAACTACCTCCAGGAAAATGGAAAATATACAATATCTTACAAAACTTTAAGTTAGCATTTACAGGACCTCTGTAGCCGTTTCTATAGTGCAGCATCAGTAAATGCTACATATCCTCAACACATCAGACCACCTCAGGCCAGCCTCAATAAATACCAGGAAAGCTAGAGTGTATTAAATATAAAAGTTGCATTGAGAATACTTGGATTCATTAAAAACAGGCAAGTACCGAGAAAGGGTTATTCGCCCAGTACTGTGCCTCCCTCCCATGAAAAGCCAGAGTAAAAATACATGTTAATGGGAATCGAGGATTTCACTCCCATTCCTACTGTCAAAAAGCACATTTTAGCTGAAAAGCAAAGCTTTAACCTGTAATAGTTACAGCTTTTGCCTTATTCATAAAAAAGAAAACGGAAACATTTTTTCCATTGATTGCATCTGCTTTCCTTTAAACTGACCATTTAAAATAACTAATTTTCTTACCAGGAAACATCCAAACAAAAATAAAATAATAAAAAGTGCCATACTGGGAATCATTCTAATATGTACTATTACCATTTTAACATAACTGGAAACTTACATTTTTTAAATATAAAGTCAGTGCTGTAGTATATCTTTGTTTCTATAAATAATGATTATAGCACAAAGAAGCCCACATTCCCCAAATAAAAATAACTTAAAAAGCTGTAAAGGATTCTAGTCCAGCCTGACTTGAGGAAATGGTTGGCTAGGTCTAGTCAGTACCTCCACGTTCTGAAGGCACTGCAATTGCTTGCAGTTGACAGACAAACACCAAGTTAATACGACAGGAAACAAGGATAAAAAGTGCTGCATATAAACCCCTGATGCACCAAAGAGGAATATCAAAGATCACAGATACATCTATTAAATCAAACTGGAGAAACTTCCAGCCAAGTGTATAGCTTTAAAAAGGAAATGTTCAAAAAAAAAAAAAAAGTTTGAATGTAAAGCAATCCCGTGATAAGTCCGCCAAGTGGGTTCCATACAGATTCCATGATACAGTATTTCACATAAATGGATACTATATAACCTCCCTGCCCAGAAGGAGATCACATGTGCTATTGTAGCAAACCTCCCTCAGCAACTGAGCTGAACAAAAAAAACCACTCAACACCACAAAGATGCATCATCTTTTCAATAACCCAGCTGTGATTTCTCCACTAAGATGGCTGCGGCAAGCTGCTGGGCATCTGTCATGTGAGGATTCCTTTTCATGACAAGCCTCACAAGGTCAGGGGGGAAGATGTTGCACAAGTTGATATAAATCTTCTCTCGGTTGTCCTGGTACCTAGGAGGATCATGTGGCATGCCGCAGTAGGGGATTCTCCAGGTGGGCTCCTGCTGCTCAGGCAGGCTCTGGAAGGTGATGGACTCATAGCACGGGGGTGTGGAATTATCGGGTAAGGAGTAAGTCTGCCGATAGCCATATGCATCCATCCCATAGCCTGGCCTATCCCAGCTTCCCAGGCCTTCCTGGCGAGAATAAGGCTTCCTTTGTCTTGAAGGAGAACTATCATAGAGTCGAGAATCAGAAATGCTGTCTATTCTCGTGGCCACTAAGGACCTCCCCAGGTGTGGTGCCTTAGAGTGTGCTGAACTCGGTGGAGAGGGGTAATCGCCAGGACAGCTGGAGCGGGCACCCACGGCGGGGTGCTGCAGATGCATAGCCAAGTGTGGAAGAGGACGCTTAGGATGGAACTTTGGTTCTTCATGACTGTAACTCTGAACTCTGGTTAAGGGATCGTGGAAATTCTGCAGGAAGGGCTGGGAATTAAGGCGGCTGTGAGGGTGCATGTGTTGACACTTGAGATTCTCTTCCAGCTGTGGGTCAGGAGAGCTGACATAGGACCGCTCATTGTAGCCCACGTAGGAGTCGCTGCTCCCACAGCTCATGCTCCCTTCACTGCTGCAGTCTGAAGCCACAGAATTCACTCTATAATCGGTGTCCAACGAGAACCGCCTTTCAGGACTTCGGGGGCCTGAGATACTCAGATTGGAATATGCATTCAACATGGAATAATATCCGACATCAACAGGGGAGTCACATTTTGGATACTGTTCATAAGGCATTGGCGTTCCATGGTTTTTGGTTGCCATCATCATTGGAGGGTATTGTCCCTGTGGTCTTTGATCCTGAGGTGGGAAATGAACTCCAGATGGAAGGCCATTGCTTAAAGATGTAGTGCTTTGGGGTTTTGCAGTAGAAGTGGCTGGGATACTAACTAAGGAAGGTACAGACCTGGTTTCCAATTTGTTTTTGGTGGGAAGCTTTTCCTCTATGTCTTGGTAGACATGAGTCCTTATGCTTGGGTCTGACTGCCTCTTTGGAGCACCCCGCTTAACATCCGACGTGCTATCAGCCTTGGTGCTGCAAGGGACACTGTTGCTTTTCACCAGTCCCCCTTCGTTTGTAGTTTTGGCTGCTGTGTTCCTAGACATGGCTCGAAGCTCGTCCGCCACTGAGCGCTGGGGCTGGCTGCCCCTCTCCGGGTGGTAGTACTTGCACTTGTGCCCGTATGTGCACTTCTTCCCTACGGAGACAGAGCCAGTCAGTCAGGCAAAGCGGCACACCATGTGTAACACAGCAGACATAGGAGCTGGGCTATGTCTCAGTGCGTTCCCCACTCTCTTCCGCCTTCTTGCTTACTAGGAAGAACACTGAGGAGGCTCTCAGTTGACCTCTCAGATCATACCTGCCTCTCTTCCAGGTCTTTACAACTGGGTGGGAAAGTCTGCTACGAAGAGCAACTTACTGCAGTAACACACCAAAGCTACACTTATCTGATTCATACCTACATACAAGAATTCCTAATTTTTATTCCCATAAAAAGTAACTCAGACAGAAGTAGCAATGTTTTCACTGTGAGAAATCCTACATTGAACCCAAAGAGGTAAAAACAATTAAGGCTAGCACACTTCATTAGATTTACTTATAATCAGAAGAAGCACACAGTCTATGTAACACGTGAGGCTTCAGTGTTAATCAACACACTGCACTCTAAAGGCTCATGCAAGTATCCATAAGGACAGTTACCATAGGGACAAGGCTGCTTTTTGTGCTCAGGAACAATGGGTTTCTTCCTCAGAAAATTATCCAGACTTGGGCCATGTCTGCCAAGAGGGTCATCTGGGGGCATGAACCTGTCACAGAGATAACAATAAAGAATGACACACAAAAAGAAAGTTAATTTAATTCTAAAGATATAAATATTCTTTTATTCTATTTTCCTTTGAAATTTTATTCCAAACTTTAAGGCACGTTCTCCTATAACATTCAGTTTTCACCTCAACTTGCATCTGTTTTAACTTAAATAACTTTTGTCACAGCATGTCCTACCATTTTCCCCCTTCCTCTCAGTCTTGGGATGTTTGAAAGGATTAGAGTTCTAATGGCCAGGTCTGTCGAGGGCAGGCAGGGCAGGGAGAGAAGGAGAGCAGTTGAGAAGGGAGGGGCAGCAAGGAGGCAGACGTGCCTCACACAGCACTGCATTTCCAAGTACAAATCCATTTACAGATCAATAAATAATTGTAGTTCAGAGGAATGAAGTCACTTTGTATCTGACATCCAAAGTCCAGCCTCAGTTGTACCCAACTCTGAAGTCTGCTCTTCCCACTGTAGCAGCAATGGCTTCTCAGCTGGGTGCAGAGGTGGAGGGAGCCTATGATCCCAGCTGCCTGAGGCTGTGGGAGGAGGGCGGGACTCTTAGACTTGGCAGAGGGGAAGAGCTTAAGGGGAGAGGATTGCATTCAAGCTTCCTAAACTATAGAAGGAGTTTGTGGCCAATCTGAGTGAGTTAATAACAAACAAAAGTGTTGAGGCTGTAATTGAGTGTAGCAGAATGATCGCCTATCATGCAAATGTGAGGTCCTGGCTTTGATCTTTACTACTAAACGCAGGAACTAAATCTATGGACATAATCCAGTCATTGGATTGACTATTAAACAGAGGAAAGAAAAATTCATACATCACACACAGAAATAAATTTGGATACTTGTTACATCTTTGTAACATATTTGTTTGAAATAAGCCCACGTGTTTACCTGCAAAATGTGAATATGAGTAATATAAAAATTCAAAGAGGAACAATCAAAATGGCTAAAGGAAACACTTAATAGTGTTACTATGACAAAAAAATTCAGTAAAACCACTAGTGGCTAGAGCTGCAGGCCAGTGGTACAGCATATGACTAACCTGAGGCATCCCAGCATTGCTAGATAAAAATACTCCCCATGCTTACTCATGTTTCCATGGCTCTGTTTCCTTTTCAGAGTCTCACTATGTAGTCCAGGTGGTCTTGAACTTGTAACTCTCCTGTCTCAGCCTATGCAGTGCTGAGACCACACGCCTGTGCCTACCCTCACTTGGCACATTTCTCGGGAGTCTTCCTAGAAGTATTAGCAGTCAACAGCTAGCAGCTCTGCAGCTCCCTGGGTCTCTCTACCTTGGGCTTAGTCACCTCAGAATCCCTGTAATTCTAAATATAGAAATTATCTTATTTGGCTTTTGTTTTTTCCTCACTTATATGTTCTAAAAAATAACTCTAAGGCTGAGAGTATAAAGTATATTTTTGAAGCTTTTGCTAAACTGTACAAGAAGTTTCATGCATTGAAATGTTTTAAGTCTGCTTATATTTCTGTGCATGGGTGTTTGGCCTGCAAGTGTCTTGCAGCATTTGTATGACTGTTCAATGAGGTCAGAAAAAGTGTTGGGTACCCTGGACCTAGAATTACAGATGGTTGTGAGCTGCCATGTGGAAGTTGAGAATTCAACCTAGGTCCTCTAGAAAAGCAGTGTTCTTAACTGCAAAGCCATCTCTCTGGCCCTTTATGTATTTTTAATAGAACAAGTGTTCAGATTTGTGTGAAATAATCAGGTGAGAAAAATAAACAAAGGCAAATATCTTCTCGTAACTTGTGAGTGTTTACGTCAATTGTCCTTTTACTAACCTGAAGTCTGCAGCCATGACCACCGTCTTCCCTCATAAAAAACATTTAAAATGTGTGTGTGTTTAGCTATTGTGGTCTAAGTGGACTTGACAGGCATTTTTTGGGGGGACGGGGGTCAGGGGATAGATGTTTCTGTCAGTCAGGTCCGTGAAACAGAGTCTAAGAACCCCCAGAGAAAGGCACAAAGCTCTCGCTGGCCCTTCCATAGTACAAGTGTTCGGTTTTTGGTTCCCATCAGGATTAATGGGAAACTGGTGGTCAAAAGAAACCTGTCTCAGATTAGGTGAGTGACAAAATGGGAAGGACATTACTGCAGCTGCTGGAGACAATTGGCTTACTTACTTGTCATTGACAAAGGAATACATCAATAGCCGTTCATCTATGAACTTCTTCCACTCTGGCTTTTCATTTGCCAAATCTCTGTAGTTATCATTGGACACAATTATACCATCAGACTCAAAAGCCAGCTTCACGATGAACCTGTCGTCATAGCACACCACGCGCCTGCCCTGGACACGCCGCGATGGTGTGAATACCAGGATTTTTTCCTTCTCTAGTTTACGTAAAATTTCCTGATCTGCAATAAGAAAAGGGTGGAATTTCAGGAGTAAATACATAAATACATGATGACTTTCATATGATCAGAGATTTTTTAAATTAAAAATATTTATTTTATGTATATGAGTGTTTTGCTTGATGTAGGACTGTGTACCATGTGTGTCTGGTCCCCACAGAGGTCACCAGAGGTCATCTCTAACTGTAGTTAAAGATGGTTGTGAGCACCGTCAAGGTTTGTTGAAAGAACAAGTGCTCTTAAGCAATGAGTTCTCTCTCCAGTTCCCTGGTAAGGGTTTCTTTTTCTTTCTTTAATAGGAACTGGAGTGTATTGATTATGACTCTCAGTTGTCCGATGCAGCATAATCTAAACTCTCAACAAAAGAAATTTCTATTACTGAAATTTCGTAAAACCTTTTTTTTCAGTCTTGTTGAGGAGCCCAGGTAACATGACATGTTGTCTCCCAAAGTCTGAGACTGCTGATTTGTGTCCCCAGGCCCAGTTGTTGCCTTTCCATTTTAGTTTAATCCATCATACCCTACCTACTATTTATCAAGGTATTTTCAGGTACTTATGAAAAAATTAGGAAAGTAGAAGTATAAAGAAATAGGGAGAAATGAACATCCCATAAAAACATAACTTAGAGGTTATTTAACATTTCCCATATTTTCTTTAAGTCATTTTTTGTGAATTTTTCTACTGTTAATACATGTATATACACACATACTCCATAAATTTACACACACAGGTATATAATAAAGTCATTATGTTTCATATAATACTATATTCTCTAAAAAAAAATGTCTTTGGGCTGGGGAGATGGTTAAGTGGTTACAGTGCCTGGTGCACAAGCGTGAGTTAAATTTGCCAGCAGTTCAGATCCCTGGAATCCAGATCCCAATGCTGGAGAAACACAGTCAGACAGAAAGCAGTAGCTCACTGTCAGCCAATCTAGCCTCTAGACAATATACAAGGCAGAAAACAATAGAGGATATCCAGTGTGGACCCCTGGGGATGTGCAAGCAGGGGTGGGTGTTGGGATTTTGTAAATTCCATGGTTACCTAGCAACAGCCAGGTATGCTCCGCCCCAGTTACCTGACACTATAAAGGGGACGGACTGCTTACCCCCTCCTCTCTCTCAGTTGCTCTTTTGCTCTCTCTTACCCTTCTCTCTTCTCTTCTCTTACCCTTTCCCACTTTATCCTTCAGCTCCCCATTCCCCCCACCCATGTGCTCATGACTGGCCTCTACTTCCCTACTCTTCTCTCTTCTCTCCCTCTCCCTCTTTCTCTCTCTCTGCCCCTACTACCCTCTTAACTCCCCTCTCCATGCCCTGAATAAACTCTATTCCATACTATGCAGTTCTGTGGCTGGTCCCTCAGCAGGAAGAGATTCCCAGTATGGGTCCCCAGAGGTATCCCCATTTCCCCCAGGCCTCACCACACCTCCATGGAGCACATCCCTCCACTCTCTTCATCTTTTTTCCAACATTGGTGCTGAAACGCGGGATGTCTCTTTCCTTTTTTTATATACACATCAGTGGGAACACTTATATACAGACACAGACACACACACTTCTGCCTAAACACTGGATCATTGAAAAATGCTCTATTTATTGAACTATTCTTCTAGTGAATATACAAGTGGGTTTTTTTGTTTCTTCATTTCTATTGAAAATAATTGTATACTGAATTTTTGATTCTAGACTTTCACCTACATCTCTGCTTATTTTCTTGGGATTCACTCCTTAAGGGGAACTTGGAAATCTAAAAGCATAGTAATTCCTCCTCTTTCTTCATTGGGAAGGACTACAAGACAGCCCATCACAGTTACAAGTGAAGACACAGGCAATACAGAATACATAACTACACACACACACACACACACACACACACACACACACACACACATACACATACATACACATACACACCTATATATATTCCTCTACATACATGATAAAACCCAATTTGTAAGTTAACACAGCAAAATTAATTTACAAGAAAGTTTGTCTTAGTCTACAGCCGATGAACACCACAAACAAAAGCAACATGGGGAGAAAGGGTTTATTTCATTTACAGTTTATAGTCTCTGTTCCAGGGAAGTCATGGAGGAATGCTGCTTACTGGTTTGCTCCTTGTTCCTCAGAGTTTGCTCGACATGCTTGCATATAGCACCCTGACCACCAGCCCAGGGGTGGTACCTCAAGAACAAAGCATAAATCAAGGAAGTGCTTCACAGGCTTGCCGACAGGTCGATCTAGCTGAGGTATTGAGAGTCCCTCTTCCCAAATGACATAGCTGGTGTCAGGTTGGAATAGAATGAGCCAGCACAAAAATGAAACAATTATAACACTGTCCTGTCAAAAATGATGTTGAGCCTGACTTTTTAGAATATCTTATTGTACTACATGGCCTAGTAGCCTCAGCATAGACATTTCCTTCTTTATAAACTTGAAAACTTTTACCTTCATTTAATGGTGGTGCATTTTATACCTTTTTTTTTTTTTAATTTGGCTATGACCAGAATGCTAGAATAAACTTTCAGGCAGGGAGATGCTGGACAGAGAGAAGACTCCTTTCTTGGCTAGAACAGCGTAGGACAACACAGTATTTCATCTCGACTTAAAACACTACACAACTCTAAATTTACCGTGTTTATTTCTGAAAGCTTCCATTTAATAGTTCTGGATCACAGGAGACCTTGGCTGACTCAAATTTTAAAAACTTTGGATGGAGCATGAACTTCTCTATCGACAGTCTAAGAAAAAAATGCACGTGAGGTGGCTGTAGTGATTTATGCCTCCTGAGTGTAAAGGGAGCCTCCTCACGGCACTGAATACTATTCGACTCTTGTGTTCATTCGATGGATAAAAAGTAGGCTATTTACATTCCTGTGCTTTCTGACTACTGTGAGTTGTTTGCTTCAACCACCATTGTCAGAAACAGCTTTGTGTTTGTCAAGTTGTGTGAAGTTTTTATGTCATGGGTATAAATTCTTAGTGTACTTTTAAAATGTAATCAATAGGTAGTTAGTCTTAAGAAAGTCTATCAAAAGGTTAAAACTAAAATTTTGCTTTAATTACATCAATTTTTCCTTCATATCACTTCTAAAATTTCTAAATTTAGAAAGGCTGTTCCCTCCCTCCAACTCAAGGACTGTAATCTTTGAGGGCTTAATTCTGACAGCTAAGTCTTCAAGTATGTAAAAATTACTGTGGTAGGGCAAACGACAAGAATCTAAGCAAGTGTTTTTTTCTGGAGTTATTTCAATGTTTGGTTCTTTGTGCTGGATCACACCGGTATTCCGACTCTTCAGTTTACCCACCTACTCAGAGCCTGTATCCAGTGAGGTCATGGCCGCTCCAAGAAGATATGGCTGATGGGGAAAGTGTTTATCTATAGATATGAGGCATCTGGAAAGGTCCTATCTCTCTGAAATTAGCCTAGGCAGCTGTCAAGTTCTTATGGCCACGGGACATGAAAGGCTTGTTAAGACCCTGAGATATCTTATCCAGCCAAAAAGGAAGAAACTACCAGATCCCATTACTTTGTCACTTTTAAATGAATGACTTTGGAACAAACACATCCCC
Source organism: Micromys minutus (assembly GCF_963924665.1). NCBI lineage: Eukaryota > Metazoa > Chordata > Mammalia > Rodentia > Muridae > Micromys > Micromys minutus. Next base: position 43,363,039 of record NC_137985.1, read on the forward strand.
CTTAACTATTGTCATCGAACATTTGATCCAGTTATAGAGACTCACAGGCAGCATGAAATCCTCCTCCCTCCCGTATCAACAGAAGTTTGAAGGATCTATGTAAACAGAACTACAGAACTTCTTAGGGAGGGAGGAAGTGAGGGAGGGAGAGGATGAAGGAGACTGAGACAGATGTATAGACTATCACGCTTCCAATGAGAAAGATTATTTTAAGGTTTTCTTTTTATCTAATACCATTAAGGCATTATTAAAATAGAATATGGTGAGTAGGCAAATATTGTGAGAGGCTAAAGCCATGGGATCTGTCAGGTCCAAAAGGAACTGGGGACAAATGGCTATCTGTGGTGTTTATTAGCATACCAAAGCACACGCTGCCTACCACCCCACCACAGTCCCTGCAGCTCCTCTTCTCCTCACCTCATGCCCACCCTAAACTTGTCCACGTTATAGACTTTCCGTCCCCAGCTTCTCATTCCTACAGAATCATACAATTTCCACCATCTTGGTTACCTCTCTTTGCTCTCTCTTGTTTTGTGTTCTCTCTTCCACTTTCTCTCTCACCCTCCCATCCCCCAACATGGCCCTGATTGGCCTACTCCTTTCTTCAGTGCATTCTCCCAATTACTACAGAGCAAATGACAAAGCTAGAACAAATCTACTAAGTATGTCTTAGAAAGTCAGGATTTTATAAAATGCCATGTAAAAGTTTCCACATAAATGAACATATCCAACAAATGGCTGTGGTGGTTTAAAGGAGAATGGTCCCTGTGAGCTCATGTCTGAGTCACTCTCCCCAGTGGGGAACACCGGGAGGTGTGGCTCTTCTGGAGGAAGTGTGTCACAGGAAGAGGACTTTGCTGAGCTTTCAGCAGTTCCTGCTGCTGTCCACATTCCTCCTTGTGTCTTACAGAACAACAGAAAAGTGTCTACTACATATGGTATTTAGTTGTACAATCACAATATTTTCATACTGCCAAAGAATATTGCAGCCAGGACAATGGCAGTCACATAGACTGGGTAGACAGAAACAGATCAAGCGTCCCTAGACCTCAGCACTGCACGGCACCACAGCTGTGTGTGAGGAGTTCGCTTACCTGTGATAAGGGCGTCCGGTCGGGACTGTTCTTTTCTCCAAGCGGGAACAAAGACCGTGATATCTTTGTGGCCTCTTTCCAAAAACCAATCCACTGCCAATCTTATTCCTCGGCAAGAGAAGACTTCTTTGTTTCCATGGCTGAAAAATGTGTAGTTTAGCATACTTAAAGCACAGTGAGACCTAAACTCAAGTTCACAAACTGAAAGTCACATTTTAACAGTAAGAAACTTGAAATTTACTGTAAAGTGACACAACTGAGAAAAACTAAAGCAGTTGACTGTGTGGAAAAAAGAAAATGAAAATACTGTGGACAGTAAAGGAAAGTGAGTCTTAAATGTTAAGCTACTTTTGTTGTTGTTGTTGTTGATGATGATGGGGTAAATACAAAGTGCTCAACAGGAAAAATTTCACCAAAAATTAGAGAAACCTCTTACACAGACACATTCAGATACACAGGCACACATACATACACGTGTATACACACACTCAAGCCTACGTATCCTACCCTGAGTTGTGTTGGACAAGATGAATGATGGCTCAGGGCGCTCAGAGCTGCTGTTAGCATCGCCTGGTGCCAGGTCTGCTTATACCCTTTGTCCTAGCAGTCAGACGAGACACATTCTAATGTCTTTAAAGAAGAGCTTCCTGCTTCGGATGCACTGTTTGTTGCTTTCTTTTACAGTATAAACCCCGAAGGCTTCATTTCTCATATAGTTTTTCTTCTTGGAACAGAGGAAGGCATAGTAAAATAAGTAAATGCTTTGCTAACTTTTAGCATGTATCAGCTATTAGGCATGTTATTAGACTATCCTAGCTGGAAGCACTAGAACCTTCTAAAGTATGGAGATCAACTTAGAATAAATTAGCCATAAAATCTACTTGCTGTGAAGATGTTGAAGGCTATGCTGAAGTACAGCGTAGACTGCGTATTGCCCACAGCCTGTGTTAATGATCGACGACTAGGCTAGAGGAACAGATGTACTAAAATGTTCAGAGGATGAAGTAAGGCAGAGTCTGAGGCCACATTTTCTATGTAAGATGGGCTGCCTGACACCGACTAATACAACAGCAAAGTATACAATGGAAAGTAGGTTTCATACAAAATACTGACTGAAATTTCATCATTTCTCTGGAAAAAAATCTAGAAAAATCTGTTATCTCTGGAAAGAATATATGCAGCAAGTATTGCCAAATAAACCCAACTTGCTAAACCTTAACTGCATTGTTACTTTAATTTAATGGTTTGAGATCTGTTGTATTATGCTTTGCTGGTAATCTATCTTATCTGGCAATCTGAGAATCAACAATGTCATTGTATCTTGCAGTTCTCAAGGCGGGCCTGCGTAAGTAAGTTTTCTTTCTGGTGTTTCATTTGGCAAGAATTGTCACACTCACTCAAGAAAGTAAGATTATCAATAAAGAACTTACAAAATACCAAATAGACAGTAAATTATTTACAGTCATAGGACACAAATTCCAGAGGTGCCAGAAGAGGAAACTAGGTCCCAAGCACAGCTGGGCTAATGAAGACTATCTGTCACATTAGCCTCTGCTCTCCATCCATAGCTTCTTAGGGAGAAAACAGCCGAGAGAAGGACGGTTAGCCATAGGAAGGGCGAGCAGCGTACCCACATCTATGCCTAATTTTCTTCTCTAAGAAAAAAATAATTCTCTAGTTATGTAACTCCAGTGAAGTTTTCTGTTATTTGCCCTTGAACTAGGCATACTACAAACCAAAGAAAACTGGCATTGCTTTATTACTTCTAGGAGAAAATGTGACTTGTAGGCAAAACATTATTAGGGATCTAAGAGCTATTACAAAGAAGAACATACATAGAAAACTTCAGTAATTATAGATTCTGTCTCTAGATTAGTAAAATAGAACATAGAATTACTAGAAGAAACAAGCAAACTGCATTCATACTAACTGACACTTAAGAGACACGGAAGAAATCATCATTTGAATCCTGATTTAATGGACACATATAATCTTGTAATGATTAAGCAGGAGGACATCTTTTCAAGAGCACATGGGAGCTACATGACCAGTCACTTTACAGAAGAGGTGACCCAAATGACCAGTGCATATGAAATACTCAGTAGTAAAAATGTAAATTAAAAATAAAGCCAAAATGAGACACCACTTCACACCCATCAGATGGGTAAAAATAAAATCTGCAAACACCAGATGTTGCCAAGAATGTGTGAAAATAGGAACTCATACATTACAGGTGGGAATGTCAATTGATGTAACTATTTGAAAGAACAATTTGGCAATATTATAAAGTTGAAATCCTACTTTCTTTAAAACATAATAATTCTACACCCAGGTACACTAAACCCCTAGAGTAACCTAAAGCTGAATATAATGCAGTTAGCCATTGGCTTCTATCCTCTGACCAGTCTTATTTTTCAAGTAGACATAAACTAGTGTTCCTATCTTTGCAAGGGGATATAAAAAATAAATGGCAAGAGAAGGAAAGGGCTCCTAAGTTCCCACCCCTGAGCAGCTACTGACAGCTGATGGCTTCTTGTGAGGAAGAAGAGTCAGTTTCCTTTAAGGGTGTGGCTCCGGTAGGTCAACCATGCTCCAGTGGACGGTTCTACACTCTTCAGTATATGAGAAGCACAGACTGAACCCACTGGGTTAGTAGACACAAAAACGAACAAGAAACTAGAAGGGAGAAGAATATGGGGCTGGGCCTGGGGGGGGTGAACACAACAGAAATAAGGAGGGAGCCGAGGAAGCCCTGAGTGAAGGACTCCATAGCCTCAGACCCACGGGAAAACCGAAAGCCTTTTTTGGTGGTGGTGGTGGAGGTGTATCTGAATGCTGCTACTAACAGTGTATGTAGAAGAATTCTACCATAGCTGCCTTGCCTGATATTTACAGCCTGAAGACTGCTCCCCTACAGAGACTGCTCCTACTGAAGTTAGCTAAACCTGTCTCCTTGATTTAGTTGTATATCATAAACTCTGCCTCCTTGTTTATCTGTATGTAATAACCACACCTCCTTATTTAACTGTATGCAATAACCCTGCCTCACTGTTCAACTCTAGAACAAACACGCTGAGTTCTGGGGTAATATACTTTCTCTCTCCGAGAGCTCAGGCCCCCAGATCTTGCTTTTTTGTGTTTGTCTTTTTTTCAGTCTCTTGTGGCCCCTGGTCAAGTCCATCCCTGGAGCAGTGCTAGATGTGGCAAAAACATATTGTATGAAGTTGTCAAAGAATTAAGAAAAATGCAATAATAGAGAAGAATGGTCACTAAACAGTCCACAAAATACCTTTAGATAAAGTCCCTATCTATCAGCAACCAAGTCTCAGAATAACCCTAGTAACAAATGAGTCTGAACAGATGGCCACCAGGCGGCTCCAAATTGCAGATGGAACTTGGATAGTAAGGAGTATTGGGAGACGAACTAAGTTTCTTTACTGAGACATGTAGTAAGATATGACAACTCACGTGTGATGAACAGAAAGAACAGCTGAGGGGTTGCTGATGAAGAGACAAAACATTACGAAAAGCAAGATTTGGAAGTGAACTACAGCCACAGACAGAAGTCAACTGTTTGTTGATTACTAAAAGAGTACAGTTCTAATTCTACATGCAAAGAACAGAAAATTTACTATAGCTTTGTAAGCATTTATGAACTTTGTGTGTGCATTCAGAGTGTCTTCCCACTCAAGAAAAGCTGATCCTATATTTATAATTTAAATTTTCTTTATGTATCAATTTCTTTTTATTTTAATACCCCAGTAATAAGTATAGTTGATATCTTTTATGGTATAAACCTTACGTTAGGTGAACATTTATAGTCATGTTGGATTAAGGAGGATCATGAACAGTTACTAAGAGCATCTCTTCCCCAACTATTTTGGTTTAGTGGGATTGGATTTCCAGGAAAAATTCCAAACCCCCACTGTAAATTCTGAGTTTCTGTGGAGCAAAATGGGTAAGAGCTTAAGGTTACATTGGACTCAGTACTTGGTGGTTGGTCTGAAAAGCCCAAATGTCATTCTTATAAACAGTAGGTTCATTTTATTCTGTTGTGGAGCTGCATACTTAAGAGAATCCTACTTTGCAGTGGCCAGAGCTCATTTGAAGTAAACAAAGTAATGTATTTATAAAGATTCTTAGATAAACTTCATCCAAAACAAAACAAATTGTCTGTGTCTCTGGAAACTATTCTATTTCTCAGAGAACAGAAAGGACGAACTAGAGACTGAGTGAAGCAAACTGAGGAGGAGGACATTCAGGTTCTTGACCTGCTTCGATGCTGGTTCTTGATTCTATTCCTTATTGTCTCTGTTTGCCTCGTATGAGACCTAAAACAGTTGGGTGGATGCACAGACGTTTGCACTGGCTTTAGAGTGCATGGATGACTAGCCCTTCAACAGGAGAGAACTGCATCCTTACCAGATTATTCTCATATGAATTCATTCTCACAAAGCTGAACATTCAGAACACAGTTAGGAAAGAAGACAGGAGGAGGAAGGAATGTGGAGCCTGACACTGTAAATCAGAGACTGTTCAAGAGATGAAGATGCTGGCTGGCATGTGGTTTCCCTGGTAACCTGAACAAGAAGACCCACAAGGAGTCAAACACCAAGCAAGCCTAGTAGCCTGGAGCTCCAGGGACTCAAATGTCTTTTTTTTTTTCCTGAGACAAAGCCTCTGTATTATGTAGCACTGGCTGTACTAGAACTTACTCTGTAGAGGAGGATGGCCTGGAACTCACAGAGATCAGCCTCCCTTTGCCTTCTGAGTGCTCAGATTAAAGGCATGCCATCATGGCAGGCTCTCAAAAATCTTAATAACGATCCAAGACTATCATTAAGAGCTCACAGGTCTTATTTCCCAGATGACATTACTCACCATAAAAGTTAAATTTCCAGTACTCTGGAAAAACTTGTAAAAACTTAGCAAAGTGCTTTGTGGTATATTTTCAGCTTATAGCCCTATGCATAAAGATGCTGTATGCAGTGACTTTGCCTGACCAGTGGGACAGGAAAGGCAGAGGTAAAGAACAGCTCTCTTCATAGAGCTGTGCCATGATCCCAGAAAGCTATCCCCCACCACCCCTGCTGTGTCTGCCCCTGTGCTGACAGCAGCCCTGGAAACCCTTCTGTAGGAGGTAACCTGGGAGAAGCTGTAGTAGGTGCTACTCTATCCCTCAATGGGCTTGACCAGTGGTACACTGGGAACTGCTTCAAATGAATGAGGATGGACTTAGGAGCAGATTCAAACAGGCTCTTCTTTTCTACTTTGGGGAAACTAGTGAATTTTATGGACACTTATTGGAAATTCAAACCTAAATAAGAGGAGAAGAAAAACATGGAGCAAGATAAAGAAGGTAAAGGAACCTAAGTTGCAACCTTACCTGGTTGGTTAAAAGTCTGCATAGGGGATGCTGGGAAAATAGATGTAGCTCAGTTGGTAGAATACTTGCTTAGTATATATATGAAGCCCTGGTTTGATAATCAGAACCCCAAAAGAACACCCTAAAAGAAACACACATCTATACACACACATAACCAGGGAACAAACCCTTTTCTAGGGCTACTATCAAGAAGAGACTTTTAACAAAAAGTCAATAAGCCAAGATGACACAAAGCCTGGGCTTTGATAAGAGGAATGTCAGGAGGACACAGGGTACAGCTCAACCCTAAAGCGAGGCTGCTGTCAGATGACTCACCCTCCAGAAAGAGAGAGCAACTGACAGACGAGCAAGGCAACAATATAGCTAGAATGACGGACCTCAGAGCTGGGAAGGAAAGCACCTCATGCCTGCTGGTGCTTCTGCCTTTATCTGTTTCTGTCTTTCTCATGGACACTGAATTTAGAGGTTCTGCAATAAGAGAAAATAACTGGTCACTGCTCTTGACAGCCTTTTGTCTGTTCTTCCTTCTGAGGTCCCTACCAAGTTCTGTGGAGAACGACTGTTCTTCTCTTCCCTCTCACGGCCGTTACCCTGTGGGAAACAGACCTGCTGTGTCAAGCATGAACATCTACATTCTGGGGAAAAAGTCAACTGAATATGTGCTCATTTCACTAAGCGTGAAGACTGACAGTTTTCCGTACCACAGAACCCACTGTGACCAACACGGGATCACTGTGTTCCTTTACTACTGGCAAAAACACTATCCACTCATTTATCAGTCAGTGAGACTTCCTAAACAAATACACTAGAGTACATTACAGACCCTGTGCAGGAAAGGAAGATGAGATAAATTTGCAGATGAAGCTATGACTGAGCTACTGACTGTTGTGTTGGTTAATTTGAGTCTTAGTACTTTTACAAGGACCACCAAATTGGTTTTAGATACAAATGCAACTTTCTATGCCTAGTGAATTAAAAAGCCGCAGGAGGTAAGATGGATACAAATTATCTTGACTAATAAATGTACTCTTTATAAGACTTTTACTATTTTAACTACTCTGCAAGATCATGTTTTATAGATGTAAAAGTGATTATCTGTAATTTGTTCATATTTATCTGAAAAACACCTAAGATTTATTTTTCTGTCTTCAATATAGATGCAATTTCATGAATGACAAACTTTGTTATTTGTAATATTTTATATCATAGTTACCACTGGAGATTTAAAGTATACTTGCCTATTAATGCTAATAAACTACTTATGAGAGTTAACAGGTTATTAAGGTACTTTTTTTAAATATAAAAGAATATTCAGAAAACCACTTATTTAATTATAATTTGTATACTTCATAAAAGGGACATGACAGACCAACAAATCTGCCTTATCTAGTGAATACAAGTTCCTATATTATATCATCATGACATTAACTAGGCCAGTCCAAGGAAAAGAAAGCTTATTTTAGAACCATAGTTCTCATCTTCCAATGGAATACACAGACAGTAATGAAGAAGAACCTAAAATAGGATAAAGTATGTACTAAGGAGACCACTGCTTCTTAATGATTTATAAGGCAGTCCTCGACAAGGAAGAACCAAGTGTTGCTGTCCAATTATAGGTGACCTTTATTACATAACATAGAAACATGTTTATCCAATTATAGGTGACTTTTTATATAGATTATAGAAACATGTTTACTGAATAAATATACTAACTATATGATCAAAGAAAAGCTTTTCTTCAAAATCCTTTGCACAACATCTACAACCTAATTATAAAAATTGTACCCAGAATAGCATGTTTGAAAATTTAAAATAGAAATGGATTTTCAAGTGTAATATAGTGAAAATAACAAGTCTCTAGAGTAAAGCATGTCTCTGTTTTTAAGCCACTTTTCTGTATGATCTTGGGCAAATTGCTATCCTGAATATCAATTTGCCGTATTTACAACCTTACGTGACTGTAAGACTCCAAAGAAGGTGAAACACATGAGGAGGCTGCCCGAGTGTTCAGCAGACACCAGTTCCCTCAGTTTCTCATAGCTATGAGCCCTCATGTTTAGAAAAGACACTTGGTTTAGAATAGAAAAACAACATTTTAATAGCTTCAATTTCACCATGCAGTGTAACTCTTAGATATGATAGTCTGAGGACATCATTAAGCAGTTTTAATTTTCAAAAGAAACAAAAAAGGATCAAAGTAATTAGAGGTCTTAAGAAGAAAACAACTGCTTTTCTATAGTCCTCTATTTCATTTATTTAATCAAAAAACTTGACCTATACATTTACCATTTTATATATATATATATATATATATATATATATATATATATAAAATGTGCCTATATATGATAGTGTCCATGGGATGATTAATTATGAGTATGCACAATGCTCCAGACTTTATGGATCTTCATAGCAGTCACCGTGACAACTACACAGCAGAGCCTCTCTGCACGGTGTGGAGAGTGCAAGGCAGAAGGTGAGGAGCAGGTTAGCGCTTAGGACTGTGATCTCTAGTGCTCTCGTTCTTCATGGGGAGAGCTATAGTACAGAAAATTAAGAGTTTACAGAATAACCCCCAGAACAGTAGCAATATAATAATATTAAATATTTGCTAAACACCAACTTATTTAGATAAAGCCTAGATGTTCTCCAAATATTTGAGTTCATTTTACTGATTTCTTCAATTTTAGACCTTATAGTGAGTCATCTTAGACATATAAAAATGTAATTTTAAAGCAACTTGAAAAATGTCTTTAAAGCCTTCATTGAGGCCACCTGTCAATGTTGACTATGTTTTTAAAGAAAATGCATTTCCTTTATACAGTGTCTTAAACAATGTGATTTACTAGTACCTCCAATACAGAGTTAAAGAACAACTTGCTCGCTATTTTGTAGTCCAGTTAACTTTCCCACAGAACTTGAGAATTACAATTAACCATGCTGTAGACGGAAAGCATCTGCATTTTCCCCGTAGGACCAGCTGCCTGCTCTGCTGCTCCACAGCTCCTCAGCTTCACTATCTGACCTCTTTCCCAACAGCAGCAAGAGACAGACTCAGGCTAGTTTTCTGGCTGCTGTCACAGCAAACCCATCATGCAAATGAAACTCTACAGCAGGGCACAGGCTGTTTGGGGGAAAGACATTTTTGTGGTGGGCCACAAAGTCTCACATACATGCCCCCAACTCAAACAGAATTCCACTTCTCTTACAAGCAAGTTTTGCAAGATTATAATGCTTTCAGGGAAAAGAAATTTTGAAAAAGTCACTGATTTAGGAAAATAAAAATATTCAGCCAAAGTTGATAATAAATTCAGCAAGAAGGACAGTGCTGAGACCTGAGAAATAGAGGAGGAGGAGGAGGCAGCTCTGCATTTTACAAGGTCCATGTCTGAGGTGAGATTAACATGTAAGTACACTTCTCACTGATCTAGATCTTAGTGGGCCATGGGTCTAAAGATGACAAAGAAAACATATCTGCTAAGAAAAAATAATCATGTAAATTAGTAAAATCAAAAACAGTATACGCTAACCACATTTTGACAGTAATGCTAGTTAAGTGAAGATTTTTGGTTAACTTTTACTAGTTTGCTATGCTTTAGGTTATGGTTCAAATAAACACATGTAAGGCAAGAGTCACTGCTTTCTTATAATGTGATTATCAATTATGTATTTAAAGAGACAGAGGCATTATGAGCATAATTAGGCCTTTCCTCTGTCAGACTCTCTACACTGCTACAATTAAACAACACAAACACATCTCACTCTATACAAAGAGAAAGAGAAATGGGTCACTGTTAACTAACTTGCAAGTGATAGCAGCAATATACTTGAGGGAAATTATGCTGCCCTTGAACTCATGCTGCAAGTTGGACTTACAAGCATTTTACTAAGAGCCTGTTCAACAGAAATATGAGAATCACATATGTAATCTTACGTATCCTAGCATATTACAAAAGGTAAAACCACTTGAAATCAATTTTATTATGCATTTCAGTTAACATATAATTATGTCAACATGCAATCAATATAAGTCACTGAAATAATTTAAATATCATTTGTAATGAGCTTTGAAAAATCTGTGTATTATACCCTTGTATGCTCAATTCCAACTAGACATATTTTGTATTCAATAGCCATAAGCCGCTAGTGCTACTACAGCATATCAGGAAGGTCTACTATACATGACTTCGATAAAGTTTCGTTGAGGGAGCCAAAATATATCTGAATGAATTCTAACCAGCTGTCTTAGTTAGGGTTTTACTGCTATGAAGACACCATGACCAAGGCAAGTCTTATAAGGACAACATCTAATTGGGACTGCCTTACAGGTTCAGAGGCTCAGTCCATTATCATTGAGCAGGAGCACAGTAGCATCCAGGCAGGCACAGTGCAGGCAGAGCTGAGAGTTCTACACCTTTATCTGAAGGCTGCTAATGGAACACTGACTTCCAGGCATCTAGGGTGAGAGTATTAAGCCCACACCCACAGTAACACACCTACTCCAACAAGGTTGCACTTCCAAATAGTGCCACTCCCTGGGTCAAGCGAATTTAAACCATGACATTCCACTCCCTGGCCCTCATAGGCTTGTTCAATCAAGTGAACACCTGAATGTCTCTTACACATTTCTAAGTACAGCTGCAGCACAAGGTCCAACCTTGGCTATCTCTAGAACACAGCTTCTTTGTGCTCTCAGAAAACACTTCCCAGAAGATTTCACATCAAGTGACACTGGTCTCTTCTTAATCACCACTAAGTTCTTAGCTCCAGCTGACCAGCAGCAATTGTCCCAGTGGTCTCTTCTATTTTTCACCCTAAACCCAGAACCTAAGATGCTGAGTTCTGCTGCTTGCTGGGGCTGTAACATGATCCCCTTGTTCTATTACATTATCACTAGCTTTCTATCTTCCAACTCCTTCACTGCCTAAGCTTGACTGTCCTGGAACTTGCTCTGTAGACTGACTTTGAACTCAGAGATCTGCATCCCTGTCTCCTAAACACTGAGATTAAAGGTATGAGTCACCAAATATGGATTTCAGTTTTTCCTCGCCTAGAACCTGCTTTGTTCCAGGGTGGCCTTAGACTCAGAGATCTGTTTGTCTTTGTCTCTTGAGATTAAAGGTGTGCACCACCATGCCTGGATCTAATTTAACTGGGTAGGATCTCGCCCCCAAATCCTATAATCTGTTATCTCCTAGAACATATGATTCAGCTCCATTTCACTTCCTGGTGCCTCTTTAGTACTCGTACCACATACTTTGTTTTCCCTTTTTAAGGTTACTATGCTTGTCCAAAATGTTCTTCATTAGACTTAACCACACAACAAAGTCTCTGCTGGCCTTTTTTGAGACTTTCTTTGTCAATGCAATTAATATAAATCTCTTTACCTTAGACTCAGGTAGGTCTTCAGACAAGGGCAAAAAGCCAAAATACCACAAAAACAGTCTCTAGGCCACATTCTGAAACTTGTTTCCACTGAAACCTCTTGTGCCAGGTCTATACAGTTCAAATCATACTCAGCAACAAAGTCTTCTATGTTTCTACTAGAATAGCTCATTAACCCCAACTTAAAGCATTCCACTGTTTTCCAAAGCCCCCAAATCCACATTCTTCCAAACAAAAGCATGGTCAGGCCTATCACAGCAATACCCCAGTCCCTGGTACTAACTTCTGTTTTACAGTTTTACTGCTGTGAACAGACACCATGACCAAGACAAGTCTTATAAAAGACAACATTGGGGCTGGCTTAGAGGTTCAGAGGTTCAGTCCATTATCATCAAGGTGGAGGCATGGCAGCATCTAGGCAGGCGTGGTGTAGGAGAAGCTGAGAGTTCTACATTTTCATCTGAAGGAAGCCAGGAACAGACTGAGCACCCTCAGGCAGCTAGGAGGAAGATCTCCAAGCTCACCCCCACAATGACATATTTCCTCCAGCAAGGCCACACCTTCTAATAGTGGCACTCCCTGGGATAAGCATATGCAACCATCACACCAGTTATAGTTTTTTCTGCAATCTAATCAAACCATCATAATTTTAATAATTTTAAGACAATCTATACTTAAATAGTAAACAAGCAACAGGAGAAGAAACTAACCCACCACTGAAGGTAAGTTTCAGCTTAGGCAAAACTTGGTGTTCACAACCAAAATTTAATAAGAGTTCCCAAGCTTGTGTAATTGTAATAGAATAGATTACATATGTGAGAAAATTTCTATTTTAAAAACTTTTCTACATGCCAGCTTTGTACTAATAGCAGTTGCTTTCCAATACGAGTCTTCAGGGAGGTAGAATCTAAGCTGCTAAGCAAATAGATTAATTTTTGTTTTGTGCCATTTCACTGGCATGTGAAAGTATTGATTTTTATCAGTGCATCTTCCTCTCCAGCTGTCCACAGTTCTGTATATTTTATCTTCACTCTTAGTTCTCAAACACATTCTCTAAATCTCTTTATGCTGCTCTTCCCTTGGTAATATTCACTTTGTGGCTCTTCAGCACTAATAGAAGTAATACGAGGTAGAGCCTATTGGCAAGAGAAGTTTTTGTTGGAGTATTGGGCAACAAAAAATTGATCCTGATACTTGGCATAGACATGTACTAAGAAATTCTGGTCCACTTATCAGTCAGGAGTTTTATTCCAACCTAGAAACCTGAGTTCTCTGAGAAAGACAGACTTGCACCCATGGGGTGGGGCTCAATACCAAACAGATGACAGGTGTCCCAGCTTTCTTTCCAATGTGTGACAGGAAAATGTGTGCTCCAATGTTCTGTGGCAGTATTGACAAGGCTCTAGGCTTCTTTTCTTATTTGTCTTTCTTATTGTATGTGAAATCTGAAAGAAACCTAAGTAGCATATGAACATCTACTTCATTTGAATGTCATATGATGAGGCCAGAGAAGCCTACTAAAGGAAGACAGCGTGTTTGCAGTCAGGTTCTAACAGCAGTAGCTCTTGCTCTTGATAGCTCACGTTTTTACTTTCTTAATGATTTGATAAGTCATCTAAACCTGAAAAAAATTAAAATGTTGGATATGTTTAAGGAGACACACTAATATAAGCTAATGGGTATGTATGGAGAGAACAATTTTATATTCTACTGCTGAGCTAGCCCAAATTTAACGGGATCACAAACTTTGAAGAAACAGGAATCATAACAAGAATTCTAGCAATTATGGTAGACATTGTATTTTGTTTCCTTGTCTGTAAATGATGTATAAACTTCATGACCATGAAACACAACTATTAAGAAAAGAGGTCTATTTGCCGAATGAATAATGTGTGAAAAACTTTGCTGATTAAAAAAAAAAAAAAGAATTGATATTAGCTACTGGCATTTGTCAGAGCTTCTCAGACAAGCTGCACTAAATACAAATTCTATTCTGTTCCATAACCAGACAGCAAGCACTTCTTTGGTTCCCATTACTTCACAGGAAACTTTACAGATTTCTCTTAAAATAGTTCACCCTTTCAAGTTTTATGTACCATGTCTTGAAGATTCTACATCTAGCTGGTAAAGTAGCTATCACAAATGTGGTAGACTAAGTTGAGTATTCATCTTTCAGTTTGTGGCAAACTGTATTCAATTTCTATCATTGTAGAGCATTAAAAACATCAACAACAATAAACAACAATCCCCAACACCGTTAAAAGAAAACCACTAACCAAGCTCAAAGAGGAAGCATATTTCCTAAAAGCAACTGTAGAAACTACCATTGACTGGGTAGTGATCAAAATCAACACAAGTATTAAAACACACAGTTCACGGATCGTAAGAACAACATTAACCACTAAGTTACAATGGTTATGACCTGCACAAAGACAGTACCAGATGGTATGTCAACACGGATGGGAAAAGATTCATGAGGCCACACCCCTAGTTCAAGAGCTCTAGGTCATCCCTAAGCCCATGCACACAGGTAACAATATTTAGGCTCAGTAGATTGTGCATGAATGTGTATATATATACAAGTAAGTATATATAAAACACTAATAATCATAGGATAAGAAAATATAAATTTGAGAGGGAGATGTTACTGGGGAAAATGGGAGCAGAGATGGATGGGAAAATTATAAAAATATAGCGTACAACATTCTCAAAACATGGCTCATGAATAAAATGAAATAAAACTGGAATAAAAACTAAGTTTAACCTCTCCCCCTCCCTCTCCACAGGATTTCATATGTACCACTGAGCTACAGACCCAGTTCAATTCTCACTTTAATGGTTACTATATTCTTGGCTGAGAAGAGATTGGTGGTTTTTAAGGGCATGACATCAAGCACTGGTAACAGTTATCTCTCATCCTAATAAACAGTACGGGGGAAAAAAACGACCTCCCCTTTACGAATCTGAAAATGGGGCCTGGAGACTTCAAATAATTGGAGAAAACTGACAAGAGCAGTCCATAGAGAATTAGCACCATGGAAGCCCACAGGGAAGCTGGGAAGTTCAATGGTAGTTTTCCTAACATGCATCAGGTCATGTTCAAGCCTCCACACATTCTGTTTTCATAAAGATGGTACTGCTGTTCTACTTTAACTCTGCATGTAAACATGGTTGAGTATCAAGACTGTGGTTAGCATTTAACTGATAATGAAATATGCTCCATAGTTACTTATCACATATAATCTATTACATGGGTAAATATATTAGATACAAAGTAGGTTTGCTAAGCTTAACATAAGTATATAATAACTGTAAAAGTTAAGGTATATAATATTTAATAGAGGCAACCTCCATTTCTCACAGAAAATTTGGGGACCTGAAAGAAATAAGTATTTATAAATGATTTTGTAACTGTAGGTAAAACTTATAATTGGCAGAATGTTTCCTATAAATTTTCTTGAGTTCTGGTACTTTCAAAATTATAGACATGGTAAAATGTTTTACTGCTATAATAAATTATTTTTGTCAACTTATTCTCTTCTAAAATGTCTCAGCACTTCAGTTTAGGTATCAGATGACAATACATGATGCAGAAAAGCAACGGGTGTGCATGGCCCTTTACATGTGAGGGTTGCAGAATGGTGGCTGACTTAGGTTGGGCAGAGGTCTGTCTAGTTACATAAAAGCAGTTGTTTGAAATGATTTGATTATGTCATGTGTCTTACATTAAAACTTTACTGTAGATAATTCCCACCATGTCATACGAAAACTCAACAAAATCTTTCCCCAACATTTCCCCCTTGCCTGTCCCTTCCTATTAACCTTCCAGAGCAGTGGTTCTCAACCTTCCCACGCTGTGGCCTTTTAATACAGTTTTTCATGTTGTGGTGATCCCTAGCCACAAGACTATTTCATTACCACTTGGTAACTGGAGTCTTGCTACTGTTATGAATCAAACGTAAATATCTAATGTGCAGAGTATTTGATTCCCCCTGTGAAAAGCTTACTTGATCCCTGAAGGGGTTGTGACCCACAGGTTGAGAACAGTGCTCTAGCAGTCTAGGTCAGTGTGTTCAGTAGTTGGGCTAACTGCAATACTGCATGGCATTTTTGATGACAACTTTCTGGCTGAAATGACCTTTTTTCTCCCACCACACAGGATATTCTCTCCTGAAAGCCTTCCTCTTCTTTTTTTTTTTCTTTTGATTTTTCCAGCACTATGAGTATTTTTAACTTTAGTTTCTTTTGTATTACTAGCCATGGGTCACCCCTTCCTTCTATATACACTGATCTCTAGATATCAAAACTGTTAATGATGATTCTCAATAATGAATATCCATCAAAACAATGGTGCCAAAAAGTATAGCGTATTGGGCTTTCCCATCGCTTGACTGAATCATTAGGTTCTTTAGGTGTAGAACACTAGAAGTTGTACTTTTAAAGAACTCTGATAACTCTGCCAATATCGCCATGATAACAGGTACTCCCCCAAAAATGTACAACTGTCCTTCTATTTAAAACCCTTCAATTATCTTTGGATTGCAAAACATTTAAGACCTTGTTGCAGTGTTGGGGGCTAACTCATAGAATTATACATCCTAGCCAAGTACACTACCACTGAACTACATCCCCAATCCTGTCAAAACCTTGTAAGATATAGCTAACCTTTGCCCCATTTCCTCTTCTCCTCTATGATGAAGAGCTTATCTTTGAAGTCAGCCATATTTGGCTTTGAATAATGGTTAGCCATGGTAAATATTTTAGATCCCATAAGTTCAATTTGCTGATAAATGAAGGAAAGACTCTGCTGCCTCCATTTGGAAGGGCTATTGGGAGGAATACAAGCTGCTTCTCTTCACACCTTATGTGTGTGGCCTTATGAGCACTTAACTATAACAATTTAAAATAGAGATACACTATATCTAACACTCAAAAAACTCATTATCACAAGAACAATGCCAAATGTCTTATTATTAACTTTTTAAATTGGATTATGTGTTAGAATGTTATTTTAAATACTGAGACATGTAAAATAACATGTAGTTTTCATTGTACTGCCACTGAAGGCACTGCTAGAAAATTAGCATTTCAACAACTTATACTGGCTAAGTGTCTCCAAGCAATGCTCTGATACACAACAGACAAGCACTGAAGCTCTTGAGGACTTGTCTTTTTGTGTCCTTTCATCTCAAATGGCATTGTGAGCAGTTAACCAGACTGAGTTCAGATTCACTTTAAACTGTAGGGCATCAAATTCACCGAATAAAATGTTCTCCTTTCCTTTTCCTCCAATCATAAAGAATTATGTTTGAATTAGTTCTTTAATACAGCAGAGATGCATACCTGAGATTTGTTTTCAAACCAGTGAACAGATTCTTATCTTCTAGAAGAACTGAGTTTTCCTAAGTTATTTTCACATAAAAATAGACTATTTGAGTAGTACTCTGGAATTACTGAGTGCCATCATACTTGAATCTTTTGAAACTCACAATCTATGCTGGTAACATATACTAATTGTTAAGCCATCACGATTTAGTCAGAGGGTGAAAAAGAGAAAGATCTGAAAAGAGTTGTCTACTCAAAGATAGAAAACAGATCTTTTCTAAAAGCTGATGTACAGATGTTTAGTAAGACTGATTTTAATGACTATGAAGAAGAGTACATTTAACATCTGGAAGTGACTTTCACAGATTTGGGAATATTTTCGAGAAAGATTTTCTAACTTACCTCATTGCCACATTGCTGCCATCAATGACTACCGGTCTCAGATTCTCCCCATCATCTGTTACAATCTCCTGCATTGGAGACTCAGGCCGCTGAGATTCCAGGGATGATGTTTCTCGCATTACGCTGTTAACAGTACTAACTGTTTGATCAGCTTCACTTTTATTTCCAAGTTTGACAAGTTCTCCCAATATATCATTGATTAAAGCATCAGTACCAAGTTTGTTTAGCACAAGCTGGACCTGTTCTTCAGAATAACCTAACTTAAGTGCAAACTCCAGTTTTGTTTGGTATTCTCGAACCACATCAGGGGGTTTCTTCACTTCCTTAGATGAAGTCTGAGACTCTTCTGGTTTAAAGTCTTGCAAAACATCACCGTGTTTCAGTAGGTGAGGCTCTAAGCAGGGGGACCGGCATAACTGTCTGTGAGCCTTGGTTAATAAGCATGGCTCAACCGAAAGGCTACTCAGTTGTTCTGACTTGTGATCAGAATTAGGGCTTTCCTCAGAGTCACCAGAGCTCACACTCTCTTCAGACGCCCCTTTTATTTCCTTCCCTGCATTAACTGTATCCATTGCTGGTTTCTCTACCATAGGCCAAGGCACAGCTGCCCTTAGCTGTGGGTCAGTGCTCTCCATATAAAGGTGGCCAAGGTCATGCCCTAGGTGATCCTTCAAGCCCATGAAGCTGTTCCGTGCACTTGACTCCACTTTGCTGCTTTTCCTGTATTCTTGAATGCAAAGCACCCCGTATTCCTAGAAAAAAATGTAAAATATTTAACATATCATGTTTACTGTTTGAATCT
The DNA here is from genome assembly GCF_963924665.1 of Micromys minutus. NCBI lineage: Eukaryota > Metazoa > Chordata > Mammalia > Rodentia > Muridae > Micromys > Micromys minutus. Next base: position 43,381,433 of record NC_137985.1, read on the forward strand.
CTCCCCAGTAAGTCAGAGGGCCAAACTACTGAATGGCTACTTTGTATTTTGTCTGCAGCCTTTCAGCACTCACAGCAAAACTTGCCAAGACTCCTTCCCATGAATTCCTCCCAGGCAACAAAATAAACAGAAAGCCAAACTGGGTTTTTACAAAGGTTTGTTCTCTCCTTTGTGTTTTTTTTTCTATCTTCTCTCTTTCTTTCTCCTTCCCTTCCTCCCTCCCTCACTCCCTTTCCTTCTCACCCCCTGCTCCCATGTACATATGTAGGTGTAACAAAGAATAAGAGGCCATGAATTTGATTGAAAAGGAGCCTGACACATGGAGTAGGAAGGGGTCGAGGGGAGGAGGACTGATAGAGATACCGCACTCTTATGTGAAAGACTAAAAAATAAAAAGTTAATTTAGATAGTTAAATGAGGGGCATATTCTAAAATGGTCTGTAAGGTATCGAATAATAACAAAGCTAATTACATCCTTTGGTCAAGCATCCTGCTATTTGCCTATAATTCCAACAACTGGGCCACCGACACGTAAAGATGGTGTCTTTGAAATTAACTTGAGCTACATAATGGTTCAATCCAGCCAGCATTAGAGACTCTGCCTCAAGAAGAAAAATAGCTAATTATTTTCCATTTTGAAATGAATATAATTTTTCATTAACTATATATATTATTTAAATTTCATTAATTAAATATATAAATATAATTTTCATAATTATAACTTTTTGAATACTGAACACTGTAAAAGAAGATACTTTTAAATATTATGATCCTTAATTAATTAGAAGAGATATACTGATTTTATTCCATATAAAATTTAAAGCAAGCAGGCATATTCTTCTATCAGTTTTTAATTTTTATGATAGAAAGTATTTTTTATTACATCAGACAAGTTTATGATCATACTACCTTGAACTGACCTTGTCTGGTCTCAGATTAACAGCATACCTGCATTTCATTAAAACTCATCTTTTCATTTTCCCTGTAGGAATATTTTTACTGTTTAAATCTTTCTGCTATAATACAACTCTTTCTTAAGATATACTACAAATAACTGAATTCTCTACTAGGGATAAATCAGAAAATAAGGCTATTTTCTCTTTATACATCATTATTAGGACTAAACCAACAGTAGGAGTTCCACCAAATTAGCAAGTCAGAAGTAGCTAAGCCTAACATTGTCACCTATTTGATAAAAAAAAAAAAAAAAAAATTGGAGAAATATTTAAACTGAAGCTCAACAAAACATATATACCAGAAGAAACCTATTATATAAACATTAAAAGAAAATGATTTTGAAATTTAAAAATGTATCTAATAAACCCAATACATTTCTATAGGTTTCTTCAGGGTTTGTTCCACTAATACAACCCTCACTGAAGAAACATCCAATTTCCTAATTCCTGGAAACCCCACTGATAAAGAGCATCTGCTTCATTATGAAGCTATGTTCATTTCAACTCTTTCTATTAATATGGATATGCATGGCCCAATTACTTAGAATTAAGAAAGGGATTCTGAAACTAAATCTGTATACCCAGTGATTTATTAACTACAGTAATGTACTAACAACATAATGCAAGTAACAAATCACAACAGCATCCTAATAATGGGATACAGTTAAAAGAAAATCTACACCGTGGCCTTAGTAGAGCTCCCACCAAAAGTATCTTAAACAAGAAAAATCTATTGGAAGCTGGGCTGCCTGGCAACCAGAAGACGGTTGCTAAGCTGCACTCCTTTAACATGCCATCATGAATGCTAGCACAGGGAAAGAATAATTTGGTGTGAACAAAAGCCTACAAAAGAGACTGGGACTTAAGTGCGTCTGGTTTACCCTCGGAGAACAATGCAGCTGCCAAACCAATCTGGACGCTCCGACATCATTGTTCTGTAAACCCCACAATCTGTTCTGACTGCAGGAAGTGCATTTAATGGGAAATATTTTTGATCTCCCCTGAAAAGTTTGGGTTTTGTATAAGTGCTGTTGTGAGATAACTCAAGATAATGACTTGCTGACCAATTGCTGAGTCGAACTAGGAAATATTATTTTAATATTGAGTAGTTCTGTTGTGCTTTTGAGCTAGGGGGATTTGTATCAGATATAATGAATATCTCTGAAAAATAGACAGTGAGAAACATTAGAATGAAAATTTCTGATAGAAAGATATGTAGATTTTCTTAATTTTCACTTTTCAAAGTGGCAAACCCAGATACTGCAAAGTTTTGAAACAAAACAGCCTGACCAGTCTAAAACTGTAGTTCAATAGCTCCTCCATTTCCCTTTTAGTCTAGTATCTGGACAGTACTGGTGGGTACCAGCATCTGTCTATACACTTTACCACATGGCTGTAGTGATGAGGCTGGGAAAAATGGATATTTGGTTGCTTTTTATAATATTAAACCATTTAATAGTTCTTTATAGTAATATAACTAAAACTTTCAATTTCATTTGTACATACTATTTAAATAACATTTCATAATACTTTTTTCAATAATAGCCAATAATGCTTTTCAATGATAAAACTAAATTCAAACATGTCTAGGTTTTAAATTAACATTTGAAATAACTTGATTTGTATTGACTGAAATACTAAACATTTGGATTTTAAAATTTCCATTTGTAGAATGCTTCTGATCAAGTTGTAGTTAGTAAAAAGTTGTCATGACTTAATAGGGCATTTAAAAATAATCCAGAATTTGACACTATTTTAAAGTTACTCAGTAAAAATTTTGATTTAGGCCTGAATATTTAGAGATACAAATAGCAGTAGTAGGACACACAGAGTGTAAAGAAGTTACCATCCAAAGCTGTGTAAAGAGTGCCACAGTGTTTATGTCTGCTTAGCATTTTAATAATGGCCACTACGTTTTCAAAAGAAAAAAAGTTCATAGAATGTTACTTATGTAATGCAATAATATCTGTTAATTTCTAAAACATTCATGGTTTAGAGCTAAGTTTTGCATTACTCAGTCAAGCCTAAGTTTATATAAGAATTCATAAAACTCAAATAAAATCAACTAGTGTGGTAATTTTCATCTCTTCATGCAGAAGCAGAGTCAAAGCATCACCACAAAGCAGATCAATCTGTACATCCAGAGTCACTGGAAAACTCTGAGAAGAAACTGTAAACTCTGTTTCACAGACCCATTCTATATGGTGGCTTGTACATTGTACAAGAACACACTAAAGATACTATGTTCTTGAACACAAAAAATACTAGGCAAAAATACAATAAAAAACACATCCAGTTTTTAAAACCTATAGACTACCTCTAGATGTATCAAAAACTCACTCCTTTTCTTGGTAAAGACTATCTAAAAATTAAATAATAGTATTTGTTGAAAAAAACTCGAACGATGTTGATTTTATAGACAATGATGAAGATTGACTTATCCTTTCAGTTGTCAAAACAAACAAAACAAAACAAAAAACTCTATAGTGGCTAAATGCAGGGTTAGGACAGGAAGGACACTAATCTGACATTTATTGCATCTGTGGGAATTCCTCTATTTAGTGAAAAGATTGTTTGAAAGTTCTCAATAGCCAACTTGGATAACAACTCACCTTGAACAGGTTAAAGCTTGTTCTTAGAATTCTAAAGAACATTATAGTGACTAGGAATATTAGACCATAAACTTGCTACATCAAATTCTTCTTTTGTAAAATCACGATGCATGAAAGTAGGTTCTGGTTGCTACCCAAATGGTTATACCATGAGAACAATGAGAATAAAATAATGAATATGTAATAAATACCTACTCCTATGGTCTTTTCGTATTTAATCACCATTGTATTTGAGAGAGCACTGTTGTCTGCATCTCTCTAACTAACAAAGGAAGGATGTTCCTTTGAGCAGATTGGTTAATGTTCTGGGGCAACAGATGTCTACTGGAACTGCAGGAGACCAGCAACTGGTGGCCTGCCTATCTTCTGAAAACTTTCAATAGACTTATGCATATGTTCACACAATAGGGCATGTGGTAGAAATGAAAACCTCTCTTTAACCCTTTATGTTCTTTCTCCCCCCCCCCCCCCCAACTGACAGATGAAAGTCTTTGTCTCCTCCTCAGTTCCCCATTACAGAACTCTTGAAACTAACTGGAATGGCATCTTCAACCTAATATCTGAAATTACCACCAGGGGAAAAGAGGGAGAAAGGAAATAAACTGGACACAAATACTGACAATTTCAACAAGTCACCTGAGCTTAATCATCATCTTTAACAACAGCTGTTGAAAACATCTATCAGTCTTAACCCATCTCTGCACACTAGACTCTTCACACAACAGAAACAATCCACCGAACCTGACCAGCATTTCACAGGGATGCCGTGAGAAACAAAGCATTTGACAAAAGAAAATCTAAGTTTGTTGTTTAGCAGGATAGTAGAACTTTCCTATAACTTGTCTTAAGTTCCAATTGTGTTTCATGCCCATTGTTTACAAGCATTCACTAGGCTAAAAGTAAGTATATGCAAAAACATAAAAATATAAAACTCTACTTCACAGACATAATCTTACAGAAAGAACCAGATTCTTTTAGCACACTGCACTAACATTTCCCTTTTCTTTTGTGGTGCCTCCTGTTCTTCACAGAGCTGAGATAACAGTCTTTACAGCAAAGTGAAACTTCTAAAAGCACTAAATAGTACAGATACTCACGTTAGCAGGGAAATACAAAGACATTGGTTTCTGTGGCAGCTCCAGCAGTAACAACAATTTTAGCTGCAGACTTCCAGGCAGGCAAGAAGAACAATGAGTGGTTGAACAGATGGAATGGCAATGTCTCTGCTTTAACCTATTACCGAGTGGAGCAACAGCCAATCACAGGCCAGAAAGCTCACAATTAGTTAGTCAGGCAGATGCAAGACAACCTCAGCACCCTGCGTCAGGTTTGGAGGTTTCTAAGATAAGCAAGTTGATGTCATTCTTGGGCCGGCCCTGGGCAGCATGTGTATTAAATGAGGGGTGTGCAGCAACAATAGGCCATACAAAGCCGACTAGTAGGCAGCTGCTCCATGAGAGCAGTCATTAGGGAGCAGGCTGCCAACAAGGAACACCTGGCCTGGGCAGACTTCAGCCTTTCCTCTGTTTTTAATGCATGAAAACAAAGAAAGCAATTATATTTTAAAGTTGTAAAAGTTGCATGTTTCCAAAAAAGTTGAGGCCGTACATTAGTCTATTAGTGTTTCATCTTTCTTTGAGAGAGAGAGAATGAGGTGTGTCAAACAGCAGATGACTATTGTAGCAATCTCCTTTAACAGAACAGCTACTGGTGAAATGAGGCAGAAACTACGGCTAATCTATTTCTCTGGCTACAGTAGAAAATCTGTACTTTCAAGTTTTTGTTAGATGGGCAGTGGTGGGTGGGGTGCTCACCTTCAATCCCAGCACCTGGGAGGCAGAGGCAGGTAGATCTCTGAGTTGGAGGACAGCTGGTCTACAGAGTGGGTTCCAGGACAGCCTGGGCTACACAAAGAAACCCCGTCTTGAAAAAAGCAAAACAACAACAAAAGGTATCTGTTAGTGTGTTATAAGATAATAAAACTTAAAGAGAGCTGGTATAAATGGTATAGGCTAAGAACTACTAATTCAGGTAGAGACCAGACTTTAAAAGATATAAAACTAAAATACCCAAAAACAACTTCTCTTTTCACACGCAATGTGAAAACCTAGGGCATTTGTGAAAACCTAGGACAAGGAAGTTCTCTTTGGGACTTGTGCCCTTGTCCTTTTTATTTTCACTCAAATACAAATCCGATTTTTCTCTATTTGTAAAGTGAAAAATCTATTTCTATATAGTGTATGGAAAAATCTATATACTTAAAATGTTCATCTATCTCACTAAAAACATTCATTCACCATGCTGACTAAACACCTGATATCTACTTCCAGCATAGAGGATATAGTATGACGCTGTAGGCATCATGTCTTTGGATGTTTTCCCTCACTAGAACTTAGTATGTGTGTGTGTGTGTGTGCGCGCGCGTGTGGAGGTCCGAGGATAACTTTCTTCAGGTGATTCTCTTCTTCCACCATGTAGGACACAGTTATCAAACTCGGGTTTGGCAAGCCCCTTCACTCACTGAGCCATCTTGTTAGCCCAGTGACTGCTAGATTTTGCAGGTTGTGTTAACTTCTGAAGTGAGAGTCACTATTCTTCTGCCAAGCACTGTAGTGATGTGGCAGAAGCAGTTAAACCTCTGGTCTGAATTTATTAGCTCACTGAAAATCAAGATAAAATGTCTTCATCATCACAATTTATTGCAAATTACAAGGTCAAGTACAAAGCCTCACTTTGGGGTAAACATACGTGTATCACAGAAATAAGGGCGGTCAGAATTTATCTCTACCTCCTTCCATCCCCAGCGTCCTTTTAAAAGGTGAGGTATAAAGTATCAACTCTGAAAGCAATCAGGCCTAACTCAGAGATGATGAAAGCAGCATAAATCCATGCAAAGTCATTACTGCTCCAACCAGACTCACGTAGAAGACTGAGGACAGTATTAATGCTGAGGACTTTTTCTTTTGTTTGTGAAAGGAAACTACCTGGTATGAACAGACAGTTACACTCCCCTTAGTTTTCTCCTCTTCTCTATCACTTGCTACCATACATATTAGTTTATAGCTTTAATGCTAGAGGGGAGGAATCACAAAGAAGGAAAACTACGCAGGAGCACAGCAGGAAGCCTGAACTACAGCACTGAATTAAGCTCCCTCCCAACCCCCAAACAGCAAATAAAGGCGGTGATCTGAAAAAACTAATCAGATCCTGCTGTGTTATTTATACCCTCCCTCTCCGTTGCCAGTGTTGGATGATGTTAAGCACATTAAGACATCTGCAGGTGGAAAGGGCCCAGTCTGGCGTGTTCAGTCACACAGGCCTAGTCCACTTCCCACTGCAGGATTAACAACAGCCGGGTCAAAGCCCTAAAAGACTAATAGGACAGAGACAAAACAAAGTATCACAAAAAGGAGGCAGCAAAATCAGGCCTTGTATCCATTCTGAGGCAGGAAAGTGATACAAATGTGCCTTAAGGCTGTGTTTGGAAGCAAATCTCTTGGCCAGAGGTGTCTCAAATTGACTTTTTGTTATTTTTCCCCTAACATATTACCTTTCTCTCTAATATTTGAGCACTCATGATTCCAGCAGCTGTACCATGGAAGATTATTCTATCAAAATCCCCCAATTGTGCCCAAAAGTTACAAGATAAAATTTTAGCCAAAATTTGTTATTTCTTAGGGTATTAAAAAAATGAACTAACCACTCAAATAAAAGATAACTTATATACATAGTTTAAAAACATGAACTGGGTACTAATAGCCATATCTGAGCTTTTCTGTTACAAAGGCATGAGATCCTCCACACATGAATCTATTTTTCTGAGTGTTGTCTGAAGCCTTGAACCACAACGCTAAGAATACTGACTATATGAACTAAATACAAATTACTACATAGTATCAGTTAAAAGAAAGTCACAGAGCTGATATCACTTTTTATATGGTGATTCTAGAATGTTCTGAAGAAATATACATTCTCCTAAGTTCCTTTGCCCAGTGAAGACCAGAAAAAGGAGGTAGAGCATGAAAACTTTAACATTAGCTTATGTTTGGATCTGGCCCTGAATACAATCCAACCAAAAATATAATAAAGTATATCCTGTATTTAACATTGAATATGCGAAGAAATATGAGCTGTGACCAGAACCTTCTGGTAAGGTAAATCATCACATATAAATAATTTTGTATTAAGCAAAGCTCATAATCTAATAATATTCATATTGGCTGGCCATCAATCCACTAAGGCCACATGCAGTGGCACCTGCCCACTGTCTCAGCACGTGGGACCCGCAGGTGGGAGAACCCCAAGCTGGAGCCAGCTGGACCTACAAATCCTGCACCTCACACAGCAAAGTCAGCAGACCACAGGATGTACACTACGTTATAACGGAAACCCAATGCAAACAGCCCACTGGAACACAGTGCAGAGCTCAGATTCCAGACATCCTCCGCTCCCACTGCTTCAGTGAAGTACTTGACGGTTCTCACTGTTAGGTTAAACATGGTTGGTGGGTAGGGAAGAAGGTTAAAATAATCAAGACACATTTTCCTTTCAAGCCATTAGAAAACCAGTACTGGTCTGAAATGTAAACGAATAAAATGATTAATAAAAACAACAGTACTGTTTTATAATAAAAGCATCTTTCTAAACCCATACCAAGAATGAAATGTCAAAAATCTTTAGTATAAGACCCCTTTGCTCCTAAAAGTACCCCAATATACCAACGGTAAATAAAAGTAGGAAGAGCAAGTCGAGTAAGAAATAAGGTGCCGGGAGCACGCTGAGCTCAAGGCTGACTTGGGCTTCAGAATAGATGGAGTCTCAGAAAACAGCACAATAAGAAATAACTGATGTGAATTTTTAAAAATCTTTATCCACAGGAAAGACAAACTTTTAAAGAAAAATAAATTTTATAAAAAGCTTACAGTGGCTAATTCTATGTCAACCTGATACAGGCTATAGAGTAGTTTGTGAGAGGGGAACCTCAGTTTGAAAAAAGGCCTCCATAAGATCAGGCTGCAGGCAAGCCTGTGGGACATTTCTTACTTAAAGACTGATGCGTGTGATGTGGGGGGAAGCTCAGAACATTGTGGGTGGTGCCACCCCCAGACTAGTGGTTCTTGGTTCTGTAAGAAAGCAGGCTGGGCCAGTCCTGGAGCAAGGCAGTAAGCAGCACCCTCCTTGGCCTGTGCTTCAGCTTCTGACTCTAAGTTCCTTCCTGGTTTGAGTCCTACTTTAGCTTCCTTCAGTGGTCCTTGGCTTATATCATGTAAACAAAACAAGCCCTTTCCTCCTTAAGTTGCTTTGGTCATGCTGCTGCATCATAGCGACAGTAACCCTAAGACAAGGATCAAAAAGAAGAAAAAAAAAAAAAGAACTCAACTTTTAAACCTTCTGGAAGGCCAAAGACCAGGACAGAACTCAGGGTTTGACCTGTCAGGTTTCTGGAATGCCTTCATCTGGTGACTCTGGGATGGCTATTCAAATTCCTGAGACAGTCACACACCTGCAGTTTTGGTCACGCGCTCATCCTTTCACCCAAACTGTGTGACCAGAGGTATGTGGGGCTGTAATCGGCAGGTCTCTCAGGAGTTGCATAGAGTGGGCCGAAGGTTATTTGATGAGTTGATATTAACAGAAGCAGAAGGGAAGAAAATGGTAGGTAATAACACTAAATCAAAAGACAGCCACATTTCAGGTTAATTTTCATGTTTATAAAACAAAACTACACATGCAAAAATGTTCAGCCTTGAAAACACAACATAGGTTTGCACTCACATCTGAGCTGTGTGGTGTGTGGTGGTTCTCACCTGATTAAGGAACTCTTCCCTGCTGCAATCCATGCCTTCTAGAAACCATTCACCCTCTGACCATTTCTCAATTAAATCCTAGTTATTTTCTCTTCTCAACTCAGTTCTCCTCCTGGATATGAATACCCTCCAAGAAGGCAAAGATTACTGTCCCCTCAGGCTTAGAAGACTTGTCTCTTAATTTATCTCCTTAATCAACCCTAGGTGTCTTCCTGACAAAGTCATTTCCAATGACATCATTCTCAGGCTGAACAGATAAACAGCTTCAAATCAGGAGATGCTAATTGTCCTTGTTTTCAAGCTTCTGTCTATGATTTGGGCTTCCCCTAGCCCTACAGTCGTACTTCCTGTTTCACTTGTAGTAAAGAGAGCAAAAACAGAGGTGCAGAAGAGCTCTGCCTGACCTCATCCTTATCATCCTAAGGCAAATCCAAGGCTCACCTTTCCAGAAGATCTTTTTAATGTTTAAAGGCCCCCAACTCCTTTGAACTTCTATAGCATGAGTAGTCTAAAGTGCACTCACCTATGAACCAGATGAGCTTCCTGAGAGCACAACTACTCTCTTCAGATCCAGCGGTGTGCTTAAACACACACACACACACACACACACACACACACACACACACACACACACACACACACAGGTCCTTGCAAATTTGAATACAAAAAGGCTACTCTGTTAAAGAGTTTATCTTGTTTGACAGAGTCATGAGCATTTCTGGTTCAGCCAATACTCAAGGAAGCCCAAGACTCCAAGCCCTGCGTGCTCCTTTGGATTCGGTTATGCAGCCCCCATGGGCTGACACTTGCTGCCTCTGTCTTTTTCCTGGGGTGCAACCTACTTGATCAGTAAATCTAGGAGGAGGTCTTGTAAAGGCAAGTCCAGCTTCTTAAGCTACACAAATGTCTGTTATGCTTATGTGTTAATTAATTCCATGTGGCAAACTAATTAAAGCTGCTTGGTAAAGCAGGCTAAAAAGAATAACCCTAACTATATCATAATGAAAGGAGTTTCCATCATTAGATCAGTCTTCGAGATCTAATGAATGATGTCTACACAGCTGTCATCCACACTGTCTGAAAATCCACTAGGGTCTTAGAGAGTATCTTCCACAGACAATGGAAGAGGACTGTCTTCCCTGTGGGAGGAAATGATCCAGCGTTCTCTAATTAATTGTTTGTGGGAACTTTATATGACAAAGCTACAGTGAATCATAAAAATCCATTGTAATTTTGCTCCTTCTTGAAAGCTCTTCTAGACCTGTAACTGTTTAATACCAGCTCTACTCTGAACTGAGTATGTCCTAGGTGTCTTGCACTGGGACACTGCAAGTGTCAAAGGGTATCCTCTTCTCTTACATACAGTGTGTAGGAGGGTCAGGCAGAGGAAGTGACAAGGAAGGAACAAAGGCCAGAGAAACCACAGTGTTAAAGGGCACTGCTTCTCAAAACTTGACACTGCATTTGAATCAAACAAAAGTCTTCAAGATTCTGATTTACAAAGTCCACCTTCTAACATACTCAGAGGTTCTGAGTCCCCAGGTTGTAGGTCATACAAAGAATCTGGATTTTACTCTTTAGTGGAAACTCTATAGGGGTTTATTAGGGTTCTGACAGCTATGGTCCCTGTTCTATATGTTATCTTACAAATGTGGGCTTACTTCTTTATGCCATGCTCCACTGATCTTTCTCTATTTCTGGACCTAGCCATAAATGAACCACTGTAGGTTATAATAGGCCGGGTACACTGTATGGACAAGTCCTTTACCACCATACTTTCTGCTGTTCCCACAGTCATATCCTGGCCGTGGTTTCATGTACATTCTTCCAGATATGTGTTAGTTGTCTTGACAAAAACTTCAGCAACGGCGCTGCTGAGAACTTGCTGGGGATCCTGCAGCAGGGCTTCTGTAAGGAGCCCCACTGAGTCCACTGGTCTCTTACTCTTTCAGCAGAGGTCTTAATGGGTCATGTATTTCTCAAGAAACTTAAAGAACTTTGTTGTTTTATTTTTATTGCTGTGAATACTGAAATATAAGGGAATATTTCTTTAATACATATTTTTTGACTAGCTATTGGTAATGCCTTAGAAAAGTACTTGTTAGACATTAAACTTTATTGAACTACAACTCAACTTGTCCATTAGTGTTATTCTGAGACTCTTGAATGTTCCAGATATATGTGTGTATGCATGTATATGTGTGTGCACATATATATATACATATGTATCCCAATGTAAAAGTATCAGAGTACCTCTTCCCAACCAACTTTTATACCTGCACTGTAACTTTTAACTAGTCACATTGTAATATTAAATAACAATGTGTGTGTGTGTGCACAAGCCTATGTGCACATGCATGAGTGTGTGCTGACCCTGATATACTGTAAGAAGAATGACTGAGTTTTTAAATGCTACATATGGTATGAAAATATGATCACAAATGTGCACACGTTTGATGGGAGATTATGTTTACTGATAATTCACTAAGAGAGCAATGTGTGCATTTGTCTGTCTACTTACCCGTGTATCGACCTACCTAAGGTCTTGGGTAAATTAATCTCTCCATGCTGGGTTATCCCCAGTTGTGGAAAATAAAGGCATATAATATGGTTATTTTGAAAATTAATGAACAAACCCTTAGAATACTATTCACTGCATAATAACCAGTCAGTAAGTATTAATTATACTTCCACATCTCATGTGTGCCATACTATTTACTACCTTGCAAAAATCAGTTATAGAAATATATTTAGAAGAAAACCAGGAATGTTGGTTGTATTAAAATGAGCTGTTAAGCAGCTCAGATACTAGAGGCAAAGGTGAGGAAGGCCATGAGTTCCAGTGCCCTAGACTATATAGTGAACTCCTTCCTACCTCAGCACCAAACAGGATTCTGTGTGTTCTTAGTTTACTTTAATATAAATATGCTACGAGGTTATCTAATATACAACTGTGAGAGAAGAACTTGTCGTTTTCTGTAACTTATCCACTTGTTACACACAGGCCCCAGAATTTGCTGACTTAGAAGAGATGTGGTTATTTCATTCAACAGTATCTCTCAAAGCTATAGAAGCAGATGGAATTACTTGTTGCTATTTAGGTGCCTCTATTTCTAGAGATGATTCACTGGTTCTGTCTCTGAATACTTACTGTAAGTCCTAGGGTACAGTTAGCTGCAGCAGGAGTCTAGTAAGAAGAGGGTGAGCAAGGCCAGAATAATCTAGACACTTTCAATTTAGACTTTAAGAAAGACCATCACACCATGCTGCCTGGACCCAGACTGGTACCCAGAGAAGCTGCTTATCTTCCCTCAGCTCTTCAGCATGGTTTCAGGACCAGTGGGATTAGTACACACAGTAACGTGTAACAGTACCTGCCACACAGGAAAGGCAGAGCATATCCTTAAAAATGTTTCTAAGGGAAACTACAGTACTGAAGTAGAAATCTTGATTTACAGTATTTATTTTATATTCCCAGCAGAATAACTGTAAAGGCTTTCTCTATTAACATAGAAGAACAACATGAAGGCAACAGAGCCAAGGAATCAAACTGCTTATACTATTGACTTATGTCGAGTGGATATAACTCTAAGTTTTCTTCTTATTAATACAGAAAAAAGAACATCCTTCAGTAAAGGCCTATTTATTGTACCTTCAGAGTTCACATGCCCTATTATATTCCTTTGTTTGTGATATCATCCTTAAAACAAAAATAATCTAGGGCAATGTTTCAAGGGAAAAGGGTAGCATTTACTTTAGAAAAGCCAAAAACACAGTATATTGTTTTGTAAGATAAAACAAGATTACAATGTCACAAAAGACTCCACCTAGTGATGTTAATTAGAAAACTTTAAAAAATATGCATGAAAACTGTTGACAACCAGCAATTTAGAAGAAACACATCGATTTACAGGTGGGCAGGAACTCAGGAGGCAGTGAATGGACAAGGTGTGGTGCTCGCCTTTGATCCCAGTGCTAGGGAGGCAAAGGCAGCTGCATCTCTGTGAGTTTGAGGCCAGCATGGTATACACAGTGAGTCTCAAGGCCTAGTGAGGGACAGGGCAACTGGTGGAGAGAAGAAATGAAATCACAATTACAAGGCAATAAAACAAGTGCCCAAGAGGAAGCTAGTGTTTCCTTTAAACAGCGCCATTTCTTTCAGTTTAATGACCCAGATGGGAGATGTTTAAAGTTTCCTGTAGAATACATGACTGGAGACAGAACAGCCATCCCTTCCTACCGTATGGTCTCACTAACCTTGTCATTTCTACCCACGATGTCTCCTAAAGCAATACACCGCTGTTTGCCATACTCTTCAGTTAGCTGACTTCATAAGCCTACAAATTAACTATCGAAAAGTTAAAGTCATAATGATCCCCCAGATATTACCACTGGATAAAACCATACATTTAAAAATATCCCTAATGAATCATCTGGTCTTGCAAGAAATCAAACAATGATTTAAAAGTTTATCTTACTGATAGTCATTTAACTGAAATTTAGAACATATAAATTATGTTACCTAGTTAGTTAAACTTTATTGCCAGTCTGGACAAGTGATGGTTTTAAAGTAATAAGTGAGAAAATAACAAAGGGCAAGATTAGCAATTCACAGCCAATGGGGCTTTAAGCCCGTGTCCAATAGACTCACCAATTCACTAATTTGCATGCCTGCCAGGAGACATGCTAAGTGACTGAGACAGTTACAAAGGGGAACATAGCTGCTATAACTCTCCAAAGTCTTTTTTTATTCTCCCCCCTCACTCCCTGTGGGGTTTGTGTGTGTGTGTGTGTGTGTGTGTGTAGAGAGAAAGAGAGAGAGAACTAGTTTAGCTCAGTCTTTTGAAAGAAATTTGAACCTGTAATGTAAAAAATTAAAGGGTATTTCTTTTTCTTTCTTTTTAAAAAAATGTGAGTACACTGTCTTCATACCCACCAGAAGAGGGCATCAGATCCCATCACAGATGGTTGTGAGTCACCATGTGGTTTCTGGGACTTGAACTCAGGACCTCTGGAAGAGTCTTAACTGCTGAGCCATCTCTCCAGCCCCTGCTAACTCTATTTCTTTCTCTTCCATTGGGTTTGGTAAACAGTGGCTATGGCTATAGGAAACAATGATTTAATACATGGGTGTGTCTGTATGGAACCAGCATTTCTAAGGTAACTGCGAATTTCACTTTAAAGAGACAATGATGTAACAAGTTGAGTAAGGGACGATTACATATTGAACATATAGTCACTTACATAACATTCTAATCACTTTATCGACTGATTCATCAAGTATGCTTTCATGGCATGTAATTTCTTATTTGGGGTATTCTATTAGCACTCAAACGTGTTGCATTTTGCAGCATTTCTGATTTCAAATTCTGGGGTGCCCATATTACCCAATTACTTTTAGTGAGAAGCTGTTTCTAATATGACAGCTAGGGGCTTCTGTAGCTCAGTGTGAGCCACCAGTCCTTCCCAGAAGTCCTATTACACAACCACAGCCCAACAGCTGCTACTATCACCATTTTACAGACTGGAAAACTGAGCCTTCAGGAAGTGAAGATGAAATGCAGCCCAGATCCCGCACACGCCAGGCAGCAGCACGACAGGAGCTCAGCCTGGTCTCCTGACTGTGAATCTGCTCCTGCGCAGATTCCACTCATGTCCAGCAAATCAGCCAGACTGTGCACAACACTGCCAGGCACATAGAAATGGGCATTCAGATCTGTGCACAGTGCACCTTCTCTAGAGGTCAGCTGCCGTGAGCACATGTCAGACAGTGTGTTTAAAATATGGGCTGGAGAGATGCCTCAGTAGCTGGAAGACTGAGCTGAGTCTCAAGCGCTCAGTTCTGGTGACTTACAAGTGCCTCCAACTCCAGCTCCAGGGTGTCTGGCATTTCTTCTGCTCTCTGAAGACACCTGTACACTTGTGTGCACACACTCAAATAAGCGCACATGATTTTAAAATGACAAAAATAAAAACGAAATTCATAATGAATGCATAGAGCTCTCTACAGAGACACTTGTCCCTCAATTGTTTATTATGGGAATTTTATTTTTTATAGAAATCTATGTGTCCAGAAATGTGTCCATTTCTTTTAGGCTTTCCTAGTTGCTAGCATGCAGTTTTTTGCAACAAGCCCAAGTAATCTCTTTTTGTTCATGATATCAGTTTTAATGTTTCTTTTTCATTTCTAATCTTATTTGAGTCTTTTTAAAAATTAAATTGTAATGTTTGAACATGTTCAATGTCATCCATGTAGTAAAAACAATCCCTTAAAGAAATATGAAGAGCAGAAACTATAATGTGCATACATTCTTAAAAGATGTGCTTACAGTGATTAAAGAAATTTTAAAGTAAAATAAAGGAACATAGCATTTTAAGTTATCTTTAGGTGAGAAGTATAGATGTTTTTATTATTATTTTACACCTTTTCTGTCTTACAAATGTGATAAAATATGCCAAAATACCACACTGCAATTTTAATTTTAAAAGACAGGCTGAAGCAGTAAAAAAAAAAGAATTGATATAGCATTTAGAAAATACTAGTTCATTGAGTCCTCCGTGTGGACCAACTTTCAACTTATGATCTCTGGGCTACTCCAGACACATATTTTGTCTTAGCAAACCCAGGAATATTTCATCTATAAAGACCATGTGCTGTAATTTCCAGTTGTTTATAGCTGTACTAGTCATCTTACAATTGTAACTAAGTAATGCCTAAGATCAACTCAGTCAGGCCAAAGAAATGACACGGGTATTTAAAAAGGGTAAGCTCCAATGAGACGGCTTTCAGTTATATGAGCAAACCATTTAATGGAAGTGTATGAGATAACTAAAATAAATTGTGAAGTAAACGCCAAGATATGAAACATACTAAATCTCAGAAGAGGATAAAGTGAAGCCTACATAATTTTGAATAGGAAATGAGTACCGATGACTAAGAATAAAAAACTAATTTTAGCTTCATCCTAAAAGACAGAAAGTAATAGATTCAAAGGATTTTTGAAAAAAGCTAAAAATATAAGCTTACAAATTTGTAACCATAAAAGCTTGGTTTTACAGAAGTTTTACATCTGGCGACTTCCATTCCTCCCAATACAACTAAAAGTAAAAAGCCTCTTGTCCAATCAAACCAATGATACTGTTGAGTATGTTTTAATGTGTCTAACAGTATGTGTGTGTGTGTGTGTGTGTGTGTGTGTGTGTGTGAGAGAGAGAGAGAGAGAGAGAGAGAGAGAGAGAGAGACAGACAGACAGACAGACAGACAGAGATTGATTGATTGATTAGTGCTTGTGGAGGTCAGAGGACAACCTGTGAGAGAGAATTTTCTCCCTCCACTCTGTGGGTTCTAGATTTTGGACATCAGGCTTGGAAGCAAGCGCCTTTGCACACTGAGCATCTTACCAGCCCTCATTGACTATTTTGACCCAGTAAAAGCAAGGCTACAAAGTAGACAGTGTTTGATGGGTAGGAACAGAAATTAAGTTACGATTCTTTAGGATGAGTCCCAGAAATGAGAGGACTAGGGCTAGCTGATGTCAGAGGCCTCATATACCTTTTCCATATAATACAAACCCTCATTCTTCAACCTATATATCTTAACCTCCTCTACCAGATGTGTCCAAACTTCTGACACAGGAACAAACAGCATTTTTGCAGAACTTGAAAACTACACAACAGAATTACCAAAACAAATGAACAAAACTCCTCATATTTGAAGCAAGTCTACAGTGTTGTGTTGGGCTCCATTCTTAGCCATCCTGGGTCTCATATGAGGAGCAGGCTGCACACACCCCAGTCACTGACTTTCTAGGTACAAGGCTGGCTTGCTATCATCTAGTTTCACAAAGCAGAGCTGATATCATCTGCAAATTAGAGAAAGTGAGTGGCAGTGTCAAAAGAAGTAGCTACTGACAGAGAAGACCCTGTCACTTACGTCAACATAAAAACTCCTGGCATTTCCCACACCTCACACAAACAGCACTCTGCAGAGCTATGTAAGTCTCAGTCAGCTGGACCATCAATCTACACATGCACATTACAGTGCTCACGGGAGGCCACGTGACAGCCTGTGAGAGCTCAATCTCTCCTTCCACCTTGTTGGTCCTATCAATCAAATCCAGATCTTTAGGCTTGGCAGCAATCTTACCAGCCCAACTGTCAAAGATTTTAAAAGTTAATTTTTAATCAATGCATGATGAAATCAACCTTCTTATTTGTTTGTTTGTTTTTTGAGACTGTCACGTTGGCCTCGAACTCAGAGATGTACCTGCCTCTGCCTCCTGAGTGCTGGGATTAAAGGTGAGCACCCACTACTGCCCAGCAACCTTCTTACTCTTTGCTAATGGGTTTACATATCAATTCAACCCGTGGTTAAAAAAAAATGCATTCTTTTCCATCACAATGTTTAGAAACACATTCTTAAACCATGGACACAAAACAAGGTTTCACTGAGATAGTCAATAAAGTATTATGATATTGATATCAGGAAACACAAATGCCTGAGAGCAGGAGGATGATTACATAAAATAACATTGCTCAAGAGAAAATATGTGAAGGACAGTCAATACCATAAGTAAATCCTTGCTGCACATTATTCTAGGGACCAGAGGGAGGCATTCAACTCTTTAAACAATATAACTCCACAATGTGGCTCCAGTGGTCTGTCTTCTTAAAAATGAACTCCCTAAAAGGATGATGCCACTGTACTGTTCCACCTTAACAGTAAGGGAGAGTCTAGTACTATCACAGCAGGGATGCATCATGGCCACCTTTATACCCTCACCCCTGCTAACTGGAGAGGAACTGCTTGCTGTAGGTCTATGAGGCTTATCAGTACTTAAAACACACTTAGCTTTTCTGCAATGTTTGGTACAGTGCAGGTCAAACTCCAGGATCTCAACAGTTAAAGACTAAACCTGGAATCTTCCTTCAAGAAATGTTAATTATTCACTTGTTTATAACTTTTCTTCTTAGTACAAACCATACCATATGACTGCCACATGCCACAGACACTGGCCTGCCCACTTGGCTTTCCAGCCAGAGTCCTAGGACACGACTCTCCCTCAATTTTATCTACTTGAACCTAATTTGGAAGCTTTACGTGGGATCTGAACTTTTCACTTCTTCATTCACAGTGCTTAAGAGATTCCCATTAAGCATTGTGTTCCCTCCGTCAGTAAGAAGTCCTCCAGAGGTTAGGGTTCTTACTCTACACCTAAATAATTATTTAACAATGAAACAGAAGTATACCGATTTTAAATGAGCAGTAACTGGCAGACCAGTTTATAATTTTACATTCTAACATTGAAAACATTTTTAAAACAATTCAATCATCAGCTTGTTTCTTTAAAACTTCGAATAGAATGCGAAAGAATTGCAACTCTTCTAGACTTAGAGAGCAAATCAGCAGGCATATACTGACAGCAACATGTTTAGAAGATACAGTAGTTAAATGAAAGAACCATGGAACTCCGCTAGAAGAACAAGGTAATTCAATTTTGGAATTAGGAAAAAAAAGTTCTAAAGATAATTTTATATTAACCACTTGGGGTCCAATTTGGCAGTTCCAACCCATTAAGATGTCTCCAGAGAGGCCCCAAATATGAAACTGGATATTTTTATTGTGATTGTTTAAAAATATGGTAAAAGGAAGTGAAAAATAAAAGCCCCCCCAGCACATAAATATTCCAAGTTTCTACTTTCCATTACACCAAAATAGTTCCATTAGACTTTCATTATTAAATAGAGGTTAAAAAAATATTGGTCTCTTTGTTGTTATTCACTTGGGTCATGGGATACAAATCAGTGTTTGAGACCCTAGCACACAGTAGATCCCAATTTCAACCCCAAATATCAAAGAGAAAAGAAAATGCTCATTTTGTTTATAATGTTTCCTTTTTTGTTGTATTGTTTTGTTGCTTATCTGGGACAAGGATGCAAACGCTATAGCTCTGACTAACCTAGAACTTGCTCTATAGACCAAGCTGGCCTTAGAACTCAAGAGATCTGCCTGCTTCTGTCTCCCAAACGTTGGGACTAGAGTCGTTTACTCTTCTAAATGGTCAGATATTGGAAGAACTGCAACTTATTTTGAAAGTAAAAGTGGTTCCTCAAGAAAAAAAAATTCAAATATTTCAAGTCAGGAATTCATATTCATCCAAACAGGTTGTTTTGCTGTCTTTATGGTACCTTCAAGTGGATAGATTTACGATGCTTTAGTGAAGGAGATGTCTGAAAAGTACACGGGCTGGGCTTAGGCCATCTACTCAGAAGTCAGAGACTACCAAGATTGAAGAAATAAGCAAAATCAATTAATTACACACGTTAAGAGACTAAATAAACTTAGGTTATACCCCTGTACCCATGATTTTGTTTGATACATCTTTCTACCCAGCCCTGGTTAGCCTTGAACTTAGGATCCTGTTCCATTAGCTGAGTGCTGGGATCACAGGCATGTGTCACTGCTTCTAGCTGCAGTCTTTTAAAATAGGTCTTGGAAAGTCAAAATTAAAAAAAACAAAAACAAAAAACCGAGGTGCTTTTTTTTATATTTGAAAAAATACCTGGTTTCTGTTTATATTTGAAGTAGAGACGAAAAATCTCAATAAGGAAATGAATGAAGAACTGTACAACTTTCTCAGATTTCTAAATATACAACGCTTAGGTCTAATTATCTTTTCATCTATTCTAAGGCGGTCTTTAAAAAAAAAAAAAAAAAACTGAATCAATAAGTGCCTGATGGAGCTGGAGATCCTCCAAGACAGTCCTGCAACCAATAGGAGAACTTTCCCTAAATGTAGATTCCAGCTTCGGTCTCTTTATCACAAAACTGAGAACACAAACCCCCAGTGTTAACGGATACCCAAAGCAGCAGGAGACCCAGTTAGAGTAATCAGTGCTTGGAAGCAACCGCTGTTTGTAAGGATTTTTAAGGGACAATAAAGGATAAAACGGTGTAGGGAGGAAAAAGCGGGATTCACGTCTCCAAGTTCAGTAACACCTTGTCGCTCGCTCGCAGGGAGTTAAAAAGAAGCCCAGCTGAAATGGGCGCGGGCTTTGGGCAGGAGGCTGAGGACGGGGACCAGGCGAAGGGCGAAAGGTTGGTTTCCTTAGGACTCGCCAGAGGACGGGTGGAGGGATGGCTAATGAAAGCGAATGGCGGGGGGTGGGGGGAGGTGGATGGAGATGCCGGGTGATGCCTCACCCCACGAGCGCGCGAGGGTCCGAGCGGCAGGATCACGGCCGTGGGTCCGTTTCCCTCGGCGGCGCCCGGTCCCGCCTCCATGTTCGCTGGCCCTGGCCCTCGAGCGGGCGGGAGCTGCTGGCCCGGCGTTCTAGGCCGCCGGGCCCGGCCTCCCCTCGTCCAATTCCCCACGGGGCTGGTGCCGCCCGCGGGCAGGATGCGCTCGGCTTTCCCGCTCCGCGTTCCCGGGAGGCGGGCGCTGCGCCACTCGACCTCGGGGGGTCGGGTCGGAGCCGCCTGGGCCTGGAGTTCCCTGAGCGCGGCCGCTCCGGCCCCGGCGGATCCTGAGCTCGGCGCTCGGGCGCGGCCTCCCCTGCCCCGCGGGCCTCCCGCGCCAGTCGCTCTGGAGCACGCCGCCCTGAGGGCGGCGAGGAGAGGCTAGCGCGGCCACCCGGCCCTCCTCACACCCCGCGGGCCTCCGCGCCACCCACCTGCAATGTCTTCTCCGCAGCCATCACGGCATGCTCTGGAAGCCGGGCCGGCCCCGGGCCCCCTCCGCCAGGCGGCCGCCTCTCCCCTCAGCGCCGGGCCGCCGCGGCCGCCGCTAGGGCTCGGGCCGAGCGGGACGCTCCCCCATGCCGCCGGCCCGCACGCACGCCCGGCGGACCGCACGCCAGGGCCGCGGCTCTCAGGCGTCCCGGGGCTCCGCCGCCCTCCGCCGCGCTCCTCGCTCGCCCGCTCGCTCGCCCGCCTGCCCGCCCCGAGCCGCTGCAGCCGCTGCAGCCACTGCGTGCCGCGTTCCTCCCCTCCGCTCTCTTGACTTCCTTCGCCGCCACTGGAGCGGAGCTTGGCAAACCAGCACCTGCTGCTGGAGAACGCCGAGAACTGAAACAGGAAACCCGAAGCCAGGGGGGGAAACCCGGGAGGCGTGGGGAGGGGTGAGGGGAGCTGCTGGAACCTGTCGGGCTCTCTACCCGAGCCTCCTCCCTGCCCGTGCATTCCCCTCCCGGGCCCAACCCTAGGGTCCCTAGTCCTCTCATTAACATCAACTCCGGTCCCCAGCCTAGCCCCCATGGCGCCTCTTGTGCTGGCCACAGCATCTCCACCTTGCACCAGCCCAGATCATGCCCTGGGCAATCAAGGAAATCGACGCGTTGCTTTCTCAGGGCATGTTACTTGTTTGTTGAGTTAGTATTAATAACGTGAAATGGGGTGGGGTGGGGAGGTGAGGGCAAGCAAAACACCACACCCTGCGTAATAAAGACCACTAAGGGAATTTAAACAAATAAAGCGATAGGGAATTCACCCTTTGGTTTCCTTCAGCTAGGAAACCGGCTTTGCTGGAAATGGCAATCAATGTGAGAACTGAGGTTAAACCCAAGATGAACGCAGATCTCTTTAGGTTGGGAGCAGGCAGCCCTGTGCACCGGGGTGGACACCGGTGAATAGCCCTGAGTGCTGAGCTTTCCTGTCTCAGAGAAGTGAACTACACCTAGAGCAATCTAAATCAACTTCTCCGAAATGCCCCCACTGCCTTACTCACCTGCTACAGAAATGTTACCAGAGTTTGACTTCTTGCCCTTGCAGGCTGCATCTAATCCTGAAACGCGGGGGGGCGGGGGGGGGGAGGTAATGGTCCATATGCCATCCATCAGTAGTAGTTTACTTGTCTCGTGAAAAATGCCACCACAGCCAGGTGAGCTAGCTATTAGAATCCACCTTACTGCCAGACTATCGAAGTTCTAAAATTTGATACAGCTTAGATGAGAAGAAAGATCCCTATGTGTTTGTCTCAGGACTGGCCTGTGACGCCTTGGGTCACACGGTTCACCTTTAGTAGAATTGTTTCTGGCCTTTCTGAATTGTTTTCAATGGGACGTAGATCATTTAAGCCCGGATCTCTGGCGACTCAATGTTCTAGCATTCATGGTGTTTACTGAAGCTCAAACTGTATAGTATAATGTTTCTTTTCCCTTTTACAAAGCCGAAACCCGCCTTCATGGCTCTATTGAGCAGCACCGCTATCCCCATGACATCTATTTTACACGTTTAAGCACCGAGGAGGTCCCAGCCGAAAGCATCCTTCACGTGATGCCCATGGACACTCTCAGCCTAAGAGAGCAGAGTGTCACACTTAGCCTATTCGCTACTTTTGGCAGACCAATTTTGGGGCCTATTCAATAAGATTGCAGACAGGAGGTTGGCATCTGTGGACCACAGTTTTAGTATCACATTGGAGACCCCAGGAAGACTAGCAATCTGCTCTCTACAGCAGGTCATTTTTTTTTTTTTTTTTTTTTTTTTTTTTGGCAAGAAGGATAGACTACTCTGGGAAAGCCGCCCCTGAACACTGCGCCAAACCTACCGATCTCTGGAGCAGGACTAAGCGAGAGGCAGGGACTTAGCAAGAATTTGGCTGGCAGACAACAGTAAGTAGCAGCCTTATGACATGACTTAAGTGACTCCAGGAGGTTTCTCCATTCTACTGTGCACTGCCCACACAGCCTTCTTATCCTGCAGTTGGCTCCGCCAAGTTCCAGTGAATGTGGATGGAGCATAGCAAATTTTGAAGCTCGAAAGGCAGAACAAACCTGAACTAATGATGTAGACAGCAAGGTGAGAGAGGGAAGGAAGACACGTGTTGTTGTTAAGAGTAAACTGAAGAGGCCTCGTATACATCTGGGTATACACTCAGTAGAGAGATGGGATTGAGTTGGGGGTGGGGGACAAGCAGTCACCAGAGTATAGGATGAAAGAAAGGCAAAGGGCAGGAGGGAAGGAACATTGTCTAAAATCCAGAATTATTCTGTTTTAAATGTGCAGTTGAGAGAAAACCAGGCTCTGTATATAGGAATGTCAGATGTTATCTATGGGACATAGTTTAATAGACTCATATGCTAATGAATAAAAAAAATGGAAATTTAACATGGTCTCCATTACAAAGTTATCAGGTAAGGCTGTTCATTTCTGTTTGTTTGTTTGTAAAAAGCAGCATTGAAGAAAATATCCTAATAAAAATAAAATGCTTCTATGGCTCTGAGTTACATGGGCTTCCTGCCGTCCCATATTCATCACTCCCTTTACCCCCAGCTGTACTCCTGGTAAGGGAAGAGAAGTATACGGGAAGATTTTCTCAGGTGTAGAGGAAGTTCTAATGTTGAAATAAAACATCATTTAATCTGAGCTTGTCCTTTTGGTGAGGTTGGGGATCAAATCCTGCTTGTCTAGTAGTAAACCTTCCCCGGGCGTTCGGCAAGTCTGGAACCCTTCTGCTATCTGAGGAGCGAATCTGTATTTTAGTTATGAGTTCAAGTCTGGACCTGGAATTGCAACACGGAATTGAAATAGATCTCGGGACAGCCTTATGAGTTTGAAAAGAACCTTCTCGAAAGAACTGATAGGGGAGGACGGTGGTGAGAGCCGTACTCCTCCCTAAAGTATGATCTCAGACAGACTAGCACATTCCTAGATTGGTGCTTGAATCATAAAAGGTGCAGTTTTAGATGCCCGTCCCACCCCACCGTGGCTTGCCTTCGTCAAGAATTTCCGGTGCCCTCTCCCTTACATAACAGTGCCAGAAGCTTCTAACAGTTTCATGTTGAAAACTGTCACATACTCCTGGCAAACGCCTCTACTGTACTCAGAGGTTTCTTAGTAGTGTCTGTGGGGCTTTTCTTATGGATCTATAGCAACACTTGGGGTTGCAGGAGCTGTCTTTTGCCTCCTCCATTTCTGCCAAAATTCTTACCTTAGCCGAACTGAGGTCAGTAGTTCCTTCAGTGTGGCTTCCTCTTCGGGTCTTGAGCCAACAATCCTTTTCTCTAGCTGACAGGCTTAGTTTGAAGCTTCTATATCCTTTAGAAAATTCTGTAATTCCAACAACCTATAAATAAAACCTAGCTGCATTCACCCTCATTGCTCCAGGAAACCTACTAAGCGCATGCCCTGTGTAAGTCTCTCAGGGGTATACAGCATACTCTCGGCCAGTGGGTCTCAAGGCGTGGCTACAGCTATTATTAATGCTGCATTCTTAGGGAAGGAAACTAGGAGACATGAGATAGGTGTTGCTGACCAATCCCAGGACTTCATTTTTCTGATGGGTAACCACAAGGTTGCATAGCAGCTGTTTGACTATTTCCTCTGGCGTTTGACGGAGCCCATCAAGGAAAGCCACTGAGGAGCCACAGGAGTAAAGTTTTTGGTACGCCAGTGCCGTAGCCATGTGCCGGTTTTCTCTGTGAGCCTGGAATGGCAGCATCAGCTTTTTACCATGTGTGGCAAACACGGCGGATCTGAGAACAGTGGAAGTTCACCCCCCTGCAGTTTACACTGCTCACAACTTTGTAAAGGTTTTCTTTCCAGATGGGATTTCAGGTGAATGAAAACACCTTCCTCGCCTCTGCAGTCACCTGCTATCCTCCGAGTAGGAAACCCGCTCTTAGAACTGTAAAGATGCAAAGTCTAGCTAGCTGGAATCGGTTAGCCTCAAAGGGTCCTGTTGAATGATCACTGACTAGCAGTATTTGTAAATATAAAAACAAAACAGTCAAAAATAAAATAGAGTCGGCTTAAATGCACACGGATGGGAGACTATTGAAATTAACATGTTTCCCATCCATTGGTCCAATATGCAGCTGTCCAAGAGTAGAGTTGCTCTATGTCTACGGAATGAACTTCAAGGTGTGGCGCTTGCTAAAAGGGGTGGTAGAGAGTGCTTAGCTTTTGTGTAAGGGGGAAAAAAAACTATGATTTGCATAAGCATGTGCTAGCTCTGATGAACTCGAAACAGGTTGGAGACACTGCTTACCATGGATGGCAGGGCTGAAGAGCTGCAAGGAAAGGGTTGAAGACAGAGTTTGTTGTTCCGAGTACTTACAGCTTCTGACTTTTAAGTTGTATGTGTAAATTCACCGTTCCAAAAAAAAAAAAAAAAAAAAAAAAAAAAAAAAAAAAAAAAAACACTATTTAAGGCAACGTTTATTGCTAAAGTATCTTTTTGCTGAGACGTTTCTGTTGAATTCCATAAATAGTCAGGTGTTTTTAAAGTAATAGAAATAATTCCAACTTTACACGTGGTTGGTGGGAATGCAAATTAGAATAGCCACTGTGGCAATCAAGGTTCCTCAAAAAAAAAAAAAAAAAAAAAAAAACTAAAAGTAGAACTGCTATATGACTTATTTAACCACCCAAAGAAATGAAGTCAGCACACTATAGAAATACTGATATACCTGCAGAATTAGCCTAGGTGAAATCAATAGATGAAATGAAATGGGTAAAAAATATGCTGTACCCATAATGGAGTATTAACTCACACAAAGTGAAGAACAAATCATATTATTTGTAGAGAATAAATGGAACGCAAGATCACTAAGTCAAACAAAACAAGGCAGACTTAAAAAGACATATATTGAATTTTTCTCTTATATGCTGAAACAAGTTTGGGGGGGAAGAGGAAGAGAGAGATTGATTGGTTGAAGAAGAAGAAGAACTATTTGGGGAGAAGAAGACTGGTGGGAATAGGCAAGGGGTTAACAAGAGAGGAAATTGGTAAGATCAAAGTACATTATATGCATGTATGAATAGAGCATAACGGAACCACGTGGTTGGTACAATTAATATAGATTAGTTAAAATTAAAAAAAAAAAGAAACTGTTCTCAGTGGCGAGGATGAGGAAGTGAAGGAAGTCCTGTGAGCTGCACGTGTGGAGTCTGGGGCTTCCCAACAAGGGAAAGATTTCCATGATCATGTGGAAGGGGAGAGCCCAAGATTGCTTAAGGATTCCCAGACAGAATTAATGCATTAGTCACAGCGCTTACAACTTAGTTGCTAAAACTCTAACCTCAGATTCCATGAGGTTTTCTGAAAGGAACTACTTTAGTTAAGGGAAACATTTGGGGGATGTTCTCACAGCCAGAGACTGGGAGGGAGTGTTTATATAAGCCGGAGTGGTCTCTTGGCAAGTCAGATATAGGTACCAGCAGACTGAACATGTGTGGGCTTCCATAGTGCTCAGTCCTAATGCCAGAACCCTGTCTGCTCGTGCTTTTGGCTTTTGGTGTCACTATGGAAGTGTCACTTCTCGGTCTTACTCCCCAAAGGTCTTCAACCCTTTGTCACAGTAGGAATGTGGCAACCGATTTGGCTCTAGGTAGTTGGACACCCCAATATTCCAATCTGTGGCTATTTGTTTCTCTTTGATCTGTTAGAAGGTAGTGGAGGTGTGCCCATAGGAGCTAGGGCTCAGGATGGCAGCCTTAAAAGAGAGGCCAAGGTAAAAAAAAAAAAAAAAAAAAAAAAAAAAAAAAAAAAAAAAAAAAAAATTCAAATCCTGAACTGAGTGGGAGATCAGAAGAGTCGTCAAACGTGGGGAGAGGGGGAGTTAACTATTGAAATATCAGGGACGGTATAGGTATGAAGAAGAAGGGGGGAGAGGAGGAGGAAGAAGAAGAGGAGGAGGAAGAGGCATGGGGTGGGGGGGGAGAAAGAAAATGAAAAGGATGCCTATCAGCTAGCAGATAAGTAAAAAGAAACTGTCTTATAAACAAGCAACCAAGAGTGCAGCAAGAAATAAGGAGTCAGCCTTGTAATGAGGCTGCAGTGTCAGGAAGCACAGGATTATCATCAGTGGAACATATTGGCTGCTGAGTCACTGTGGGACAGGGAGACTTCTGTGGTGGTGGGGGTGGATCCAGTCACCCTGACTTAGGGTCCAGGTTGGCTTCAGAGTCTAAGAGTGTGGGAAGATGAGTAAGCTTGGGACTAATGTTGGACAGCTATGGGGGAAACAGTCTAGATGGTTCTGAGTGCCCACTTTCAACCTCTGCGTAGAAGTCAGTGGGAAATTTACACTGTCAGTTACTTCAGTCTGAGCACTGAAATTCCAGGAGCTACCTGGGAAAAAGAGTCTAGAAACCAGGTACAGTGATCTATATCCCACCAACACTCAGGAAACAGAGACCACAGGATTTCTGGTTCAAGACCAGCCTGGGCTACTTATCGAGATACTGTCCCAAAAAGTAAAACTCTCCAGGAATCAGAGAGGAAGACTCCAGCCAGGCAGAAGATGCTAATCTCACCTTAATCAGTCTAGTAAGCATGTGCCACAGCCCTAGGCTGGAAATGATTCCTGTTAAAAAGGGATAAACATGTTGAAGATATCTTGTGAATTAATAATCTTTGTCAGTCCCAGGTCAGGGATTGGGTGCTGTGATCTCAGAAGACCTTTGCTATCTGCCCTTTCTATATAACCACTGAGCGCTCAGAGTTAGGCACAGGTGGAGCCATTTGCCTACTCCTATGTCTCTGGGCCATCCTTTTGGTCTCCTTACCTGAATTAATATTAGTGTTTTTCTAAAATGCTTCTCTAGCTCTTCAGTCATCAAACAACTTCTAGCTTTTGAGTTTTATACACAGAACCCTGAAGGTTTACAAAGAAAGGGTAGGTCTCTGGGCTATCCTTACAATATCTTTGTGCGGTGCTATATATGTGATCCTGCGTGTATATGTAGAGCCCAGAGATCAAGATTAGACATTTCCCCCAGCTTTTTAGATGGGTGATGGGGATCCAGACTCAGGGCCTTATGCTTGGTGGCGAGCCATCTCTCCTTCCCTACAAAACCTTTTTCTTTGCTTTTTCTTTTTTTAAAGTGAGCATTGTTTGCTTCAGGCAATGTATACTTTCTGATGAAGATCTTGCTAGAGGGATCCAAGAACCATCCATCCTAGACTGGATAGCTACAACTTACAGATAAACACTCACAAGCTTTGGCAAAGGCACTGAGAGGACAGTGAGCTTCTGCCCTGGTATTCTTCCATAAAACATCCTTCTGTGGGCCCACACACACATTGGAGACCATCTTTACAAACACTTCTCTTTTCTTATTGGTTGATTCTTTGTGTTCAAAGGCAAGACCTGGCATTTCCGGAGATCCTCTGTAGTAAAGATGAGAGCAGATAGCTCAGCTGTGGTGGAGCCAGAGGAAAAGTAGGGGTGGATCTTACTTGCTTTAAACTCTGGGACCATTAAGCATTCTGTTGTTATTCTAAATTATAATGGGTGCATGCTCCTTGTAGGGAGTTTAAAAAATACGACTCTCGTCTTATCCATCACCCAGATAGCCAATCACCTACTTTTCCATTCACACGTCTTGGACCTGCATTTCAAGGCCTTCTTTAATTCAATAAAAACAGTCTTGAGCACCAGCTCTAGGCTCTGAATAACAAAATTAAACAACAACAACAACAAAAACCCACTCCATATCTTAAACTATGGCTTTGAAATCTGAGACGCAACTGAAAATAAACCTAGAGAAAACACCAGAAGCAGGGTCTCATTTATCTCAGTTACCTGTGATTCAGTTTCCAAACATTTGTTGACCATCCACCATGTACCAAGCTCTGTTTATATATACCACAGCCCCCTGGGGGTCAACTTGAGAATTTCTAAGTGGAAGTCAGTTGCTTCAGTCGGTTTGAACAATTCATTTCCTATCGTTCATGGTCATTCTGTACCGGTCAGGCTGGCCTCCACATTTCTGCTATTTCTCTCTCTGAAACACCTCTTCTTGAATGTCTACAGGTATTCTTCATGTTTCTGATTAGAGAAGATATTCTGTATAGCACCTTATTTAGAACATTACACACACTCTCTCTTTGTATACACTCTGTTCACTTTCATTATATGACCATGCTTTGAGAGTTCTGGAATAAGAAAACCAATATAAAAAGGGTATTGATAAAGATGAAATAACTTTATAGGAAGCCGACTGGTCGTATGTGAGTAGAAGTTTGCTTCTCTGTAGATGTAGATGACGCAAAGCTTCTCTGGGTCTGGTAGAAAGCAGACAAATGGTATTGTGATCAGGACACATCACAGGAAACCCAGACAGATATAGATCCAGAGGCGGATTCCTCAGCAAAGTCTCCCATGGGCATAAGAATGAGGCAAAGCAATGAGACAGGTCTTAAGAGTGAGCCAAAGGAATGAGATATGCCTTGGGTAAGCAGTCAGCTGGCCCTCCCCCATTCCTCACCCTACCTAGAAGTAGACTGTCAATCAAGTCTCAGGTTGCTGTATGAACTCTCCTTCTGTGATGTAATTCTTTATGAATACCTACCTTACATCTCCAGGTTAGTTCATTTTTTTGCTTCTACTGCCTACTCCTTTTAATTTTTTTTTGTAAACTAGTGTGTGTGTGTGTGTGTGTGTGCGCGCGCGCGTGTGTGCATTCTTCTGCTAGTATACTTACACACATGCTAAAGGATGAAATAGAACCCACTAATTAGGTTAGACTGGCTAGCTGGCAAGTCCCAGAGATCCCCCTGTCTCCACCTCCCCAGCACTGGAATTACAAGCATGCCCCACGACTCCCCAGCAGTTTTACATGGGTTCTGGGGATCACACTCAGGTTTACATCTACTCTGCAAACACATGGAATGGACAAATAAACAAGTGAGCGAAGGAACTTATGAAACAGCTGGTACTCTGAAGAAACAAAGCACAGCACTATCAGGGTCGGAGGCTGGCTTTGTGGCTGGTGGTGAGCTGTCTCTTCCAAATCCTCCTTGAGCTACTTACTTTACAGATCTAGCCACACTTAGTACGCTGCGGTGAAGCCAATGGCAAATGAAAGAGACTCCAGAGAATATGAACTTGTTAAGGATCCTTCCTTCGAAAGAAGCAGTATATTGTGGTAAGGAACACACACACACACACACACACACACACACACACACACAGAGAGAGAGAGAGAGAGAGAGAGAGAGAGAGAGAGAGAGAGAGAGAGATCACAAATGATCCAAGAACAGGATGGCTTCTTAGAGTGGGTCATGGTCCCTTGTCCTATCTTGGCCCAGCTTCCCTTTTTTATCTGACTTGTCTGGCCCTTGTAGATTTTTTAGTTTGCATCTCTTTAATGTTCTTGGTAAAACTGTATTGTCATTATCAAAAGTTTTAGACCCTGGTTGTTACCCCTAGTTCCCCCAATGTCCCAGATGCCAGGAAAGCAAGAGCCTCCCAGGACCTCACAGGATGACATGAGCTGAAACACCCCACAAAGGGGAGGGAGAACCTGTCGAGGCCATATTCAGAGGTTAGGCATGCTCCCTGCCTCTCCCTGCTCTGTTGAGGGATGGGGCCACCCACCCATCTCCAAAATTATTACCCAGAATTGCTCCTGTCTAAAGAAAATACAGGGACAAAGAGTGGAGCAGAAACTGAAGGAAAGGCCATCCAGAGACTATCCCACCTGAGGATCCATCTTACATGCAGTCATCAAATCCAGACACTATTATTAGTGCTTGCTGACAGGAGCCTGATACAGCTGTCTTCTAAGAGCTCTGCGAGATCCTGACCAATACAGATGTAGATGCTCAAAGCCAACCATCGGTCTGATCACAGGGACCCTAGTGGAGGAGTTAGGGGAAGGACTGAACGAGCTGAAGGGGCCTTATCTAGCATCAGTGGGAGGAGAGGCCCTTGGTCCTGTGAAGGCTTGATGCTCCAGTGTAGAGGAATGCTAGGGTGGTGAGGATGGAGTGAGTGAGTGTGGGGAGCACCCTCATAGAAGCAGAATAAGGTAAGATGGGATAGGGGATTTGCAGAGGAGAAACCAGGAAAGAGGATGACATTTTAAATGCAAATAAATAAAATATCCAATTAAAAAAAATAAAATAAAACATAGTTATAAAAAAAAGTTTTAGATCCTTTTTATATGGACCGGCTGATCTCTCTGTCTACCCTTCTCCTAGTAACTTTGTGAGGCAAGATCTATGTTAGTGTTTCATTCCATCCTTATTAAACTCATCTATCTGTTAGCTGCCCCTCTTCTAAGCACTCGGAGTCCCATGTGATCATTAAACCACATAAAAGTTGAATGTGTTCAACAAAAATCACACAACAAAGCTAGGATTTAAACATATGTGTGTTTCTGAGCCTCACAGGCCAAATAGCATGACACACATACAGTGCTTAGGGCAAACCTTGACCTTTAGAAAAATACTGAACAAATATTAGACTTGATGACAGAAAATCTTGGTCACTGAGTGGCTTATGGTTAAAAGATACCATGGGAAGTTTTAGTAAATGAATAAAACTGAGAAACAAAAGGAATACCTGGGAGAATCTTAAGTATTTCTGAGTTTCTCAAAAGGCTCTTTTGGTAAAGTATCAGACATTTAGTAATTATGATAGTGACATCTTTCAAAAAAAATTAAGAGGAATAGTAGGAATTTTTGAAGAAGGGTTTTAGATAGGTTGAACTTGAGAAGTGTCTGGAATTTTCAACTGGAGATGAGCAGGAAGCCAAACAAATGGCAACGGAATTAATCTCATGATATGGGCATCTTGCCCATTATTGTTTCATCTTGTGGCATGGGCATCTTGCTTGATTATTGTTTCAGCCTTCACATTATCTCTATAAAACACTGTGCTATTCAGTCTCCTGTTGCTGTGACAAACTACCCAGGATTCCCACTGGAAAGATTTTCTCAGTTCATAATTTCAGTCCATGGCTGGCTGGATCCTTTGCTTTTAGGCCTATAACAAAGCAGAAAATTATTCAGGGAGCACATGACAGAGAAAATCTGCCCAATTCTTGACAACCTGAAAGAAAGGCCAGAGAGGAGAAGAGGCTGGAGTTACAAGGTGCCTTTTAAGGGTACTCTTTGAATGACCAACTTCCCCAAAGGAATGCCCATCTCCTAAAACAGTCACTACTCATCAGTAACACTACTGTAAGAATCTACCAATGGACTACTGCATTGACAAATCAGAGCACTCATGATTCAATCACATGCAAAACCCCAGGTAAGAACATTGCTCCATTGGGAACAAAGTTTTCAATGTACAAACTTGGGAGAGACATTTCAAATTACAATGTACAACCTCTTCTCTTCCACCATTATCTTGATGCAAACTCTTGCCTTGCCCTGTGTCTCACATTTTTCATCAGTCACATGAGTATACAAATAGTGTTTATCTCTTGAGTTTTTCTGTGTGACTTAAGGTAATTTGTGCAAATGACTCAGAATTCCCATTAGCATGTAGATCAAGGAAAGCACAAGAAGTAGAATAAGAAGCAAGACTGAACTGGGGCAATGAAGTCTAAGGAACAAAGGTCTCTAGAAAAAAAGTAGCTGTCAGGGGTTAGGTAGATGAGAACTTCCAGATATATATATACATTTTTTCCCCTGTTAGTACTTTACAAAGAGTGGTAAAAGACAAACCTGGACAGGGTTATTCTAACCAATCAGCAATCAAAATAGTTCACACAGTCGTTATGTACAGAAAAGCTGAGTCAACTGGAAGCTCTTGTTAGAAAAAACAAGACTGAGCTAGAATCTGGTTTACACAAATCACCTCTGTTGAGTCAAAACTATTTATGTCAGGCTGATGACTAGCTTTCTTGTAATTGCCTGTTCCTGTACCCATCCATTCTGTACACAGAATACTGCTGAACTAGGGACCATGCACTGTACTCTGTCTGCTCTACCCATTCTATTCATCCAAACTCTTGGGATCTGTGGTGACAAGCACTGAAGTTAACATTACAGTTAGGAGACACAGTTGAAGTCTGGAGGCTGGTTTTGAGTCTGAGCAATCTAGTTTCATTTGTAATAAGCTACATGCTTGAGCAAGCTAGTGAATCTCACTCATGCATGCCTTTCCTCTGCTAAATTGCTGTGTTCATAATTCCAAGGGAGTTAGGTTTTGTGGTTCATGACATTTACACCAAATCATGTGGTCACAAATAAGCTTCCTTGTTTAGTAGGCGAGACAGTTATACTTGAACTATTTAAATTAATTGTTAAAGGTCCTTAAGATTCTGCTTTAAAGGACACTACACACTGGGAATAGTACACAGATATAATTCTAACCAAAGACCTTGTCTTCTTTCAGAAGTACAAAAAGAAAGAAAAATTCCTTCCATCCAGGAAGAGAGGATATGAAAAACTGCAGCAAGAAGAGTCAACACTTGTCTCACTGACTGATAAAATGCATGATGTTTATTGCTATGATTTAATGTCCAAAGAGGTAAATGAAATGAAGTATAGTAGGCAAGATTCTTTTTTTAAAAACATTAATTATGGAAGCAAAGACAGGAGATCCATGAGTTCAGAGACAGCTTGGGCTAGATAATGCATTCCAAACTAATCTGGGCTACATGGTGAGACAGTGTCTCAAAGAAACTCATGGTTAGGGAAGGAATTAGGTGGCATAGGGTAAGCTCCAGGTCTGTGTCTGATCCTTAGCACCACAAAAATCATTGCTAACAAAAAGTGTATAAGATAAAAAATATAGATATACTTTACATACATATTATACATATAATATTTATAATTTTATATATTAATTATATACATATTTTATATATACTATAAATACCTTTTGTTAGTCATAACGTACATATATATATATATAAAACATATACGCATGATATGAAACTCAATACTTTGAACTCCGAGCCTATCCATCACTTCATTATACTACTCCTGAATGTAGTAACAAACTTAACTTTTATATTCTGTGACTGTCAAGCACAGAGTATTTGTCAAGTCTCCCTTTTAAAGAAGTAGAACATTATGGTAAGGAGCTTGGGCAAGTAAGTAGGAAAAAGTGAATAAAATAAGGGGAAATCCAATGCAATGAGGTCTGCCTAGTACTCCAGAATTTCTCAGTAGATGAGAAGTTACTCCCCACACCAAACTCCCTGAAAGGCCAGTAAGTATGAAGATTAAGCAGGAGGTTGGAAGCCAAAGGACAGTGTGAAGACCTGAGGCTAGGTAAAAGGAAACAGCCAAGTGCTTACTGTTGCATGTCAGAACACAGTCACCACCTCTTAGAGTTACATAGTGGGGTGAGACCTTCCAAAATGAAGCAAGTGCTTTTGCTACCACAAGGCTGAATCTCTGTGAAGTTGCCCAACTGTGATGGTGTTTTCCTTTCTTTAGTCTTAAGTGAAAACTGCTTTATTTCTTAAGCTATAACACTGAAGTGGAGGTTTCTGGTTGTGTCATGTGATGCAGACTCATGTTATCTTCCTTAGGGAGACTCAAGTGGTGTATGGCTGAGACAAGTCTCATGAGAGGACATGTGATGTTTGGAGGGAGTATAAAGAGGACTCAAGGGACTGTGACAGGGTGCTTGCAATGCTTCATTGGTCTTTGCTGACCTCATGTGATTGAGAGAGGCACATGGCAAAGAACTTCTGGCATCCTGGCTGGTTCTAGTTGCTCCTGGTGACTTGTTCTGATTTAGCGGAAGCCTGGCTGTTTCTGCTAGATTGTGCCACTGCTGCTGATTCAAGTTTTGTATCTAGACACTATTAAACTGAATTACTGGTATCCTGACAGAGATTGGAATTGCCCCCAAAGAACTATTTCTGGACAGGTCTGTATCCACTTGTCCTATTTACCATCTTTTCTCCCCTACTTCTGGACAGTGGGGTAGATGGGGGATCAAAATGTGTGAGAACACTTATTAAAAAATCTAAGCCCACATAGCACAACAATGTATTCAATAGATTTTTAAGCAAGTCAGGAGTTTACTCTCATACAATTAATTGAAGAATATCAGTTATCTTTTATAATCACTAGAAGTGCCAGAGAATCAGGCCAGGAGACTGTGGAACCATGTACCATGTCTAATACCTGGAAGCACAAAGATCCAAGGCAAATAGAAGACATATATGTCCTCCGCTGACATGCATAGATACTAAAGCTGGTCTTACCTCCAACCTGATGCTGTGTAAGAGGTGGCCACTCATGAAAAGATAGTTTCTGCTCTTGCCAGAACAGATTGGAGGAGGTTTATTCCCTTTCCTAGTATCATTAGAGTCTTGCTTCAAACCTATGGTGTGATCGAGCCTCCAGTCAGAGGAGTCTAGGCCATGTTCCAAAAGCTTTGCTCTACAGGAATATGGTTAGTTAATATTTAGTATGGTCAGTTTTTATATACATAGTAATCAGGGTTAGAGGCCATGAAATAAAAATACTAAACACATGCGGGCATACGCATGCACAGTTTATAAGAATCCTTTAATTCTGGTGGAAAAAGAAAAGATATGTTGGCACACAACTTCTAAGCTGTTTGATTTTAGCTCTCAAGTCTTCTAGGAAGTTCTTTAGAATTCTCCAGGAAAGTAAACAAAATACTGATTTCATGATGTTTGGGTTAACAATATACCACACACAGACAATGGTGATCTTGCCAGCAGCCAACAGAGAGCCAACTCTATGCTGCTGGTTGTAGCCTGATGAACTTTCTTGCAATGGAAGCTCTACTCAAGTACTCCTGAGAGCTTGACTAACAGCAGGAAAGTACTCCAGTCTTAATAAAGCAGGGTTGGCTTTATTAAGGAAGTGATAAAGGAGAGATAATACACATTTTAGTGTAGGCATTAAGCGAGGCACACATTAAACTCTCAGCAGCAGATGTATCTGAAGTTCTGCCACTTTGGAAGCTACTTTGGCTGAAGAATGTAATTTGAAACCAGATTTAAAGAGTCAACAAAATTTAAAAACCAAAGCAAAGTTCAAAGGTTAAGTGAAACAGTATGAACTGGTTTACGCGTTCATTTTATCTTGAGGAATCCCTCCGTAAATAAAACTATAACTGGCTTATGAGATATATTGTTCAGATCAGGAAGGAAGGCTGATACTGTCTAACTCAAAGGTCGCCTGGATTTCAGCTCAAGGAAGATTGCTCACTTGATGCTTAAACACTTTCTTTGACAATGTCTCAGGAACATCCAGTGTTTTTGTAGGCAGCCTTCAGAGTGGGTTTCTGCTTGCTTGATTCTTGGCTGAAAAGAAATGTAGATTGATTTCTGTTCCCTATGATTTCTAATTTGTCTCCGTCTTGGTATCCTGTCTCAGTGACAATTTGATCACCTGAACACCTTGAGCCATCACAGCAAATACACAAAACACAAAGTAACTTAACAAAGCAGATCTCAGGGCTCAGGCTGTGTACACAGTGTTGAAGGATGGTAATTGCATCTGCCCCCCCCCCCCGAATATTATATAGACAGTACTTTAGTTCAAAGTTTGAACACAGTATCAAAAATCAAGACAAAACTGGAGAAATGAGCAAAAGAGTTTTCTATGCAAGTGGAAGGACCTGGGTTCGATTCCAGCACCCACATAGAAAGCCAGGTATGGCCAAATATTGGCTTGCAACTAGGGTTCTGGTAGAGAGCAGAGACAAAAGGATTGCTAGGGCTTGTGGGCCACCAGCCTAGCTCCAGGTGCAGCGAAAGACCCTTTCTTTCTCAAGGGAATAAGGCAGAGAATTGTGCACCAGGACATTAATGCTGTCCCGGGGTCTCCATGTACATATATATACTCCACACACACACACACACACACACACACACACACACACACACAAGCATACACACTCTAAAAGATCAAGGACTCACGTCATTGTACAAATATATACCCATTAATATAACAAAGGTATAAGGTATATTAATAAGTACCCACTGAAATAAATAGTTTTGAAGTAAAGGTAATCGGACTCTTTCACACTTAAGGCACACCAAGATTAAGTGGTTTTGAGTGATAAATAATAACATAGTGAGGATGATCGTAACAACAGAAGAGGGCGTTAAAGATTTTCTCTGGCGTGAATTTTTTGTTTTAGGTTTCTGTCTAGACCTATGACAAAATATACACGTAGTGAAGAAGGTCCAACTTTGTTTCGGCCATTGGTAAAACATAGATTGTCATAACTCATATCAGATGCATCTACTGGTGTTCTCACAGTTGGCCTGCAATGATGGCTACAACGCCGAGGCATACCACACACAGACATTTCCGACAACTCTATGACCTCTCTGCATTCTCTCTCAGCACCTAGTATGGCTACTCTACTCAGGGAAATCTGAAGGGAATTAGGCTTTCATCAAAAACCTGGCGACCTTTTAATCCACACATTTCCACGTGTTCCTCCCAGAGACTATCTTTCCCAAGCAGCGGCGACGTGAAGATGGTGGCCTTCTGTTGGTGCTTACTCAGTCTTTTGTCTTTCCTGTGAGTCATTATTGTCCCCAGATGCTGTGGTGAGTTTCACTTTCAGTGTGCCCTTTCCATTCATTTGGAAACCAAAAAGACACGCTGTGTACCACGTCCTTCATCATGTCAGCCGCCGGCTCTGCTGGCCTCAGACACAGAGGCACAGTCACAGCTAGTGCACTCTGCAGCTTCAGTCTGCTTCAGGGGACCGGTCACATGGGGCTTGTTAATGGTATGCTTAGAGGCCTTTGAAGGCTAGAGGCCTGGAGCTAATAACACCTCAAGGCTGGACTTGCAAAGAAAACAGGCCTTTATCTTTGTGACTGGGAGATAGATTTGGGGCACGTTAGAAGTCTCTATTACATGCTGCTAGGATATTTATCCCCACATCCCCTCGGAGACGCTTGGAATAATGCTTAGTTGTTAAAAGCATTTTTATAAATGTTGTGCCATGCAGTCTTTTTCAGTTTTAGTTTTATGAGTCAGAGTCTTATAGAGCCCAGGCTGGCCTTGAACTCATAATAGCTAAGGAGATCTTTAATTTATGACACTCCTGCTTCTGCCTCCAGCTGCTGGGATTCCAGGCTTGTGCGGGGACCCGGTTTGTGGGATGCTGGTGATGGGACCCAGGGGTTCCTGCATGCTAGGCAAGCACTCTTACCAGTGGAGCTGTGTTCCCACCTCAACATGTGATCTTTACAACAATTCTGCTCCAACCAGGAAACTAGCTCCCAAGATGTCCAGGGACTTGCTGAGGGTCACACAGGTCATTAGTGGGGGAGCCAGAGTTCAAGCCTGATCCTGTCAGCATCCAAAGCTCTTAAACTTCACCAGTAAAGCCAAATTTAACACTTGGAATCATGTAATCTGAATAACGGGAGGGACAAAGCACTGTATTTCTCACAAAAAGGGAAGGTGACTTCAAGAAGACTACTGGGGTACAGTGCTGAGATAAACTGTGGAACCTCTGGTGTGCTCCTGGGAACACTGAGATTGGAGTGACTCAGCCTATGGCCAGAGGCTGCTTAAAACCAGAAAGATTTTATTGACTGCTGCATTCTTCAGTGTACTAGCGCCACCCCCATATTGTAATCTTACCGTATAAGTAACTCCATAGTGTAATAGTGAAGGAAGGAAATAAAGGATTTAAATATTTAAGATTTGCTAACCTATGAGCTGGTAATAACAGCTTCACTCTGTGTTCAGCAAATGTTTTACTGATGAAAGACTAGAGAAACTGACTAAGAATGCTGTGTGTGTAACAGAGAGGCTGCAAGAGCTGGAACCAAAGCTTTTCAAATTACCATCACCATCATTATCACTATCACCCTCAACATCGTTTACGGGTGCACACTTAAACAAGTGTTTAGAGACAACCTGGATCCTACAATCAGATGTGTTGTTACATGTCCTAGAAAGATTTATTGCAGTGAATTCTATGAGGCCAAGGAGGATCTGGTTAATATTGCCCCCAGTGTGCTGGCTGCTTTTGTGTGTCTAACTTGGTACAAGTTAGAGGCATCAGAGAGGGAGGAACCTCAATTGAGAAAATGCCTCCATGAGATCTAGCTGTAAGGCATTTTCTCAATTAATGATCAATGAGGTAGGGCCCAGCTCATTGTGGGTGGTGCCATCCCTGGGCTGGTAGACCTGGGTTCTATAAGAAAGCAGGCTGAGCAATCCAGGGGAAGCATGAACTTGCTTTTTGGTCATGGTGCTTTGCCCAAGCAATTGAAACCCTAACTTAGACATCCAGGCATCTTATGGTTTTAAGAACACGTTTACATTTAGCTTCATCAACTTGAAGGAATGAATATCCTTCAGGAAGTAATGCTGCAACGAAAGTAGGGTTACTCAAGACCACAGCAGGACTTTCCATGTGCCCGGATGACTTACCATTGGTAAAGGAAGAGTTTTCTGGCAGTTGCTGGGAAGCTGATTGGTGAGTTATCGTTAGTAGAGCAGAGAGTGCATCTCCAAGGCATGTGGTTCTAGTTTCAGGTATATACTTTCATTCCTGTACCTCAAAATATGAGTTTGTTGTCTCCTAAAATTTTCCATGGTATTTTGTGTACTATCCCACCATGGCCCACTCACATTGTGAAATTGGACTCGTTCAAATAACTGCTTTCTTATTTCTTTTCGATACTTACGTAGCACACTGCTTGTCGTACAGGAGCCAACTGATGGATAATGGGTGACCAATGGTGACTCCTGGGGGACAGGACATGTGAAAGAAGGCAGTTGTCCACACAAGCTGTAATCAGTTATTTCTTGTGTCGCATTATAGTGATTAAGTCATTCACTTTCTATTTTATTATGGAGTTTAACTTGGAATGCACATACTTTGTGTTTACTGGGTGCTGAACGTTATGGATTGGTTTCAGTCTAGTGGGAAAAGTGAACCTGGGTAAACAACTATAACCTAAGGTCACATGATCACCACGATAAAAGTATGGATGTGTTAGAAGGGGTGAGGCATTCTTTATGTCCATTAATTTTAACAGTATAATGACATAGAGACTATTTCTGCCTTTTTTTTTTTTTTTTTCCAGATTGGGAAACTGAGACCCAGAAAGATGAAATAAACTGTGGAATACTACAGAGTGACAAAGTTGGTAGTCAGGTGACAAGCTCAGATTAAATTGCATTACACAACAACAGCACAAGCTGGGGACTGTTGCACTATAGCAGCCAGTACAGAAGAGGGAGGGGCTATTGGCGGCAATGGCAGTGGGTGTTAGGGAGGGAGAAAATGACAAGTGGGAGGTCAGATCATGAAGTTGGCAACAGAAGAGGAAGAGAGAACCGCACTGGTAAAGTCCCAAGGGATTCAGAAATGTAATGTGGTCAGGCAACCGGGGGAGTTTGGTATTCGTTAAAGAAAGAAACCAAGGAGCAGAGGGGGTGGAAAGACAAAGAGTGCATCATGGGAATTAAAATGTCTTCAAAGTTCTATCACTTCTGAAAGAATTTGTTCCTTCGCAAGGGGTTGCAAATGAATGGGGAATTTTTGTTACTTGCTGTTCCTGTGCCTGCTTGGGGTCTGTCTGGCCACATCTCCAAGATATCCCAGATGAGTGAGTTCTGGGGCGGCAGTCAGAGAGGAGCTCGGACATGTTGACATTGAAATTCTGCATTTGCACAGGATCCCAAGCTAGTCAGGCGTAAGTTGACTCCTAGTTTAGAACATGCTACAGTTTGGCTGCTAGCAGCCAGACATTGCACTGTGAGCAGAGGTTACTGAGAGCAGAAAAGTCAGCAGGCTCTGACATTGAGTTATGTTTGACCTGATTAGAAAAGAAAGAATACACACGATTTCTTTTAGAATAGCCAAACTTTCCTAGTCCCGTTCTCATTTTTTAAAATAAAAGAAGTATTATGCATAAAGCTTCATGTGAAATGTAGTCTTTACTGACTCCAATTGTATTTAATGTAGAAAATCAAACAACAGATTTTTTTTTATGACTCTTTATTACAGGTTTTGCTGAAAAGTCACAGACTAGACAAGTTAATTTGACTCAAGGCTGTAACATAGTATCTAGAACAGAGGGTTTACAGGCCATAAGAGTTTGTAAGTAATCTCTCTGTCAGCAAAAGGCATCTTGGCAGGAGGTGGATAATGCTGAGGTGGCCTTCTCTGTCTAGGGTCTGATGTGCCAGTGGTCTTTGTGGCTGGCTGATCGATGCATGCCTTGAAAATAAAAATAGCAGAGGTCGGACTGTTGTTGTATTATTAATATAGAAGAACTTTCAGGTCACTCTTGGATGACTGTTTGATTCTTTTCTGTTCGTGGAAATGCACTGGATTATCTGGATTATCAAAAGTATAACACCCAGCAAGAGATGATGCATGGGACCAAGAACCGTTTTTCTCCTCTATGTTTTTAGAATTAAAAGATCCAATGGAATAATGAAAAGGCTTCTGTATTTGTTAACTAACAGACTTTATGGGTTTTCTAATTCTCTAACATCACCCACAAAAATCTCAAAACTTCTCGGTTGTGATAGAAAACATCAAGAACGTTAGTTATGAGCACCTCGCTATATCTCTATGTCTTTTTCTGGCATAGTCTCTTCCTGGCTAACATGTTTCCTTCTGAGAAACATTACCTTCCCTCACAGCATCCCTTTAGCTGTGTTGGTTACTTTTCTGTTGCTGTGATAAAATCCTCGGAATAGACCCAATTTAATAAAGAAACAGTTTATTCAGGCTTAAGGTTCAGGGAATTAGAGCCCAGAGCCTTGAGGAATGGCATGGCAGCAGGCAGCTGGAACACAAGGTGGACTGACCTCATCTTAACCATATACAGGGAGCAGAGAAAACAAGCACCAAGTGGAGTGGGGCTAAAATCACTCAAAGCCCACCCCCAAGTGACGTACTTCTAGAAAACCTCCAGATCCTAAAGGTTCCATAGCCTCTCTACACAATGCCACCAGCTAGGGACCAAGTGTTTAAAAACAGGAGCATATGGGAGCACATTCTCCTTCAAACCAGAACAACCTTTCATCAACAGATGTACAGTACCTGTCTTCCCTAAGGAGTATCCCGGATGGTCATGGTTTCTCTCCTTGCTGCTCATGTACACATTTGAAAATGATTTCAACTCAATTGTTTCTAATTGTTTTCTTAATCATTTCTGGTTTTCATTTGGCAAAACCATCACCCTAACTCCCTCCCTGCCCTGCTTTTTTTGTACCCCAATATTTGCTATTTCAGAGTTTCTGAAACTCTGCCTTTCGCCCCAGAGTTGAGAACAGGATTGTTGCTTCTCTTCCATTTCTTTCACGATGAATGAGTGAGTGCTGCTACTCGGCTGCAGGAGTTATACATCAAAGGTTACGCTAAAAATTTCACTCACTCATTCACTCACTAATTCCTTCAATCATCCTTAATCAGATACTGTGTGATTAAAAGCAAGAAGACAGTCCCCTCTCTTGAGAGTCTGGGCACCATCAGGAAGATTAGCTTTAAACAAGAGTGATCACCGTGAGCTTCAGTAAGATTCATGAAAAATGCCAGAAAGCAGTCAAGAGTGAGAAGCTAAATTCTGCTTAGAAAGAGGTGGGGGGAGGGGGGCATTTTCTTGAAAAGAAAACACTACATTAATTTGGAAGATTAAGAATTTACTTACTACATGCTACAGGGAGTACTCTAGGAATGACATTATGGTCAGGAAGGAGAACTGCAAGTAAATCACATGCTCAAGGCAAGGGATGAAGGAGTCGGAGGAGAGGAGACTGGACCGGTGGTGGGAATGCAAAGAGACACTATCACACTTACCAATACCCTTAGCCATTGGCGGCTGTAGGGGCCATAAAGAATTATAAGCAAGGGAGAGGTAGTATAAGAATTTTATTTTAAGAAGAGTCACTGAGCTTC
Source organism: Micromys minutus (assembly GCF_963924665.1). NCBI lineage: Eukaryota > Metazoa > Chordata > Mammalia > Rodentia > Muridae > Micromys > Micromys minutus. The sequence continues at coordinate 43,424,391 of NC_137985.1, forward strand.
AACTTAGAGGACAGATGACAAAGAGGTGTGGTTGGGAGCTTTCTAACTTTCCTAGGGAGGTTATCAGGTACCAGGGGACGAGGGGACAGTAGAGGTACCTCTCACCCAGTGACTACTCTCATGGGATCCAGAAGACAGCCTGGGTTATGTGCAGGAGAGATATGGATGGCAAGTTTGACTGTTCAAAAGGAACTGTCAAAACTGAAGTGATGGGGGCTGAGTGACAGTCTGGGAAGAATAAGACAGGAGGTGGCTGGAGCCAGCTCTAGGGAGGGAGGCCTGCACTTGCTGTTTACATGTATGATTTCACAAGTTTAGGCAGGTGGAACACATGTACTGGAAGTAACTACAGTGAGAAAAGTGCACACTAGATTACTTAATGTGCAAGTGTGACTGTCCAGTCAAGGTGAGGGCAGATTTTTTGGAAGGAGGGAGGGATCTTAGGTCTCCCTATTGCCTTCCTGAGCTATTTTCCAGGATAAACGAGTAAAACGACCTGGCATGAGGAAACAAAGTAAATTGATGTGCACGGGATGATTTTATGTTAAGCGTTGCAGTTTAACTTAGAGGATTGCCAGAGACCATGCTTTTAGCTTTTGCATTTTAATACAGGGACGTTCTGGCAGTAGGCATGAGAACAAATTGTTTATGGGCTCCTTCCCTTGGTTCATAGCAAAAACTATATTAATATTCTTTGAGGGGGGTGTGCTTATTCCAACTGTCTGTGCTAAGAGATAAATATTATCAGAACATTATTATCTTAACTAATTCAACCAACCTAAAGAATAAAAGAGAATGTGTAGTTTGCCTAAATTTCCATTGAAATAGATAGCAGTAAATTTTGCTAACCATTTTAAAAATATATTATTAAGAACATAAAAAAAATATATTGTGTGTTAACTAAACTTATGAATTAATTTATATGTATATTTTATATGAATAGGAATATATATATATATATATGTATGTATATATATTGTCATGGGTGCCTGCTATATCTGTTCCACCTCATTAAGACTTCAGTATCAGTATCTCATTTATGAACCACGATCATGTTAATGGTCAGGGTTTCAGAGCTTTCTTGTTGGTCAGGACCAACAAGATTTCTTGTGACACATAGTCCTACCATGACGTTCTGTGCAGCCACAGACCCAAAGCAATAGAACAAGCAACTGTGGACTGAAACTCTGAAAACTTGGAACAAGGGCAGTTTCAGTTGACATGTCAAATGGTCCATGTTAAAAATCTAGTGAATTCTTTACATGTTTGAACCCACATTTATATAATTATTTATATGCCTATTTATATGGAATATCTATCTATCTATCTATCTATCTATCTATCTATCTATCTATCTATCTATCTATCTATCTATCCATCTGTCATCTATCATCTGACTGTGTCACCATCACTATCATCTTCCTATTCAGCATGTCAAGACTCAAAAAATAATTCCTTACAATATGTGAATAGATGCCATGGTTACCTATCTCCCCAACCCCCTGCCCTGCAAGATTTCAGTGCCTGTGAGTTGGTAAGGGGAAGAAGATGAACCACTCCAGAGACAGTCTCAGGGAACGGTGTCTGCTATTGCACACGAACAACTTCTTACATAGTGGAAGCCTATCCACTGGTTGGTTAGCACACCACCTTGGATTAGACAGTGAGAGCTCCTACCACCAGAATCTCTATGCAGAAACACTTTAGCGGAGGCATGGAAGATGCAGAGTCATCTTCGGACCAGCTACTGCTGTTCACACTACTGCAGAACTCAGGGTTCTGATTTTGGGGGGTATTCAGGAGGATGGGGTTCCAAGCTTTTTAATTTAGAAGAGAAGAGTGCTAGGTAGGCTGCCTGCCTGTATTTTCACCTACAAATAGATTCAAATATCTTTTCTCTACAGTTGTCCTGTCCCCATCCCCACACCCCATCCCCCACCTCAAGAAGAGGCTAGTTCACGTAGCCCCTGCAAGGCCATCTTCTGTTCCTGCGTCTTTCTGGAGTTCTGTGGACGGACCACCATATTCAGCCATCCCCACCCCACCCCCATTAGTGGCCTTCTATGTTGTTTTCAGTTCTTGGGTCTTACACATGTCCTGACATCTTGGCGCTCTTCCCCATAAGGCTTGCTCCCGGAGTGAGATAAAGTATCGATGAGTGACCAACGCATGAGTCCTGCGGGCCATAAAAGTTTGTCCCATCTAAATTTTATTTCCACGTCTCTCAGCAATTTCTCCATCAGCAAATGCAAGTGTTATAATCTTCTCAGGCTTTTCAGTTGACAACATGATTATTATGATTATTCTCACTTTAAATTTACCCAACTCTGAGTGAATTTAAACCTTTTTACACGGTCGTTGACCATTTATGCTTGCTTTTCTTTGCCTATCATATGTTTTCATTACTTTTAATATTTTATATTTTTCCTTTTCCTGCTCATCCGAAAATGACTTGGCGTGTTGCAGGAAATCAAAATGGTCCTTTTCTATGCTATTTAAATTATGAATTCCAAGAATAATAATAAAAAGGAAGGGGAAACTATGACTAGAAAACTATAAAAGAAATAAAACTTAGACTCATTTCAGAGTCTTCTATTCAGCAACGTTTGGTGAAATTTACTGATTAGATCAGAGATTATCTTTTCATTTAGGATAAAATAGCTTTCTACAGAGTAGTATCCACGCCAAATGAAAATAGTCTTGTTGGCCCAACCGGTTAAAGGAAATGTTTGGCAAGAGTACTGCTCACCTTGACTGTGTGATTTCCAGAGATGAATATCACAGTTACTAGAGATCAGACACCTGAACAATCAGCACACTCCGGAGTAGGAGAACAATCGCTACGCATCTCATGTTCATCTCTCTAAAGAGTAGCATCAGGCATGCACAAACAAGTTGTTACTCTTTGACCTTGGGAGTTGAGTGACAGCCCATCTAACAAGGGTTTTAAACCAGATAGGCTGACATTTTCTTTGTCGTCCATAGGCTTCAGGGACTGGCAATAAGGTCACTATGAATTAGTATTTGTAAGTAGAAGAACATCTTGAAGCACACCTGAAGATAATGTGTTTGTTAGATGTCATCCGATTGCAAATATTCTAGGGGAAATCCCTGCTTGGTGATGATGCTAAGTTTATCAGCATCTGTTTACCTTCCGGTCTCTTTATATATGTACCTATCTATGTTGTCAGCACCTCTATTCTGTGTATTCATCTGTGCTCCCCCTATTGTCTGTCTGTCTGTCTACCTCCATCCTCAGTAGGGACGTTCTCGTCCTAGCTCACTTTTTTTTGAACATTAACCCAAAGCAAAGAGGTGGAAGATCCGCTCATGAGCGAAACTTTTGTGCCAAATCTGGAGAAGAGATCAATCAATTGCATTAGTGTAAGTGGGGTCCGTTTACATGTGGGGTTTTCACATTGCATCTTCAATGTGGCTCCTCTTCAGGAAAATTACTATAATGTTTCAAAAATCCCTTCACTTAAATATGCTTGGAAACAGTGTGAAGGAAACCTCCCTCTCCCAGAGATCCTCCCAGTGGTGATCCCCACAGATCAGTTTTATACTGAGGGCCCGTGGGCTGCAGAACATAAAAACGGTAACAGAAGATCCTGCTGGACCACAGCAGAAGAAACAATCACTATTGTAGTTACCATTCTAAATACTGGTTTGCTTCATTAAGCAGTCTCTGTGGAGTAGGGCGACTGTGTTTATGTGCCCTTGACAACCTAGGAAATTACAGTGAAAGAACTGTGGCTTTGGAACTTTCTGGGTTAAAGACTTTTTTAAATTATTTTTTTAAAAAATTGATTTACTTTAAGATGTGTGAATGTTTGCCTGCCTATATATATGTATATACAATACACACACACACACACACACACACACACACACATTCATATATTCTTGGTGCCCAAGGTGATTCAGAAGACACCATCCTCCTGGAACTGTGGTTATAGATAATGACTGTGAGCTATTGTGGTGGTGCTGGGAAACCAAGGCCTTCTGTGACAGCAGCAAGTACTCTAAACCACAGGGACATTTTTCTAGTCCCTGGGTCAATGGTTTTTGCTGACAATTTAGAAGCTGGAGAAGATTAGAAACTATCTAAACTTAGTTGAAACAGAATGAAAGTTGGTTACCTATAATCCCTGAAGCCTGTGGAAGAGGATTAACATTAGTTGGAGGCTAGCCTGGGCTACAGAGTAAGCTTTAAAGGTAGGTAAAAGTTGTCAATGAAAATCTTGAAGCTTACTACCACTAGCTAACGAAGATTTAAAAAAAAAATTAAACAGAAGTAAATGTGTCTGTTAAAGAAAGTAACATACTTAAGTGTGGAAACTTAGGTAAAGTATAGGCCCTTTAATATAACCAAAATGTGAAACCTAAACAGTAAAAACAAAATAGGCCAAATTATTAAGATAAATTATATACTAAGAAGATATTTAAGGCATACATGCACAAATGAAATATGATAAAATAATGCCATTAAATCATTTGTCATCTCAGTAAATTAAAAATATTGACTGGGTTAGAAGGAAAAGTTGAAAAAGGAAAACACATTTTAAAAAATTCCAATTCTCCAGGATGGAGCAAATTTCTATGTCTTCCAAGGTGGGGCCACAGGTAAGTTCCCAGAGAGCTATATGCCAAACACAAGGCTTCTCCTCTGCCCCTGGTGGGCTGGCTCTGCATGTGCCCTGTTTGGCAAGTCAGACTCCGTGGGTGGGTCAGTTACACCCCCTTACTCCTCAAGTTAGCTCTGCACAGCACAGCTTAGCAAAAACAGAAACAATTATAAAGTGCCGGGTAATATCGTCAAATGCTGGGTGGCAAACGTGTCCGTGTCCGACAGCAGATCACAGATCATGTTTCGAAACATTTCAGTTTACGAAAAGCACATACCACAACAGTGTGTTTGGGGTTTGCTGTTCACCTTAGCTGTCTATATGCAGCACCAGGCTGTTCTCCTGTCCCGGTGATAAAATCTAGGCAGAAAAGCTTGGACATCTAATGTCTGTGCTCTTCTGTTGTGGAAACTGTTGGCTGAGCTATTGCCAGAGGACAGAAGGCTGGAAAAGTCTTGAGAATCCCAAAGCCCCAGCGTGGTAAGCAGTTAGAAGGAAGGAGGTGAGCGGAAGGCAGCGGGGAACACGAAACGCACCTACTTACCCGCTCTCTTCCCCTCCCCAGTTTGTCAGATGGCTGACACCTCACCCTGGACACACTCCATGCTGTGTGCTTCACTCCTAATGCAGTGACCTAAATTTAAATGACTTCCAGGAACAAAGGCATAAGCCTGATTCAGATCACAGCAGCACTTGGAGAACCAATTTGCAGTTTTCATCATGGACACCTGCCAAACCGTGACACTTCGTCTGCACATGTTGTGGTATTCAGATGGCTTTGCATATGCTCTCTGTGTAAAAATGTTTTCTGGTCTTTTGGGTCTAAAACTGGGTCCATCCACAAGATTTCAGTTCAGGAGCTTTTAAAGATGGCATTATTTAAAGAGGCACCCCAGTGCAGGGAGGGTGAACAGCCCCACACTTCCCACTCCATCTTGATGGCCCTGTATCTTACTTCAGTGAAATTTTAAGGCAGATGTGAAAGCCACAATTCAAAGTCCCGAGACTACTACATCTCTCCACTGTGTCCATAAGGCCTGTCTCCAAGAGTATCGATGTGTTCCTAGCTCTCAGTTGGGTATTAGAATGATGTTCTATTCCAGAACGTATTTCTAATACTGCAAAAACTAAACTCTCCTATGTGATAACGCATGGCTGCCCGCAGATAGAACACAAGTTGTCTTGGTATTTTTGAACGGTTACAAAGTCCAAAACTCCCAAACCACCTCTGTGTCATCCTACACCCCCTCTCTATCACTCCAAACCACCTGTGTCACCACACGCCACCTCTGTGTCACCCACGCCACCTCTCTGTCATTGTTTATCTTCTTATGCAGAAGCTGGGTTACAGCATGCTTTGCTCCATTAGAGCTTTTTAAAAAATGCCTTCCTCTGACAAAGTGTGTTTCTTCTTCCCCTTATGTCTCCCTCTGCTCACTTTCTGCTTATTAAGTATGGCATATTGCTTCTCTTACTTCTGTGATGTCTAAGGTTTATTTGGGCTCAGAGCTTGGGGACAGGGTACATCCTACACAATAAGGGAAGGCACAATAATTGAGTGACACAGTCTGAGTTTGTGGGTTTGTGTAGAAATAGCAACCTAGAGTCGTCTCACAGTGGCCTACATCTGCCAGCTAGACACTATATTTGGGAGGTTCTAGAACCTTCTTAAAGTAGCAGTATCTGTTATGCATGAAGTGTTTAAACACTTGAGTCTGTGGGGGACAATTTAGCGCCAAACCACCCCACTGCCAAAGCTGTTCCTACTTCATAGCCTTTCCATTTGCTGCCATCTGTCTGGAATGTTCTTTCCTGCTCCTTCACCTCCTATAAGACTTGCGTACTAAGCAACTTTTTCTGTGATATATACCTTGAATTATACCTTCATCCACACTTCCTGTCTGGTTTCTGTTTTTGTCCTCTCCCACACATCTCTGCCAAGATTTATCACCTTCTAATACTCTATGTAACTTACTCCATTTTTCCTCCATCAGAATACTAACCTCATTCAAGTTGACCTCTCGGTCAAAAGCCTGATAACATGATGGTCAAGGCCTGCTATTTGATCAAATGAGCAAAAGTACAGAGAGCTCATTAGCTTGCCCCATTGCTCTAGTTCCAATGCCAAGAACACTGTCTGGCTCATAGTAGATTGTCAATAATTATCTTAGTGAATAAACAGACCAAGTTAGAAACAAAAAAAAAAAAAAAAAAAAAAAAAAAATCATACAATGCATTGAGGCAGCCATCGACTCCCAAATACATCTAAATTGGCTATCCAAGTTATTTGTTTGACCTTTGCTTGTGTTTGACTCTGAGTTAATCCTAGGAAAATTTCTGGTCTTCAGTCTCAGCAAAGTCCTCAAATGTCTTTAAAGGCTGCAGTGCGCCCATGGAAAGAGGAGACTGCAAGCTGGGTAGGGAGCTGGGAAGACTTAGGGACACAAGGACAGGGCCAGGACTTCTTCCCGGAATCCCACTGCATGGCTAGTTTACTTCCAGCTCCATTCATAAACATTCATCCGTTCTCTATCAGTCATCAAAACGGATGATATAAGAATTAGATCTTGGATTTACCAGGCAGACATTTCAAATTCCTGGCCCTTCATTGCTAATGTCTCATCCGATCTAAAAACCTGAAATATGCCTTGTGCATTCTTACAGACAAGGGAGGACGCTGGTTTCATCCCACCAACCCCATCCCTGTCATCGATCGCACAGCCTGATACAGTTACAGCTTCTCTTTGCCGGGACGAGTGGGAAAGAAAGCTACTGGGACAGGTTCATCTTAAAAACCACAGTGTGAGGTCAAGTAGGTGATAAAGAACCAAGAGGGGGCTTTGGGAAGAGGAGACATCTAAGTTTACCACGCATATGGGCGGAGGAGAGTCAGCTGAGAGGAAGATACTTGGAATAATTACAAGGCAAAAGGAATGATTGTGTAATGAGTAAAGAAACGTGTTGAGGGAAAGCAGGCTATTGCAGAGAGTGTGGAAGAGGGCTTGAAGAGATGGAAGAAAGCTTAGACTGTCTCCTGGAGCCATCAAAATGTCTGACGCAGGCACAGGCAGTCCAATGGCTGAGACTCTAACATGCCCAGTAGCACAGACAGAGTAACAGTCTTGTTCACCAGTATGGGGCGTAGCCATGTTTGCCGAGAAGGCCAGCTTCTATACAGCCTTGAGAGGCACACAGGGACAGTTCAGAGAACTGATCACTAGCTACTGCAGAAAGCATCTTATTCCAAAATAATTTGAGGCCTTCAAAAGTTGCAGCAGTGCTGGGAGTACAGCTCAGCCGTGTGGGCGTTTGAATGAATAGGCCCTTAGGTAATGGCACTATTAGGAACAGGTGTAGATTGTTGGAGGAAGTGAGTCACAGGGGTGGGCTTTGAGGTTTCAAATGCTCAAACCAGGCCCAGAGTCGCTCTCTCTGACGGCTGCCTGTAGATTAGGATGCAGAACTCTCAGCATCCTCTCCAGCACCACATCTACCTGTGTGTTGCACACTCTCCACCGTGGTAATGGACTAAGCCCCTGAACTATAAGCTAGTCCCAATCAAATGCTTTCCTTTGTAGGAATTGCCTTGGTCATGGTCTCGCGTTACAGCAATTAGAAATCCTAACCAAGACACCCAGCACACACAAGGCCTTTGGTTTGGCTCCCCAAAAGAAGAAAGAACAAAATGAACGTGCTGGGAAGGCTGAGAAGTTGCAAAAATAATGTAAACGTTCCTGTTTATTCTCCACAGTTACTATGGTTGCTGATATCACTGTGTTTGCTTTATGTATAGTTTTCCCTTTCTATGTGTATGCATATAACCTTCGTCTGACACGGTTGGTGTCACAATATAATGATAAATTTTACACATAATGCTTCAATGTATACTTCTTAACAAACAAGTACATACAGTACAAATATTAAAATCAGGAAAGTAAAATCGACTAAATGAGACTTGCCAACTTACAGATGTTGCCTAGCTTGCTTTAGTGGTTAAAAAGTGAAATGTTGTCTTACACATGGAATAAAAATTTTAAATCTTTTACTAAGATTATATATATTCTTAGGAAATCAATACAAAGATGATTTGAAAGCACACCTTTTAAAAACTAAATGAAACTTTTAACAGCCGTATATCCAATTATGGGGGTGGGGGGGGAAGTAGATTGATTTCAGTCTGTAATGCTTACAGGAAAAAAAAAGCTCTTTCCATTGAAATAAAACTGCTAATGGAGTTTTCAGTAATGGAAAAGAAAAAGACACCTGGGTCATTATTTTTACAGTAATGTGTGCCGGAAATCAGGATTATAGAAAATTACTAATGGGGACGCAGACCTTGTACCATTGCATTTCTCAATGTTCCTTGAAAATTGTGGAAATTTTATTTCCGGATGGCAAAAATGTCATGATATATTCAGAGAGAAGCCCAGAGCTCCAGGACCCCATCACACTCCATAACCAGAGGGGGCACGGGTTGTGTTTCTCCGTAACACTGTGACAGAGATGCTGCAACACTTACAAAGGTATACACAGCAGCGACTGGCCAGACTTGAGTAAATGTTGCCTATCCCTGTACAGCCGGGCACAAATCCCTCAAGTCCTGTCTGATGCATCTTCTCTGTGTGTTTCTCCTTCCTCTGTTCATTTGCTTAAATGACAGCAGCACACACACAAACTTACCCCACTGAAATGCATCTTAGGACTTTGCCATATTAGTGACTCAAAACCCTGGGTAAGTAGCCAGACCATGTAATCTAGTTCGATGAGAAAGAAGCACCCAGTGGACACTTTTAGCAAAATGTTAATTTTATATTCAGTTACATTCCTTTTTATTCCTGCAAGTAACCACTGTTAAATTTTTAAGTGTATCCCAGGCTTTTCCTAAATGTTTATGTAATGGCATCTAACTATACAACACACACACACACACATACTTGTACATGCTAAAGATGTATACAGGTAGGGCCATTCTGTGTGCATTGTTTTATAACGTTTGTGTGCATGTAAGAAACTTGGTGTGTAATTCACGATGTCCGGTCTAGTTTGGCCATGGTTATGTAGCTCTTGTTTCATGGCTTACGAAACCATTTGCTTATAATTTCCTTAAGAAGATGTGTTTTTAAGTGCTTTAGTCGAAACTAATAAGGGCCTGTTAACAGATATTTGTGCATATAGACAAACTATAAGCATTTCTTGAATAGCTCAGCCACAGCCATAGATAGCTAAAATATTATTAAATATTGCAAACCTCCTTCCCCAAGATTTTCCAACTGATTATCTCTCAGTGCCCATTTTTATGTATTTTTGTTGCTGTCCTATATATTGTAAATGTGCTAAGTTCTTAGCGACATGATGGGAAACTATGTCAATATTTTTTCCCTTGGTTGCTGGCAAGGTCATACTGGCTCAGGCAGCTGCTAGGGACCACTCCCATTGCTTCTGTCAGTGTCTCTTTCATAACTCTTAGTTTTTTTTTCTAGAAGTGTAACACTTAGTGCCCTTTGAAGTTTAGGAACTTTCTATTTTGATGAAATCCAATTTGTCACTATCCTATTAATGCTGTCGTGTTCTAAGAACCACTGGCCATGTGCCCAAGTCACAAACACATTTTCCCATGTTTTCATCCAGCAAATTTACAGTTCTGGCTTTGATGGTTAGGTTTATGGTCTACCTGGAAGTAATTGAATATAGAGTAAATAGGACACAGATCCCCTTTTCCCATAAATATATCCCAGTGTTGCAGACACATTCATTTGAAAGTCTTTGGTGAGCCCCTGAACGGACTCAGGACCTTTGTAGGAAAGGAGCTGAGTAAGCTGTAAGGCATCCTCCCTGAAGTTTGCTCTTCTCCGATGACTCCATTGTCCTTACCTCTGCACTGAGCTGTCTCAGTTGACATTGCTTCACACTGAACCTTCAAAGCAGGGGGTATAGTTTCAGTGTTGTTTCTGTTCTCTTGCGTTCTAGAATCACCGGTCCGTTTCTACTGAAATGCAACTAATTTTGATGTAGATTGTATTGAATCCCCAAATTTATCTGAAATAATGGATATCTTAATAATAATAATAATCTTCAAATACTTCTCCAGAACTTTTACTTGACTTCCCACTACTTTCTTTTGATGTTTTCTAGCTTTTGGTTTAGTTAGAATCTTGTGTATTTTTATCAAGTATAATTCTAGCAATTTGATTTTTCTATGATTTATTTTAAAAGATTTATTTATTTATTTATAAGTATATTGTAGCTGTCTTCAGACACACCGGAATAAATCATCTGATCCTATTATAGATGGTTGTGAGCCACCATGTGGTTGCTGGGATTTGAACTCAGGACCTGTGGAAGAGCAGTCAGTACTCTTAAGCACTGAACCATCTCTCCAGCCCTTTTCTATGCTTTTAAACACCTGTCTTTAGAAGTTGTAATGTCTAACCATCTGCTGGGGGAGATAGGACAAATAGACTTTTCCTGTGTTCTTCTAGTCGACCTACTTTACTGATTAATTCTACTGTTATTTTTGTTCTTTTCTGTAGATTCATTAGAGGCTCTTATGTTCATAATGATGCTTTTTATAAATTAATTATTTTCTTCCCAATAGTTCTGCTTGTTGTTTCATTTTTCTGCATCTCACACAAAAGTGAGGCCTCTCCCTTATTATATTCTGAGTACTTGGTCTTACACATTTCAGTTTAGGTTGTGAGAGAGAAATAGAAAACTCACAACAGTGTTTTGCGTTGCGTCAGGCTGGTTGGCAGCTCTTTAACATGGAAATGTGTATAACATAAATATGTCTGCTTAAACCATTTTTAATGAAACTTCTGTATCAACTATCTTCCAAAATTTTCACCCCTATCCTAGCATCAAACACAAGCATGACACTTGGAGTTTCTGTGAGTTGACTACTCTAGGTTGCTTAGGTAAGAGAAACCATACATTAGTTTTTCTGTGACTAGCTCCCCTTTTTGTCTTTAGTTAAATGAAATTAATTAAAAACTTTAACCTATTCTCTTTATATCCCACTCACTGCTCCACTCCTGGTCACTCCCTCCTACAGTCCTTCCCTGCTTCCCCTCCCCTTCTCCTCTGGGTGAGTACCCTTTCCCCCTGCCCCCATATTCTCCCTGCTCCAACCCTGCCACTTCAAGTCTCTGTAAGACTAGGTATTTGTTGCCCCTCCCACTAAGGCCAGACAAGGAAGTCCAGCTAGTAGTATATCCTACATACAGGCAACAGCTTTTGGGATGGCCCCCGCTGCAGTTGTTCAAGACCCACATGAAGACCAAGCTGCACAGCTGCTACGTATGTTCAGGGAGGCCTAGGCTCAGCTTGTATGCGCTCTTTTGTTGGTGGTTCAGACTGGGAGCCCCAAGGGTCCAGGTTGGTTGACTGCTGGTTTTCCTATGAAGTTCCTATCCCCTTCTGGACCCACAATCCTTCCTCCTATTCTTCCATAAGCATCCCGAGCTCCATCCACTGTGTGCCTGGGGGTGTCTATATTTGTCTGAGTCAGCTGAGGCAGATGGAGAGAGGTGGGATGGGGAGGGAAATGGGGGATCCAGGATCAGGTGCTGGGAGGGACAGGAGAGATGACTAGATGCCATGAAAATGAATGGAAATTTACAACTGACAGGGGTGAGGGGGTGGGGATATCTCCAGGATCAGACATGGCCCGGGACAAAGGAGATGTCCAAGAATCAATGGGGTTGACCTTAGCTGTTACTTAATACATTGGGGATATGGAACCTGAAGATGCAACCTTCTATATCCAGAAAAGAACACCAGTGGAGTGATAGAGACACCAACCCACCCACAAAACTTTCAACCCAAAATTTATCCTGTCTACAAGTAGTGCAGGCACAGGGGAGGGAGCAGAGCAGAGGGAATGGCCACCCAATAACCAACCCAACTTGAGACCCATCCTATGGGCAAGCACCAATCCCAGACACTTTGGATGATACTCTGTTATGGGAGCAGAGAGGAACATGTTGTCCTCTGAGAGGCTCCACCCAGCAGGTGACTAGCTTCTGGCTGCCTTCTACTTAAGGCTGAATAATGTTCCACCAAATGCATGTACTGTGTTTAATTGCACTCCATCAGTTATTGATGAGCACTTGAGTGGCTTCCACATTTAGTGATTATGAATAATGCTGCTATAGCAACAGCTGAACACATATCCAACTCTTGCTTTCAATTATCATCACATTATATGCAGGTGTAATTGGTGATCATGTTAATTTCTTGAGGAGTTGCGGTGCTATATTAAACAGTAGCTGGATCGTCTTACACTCCCTCCAGCAATGCCACAGATCCAGTTTCTCCATGCTTCCTGGTGCAGTTTGGCTGGTTTTGTTTTTAGTATCAATTACTGTAGCATGCATGGAGTGGCATCATGTTGTGGTTTGATCTGCACATCTCCAGCGACTAGAGATGTCATGCATTCTTTCATGAGCTTAATGATTATTTGTTTGTCTTTCAGAAGATGTTTCTTCAAACTTTTGACTCATTTTTTTAAATCAGGTTGAGTTTTTTTTTTACATTGTTGACATTTTAAATATTAGATATGTTGATCACTAATCACACAGATTTTTCTTCCATTAGGTGAGCTGCTTTCCATCTGTTGATGGTATATCCTTTGATGCACAAAAAATAATTTAGTGTTGATGAAGTCTAGCTTATGAATTTTACTTCTACTGCCTGCATTTTTGGCATCCAATGCAAGGAATTGATGCCAACTCTGGTTTCCTGAAGCTTTTCCCTGTATTTGGTTCCAAGACTCTTACAGCTCAGACTAACTTAACTCTTGGGAAGCCCCAAGAAAAGAAAGGAACAGGGGGCAGATTGAAGCCAGAAGGAATTATCAAAATTTCTTTGACACCACTCCACTCTCTACTGTCCTGGCTTAAGACATTTTGTTTTGCTTTGTTTTGATTTTTTTTTCTTTTTTTTCTTTTTTTTTTTTTTTTTTTTTTTTGCCCAGAAGGGAGGGAAAGGACCATAGTAAGGAAATAATGGTCCAAAGCAAGACCAGAAACCAAGTAGGCAAACTTCAAACTCTGTACCTCCATGTCAAAGAATGCTTTAGACCTCCAAACTTTTTCAGCCTTGTTGACTGCAGCACACTTCTTTCTTCCTCTTGGACTGGTTCAGCTCTCTGTTAGCATCTTTCCTCAGCAGGTTTCCCACGCTCAGGCATCTTCAGTATTTTGGGGTCTCCAAGGCAACCCAGGCTTCACCTTTACACCTCAGGCAATACCCTCTCTAGGCCTCCACATAGGGACTGCCCTGACAGTCACCTGGCCTCAGCTGCTTTCCTTAGCAGAGGAGGGAGATTCCACAACCCTTTCTTGTATCCTTGACTCAAAACCAGAACCACTGTGGCCGAATCTGCCAAGTTCTGCTCCTTGCTGTGGCTAAAACATGCCTCCCACCCCCCTGTTCAACATGTCTTCACTAGCTTTCTGTTCTAAATGGCTGCCTTCACTGCCTGAGCCTGGCTGTTCTGAGACTCCATCTATAAACCAGGCTGACCTCAAACTCAGAGATCTGCTTGCCTCTGTCTCCTGAGTGCTGGGATTAAGGGTGTGTGCCACCACACTAGCCTCTGAGCTTTTCTTTAATTCCTTTTTACAAATTGGAAGTTTAATTGGGTGGAGTCTTACCCTGAGGTCACCACTCCCTTTATTCCATAAACACCAGGTTTTCCTTATTCTGTTTATCTCCGTGAACACAGGACATAGCTTTTCTCCTCAATCTGTACATTTTGAAAAAAAAAAAAAAAAAGCTGGCTTGGCTTGCTCCTGTTCACCAGAAATCTGCATAAGAGTGAACAGTAATATTCAAACAACACAGTTCACACTAGGCTGCTCTGAAATCTCCTTTGTAAATGCAATTAATTAAAAACTCTCCAGTTTAGTCTCGGGTAGATTGGGGGGGGGGGTGCAGGCGAAGAAAGCAGCCACGTTCTTTACCAAAATGTCTTAAGAACAGTCTCTAGCCTACATACTAACATTCTTCTCCCCTCAAACCTCTTGAGCCAGACCTCCACAGTTCAAAGCACCACCATTTCCCACATTCCTACTATGATGGCCCATGAAGCCCGCTGAAAACATTCAACGGCTTTGAAAATCCAAAGTCTACATTCCTCCGAACAAATGCATGGTCAGGCCTAGCTATACCCCAGTCCCCGGTCTTAGTCAGGGTTTTATACTGTGAAAAGACACCATGGCCGTGGCAGCTTTTATAAAGGAAACATTCATTGCTGCTGGTTTACAATGCAGAGGCTTAACCCATTATTATCATAGCGAGAAGCACTGTGGCATGCAAGGCAGACATAGCGCTAGAGAGGTAGCTGGGAGTTCCACCTCTGGACCTCCAGGAAACAAGGAAGAGACAGTGAACTTCTGCGTCCTCAAAACCCATGATGATGCACTTCCTCCAACAATGCCCCACCTACCCCAACAAGGCTATATATAGCCTAATAGTACCACCCACTATGGGGGCCATTTTCTTTCAAACCACCAGACTTTCTAGTGAGTTCTGTCGCAGACCAAACTATTTTTTTTTTTTTTTTTTTTTTTGTAGTAAAGATTTTGCTGGCTAGGACTGTAACATGATTGTGTACAGTTCATCAGTATCTTGAGTTTAACTCACAAATTCTTTGACATACAACGCTAGAGCAGCTCTATACCATAACACAGTATGGATTGATGTTAACGTGATACATGATTGGACAGCGGAGAGGTGGGCGGGGAAAAGGCTAGGAAATGGAAGAGCAGGAGAGAGAAAGGAGATTCGGGGGGTGGGGTGGGGAATGGAGATGGAGTCAGATGTGTGTTTCTCTCGGTGCTTCTCTTGATGAGGTTGTTATTATTTCTAAGGGTTTCTATGGATCTTTTTATCTCATATAGAAGGGCAGTTTATATCTCTGTCCATTGGTTGTAAGCTTATAGTGTAGAGGGTTTGTGGATTGAGAATTTAATATATAAACCTGCTTGGTAAGCTCCCAGACTTTGGAGTCATGTTTGTGGCAGGTGGTGGACAAAAGGAACATGCCTGGGTGGTTGTATCCACCCAAGACAGAAGCCACAGGGCCGGCAGAGTGAACCTCCTGGGAAGGGAACCTCTCTCGTGGAGAGGGTGGCTTTCGGGCTATGTGACAGGGTCCGTGGGCTCGGCGTCACACTGGAGTGGCTCCCTCGGAGTGAGACTGCGGGGCCGATAGCAACAAAATCACTTTTTAATATTTATTTACTGCAACAAAACAGTAATAGAATGACGATGGCATTGTGGTAAGGACGGGGTGACAAAGCAGAACAGGGTTAAAAATCAACAAGATCTTAAAATACTTCTAAAACAGAGGAGAAGGGAACGGGGGGGGGGGGGCCGCGGGGGGGATTGTGGGAGGGGGTGACTGGAAAGGGACCGTGAGCAGGATGTAAAGTGAATAAGTAAAAAACAAACAAACAAACAGAAAACACTGACAAAAATGTCCTTTTACATAGGAAATTAGTTAGCCTAGAGGGGCACTTCCAAAGCTAGAACTTAGTAATCTTTGTGAGGTATCTGAGTGCTCTACTAACCACAAGTCACTTAACATGTTAACTCCTTTAAAATTCTCTTAATACCAACCATACACAGATGTTGTCTTGGGAAATGTTGCATGTCTCCTGTCCTCTACTATGCTCATTTATTCTGTGAAATCTTTATTTTCTCCTCTATTTCTGACTTCAGTGTCCTGATGAGATTGATATTTGTGTCACAGATGTGGCAGGGAACATAACACATGATCTAGAGGTAAAATCCAAGACAGAACTGAAACAGAGTAAGATCAAAGGCCACTTGGAAATACTGGCTATTATTTTATAAATAAATGATATTTTGAAAAAATGGGGAATTTGGTATCAAAATAAATACTAGTTTCAGTTCTCTGGTCATCTAGGTATCTTTAGGGAATGCTTACTAAAGGCTGAAGCTAACAGCTATGTTGTCAAACCTTCCCTACTTCTAGATTCCCTACCAGGGTGGCATGTCTATTGTGACTGATAAATTCTATACTGACACTTGATTATCACCCAGAGTTCAAGGTTCAGATTAGGGTTTGTCTTGTGTTGCACACTCTATGAACATTATCATGACAACAGTATCATGACATCTCCATTGTCATAATATTGGCAGCATTTTCATTGGCCTAGAAGCCTGTGCTCCATCTATGTGTGTCTGTGCTTACTTAAACCCCTAGCAACCAAGCCTGTTGCTCTCTGGATTGTTTTGCCTTCTTCAGAAGAACATCAGATAATTGGGATCATAGAGTATACAAATTCTTTGGGATCTGCTTATTTTACTTGATAAAATACACTTAAGTTTCTTCATTTGGTTTTTTCATTGAACAAGACCTCACATCTTTATAGTGTTAGATAAAGTTCCGCTGTCTGCACATAAACACGCACTTATCAATTCATGTATCAAAGAACATTTTGATTGCTTCTAAGCTCTGCCAATTATCAATAAAATTGTTTCTCTTAAGTTGCAATATATTGAAAGATATGTGTGGAATTTTATAATGGGCTTTGACTACTGGATGGGGTTTTCTTCTTTCCCCTCTCTACACACGCAGCCACACTGAGCTCCTCTCTAAGCATGTAGCCATGTTGAGCTCATGTCACACCGCTGCTTATGTGCCACTGCTATAGTAACTTCTCTCAACTGTATAGCTCATGCTAAACTCCTCTTCAGAACTCCAGACTCACATGCCAAAGCTCAATGAACATATTAAAAAGGAACCCCTGTTCTTTCTCTGGGAACTTCAGTCTGACGTAACTGTAACCTTTTCCTGTCATTTAAAGTTTCTCCAGTCTTCCCAGTAGCTTGAGACCCAAACCCTGGAATCTTTGAATTCTTTTCTTTCTCTGATATTCCTCATATAACTCAGTAGCAAGTCTCAAGGGACCTCACCCAATATGTCCGATCTTTGTCTGATCACTTGTAAAAGCTAATGTTGCTTTTAAGATACCACCTTTTTTTTTTTTCATTTTCAGAGGTCGAATAGTCTCTTCAATAGTGTCTCTATCATTAGTATCAAAATTATAGCCTTGAGCCTTCATTTATTTTATTTTACTTAGAAATTATCACAAAGTTACAGAAGAGCTGCATACTCAATAGAAAGAATTTATTTTTCTGGACAAGTTGACCATAAGTTGCTGTTCTGTTCTCTCTCACCCTCCTCCACTCAAATACTTCAGTGTACATTTACTATCCAAACAGCATGCTCTGTATGACAACAACCTAATGCTAAACTCAGCAGTCTAATGGCTCTGCTCCCTTCAAATCCTTGCTGAAACCTCACATTTTCAGTGGTGCCTGCTCAACTCCCAATTAATAATTCAAACTCTCCTTTGCTTTGATTGATGTCTCTTTAGCACAATGCACAAAATGGATTGGCCTGAAATGGATGCTCTCTGATCCTCACAAGAGATTGGAACTGTGAAGAAGTAGAACCAGCTGAGGATGCTTGCAGCCAACCATCGGAATGAACCCAAGGACCTCAGTGGAGGAGCTAGGGTTTGCAACCACATGGGAAGAACAGCATTATCAATCAAACAAAACCTCCAGAACTCCCAGGGACTAAAACACCAACCAATGAGCTCATATGGAGAGGCCCATGGCTCCAGTTGCATATGTAGCAGAGGATAACATTGTCTGGCATCAATGGGAGAAGAGGCCAGTCCAGTAAAGGCTTGTTTTCCCATTGTAGGAGAATGCCAAGGCATTGAGGTGGGAGTGTGTGGTTGGGAGAGGGAGTACCTTCATGAAAACGAGTGGAGAGGGAGGGGGATGGGAGTGGGGAGAAAGGAGATAACATTTGAAATGTAAATACAGAACATATCCAATTAAAAATTAAATTAAATTTGAGATCTTAAAGAGAGAGAGAGAGAGAGAGAGAGAGAGAGAGAGAGAGAGAGAGAGAGAGAGAGAGCTGCTCTGTTTAATAATAAAAAAGTTTACAGTTTGCATAGGCAGGTCCTGAGGGGTGGTGGTGGGTGGATTAAGATGCAAACAGGATCCATGAATAAACCTCCAGGAACTGTTAGGAACAATGGCATCTCATTTGTGAGCACATCCTTGACTTGGCATTGTCAGGACGCCACTGTTTGTACACACAGGGTTTGACTTCCAGATTGAGAACCCAGTGGAAAAGCTTACTAAGGTGAAAGGCACTAATGAGAACAAATAAACCACTTTTTGGGAAGGAGGTTGCTCATCTCACAGTAAAAAGGGCAATGAACTAAAGTTACTGACCATGTTTTTATAGAGAAGGATTATCCCAGAAGCCTGGTAGCCTCAGGACCTTCTAGATATGGGTGAGAGTAATTCTGATGTCTCTCTACTTGTTCCTAGCCAAATCTATTGCACACTTGGTGAAAATATTCACCAGTTTTCTTAGTTAGGGTTTTACTGTTATGAACAGACACCATGACCAAGGCAAGTCTTATAAAAGACAACACTTAATTGGGGCTGACTTAGAGATTCAGAGGTTCAGTCCATTATCATCAAGGTATGAACATGGCAGCATCTAAGCAGACATGGAGCAGGCAGAACTGAGAGTTCTACATCTTTATCTGAAGACTGCTAGTGGAAGACTAACTTCCAGGCATCTAGCATGAGGGTCTTAAGGCCACACCCACAGTGACACACTTATTCCAACAAAACCACACTTTCTAATAGTGCCACTCCCTGGGCCAAACATAACCGAACTCATCAGCCAGTCAAAGAATTCCATCTGAAATGTTTAGGCATGCTCTGGACAAAAGAACATCTTGAATTGAGATAGAACTTTTTTATCAAGCTAGAAAAATAATGTAGTATGCTGGACTAAGCACAGATCAGCACAGTCAATGGCTTTCATAGCCCATGAAGCATACATGCTCATAAGCACTGCATCTGAACATCATATGTGAAAACAGATGCTGTAAAATAGTCTGCAACCATAACTGATTTTAATCTTCTGCTTTCTCATGACTGGCTCTTACCTGACTCTTTTATCAGGTCTGGTAAGATTGTCTCAGCTTTCCCTACCTTCTGATAGTCCTAACTTTAATTCTCTGCTTTAGTGCCAGTGGCTCATTTCATTAAATTCCATATAGCTCATATTCTTCTAGAGGACTCTGATTGGCCTGGCTTAGTCTTCTTGAACCAGTTCTGCCAGTTCAGAGTTGATGGGTCAGTCAGTACATGAGGTACCCTATAGTCAGCTGATACCCCTGGATGTGGTCAGGAGACAGGAAGCTCTGGTAGAAAACACAGCTGCTATACCTTAGTAGGGTGTTAGAAAATGAAGTTCCTTACCTCACTTCTCAAGGTTTTCAAATAATTTAAGTCTAGTAGCAGAGAGTCACGGGAGGATACTGGCTTGTTAAAAAGGCTGGTGAACCTGATTTGAAAAGTCACTGGGCAGTGGTGACACATGCCTTTAATCTCAGCACTCTTGAGGCAGAAGCTGGAGGATCTCTGAATTAGTCTTGTCTACAGATTGAGTTCTAGGACAGCCAGGACTACACAGAGAAATCTTGTATGGGGTTTATGTGTGTGTGTGTGTGTGTGTGTGTGTGTGTGTGTGTGTGTGTGTGAGAGAGAGAGAGAGAGAGAGAGAGAGAGAGAGAGAGAGAGAGATCTTGCTTTGAGGCTTAAATAGACCTTAAGTTCAGGATTCTGTTGGAATTTCAGGCATGCACCACTAGGCCTGGCTAAAATAGTTTGTTTTTGTTTTGTAAGATGGAGTTTCACTGTGTAGGCCTTGATGACTGGAGCTAACTGTATAGACCAGAATGGCTTCACACTCACAGAGCTCTGCCTGCCACTGTCTCCTAAGCACTACGGCTAAAGAGTAAGTATACCCACACCCTAGCCTCCAAATAGGCTTCATCTGAATTGAAAGAAAAGATTGGACCTATTAAAATCCAGTATAAACAAGAGATTTCCCTGCAGTGCCTGGCTGAGTATCATGTCCCATAATGTTTCCTCGTAAAACTGTGAAGACGTTTACCCATCTCCTTGGGAAACTGGAAAGCAAAGCCAAGCCTTTTTTTCTTTCTTTTTTTTTTTTTTTTTTTTTTAAAAAAAAAAAACCCATGTGAGTGAAATATCTTGGAAAGACTCGCAGGCACAGGGATAGGCACAGGGGTGTAGCAGGCTCTTGGCACACTGGCTGTGTCTATGTCATGCTTTCTGTTCCCTTCATAGTCAAAGTGTACAACAGAAGACCTTCAAGGCCAAAGGAACGTTGATAGTGAATCATTTGCTGCCAGGAACACAGAGGGAAATGCTGATGTTAAAAATGGCATCTGAGAAGCACGTAGGGGAAGTGCGTGTGGAACTAGTGAGCTCCGCCATGGTGCAGGAAGGGAAGGTCAAACAGTCAAGCGGGTGATATCTGAGAACCACATTACTTCTTGGACGGAAGTCTACCGTGGTCTGCCTTTATTAAGGAACACTGGACAGTATGAGATGCATTCTAACATTACTTCTGGGCAAGTATTTCCCAGGCAGGGTGGAAAAATGCAGCTCTCAGGGAACTAAGAAATGGAAGACGATGCACATAAATGTAAGGAGAGAAAGGACTTTTGGAGTAGAAGGAAATAAGTGAGAACACATTTTTTTTTTTTAAAGCTGTTTGAAATATACAGAAAAACAGAGTGTCTGGGAAATTGAAGACAAATGTTGGGGGACCTAAGGTGATTTTCCAATAGTATTCTAATAGGTGATTGGTTGCCAAACTGGACACAAATACATGCTCACACCTGAGACTACTCACCCATCTGTCCACATGTTTCTGCGTGTACCTCGTCTGAACGGAAGTTTTGGGAATTATAGAATAGTGTTGGCTCTCTTGGCATTGCCCTCTGATGCCTGAGATACACGAACGTATGCTTCTCTTCAAAGCAGCAAGGTATATAAGATCGAATTAAGAATTTATTGTGCCTTTTAGTTCAATTGTGTTTCGACGAAATAGCCAAATGGTTTTATTGAAGTGAATTTTTCTTTTTTGTTTTTTTTCTTAAAGTGTGTTTTGAGTTAAGATATGATTACATCAAATGCTGCAGGTCTCTTTTGTCTGAGGCTCCATACTGCAAATCTTTAGATGTGTGTAATACGGAGAAACCACAGAAGCCAGTAAGAGAAGCTTTTCACTAGTGCAGGAAGAAAAAGCTACAGAGTTGGCAGATCACTGATTTTTAACTCATTAGTGGTTGCTGATACCATAGAGCAGACAAATCTGCGGTTCTTGAGGTTGGTTGTGAACTGTGTCCCTGAAGGACTTTGAAAGCTCTTGACACCTATCTAGTACCAGGAAAGATTCAGAAGGAATTAACCTGGGGCATCAAAGATGTGATTTCCCATTGAACTGCCAGTCTTTATAAACTATAGCAGGTTCATCTTGGGTCATCACACGCAGCCAAAATGACACTTGATTATCCTTTATCTAGTTTTTTTATTTTGCCAATCACAAAGGGAGATGTGTACTTTAGAATGAAGAGAGCTACTTCCTTTCATGTTAACCCAGGAGTCAGCTTCTGCCTCTTCATGCTCGGAGTGACCAGACACTTTGTTCCTTTTGATCTGATAGAATGTCCGGTGAGATAAACAGAAATAAAAACAGATACTGTCCCTAATGGTAACAAATTCTACCTAAAGTAAAATTCGAACGGAGGCAAGCATACGAAAGGAGAGAGACACTTGGTTCAGGAGAAGGGTCTCACGAGGCCAGATTGAGGAGGAAGAGTTTCCTCTTATTGCATTATGGGTGACGCACTGGGTCAGAAAGTGCACATGCTTCCTTGGTTTACTCCCCTTTACTACTCTCTGTCTTGGGTACCTACATAAAAGGAGAGTTCCTCTTCCTGCTGATGCTCATGTCCCCTGGGAAGCACAATGCCCAGAATGTTCCTCTGTTCTGAGCTCCCAGGCCAATCCCTGAGGCAACGTTACTGCTTCCTTCTTCCTGTGGACATTTAGCAGGCTGCAGGGGCACTGGGCTTAGCTTGAAGATGCCCTTTGTTTGAATGTTGTTTCTGCCACTTAGCAGCTCACTTACCTTTAGGCATCATAAGGCCTCATGGTGCCTCGATTTTTCCTATCTGCAAATCAGGAACAGCAATGGCTCCTTTATAATATGATAGTTGTGTGACTGACAAAAAATAATAATGTAAGTGTAACATGCTTATGGGAAAATTCCAGAACTCAGTAAGTGCTCAGTGAATGGTAGCCCTCATCCTTCTAACCCATGTTTCTATCAAATTGGTAAAAAGAAGGACTTTCTCCTGCCTTACTGTAATGTGTCTTGTGCCTTCAGTATGCCCAGAGTCAGCCCTACATAACTATGGGTTCTGGATCTGTAGATTCGAATTAAAAAATAACTTAGATCTCTACTGAGCATCTAGACACTCTTTTCTTTGTCAGTACCCACCAAAAATACTCTATAACTATTCACATAGATTTTTATACTGTATCGTAAGTAATTTATATTACATTGCAAGTAATCTAGAGATGACTTAAACCATACAGAGGGACATACGTAGGTTAGGTTGGCAACACTATGTTGTTTTATACAAGGTACTCTAGCATCCATGAATGTTAGCTGTTTTAGTCAGGGTTTTTATTCCTGCACAAAACATCATGACCAAGAAACAAGTTGGGGAGGAATAGAAACCCTGACTAAGAAAAAGTGGTGCTGGCATAGAGGGGTATTCCTGTGACAACCTGACCATGCTTTGGGGAGGACTGTGAAAGGACTTTGAAACTTTGAGCTAGAAGAGCCATCGGCATATTAAGATCTCTGTGGGATGTTCTGTGGGAGCTTGGAAGATAATGTTGAGAATGGTGCAGAAGATGGAGGCCTGGCGTTTGAGATTTCAGAGGGAAGATTTAAAAACTCTTATCAGGGTTGTTGTCACTTTGATTGTGAAGATTCTGTGGTTTTGGTTAGCTGGGGCAGAAGAATCAGCTGTGGTTAGCAAGATACCAGAACTACTAAAGCAAAACCTTTGCATTATTGGGACTATTGATGCTGATCTGAGAGCACAAAGAGGCTGTGTTCCAGAGATAGCCAAGGTTAAACCTTGTGCTGTGGCTGGACTTAGTAATGTGTAAGAGTCACCCAGGTGGTACTGGTTTTGAAGGAATGGAGAGCAGCTGAGGCTCGGCACTGTGAGAGGCCATGAAAGGCCATTGGTAAAGGTGCAGCCTCAGTGGCAGTTAGTGCCCCAGGACTGTAGTGTTTTGGAGATGCCAGTACCATGAGATGACCACCAAAAGCAGCAGTGGAGAACAGGCAACTGGAGCCTAGAAGACAAGGTGTGTGCTACAAAGGACAGAGCTGTAGAAGTGACCCAAACCCTTGGCGGAGCCCAGAAGTTCGTAAGTAGATTTCCAGACATTGGATAGCTAGAGATTGATTTTGCTTTTGATTGTTATTGTGCCCTGATATTTTTCCATCTTCAAGGAAGAAGTGGAGCCCACAGTTAAGACTTTGAATTGTAAAAGGAATTTGATTTTTAAAAGAGACTGGATATTTTTAAAGTATTGCAATTTTAATATGTAAGAATTTGTAAAGACTGTGGGACTCTTAAGGTTATTTAGATCTTGGGGATGAATAAGAAAGTGAGGGTTGAGACTTAATAGTGTTGGATTTGTGTGTCAAGTTGACAAAGGGTCAATTGTACTGTCTAGTTCTGTGTCAACTTGACACAAGCTGGAGTTATCACAGAGAAAAGAGCCTCAGTTGAGGAAATTGCCTCCATGAGATCCAGCTGAAAGGCATTTTTCTCAACTAGTGATCAAGGGGGGAGGGCCCAGCACATTGTGGGTGGTGCCATTCCTGGGCTGGTGGACCTGGGTTCTATAAGAAAGCAGGCTGAGCAAGCCAGGGGAAGCAAGCCAGTAAGTAACATCCCTTCATGGCCTCTGCATCAGTTCCTGCTTCCTGGCCTGTTTGGGTTCCAGTCCTGACTTCCTTTGGCGATAAACAGCATGTGGAAGTGTAAGCTGAATAAACCCTTTCCTCCCCAACTTACTTCTTGGTTATGATGTTTTGTGCAGGAATAGAAACCCCAATTAAGACATTAGCATTTAGGGGGTCCTAGAGCAAATCGCTCAAGGATAATTAGAAATGACAGGATGGCCGTGTAGGGATGCTGGTGTATGCATTTGTGACTGATCCCTTCTCTTAGGAGGCCGTCTCCAAATTCCCAAATCCAAATGGCTGGGACGGGAACATGTGAAGACCCATGCATTTTCTCTGCCCTGAGAGGTCTATTCCATCCCTGAATTCTGCCTCTGTGCTGTTACTGAGCTGCCATTTATACTGAGTCTCTGCCCTTATTTCCCGTCATCACATGTCACTGAACAGTCAGTCACTGCACCTGTAAAGCTTATGCCAGCTCTGGAGAAGCAGCAATGGGAACAGGATATGTTTTCATAAAACTTCTAGCAGGTGGAGCATCAGGTCACAAACTTAAAAGCAAATAAACACATGGTCCCAGATAAGCACCATGAAGAAAACAGAGAGGAAGGACAGGGACATGTCTTCTTGAGTGAAATAATCAGGGATTTCATTTTACTTTTTGTTACTATTTTTGTATGAGAGTTTTTTTTTCTCCTAAAGAGAATAAGGAGATGGGAGACAAACAAAGGATACAAGGGGCTTTTTTCTTTTCCCTCTTAAATTAGTTTTTTATTCACTTTGTATCCTGATTACACCCACTTCCCTCCTCCTAGTCCCTTCCCACACAAATCACTCTCTCATCCCCTTCTACCTAGAGGAGGGGAGGCCCTCTTGGGTATCACCTTGCCCCTGACCTGGACATCAAGTCACAGAAGGACTAAGTACATCCTCTCCCACTGAGGCCTGACCAGTAGGCCCAGTTAGGGGAAGAGGATCCAAAGGCAGGAAACAGAGTCAGAGACAGACCCTGGCTCCAGTTGTTTGGGGACCCACATGAAGGCCAAGCTGCATATCTGCTTCAAATGTGTAGGGGGCCTACGTCCAGCTCCTGTATTCTCTTTGGTTTGTTGTTCAGTCTCTGTGAGCCCCCATGGGCCCAGGTTAGCTGACTATGTAGGTCTTCTTGGAGTATTTTTGACCTCTCCAGCTTGCTCAGTTCCATCTCCATCTCTTCCACATGACTTCACAAGCTCCTTCTGATGCTTAGCAGCGGGTCTCTGCATCTACCTCCATCTGCTGTGAGATGAAGCCTCTCAGGATACAGTTATGCTGGGCTCCTGTCTGCAAGCATAGCAGAGTATCATTAATAGCATCAGGGCTTGGCTTTCTCCCATTGGATGGGTCTCAAGCTGGGTGAGTCATTGGTTGGTCCTTTCCTCAGTCTCTGTGGGAAGATCTTTATAGATGGAAGCAACAGCTAATGTAAGGGCCAGGGCTTGATTGAACTCGAGATGTTCGAAGGACTGGGACAAGTGACTGAGGCAGAGCAGTGAGAAATGAGGTCAGTAAAAGAAGAGAAGAAGAGAGGAGGGGGAGGGGAGGACTTTAGATCATGCAGTACCAGGCCGAGAAATATCATCTTATTTTGTTGAAATGGAAAGGGACCAGAGACAAGAGCAACAGAGGCGGAAACACTTTGGAACTGAACAACAGAATGTGTTAACTGAGTGGTCTGTAAGGGAGGGAATCACAGATGACTCTGGATTTCCATAGGAAATCTATCACCTAGTGGTGTTTATTTACTTAGACAGAAAACAGAAATCCGTTGGCCTGTGGTACTTTACAAAGGGGAAATAATTCTGTTTTGATTGTTAAGTTGGAAGTGCTTATCAATCAACCATTTGGGAGGAGGTGAACAATCGAGGTAGAAGCCTGGAACTCCGGGAGAGCCTGGCTTGAGCCGTAGACTTCAGAGTCCTTAACCTGCTAGATAAGTTAGTATTAAAGCCAAGGGGAAGAAAGAAGACAGAAAAGCAGGGGCTCCAAGGACAGATACCTGAAGCGTTCTAACATGTGAGCTGAGCGACAGATGCCTCAACCAGGACCTTGGGTTCTCCTCACCCCTGGGCATCCTACCTAAAGCTACTCACCTTCCCAGCTCCGTGCAAAGAAGGAGTGCTTCCAGCTTTCCCTGGGCTCTGACTTAGCCTGCAGGAGTGCTCCCAGCTTTCCCTGGGCTCTGACTTAGCCTGCAGGAGTGCTCCCAGCTTTCCCTGGACTCTGACTTAGCCTGCAGGAGTGCTCCCAGCTTTCCCCTGGCTCTGACTTTGCCTTAATCTTTACCACAGCTCTCTTCTAGCATGCTTCCCTCTCTGAGTCATTATGAAAGCTTGGCCATTTTGCTCTACCCTGTTCATTAGTCTTGTCTCCCCAGCCAGCTTGCTTCCTCCAGGACAGAGAACATATCTGGTAAATCCTTGTCTTTCCTCGAAAAACCTAATGTGTGGTTGCTAGGTGCTCAGAATGCCCGCTGACCAACAAACTGCTTGGGAATGTCCCTTTCAGGCCATGCTGGCTTGTGATCCACAGATCTAGTGCGCCTTCTGCACGAGGATGCTCAGATAGGGTTAGCTATTGTTTCTACTTGGAAGATTAAGTATGCACCAGAAAAAGAACGTCTTCCCAACATGCAGTTAGGCAAAGCAAGACACAGAGAAGTGAAAGGACTTTGGTCACAGATAAGTACATGTCTGTAGAAAGAGGAAGGAGGCTTGTGCTCTGGAGACTGCTCAGTTGGAGTACTTTACACACAAGCGTGTGGACCAGAGTTACATCCTCAGAGCCCCTAGGGATATCCGGGGTATGGTACTCTCTGGTTGTCATCCCAGCTCTGGGAAGGCGGAGACAAGCAGACCCTAGGAGCTTTTTGTCTAGCCACCTTAGAGCACCCAGCAGTCTCTGGGCCTCAGAAACTAAGGTGAGGATCGGGAAAGGTACTCAAGGTTGAACTGTGGCTTGCACACATATGTATGGGGTACCTGTTGTTGTTCTAGCTTCTTCTGTTGCTATGACTAAACAAAAGGAGTTTGGAGGGGAGGGTTTATTTGGCTTACATTTCCAGGTAACAGTTCATCACTGGAAAGTCAGGACAGAAACTCTAACAGGAACTAAAGCAGAGAATATGGAGGAAGGCTGTTCATTGGTTTGACAGGCCAGGACACATTGGGCTGGTCTTCCTACATTATTCATCCATCAGCGGTCAAGAAATCTCTTACAGACATGGCCCCAGAGGCCAATGTGATCTAGGCAATCCCTCAATCGAGATTCCTTCTTCCCAGCACACATGTACGTGCACGTACACATATGTACCCAGATGAACACACAAAGAAAATAATAAAAAGAAAAAGGTTTGCCAAGTGTGGTGTTGCATTCCTATGATCCCAGTAATTTGGAGGATAAAGCAGAATTGCCAATTTGAGGCCTGCTTGGGCTGCATTGTATGACACTCACAAAAGACAACAAACACCAGTGATAGCAACAACAACAACAACAACAACAACAACAACAAGACAGAATGAAAGAAAATTAAAATAATAAGGAGTGGGGGTAGCCTTTAGCAGTCATTCCAGGAGCCTGCCTACAGCCCTGTCTGCTGATCAAAAGGCAAGCCAGTCTGAACACACAAGAGAGTTTAGCCCCTGGATTTCCAGAACACTGATAAAGACTGCTGCAGAGTGGGTTCTTTGTGTTTCTCTTTTCTTCTAGAATATTGTAAGTTGCCTGCTACTTAAAGAATAGTTAGATCATGGCTAGCTGTGGCCCAAATGCCAACTCCTGGAGGCCTTCTCAAAGCCTGTGCAGCCTCTGATCAGCAGCGCAGAAAGACAAAGGGGGACCCGCCCACAGGCAAGGGGGGACAGGAGGAGGCGGGAGGTGGAGGGAAGCTGCACTTTGAATCCTGGGAACAAAAAGAGAAACTCCAAGCAGCAGGTGTTAGCTGGGAAGAATATGAGGATGCCTATGAGTGGGATAGAGCGGGGACTATCAGAAGCAGAGAGAAGATGAGACTATTGGGAAGGGAACACAAAGGCGCCGCATGGAGTGCAAATCAGAGCCGAGGGGGTGAATGAAAATGCAGAAATAATAGGTGGAGTGTGGGCTCACAGGAAGGTTGTACTCCAAATTGGAAAAAATAGCTCTGTTGGGGGTATTCTTTAGAATACAGAATATCTTTGGAACTGTTTGGCCAGGAACAAGGAAGAGTGAAGCCTTTAGTACTATTAGACTTAATATATTATTGTTTTTACTTAGTGGTGAACATACGTGAGATGGTATAGTCCACAATTCCAAAGGAGTTTTCGGTTACTGAAGGTGATATTCTTATAAGTGTGTCCTTAGGGCAAGCAGTGAGATCTCACTGGAACTTCCACTGTTAATGAAAACGGTCACTCGGACTGCGAGGTAGACTCAAGCTAAAGTGAGCACTGAAGTACAGCAGGGGAAGGGATGGCTCTCCTGGAAGCTTTCTCGTCTGCAAGGAGATGTTTTCCATTCACAACCCTGCAGCAAACAGACTTGGGAGGTATCCTGAGAGCATAGTTTATCTGTTCCCTTTGACTTCATGCACAAATCCTAACGCCTGATTTAATTGGGATGGTTAGACCACGGTCAGTGTAGGTCTATAAAAGTCAAATATCTTGCTACTATTTCTTAGAGTCGTGCCCATTTTGGTGGCTCATAAGCATCCAGTCAGCCTCGTGTTATCAATCCGGAGAGCTATGGAGTAGAGGCCCCACTCCAGGGCCATCTGGGGTTGCTGTGAAACATTCTTTTGATGTTTTCTGGTTCATCACACAAAGGCGAGGAGAAGACACAGAGTCTCTCGATGTAAACTACTTGGATTATTTTATTTTATGCAGAAATTGTTTTAGGTCTTTGCTGGAACGGCAGTAAAGAGAGCTTTAAGTATCACGTTGGAGAGTTTGGATGGTTACCTGCAAATGCCTACGTAGAAAGCCAACGAAGGTGATTGTTTAGTGGCCACTTCTAGACACCATGATGCAGTTATGAAGTCTCTACCTTTGAGGCTACTGGGAACTCTTTTTAGGTCTTCATGTGAGGTCCAGTGTGTGCTCTAGGTAAGATCGTTCTAAAAATAGGAAAGTTTGCCATATCTTTAAAGTTGTTATGGAAGCCTTGTTTCCAGGGAGGGAGTACTTGGTAATGGGTTGCACAAATGAATCATAGTTTCTAGAGTAATTTTACCCTCTTAGTAGCCCTGACCTAGATTTGCGAAAGAACCCATAGGAGACCCCTACATATTCGAGCACCTTAGGTATTTTTTTATTCCAAATATTTTTACTTATAAAATATTTATATTTTATATGGTTATATATAAAGACAAGTGTGATCATCAAACGTAATCAGAAACCTAAAGGGAGGCTTTCATGCTTGCGAGCCAAGCACTTTCCCTGTTGAGCCTCATCCTCCATCTACATTTTAAAATTGAAAACAACTGTGAGACCTCGGACTTCACTTTTCACTGATACTGTTTTGACTATGAGTGTGGTCTTGAGAGCCTACATGAATATTAGAGGCAATTTTTATATTTCTGCAAAAAGAATGCATTAAAATTTGGGCAGAAATTGCACTAGCTCCGCGAATGCTTTGGGTGTGACTGCATCATCAACACTGTTTTTTTTCAGCCCATGAGCATACAGTTATCTTCTCAGGCAAGTGAATCTTCCTAATTGCTTTTTATTTTTTGTTTTTGTTTTGATTGAATATATTTTATTTACATTTCAAATGTTATCCCCTTTCCTGGTTTCCCCTCCATAAACCTCCTATCCCATGCTCCTTCCCTAAGGTGCTCCCCCTCCTACCCACCCACCCTTTCCCACCTCCCTGCCCTGACATTCCCCTACACTGGGGCACTGAGCCTTGGCAGGACCAAGGGCTTCTCCTTGAGTTGATGCCCAACAAGGCCATCCTCTGCTACATGTGCAGCTTTAGCCAGGGTCCGTCCATGTGTACTCTTTGGATAGTGGTTTAGTTCCTGGGAGCACTTCTTGGTTGGTATTGTTGTTCTTATGGGGTTGCAAACCCCTTTAGCTCCTTCAATTCTTTTTCTACTTCTTCCATTGGGGAGCCTATTCTCATTTCAATGGTTGGCTGTGAGCATCCAAATAATTTGGATAGGAGAGGTTGCATATTGTGTTCCAGAATTTGAAGGGCAGTATGTCTGTGACAGAAAAAATAATGTGTGTAAGAGAGATTCTCTCCAATAGTGAGTGTATTAGTCAGGGTTCTCTAGAGTCATAGAACTTATGGTAGTCTCTATATAGTAAGGAAATTTGTTGGTGACTTACAGTCTGTAGTCCAATTCCCCAACAATGGCTGGCAGCAGCTGTGAATAGAAGTCTAAGGATCTAGCAGGTGCTCAGTCTCACAAGGCAAGCGGGCAAAGAGAGAAAGCCTTCCTTCTTCCATTGTCCTTATGTAGGTCTCTAACAGAAGGTGTCCCAGATTAAAGGTGTGTACTACCACACTAGGATCTGGGACTTGGGACAGTGGGCATATGTTGTATGCTTTTGTTTGGAAATTGGAAAACAATTGTGGAGAGGTTCAGGGACCTACTCAAGGTTACAGCTAAGCAGATGTGAAGCATTATTCTGATCTTTGCCTTTGCACTACTCAAAATATCCATGCCCCATAAAACAAAAGGAACCAGTGAAAGCATGCCCCTAGACCACTGACCCTTGACCCTTGGCAGGTGGTCACTCTGTATTACACTTTCCTTACAACATGTCTTTTCAGATATGGTGTCAACTCCTTCTCCCAGGGCATGTGGCAGTGAATGGGGAAGACCCTATAAGAGAGTCATCAGCCCACAAGACTTTTCATCAGAGGACAGAGACACCAACTTGTCTTAGCAGCATGACCCTCACACCAGGGACACATTTGTTGCTGTCAGGTCTGCTTGGTAGCCTGAATCAAGACATGGGGTTCAGCTGAGTTGTTCATATTCTCTCTTTCATTATTAGGAGAGATCCTGGCTTGTTTATAGGTTAGGGCTAATCACCTCTCATCTTTCCAAAATCACAGACACTCTTACTGTTCATAGGTAGGCCTGCTTCACTTTCACCAGCCTTTTCTCATTCACAAGATCA
Source organism: Micromys minutus (assembly GCF_963924665.1). Lineage (NCBI taxonomy): Eukaryota > Metazoa > Chordata > Mammalia > Rodentia > Muridae > Micromys > Micromys minutus. The sequence continues at coordinate 43,456,121 of NC_137985.1, forward strand.
GCATTTTTGCATTCCGTTTTCACAAAGATCACTTTTCATATGTGTCAGTAAGGAAGGAAGCTCACGGGCGATCTTTAAGGGCCCCTGACAATCCACGGCCCGGTAACTGTTATACAGTACATTCTTCCATATGCTCCAAGTGCTTGAGTAGAGTTTCTGTTGAGTAGAGTTATAGGCACTGAGTTTTCATCTCAGCATAAAGATAGGACAGTAGAGGATATATATTCATTCAAAGTCTCTAGAAGTGGTGAGCTTCCAAGGTTTCGGGGTGGGTTCTGAACACTCGAGATTAGTAGGGTTCTCAACAATAGCAAATCAAATACTTTTCACATAGGAGCTATAGAAACCCAAGAAAACAAATCTGTCTAGCAGAATTAGAAGTTCTCTTACATTTCTTTCAACCATAACCTGTACATACATGTACTGAGATATAAACCAAGAAAAATTGGATACAGTTTGTTTCTTACAGTTGGCTATTGTCTTAGTTAGGATTCCCACTGCTGTGATAGAATTCAATGAGCAAGAGCTACCTGGGGAAGAAAGGGTTTATTTAGGTTACACTTTCATATCATAGTCTATCACCGAAGGAAGTCAGAGCAGGAACTTGAGTGGGGCAAGAACCTGGAGGCAGGAACTGATGCAGAGACCACGGAGTGGTGCTGCTTAATGACTTGCTTTTCATGGCTTTCTCAGCCTGCTTCCTTATAGAACCCTGAACCACCAGCCCAGAGCTTGCTCCACCCACAATATGTGGGGTCGTCCCGCATCTATCACGAATTAGGAGAAGGTCCTATAGGCTTCCTACAGTTCTTAGTTAAGGTCCTTGCCTCTCTGTTGACTGTAACCTGTGTCAGGTTGACATAAGTCAGCACAGGGACTTAGAGAGGTCCCTAGAGGTAATTTTTGTTAAGCTCCTTTTAAACAAAAGAAATTTAGGACTCAAAATGAGAAGAAGTATTTTTTTTTCAAAGATCACATAACTAGTTGGGTCGTCTATTGAAACACAAGAAATGCTCAATAGATTAAAGAACTTGGAAAAACATGAGAGTCTTGTAAAATCTCCTTGACTAATGCCATAACTTCCTAATTCCCTGGCTATTGTTCTAGGTGAGGTTGAGGAAAGAGCTTGATTTTGATCCTCTGGCTCTTGAAACAAGGAGGAAGAGTGTAGCATTGGAGAGTGTTTCTGCTAAGACCTTAGAAGCCTCACCTAAGAAGGGGCAGTAAAGCAACAGACAGGAAGGGAGCAGTGTTGCCATGGTACCACTTAAAGGGATACCATGGTTACCACTCATCAGATCAAGGCCAGCAGCCATCATTCTATATAAATACCTTCATTGCTTTGGGCCTAAAAGGTATTTTCAGTTTTAAAGAGGATGCTATTGAAATTTCACGCTCAGTATATCTAACTGTACCAATTAATACTTTATACTAAGCTGATAACATTTTTAATATCTTGCTGTGCTCAGTCCATAATGACCTCACCTTACTTGCTCACAGACAGTTCCTTGAGGTACCTTGCAGGGCACAGGATATAGACTGGATATTCAGATAAATAAATATGACCATTAGGAGGGTGAGTTTTGAACTCATGTAATACTGGTTTCCAATAACATCTCCACCATTTTCTCATGATAAAGATAGTGATAATCTAGAGGGATATTCTGAGAATAAGGTATTTGTGGAAGGTTCCTAAAAGAGAGCAAGGTCTGGGTGAGGCCTTCTGTAGATATTATTTAAGCCTAGAAATATATTAGTATAAAGCCAATTTTCCCAGGCATTGTTAAAGACTTGATATCAGAAAGAGTGATGTGAACTCTGCTGTGAAGGCTTTCTCCCTGCACTCTATGCCTTTTAAGGCACTGAGTGTGGGCTGGTTATGTTCATAAAAACTCACATTTTCAACTTGCCTCCAAGACCCATTTCCCCTCCTCACCCCAATCTCCCTGTCCTATGTCTCTCAGCTCTTGGGAATTTCTAATCTCTGGAAAATCACACCTTTTGTTACTTCTGCTGGAAAAAAGTTCTAGCTGGTTCATTCACCCACATTCCAGATTTCAGGTTATAGATGAGTATCTTTTGGGAAGTCACTCTGCCTTTATCCCGAGCTGAAGTCCCTCCTGAGTGTATTTATGGTTGTACTTCCAGATAGCTTTTCATACTTATCCTGACTCTTCATTTCTTGCTCTCTCCTTGAGGTTGTATGTGGAGTGACAGCAGGGACCCTGTCCAGCTTGTTCAATGTTGTATCTTTGGTGCCACTAGAAGCACCGAAGAGGGACTCCATACCTATATTGTAATTTTGTAAAATATTGTAATATTGTAAAATAGTGAATAAATGCATTATATGCTAAGGGTTGGGGAAGTAGGTTCTGCCTTGGCATCCATTCTGATCAGAGGTCCACCATTATTCTCTTTGATAACTGCTCTGATCAGAAAAGACCCTTGTTAGCATAGCATTATTGTTCCTCTACCCTTTATAGATATGTACATACTATTTACATGTTATAACATGGATGACATTCTTGTAGTTAAAGCTAATGACATGTGATGACTTTTTTCTAGATTGGATGTTGTTTAAGCATATCCCCAAAAATGTATGTCCCAGAAGCTTGGTTGCCATGACGATAGTATTGAGTGGTAGGCTCTTTAGGGGATGAGAATATTACTAAAAGGACCAGGTTAGTTCCAGGGAGAGTACTTTTGCATATAGCTCGATTCTTCCTATATTTTGGCTTTCTTGCTTGCACACGTGCCTTCTACAACTGTGAATCAATCCCTGTGTTGTGTTACAGCACAGATGGGGTGCTCCCAGATGCTGCTGAGGCCATGCTGGTAGGACTATATGCCATTAGAGTCACAGTTCTCTCCTTCCCTCTTCCCTCTCCCTCTCCCTCTTTCTCCTTCTTTCTCTCTCTCTCTCTCTCTCCCTCCCTCCCTCCCTCCCTCCCTCCCTCCCTCCCTCCCTCCCTCCCTCCCTCCCTCTCTCTCTCTCTCTCTCTCTCTCTCTCTCTCTCTCTCATTATCCACCATCAAGCATTATGTTATAGCAACACACAACAGAAGAGGAAGGACTGGAACCATTTCTGTTTCCCAAACCTACAGTTTGGCCAGGATTTCGATGCTTTACATTTTACAACTTGTGATGTAATCCTCCGAAAACCCCTTCCAGACTCACACTGGAAGTGCCAATTTCCATACTGAGCCTTGTTTTCGTCCCCTGGGCACTGTTCACAAGGTCTCAATGTGCTCATTGTTAAAAGAAATGATAAGAGCAGTTGTGAAACAGAGGGCGGCCAGTACACTCCTAAGGCTGTGTAGCAACATTCCCAGATCTTATCTGGAATACCAAGAAACGGCTGGTTGAATGGTAAACTTGTGTATCTGACTTCTGTTTACCTTAACAGCTAGACCGCCCCTTCCATGGCTCTGACGTCATCCCTCCACCCACCTGTGCGAATATCCTAAGATCCTTGTGCTCGTGACCACTTCCTTGCGTCTGACATTTTCCTCCCCGTTAAGAAAAATGATCACGAGTAGAAATACCTGTATTGTTATTGTAATTTCAGAGTTAATAAAATGATTACAAACAGAATTATTAAAACATCCCGAATCTGTATGGTGATACCCGGGGAGGTTGAGGCCAAGAAAATCATAGGGTAGTCTGGGCTTTATAATAAGACCTTCTGTGAGAGCAAGAACAAGAGAGAGAGAGAGAGGAAGAGAGAGTGGGGGCGGGAGCAGCTAACAGTAAGACTACTCTCGGTTACTTTCCCTGGGAGTTTTCCCATGTGCCATATGACCCCCTATTGGCGGTTGGGCACGCAGTGACCATATGTTGGTTGTCACTCAGGCTTCAGTTCTAGCAGGTGACCAAGCTCGGGTTCACTTCCTCTTTGTGATATGCGCAGCAAATGAAAGCGGAATCACAGGGTAACTTCCCCTAGTTCAGGAGGACGGCCGCGAACACTCGTTAATACTCCGGTAATGATGCACGTGACCTAGGGACCTCTGTGAGGTAGCTATGCCAAAGGGCCCCAAGAAAACCCATGTTTGTTTTCCATGGGAAAAAAAACAAACAACCTTTTTATTTGAGGTAGTTTCATGAATAAACACAAAATGTGTGAATTGCATACAGCATCGTTTTCTTCAACTGCGGGTTTCACGGCATCCACTTCACCCCAGTTTGTGCATCTTTTGAGGAGCAGAGAAGAAAGCCTGGTTTTGATCCTAAAACCACTGCCACTGCACCAGGAGGGAAGGTTTGGAAAACACCCAAACAAAAAGTGTTGCAAACTAGAGTGTTACATACCGTGCCCGCAGAGGCGAAGCCCTGCCTACATCTTTTGCAAACGTTTCCTCTCTGAATCCTCGGAAGAACCCACTGCGGTGTGTATTTCTTCCTAACAGTAAGATGAGAATGTGGATTGTCAGCAAAGACTAGCAACTTACCCAGGTCACAGAGCCAGGGAGGGAGTGCTTGCACCAGAATCCGCCACCTGTAGGCTTCTTTCTTCTTTCCTTTATAGCTCAACCTTGTCATTTGCAAAAGGAGACCTGGGACAAAAATGGCTGAGCCCTACTTAACCTAAAGCAATGTTGCCCCCAGGGAAATCATTCTTTGTCATTAGAATTTATTTATTTATTTATTTATTTATTTATTTATTTATTTATTTATTCAGCTGCAAAATGAGGGAGAGTGGACTAGATGAACTTTAATACTAGTTATGGTTTGACATTCTTAGACTAATTTAGTGAATGTAACATTTTTTTGGTCAGCCCACTGATAAAAAATCCAGTAAGCATATTAATCTCCTTAAAAATAGGAAAAGTGAGATCCTGAACATTTTTAATGCAGTGGCAAACTGGTTAGAACTGGCTCACTCTCCCTAGCTGTTGAGTTCTGGTCTTCAGTAGCTTTGTAAAGAAAGCATCTACCTGACTTGACCTTTTGCTCTAGGCTGCTCACTCACGCTCAGTTATAGGCACTGGGGTGGTTCTGAGGGCTAAGGAGGTGAGATGTTCTCAGCTGAAAGAGTTGATTAAAAGGCTTCCTCCCTTATCAGTGTGCTGGTTTTGAACACACCCATGGTAACATCATAGTCACTGTGTATAGAAGTATCCTTTGGTAGTTACTATGGATTATTACACCGCCCCCACCTGCCCCAGTTGAAGGCTGATTAGCTCAAGGGAGGCAAAAGAAAGGTAGATGAGGTCATCTCTATCTTCCTCAATTTGTACGTTAGGAAAAACAGAGAAACCTAACCTATTAAGCAGCTATCATTATATTTATCTTTGCCTCTTTCTTTTTCTCTTCCCTTCTCTTCCTCTCCTCTCTTCTCTCTCTCCTTCCTCCTTTCCCCTCCCCCTCCCCTTTTCCCTTCCCTTCCCCTCCTCTCCCCTTTCCTCTCCTCACCTCCCCTCCCCTCCTCTCCCCTTCCCTTCCCTTCTGTCCCCTTCCTTTCTCCTCCCCTCTCCTCCCCTCCCCTCCCCTCCCCTTCCCTTCCCCTCCCCACCCCCTCCCCTTTTTCTTTTTTAGGAATTATCTTCTTACTAGGGAGTGTCTGCAGGGACTATGGTCAGAGTGATATTAACTGACCCCAAGGGCTGATAATGATGCGCATGCATCTCAAGCCAATCTGCTGTTTCATTCCTGCAACAATGATGCCACAGATAATTGGACTTTTCCCTTAGCAAAGCTCCTTTATCATACAGTCTGGTTATAGAACATTGCTATAGTCATGATACCTATCTCTAATGCTCATGAGAAGTTTGTGCCCTTCTAATATATTCTTTTTTTTTTCTTCATCTAATGCATTCCTTTTGCTTTCATTAAACAGTGCTGGTCTATATTACCTGCATCATATGATCCTAACACATACAAAACATATTCGCACTGATGCGCCATCTACTGTATTGGCTCTCATAATATTTTCCTTACTGGTCTATAATACTCATGCAGGCTTGGAGGTTGTAAGTAAAGTAACTTTTAATATGCTCACAGTGTGTCTTTATTCCAGAATGTTTATTCCATGGAAGATGTACTGTCTGCTTTTGTGTTGACTTGACACAAGCTGGAGTTATCACAGAGAAAGGAGCCTCGGTTGAGGAAATGCCTCCATGAAATCCAGCTGTAAGGCATTTTCTCAACTACTGATCAAGGGGGTGCGCCCAGCCCATTGTGGGTGGTGCCATTCCTGGGCTTGTAGACCTGGGTTCTATAGGAAAGCAGGCTGAGCAAGCCAGGGGAAGCAAGCCAGTAAGTAACATCCCTCCATGGCTTCTGCATCAGCTCCTGCTTCCTGACCTGCTTGAGTTCCAGTTCTGACTTCCTTTGGTGATGAACAGCAATGTGGAAGTGTAAGCTGGATAAACTCTTTCCTCCCCAACTTGCTTCTTGGTCATGATGTTTGTGCAGGAATAGAAACCCTGACTAAGACAGAAGAGAAGTGTGAACTTGTTCTTGTCTTATCTATCTTCCCATAATACAGATTTTCATGGAAATGCTTAATGAAGTATATTACTTTTGATTGAACATAAAATAAGTGGCCTCATTTATTACTTGATAATTTAATATATGTATGCAATTTTTTTTTCAAAAATTTTATACGCATTGGATGTTAGATTTTCTAGAACTGGAGTTACAGACAATTGTAGGCTGCTATGTGGGTGCTGTGGATTGAATCCAGGTCCTCTGGAAGAGCAGTCAGTGCTCTTAACCACTGAGCCATTCACCCCAGCCATATGCAGTTATTTAAATCATATGTACTCCCAGACCCCCTTCAACTCTTCCAGGTCCCTTGCCATGTTCCCCAACTCCAACTTCATTTTCTTTTGAAAAGATTCTACATGCTTAGTTTAAACTGAGCACTTTTCAAATGTGCATGGGTGTCAAGCCATCTGCTTGAGCATTCTCACTCTACCTGGGGCTATAACCCTAAAGAAAACTGACTTTTCTTTCTCAGGAGACATCAATTGCCAATAGCTCCTCAGCTGGAGAAGGAGGTCTTTGTGAGCCCCTCCCACATTCATTCTGAATGTTTATTGGCTTATTCTTGCACATGTCTTGTGCAGGTAACCACGGCTGCTGTGGGATCGTGTGTGAAGTGCCCAGACAACACCATCTGACCCCAGCAGTCCCTGATCTCTAGTTCTTCAGGGGAGGGGATGTGACACAGACCTTATAGAGTCTTAGGGTGAGCATGCCACAGACATTTATTTTCTGCACTTGAGCAAATTGTGAGTCTCCAGATTCACCACCATCCACTGTGGAAAGAGACCTCTCAGATAGACCAAGCGCTTGTCTAGTTTGTGGTTATAGAGATAAATCTTTGGAAGGTGGTCAATTGATCAGCATCATAATGACAGTTTCTCCCCTAGAGCCTATGAGTTTACTAGCTCTGGAGTTTTGAACAGATTTGAAAGTACAGGGAGCAAATTCCTATGACCATTATACCCCGACGGTGCCCATGGGCATCTCTTGTCAGACTGATCATTATCTCAGCTCGAGGGTTCACATACGGGTAAGAATGTTTGCACCCTTTTCTTCCCCAGCAGCCCGTGTATGGCTCTGTGAAAGCCAGTTACCCAGAAGTCAATATCCAGGTTGGCAGCAGCTTGTTTTCCCCATGTTCTGTGACCAAAACCTATGGGTGTCTTCAACATTAGGGTCTTCCTAACAAGTTCTGGTGGACAAACCAGGACAATGACAATAGCCTACATGCTTTTCTGTGGTCTCTGGGACACCCCTGATCAACAACTTGAGGGGCTGAAGGGAGGTATTCTACATCTTCGTTGGGATTTTTGTCTGACAACCTATAGCTTCTAGGCTGAGCATAAAACCTGCTGATGGGGCAACTTTCCATCTCTCTCTCTCTCTCTCTCTCTCTCTCTCTCTCTCTCTCTCTCTCTCTCTCTCTCCACCTCCCTCCCTCCCTCCCTCCTTCCTCTCCTCTCCTCCTTACCTTTCCTCTCTCCTCCCCTCCCCCATTCCTCTTCTTCTCCCCTCCCCCATTTCTCTCCTTCTCTCCCTCCACCTCTCTCTCCCCCTACCCTCCTTCTCCCCCTCTTTCTCTCTCCCCCTTCTCCCTCCCTCCCTCTGCCCTTCTGTCTCTCCCTACATATATACAGCTTGTAGAATAGTATGTTCCCTATGACCTTTTCTTCCCTACCATCTTCCTCCCTTGTGTATATTTTCTATTCGGAGAAGGCAGTTCTGCTGCAGAATTGCTACAGGCTCCATGTTCTCTTCTAGGCAAAACTGGGGGAGGAACAGACATTTGCATCTGCCAAAATGTCAATCTTTTACAATGAAGTTAGAGTTCATCTTCTAATCAGTGGTGAAAAATGACATAAGGAAAGCAGGTGCCTAGGCACAAGATTGAAGAGAGAGCCTGGGTACAGAGGAGTGCTTTGTTGGTTAGGTGCCGAGGCAGGGACTTTAATGGAGCTTGTCTGTGGTGCAGACCTGTCTCTGATGTGTTGTAGCTGCCCTCCTATCTGGCTGTTAAGAGTTTTGTCATTAAGTTTCACACACGTTCCTTACTGCTCAGATGCTATTTAGATAGCTGAACTTTGAGATGCCTCACAGAAATCTGTGAGTGGGGGTCTGAGAGTAGCTATTGAAAGAAGCTAACAACTATGAATACAGAGAGGGAGGGGAGGGGAGGGGGAGGGAAGTGGGGGAGGGGGAAGGGAGAGTAGAGGGAAAGAGGAGGGGAGAGGGGGAAGGGAGAGGGGAAGGGGAAGGGAGAGCGGAGGGAAAGGGAAAGGAAGAGGGGGAGGGATGGGGAGGAGGGAGGGGGAGGGATGGGGAGTAGGGAGGGGGAAGGATGAAGCAGCTCTGGCTAGTAGTGAGCCTTACGCTATGGGGACAATCTGCTGGTCTCTGCCAAGCCAATGAGGAGTTTCAGATCAAAGCTTGTCTGCTGAAGGAAGCTCTGGTCAGAGGTGGTCAGACAGTAGCATCCACAGCATGTAGCCACTGGTGGGAGGCTGCCAAGAAAATGTCATTCTTTGTCCAAGATCTGCAAAATCGCAGTCTTGACATGCTTGAGGTACCTCCAGGATCTGCATTCCCATGGCTTCCACCTTTTCCTGAACTGTGTTCTAAACTCCCCCATGACTCGAGCCTTCAATGTACACAATGGGACCAAATGGTCCAGGTAATTTTTTTAAAAACACAGGGTCTTACTTTTAGAGCCCAGGCTGGCCACAAACTCTCACTGATATGCCTGTCTTCTCAAGAGCCCAGGTAACAGTATGAACCACCATGCCTGTCTAGATGATCTGGGTGGGAATTCTAGTTTTCCCATTTACTGACTGTGTGACCTTAGACAACTTCTTAAACCTTGCTGTGCCTCGTAGGCCTCTTAAATTGGAGATAAAATCAGGTATAACCTTTTTGGAATTAGTGTACTGCAGGCAGAAAGTGTTCTATGCGGGGGTAAGTAGGTCATAAATATATTCATTACTATTATTGATCTATGGAATGTCAATTCCGTGCCAGCCCCCTTTGTTAGAGTATCTGTCAAGTAATGTTACAACTTGCCCTTTATAGATGGCATATCTGAGAGACTGGAGATCCCGATCAATCCCCCAATTACCATCCTGGTGTCAGTGACTTGAGCCTCTGCTTAGAGTTCGAACTGTGGGCAGACTTTGCTGTTTCTGTATTTTCAGGTTCCTTCCACATTAGCATGGGCTCTCGAGGCTGCTGCAAAGTGCAGCCTCTCAGTTCCAAATGTCAGCCTTCCATTTATTGTCATGTCGAGATGGAACAAGGGAGCACATTCACGTCACTGCACACAAATATGAGCAGACAGGCCCACATGCAGCATTTTGAGGAACTGTAAAGAGATAGCTTTAAGGAAAAAAAAAAGTCTTCCAAAGGTCTCCAGAGAGATATTTTTATTTATTGACCAAATACAGTTTCCAGTATTATTCTAAATGCTTTATAAATGTCTGTTCATTTAACCCTTACAACACCTTTATTTTGTAAGTGCTTAGTATAGATCGTATTAATATAATCATTCGGAGAGCAAGACATCTTTGCCCTTTCTAGACTCTTTGCCTTTGTCTTCGGAGAACACCTTTACAGCAACAGTAACTGGGGCACACTCAGCTAAGGACAGAACATTGTGAGAGACAGAGCTGGCCATGACACGTCCCGGAGTTTGTGATCTTCAGGGCACACACACCTAGATCAATTCTTCTCTTTCACTCCCACTGACCTACTGCAAGGACATCTTGGAAAATCAGTGTCTGGGGAGAAGGTTCCAGTCACTTTGGGATGGGGGAGTCTTCTAAGCTGTTGTGAAGGAGAACCCTTAATTGTGGTTCAACATTTCTTTCTTTAGATTCCCCCCTACCCCACTAAGTTTTATGTTATGAATGTATCTCTGAGCAGGGAGTTGGACAAGAGGGATTCTAACCCCAGTTCTCCCATAAATATGTGATGTGACAATGGACAGGACAGCATTTCACTTGTCTGGGCCTTCATTTCTGTTTTGTTTTGTTTTGTTTTAATTTTTAATGATCATTTCAACATCAATTCTGAGAGAGGGTAATAGCAGACATCCCCAAGGGAGTGAGCCGAAGCAATATTTATTTCATTCATTCCCTCTTTCCCTCTCCTCATTAGAAAGCCATTTGTGTGCTCTGGACTAACCAGTGCAAGACAGGCTGCCCTGTAGTCTCATTTACAACAGGAAATAAAGTAGTTGGTGAATTACTGGAGGGATTTTATAGAAGCAGTGGTTATAGGCATGTCACCAGCAATGTCACTTCAGCTCTGGAGAGCCTTTGCTCCGGTGAAGACAGGTGGGTATTGTATTGGTCGCCTGGGCATATTTTGTACGCTAGCAGTGAAAATTGTGTCATTATTCATCGGCTAGCTTCTTTGCCACGTCTTCTCTGTCCCTGTCACCAACAGAACGGATCTATTCATAAGCTGGTGTTGCTCCTTCTTATTTTAGAAATAAAATAATTATAGAAAGGAAAAGAATGCCATCCTCAAAGTTGAGCTTCCCAGGCTTAGCAATTGTCAAGTGAGACTGTATTCTAGCGCTACAAAGACATTCTATCGATTAATTCTTTTAGTTTATCGATATGTGACCTGGCATTATGCCTGGGGCTAGTTTGTGGCCAGAAAACTGTTTTGAATATATTGGAGACTGTGTTTTGAGTATACTAGAGACTGTGACAGTTAATATTGTAAACTGGACAGAGATTGAGGCTTACCGAGGAGACAATAATATGGGTGTACCTGAGAGATTGGTTATCCAGATTAGATTCAGTCTAGGGAGACACACCTTTGTATGGGTGCTACCATTTCATAGGCTGATGCCCCGGACTTGATACAGAGGAGAAAGTGAGCTGAGAACTAGCATTTGTTACTTCCCGTTTGATGACTGTGGATCCAAACAGGACCAGCTGCCTCAATACTGGTGGGGCCTGCTTAGCAGGTACACCGCAGTGCAGGCCCAGTCCTCCAGAATCATGTCAATCGCTTGTTTGTATGTGGCTTACTTTCCTCTGCGATGTTTTAGAGGCCTGCCTTCGGGTTGCTTTCTAGAATGCCGTTACCCTAAGATGCCAAACTTCTTTCTTTTCTTGGTGATGGATGTATGGATTATTGGCATTTTCACTATTATGGATGCCACCCATCAACTTTGTGTGGTTCTCATCAAAGTACCCGAGAGGTAACCTAAGAACAGAAGGCTTATTTTGTTGATGAATTCAGAGGGTTCAATCCATCATCGTGGGGGAGTATGTGGTTGCACAGCATAGCACCAGAAAATGGAGACTAGGCAGTACAGGAAGGAGCCAAGGCAGAATAAAGCCTTCAGGGACAAACTCCAGAGATCTGTTTCCTCCAACTGTGCCCCCACGTCCTGCCTTTCTCCACTCCCCTAACATGTCACTGAAATATGAACCCACCTTGGCATTCAGACCCTGATTAGAGCTAATTAGATCTAATTGCTCCTGGAAATGACCATAGAAACCAACAATCACATGGGTAAAACCACTGTGAGCATTCATGGGCAGGACTTTGTATTAATGCACAATACATGCATGTATAAAATTCTCAAACAATAAAAACATTTTTAGAATTGGATAATATGTTTCTTTTATTCTCATTATGTTTTCTTTGTTTCCTATATTTAATATCTAAATATATTATCACACCGAACATTATTTTGGCTTAAAAGATTATTTATCCTTTTACATATTTAAAATATTCAGATACAATTCCATTGTGTGGTCAAGTTCACTAATATTTCCTTTCCGAATGTGTAATTGCATATTAATCTGATCTAAAAATTTCATTTTCGCTATTCATGTTTTGACTGTTCTGCTGGGTTCTTTTTAATATATTGTATATATCTCCTCTGTGTCCATATTGTTCTTTAGATCCCTAAACATATCACATGTTAAAATAGCTCTACTAGTCTCCTAACTATATTCTTCTCCTCCTCCTCCTCCTCCTCTCTTCTCCCTATCGCTTTCATTCTTTTCTGTTTTGTCTTTTGTTTTAAGATAGAGTCTGAGCGAATAAGACTAGTCCAAACTAGCCTCAAACTCACTATCTTCCTGACTTGGCTGGTTGAGTCAGGGATGACAGGAGTGTGTCACATAATTAGCCATTTCTGTCTTGTACGAATGTCTTTCCTGCAATCAATCTTCTCCCTTTCATATGAGCCACTGTTAGAGGTTGAATAAGGATGCCCATAGGCTCATATATTTGAGTGCTTAATCATCAAGGAGTAGCACTATTATCAAGTGTGTCTTTGTTGGGGTAGGTGTGTCCTTGCTGGAGGAAGTGTGTCATTGGAGATGGGCTTTGAGGTTTCAAGGGCCCAAGCTAAACCTTATCTTTTCCTGCTTCCTACTAATCTGATGTAGAATTCTCAGTGTCCTCTCCAGTACCTCGGCTGCCTGCACTCCACCTGGTTTCCCACCATGGTGATAATGGGCCGGACCTCTGAATTGTAAGCCAGACCCAGCTGAATGTTTTCCTTAATAAGAATTTCCATTGGTCACGATTGTTTCTTCACAGCAATAGAAAGCTTAACGAAGACAGACACAGTTTCTGATGTACAAGGCCTAGCTGATGTAATTCATTGATGACACCTATCATCCTGTGGTCAGCTTATGTACCTGTGCTTTCAGCTGTGTTTCTGGCACAGAGTTCAGAGACCAAGTGGAGCAGACACTCAAATGAGTGGACAGTCTTTAGGTCTTAGGGGAACACCTTCATGGTTTATAAAACCTGCACTATCTCCTCTTAGGGCAAAGACCTTGTATATTTTAGTTTAATTGCACTGGATTCCACGTGTTTGTCCTTGTTGCCAACATTGTCACAACGTAGCACATTCAACATTCTTCTTATTCTTGGGAAAAGAGGATCTTGATGGCAACCTCCAGAGACAGTTTCTAGTTTTGCTGATCCTTCTGAGAAAGCTGGAAACTACCCACTCCTTACTAATAGTCTTAGCATATAATAACCGGTGATGCGTGATGACCACCTTACCAGTATATTGTGTAATAAATAGAAATAATAACAAAAAATAATAAAAGTAAAAAAATAATAACAAATTTTTAAAAAGTCCTCCAGATGGATGTAAAACAAAGCTTTATCCAAGTCCAGTGAGCCATGGGTACGGAGAATGAGGAAACTCCCTTCCTGAAGGCATGCTTCTTTTCTGTCTCTATGCATCCCTTTGCTATTTTAGGACAACGCCTCTTATTTGAAACCCATTTCAGTTTCTGACAAGAAGCTTATGGGGGCATTCACAGATTCTATTAGGAGACTTTCCCCATTTCTATCAGGTAAAACAATAAATAAATAAAGCAACAAGGCAGGGGGATGACTGCGTCTGTAAAGCACTTGTCTTGTGAGCATGAGGACAACTAGCTCGGAGCCCTCAGATTCCCACAAAATGCCAGCAGCGTGTGCCTAGAATCCCAGCATTAGACCCATCGGGGGCCGAGACAGGCAAAGCCCTGGAAGCTCATGGATTCTCTAGCTTTACTGGTGAGGCTCTGGGTCAGTGAGAGGCTCCATCTCAGAGACAAGATGGAAGGCGCTGCTGGTCTGAGGACTGACCCAAGTTGTCTTAGGACCTTCCATGTGCGTCAGGGTGGCTAGCACCCGCACACAGATCTTCCACCAGCCAAATCAAAGCATGATGCCCCTCCTAGGAATGATAAGGATAATGAATCTCAAGGAACCAATCCATTTTGATTCCTTATCTGCTCATTTGCCTTGGTGACTCTTCCCCCCTCCAAACGTGGCAGGTCTGTAGGGCTTTGTTTCAGAAAAAGCTCCTGCTTGAAGAATAAAAGTCTCAGAAGATGAACTGACTCATGGGGCCATGAGACTATTTTTCTATTTGCCTTTAAGCATTACTCAAAGAAACTAATTATCTTTGGAGAGCTGAGAGACTTTTCGCTGACCTCTCAGGCTGAATTCGTAGTAGCTTCATGGGAAGGTTTCTGATTGCTTAGCTATACTCATCTATTTTTTTTAATTTAAATAATTGCCTGTAGAATATTAAGGCATGATTCATTTCAAAGCACCGCTGCAGCTGCCCCCGTGGCTAGCTGTGACCTTGTGAGAGCCGGATGATGCTTCTCACATTTATTGGCTCTCTTTGCCCAGTTTTCTTCCAAAAATTGTCGAGTTAAAAGGAGACATACTAATATTTGGACATATGTTCAGCATGATAGTTCATTCTCCATCATCACAGCCAAGAAAAATGTCATCAGCGGGAAGGAGATGCTGGCTTTTATCAAGTCCAAAGCAGATATTTTCAACAAGCATGTTCTTCTTAATTATATTAGATGACAGGAACTCAGAGCAGTATTGGGGTGGGCCTCTGAGGGACATGTGAGATGCCGGAAGGGCTGAGGATGTAAAGACTGGGAAGGACAGAGACTTTCGACTCCCTGGCTTAATTATTCGGTTATCAGACCAGAAAATGACAGGGGTTGGAGGGAGGTGAGAAAGGCTGGGAGTGAGAGCAAACAATGTATTTCCATGTGGAATTCTCAAAGAGCAAATTTAATGAACAAACAAGAAGGATGTGAGATCGTCACAAATGAAACAAACAAAATAGAAAAGGCCACTTGTTTTCCCAAATTGTAACCAGTAAAGGCAGAGGATACAACCTAGGAGCCCTAAATTAATTCAAAGCTTGAGAAGACATCAACAGCGGGCAGTAGCTCTCTCTGTGTTGTGAGGTTCAAAGAAGTTAATCCATGAAAAATCCTTAGAGAGTGAGTGTACCCTAAGAGGTAGGGTGTTATTCCAGCCTGTTTTCTTTTGCAGCCAATCATTTGTGAGGAAGCAGAGACTTTACACATGCACGTGGGTACACACACACATGCATACACACACACACAGACTCACACATAAACATACACATACATACACACATATACGCACAGATACACACAGACATATACATGTACACACAGACACACACATATACACACAGACACATACACACAGACATACACAGACAAATACACATACGCACACAGATACATATACACACACAGAGACACTCCCACACAGATACACAGACACACATACAAACAGACACACAGATACACACACATACAGACATACATACACACAGACACACAGACACACACACATATACACACACATACAGACATACATACACACAGACACACAGACACACACACATATACACACAGACACACATGTGTACACACAGACATACACAGACACATACAAAAACAGATACATATACACACACAGAGACACTCAACACAGACACAAAGACACTCGCACACAGATACACAGACACACATACAAACAGACACACACATACACACACACACATACAGACACACATACACACACAGAAAGAGACAGAGACAGATACGCAGAGAGAGATTTAAGCTATCACTGTTTGAATTGTATGGCTTCTTATCATGTCCCCAGGAATCTGCATGCTCATGAATAATCTTTTGAATTGATTAACATGGTCTGCTTTTCCTTTGGTATTCAGTCTTCCTGAAATTGGAACCTTACTTTGGTCACAGTTTCCCTGTGTTTCTCTTCCCTTGCCATTTTCAAAACAGAACAGAGATAAGACAGTGATGACCAGTAAATGACCGAAAGCCATTTGTTAAGTAAGAAAATTAAAAGAATCGACAGCCTGACCACAGTCAGCATGACTCTAGCCCCCTTCAGCCAACGTGGGCAGGCAGGCAGCTTAACTCCCACAATGTTTCTGATAGACCAGAGAATGGCTTTTCCTGCCCTGCACCGTAGCTCTGGCTCTGAAGACCTGCCTGGTGCATACCTTCATACCCTATCCTCGTCCCCCATTACAAAAATGTCTGATGAACTTTGTTCAGACCTGCCCAGTGTCTGGTAGCCCTGGATAATTTTCAGATAATAAAAGTGCAGCGTCTCTCCATGAGATCTTTTAAGCTTGTCCCTCCTTTATTTCCGGGGTCAGAGCCTCTTGCCAGTAGGTAGAATGTTGGGAGTGGCCTATATTCGGCACTGAGAATTTGTTACAGTGTCTTACTTTTCAGATTTTGGTCTACTTGAGGGAGAAACTTGAAACAGGCTCAATGCTTCTTTAAATTTCTGAAGCTTATAGAGAACTTAGCATAAATTATACATTTTGTATTCCAGTTCCATCCTAAGAATCAGAAAACAGTGGTCCCTTGACAAGCTTTCTTCACCATTTCAGCTCACTATAGACATGGTTCAGCTAACTCTGCCTGCCATTAATAGCAACGTGCTTTGGACTCCTCATCCCAGAGAAAAGCGTTCCTTTTGTAAGTCCTACTGTCCTGCCGTTCTGACCACAGCAGTTCTCAGTGACCCCGAAGAAGGAAAGGGGAGCCACTTCGGCGAATCCAGAGCATGTGACTGCCCTGTCATTGGTCACAGGGTACATTCAGGTCACACTTCTTGCCTCTTGCTCTCTTAAAGACTCAATTCCTTTTGTAGATGATGTTAGACAGGTTCCATCTTCCTGGCTTTTCTGTGTCCTTGTGGGCACTGTTTGGTACTTCTCCCCATCTATCTTGTAATAAACAGCCATGACATCTTAGCTGCCTTTCTGACTATTAGCTCTAAATCATCCCACCAAGTCAGGTTCAGATTTTGAACACTATCTACTTCTGTCTTCCCTTGAAAGCAGGCTTTTTGTTTGTGTGGTTTGGGTTTAAATATGTATGTGTGTGCTTATGTGGGTTTGTGTGTATCATGTACACGAAGTGCCTGTGGAGAACAGAAGAGGGCATCTGATCCCCTGGGAGCTGGAGGATTGTGAGATGCCACGTGGGAACTGGACCCAGGAACTCGGCAAAAGTCGTCAGTACTCTGAACTGCTGAGCCATCTCCCCAGTCCCAGAAAGTAGTCCCCCCGGCCCTGCCCCAGTAAAAGTATGCTTTCTAGCTTACCTCGTAAGGAATTAGAATGCTATCTTTATTTGGACTATTTCCGTCTCTTCTGACATTTAGTGAGCTGTTGGAGGGAACTGATGTAGCCTGCTGTCTTTTACATCACTTACTGAGTGAGCTGAGCAAGAATACATTAAGCCTATTTTTGGAATGTTCTTTCTTATAAGCACATCACGCACGTCATAGATTCTTAGCGGTCTCACTAATGTGTGAAGTGAACTTGTCAGTTATCAGTTCCTTTGCAGGGTCAGACTGAATTGAAACACTGAGATGGAGATAGGGAACCACACTAAAGAAAACTCCAAGTGATTCAAGAAGTGGTATTTATAAACCTGAGTCAGCAGTGATTCAACTCTCATGACAATAGTGTAAAACTGAAGTCTTGGGTTCTTGTTTGATATCCTGGGTTTTCCTCTGGAATTAACTGCACACCTCTTCAAAAGTCTGAGGAGCAGCCTTTGATCACTGCCCTCCCCATCCTGTGCCCAAGTGTTTATCTCAGTGTTTAAATCAGAAAAGACAGTTTTGTTAGGACTGGTGGCCTGCCCACAAGTTGCTGGGTACCTGGCAGAGCTGCAGGAGGTCTCTCACTCCTGAGCCCAGAGGTGAGTCCACACTTCCTTCCCACTGTCTATCCCAACAGAGGCCACCAGAACTCTCAGGGCCCAGGTCAGTGTTGCCTGGGAACAGACACTTCAGGCCCAAGGACAGACCCAGTCCAGTTGCATCAGGACCTGGCACCGCCATTGGAACTCACATCCTACCCAGAAAGCTCTACTCAATGATACCTTGGTCAAGAAAGAAATAAAGAAAGAAATCAAAGACTTTTTAGAACTTAATGAAAATGAAGGCACACCATACCCAAAATAATAGGATACAGCGAAGCAGTGCTTAGAAGAAAACTCATAGCTCTGAGAGTCTCCAAAAAGAAACTGGAGAAATCATACACTAACAACTTGACAACACACCTAAAAACTCTAGAACAAAAAGAAGCAGATACACTCAAGGGGAGTAGATGGCAGGAAATAATCAAACTCAGAGCTGAAATCAACCAAATAGAAACAAAAAGAACTATACAAAGAATCAACAAAACCAAGAGCTGTTTCTTTGAAAAAAAAAAAAATTAACAAGATTGATAAACACCTAGCCAGAATAACCAGAAGGCACAGAGAGTATCCAAATTGACAAAATCAGAAATGAAAGGGAAGACTGCACTACTTAGGGACCTGACTTAGTCAAACACTGGTGGTTAGCCCAGTTAACAATATAAGTCAAGTTTCTTTCTTGTGGTGTGGGCTGTAAATCTAATCTGAATGTGGTTTGTTACCCCGGTAACATTTATGCTACTATTCAAGCAGTGGGAGTACCACAGGCTACTCATTGTGTGGCGCCAGGGGTTCACAGCTGGGTAATGAGGATGACTGCTTTTGTTCCTTTGTTGTTGTTCTATTGGTTTTGTTTCTTTGTTTGTTTTTTGGGTTTGGTTTTTGTTCTTTGGGCATGTTTGTTTTTGTTTTCCGAGATTGTTTCCCTGTGTAGCGGACAGTTTTACCTCCCAGGTCCACGAATGCCAGAAAGTAGGGATGAGGGTCCAGGTTATTATAACTCAATTTCTCCATGTTCTATGATTTATGTATGTGATGTCTTCAGCAGCAGGGTCTTATTACATTTGTACGGATGACAAGGCGGTAGTTTTATGGGCTGTTTTCAAAGCTCTCCAGTGTTAATTATCCCCACACATTCTTCCTTTTACCCTCCCCTCCCACCTACCTCCCCATTAACTTTCAGATTGGATTTGTTTTCCCAATCAGAAACTAATTGTTTTCAAAACAGCATTTAAAATTCTTCTCTCAATGTTGAAAAAAAGATGAAAAAAAAAAAAAAGAGGCAAATATGGGGCAGGAAAATACATTTCTAGAAAAGAAGGGATGGAAAAGAAGGTCAGTGTCTTCATTAGCCAGCAACAGCATTGGAGACTGGTCCATTCCGGAAGACAAACAGAGTGTAGTGAGTGAAACGGAGAGACATGGCTGTGAAAAGGATGTGACAGTTGTGAATCTGTCGCACCAAAAGTGAAACCCATCAGAAACCTTTTCAGGAGCTAACACAAAAAGCCTTGGTTGTAGAGTGAGGAGCTACGTGAATAATTGCTTTCATGCTGTCATCTTACAGTTTGATTTACTCAAGTGTTCAGCACAGCTGGTCAGGGTTATAGCAAGAAACAGACCCTGCAAGTCCATCTGTTCTCAGGCGAAGGATGCCTTTAGATATTGAGTCTAGTTACAAAGATTACAAGCTGTTGTCTTCAAAGATGGGGCACAGTCCTCCTTCCATGAACCAGGTAAACCCAACCAAAGTAGGGAGGCCTGGGGCTCCTGTGAGGTGATGTTCAGCCATTGTTGATAGAATGTAACCTGAGTGGGCCCTTCCTGAAGACCACCAGGGAGAACATTTGGTTCATGGTTCAGATGCTCAGAAGGAGCCAGTTTGTCTAAAGCTATGTAGCAAGATAAAGAAGTTCTGCTTCCTGAAGGGAAACCTAGACAAACTCTGTGTGTCTTGTCCCCTGCCTGACCCCACCATCAAGAATTAGGACATGATCTGGAAATGATCCCAACAACATGTTTTAAGAAATATCTACACGCTCGACTTTAGGCGACTTGATTTCTTGGAGCACAGTTTTCCAAGATTTCCCTCAGGTCGGAGAAATCAAGGCACTAGATTGGCTTCATAGTGCTGCACACCCAGAGACTGTTAGGCAAGAATATAGGCTGATGCGTAGCACAGGCCCATGAGGCTGAGAACAAAGCTAGAGACAGCAGCAGTAGAGTGGACCATCAATGTCATTTCCAGTCCATCTTGAGAGTCACTTTTACATTGGTATAATCCCCTTCCACTTGTAAGCTTTAAAAATGGTATCCCTTTTGGTGATTAAGAAAAAGTCATATGATTTTTAATTTTTTCTTATGATTTATTATTATTATCTATGTTTGTTTGTGCATGTGAACTCTGGTGCCCATGGAAGCCAGAAGATGCCCTGTAGCTGGAGTTAAAGGCATTCATGAGCCATTGGGTGTTGGGAACTGAACTCTGGCTCTAAGTAAGAGTAGTGAGTGTGTCCTCTTAACTACTGAACTATCTCTCTAGCCCCCATTTTTATTTTATTTTTTAAGTATGCTTCCTGAGAAAATTAGACCCTGACAATCCTATGACTTCCAAACACATCAAAGTGTTTGTTATTTTGTTATTTCAAGCGGCTCAGTTAAGACCGGCTACTTACTGCTTTTCCTCTGAGACACGGGGTAGGAAACCTGGGTCTGTCTAGCAGGGGTTATCTGAACCAGGATCTTGCCTGAAAATTGTTTCAAGCTGTGTTCTTCCCAGCAGCCTCTCACATCCTAAGCCTTAGAGTTACTTCTTGTAAAACAGGTGGTTAAGATGGGTCAGGTATGAAGTTCTAAAAAGTGTTAATCTTAGTTTTTCTTTCTTTTATTTTTTCCTTCAAAAATCTAAGCTGAGGATGTAGCTCATTTAGCAAAGTGTCTGTCTAGCATGCACAATGTCTCATTGTGGCACTTGGAACCTCAAGAATCAAAGCAGGGTGATCAGGAGTCCAAGGTCATTCTTAGCTGCATAATGAGTTTGAGGTTAGGCTGGACTACAATCAAGACCAAAAAAAATTGTAAGAATATATCAAATTTTAATTTTAAATGAACTTATTGTTGATGTCTTTTCTGCTTTTTTTCTCATTTTTTACTGGATATTCTCTGCATTTACATTTCAGATGTTATCCCCTTTCTCAGCCATTTGATATTCCTAAGTTGAGAATTCTTTTTTTTAGCTCTGTCCCCCATGTTTTAATAGGATTATTGAATTCTCTAGAATTTAACTTCTTGAGTTCTTTATATATACTGGATACTAGCTCTCTACCAGATGTGGGACTGGTAAAGATCCTTTCCCAAACTTTTTTGTCCTTTTGACAGTGTCCTTAGCCTTACAGAAGCTCTGCAATTTCATGAGGTCCCACTTGTTGATTCTTAGAGCATAAGCCATTGGTGTTCTGTTCAGAAAAATTTCCCCTATGCCTATGTGTTCTAAGCTCTTCCCCACTTTTTGTTCTATTAATTTCAGTGTACCTGGTTTTATGTGGAGGTCTTTGATCCACTTGGACTTCAGCTTTGTACAAGGAGATAAGAAAGGATCAATTTGCATTCTTCTGCATGCTGACTGCCAGTTGAACAAGCACAATTTATTGAAGAGGCTGTCCTTTTTTCATTGAATGTTTTAAACTAATTTGTCAAAGATCAAGTGACCATAGGTTTGTGGGTTCATTTATGAGTTCTCAATTCTATTGCATTGATTTACCTGCCTGTCTCTGTAGCAATACCATGCAATTTTTATCACAATTGATCTGTAATACAATTTGAGGTCAGGAATGGTTACTTCCCCAGAAGTTTTTTTTATTGTTGAGAATAATTTTTGCTATTCTGGGTTTTTTATTATTTCAAATAAACTTGCAAATTGCTCTTTCTAAATGTATGAAGAATTGAGTTGAAATTTTGATGGGGATTGCATTGAATCTGTAGATAGCAGGCAGCTCTAAGTGGACTAGTGAACTTAAGAAAAAGATCCCATGAATTTGGGAGGGGAAAGAGGGGTGGGGGTGGGGCATAAGGAGCGGGGGGGGGGGGTGGGGGGTTGACCAAAACATGTTACATATGTATGAACATCTCCAAAATAAACAGGAACTTTTAAAGAAGAGAAGAAATCTTTGTTTCAAAT
Organism: Micromys minutus; assembly: GCF_963924665.1. Classification (NCBI taxonomy): domain Eukaryota; kingdom Metazoa; phylum Chordata; class Mammalia; order Rodentia; family Muridae; genus Micromys; species Micromys minutus. The sequence continues at coordinate 43,478,364 of NC_137985.1, forward strand.
ACCAACCTCTTGGTATTTGAGCAGCTGACTTTGATTCTTTGTTCTTTCTTCAAAACTCATTTTTTAAAAATACTCAATGGGGTACTGTTATCTGTGTTTCCTGTAGTAAGTGGAGACCTTACCTGAATCTTCCAAACACCACCTATCCTACTTACGGCTATAAGAGCACCTATTTCTGCTCCTACTATTTACTATCAAAATGAGATACCAGCTCCATCCCTCCAACAGGGCCACATCCTCCCTGCCCCTTTTCACTAATAATGCATTCATTCCCCTAAACCTACTTAAAACATAAGGAGACGTTTACCCCTGCCCCTAGTCTCCCCTCCGTACGAAATAATATTTGTAGATATTTTTAGATCTTCTTGGTAAGTGAGTCTTCTATTTGTATCTGTTAGTACTTAAGCGTTTCTCACCACACGATTGTTTCAAATTTAGATTTGTGCTTGTGCATGCACATACCTATCCATGTGTTTGTCTGAGTGGAAAATCACACATACGTGTAAGTATGAAGACATGGTCTCTCTTTATGGTTGTTTTCTCACTACCTTGTGCCCTTTGGGGACTCTTTTGACTCATGTCTGTGGCAGATCACTGTCTAGAGTATGTCCTCGGGTGAAATAGGTAGGTGACATAATCTCTGGCTCCTTCTGTGCTGAGACTCGCTTGCCTTTGTGTCGTGTGGTTCTGTGTGTAGGAGGTTTGTGGTTGGACTCCTGAGAGTTTGGGAGAATGTTCTTTTTGTCTGGTTTGTGTGTCAGTCCAGTTCATGATGGTTCTTTGTATGTGCAGAGTTTTATGTTAAACAGCCTGAAAGTATTTTTATATTGGAATTTAGAAAGTCTGCTAGGATATGCCCAAGTAATAAGTACACTTAAAGAAAAAAAAATCAATCCCCCTACCTCCACAGACACAGTCTGCAACATGAGCACTTTAGAAGTTACAGAACTGAGTCTTTCTTTAAATCCAGGGAGATGTCTTCATTACTTTCCTGATGAATGCACCCCTGCCTCTGTCTTCTGAGTCTAACATTCCCTCACCATTCCATGCCTTTGTGCCTTTCTTTCTGTGGTAGATGTCTTTGGCCTGGTCCTCCAAGTGCCCACCAGGCCCTCTTGATTTATTTCTGGAATCTCTGAAGTTAAAAAAAAATCATATAAACAGAAATAACACTAAGCCTCTTTGAAATCCAGAGCCCACTGATAATCATCTTGGGGCTGACCGTCCCTGAGAGTTACTTGCTATCTCATTCAAAACCAAAAGTTTCTCTCCTTGGTAGCAGTCCCAGTTTGGAAGCAGCTGCCTCCTGGGTCAGCGTTCTGCTTAATTTCCCCTTTTACCTGCTTACCAGTCCCTGAGTGGTGCTATCACTTTCTTCTGCCTGTGCAGGGCCCTCCCTGTTTGCTACCTTTGAGAGCCAAGCTGAGGAAGATGAACACAAGTGACTGAAAAGCCAGACAGAAGCAAGTCTGTTTTCAGTCAGCGCGGTCCAGTGATCAGTCCTTGCTCCTGGGAAAGACACTGCCCAAGGTGCTAATCCAGGGCTTCTCTGGGATGCCTCTGATCCACGCTTCCAAGTGGTCCTCATGTTGCTTGTGCAGGAATAGAAACACTGAGTAAGACAAATTGGTACTAGCATAATGGGGTATTCCTCTGACAACCTGACCATGTTTTGGGGAGGACTGTGGAAGGACTTTGGAACTTTGAGCTAGAAGAGCCATTGGCATATTAAGAGCTCCGTGGGATGTTCTGTAGGAGCTTGGAAGATAATGTTGAGAACAGTGCAGAAGATGGAGGCCTGGCTTGTGAGATTTCAGAGGGAAGATTAAAGACTCTTATCATGGCTGTAGCTGTTTTGATTGTGAAGATACTGTGGTTTTGGTTAGCTGGGGCTGATGAATCACCAGAGCTATTAAAGAAAAACCTTTGCATTTCTGGGACTATTGATTCTGGTCAGCTGGAGCTAAGAAATTAGTGGTGATTAAGAAGAGGCCAGCACTATTGAAAAGAAATCTTCTGGGAAATGTTTCCGGAGAGCACAAAGAGGCTGTGTTCCAGAGATAGCCAAGGTTGTACCTCCTGCTGTGGCTGGACTTGGTAACATGTAAGAGTCATCCAGGTGGTACTGGTTTTGAAGGAATGAAGGGGTCATGAAGAGCAGCTGAGGCTCAGCACTGTGAGAGGTCATGGAAGGCCATTGGTGAAGATGCAGCATCAGTTGCAATTCGTGCCCCAGGACTGACAGTAGTGTTTTGGAGATGCCAGTACCATGGGATGACCACCAAGAACAGCAGCAGCAATAAAATACAGGCAGCTGGAGCCCAGAAGACAAGGTGTGTGCTACAAAGGGCAGAGCTGGAGAAGTGACCCAAGCCCTTGGAGGAGCCCAGAAAATTGTGAATGGATCACAGACATTGGATGGTTAGAGTTTGATTTTGCTTTTGATTGTGACTGTGTCCTGGTATTTTTTCTTCTTGAAGGAAGAAGTGGAGCCCACACTTACGAGACTTTAAATTGTAAAAAGATTTTGATTTTTAAAAAGAGACTGGATATTTTAAAGGGATTGCAATTTTAGTATGTAAAAAATTTTAAAGACTGTGGGACTCCTAAGGTTATTTAGATCATGGGAATGAAAAAGAAAGTGAGGGTTGAGGCTTAAGAGTGATGTGTTTGTGTATCAAGTTGACAAGGGGTCAATTGTACTGGCTAGTTTTGTGTCAACTTGACACAAGTTGGAGTTATCACAGAGAAAGGAGCCTCAGTTGAGAAATGCCTCTATGAGATCCAGCTGTAAGGTATTTTCTCAACTACTGATCAAGGGGGGAGGGCCCAGCCCATTGTGGGTGGTGCCATCCCTGGGCTGGTAGGCTCAGGTTCTATAAGAAAGCAGGCTGAGCAAGCCAAGGGAAGCAAGCTAGTAAGTGACATCCCACCATGGCCTCTGTATCAGCTCCTGCTTCCTGACCTGCTTGATGCTTGAGTTCCAGTCCTGACTTCCTTTGGTGACGAACAGTGATATGGAAGTGTGAGCTGAATAAACCCTTTCCTCCCCAACTTACTTCTTGGTCATGATGTTTGTGCAGGAATAGAAACCCTGACTAAGACAGTAAGGTTTGAAGAAGAGGACGTTCAGAAGATCTAGAGCTAAATGTGGGCCATATTACCTTTGAAAGACCATTTGGACATCTGCGCAGTACTGCTCAGTGGATGGCTACAGAAGCCAAGATTTCAAGACAAACCTGGCAGGGGTCACTCACCATGTATGCAAAACCCTTAGATCTCAAAAGAAGGTATAGAAATTAGAATACTTCAAAGGACAACCCCTGGCCTTGAAGAAGAGAAAACAGCAGTCAAGAGGGCCATCCATGTGCAGTCATGAATGGCGTCTGAAAAGCATGTTTTCCAAAAGCTGAACATGAACAAATATATCAGAAGCTGCCAGCAAATTGACTGAGTAGATGAGGACTAAAGAGTGACGTGGAAATTCTGCCAAATGGAAATTACTGATCGACTTGGAAAATGGTCATCAGGAGTGGTGGTAATAATCAAATTAGATTGTGGTAACAGACAATTAGAAGAATATTGGAGGCAGTGTGTAGTGAGGTCTTTCAAGAGGTTTTGTGTAAAAGACACATACAGCAATACACTATGTGTAGCCAGAAAGACCCCATTGATAGGTGCCAAAAGACACAGGGCAAGGAAGTGAATATCCCTGCAGTAATTTCTGGCCTCTTTAATAACTGCAAGTATGCACCCAGCCTTTAGTTCTAGGCCATAGAGATGGACTAACTCACTACTCTTCTGTTTGCTTCTCTTACTACCTTTGTGGTTAACTTGGGCATAAACGCATCTTAACAAGTCCCAGGCATCCTCCTGTCTCTACACAGGTATGACTGTGCCTGGTTTTTTACACGGGTGCTGGAGCTCTAAGTTCAGTTCCTCATGCTCACATATATGAGATCACCTACTGAGTCATCTCCCCCAACACCAATGTCAAGCTTTGTAAAGAATACTTGCAAACCATCGTGAAGTTTGGTATTCACATCAACACAGGACCACTTCATGACGTAACTCCACAAAAAGTCCCTGAAGAATGCTTTCTAACAGGAAGAGTTAGGCTAGGAGAGGGAAACTGCTAAATCTTAGGACCTAGAGAATGTTTGCTTCCATTAGCCACAGACATCAGCAGCTTTGCACAGGTCCCATGAGCCCTGGGCATTTCATAAGGAGAGGCCTGACTTTCTATCTTTCACTTAAAGAACCTTGAGGAGCCTCTGGCCAGTTGTACTTGTTCCTCCTGATAGTCACTTGCTTCGGCAGACTCGAGGTGATTACTCACTTTCTGTGTTTTCCTTTCAGCTTGTTAATTTACTTTATTATATTGCCAATGATTGATCAATACTCTACCGATTTCACTTAGGATCAAGACCCTGCCACACAGTTTTTATAGATATTATTAGCAAGGGTGGAGAGTTCTAATAGCTATAAGGTTTAATTCTCTTACATCTTTACTTCCAAAAACCCAGACATATTGCGGTATTGCCTGTGATGTCATTCCAAGATAGATTCCCAGCCTACAGAAGTTGAAACATCCACATTTGGCACAATCAGCCCACAGTACAATGACCTTAGGTCTAAGGACAGAAAGGATAGTTAGTGACTACTGAAAACCACTTTTCAGTGCTGGATTTTATTCATTGTAATTCTGATCATTTATTCTTTGTATGGATCTAATTTAGATTAGTTTCTTTTTCCTTAGCTTTGACATTCTAACTGGCATGCATTATGTGCTTTGTGCCCCAGAGGTGGCTGGAGATAGCACCTGGGGCTTTGATGTGGCTGAGAGGAGGGGTGACAGACACGCCCTCACGCTGTGCAGGCTGCCTGGGTGCTAGTCAGCCTGCAGAATTCCCTTGTGCTGTCTTCTGCCTCCACCCACCGCCATTTCTAAAGGAGGCACCAGGATTGCTCTCTCCCTTCTGCAGTGCCCCATACTGTGTCCGCCACATACAAACACCTAATACCTACAGATCACCTTCTGTGATCAAATCTGGCTGTTGGTTTCTGCCCTAAAGTAGCTCCCAGATTTGGGAGTTTATAAATGTAGTCTTTAAGTATAAGTAAATTCTACCGGTCACCCAGAAAATAAGTACATTTCTTGTTGTTTAAACTACCCAGACCATGGGCTTCTGTTTTTGTTTGTTTGTTTGTTGGTTTTTCTGATTTTGTTTTGCTTCGTCAGGCTTTCCTGTAGCCCAGTTTGGGTAGCTGGGGTTTTCCTTCAGCTCCCTGATCTCTGACTTGGAGTGCTAAGACAGCAGGTGTTTTCCACCCACCTGACTTGTGGTAGTTTTTTAATGGCAGCTTCAGTAAACACAAGGCCCCGACATGGGTCAGAACATATTAGTAAATTTCACCAGAAGAGAAAGAGGAGCAGGGTGGGGGTAGGCATGGGCATGGGGCAGAGAGAGAAGGAGAGAGAGAGAGAGAGAGAGAGAGAGAGAGAGAGAGAGAGAGAGAGAGAGAGAGAGAGAGAAGGAGAGAGAGAGAGAGAGAGAGAGAGAGAGAGAGAGAGAGAGAGAGAGAGAGAGAGAGAGACTCAGAGAACACAAGAATCGGTTGTAAATTGGAGGCTATTTGGGCCTTCACTAAAACACAATAAGTAAATAGAAGAAGCTCAAGTATTAAGGAGCCATTTGGTGCTCCTATGGATTTATTAACACTTTAAAATGCTGAACTGTGAGGCTGGATGTTGTGGGATACACCCATGACTCCAGTACCAAGTTGACAGAGGTAGGGTGTTGAGAAGTTTGAGACCAACCCGGGGTTGGTTAGCAAGGTTTTGGTTAGACTCCCAAAACAAAACTTACAAATATTTTACATAGAGATAGAAATATTTCTGAATTAAACAAACATACCACTTCCATAATATGTCAGGACCTCAAACTTCTCCTTTGAAAATAAACACCCATGTGTATGGCTGCCCATTAGATTTGACAGACATTGCTTTCCATGTGCATTGGGATAAAGTGTACACCAGGCAAGCCATCTCTGTTCTCAGTGACAAGAAGAAGAGGCGAGCGGTGGAGAGTGACCACAGCATCCCATTACACTGCAGTTACCTTGGGTACACTTTGTGAATCAGGAGTGTATAAAAAAAATGACATCACTCTTATATATTGTGATTCAGTTCCCCCCCCTTTTAGTTTTCTTAGGATAAGGTCCTTAGTGTCCCTAGCTGACTTCGCCTCAACTTTGCATCCTCCTGCCGTAGTCTTCTAAGTGCTGGGATTGCAGGAATCCATCGCAATGCCCATCTGTGAAGATGGAAAATACATTTGCACTGTTCTTCCTTCATGCGTCTTTCTAACCAGCCAGAGGTTCCAGTGTGAGCTATCAACAAGCAGACAGCTTTTAAGATGGACTCTCACAGCTTTACAGATACTGTAAAGCCTGGCCAAAAGAAGTGGTTTGCATGCTGAACTTCATGTCTAAATGTTCTCAAACATAAAAACCCGCATTTCTTTGTGAAATGAGATGAATTATTCATGTCCATAATACCCTGGACCTGTAGGGGAAAGGGGGAAGCAGAAGCCAGGAAAGCAAACCTGAGATTTCTTAAGCTGTGGAGATGATCTCCTGTAGATCCCTGAGAATAGAGAGACTCTCACCGCCCTGCCACCTCCCCATTCACAAGCTCACAGGCAGGTTGCCATCAGTTTTCTTCCTGCATGTTTGAAAACTCACCCTCTTCAGCATCAGCCCCACCTTCCCTCCAGCCTCAGGAGAGACCTCTCTTCTACTGTTTAGCCTTTTGCTGTTTGCTTGCATAAAAAAAAAAAAAAAAGGATGACCATTCACGTGATTGTGAAACTAGTCTCTAAACTCCTGCGGATAAGAACATTGCATCTATTAAACAATGTCTCCCCGTCCCCCTGTCCCTCCTGCTACGACATCATTCCATATAGATGGGTTTGACTCCATCTCTCAGATCAGCATACTCATCCAAGTGTTTATGCCCGGCCTGTTTATACTTAGCACATCTTCAAGCATGTCCACGCTGTGGCATGTATCCATAGGTGGAACATTTTGTTCCTCCATCTACTGGACTTTGGTTACTTCCACGTATTGGCTGCTGTGAATAGTTTATTGATGCTGGTATATAGATATCTCAAAACATTGCTTTGGATTCCTTTGGGTCTATGTTCAGAGATTGTTAGATTGTGCAGTCATTATATGATAAATATTTGAGGAGTCGCCATGGTGTTACCCATAGTGACTACAATTTCACAGTCTACCTATAGTCATGTAATTTTTTAAAATGGTTCTCTCCCACAAACATCCCTGTACTCCTGAACTTTCCCAACATATCTCCTTCCCAGAAAGAGTGCTCCACATATGCTTTGTTCTTTTCTTCTTATGATTTTTTTTTTTGCTAATACCAAATTTTCTGCCTACTGTTCTGTCATCTACTACCAGGGTCTTCTCTTCCCTGTGGCACTCTTTTAGCCATCCTGTGATCCTGTTCCGGGCACCGGCTCATCTTCATGAATAATTTAATCACATTCTGAAGCCGTTCATCCTTCCCTTCTCTTGAGTTTCATGGTGCCAGGCTTTTTTTTTTTTTTTTTTTTTTTTTTTTTTTTTTTTGCAATGTATTTGCATTCTTTTTCCAGCATGAAAAAAAAAAAAAAAAAAAAAAAAAAAAAAAAAAAAAAAAAAAAAACTGTATTCTTGGTCACCTGTCTCTTTTCTGGTTTTACCCTCCCCCTAGTGCCTCACCGTGTCCCACCACTTTAGAAATGTTCAATGGTGATTTCCAGGTCTTTATCGCTACCTCTGATCTCCCCTCGGAATGTCAGTTATGTGTGTTAGTGCTCGCTGACTTTTCACCTGGATTCTTTCCCTTTCAATGGCTGAGTGCCTGCTTTTTCTTGTCATTCGGATTCTGCAGAGCTGTCTCTCTAAGTGTGTGGTTATAAGTTGCCGCTGAACACATGCTTCTATCAGCCCGGATGATGTTTGGCATGATACTTGGTATTAGTACCTGCTTTTTTTTTTTTTTTCTTTATCTCTTCACTTGTCTGGCTGATGTCTATTTGGCCCTGATAGAATATACCTTGAGAAGAGAATCGTGGCTCTGGGTCATTGCTGCACTTACAGAGCTTGAAAGAGCACTGAGTATTCACAGGGCATTTAAAATACTGTAGGCATGAGTAACATGCTTCCAGGGCCCAAGGTTTTTTTTTTTTAATTATTATATTTTTAAAATTTAAAACAATTTTAACTTAAATGTATTTGATCATATGCTTCCCTTTCCTTAAGTCCTTCCATATCCTTCCTGTCTTCCTGTCCATCCAACTTTAAGTTCCCTCAAAAAACAACACAAATCTAATACAACAACAAAACCAAGAAAACAAAACCCAAATAGAAAACAAACCAAATAACCCCAACCAACAACCCACCAAACTGTAATTAAATAAAATCACATGAAAAATGTAGAGTTCATTATACATTTGGTCAGCTACTCCTGAACATGAGACCTGCCCTGGAAAGGTCGGTATATTCAGTGTCACTCCACTGGAGAAAACTGACTTGCCCTCTCCTGGCACGTATAACGGACAGTTCAGCGGTTAACCTTTACCCTAGTGACTAGGTTTTCATTCATTCATTCATTCATTCATCCATCCATCCATTTTTTAAAAACATAATAACTATAATATATAATAAAATACAATAAAACAAAAGCTATCACATTGAAGTTGGGCAAGACTAACCAATGTTGGGAAAAGAGCTCAAGAGAAGGCACAAGAGTCAGAGACCCCGCTTGTTCCCACACTCACAAACCTCATACAAACAGTAACCCGAGGATCAGGTCCCAAAGTTTATCATTCAAGATCTCAATAGCAGCTGGAGTGAACTCTCTAAAACACGCATCTAATCAAGACACACTACACTTAAGGAAATTTCTAGAGCCTCAACAGAAAGAGAATATAATCCAAATTGCTCAGCCTGGCATATGGCCCTCCACTGTTTGACTTGACCCCTGCTTGTTTCTCAAGCCTTGTCTTCTGATTCTCTCTTCTGAGCCTAGGGGCCTGCATGTGTCTATTGATCTGCTTCTGAGCTAGCACTATGGCTTTGACTGGCCTGGAACTCACCGGGTACCTAGGTTGGCTAATCAGTCAACTCTAGGAATCTCCCTGTCTCCACCTCTCCGTGCTGGGATTATATGCTTGCACCATTATGTTTGGTTTTTATATGAGTTCTGTGTATAATGTAGGTGTTATTATTTGTTGACAACCCCTTTATCAACTGAGCTATCTCCCCATGTCTTGAATCTGAAACACTCCCTGAAAGGCCCACTTGTATTAAAGGCTTAAAAACAGATTGGATAGAAGCTGATAGAAACATTAAGAGATGTCACTTAGTAGGATGTTTTGTGGGCATGACTTTAAAGGGGACAGTGGGACCCTGGTGTCTTCCCTCTCTGCTCTCTTGCATGCTGATCAGATGGTTAAACTTTGTTTTGTCATATGCTACCCACCATGATATAGAACTTCACCCTAGGACCCAGAGTTTGAGCCAAGATAAACCTTCACTCTTTATAAGCTGGTTATCACAAGTATTTAGTTACAGTCATTGAAATCTGACTAACACAGCCTTCAATCACATTTCACCCTCACCCTTGTATACCTACCTGGTAGTTCCCTTACCTCCTGTAACCCCATTTGTTCAGTTTTAAGCACATAGTCAGGAAACCATTCTGACTCCCTTACCCCCAAACTCCAAAGCTTTCCTTAGTCGATTATATGCACTTCTTCTGTCTTAGTCATTATAATTTTTTATAGCTTCTATTTGCTTTCATGCATGTTCCTCTGCTTGGGCTATAAACTTCATGAAACCGAACATAGTGTGATATATGTCATTTTACTGCCGGATGTAACTCGTGGTTGGCACCCATACAAATGTTGATTGACCGTCTCTCTGAGCATGTGGATCAACTTATTTTATTTGTCATAAAAATACATAGAGGCTCGAGAATCCTTGACATCTCTTGCCATTAAGGGTGACAGATGCTCCTACTCATCACTCTGTTTACCGTGGCCTGAGCCTCTCTGAGTGATAACTCAGATTAATGTAGACAGATGTTTTCAAGATCTTAGGAAGACCGTGCTTTTAGAGAACACAGCCAATATATCACCTGGAGCCCATCCCTAGACCACTGCAGAGGGAAGGAATGGGTCTGTCAACAAGTTAAAGTACTTAAGAAAAGCTAATTAAAGAAGGCTCGGTGGATGATGAATTATAAAGTTTAGTATCAGTGGGAGAGGCTTGTACTGATCATTAAATAAATCTCCACCACACAAGTTGTAATTAAGCATTTGCCATAGCAAACAAAGGGCTGTTAAGGTGTTTATGACAGCTCACTGGCTTTCATTCCGGACACTTTCCTTTTTACCACGATTAGTCCAAATTCCTCTCTGAAAGGTGTGTGCTCTAGGCCCTGCCCTTCAATTAATGCTTCCTGCTTTACAGTCATTTCTGCTTTCACTGACGCTTTTCATAAAATCCCAAACAACCCAGTTAAAAATCCTGTGGCTTCAGCATGGTAAAGATTGGGGAATATTTAATACATTGGAATAACAGATATTTCTTAATCAATCTTCATGTATCAGCATGAGGTACTTACTGACTGGGTGCTTAGAAATGACATCACCACCAACAAAAAAATTAAATCAAATTAACAATAGCCCACAAAACAAAACCAACAAAACAAAATGGAACAAAATAAAAAAAAAATTAAAATCTGAAAACTATCAAACTAAATGACAGCAAAAGCCAGTCTTGGATCCTGGTCTTAAATACCATATTACTGAGTAGGAAAACAGACATCAACATATAAAAGCCCAGAGAGAACGTAATATTTGCTGAGCGTGAAGAAGAAACATATGGTAGTCTGAGACATTTGCACAGAGAATGCGATTCAAATTGAGGATCAATCAACCTCTTCAAAAAGGAGATCTGAGTAAGGGAAATGGAAACTTCAGCTCCAAATGGAGAAAGAAGCGGACTGGGCAAGTGCAATTGGACAACACACAGAGAATGCAAGTCCTGCTGGACATATGATGTCCCTCCAGTAGCAGATACACATCTGGAATCATTAGCCACCAACACGTTCTCAGTCATGTACTGTGATTAAACATGGCGGTCAGATCAAACAGATCGCCGTTGTGAAGCCATCGTTGGGAGATAAGAGGCTGATTTACCGATCTTTTCTGCACTTTGAAGTGGCTCGGAATAAAGGAGCAAGAACAAAACCACGCCATCATGCTAACAAGGAACTCCGACGCTGTCACACGTTTTACAGAAGAGAGAATGAGGAAATTGACTTCCTGTTCAAGGTACAGGTTCTGCTGAGTTCCACTCAACACATCAAAGAATGTTCTGGAAGCTGCTTTTCCTCCTGAGTAGAAGATGCGGTCCCTTATCCTTGTTGGCGTGCAAGTGTAGGGAGTGTGTCTGATAAAAAGCATGGTGACTACATTGTTGCCCCTAAATGCTTTTATGTATCTGTGATTGTAAACAGGACTATCAAAGAGAAACCGACAGCTCTGGCAGATAGGAGATCACATTGATTTAAACGATGCCTCCCAGTTTGGGCTTTTCTGACTTGTAAATGCTTTTATCCTGTAGAAGAGTGGAGAAACCATCTTTTCTTCCTGTCTGTTAAAATATGATGTCGTGAGCCCTGAGTTATGAACCCTGTTCATATATCCCTGTTAGCTGGGTCTCTTTAAAACTTCCATATGCCTGGGCAACAAGTAAGGAATTCTTCATTCAGTGCGGTGAGTTGGGAACAGAGGTAGGATATTTGGGCTATGCAGTCAAGTTTGGGAAAATTTTCAAATGTTTCTATTTTATTGTATGTATATTGGTGTTTTGCCTGCATGCCTGGCTGTGTACCAGATACATGCAGTATCTACATTAGATTCTTTGTAACTGGAGTTAGAGATAATGGTGAGCCACCATCTGGGTGCTGGAAATCAAACTTGAATCCTCTGGAAGAACAGCCAGGGCTCTTAACATGGGGCCATATTTCTAAGCCCTGGGAAACATTTTTATAAAACCATATTTGTACTCTCTCTTTTAAAGATAATCCCCCTTTCCCTGAAAACTAAACCAACACCGAAGAAACATGAAAGAACTTAATTCATTAGCTTTTCTGTGTGTGCAGGAGGCACACATGTGGTAGAAGCCAGAGACGAACTTTGGGTGTTGTTCCTCAGATGTCCTCTTCTGGTTTTGAGTCAAGATCTCTCACTGGGCTAGAACTCATCAAATAGGCTAAGCCAACCAGCCAGCTAGCTCTGGGGATCTGCCTGCCTCCTATCTTTCAGCACTGGAACTACAAAGTATTATCAATATACCTGGCTTTGTTTTGTTTGTTTGTTTGTTTGTTTGTTTTTTCAGTGTAGGTTCTGGGGATCACAATTGAGTCCCTGAAGTCATTAGATTTTTTTTTCTTAATTTTTAAATAAAAGGAGGTTGGAAAGCCTTCACCGTTCTGAGTATATTGTGCTTTTCAGGGTGGATGGGTGGGTGGGCAGCAGGCTTCTCACAGGCCATTTTCTCAGCATTTTACCTTCCCCTCACTTCTCCACACTCTACAGTATCTATAGCACATGCCTCACGTTCTGCTCTTTGACAGACCGCACGTTCCAACTGGTATTTCTGAAAATAGGGCTCCAAGTGCACTGTGTTTTCTCCCATCTTCCTCACTGGGCTCCCAGCACATGCTGCCACAGGGCTCTAATCTTTCATCTGAAACCCTGGGATCCAGATGTGTTCTGCAATTCCAAGGTATCTTAGATTTTAGAAGGGTAGACTTAGCATAGATAGTCTTGTCAGAGTCCTTTATTTGGTGGAGCACTCAAACCAGATGGTTTTGTGTTTCTATGGGAAACATGGCACTACTTCCAGAAGCAAGGTAAAAAAACAAACAAACAAACAAACAACCCCTACAATTAGTCGCATGTCCATTTTGTTCAGATCTTGAAACCAAATGGCATTCCTCGAAACTACATGAGTCAAGCACTCTAAAATCTCAAAGGCCACTGCTTTTAGGGTGTCAAGCATGTTAGCAACAGCCTTTAAAATTTGTTCTTCAAATCTGCTTCTCACATACCCCAGTCACACAGCAGCAGGAAGTCAAAGCAGGTTTCTACAGCCAGTTGCTTTCTGAGTGTTAATACCTCCCATTCGGTCAGAAATGAAAACCCCAGAAAACCCTATGTATATGTTCTTTTTTTTTTTTCCTTTCTGTTTTTGTAAGCTAAAATAGATAGTCAGCCACTTACAGCTTGTTACCATTCAATGCTGGTGACTCAAGTTCAGAAACCTAAATAGCTGACCGAAACCTTGTGGTTACCTGGCTATTCCACTTTTGTCAGCCTTTAGAAGAGTTTGCCCTTACAGCTCTAGATTAGATGGGCTTCACGGTCGTGTTGGCTGAATATCTGTCTGGCTGGTCTTCCTCCATCAGTGAGGATATGAGTGTGAGGGTCTCAAGTAGGTGGGTGAGTTGGAGAAGCAGTGCTGGTGAATTCTGTGTGGTCTCACTGTTCCACAGGCGAGACAGCTCAAGAGAAATTGGAGTCATATGTATTTATTTCCTTATTAGGTCAGTAGCCCTTCTAACATGGGGACTGCTTGCTGTATGATAACAAGTCAATCTCCTTTTTAACAGTTGTCAGTAGACTTTATTTCAGGTCAATTTATTTTGGGGAATGATTGGTCTTGAGGAAGAACAAGAAAATAAAGGATCTTCATGAGGAACTTGGGAATGAAAAATGAAAGTGCCATCAAAGGATTTGGGAATTTTAGGGTGGGACAAAAAAAGGGTAGAGACACTGTGCATTTAAGACAATATTGACTACTTAGGGGAGAAATGAGACAGGAGGAGGAGGAAGGAAGGAACAGTGGGAGAGACCTGACAAGTGACCCATAAGGCAGTGTGACCATTATTCACTAACATTTAGTTCATAATGTCTCTGACTCCTGTGACTGTGTGTGTGTGCGTGTGTGTGTTTGTGTGTGACTTTGTGGATTGTGTTTAAAACTGAGAAGAGTGACTAAATACTACTTAAGATCGTATTGCCAATATGAAAATAATTGCAAGATGTCAAGTGGAGAATCAGGTATCAACTCAAGGAAGAGGGTTCAAGAGGACAAGAGCTCTGGGCAAAGGCATTAAAATTTGGAGAGAAATGTGAATCAGTGCCAGGTGGGTTGGAAATGAGAATCAGTCTTAACCCAGGGTTTGAAGACATACCCACAGATGGCACCTATATTATACAGCTAACAAAAGTTGCATAGGACATCATAAGTGCCAAATGGCTTTGGTGGAACATCACAGGCACAGGAGAGGGAAAGAGACTCCTAAAGAATCATTTAGAAATTCTTTGGGTTTGGGATCTGTGACTATATAATTCTGTGACTTAGACGACACTTTGTTACTCCAAGCTGATATTTTCGTACAGGCAAAATGATAAGAGGAAACTGATTCCTGGTGCTCTTATCTTGAAAATGGCCCAGTGATAACAATTATGTCCTAGGAAGGCATCTGACTTTGGAATCTGGAATGTCCCTGTGAAATGTAGGTACCCATGCTTGCAATCAGCATGCGCCACTCGATAGGAGCAATATAGCTTTTGGTTATCTATTTAAATTTCTAATATTTAATTTATTTATAAATAGCAAGAGTTACCATCATTCTGATGGTATGGGAAGAATGACATATTTTAGTTTAGGTTAAAAAAAAGCTTTGAAGTATTTTCTACATGTTAGATCCAACTCTTTCAAATCTAAAATTTAATTTCTTTGTTTGGTGTTCTCTCACTTTTAACACTTTTGCAAAAGAAAAATTTCCAGTTCTGTTTTAGAGTAGTCAAACTTCATACCAAATTGCTCCTGCTGAGAAATAGAAATAACACAAAGTAACATTAATTCAGCTTCACATTTTGACAGTTACATGGAATCTAAGCTGCACACATTCAAAACCATATGCTGCTATGGTTACTGATGATAATGTATTAGCCAAAGACGGTTTATTTAAGGAACTGTATATACAGAGGTGATGATTTTCACCCCAGATTTCCTCATTATTATGTAGTTTCATATTGCTATCCTCTGATTCTGAAGCCCCACCCTTAGGCTCCTGTGTGGAATGGTTGGACACCAACTGGTAACAATCTTTCGAAGGTTGTGGGGTCCTTAGAAGGTGCCTGGCTTGTATTAGTAGGTCACTTAGAGTGGACCTTTAGGATTTTAAACACTCCTGGTTCTAGGTTGCTTCCCTCACATCCCAGCCTGTTACATTATCTGGACTGTCTGCATCATGCTCCCATTACTACAGATAGGAATGTCCTCACCACCGAGCTCCATGCTATGATGGGCTGAGACCTCCGAGAATGTAAGCTAGAGTAGATTCCTCCTGCCTTAAGTTTCAGACAGAGGAGTGCAGTTCTCGCTATGATCTGATGAGCTGAACCAGGTGTTTCTTTGCCTTTGGAACTGGTTGGGAGCATGCAGAACACTTTGGAGACACAGGGTAGAGAAGCCCGTGTGAGCAGAGCTTCATGGAAGACGACAGTGTGAATAGAAAGGCAAACAGTGATGGCCAGGTGCGTTTTCTCTCACGTGAGAACCAGGGCTCCATCAAGAACTGGGCTAGCATCCAGTCAGATGACATTTAGAAGAGGAATCCGGGCACACTTTGCCCATGCTCTCAAGATTCCACTAAGTCTGAATTCAAAGGTAATGGATTAATTTATTTGGGAGATGACATTTTAACAAAGTACGACACTCAGGTTTTGATGTGGTTACTGTTCGTTGCCTTTTACTATCTTTACCATGAGAGCAAAATAAAAAAAAAAAAAAAAACCAGAGCAGAAAGATGTATGTGCTTCATTGAAGGGATTACATTTAAAATTACAGCCAAGTAGGTATCTGTCAGCTGATGAATGAATAATAAAAATATGATGTACATATGAAATAGAGTATTATTCGGCTGTAAGGTAAAAAGAAAATCATGAAATTGCAGAGAAAAAAAAAAAAAAAAAAACTACTTTGGAAAGTATCCTAAGTAAAGTGACCCAAACTCAGAAAAAAAGGATCTTGCGTGTTCTCTCTCATAGGCCAATTTTAACCTATAATTATATATATATATAAACAAGTGTAAATTTAGAAATAGTACACATTTTAGAAAGAAGACCAAGAGAAGGTAGGAGGAGGTGACGTGGAAAGATGAACATAGGCCAAAGGAGAGTAGACTCAAAGAGGAAATAAAATGTTTCCCCTTTTGTTTCAACTGCCTTGTAGTTTTCCCAGTGGATAGGTGAATAAAAATGTAATTGACAGGGCAACTGAGAGACCTTATGTGAAGCTCCATTGCTTCAGAATTGCTATTCTAATGTATAGCTATTCATTGAGACAGAGCTTGGGACCCTACACTTTGGAGGCTTCCTTAAACTAATTATGTGATTATCAGGTTATTTTAGTGCTAAGAAGTTACAGGCAAAGTAGCTGTAGTTGTTAAAATAATCACCACCATTAACAGAAACCATATACATTACAGTGGGCTGATGAAAAGGCACTTTATGGGAACCACCCACAGAAAGTTCCAGGGTATCAAATCACAAATTCATTTGAAAGGAGAAAGCCTGAATGAAGAGGGTATGAAAGGAGAGAGTGCCCAGGGCCCCATCTGTAAAAGGCTAATAGGAAACCTTTTCTGGGTTCAGCCTGCAGGCAACCAGAGGCTTCTACAGCATTTGTAAAAGGGAGCCCCGCTCCTTCATAAACTCCTCACCTCCAAATGGTGCTTTTGGTAAGGTATACAAATGTGAGAGTAAAGGAGTCCTGAAGCCTTGGGCTGATGTTTCAGAGAAAGGACTTGAGGCGGGGCAGGGTGCAGTAGGCTGAGATTCTTTGAGGGTTGCTCTGGGGCACTGACTCATGAGGCTGTTAAGGTGAAGCCCGACTTGCAGTGGAGACTCTAGTGTATTGCTGGTGGCAGGTATAAGGAGTATCCTTAGAGGAAACTGGCAGGTACTGAACGGAACAAGCCTGAGAGAAAACCAATGTGTGTTCCAGGCAGCAGGGCTATAGGGGAAGACTGATCCCATCTGAGCTTATATCATGAACTTACACACTACAGGCACTGAACAGAAAAATTGAAGGATTTAATGTTTGACGTGCTGGGTTTTGGTCTCATTTTGGTTTAATATTTTTTTTTGGTATCTCTTCATTCTTTCATTTCTTTGGAGTAGGAATATTTACTTTGTACCATTGAGTATTAGAAGTATGTGCTTTTATTTTTCTTTTTTTTTTTTTACAATGGCTCACAGCTAAGAGATAACCTTAAAATCCAGTAGAGGTGTTCACCTTTTAGGTGATGTAGTACTTGTTAATATTGTCTGGACTCTTATAGTTGGACAGAATGCATTTTTGCATTGTAAAATGACCATGAGCCTTTAGCATACAAGGGAAAAAATGCTGTGGCTTAACCTGAAATGTTCTGCAGAAGCTCATGTTTTCAATACTTGGCCCCAGATTCTAATGGTATTTTGAAAGCTGTAATACCTCTTTAGGTGGGCCATAGTGATTGGAACTAGATCTTTAGAGACAGACCTCAGAAGGTTGTATCTACCCCTGGTTCTGGCCTGAATCCTTGTTACCCGTGATGTGAAGACCCTCCACTTCATGCTCCTAGTACCACACCTTTCTTAACTATGATGAATGGAACTTTAGATTATGAGCTCATGTAAGTCTTTTCTCCTTTAAGTTGTTCTGTCAAGTATTCTATTACACTGACCAGAAGATCAAAACCTGTCTAACATAAAGTAAACACTGCCCTAATGTTAACTCTAAGTACTAAGTCTATTTGTTTAGGATAGACATAACCCTAGAAACTACAGAAATAATAAAACCACAGTCACTGGTTTCGACCTGAAAACGGTTGAAGACTGCGAAGTCTTCTACTTTGCTTCCAGCCCTGCTAAGACAGGGTAGCCCACCTAGGTTTCTAGGAAACAATGCCCCACAAGCAACGAGGGGCTGGGCTTTTCCTTTCTTTCTTGAAACAAGATATTCTTATGAACTTCAAGGATGGTCTGAAATGTGACTGTACCCAAGGCTGGCTCTGAGATCCAACCCTCTTCTCTCAGTTCTGGAAATACACAGTTCTTTCCAAGTTCTTGAATTACAGGCATGTATATAAAGTCTCCTGTGAAAGTGTGAAGGCATCTTCTGTTACTTGAATTTTTCTTCTTACTAGATAACCATTGCCAGAATGGCTTGGGCAATAGCTCATCACACCAAATACTAGTGACCAAATACAGTACCGTCGACGAACATGGAAGATTCTTCCACTTCCATTCTCACGGTCCATTCTCTCTTTTATGGTTACAGTCCTTTGGAAGACTGAAAGAAGCTCCAGGACACACCTTAGAAGTTTGGATTGGACTGCTTTACTTGAACGAAATCTGTCTGCATGGCACCTCCATTCCACCTACCACACAGATCTGAGCTTTATCTATCAGAGGATACCACAAAACATAGATGAGGTTGGAAATGGGTGTGAGTATAAACCATCACACAGGTCTACACAACTCTTCCTTCCTTCCTTCCTTCCTTCCTTCCTTCCCTCCCTCCTTCCCTCCCTCTCTCCCTTCTTCCTTCCTTTCTTCTTCTCTCCCTCCCTTATTCCTTCCCTCCCTCCCTCCCTCCTTCCTTCCCTCCTTTCCCTCCCTCCCTTCTTCCTTCCCTCTTTCTTCCTTCCTTCCTTCCCTCCCTCCCTTCTTCCCTCCTCTCTCCTTCCCTATTACTTCCCCCCCTCCCTCCATCCTTCTTTCTTTCCTTCCCTCCTTCCTTCCCTCCTTTCCCTCCCTCCCTCCTTCCTTCCCTCTTCCTTCCTTCCTTCCTTCCTTCCTTCCTTCCTTCCTTCCTTTCTTTCTTTCTTTCTTTCTTTCTTTCTTTCTTTCTTTCTTTCTTTCTTTCTTTCTTTCTTTCTAATGAGGTAGCCAAGGCTAACCTTAAACATGAGGTCCTCCTGCTTCATGTTCTTGGGTACCGAAATTACAGACATGCATCATTGCATTCATTTCTATTCTTAATTCTGATTCACATTTCATTCACTAAATTAATGGGATAAAAACAAAAGACATAGACCCAAATATAAACAAACCAATACAGGCTGAATTAACGGTTCTTAGATAGCAGAGAATTTGCAAACGATCATCCCATTTCAAAATGTGTTCAACTAGACAATGTTCTGCTACTATTTCTAACTCTAATTATAATTATTTGAGGTCGTCTTTAAACATTGGGATAATGGAAACAATTTACTTCCCTTCAGATGTGAGAGGCTCTGATGACCTGATGTTCATGTGCCCCACTTGGTGATACTCATCTAGAGCTGAGTGGCTTCAGGAGAGAGTAGAGTGTCTGGATCTTCAATTTATACCAGGAAGCCTACAACCTTGGTTCATCGGGCTACAGATTCCTGGGTCCTGTCCCCAGGTTCCAGTCCTGTGGTCTTCTCTGGTTCCCCCAGGTCATTTTTCCAACAGTCTCCCAAGAGAAGCTGCTGATGTTGAGGCACCCACACCTGAGGACTACTGAGGGTCCCACTGTGCTTTCTGCATCCAGTTCATCTCAGCACTTCCCCTGGATTGTCCACTCTGGGCACCACCCACTGCCCCTCATCACTGAGCTCACACCATTCTTATTTAGAGAGATATAAACTCTTTACCTACTCCAGGTCTGGGTACCAGTGATCAAAGCTCAAAATCACACTACGGGGATAACAGATTCTAAAAGGCCAATTCAAACACAGACCTGGATTTATTGAACTTGAACATCGTTGACACATGCATTCAACAATACTGACACTACAGTATATTTCATAAAGATAGAGAGATATTTCCCTTTAAGTCTCCCCTGAAAGCAAAAATGAAAACAAATGAACAGCACAGGATAAATGCCTATATCCTTGGTCAAGCAAAGAATACACGCTGCTTGTGCCTTATGTGCCTGTAGAGACTCCTCCCTCTGTTACTTGGTCTCATGGACTTCCATAGAAAAGATTACATGTGGGTGTTGGCACTTGGGGTTTAGGGCTTGGGTTTAGCCCTCAATATGGAGTTTGGTAGCTCTGTGACAGAGGGGAAACGTCTCGTTTCTCATGTCTAACAGAGGGATCTCAGCGCTATGTGCTCTGGTGGGTTACTGTGAAATGCAACATCAAATGAAATGCACAGAACAATCCAGTGAATTCTCAGCCACTGTCATCTGTCAGGACGATTGCTGGCATTTTACAGTCGATTTTAAAATGAAGCAACCAGATGTTGGACACGGAGGAAAATCTAAAGAGAAACAGGAACCTGGAAAGGCTGAGTGAGAGAAGGCAAAGCTCAGAGGACAGAGGTTTCAAGAAAATACAAGCGACGACAATGTATTCTCAAAGCCACCGTCAGAGTGAGAAAATCAGGACCATCTGCTTAAGGAAATCACGAAATGTTATGAGAAAATAACCCTAAATTATTAGGCCAGTGTAATGTTTTATTTCTTGGTCAAAGAGAAGAATTTTTAGTTACAAGAGAATACGAAACATATCTAGAGGAATCTGAAAACCAGCCTGACAAACTAGGTGAGTCCATATTAGAAGAAGAGTTGGCTAAGCTAGTGCCTACCAGCTGTGTATAAAATAGCCAAAAGCTGCAGATCGGGCGAAGGGCAGGTGTGGGTCCATAGCCACAAGTACGAACCCAGAAGGAGTCACACAGTCTGAAGTAGTGTCCCGACAATACAGAGTTTCATCTTTATTCTGATTTCCAATACAGAGAATGTACCTACTTTTATAGATTTTCATGAATTTTGTATTTAAGTGGAGTCTGAAATAGGCTGTTAATAGTATGAAGAAGGGGAACGGATGATCCCAAGAGATAGGTGTTGGTTATCAGAGGCAACTCTTTTCAACTCTCTTCTCTTTTCCATTCTGATGAAGGTTATTAAGCCCAGGGGTTGTGGACATGGTTTACTCATTCAGTAAATATATGTGGGAATGTGTTGCTTAACAGGAATTGGTGAAGACATACTGCTTGTCTTATTTTTTTTCTTTCTTTCTTATCAGAGACATATCCATGTGGTAGAGAACCTGAGCAAGAGAATGAGGTAGAGACCTGAGCAAGTCAGAGCCAAAAACAAAACAAAACAAAACAAAACAAACAAACAAAAAAACAAAACAAAAAAAAAAAACCAAACCAGTAATACTTTTCATTAAAATGGCTAACCCACGGGTTGTTAGATGGAGCTAAAGAACTCAAATCAGTATTTTAGAGACTTCTGAGTGAGCCGTGTTAATGATGTGGTTGAAGAAGTTTATGGATGGAGCTCCGAAGGCTCTGGACTGGATGTGTAGCTGTGGCAATCATTAACTTGTATGGCCAAGGAACTTTCCTCAGTGACTGAGAGCTCGCAGGAGGGTATGTTGAATGAGGCATGATCTTGTTTTCTCTTTTCTGCTGTAGTTCTCATCTCCCAGGATGCAGAAGACTGGTCTAAAAATAAGAAGTTTGCCCAGATAGGAAGATAGAAGAATAAGGAAGGTGGTGGTGATAGCAACAGACATTAGGAGAGTCAACTTATGTATTGAAGAGCAAAGGATGTTGCATGGCCAATGAAAGAGTTAGCTGTCTTCACTGAGGCTCAAAAGCTGCATAGCAGAGCTGGAAGGGATGGGAAAATCCAGTCAGGTAGAAAGTTTATCAGGGTTGCAAATATTTTTCTCTGCTTTGCCAAAAACTTGTCTATGGCCTAAATGAAAATGTAGATGGTTGATTCGTGCGGAATGGACTTCTAGATGTTCCTCATCTTGACTCTTCTCTCCTCCCTTAAGTGATCTATTTTAGTGAGAATTTGTAATAAGGTTTTTAAGGAAGAGTGGGCTTAACCAACAATATTTTCCATCTGGATATAAGATAAACTACATTCGAGTGAACTGACCATTATGTAGTGAGAAATAACTTTTGGGTTTTCAGTTGACTTTAAGTTTACTAATGTTATCACCACCAACACTAATAAAGGTAGGATTTTGAGCATTTTTTTAAATGAATTTGTTTTAAAAGCTTCATATACATAGAAGATCCATGAACCCCAAATCCATGCACTATCTTGAGCTGGGGAATTCGCTGTCATATTTGTTTTACTCAACTGGATGTGTAACTGGTTAACAATGTCAGGTCTCTTTTGGATCTTTAAAAACTTGAAGGCCTTACACTGCCCAAGTGCCTTGGACAGTGAACTGTGGGTTGGGGGATGGGAACTTCTGATTATTGGCTATTTCATTCTGCTTTGGCTACTGAAAACACTTTGGATCCTTATGAGTGTAAGCTCAACACATTTTCTGGTCCCCTTCACAGAAAGAGATCTTTAGGAGGCAATTGATAATGTGCCTAGACTCATGATAAAGCCATCTCTCTGGGGACCTTCCCAGAAAGAAGAAAACGGGGCTTCTGGGACCCATCTTTGTGTGGGTTCTTCTCACCTCCCCTTCAAATTCCTTCCCTCTGACCTAGAGAATTCTATTCTAGGCAGGGACTAGAAGAAATGAATACTTTTAAACCTATGCACCTCCTACGCATTTTGTCCTGATGTCATCCCCCAGCTCCAATTTCCCCATTTTAAAAGGCAGACACACACACACACACACACACACACACACACACACACACACACACACACACACACACACAGCGGCTGCTGACAGTTTCTGCTTTCTGACCAGCTTCACTCCCTCGGTGAGGCATCAAGTGAAGTAAGGATCACTCAGTTTACCTGTGATGGCGAAAGACCAGAAGAACACGTGCCCATGGAACTACCTGATGGCAGCCCCCACAAAGTTATCCACTCTTGGCCAACAGCATTTGAAAATTAGACACGGACTTGGAGATGTAAGACTAAAGCTTGCCTTCCAGCTCTGGTGTCTACAGCACTGCTGTGCTAGGGGAGACAAAGTTTGTGCTGTAAAGATAAAAGAAGCCAGCTGGGTTCTTTTCAGGAAATTAGTAGTGACTGGTCAGATACTGGGGGGAAAGGCTCAGGTCTTCTGGCTCTCAGATATTTGGAAAGATTCTCAAGAAATAATAGTGACCCATACTGAGAGCTACCATCTGACACCTATTGACTATGTCTTGAAACTTTTAGCCACTTAAAATTTTCACTTCTCTGTCAGGCTAGTTCTAACTGTTCCTCATCTCCAACTTCTTTTCTGTTAATGGCTCAGCAGGACTATGCATCCTTAAGAGATCCACTCTTTGGTCTTTAGGTCAGAACTATAATTTCACAGTGGCCTCTGAAATCTCACAGATGCTCATTATTAATGAACCTTTGTTTGTAGTGGTTGCTCAGAGAGCTTTGCACTAATGTTTCAAATACAAAACCCAAGAGGTGTGCAATCACGCCGGGTGGATCTAGTATGTGAAAAACCCCCAGAATGGTATGGATATAGTAGGCCGTGTTCCACTACTTTAAACAAATCCCACTGGTGGGAATCAACTTTTCAAGACAAGAGTTTGTTTTGGCTTACAGTTTCAAAACCTCTAATCCATGACTGGTTGGCGTTGTTGCTCTTTTGGCTCATAACAATGTATCACATCATGGCAGCCACATGCCACTGGGCAATGTAAGAGAAAGAAGGACTGGAGTGCTACTGTCCTGTTAAGGAGCACAATGGCCTAAAGACTTCCCACTATGGGAAGATCAGGGAAGGGTGTACTGTCTCTCTACAGACCTTAACAGAAACCAGGCCCTTCCTTTCTGCATCTCTGGATCACTTCTGAGATCCAAAACACAGCAATGTCACAAATACCTCTGTGCCACTGCTCTAGGAGTCTAGAAATGAGGGACACGAACTAGATGGGTCAGCTGACGCACCCGGTGGCACTTGAATTACAGCTGCCTTTGGAAACCACACCTAAAAATAGCTCTAGTTCAATTTGCCCCAAAGGATAAGGCTCAGTTCAAAAAAGGATGAGTTATTCTTAGGCCTTTAGAAGCAACTGCAAAGGAAATCTCATCCTCAGCCACACCAGTAATTAGCACTAATGATATCTCTCTCCCAGATGTATGCTTTGGAGATGAAATGAAGCTGTATGGGTCAGAGAACACGGACTGCCATTCAGATAGGTGCTGATCTTTTCTGTTGTAATCATGTTCCCAAGAGACACTGCCAAAGCTTCTACATTTGGCCTGGCTATTAAATCCAGAGTGAGGCCCTTCGCTCACACCTACTGCATTGATCACTCTGTTATTTAAATCTGAGCCTGGGACCTTCTGAATGCTGAAGCACTGTTTCCAGACTGCAACTTAAGATGAAAATTCTTCCTTTTGTGTTGTGTTTTCGGAACTTGATTCAATCAGAAAAACACTTTGATATGGTAAATACCTACACATCAGTTCGTCTGCTTTCCAATTAATCAAAATATTTGGGCATCTCCACAGAAATTCCTAATATGCATGAAACAAGGCAATAGTTCTTTACTCCCAGGGATCAGACTGTATTTTGGGAAATCTCTATTTGACTTTTATGCAATGAATAAAAGCTGGTTTCATGGTACTCTGTCATCAGAATAACTAATGTTTTGAAAATACAGTGATTCAGATCCTGACCGATGTGGCTGATGAGTGTGCATCTCGCTGAGTCTCAGTGGGAAGGAAGTGTTCCCTCATCTTGTTCTACCAGCGTGAACAGTGAAGGGCTAAACAGTTAACAGGTTCAAAGGCAGTGTGATGCATTGTTACGAAAGCAGGCAGGGAACTGGCTGAAGGGTGGACGTCAGCCAGTGTTGCTGAGGAGTCCTTTGCCCTTGAAACATCACAACTTGTGACGAATCATCACATCTCAACTTGTCCTGAATTCCCCAAGGACCTTGGGTGTAGTGGGAGGTGGCTGAGAAGGAGCAGAGTCCCGGCTTGTCATTAAAGAAATGACATATAGGGTTCTCTGAGACAAATTAGTTCTATAGTCATGAATCTAGACCAGGCAGAACCACTCATGAGCGTTTTCTACCTTGCTTCATCCTCAGAGTGCCTTTTCTAGAAAAAAAAAAAAACTTATTATTGTCACCCACTTTTATTACATTACTTTTACTTGTATCACTTTAAATTGTACTTTTTGGGCTAAATTAACCCACACCCACCTCACCCTCTGTCTAGACTTAAAAAAAAAAAACCTCAGAAATCACAAGTAAAGATCTTGGCATTTTGGGTAGCTGGCGCTGTAATAGAGAGAACTCTTAGACAGTAGGGAATAGAAGCATAACCTTTGATTGTCTCTACTGATGTGGGTGAGAGGATTCAAGATTGCACGGGAGGGTGTGTGGGCAGAGGCAGGGGAATTTGTCAGTTATAAAATTGCTTATGAGGCTTGTATATTTGTATAGTATACCTCACTATTGCAAAAACCATCTGTTGATAACAGAAATGTAACATAAGTATATAAATAGAACGTGAGGATATAGATAACAGTAGGTGCGATCTTTTAAAAGTACACAGTGTTTAGAATTCTGTTTAAGTTTGTTGTTCCATAGGGAATTCATAATTTTAGCATGCAGTGTCATATGGGAGGGATCGGCATAGACATGAGTTAGGAGGATGGAAAACTGGAGAATGCAATGGAGCCGAGACTTGGAGGATCGAGATTTGAACACATCACAGGATGAAAACCATGCAATTGAGGTTGCTTAGGTTACAATACTGTTGGGAGCCGTTTGTGCCGCACCCAAAGATGGCGCTGGCTTCCCGCCGATGACTCAGCAAACAGAGCTGTTGTCCAGCCCATGGGACGCAGTGCACATGTACCACGCATGTCACAGCCCGATCTCGAGGCATGCTAATGAGTTACTGGAGGGCGCACCAATCAGGTAGTGACACAAGTCTCCTGGGCATATATAAGCAGTGCATTTTTCTTCCACATGGTCCCCTGTTCAAGAGTACTGTACGATAAAGGTTGTTCGCAGAAGAATCCTGTTGTCGCACGTTGTTCTTGCTGGTGGGACGTGGGGCGCGCGACAAGTGGTACTGAAACCCGGGAAGCCTTAAACACTGCTGGTGCCAAGGGTCCCTTCAGTCCGCCGAAGTGGATTCAGAACTGCGAAAAGGTAAATAGGTAAGCTATGAGAGACATGTTCCTCTTTGGATTTTACAGGGCACCAAGAGAGCGTGCCAAAAACGGAGGCATGTCCCTTTTTGGATTCCCTCCGGCAGTAGAAGGGTTATTGCTTGCATTTGTGGTAACTGTTGTAACAATACTGTTGTGGAAGTTAGTTAGACAGAAAGTTATCATGCAGCACCAAGAGGGCAGGTCAGAAACGGAGCGGAATGAAATAGGGAGCACGCAAGGAACAAAAATTAAAACAGGTAGGCTCCGAGAGGCATGTTCAAAACAAGTCAGAAATGGAGCAAAATTCAAAATGAAAGTGAAAGAAAACCGAAAGGCAGAAGGACTGCCTGGAGAGCCCCGGGAAAGATTGCCAGGAGAGGAGACGATTGTGCCCCGGAAAAGGAAGTACAAGTTTCCCGGAGAGGATACTTTGTATCCGCTAAAAGAGCAAAAAGCTTTAGAGCTGGCAGAAGAGGAGTTAGAGGATGAATTATTTGAGTCTGAGGAGGAAGATTTAGAGGAGGAGGCAGCAGAATTTGAGGCGGAGCTGTATCAGCCGGGGCGGAGGACTTCTATAGTGAAACCGGAAGCTCTTAAAGCAGCCGCCTCTGCTTTTCCGCTTTATCCAGAGAGGAAGTGCGAGTTCTTTTGTTTGCCGGAGACACGCCATGCCATCAGGCAAATATTTCCTGTGTTCGAGGATGATCACCACCTCGAGCATAAGCAAGTTAAAGAGTTGGCAGAGTTAGTCCAAACTTATAGAGTCACTGCTAATTATACAAAAAACCTGGGGAGGCTGATGCCACCTGGATTGCCGGTCGTTGGCCTATTTCCCAGCCAAAGGGTAATTTGTCTATTCCAGCCCAACCTAAGTGGTCACCTTTCTGTACAGGAAGAAGAGATTCAGCCCTGCATCCTTAGACTGGCTGTCAATCTCGGGAGTACATTGGGCAGTTAAGGGCCTCTTTACCTTTTCTCCTAATATAAAAACGGTTTATAATAATACCTTAGAGAATTGATCTGGTTCAAGAACAGATAGATATATTGTGGCAGGTTGCCCAGCTGGGCTGCCAATAGAAGTTTTCAGGATTATGTGTGACCAGTATTCAGTATGAAAATTTTACTAAAGCTGCAAATTATTCTAAACAATTATCTCAGTATCTCTTACATGTGTCCATTGATACCTGTTCAGGAGTCATTTTTGCTTCTCCTTTATCAGGAGAAAAGGCTTCTCATGTTATTATTCATTGTCTTGATGCATGGAGTGCATGGGGCATACCTAAAGTGTTAAAAAAAGATAATGGTCCTGCCTATACTTCGGCAAAATTCAAGCAATTTTGCCATCACATGGGAGTTTCACTCCTGACAGGATTGCCTTATAATCCTCAGGGTCAAGGCATCATTGAACACGCTCATCGCACCCTAAAGGTTTATTTAAACAAACAAAAAGGGGGAATTGAAGAGGTGCCCCCTACACCCAAAAATGGCCATTTCTACTATGCTTCTTACCTTAAATTTTTAAAATTTGGATGCTCATGGCCATTCAGCTGCCGAGCACCATGGACAATGGCCCGTTCCACCTAAAGAATTAGTAAAATGGAAAGATGTCCTCACTGGTGATTGGAAAGGCCCGGATCCTATTTTAATATGATCCAGGGGAGCTATTTGTGTGTTTCCACAGGGAGAAGAAAGCCCGATTTGGATCCCAGAACGTCTAACGTGTCTAGTGGTACCAGAACAAGATGCTTTTCCACCTGCTTCTGATGAGCCTGTCCTGCATGACGATTCAAGTGGAACCGAGATGGGAGATTCTGTCGGTGTTTCCAAAACTGATGTCCATTCGCCTTAATGCAAAACTATTTCCTCATTTGTTTGGCACCAATAAAACCTTTGATGTACCATACTTGCCCTTAGACACTGAGATAGCAGGGTTAGGGGAAAATAGAACTTTTGCCTTATCAGGTAGTTTTTGGCATGCTTTTGTGCAGAGGGACTGTGTTTCTGCTCTGGATGGTGTGCAAACTCCGTATTCAACAACAACGTGACAAAGTGGTCATAGCACAAGCTCTTGCTGCACTCGAAATGGGCACCTCTCCCTCTGTTTGGCTTAGTATGCTTAAGGAGAAGTGTTGGGTCTGTGTCTGGATAGCCCTTGCACCCTGAGCCTTTAAGGCATTGCACCAGGAATGGGTATCCTACACATAGGCAGCCTTTGCACCCTGCAGGGCTCGTTCCCATTGCATGCAGGAAGGTGCCTTACCCAAAATTACAAGATATGCTTAAGGAGAAGTGTTGGGTCTGTGTCTGGATAGCCCTTGCACCCTGAGCCTTTAAGGCATTGCACCAGGAATGGGTGTCCTACACATAGGCAGCCTTTGCACCCTGCAGGGCTCGTTCCCATTGCATGCAGGAAGGTGCCTTACCCAAAATTATTGCTGATCATGGTCTTGAACCCTAAAGGTCCAACAAGGCCTGATGGTTGATCGGCCATGTTTTATTTAAGAAAGAAGGGGGAGATGTTGGGAGCCGTTTGTGCCGCACCCAAAGATGGCGCCGGCTTCCCGCCGATGACTCAGTAAACAGAGCTGTTGTCCAGCTCATGGGACGCAGTGCGCATGTACCACGCATGTCAGAGCCCGCTCTCGGGGTATGCTAATGAGTTACTGGAGGGCGCACCAATCAGGTAGCAACACGAGTCTCCTGGGCATATATAAGCAGTGCATTTTTCTTCCACGTGGTTTCCTGTTCAAGAGTACTGTACAATAAAGGTTGTTCCCAGAAGAATCCTGTTGTCGCACGTTGTTCTTGCTGGCGGGACGTTGGGCATGTGACACAATACAAAGTATGTTTACTTCTTATACACATGATGGAATGTTACTGAACACGTGGCGATGCTTTGGGCTTCAGGTAAGCTGACCTTTGCAGCTGCTATACCTACTGTACTGTGTGGATGATCCTTTAACTGAAGATGGGTCATATTTTAATAAGCCCACTGTAAGCTGAAAATGCATTTACTATACCCAACAGTCTCTTCTCCATCCTTCACATGCATCATGTCCCTCCCTCCCCACCGGTCTTCCCCAATATCCTCAAAACATCTGATTCCCTGATGATGATCCCCGAGTAGACACGAGTGTGTTGGGATCTATGACAGCTCCAGATGTAGTTCTTCTTCTTCTGGTTCTATTTAAACTGAAAAGGTAACTGTTTCCATCCATCACCAGCACACACACACACACACACACCTACAATGTATATTGGTTATGTCTATCTCCCATTACTCCAGGGTCCTCCATCTTGATCCCTTGTATTGCTTTTGCTGCTGTATGTAATGCTAGCCTGCCCATGAGCCTTGAGCTCCACCCCCCTTTCCCTGTAGGAGAAGCATCCCTCAGTAGTAATGCAGAGATCACAGATGCATGCCTCTGTGCCTAGCTTTTTCCTTGTATTCTTGGGATCAGATTCCATTAGGCTTGCATGGTAAGTGATTTAGCTGATGATCTGTTTCCTCAGGTACGGTGCTTGTTTTTAAGGATAATATCCCCAAAACACAGGCAGCAAAAATAAAAATAGATAAATGGAACTGAGAAAATTAATAGTTTTCTATGCAGTGGAGGGAAATAATGGAAATTACAAATTAGCTTAAGGATGGGGAAAATATTTTCAAACTATTCATCTGACAAGGTATCAGGATGCAAAATAGACAAGAAACCAAAAAGTCTAAACAGGAAAAAAAAATCAATTTAATCACAAAACAGGCAAAGAATTTGAACTGACAGCACTCAAAGGAGAAAGAGGAACGGCTAACAAAAGTACTCAGTCTCAGGAAGCACCAGAGGAACACACACCAAAACCAGCAGTCACATTGCCCTCAAATTAGGTGGAGGGTCACCAAAAAAGACACAAAGACAAACAAATAAAATGCTCGTGGGGATACAGAGAAAAGGGAGGAGATGAGGAAGAGGAGGAGGAGCATGAGGAGGAGGGGGATTAGGAGAATGAAGAGGATGAGGAGGACAAGGAGGACAGGGAGGATGAGGATGAGGGATGGAGGAAAGTTCACTAGGGAGCCCCAATACCCACTGAGAGATGAGGGTGTACCTGTGGATTTCCCTCAGAATGGTAGGGTAATAGCTGGCTGCAAAAGTATATTTCCAAATGACTAGAACGCAAAAGTACAAAATTCTGAATTCATAAAATGATTATTGTTTGAAGAAATGAAAACGCTTGCTGCTCTGATTTAAAGTGTTCCACATTGAGTACACGCATTGGACCACCATAACGTTGCTCATATTGATGCCTGAGTATTAAGCCTTATGAAAAAGCCCCATTTTAGATTTTTGTAGGGAATACACACACACATTCATAGCCATACACACTCACACATACATACATATATACACACAGACATACTCACATACACACACAAAAAAGAACAAAACAAGAAAAGACTCATTTTCCATTTTCATGCCAGTCCTGCCATAAAAATAAATCACATGCTTTTTCCTGACTTCTGAGTGGCTGGTAGAAACTATTCGTGTAAAAGATGCTGAGATTGTCAGATAGTGAAACTGAGGAGGGAACAAACCGTCTGGCCCAACAAACATGTACAGCCTCATGTTACAGAAAGGCATTGGCCACTCCACCATGGGTACTGGCTAATGTCTAATGTGGGCAGAACATCAAGGCAGAACAGCAACTTTCCTGAAAAGGTCTTTAAAAAGAACTGTAACTGAGGGGCGATGCTTGTCAAATAGGAACAGGTGTCTCTGGCTGCTGGAACAAATTGTCACAGTCTCAGTGTCTTGCTATAACAGCTCTGGAGGTGAAAAGCTTGAACTGGTGTCTCTGTGGGGCTGTGCACCTTCTGAGAGCTGTGAGAAGGAATTTGTTTTCTTCCTTTTCCCCACTCTGGGGTGCTCACACTTCTTTACTTCCAGCCTTCTTCCAGGCTGGCAATGTGGTAGAGTTTATCTCCGCGTCATTATGAAATTAGCCTTCCCTTCTTCCTGACTTCAATTTCCTGTGCCTTTGGGACCACAGTGGGCTCACCCAAATAATCCAGGATCACCAGTGAGCAATCTTAACTTTGCCGAAAATGGCAGTGGTTAGGTACCCTGTCTTCCACTCCCTTGAAAACACAGATTTCGTTTGTAGCCATGTAAATCTGAAAGTCCTGTTTCCATCTCCGAGTTTCACAGTGTACATCCCCAAACACCAAACACTCAGAACTCTTGGAAAAAAATCCAATAAAATCGTCCATCCAATCTGGGGCCCCTGTGTGCTTTTTGCCTGGGACCTTGCATAGAAATGAGCAAGGGAAACGTTGAGAACCAGACAAAGGAAGAATTGGTTTCGGGCCTAAAGGAGCTGAAAAAGCTTCCTAATTTTCAATCATTAATTGCAAATTAATACTGAATTAATTAGTGTGGAGGGGATGCGTGGCAGCAAAGTGAAGGAAAACATCTGCACAGAACAGAAGCTCTGATTGCCAGGCTCCTGCTCGCTGGGCCACTAGGCGCCAGCACAGCTGCAGCTGGGAACGTGAGCCTGTTTTGCATTTTACCATTGACATATTGTGGCTCATGAATACTTTCTTTTTCTTGAAATCTGCTTGGGTCATTTTCTTAATCTCTCTGAGTCTGTTTCTCACATGTAAAAATCGAGTTAACATTATTCCTTTCATCCAGTACCATCCTGGGGTCTTAATAGTGCAGAGATGCTCTTTACATTCGAATAAGGTTAGAAGACAGAGCAATGGAGCCTGGGTGCTAGGTATTGTGATGGTAATGGAGACCTGTTACCAAGGCTTTGTTACAAGCACAACCTTTTCCACAGGCTCACTGCATAGACTTCTACTCACTGTGTCCAACTTTGTCCCTGTACGTAGACTAGCCTGAATCTTTTATCCTTTAGTGATCTCACGTTGATATGAAGAAATATAGACCACAGAAAGCTGAGACTTGTCTTCTCTTCTTTTTAATTCCCAGGGGCACTTGTCCTGTGCCTTGAGAGCACAATGGTTGTTTATAGTGAGAAGGCCTTGAAGGTCTCCCTTGTTCTGAGACTATTCATTCATCATTCAATAGTTGGCTATTCATGTCAACCTGCCTTATGATAATGTATTATAAACTATTCTAAACCCACTCAACAGTACAGTATAATGCTTGTGATCTTCCTCAAACCCCTCTCTGGCTAAGATATCAATTAAGTTTCTTGATTAGGAAAAGCCAAAGAAGATGGACTTTTAAAAAAAGATATAAACAAAGTCCAGAGCAGTCAAAAATCTAAAACTGCATCTGGTTTTGTTTTGTTTTGTTTTTTTCCACTGTAGTGTGAAGAATCACAATAGATAAACGGTTGGTTTCTCCTATGTTCCAGAGAATGCCATTTATCTTGTGCAAACTCTGTCCAAGCAAGGCCCCCAAGCTGAGGATACAATCAAAAGGGAAGAGGTCTACTCACATTAGAGCTGGCCCATCTCATACCTGATCTCATGCCTGGGTTTAGATTGATGGTAGATGGTGATTTTTGCAATCCATGAGTTATTTATTTTAGAAATCCACACACTGTATCATGTATATATATCAAGTATACTGTATCATGATGTTTTCCCTCCCACCTCTCCCCCATCTAATTCCTCCTGCCCTCAAAATATCCCCCTCTCAACTCATGCCTTTTCTATAATTACACACACATGTACACACATATGTGCACACACATATACACACATATACATACCCATACTCATATGTACACCCATATGTACACATCTATACACACATGTGTATATGCATATAGACATACAAACTGACATACACATACGTACCCATACATACATATTCATTCATATACACATATGTATACACACTCACAATCACAGTTCCTCACAATCATATATACACACATTCATACTTATACAAACATACACACACATGCACCCATACTCATCACATATACTTACGCACACTCACACACCCATGTACTTACATACTAATACATGTATGTACACACACATACACATTTCTACACACAAATATGTACACACACTCTCACATAATTCCCTCACACACATATGTACACACACACTCCCTCACACACATTTGTACACACAGTCACACTTACACAAACACACACACACACACACACACACACACACACACACACACACACAAACCTACTGAGTCCAATAACTACTGCCCATATGTGCATTTGTCCCTTGAGTGCTGATCACTTAGTCTTGGGCACCCTATCAAGATGCTGGTCCCTAAAGAACATTGACTCTCCGTCAGCCAATAGCCTCTGACTAATCTTCGACTAGTGGTGGGGCCCTGTGAACCTTTCCTTCATCCACATTGATACCTCCACTGGTGTGGTGGAGTGCAAGCCAGCCATATTGCTTACAGTTGCTCTGAGGTTTTAAAAATAATTTGAATTCTATGTATTATTATCTGAGTTCTCTATCTAAGCAGAGAGAGGGGGGCAGGGGAGCTAAGCTCAAAACAAAATGTGTGTTTGCTTGTGTTTACTGTAGCTGAATCTCCCTTTCATTCCACAAGACCCATAAGTTATGGAGTCATAACTACATAAGCCGAATAGGAAAATTTGTCACTGAAGTTTCTATTTTATGCTTATGTCTGGCTGGTAAAATGAAAAACCTACTAGTTATGTGAGAGGTGTTTACATCCTCAGTACAAGGTCTTCTCTTCTTTCTTCTCACTTGCCTTTCAGATACAGTCTGAGCATATCTCATGACTAGGAGCAAAAAGCGAGGAAACAGAATCATGTCCTACGCCTTGTTCATCTGGTTTACAAAAACACGCATTTGTTCTGAGGAGTTAGTTCCGACAGTGAACACATTTGCCTTGTGAGCATGAGGGCAGGATTTCAGAATCCATGTTTAAAAAAAAATCGCCAGGTACGGAGGGATACGCTTGTAAAATCAGCTGTACAGGAAGAGCGGGGCTCGCTGGCCTGCTACTGATATACCTGACAAACTCCAGTGCTTGGAAAACTCACAGACAGGAAACTAGGTGACAGTGGCTGAAGAACAGTTCCTGGAGCTGTCCTCGGGTCTCCACACTAGTGTGTGTGTGTGTGTGTGTGTGTGTGTGTGTGTGCGCATATATGTACCTGAACACACCTATAATTAAATGAAACAAAACGTAAAAGTAAGCGTTGAGACAAGAGTGAAAGAATGTTGCCACAGACACAGAAAAAGGCGATGCTTCGTGAGCACAGAACGGAGCATACACAGGCGACCCCGAGCCTGCTTGTCAACCCAGTGGCTGGTGACTTGGACTGCTTAGGTAACAGGATTTTAAAACCTACCTCTGTTATTTCCAGAGAAGAGGGGAGTGGTGTCACCAACCAACTGAAAATACCAGATGATACAATGTGGGTCTATTTTTAGGACTGCAATGCAACCACGAGACTTTACAACAGCATCCAAATGTGTTTTGTTCGAGATGCCACAACCAGTCACGACTGGCTGGCACTGCAAAAATTGAATGTCACAGCAAAGGGAATTGCCACTGTGAGAGGGAAGTAAGGGAACAGTTGTGCTGTCACTGATGGCTGGTTTGTGGTCCCAAGAGCAGAGGAGGACTGTATTTGTGTGAGTGTGCATGTATGCTTGGTATGTGTGTATGGTGTATACGTGTGCAAGTGTGAATTTTGTGTGTGTGTGGTATGTGGTATATGTGTTGTGTGCATATGGTATGTGGTATGTGTGTGTGTGTGTGATATGTGAATATGTGTGTATTTACGTGGTGTATATGTGTGCAAGTGTGTGTTCTGTGTGTGTAGTATGTGTGTATGTAGTATGTGTGTATGGTGTGTGTGTGATGTATGTGTGTGGTATGTGTGTAGTGTGTGTATATGTGTGTGGTGTGTATGTGAATATGTGAGTGTGTATTTACGTGGCGGATATGTGTAAAAGTGTATGTTCTCTGTGTGTAGTATGTGTGTATGTAGTATGTGTGTGTGGTGGGTGTGTGATGTACATGTGTGTGGTCTGTGTGTAGTGTGTGTATATGTATGTGGTGTGTGTGTGGTGTGTATGTGTGCAAGAATGAGTGTGTTGTGTGTGTAAACTCTCAACATCGACTGAACCCAGTGGTTTCGTCCACCGCCTATGACGCCTATGCTGTATTTCTTTTTCCGGGGAGAAGTGAAGCAACACTTGTTCACGACACACAGGGTACTGAGGCCGTGCTGAAGACATGATTCCGCTCAGCCTCAGTTTGATGGACCAGAGTCGCCTGGGTTTGCTCACAGGATATGACCGACTCTGGACAGTTACACTACCAGAAAGCCCTGTCCCAGTTCAGCTGGTGACCTCCACAAACCTGCATTAGTAGTGTCCCCGTGAAGCTCGTAGGTCTTCTCTTCTCCCCCTCCCCCCAGTAGCTGTGGCCTGCTCATCTAACCTTGTGATTCGGGGAAACTTTTGTGAGTTTCATGAGCCTTTAACACCCCCTCACCCCCCTGCCACTTCCTCTAGGAGGGACTGGCTCAGTTCAGAGGAAGTAGCTAACGCTGCAGGGGACAGTGTGCGTGAAGTTTGGGAGCTCATTTCTGGGCACCTTGTCCTAACTGTTAGTAACTGGCTCCGTGATTCTGAGATAAGGATTTTCTTCTTCATAAAAATCACGAGTTAGACTAGACCCCTCTAAGTGGGCAGTGTCCATATTTTAAGCAGGTGAGTTACACACCCTCTAAGCCTTATAGGTGTTAGCATGAGATCATTTTCTTTTAAAACAAAAATTTCTTTTTAAAAGAAAATTATCAGCTCTATAGCAGTTTTCAACTTAAAAAAAAATAGGTCTTTATAAATGTCACTGGCAGCAGAGAGAATCTGTGGAGGCAGAAAAAAAAACATACCTCACAAATC
Organism: Micromys minutus; assembly: GCF_963924665.1. Taxonomy (NCBI): domain Eukaryota; kingdom Metazoa; phylum Chordata; class Mammalia; order Rodentia; family Muridae; genus Micromys; species Micromys minutus. The sequence continues at coordinate 43,514,483 of NC_137985.1, forward strand.
AAACTAAACAATTCTAATCTTGCTTCTTATTCTCTTCTGGTTCTGAATTTAGTCTTCTGGTGTGATTAGCTGGCGCTTATGGCTAGCTGATTAGCTAGGTTCAGCCCTTCCTCCCAGGCGTCCACCACACTCCTCGGCTGTCACCCTCCTGGATGACGTCATTTATTCCTTACGGCAGCTTCTGAGAAGACAGGGAAGCATGAAGGAGAGATGGTGCTTCGCACCTAGGTCGGCTTCTGCCCCCTCCCCAGTGTGTTGGTCCCCGCTCCTCTTCTGCCATGCGCTGCTCCCACCTGCAGCCCTGCGTCTGACCTTCAGGTTGCATAGCTCCTCTCTCCCTCTGTTCCGTCTCAGACTTCTGTTCCCTAACTTCTGATAAGAAGTCTGTCTCATCGAGGAGCCTGGAATGACTAAGCCTCCTGAAGGTGCTATCTAGATATCCTTCATTATCCCTACTACTTCCATGAGTGTGGTCTGCCATGGCTCAGAGCACACAGAGATCTCACTTGTTGCTGCTGTTGTAAGATACCCTCCATCTTTCTTCATTACCCCCCCCCCCCCCCCGTCTACTCGGAGGCCTGCACAGTGCACACGTCCCATGGGGCTCAAGTCTGATACTTGCTTGTCTTATAGTGCCTTATTCCCACCTGCCTGGTATTAGAAAGAATGCTTTCTCTTGTGTGTGTGTGTGTGTGTGTGTGTTTTGGCTTGTTTGTTTTTGGAAAATTTGTCCAGATCATATATCACATAACCTTCCTGTGTCTTTAGCAAGCATTCTATGCTTAACAGTCTTAGAAGTCTGTAAAAGGGTTTTGTGTCTTTAAAGCAAGTATGGGTTCTCCCAATTAGAAAGAAAATACCTGGGTTCCCTGCTGCTATGTCAGAACACTTAAGGCTTCCAGGAAGGGAGGGACAATAGGAACCGAGAATTAACAAGAAGAAAACCAACGTTGATTATTGTGCCAAAATGTTATAAGACACCCACTTGTTTCAGCTTCTGGGAAGATGGAAAGATATATTTTCCTTATTTCTCCCACTAACTCCCTGGAATTACATATGAAACAGACAAAAGAAGATGCTGGAAGGAGTACAGGAGCAAAGAGATTGGCTCTGTGTGTGTGTGTGTGTGTGTGTTGCTCAAGAACTAAAAACAACATTGGCGGTTTCCTTGTGTTAACATTTTTCTTCGCCTTTTATATTCCCAGCTTGTAGCCGGAGAAACCTGCAACCTGGAGAGATCATGTGTGCACAGAAGAAACAAGGTAAAAATCAGACAGTCCCTGACGCAAAGCATGGAATATTTAAGCTAATTGCAGGCAGGTGAGAGGGGACACTCGAAAACACCTCTGCTGAGCCCAAGGCCAGCAAAACCAGAGTCGGATCCACAACAGCTAAGACCCGCTCACTGGCTCATGCTCTTGCTTCTTACTGTCGTTGATAGACCGCTAGCTCTAGCTTCTACCTCTCAGTCATGTGAAGTTCCCGTAGCAGTGATAGGATATACCTGTCGCTCGCAGACACAGCGGCATCCACAATAGATCCTGGGGAGTTGGAACTCTGGTGTCCATTCAGCAATATCAACAGTTCTTCCTGTTGTCCAAGGTTATTAAGGCCAAGTAGGACATAATGCTTTCCTTCTGCCAGCCTAGTGTCAGAGGATGCAAGGAGGTTTGAACAAGAATTAGAGTCTCAACACAAGACTCAAAATGTCTCACAAAGTCCCAGGACACCTTCCCATCTGAGTAGAAGGGCCAACATCTAAAATTCTTATTCATGCAGGAACATAGCTAACCTTGAGTAGAGTTAAGAAAACAAAGTGAATGGAAAAAAAAAGTCCTCAACAGACACAGCCTTAAGATGACAGAGATGCTGGGATTATTATCGGGTAAAGATTTAAAAGCTTGTTAAGATCACAATGATTTATGAGTAGTTAGAAACACACTTGAGGGCTGGAGAGATGGCTCAACAGTTAAGAGCACCGGCTACTCTTCCAGAGGTCCTGAGTTCAATTCCCAGCAACTACACGGTGGCTCACATAATCTAATGCCTTCTTTGGAGGACAGGTATATCTACAGATAGAGCACTCATAAACATAAAATAAGTCTTAAAAAAGAAACATACTTGAAGCAAAGATATAAAATTAGACAAACTGAGGAAGTGTAAATATAAAATAAAACAAAATAGGCATTTTGGAACTAAAACTAGAATATTGATCATGAAAAAAATCCATATGCAATGAATACATATAGAGGAAAAAACAGCAAGCTACAAGATTAAAATTATCCATCTTAAGTAATAAAACCAATACAGAATTAAAAAAATACATAATATATCTCAGTCCTGTGGGAAATTAACTTTATATTATTGAGATTATGGAAGAATAGCGTAGGTTTATGTTAAGGTGATACATGATTGGATAGTGGAGAGGTAGGCAGGAAAGGTCAAGAAAAGCAGAAGAGAAGGTGGCAGGTGGAGATTGACAGAGGAGGAGATGAAGGCAGATGTGTATGTTCCTCTTGGCGCATCTCTAGCTTGATGAGGTTGTCATGACTATTTCTAAGGGTTTCTATGGGTATAATTTATCTCATATAGATAGGCAGTTTCTATCTTTGCCTATTGGTTATAAGCTTATTGTGTAGAGGGTTTGTGGATTGAGAATTTAACATATAAACCTGTTTGATAAGTTAATCATTGTGGAGTCATGTTTCTACTGGTGATGGAGGAAAGTGATTAAAAACAACACGCTGGGCAGTTGTATCCACCCAGGACAGAAGCAACAGGGGTGGTGGAGTGAGCCACGCCTGAGTTCTTAGAGGCTGCATGGAGCCACCAAGTTAGACATCCCGAAGTGCCAGATGGCCCCTCGGGAGCTGGCACTAGCACAGGTTAAGCCACTTTTTAATAGAACGGAGACTAGGCATGAAGTAACAGCAAAAGATGTAGCCATACAGGTTCAAAAAGCCGGGCAGACCCTGAACATGTAAATAAATGGAAAGAAATCTCCGTCAAGACACTTCCCAGCCAACTGCTGAAAGAAAGCAAAAGGACTCGTGACTTGGATGGAAGGTCAACCCCACCCCCTACTCATGAGGGAAAACTAATTCAAGCTGACAAGCCTCCTGATGAGTCAGTCATAAGTGGTACAATTTTCACATCCTAGAAGAAGTAACAATTAACCCAGAATTTTTTTGTTCAGCAAAAATATGCTTCAGAAATGAGGTGGGGGGAACCGTGACATTTTCAAAGGAAAGGCAGTAAAAGAATGCATCAACAGCAGCTCCTGTCACAGACACACCTGTGCCATTCCGATATCTGGGTTGTGCTGGTGTAGCCTGGTTTTTGCCAGACATGAATATTAGAGAATCTTGTAGGCAGGATACGAAGGACCTTGGCATCATTTCTTATACTGGATTTGAGTGTACAACAAACACAAAAAGCTTACTTCTAGAGAAAACTTTAAAAGGCAGCAACGATTCTCTGCTTAGTACCTGAGATCAAACCAGACCAGTTTTGGGTGGATAGAAGTCGTTTGATTTTCCTGGATGAATATCAGTCCTAAATGGTGGCCTTTCTGCTCAGATGTGAGGGTGTCCTGGGACTCTGAACCCCAGGAACCTTACAGTTCCAAGATGGAACAGTGTCCCAGTGGAAAGGCATCCTGAGACACTGGAGCCCAGGAACCACAGGGCTCCTGAGGGAGGGTATCCCAGGGAGCTCAGGAGTTTTAGCCCTGCTCCTTTTCTTCTCTTTCCTTCTTTTCTATATTTATTTGTTTAGGGTGCTTTAAATGGCTAAAGAAAACATGTTTCCTTGAGATACCTGAGTGCTCACAGAAGCAAAATAAATTTTTTCTTCATTTTTTTAATTTGTTGTGGGTGTCAGTTTGACACGCTTTGTCCAACTTGACACATAATTGTGCTCCCCCCCTTTTTGTTTGTTTCTGTTTTTTGTAACTAGCACCCAATGAACATTTTGGAAATGCATCCCCTTGCTCCTTCTCGTTGGAGGAAAGAGGAGGGTCATACTTTTGACCTGCTTGGCGGAATTAACCACCGGGGAGGATTCAGTTTCCCATTGCTAGAGACAATCTCTGCAGCCTGGTAAAGCATGATTGTTTCAAAAAGGGACCTTGTACAAATCTCTTTTCAACTTCACAGCTCCAAAGCCAGGAAAGCGTACAAAGTTAGGCTATGAAGGCAAGATTATTGGGTTGAAGGTCGATGCTTCTAAGAGAAAAGCTCAAAATCACACTCTTTTAGTCAGAAATACAAGTGTGGAAGTCTGAAGCCATTTCGTCACAAAGCTGTGGAGCACTGCCACCTAGTGGTCATGGTTTGCCTTGCTGAATGGAGAAAAGTTAAAAAGAAAAAACGTTTAGTACCAGCCGTAAACTTGACAACAACATCCGTAAGTGTTCATAAGGTGTTTTCAGAACTGAAGGACTGGGTCAGCTTCCACGGCTCTTAGAAGGGACTTGGGTAAAGAGCCATTCAGATACCTTGTGGTTCAGCGTCTGTTTCTTTGCCTTGGCTGTTCCTGTCTCCCTTTGGACCCACTTGAGTGAGCCTCCTGGTTCTGAGCTCAACTCATCATAGACTCATTAAAATAGTCTCTAGTTGCCATCAAGATGTGTGATCTCCTAGCAACGCGCGCCTTTTCTACGGATTGAGATACTTCCCAATGGAATTGCATTTGAATCTCTGGGGCTCCTGATGTGGAGTTAAAGCCGTCACATTTCAAGCGTTTGAGGGGAAGTAAAAATCATTTAGGGAAGTTTGCCCGGTAGAACCAGGCTACTCGGTTCTGGATTGTTCTGTGATAAGGAAGATCCAGCAACATTCTGTCTAACGACCCTCAGGGGTCCGTTTTACCATGGCTCCTCACCCCAAACATTTGTACTTTCCTTTAGACCCTTCTTTTGCTTTTCCCCTTTGCTGGAAAATGTGTGCCGATTACCATACTCTTCAGGGGACTGTGGCTCTGACATCCTGGAATTCTGCCACGTAGAGACCAGTGAGTAGTTCGTGGAGAAGGTGACAGAAAGTGTGGAAGGAGAGGGCCATTAAGAGAGCTCCGAGAGAGCATGTGGGCTTTTGTGGCAAGAGACTATGGTAGGGGATGTCCTGAGGTAGTGTGGGGAAAGGAGCACCATGCTGAATTTCTTCCTGTTACACCAAAGTATGCGGGGTCTCCTTGCTGCTATTTCCTGATGTGGCAGGATAAACATTTGGACCCATCCTCCTGGGCTTTTCTTCTCCGGGTTCTGATTGGTGTGTGTGTGTGTGTGTGTGTGTGTGTGTGTGTGTATGTGTGTGTATGTGTGTGTATGTGTGTATATGTGTGTGTATGTGTGTATATGTGTGTATGTGTGTGTATGTGTGTGTATGTGTGTGTATATATGTGTGTATATGTATGTATATGTGTGTATGTATATATGTGTGTGTATGTGTTTGTATGTATATATATGTGTGTGTATGTGTGGTGTGTGTATGTGTGTGTATGTGTGTATATGTGTGTGTATGTTTGTATATGTGTGTGTATGTGTGTATATGTGTATATGTGTGTATGTATATGCATATGTGTTTATATGTGTGTATGTGTGTGTATGTGTGTGTATATATGTGTGTATGTGTATGCATATGTGTGTGTATATGTATATGTGTGTGTATGTATATATGTGTGTGTATGTGTGTGTGTGTATGTGTGTGTTTTGTTTAATCAGAACTTGGCAGTTTGTTTTTTTCAGACACTAGGCCATGGGTGAATAAGGTTAGATGCTATTTTTCTTTCAACATTAGCTCTTTATTTATTTCTTATATTTATCGTTCTCATTTACCAATATGTAATTATTGTGGAGCACAGGTACGTGAAATAAACATTATTAAATGCCAAATAGCCCACTGTGCAGTAATAAGCATTATCATCACTTTGAAGTACACAAACTCTTCTCTACTCCCCTTTGTTTTTCCTTCCCTCATAATCTATGTAATTTACCACCAGGCAAGGAGAGAGTACCATAACAGTAGGTGGACCGACTAAGGAAGTTGTTAGCACTTCCTCATTTTTATAGTTTGCAAAGTTTACTAAAAGATTTTGGCTTTAAAATTACCAGCATAGATTCACTTTTACAGAATTATTTGTCAGAAAAAAAGAACTATGTGTCTCAGAAAATATATGGTCTGTGATAAATATATTACGTGTATATCACTGTAATCTATAAAAGTCTACATATTTTCTCTAAATATATTTTAGAAGCAGGGTTTCTCTACATAGCTCTGGCTGTCCTGGAACTCACTATGTAGACCAGGTCAGCCTTGAACTCACAGAGATCCACCAGCATCTGCCTACCAAATGCTGAGATTAAATGTATATGCCACCATGTACTTAATTTTTTTTAAACTTCAAAACTACATCATATAATTGCCTGATTAAATAATTTCTACAAACTTTACATGTATGAGTGTTTGCCTACACACACGAATGTGCAACACATATGTGCCTGGTACCACCAGGGACCAGAAGAGAACATCAGAGCCCATGGAAATGGAGTTTTGGATGGTTGTGAGCCACCTTGTTGGTGTGTCTGAAAGACCAGGGAATGCCGCTGAGCATCCATCCAGCTTCCTAATTAAAGAATCTTTGGCTCTTGTTTAAAGTTCACACTGGTGCCAAAGCTCTTCAGAAAAATTTGAAAGCTTTGAAGACTGTGGCTCAGCTGACAGCAAGACTTCTGCCCATGCTAGGGTTGGAGAGCCGTTTTCCTCTTGGTTCCTTTCCTAAGCATGTTTCTAAGGCAATCCTTCACCAGGAAGAAGTTAAGCATAGCTCTAAGCCACTTAAAAGCATCGACTAACTTAACGAGTGCATGGAACAGGATAGACACTCAAATGCGTGCTATTTTCTCTTATTTCTGTTCTCTCTCCTGACCCCAGGAACACAAATGCTACCTTATTTGTCCTCTCCTATTCAACAAAGAACTTCCGCCCCCTCCCCCTCCTCTTCCTACCTCCTATACAACACTACCACTCTACCGGCTTTATTAATTAGACACTAACAATTCCTGCTAGAGGCGTTGCAGGAATGGCTTCTGAGTCATCTATGCGTCAGTAGGTGGCAGAGAGGAAAGAGACTATGTCTATGCCCAGTGCTTTGACCTGCAAACATCTGAACAATAAGTAGCCTAACACTCCCTGAAAAAAAAAAAAAAAAACTGAGCTTGAGACAAACACCAGTCCTGCACCAGGGGGTTTGGGCAGGGAGCTGTTGAGTCCTCGGTGATGCCACCTGGGACCATGGTGGGGTCCTGGCCTGTGCTGTCACGGGGCGGGGGTAGGGGGCGCATCTGCGTCCCTGAACCTGAAGCAGCAGGGGTCTGTTACCAGGGAGCACCAAAAAAAAAAAAAAAAAAAAAAAAAAAAATGCAGAACAAGCAGGTATTCCTGATTAGGGCTGCTCCCTGGGTCTGAGGGTTAGAGCTGACGCCCCCCCCCCCAGCCCTCCTATTTGTCTTCAGAGCAGTGGCATGAACTGGGCAGAGATAGTCTCCTTCCCCTTCCCCCACCTCCTGTGGCTGGTGGGAGACTTGGCACTGGGGGTGACGAGGGCAGGAGAGCTGGCCCTGCCCCTCATCAGCTGTAGCGCTTGGGAGAGTACACCCTGCACCTTGCCTGGGCATCACGGTAGAACAGGCCCTGGGTATGGGGGTTGTAGGTGCACCAGCCCTCAGGGAAAGCGTGTAGGAGAGCCTGCTCTGCTTCTTGTCTGCTTGGGCTGTGTGGGAAGGATGAGGGAGAGATGTCCTCCTCCCCTCCCTCATCCCTTGCTGTCTATGGCCGAAAGGAGAACTGGTCACAGGGTCCTGAGAGCGGGACGCCCAGCCTTGTCCTTCAGTGGCTGCAACACTCGGGACGGCAGGGCCTGCATCTTTGCCTGCTCAGCAGAGTAGAGCTGGCCCTGGTAGTGGGGGTGAGGGCATGAAAATGGAAGACCAGTTCAGATAGCTCTCAGGCCTAGATCCAGGCATTTGAGTCAGTCCACCCTAAATCTGCCCCATCTATGAACTACTGGAGTGCATAAAGGGGCTGGTCCCACAGATCCAAACCTACAGGATCTCCATGGCACAGGGCATCGATGGGATTTCTGAGAGTCGTCCCAGTGAGCTTCCAATACTGAGAAACAGAAGTCAGAGAACTCCGACCAGACAAAGTCGTTGTAATGAACATTTGCAAGCAAAGAAGTGTGATCAAAAGGGTGTGCTGTGGGACACGCTGTGACACACCACAGATTCCACAATGAGCTGTATTTTATCTTTTGTGGAGGAAGGTTGCAAGGGTAGAGGGTGGGTGTGGGAGGAGAGGCAGATGAGAGGGACTGGGGTGCATGATGTGAAATCCACCCTAAAAAGTTACAAAAAGAACCAATTAAACATTATTAAAAAACTAAACTTCCTTGCTTAGATAAATTACTTCCCCTTAATTATAATCAGGCATTTCTTATTTATTTATTTATTCATTCATTTATTTATTTTAGCAAGCCCTCACTCAGAAATATTTAAACCTGACTTGTGTTAGGAATGGTACCCGGTCTGTTAGAGACAAGGATGGCCGGCTGCAAGCGCCACAGGACTAAGTGACCACCTCAGTGGAACTGTTTGGCAAATGATCTCTGAGGTGACGGCTTTTATCCTAAGCACTGCAGGCACAGCACGGAAGATGGCACTTCCAGCGGAAATCACAAAGCTTTCGTTGTCCTTAGGCTCCAACATGCTTAACTGTCTTCTTCCTTCTGCATGCAGAGAGCTAAGGTTGCATTTGCTGCAAGAGAGCTTAGATAACATTATGAAGTGTCTCAGTTCTCGTGCCCTCGGATGAAAACAAACAACCCCCCCAACACACAACAAGAATAACCCACAAGCCTGTTTTACATTCCTCGTTTTAAACATCTTTTTTATTTGTCAATTAAAGCGAAAAAAATCACATTTTTATTATTTTATTCTTTTTTTAAAAGTGTGAGTGTGTATGTATGTGTGTGTGGTAGTACCCATGTGTGGCAAGTGCACTTGTTCATAGGTGTGTGCACAGTGCCTATGGGAGTGTGCACAGATGTGTGGCTTTGATCACCAGAGTGATATCTTTCCTCCATTACTCACTGTCTTTTCTTTGTGACAGTGTCTCCTCCTGATCCAAGCACATGGACTTAGGTCGCCTGCTGGCCAATGAACTTCAAGGATCCACCTCCCTATCCTCTTCTTCCTAGTGCTTGGGTGGTTCCAGGCAAAAGCCACCATGCCAGGCTTTTCATGTGGGTGCCTGAGATCTAAACTCAGGTCTTTTTGCTGGTCCATCAGACAACTTTATTGATTGAGCCAACTTCTCAGCCCAATAATGTTATTACAGAAATTCTATTCAGAGATATTGTTTAATCTGGTTTATTCTACTTGCAGACCTCCCCACCCCTTCCCAGACATCATTTAATACCATCTCCTCAGTCTTGGTAGCAAGCAGAGGACCAAGTGGAAAAATGGCCGAGGCAGACTAATGAACCAGATTGCGGCTTTCATCCACTGGGAAACAATTGTATGCAGATGAGAAAATATTGAACATTTCTGACAGTAATTTAATGTTATCCATTTAAAAGACATCTGATGATTTTAAAAATGGAAAATTTTGCTTCTCATCCCCATCAACAGATATTAAACTTTCCACAATTCCTTACGGCTATGTCAGTCTTGATGCTCATGATGCTTTTTTAGAATAAAACTCGTCAGAAAAAAAAAATACTCATAATAATCAGGAGGTTTGGAAGAAACAAAATTACTTTTTTATTACAAGCGAATAACATCTTAAATCACTAAAATGTTTCTCCATCCAAGCCATCAGTTCCAGCTGGCGGCTAAATCCTAACTGCACACATATTTCCTGGTGTGGTAGTTTGATGCTGGGAATCGTGGTGGAGCCATCCCTTCTATTTCTGAAGGAATTTGCCCCAAGTTCCACAGCCAGATGTGGTAGGCTGAGCCTACCTCTCATGCTAAGTTGTTCTCTGAGAGTCAGAGAAGGATGGGGAATTCCTCAAGTTATCCTCTAATAATCATTCAATATTAGGAAAGAAATCCCAGTTGGAAGGGAGTGTGCTGTGTGTGTCAGGACCTGAGCAGGTGCGATGCACCCTGCCTCCCGGTCCTAAGCCTCAGCCTAGAGTTGGAGTAGGCAGCTATAAAGTAACCTTTAATAGGCTAGTTTGCATCAGGAGGAATAGAAGGAAGAACTGGACCCTGATTGTAACAATGTAACAACTCCACGACTTTTCTCCATCCTAACTTGACACTGTGAGATGTCCTTTGTGTCAATACTCTGAAAGTTAGGAGGCACTGGCTTCTTGGGACCTAATTCTAAGCAAAAGATTTAGGAGGAGGCAAGGTTTCTTACATTGCTATTAACTGGTTACATCTGTATTTATGTTTCGATTTAGAGAAGACAAAGCAAAAATGGTCAGGGGTGTGAACGGAAAACCATCACTGACAGACGGTTTTCTGAGCTGGTTCTGAGAGCATCTGGAGGACGTAGAAGAATGAGAGAGCAGACCAATCAAAACTAGCCACAACCTGGCACCACAGAAGGAATCTTAGGATAGGAAATTATATACATAGTGACTCCCCATGACTGCCAAGTCAGCCAAATGAAGCCTGCCCTCAGTTACACAGCAGGACTTTCATGCCAGGGGAAACCGTTCATAGAATGGCTGGTTGTAACCAAGCAGAGAGCCCTTCCCAAGTGCGAGCCACCACATTCCATTGTCACACAGAGGTGGTTCTTCAGTTACCACCGTGCCTGCTGCTTGCCTTCAAGTGTGCTGAAGAAACTCATTTTCTTTTTATTGTGGCCTAGAGGGTAAAGTATTTCCATAATCTGAAAAAAAAAAAAAAAAAAAAAAAAGGAAATCTTTTGTCACAAACAATAGAGGAGCCGGATGTGGGTTTTTCTTGTGGAGTAAAGTCACACCCAGAAAGTGGATGCTGGGTAAGGCAAGAACAAAGTTTCAAAGGCAAGTGACTGACCACTGCCTTATGGTCAGGAGAAGAGAGGGTACCATCTCTTCTCTCAGACCAGGGGTACTAAAGAGTAGGAAAGAAAGCAATTTCAACTTGAAGAGATTTTTAGAGACGGGTATTTACTGAAAAGAGATTTAGATCCAACTTTGTGAGGAAATCTTCAGCAGGGCTCAGAGTTCTCCTTTGCAGGGGCTTCTAATAGAGGCTGATTCTGGCAGACATTTCAGGAGTTTGGAAGACAGGTTTACTGTGTTAGGGGATGTAGGAACATGTGCGTGTAGCTCCTCACGTCTTCCGGACTGAGATGCTCACACTGAGGAGTGATGGTTCCCAGCTCAGCTCCCTCTCTCTTTTACTCAATATAAGCTCTTAGCACACAGGATGGTGCCCCTACATTCAGGTGGGTCCTTCCCCATCTGTTAATCCTTTCTGGAATGGTCTCAGAGATAATACTAGCAGAGTTTTCCTTTATCTCCCAGGTGAGTCTTGTCCAGTCAAGTTTACAATGATAACCCAGCTCACAAATAGCATCAAGTATAACTAATCAAGTGCTGCCCCAGAGCAAAGATGGAAGAAAACTCCACTTAACACCCACTTTTCATTGGATATTTTCTTTACTTTAATTTCAAATGTTATCCCCTTTCCCGGTTTCCCCTCCAGGACACCCCTATCTCATCCCCGGTCCTCCTGCCTCTATGAGAGTGCTCTCCCCACCCACCCACTCCCTTCAGTCTCCCCTACTCTGGGAGCCTTCACAGGACCAAAGGCCTCTCCTCCCGTTGATGCCTGATAAGGCCATCCTCTTAATCTCTTATTCTGACTCTAGGTAGATACCACATACATTTCCCACCACTCTCCAAAAGTCAAGTCATTAAATATCTACTGTGCACATTTAATTAACAGTGAGGCAGCTTTTCATGGGGGAAAGAGCTCACCTTCCCCTTTGCTAGATTAAACCGTTGCAATCTTTCTATGTCTGACCCCACTCTTGATTTGCTCTGTGCATTTGTTACCTGCTCCCTTCTTGTCCTCTAAACCTTCAATTTGAAAATGATCTTCTCCGATCACTCAGATCCAGTCAACTTCTATTAAAACCCCCTTCCTCTGTGATTCGGAGAAAACAAGACCATAGTGTGAATGATATTTTCAAGTGTGTTACTCTTTTTTACATGATTAAAAAACACTGTGCTGTAGTTACGATATCATGTCTGAGTAATTTTGCCCTCTGAACATTAGGTGTCCATAACATTTGAGGACTCTTTGCCTCTAAGATGTTTAGTGTCTGAGGCTGAAGAGATGGCTTAACTGTCAGTACTCTTGCAGAAGACCCAGGTTTAATTCCTGGCACTCACATTGTAGTGTCCAACCATATGTAACTTTAGTTTTAGGGATCCATTGTCATCTGACCTCCACAGGTTCCTGCACACACACACACACACACACACACACACACACACACATACACACACACACATATACACACACACAAATACACAGGGAGGAGGGAGGGAAGGAGGACAAATTAGTTTTTAAAAGAAGTTTAACTTTTAAACAAGGAGAATGTTAACAACCAAAATTTGTTGGAGACAATGTTAACCTCAGTGATTCATTCAGTACATGCTTTTGTTGATTGCCTAATAAGGTAGCATGGTATCTGACTATAGCACTTAGAATTTGGGCTTAGGGACAGATGCTGTGTAACTAATTATGCAAATGATTTGTGTCCAGTATAGCAACAAGGAAGCAATGAATGGGAGAAAGACGTGCATGTGGTTAGCACAGATCACCAAGGGCATTTTAACTGTGTTTAAATTTGCACACTGAGTTTTAAACACCAAAGGAAATTACTGAAGACATCGATTAAGATCACAACTGATGTGTTTATAAAAAGATAAAGAATATATGTCCCAGGTTTGGGCACAAATATTAGGAAAAAGATAAAGAGAGTTGGGGAGATATGTTCTATGGAGGTGTGGTGAGGTGTGGGGGAGAGGGATGCCTCTGGCGGACCTATATTGGGCATCCCTTCCCCCTGAGGGACTAGCCACAGACGGTACAGTATAGAATAGTTTTTTCAGAGAATGGGGAGGGAAGTTAAGAGGGTTGTAGGGTCAGGGGGGAGGGGGAGGGGGGAAGGGAAAGGGGAAGGGGAAGGGAGGAGAGGAGGAGTAGAGAATTAGAGGCCAGCTATGAGCAGGTGGAGAGGGGAAAGGGAATGGGGAGAGGAGGAACAAAGGGGGTAAGAGCAAGAAAGCAAGAGAAGAGAGCAAGAGAGAGGAGGGGGCAAGCAGCCCCTTTTATGGTGCCAGGGGCAGAGCATACCTGGCTGTTGCCTGGTAACTGTGGGTTGGAGTTTAGAAGAATCCTAATAGCAACATTACTAAATTAAAAATTCATTCCAACTCCTAGATGATTAATAGATGTGGGATAAAGGGGGACACACAATGGCTGTAACGATTATAACCTGTGTATGTTATGTAGCAGGTGATGTCAATGGTGACAAAGAAAGTACAGACTTAGGAGACTTTTAGGGGTAGTACCACTGTGTGTGTGTGTGTGTGTGTGTGTGTGGTGTATATGTGTGTGTATGTGTGAATGTAGTGTGTTGGGTGATGGAGACAGGAGAGAAGATAAAGTCGAAAATGATTTAAGTTTTAGATTTAGCAGCTATGCAATGGATCCTTGGAACTAGAGTTGCAGATGGTTGGGAGCCCCTATGATTGAGTGCTGTCTGTCCATCTGATTAAATGCTTATCTGAAATGATTTCAGAAATGAATGGTTGCCAACCTCGATTTCCCCAGTCTTTCTTTTGAACCTGATATTTCACTCGCCTGTTAGGAAGGTGTTCAAGCATGCCTTCCGAGACCCCAGTGTAGCTGAGCTTGCCAAGCGTTTTCAGGAGGACACAGAGTCCTGTCAAGGACAGGGTCTGGAGGAGAGTTCTTAGTGTTGCTGATAATAAAAGAAGATGGAGGAGCAGAGAAAAGACAGCAAGCAGCTATCAGAGGGAGGCCTTTCCACTGACCAAGGGAACAGTTTTGCCGAAGGGCCTAGAAGGGCTGTGTCATAGTATTTCCAGAACTGAGGTTGTAGCAAAGCGTATGGACATCTGAATTCTCCTTCCGTGCTCAGCTGGGCTCCTCATCACTGCAAAGGAAACCTTCCTGTAGAAAGTTTAAGAACCGGGTGGAGCTTCGGAGTCCCTGGTGCGGGATCTTCTGCCACCTACCCCATGGCATCTACTCCAGGAGCCCATATTGAATGGCCCCGACCTTGCTCGCCTTACCAACTAACGCGATCGGTTAAAAACAAAACAAAACAAAACAAACAAAAACAAACAAACAAACAAACAAACAAACAAACCAACCGGAAAACACCAAGCCTTAGCTTTCTGCCGCCCTCAGCGTCACATCCCTCTGTCCTGCACATCTGGCTCAACTCCTTATAAAGAAGCGGCCCCACAGGAAGAACAATATCAACCAGACCTCCCAGAGCTCCCAGGAACTAAACCACCACCCAGAGAGTACACACGGAGGGACCCATGGCTCCAGCCGCATATGTAGCAGAGGATGGCTCTGTCTGGCATCTGTGGCTCAGTGCTCCAGTGTAGGGAATGCCAGCGCTGGGAGGCAGGAGGGAATGGGTGGGTGGGTGGGCCAGCACTCTCATAGAAGCAGGAAGCGGGGAGATGGGATAGGGGGTTTCCAGTGGGGAAACCAGGAAAGGGGCTAACATTTGAAATGTAAAGAAAGTATCCATGCAGACAGACAGACAGACAGACAGACAGACACAGAGAGAGAGAGAGAGGGAGGGAGGGAGGGAGGGAGGAGGGGGGGAGGGAGGGAGGGAGGGAGAGAGAGAGAGAGAGAGAGAGAGAGAGAGAGAGAGAGAGAGAGAGAGGAGGCACTAGATGGCAGCAGAGGTTTTTCTTCGTGCCTTGGAGAAAGCGCGCCTGCACCATTTAGGGAAGTGTCTGAGGTTTAGCTTCTGTGGTACCCTAGTTGAAGGCAGAGGTACTGTGAAGTGGACCAGCTACAGCAGCCTCCCCATCAGCTCACCTGGGCACCTGGGCACCGTGGCGCTCATTCAGCGCGTTTCCTGAGTGCACTTGTTTGAGAAAGTAAGAACACATTTTCTTTATAAGCCATGAAACTAATTTTCTCAAAACTCTAGATTTTTCTTTACTGAATTTCCTTATTTCACAGGGGGTTAGTCCTTCAGAAACAGAAGCCTGCCCTTGATACTATTGCAATCCCCCAGGAAGGCAGCAAATCTTTTAAAAATAGACCATGAAAAGGAAAATAACGGCAATCGAAACTACACACCTATAAATAAATATTTACAGACAGTTCTAAAATACCGGCAGCACTGGCCTCTATTCCAAATAAGCCATGAAACAGAACATTAAAGGTGAAGCATCCTGTGGTTTCTGTGTTTTTTTTAGAGGTAAACCATCACTCCTGTTTGCTGTCACTCCCTAATCTTCCTCGTTGTCTCGAACTGTCTCATCTCCTGAATATTCACTATATTAAAAAAAATTCAGTCTGTACTCAAACTTGGGTTCTTTCCAAGTATTATTTCATGCCTGAACCTCAATGCCTATGAGGTATTGTATGTGTTTGTCAGATGGGTGGTATTTCTTACTGGGTGTCGAAGTTCTTACTAAATGTTATTTGCATAATGAATTATAGTTGACAGATTTTTCCATATCTACTATCCCCGTCATTCTTTATCACACTATGTTATATAATAATAATAATAATAATAATAATAATAATAATAGCCGTTTTACTGATAAAAAATAGAGGATCAGAAAGGCTAACTAACTTACCCAAAGCTCACACACATTTTAAATGAGAGCCTAGGCTAGAGTCTTCTACTTTCCAGCTTTGGAACATTTTAAGATTTCTCATGGCCTTCAGAGGCAGTTGGTTCAATATTGTGTTTGTTTATCTACAAAAGCATAGAGGTGTAGAAGGAAGAAAGGTTTTACAAGGTTAGTAGTGGTCACAGTGTGGGAAGTGGTTTGGAGTCAGTAGGAACAGTGTCTGGCCCTTGGCTATGTGGCATTGTCAAGTGGTTCAGGACCAAGAAATGGGCTCAAGTGGTGGTGATTTTCAGAGGGACTTAGCTAGACTGAGCCAGACTGAGCCAGACTGGGCCAGACTGAGCCAGACTGAGCCAGACTGAGCAGGCCTCAGTGGCTGACTGGGAATAGACCTAAGGGAAGAAGATTGTTAAGGATGACTTTTCTGAGGAAGAACAGGCTGCTAAGAAATAAAGATGCTTGTAGAAATCGTAGTTTCAGTGGAGGAAACACCTGGCTGCTTTTCCTGAAGTATTTTTAGTCCTGGTTTTTCCAATCTGGGCTATGGTCTCCAGTAAATCTCCCTGTTTCCCGAGCTTTGGAGCTGAGCTTTCCCTGTTTGCCCCTGGTAGCAACTGTAGGCGCCTGGCACGCGCTCCGTCACGTTCTGCCTGCACCGTGGCATTTGCCTGTGGCTTTGGCTCTTGGCTTAGACTCTAGTAATTTTTACTGAAGAAGTAATGAACTTGTTGGTTCGGACATCCAGTTCAGCATGGGAAATAGTTTTCCCATTAAGGAAAAGATACTTCCATACCAATTCCATAATTCCAAACAGTATGTCTAAAGCAAAGATGGAGGAGGCAGAGGTTAGGAGGTATTTAGCCTCTAACTCAAGGTGAGTTCTCGTTTGAAATACATTGCTTTATAGACCAAGGAAAAGGCTACACAAGAGCAGAATTACAAAGGATAATATAGTAGAAATCACAGAGAGCACCAGATACCTTGAGGGAACGGGAAGAGAGCAAGATGAAATAGGAAAAATGGTCATTTCCAGAAACAATAAATCACTGGCTTTGTTGAAATCATAAAAAATTGTTACTGATTAATCATTCTACTATTTATTCTACAAAACATATTGATTACTGGGGATAGAGAGATGAGGAGGGTACTGATTGATCACAGCCTCTTCAGGGGAGACAGAAACATGGGGCAGAAGGTGAAATGATGTGTCCTGTGTGTAGCAGAGGTGTGTAGACACTGCCATGGGAAGACTGAAAAGAGAAATTAATTCTGTCTGTAATGACTAGGAACTCCCCCGATAATCAATTCCCCTGATAATCAAACAGGAGGACACACAGGCGAGCAAGCACACGATCAAGCTATTAAAGAATCATAACACCTGCCTGAGGAAAAAAAATATCACTGGGGGGGGGGGTGTGGTGGTGGACTCAGAAAGGAGGAATGGGTCTGGCTTGGAATCTTTAATAAAACATTACAATGTGGGTTAGCAGGAGATTTTGGGGGCACATTTTCAAAACACATGGTTTAGACACATTCAGGGGGAAATATAATCATGATGTCAGGCAGGAAAGTGTGTCCGATAAATATCAAGTAGAAAGAAACAAATTCAGCAGGGGGTGATTCCTAATATAAAATAAACATCTAGCTAGAAGACGTGAACAGCTGGAAACTGGGGCATGATGCCCTCTGCCCCTGTGATTATGCGCATGCTCACACTGTGATTATGCGCATGCTCACCAGAGATGAACTAGAACCTGCTTGAGCAGAGCAAGGTAAGAGTAAGTGATAGAAACTGTGACTTATGTCAAGACTTTGGGTGCAACGGATCGAAATGTAAAAGATGCCCATTTTAAAGATTGGCTTAGAACTTTGGGTTGTTGTTCTCAATGAAAATCTTAGTGAATTCAAACACACATAAGAATATTGAGACCACACAAAGGCAATTATGAAAAACAAGGACAAATGGGAGGGACTTCTTGTCCATGAACATAGATTAAAATAGTTGAAAGAGACTGCTCTCATAACTAGACCCAAAGGTCACTAGGACACCGGAAAGGGCCCGAGAAATTGTTTTTTTTTTTCACCACCAGAGAACAAGCCACAGAGAATGAACAGCAGAAACAATTTATTCTGGAAGGGGGCACTGATGGAGTCTGGGCGAGCCACAAAGATCGCAGTCACACCTCCGGGCTGAGCTGCATCGAAGCACTTGACGTTATCGTATTAGTCAGGGGTCACGATCACAACACAGACTGATTCTTCAGAGGAGGGTTTTAACGTAAAGATATTACACAGAGGCTGTCTGAAGGTCCAGGCTGGGGATACAGTCTGCGGGAATAATTGCTAACAGCAGACTGTGAACTGGTCCAGTGAACAGTAGACTGATAATCACAGTTGACACTCTTACTTGGGGACTCAAGTTTGCTGCCACTCAGCCCTGAAATGCTATGTTTCTCCATCAGCCTCAAGATGACTGCCACCAGAGACTTCCCCCCGGCTGGCTCTTCGAGACTGAAGTCTCTGGTGGGCAAGGAAATGTGGTTGTTCCTCAGGCCTATGCTAATGCAGGTGGACAGTTCTTGCTTTCTCCTTTGCATAGAAAGGACCAGAGACTGGGCTCAGTCTGGGTATTTGAGATATTGAGGATGGTCGCTAGGATCAGAAGACAGTGTTAGAAGCTCTCCTTCACTCAGAGTAGAAAAACCAAAGATTTAAAAAAGTTAAAAACAAAACAAAACAAAACAAAACAAAACAAAAAACTCAGCAAGTCTCTGAAATCAGGAAGTGATCAAGCGAGGGCATGAAGTCTTTCCAACTCTGAAAGCCCTGTGCCAGTGGCCAAGGACACATCTTAGGATGGCATGCAAAGATGGAAATCTTGGGCCAATCCTCAAAACACAGTCTTCAAGTTCAGTGCAGCTGAAACAGGGCTCCCCGAGGAGCGGTGGACAGGATCATAGTGTTACGGTTTGTTGTGTCCACCTCAATCACAGATTGCACCACAGCCCCCAGTGGGATGATATTTGGAAATGGAACCTTTGAGAGAGAATTAGTTCACAGTGTTGGAGTCCCATGATAGCATTAATGCACTTGTAAAGAGAGGCACAAGAGACCAGGTAGATTGTTTCCTCCATACATCTTAGGATCCAACCAGAATATGGCCATCAGCAAACCAGAAAGAGACACTGGACCCAAGAGCCCCTTGATCTGGGGCTTTCCAGACCCTCAAAGCCACCCAGTTTAATGTGGTTTGTCACAGCAGCTTGAGGTGATTAACACATGGGGTATGGCTTGGAATCCAGAGCAGAAGAGAAGGAATGAATGGCGAAGGCCATTAGACTAATTGACCCACTTTGTCTCATGTCAGGAAGAACCCAGCACCAATAATGTCTTCAGTGTCTTTTCTGAAAACCCTTCATCCCTCATCTTCCCTCCTCTCCTCTGCCTTGCTCACCTATCCCCTTTCCCACCTCATGCCCATAAACATATCTGCTGTAACTAAATGTCCATTTGGGGGGGGGGCAATAGGAATAGAAAATGGCCAGGAATTATTTGATATGTGAGGGGAGGGATCTGGTACTGCCTGGTCAGCAAAACGGAAGACAGGGGAAAATGTGTTTGCAAGCAACTGGAAGGCCACTGTGTGAGACAGAAGTCAGGTTGCCCCTGTATCGTTCCCGTTCTCCAGAGGTGAGAAAGAAGGCTACTGGAGTGGAGGGAGGTTTGCACTCAGTTTTTAAAAGGTATCTGCCACAGGCTGAGGATCATGTATAAAGGCAATGGCCAAAGCAGGGGAACACTGACATGGGGACATTGCCCCTCTGAGTTCCATAGGAGGGAGTTCTCTGTGGAATCCAGGGGCTCAGGGAGGTATGACTGAGAGTAAGATGGTGATGGACAAGGGGGGGGGAGGCAGAGGAGAGAGTGAGTCTTTTGACCTCTAAATTATCTTAAATTAGAGGACACAGAGATTATTTAAATAAGCAACATGTAATTATGGAAAAAAAACATATCCGGCAACGTTTGAGGCCATAAGAACTTCTGACAGGTGGGAGGAGGGCAGGAGGGGAAGTGACCTCCTTCAGAGAGATGCTCTGTGACATTGGCATCAGCTCTCTTCAGGCTAAAACTCAACAGTCCATCCCATGGAGAGCGATGGCTTTACTGAAAGAGAAAAATAAAGATCAATGAAGAACACACTAGGAAGACTGGGAAAGAGAAAAGGCAGAATTTCTTTCCCAGGAGGAGCAAGTAACTATAAGGCAATGATCCCAGTAAATCTATTAAGTCTGTTTTTATAATTATTGGACATCTGCGACGTGGCAGAAATTATACACCAAGTTTTACAAAAGCTGTTTTAGTTCATTTAAAAAAAAACTCCAGGATGTGGCATGCATATATTTTCTCATTCCCTAGATAGATGTGAAATAGTTGTTAGCAAGCCGCGCCGGAGTCATTAAACAGGCCATTTATACACACTACACAAAGATCTTCAGCATCTGAGGTTCATATACAAGAGTTCAAAATCTGAAGTTCACATGACAAGGAGCTATTTTATTTCTCATGCTATAGTAATTAGACCCACAGATCCACCGTTCTCTCTTGTCTGCCATCTCTCTTGGACAGAGCTGGGCCGGGCCAGATGGATCCAGTTTGGAGTGATGGGGGTTCTCAGTGTTTATAAAGAACCGTTTTGAGCTTATGTCCTTGTCTGCTTGGTAGTCATGCAATCATGACATAGAACAGTTTCCTGCATGTCGGTTTCCATGTATTCCTGCCATCCAGGGATGGGATTACATGGTCACTTAGAAGCCTGTCCATTTAGGAGCACATTATAATACTCAATAGGGTGCAACTATGGAATAAGCGCTTTCCCCCTTCTACTTCTTGCCCCTGAGGGATATGATTGTGGTGCAGTTAACCACATGGGCACTGTCTGGCTCCACTAAGTTCTTCTCAGAGATGCTCACCTCAGTCTGCAGGTCAGTTCTCCAAAAGATCTATTCGAGCACAAGTCTAGAAGGCACACAGAGTCCCACTTTGCTGGCTAGTCCTTTCCTTTTGAATGTACATGTATGTGTGCATGCATGTGGGTGTGCATTCCTGTATATGAACATGTGTGTGGAGACCAGAGGTCAGTGGTCAAAGTGCATGCCATAGCAAATACATGGACATTTTTAAAATAAAGTATGGAGTCACTTCTCTTTTTTCTAGAAGGTGGATTGTAGGAATTGGGCTCAGGTCCAGAAGTTTGGTGGCAAGTGCCTTTAAACACTGAGCCAGCTCACTAACTCCATCTTCCTCCCTCCCTCCCTCCCTCCCTCCCTCCCTCTCTCCCTCCCTCCCTCCCTCTCTCCCTCTCCCTCTCACCCTAACCCTCTCTTTCAGACAGGATCTCACCTGAACCTGGATCTTACCAATTGGCTAGACTGACTGAGCAGTAATGTCTAGGGATCTATCTGTCTCTGCCTCCCCAACAGGGGGATTACAGGTATGCTGCCACACTCTGCTTTTACAGACATGCTGGGGTTTGAACTTGGGTTCCCAGGTTTCCATGACAAGCACTTTACCAATGAAGACACCCCTCTGTTTCCCCATTTTCTTTATAACTGTGTTGCCTTCTGTTTAGGCTAATATTGGCAAGCTAGGGGAAGAATAAAGAGTAAGAGTCAGTTTATAGCAAATGCTACTGAAGTTTCAATAGACAGCCCCTAAAAATGGAGACTGTAATAAATGTTTTATGCTCTGCCATAGGACTATAAGATATGCTTTTCTGGAACAGCTTATAAGTGATAACATTTTCTCAGAATGTTGTTTCCATAGGTACATTAGTCTGAAAACGACATTAATGAGCTTGTGTAATTCTTTTTTTTCTTTTTCCTTTTTTTATTAGATATATTATATTTACATTTCAAATGTTATTCCCTTTCTTGGTTTCCCCTCCATAAACCCCCTATCCCATCCTTCCTCCCTGTGCTTCTTTGAGGGTGCCCCTTCCACCATCCCACCTCCCCGCCCTGGCATTCTCCTTGGCAGGACAAAGGGCTTATCCTCCCACTGATGCCCAACAAGATCATCCTCTGTCACATATGTAGCTGGATGGGTCCATCCATGTGTACTCTTTGGATAGTGGTTTAGTCCCTGGAGCTCTGGTTGATATTGTAGCTCTTATGGGGATGCAAACCCCTTCAGCTCCTCAATCCTTTCTCCAACTCCTCCATTGGGGACCCTGTTCTTAGTTCAGTGGTTGGCTGTGAGCATCCCCTCTGTATTTGTCAGGTTCTGGCAGAGCCTCTCAGGAGACAGCTATATCAGGCTTTGTCAGCATGCACTTCTTGGCCTCAGCAATATTGCCTGGGTTTGGTGGCTGTATATGGGCTGGATATTCAGGTGGGGCAGATTCAATGCAATCCTCATCAAAATTTCAACTCAGTTCTTCATAGAGTTAGAAAGAGCAGTTTGTAAATTCATTTGGAATAACAAAAAATCCATGATAGCAAAAACTAGTCTCGATAATAAAAGAACTTCTGGGGGGAATCACCATCCTTGACCTCAGCTGTATTACAGAGCAATAGTGATAAAAACTGTATGGTATTGGTACAGAGACAGGAAGATAGATCAATAAAATAGAATTGAAGACCCAGAAATGAACCCACACACCTATGGTCACTTAATCTATGACAAAGGAGCTAAAACTATACAGTGGAAAAAAGATAGCATTTTCAACAAATGGTGCTGGTCTAACTGGCAATCAGCATGTAGAAGAATGCAAATCAATCCATTCTTATTGCCCTGTATAAAGCTCAAGTCCAAGCAGATCAAGACCCTCCACATAAAACCAGATACACACAAACTAATAGAAGAGAAAGTGGAGAAGAGCTT
This sequence comes from Micromys minutus, assembly GCF_963924665.1. Lineage (NCBI taxonomy): Eukaryota > Metazoa > Chordata > Mammalia > Rodentia > Muridae > Micromys > Micromys minutus. The sequence continues at coordinate 43,537,244 of NC_137985.1, forward strand.
TGAACACATGGACACTGGAGAAAATTTTCTGAACAGAACACCAAATGGCTTATGCTTTAAGATCAAGAATTGGCAAATGGGACCTCATAAAATTGCAAAGCTTATGTAGGGCAAAGGACGCTGTTATTAGGACAAAATAGCAACCAAGAGAATGGGAAAAGATCTTTACCAATCCTACATATGATAGAGGGCTAATAGCTAATATATACAAAGAACCCAAGCAGTTGGACTCCAGAGAATCAAATAACCCTATTAAAATGGGGGACAGAGCTAAACAAAGAATTTTAACTGAGAAATAGCGAATGGCTGAGAAGCACCTAAAGAAATGTTCAACATCCTCAGTCATCAGGAAAATGCAAATCAAAACATTCCCAAGATTCACCTCACACTAGTCAGAATGACTAAGGTCAAAAACTTAGGTGACAGCAGATGCTGTCAACATAGAGAAAGAGCAACACTCCTCCACTGTTGGTGAGGTTGTAAGATGGTACAACCATTCTGGAAATCAGTATGGCCTTCCTCAAAAAATTGGATATAGTAGTACCTGAGGACCCAGGCATACTACTCCCAGATATATACCCAAAATATGCTCCAATATATAACAAGGACACATGCTCCACCATGTGTCACAGCAGCCTTATTTATAATAGTCAGAAGCTGGAAAGAACCCATATGTCCCACAACAGAGGAATGGATACAGAAAATGTGGTACATTTATACAATACTCAGCTATTAAAAACAATGACTTCATGAAATTCTTAGGCAAATGGATGGAACTAGAAGCTATCATCCTGAGTGAGGTAACCCAGTCACAAAAGAACACTCATGGTATGTACTCACTGATAAGTGGATATTAGCCCAAAATCTCGGGTTACCCAAGATACAATTCACAGACAATATGAAGCTCAAGAAGAAGGAAGACCAAAGTGCAGATGCTTCAGTCCTTCTTAGAAGGGGAAACAAAATACTCACAGGAGGAAATACAGAGACAAAGTTTGAAGCAGAGACTGAAGCAAAGGCCATCCTGAGACTGCCCCACCTGGAGTGTATGCAATTCTTAATGAATTGTTAAAGTCTCGGCCTGTTGGAAGATTTATAATTCTCTTTTTGTCCCAAGAGGAGCACTGGCCGCTACTGAACCCTGCTAATTTTCATATACATCCTATCATACTCTGCACAGTCCTTTAGTAAACCACTCACTCCAAGGCTACCTAGATTCGATGAAGCAGCCAGAGCTGTGCATAGAAACTGATGTCTTTACGCAGGGGCCTGACCACAGACACCAGACATCAAACGCCACCACACTTCTTGCTTTGTGTCTTGCCTTTCCCTCTGCCTATTTCCAAGTGGAAACAAAGAAGTAGCTTTTACTGAGCGACATGGGATCAATGCTACAACACAGATCTAAGAAACGATAGAACTGAAAGAGACATATTACCTTATCGGACTCTCCAAACTACAGACTAGCAAAACCCACAGAAAGAAATGTCTATGAAATACGGTCACCTCTGTCTTGTTCTATTATCACCAAGAAAGGAAGCTGTGTCTGAGTTGGAATCTGAGTTGACCTTAGAAATCTGTCCAAGTGGAGATGGCAGCAGGAGTGTCATTTTGGTGCTTCTAATGTCTGATCATAAGAATGTTGTTACTTCCATTTGGGCCTCTTGGTGAGCTCATTGAGGGGACACTTTCTGGGGACACAGATACAAAGTGCAGGCCATATGGAGAAGCCTAGCTGTTGCTGTACAGTGACACCAGGGCTGAGCTTCTAGCTGACAGCCACATAACAGAGCCCTCTTGGATCTCCAGCACAGGTGGAGATTCCTAACTCTGCAGCCCCAGCCCATCTCTAACTACATCTTTATGAAACCTACCAGGCAACATTACCTGCTGGAGCCCAAAGCATTTGATTTTAAGTGTCCTCAGTTGCTTTTCATGCAGTAGCATATATAAACATAGGTTTTTAATGTAATATAATATAGAAACAATGGGGATGGAGATACAACTTGTGTACTACACAAGTGTGAGAACCTGAGTGTGTATCACTAGCACCCACTTAAAAACCAGACATCATCATGCATGTCTGTAACCCCAGCATTGGTGGTGGAGACAGCTGAATTCTGGGAGCTTGCTGGCTTGCTAACCTAGCTGACATGGAAGTGGTAATCTTCAGGTTCAGCGAGAACTTGGCATTAAAAAATAAGAAAGAAAACCACAGCCATCCAACATCCTCCTCTGGTCTCCTCATGGCACATGCATGAGAATACACAATCTGTACTGCATGTGTATACAACACACACACACACACACACACACACAAGAAGGATATGAAGGCTGAGTGTATTTTGCCAAACTCTGCCTACTTTATGAGTATGTCTTAAGGATTTTATTTTTAAATTGTGTGTGTGTGTGTGTGTGTGTGTGTGTGTGTGTGTGTGTGCCAATGAAGGCCAAAAGTGAGCGTTGGCATTGGATTCCTAGGAGCATCTCAATAAGAATTAACAAAAAGAACAAACAAAATGCAAAATCAGTATATACATATATATATATACATATATACATATATACACACACATATATATACTGAATAAAATATGCAAGATGAATAGGATAAAATTCTTTTCTTAAAAACATCATCAAAAGAAAACTTCATAATAGATATGTAACTAAAACCCAAAGGATTATTGGTGACTGTTCCTAAAATCCTTATGCTAATGAACAGGAGAATCTACTTGAAGAAGTGGAAGGTTTCTGAACACGCATACCCACCAACACCAAACCAATAATTAAACCCTAAAATAGAGCACCAACAGGTAAAGATATTGAAGTGGCAATAAAAGAAATCTTGCAACAAGCAAGCAAGCCGAGCACGTCCCAGTAGTTGGTGGGTCAACTACTGAGTTTTGTCAGGCCAATAGAGAAGAACTAATGCCAATGCTTCTCAAGCCCTTTTCATGAAATCAAAATGGAAGGGATGTTCCCAAGCTCATCTAACGAAGACGGAGTTGCCCTGATACCAAAACTTGTCCTTGAAGCACATAGATGCAAAATTCTTAAAATAATTTCATGCCAAATTCAACAGTACATGAAAAACTCACATGGAATCTTCATGCTGTTTTTATCCTGGAGCTGCAAACACTCTTCAACAGATACAAGCCAACAAATGCAACATAGCATGTAAATCAAACTAAAGATAAAGTCATCTTTTTAAGAGCTAAGGGAAAGGGCTTGGGTAAAATTAAAGATTTCCTCTTCATTGATGTTCTGAAGAAATAAGGTATAGAGGGGCTGGAGAGATGGTTCAGTGGTTAAGAGCACTGACTGCTTTTCCAGAAGTCCTGAGTTCAATTCCCAGCAACCACATGGTGACTTGCAACCATCTGTAATGGGATCTGATGCTCTCTTCTGGTATGTCTGAAGACCAGCTACGTGTGACAAACCTCCAGCCAACATCAAATTGAATGGAGTTAAAACATGTCTCCCATAATCAGGAGCAAAGTCTCCACATTTGCAATACCCCTCAATGCTTACTAGACTTGCAGGCATTGCAATCAGGCAAGGGATAGGAAGAGTGATGCAGATTGGAAAGGAAGAGATCAAATTACTCCTGTTTGCTAAGGATATGAATCAAAAGAGAAAAGCCCTAAATACCACCAAAGACTTTTAGAACTATTGAACAAATTCAGTAAAGTAGCAAAACATGCACTTTCACCAATGTGAAAAAATCAATAGAATTCCTGGACACAAGTAATGAACTTACTGACAAAAAAAAAGAAGAAAGAAAGATAAAGAAAGAAAGAAGTAAGGAAAGAAAGAAAGAAGGAAAGAAAAAAGGAAAGGGAGAAAGGAAGAAAGAAACCAGGAGAATAATTCCATTCACTATTGCTAAGAAAGAAATATTCAGAAAAAAATTCAACTAAGGATGTAAGAGACCTTTGCAATACAATTACAAGACAATGAAGAAAGGAGCGGAAAGATACCGAAAAGTGTGAAGACCTTCCATGGTCATGGGTCAGCAGAGCCGATGTTGCTAAAATGCCTATAGTATTAATAGATGGACAAATTTAGAAACGACTGAATGGAGTTTCCATAAAATATCAATAAAACTCTTTACAAAAAGAAAATTCAGATAGAACCACTAAGGACCCCTGAATACCAAATACAACCCTAAGTAAAAACAAAACAAAATCAAAGCAAACACAGGAGGCATCATGATTCCAGATTTAAAAACAAATGATAGTACCTCAGTAACAAAACCTCCATGGTATCAGCTTAAAAAAATCCACTTGTAGAGCAAACACAATAAAGGATCCAGAAAAAAGCCATCTTATAGTCTGCCAATTGTTAACAAAACTGCCCCAAATGGAACAAGTTCACTGTTGTTTCTTACCACATTAAAACAATAACAACAACAACAACAACAACAACGACAACAACAACAAAATGACAACAACCAAAACGAAAATCTCCAAATAGAGTTAAGGCCTGAGATTTTGAAGCTCTCTGCCACAGTGGAGTTTTATTCCACCATAAAGAATAAGACTATGCCATTCTTGTGGGAAAATATATAGAATGTAATTGCATTGTGTTAAGTGAAATAAGCCAAAAAGAAAATGTTTTCTACGTGACAACTTGAAAGAAATGAGGCAAAAATATAAGGACTATTGAGGGCTAGAAAGGGGTTTGACAAGGTTGAGGGGTTAAAAAATGGTGGATTTGATCAGTGTATATCCCATATATGTACAGAGATGTAGGGAAATCACAGCAGTGTGTGCGTGACAGTCATTGTACAGATGAAAGAAAAATAATCAAGTTGACTTATTTTTGAATGTATAAATGAAATGTTATGGATGTACTGTGTACAGTGCGCTTTGAAGTTCATGTATACTGTAGAATCAGTAAGTCTAGTGAACTGGCATGTATGGTACATCAGTGTAGCTAATCAACCTGCACAGCCTAGCAGTCTTCAGTTTTGTGCTGTGATCACATCACTTGTTCTGTTGGTGTTTTCCATGGCTACATTGCTTTAGCAGCTATAGTCACAGAGCTGTATGACAGGCGTCTTGAACTTAGTTCTGCTACATAAGCAGCACTTGCTTATTGACTAAGCTCTCCCTCTACAGACTCTGGTGCCCACCACTCTATTCCCAACTGCTAGAAGATCAAGTAGTTAGATTTCACTTTTGGGTAGAGTCATGCCGTATTTGTCTTTCTGCACCTGGGTTATTTTTCTTGGGACTATATCCTCCAGTTTTAGTCGTATTATCACAAATGGGAGAGTTTTCTTCTTCTTTTTTTGAAATATGGACACACACAAATGTGTTTATGGGATTTTCTTTTTCCATTGATACTTATTTTTTTTTTTTCATGTTCTGGCTGATTTAGTAGTGCTGCAATAGACATGCACATGTACATGTAACATCCATGCAACATATTTAAAACATATAAAGAACTCTTAAAAGACACAAGCAAGAAGCCGATTTAATCAATACATTGACCCAATGATATAGATACCTCTTCAAAGAAGATACAAAGATGGCAAGAACCTAGAAAAAGAACCTCAACCTTGTATCAGGGAAACAAAATAAAGCACCAGAATACTAGCACACATTTTAGTAGATGCACAGCTATAACAAAGGTCAGCAAGAATGTACAATGTTGGGGGCCTTTCAAGATGAAATTCAAATGACACAGCTACTTAAGAGGACAGTTGGGCAGTACCTGCTTAACATGTCCACGTCATACAACCCAGAACCACTGTAGAGACTGGTGGTGGTCAGATGCTGTCAGGATGTGGTCTTTCCAACCTTGTGGTCTGAGCTGTTGGTCATGAGTTGCTTTGGCTTTGGCAGAAGTGGCTGGTCTGTAGACAAGTCTGTAGGCTTGAAAGTCAAAACAGTTACCCATGGGTCTTCTTTGAAAGTATCCCCACATACTCAGCTGCTGTTATTTACCTAAAAGCTGTAAGACAAATTTAAAAGGGGAGGATCTGAAGTAAATCATTTAGTCAAGTGGCACAGGGAGAGATGAACTTTTCACTGGGATGGATTTTTGGTGTATGTCAAATAAAACAATACAGTATTATAGTATATATGTATATACTATATAAATATTATATATTTATCTTTATAACATATAACTATATATTATTTGTATATAAAATTATATATTATATACTACATATTGTATATAATATATACTATTATATTATAATATACTCTATAATGCTATGTAATTTTCAACTCATATATTGCATAATCAATGTATTATATTATATAATAAATAATATATTATATGAAATATGCTATAACATTTACTATGTAATATACAGTATATGTATCTATATTATGCTATGTCATATAGTAATATTTATATTATATATATTAATATGTGTACAAAACATTAATAATTTTAATAAAATATATAACTATAAAAATAAATTATGAGAGAAGTTGCCATGACTGGACAGATGTAAAACCCTCCTCCAGGGAGGGCTTCAGTGAGAAAGCTGTAAACTTGGTAAAATCCTGTAGGTATCTATCTGTCAAAGAGCAGCCTTGAGTAAGAAACAAGAAATTTGAACTTCATTTGGAAGAATTACCATGACTACCACATGCCTTTTGGAGAAAACTCGTCTTTTTTTCTGTGGTCTAGACAGCCCAGAAAAACCAACACTGCCTTCCTGTAATGCTAGGCAGCTATATCTTGTTGCTTTCTAAGTTCACTGCCAGAGTGGTGCCACACAATTGCCTTTGCTCAGTTTCATCCTGCCTGGAAAGATCTTACTTTTGTACGAGCAAGGCCTCTTTCACCTATAAACTTAGGGTTGGTGGGGGCAGTGGTGAGATGGGGGGTGGGGAGTAACTCTTTCTGAAATCTTGCCAATATCTCTAGATGGACTTATATTTCCCTGTGTCTGTTGGGATGAAAATTGTTACAGAGCACAATTGTTTACTAATTATAACAGATAGCACCTTGTTTCTTTCTACTCTTATTGATGTTAGATGTCAATATTGTTGCCCTAGAACCAGATTGTGTGTGCTGTGCTGTGTGTGTGTGTGTGTGTGTGTGTGTATTTACAAACTGTGCTTCTTACTTTTTCTTCCTGATTGGTGTATTGATTATGAGAGAATTTCTATCTTTGTATCAATTGTGGTTTAAAGAGAAAAGCATATATATATATATATAATATATTTTTAGCATGAAGAATAGCAGACTTTCCTGTAACATTTTCACACACATATGCATCTTTGTATGTTGCTGTTTTTCATCCTGTTGCTCTCTTCTCCTTCTCCCTCTTGCAACACTTGTTGGTCCTTTTTCTCCACCATAAAAACTCGTCCTCCTGAGCTGGAGATACAACTCAGTAGTTAAGAGCATTGGCTGGTCTAGAGAAAAGAAGGTTCAAGTTTCAACCGCCACGTGATGCCTCATACTCTCTGTACCTCCGGTTCTGGGAGATCTGGTGACCTGACCTCTGTGGACAGCAGGCATGCAATTGCTACATAGTCACACATGCAGGCAAAACACCCATATAACATGAAATAAATCAACAGCAACATCCTCCAAACCTCCTCCTTCTACGTTCACATTACATATGGGTGTGTAATGCACATACATATATGTTCATAGCTATGTGGTTAAAATCTGGCTTTGGCATGTAAAGGAACTGGCTGGTATTTTGTCTTTCTTTCCATCCTGCTTCCTTTAGATGTGTTTTTCCCCCGTTTCAAAGTCTTCTGTCTACTTTCACATTATATAAATACACAAAAATAGGTGCCTCTAAAACAGCATTTCCTTGGGTTCTATGGGATGATGGTCTGCTGAAGCTTTAAATATAGCAAACAGATATCTGTGTTGCCAAGAACTATCTGAAGTTAGGGATACTCGGAGTCAGTATGATAATGGTGAGTGCTTGGCTGTGGGTATTGGGAACTGTAATAGTTTTACAGATTCTGTGCACTGCACTGTATTGTGAAGGCTCAGAAAGTTTGAGGTTTTGGGATATTGGGTTCCATGGAAAATAAAGAACAGAAAGTCTTACTTAGACATAGTCCAGTGAAACGTTAGAATTCAAATAGAGAAAAACAATACTCTCGGGGGCAGACAAAAGTAGCTTTCTTGGAAGAGAACAATAAACTATAATATGCTGTAAAGAAAAAAAAAAGGATGCTTAGGTATGAGAGGAAAACAATCCAGCCAGCAAACTAAAATGAGAGAGAGAGAGAGAGAGAGAGAGAGAGAGAGAGAGAGAGAAAGAGAGAGAGAGAGAAGAGGGGGGAGAGGGGGAGAGGGGCAGAGGGGGAGGGGAGGAGAGAGAGAGAGAGAGAGAGAGAGAGAGAGAGAGAGAGAGAAAGAGAGAGAGAGAGAAGAGGGGGAGAGGGGGAGAGGGGCAGAGGGGGAGGGGAGGGGAGAGAGAGAGAGAGAGAGAGAGAGAGAGAGAGAGAGAGAGAGAGAGAGGAGGGAGGGAGGGAGGGAGGGAGGGAGGGAGGAGAGAGAGAGAGAGAGAGAGAGAGAGAGAGAGAGAGAGAGAGAGAGAGAGAGAGAGAGAGAGAGAGAGAGGCCTCCAGTGTTGGAAGCCATTTGTGCTGCACCCAAAGATGGCGCCGGCTTCCCGCCGATGATTCAGCAAACAGAGCTGTTGTCCAGCCCGAGGGACACAGTGCGCATGTACCAGGAACGTCACAGCCAGCTCTCGGGGCATGCTAATGAGATACTGGAGGGCGTACCAATCAGGAAGCGGCACGAGTCTCCTGGGCATATATAAGCAGTGCACTTTCCTTCCTAGGAATCCCCTGCTCAAGAGTACTGGACAATAAAGGTTGTTTGCAGAAGAATCCTGTTGCCGAGTGTCATTCTTGCTGGCGAGACCTTAGGCGCGTGACACTCCAGGACAACCAGGGCTTCACAGTGGAAACCATGCCTAGGAAAACAAAACAAAGTTAGTTAAATTACAAAGATGCAGCATATAAAAAATTAAGCAGCAGCTATAATGGATGCCAATTGTGAAAGAGAAAATTAAGGGGTATGCTAACAAAATTTACCTGAAAAAATAATCTACACTGAAATAAATCTAAGTGTTTTAGAGTCCCATGGAAAATGACCAAGTTTACCAAAATACCAAAGACAACTCAGATATCAAGAGGGTGGTACTTCTGCTTCTCAAATGGTCAGAAATTTAAGTTAGAGTGTTTGTTTGTTGGGATAAAAATGAAATGGAGACTTTAATATGTCACCAATGGGAGTGTGACTAATGAGAATTTTAGTTTAAAAAATGAGCAATTCTAAAAATAAATATTTTTTTTCTTTGAATATATCGTTACTTTAAAATCCACACTTGGGGAGCTTTCCCATTGCTACTAAAACACTTTAGACATAGCAGCCCAAGACCTCCTGCTATCCCAGTGGATTAGCATTCCAGATAAAATTCTTTGTGGGAAATAAGTTTCTTCCCAAATTTTAGTGGTTACATCTTTTCTTTTCACCCCATGACATGTGTGCAACAATCTGAACCATGGCCTTTCTGTTCCTGTGACTTACTTTTTGTTGCTTGAAGCTTTGGAGATTCTGCCCTTATTTTATATTTTCAGGGCATTTTTCTTGTCTTTAATCTTCAAAACTATGTTTCAGTTTAGTTTAGTTTTTCATGTTACTCTTGTCATTCTTTTTTTGGGGGGGGGGGCGGGGGACTTGAATACTTTATCCTCCAACTTCAGGCTCTTGAATGATGGGGTTAAAGGCATGGTCCACAGGGCCAAACCTTAATAGTTTGATAATTTTAAGACAAAGGAAGTGGCTCAGTGGTTAAAGTGTTTGCCATAAGGAGTACTGGAGTTCGAATCTCCCAAACCCACTTCCATGCTGAGCGTATAGTTCCAGCCTCAGATGAAAGATTCTAGGAGAAAGCTGACTATCTAGATTAATAGTTAGTATACTCTGGGGAATCTCACAGAAGAGAGGAAGAAAGGATTCTAGGAGCCAGAGTGGTCAAGGACACCACAAAGACATGGCCCATAGAATCAACTAAGCAGGGCTCATGGAGGCTCACAGAGATTGAACTGACAGCCAGGGAGCCTGTATCTGACTGACCTAAACCCTCTGCATATAGTCATGGTTGTGTAGCTTGGTCTTCTTGTGGAACTCCTAAGAATGGGAGTGTCAGCTGACTCTGTTGCCTGCTTTTGGGGTCCTTTTCCTCCTACAGGACTGCCTCATCCAGCCTTGGCATCAGGGTATATGCCTAGTATCACTGTAACTTGTTATGCCATGTTTGGTTGATATCGCCAGGAGACCTGATTTTTTCTGCAGGGGAAAGAAGGGGGAATGGATTTCGGGGAGAGGGGAAGTGGGGGCTAGCTGGGAGAATGGGGGGGGGTTGCAGTAGGGATGTAATATAGAAGAGAAGAATAAAAATCAAATCAAAACAACCAACTGAATAAAACCAAATACTGAGCTTGGGTTTGAATGAGAGACCCTGCCTCAAGGAATATGGTAGAGAATGATAGAAATGGTTCTTGACAAAACACTGTGGTCTCTACACACATGTACACACACCACATGCACATAAAAAGAAGAAAAATGGATGATTTCCTCCTCCCTGAAACCCTCTTACAGGTTCTCTTCTGATTGGATCCACGTTTTTGTTTTTGTTTTGTTTTTGTTTTTTAAATATTGTTCCTCCACCTTAGTTTTCTGTCCTACTTTCTGAGTTTTTTGTGGGTTTTTTGTTTTGTTTTGTTTCTAGATAGGGTCTCTCTGTGTAGCCTTGGCTGTCTTTCAGTTCTGTAGAGCAGTCTGACCTCACAGAGATTCACTTGCTTCTGTCTCTCATGTACTGGAACAGAAGGTGTGCACCACCCCACCATGCTCTAAGGGATTTTCTTAATATTGTATTGAGGCTTATCCATCTTTCATTTTAGTTACTATATTATTTTAATGTCAGAATATTTTCTTCAAGGATTCTAATTATTTTTTCTTCTTTTGCTTTTTTCTTTAGTAGATGAATGCCCTTAAAGGCAGCTTTCAGATACTGATGGCCCTCGACTGTCACATTTGAGGCACACAGGCATGAGAACTCTCTGAGGAGAGATCTATGTCTCTCTGCATCTGTAGGATGCTATTCTCTGGACTGGTGGGCAGAATTCTTTTCTTTCTTCTCGGGGCAGTATAATTCCACCTGGTTGCATTCTGAGAGCACAGCAATATATTCAAATCCTCCCTAGTCTGTTTTCCCTCTATTCCCCAGCCATACTTGGGTTTCTATCACAGGCTTTTATTGTTTCCAGAGAACATATAACTTTCTGTTTTAGCTGAGAAAGGGATGTTTTAACTTTATCACCTGGAGTTGGGTTAACTTATTTTTTCTCTGGAGTTGTAGCCATTCATCCGATTTCTGGTTCCAGTTTCTGCTTCCTTTGGTCCTTCAGCAATGTGTACTACCCTCTATAATCCCCTGGGATCTCTTGTGTCTCTCAGCATTGTGCAACACCCTTTATAATCCCCTGGGATCTCTTGGGTCCCTTAGCAGTGTGCAACATACTTTATAATCCCCTGGGATCTCTTGGGTCCCTCAGCATTGTGCAACACCCTTTATAATCCCCTTGGTTTCAAGTCTCCTCTGTCTGCTGTCAGCCACTCTTCATTCTATGAGTCTAGTTTCTCCAGATTTTGCAAGGTTTGAGGTCTCTACTTCTTTTAAGGGTGCATGAAGGATGTGTTTCATGTGCCTAGCTATAAAAATACATGGAATGAAAAATCTCATCCTTTAACTGCTCATCTTTATTATAGCAACTAGAGCTCATTTTTAAAGAGGTCATTTTTAAAAACATATGCACATACACTACTACAAAATTGAAACAATAGCTTCATGAATACATTTTCTGGGAGCAAGCAATTAGTGCATTAATCCACACAGCTCTGAAATTTGCTTTTGTAGGAATGAATGCAAAATTGGATTAAAATATAATTCTATCCACCTGATGCATTCAAGGGTGTGAACTAAAAATATCCCTCATATAGAAAGGAAATGGAAAGATAAACCTGGGTTCTACCTACTGCACTTCTGTGACAGTCAGATACAAGTCTGCCATACTTTAAAAGCACACTATTGAAATGTGGTCATGTGGTACGTTAGATTTTCTCTGTGCTTTTATGTTTGGAGACATAACTCTTACATAGCACACTCCAGATCCTAGCAGAGTCTGCTTTCAAAAATTTGAATCACTATAATAAAATCGAAGTCATTAGTGATATCTTCAACAGAGTATAAATGCTAATGAATTTATATGTTACAGGATCTTTCCCTTTCAACAGTAAGTTGTAGAATGGGTTTTTATAGAAGGTTGAGTAATATCTTTTCGAGGCTACAGAAGATGTCATATAAGCCAGGTGCTAGGGGTCAAGTGGATATGGCTGACGCATCAAGTGCTAAAATTCATATGATTTGCAAAGGACGGTAGATGAGATGTGAGCATATAGGGAAAAAGAGAAGCTATCCTGCCAGAAATCAGACGTTCAGGTTTGTAAGCTTTTGGCTTAAAGCCTTTGTTTTTAAATCTGTGTCTAGCATTTTCCTTTTGACCCAGATAAACATCCTGCTTATACACTTATTTATGGAGCCCAAAGGGAAAACCTGCAATAGATTTCAACAAAATTTATTTCATGTATCTGGCTAGAATAATAACATGGGATGAAAATCCCGTTTTTTAACCAAGAACTGCTCACCTTTCTTACTCTAACTATATGTCATTTTTAAAGAGGTCATTTTTTAAACATAAGTACACACAGCACTACAAAATTGAATAATATTTTCATGAATCCATTTTCCTGAACCTACCAATTAGTACACTAATGCACACTCATACCTCTGAAATGTACTTCTGTAGGAATGAATGCAAAATTGGCTTAAAATATAATTCTATCCATTTTTAAGCACCCGGCTTGTATAGAATGCATCATTTAGTATTTTCATCCCCCTGTGGATATGTTGCCTTTTAAAGGCTTAACAGGAAGAATGTGAGAGCTGTAGCTGCTATTAATGTCCTGGGTTTTTATCTGTTCAGGAAAAAAAATCAAAGTTGAAGACGTTTGTGGTTTTGCTTCCTTGGATTTATCATTCTCCACACATTTTGGTGCCTGTATTATTCTGATTCTTAAATCTTTTATATCCTTTTTTTAATACAAATTAGTGTCTGTCATAGTTAATATTTTTCCACGAGTTACTTCTTTTTCTCAACATTTCATATTCTAAAGGTACCGTTCGCTCCCTAGTCTCTACTGCTGTCCCAACCGTTCTAAAACCCTTAATTTCTTCTAAGAAGCCCTCTTCACTACTACTCTGCTATACAAAGTGTTCTCTTGAGTGGAAATCAAAAAAATATTCTTTATTCTTTACTTACTTGGTCTACAGTTGAGTAATTCTCTTGCCTACAATAAGAGTGATATCATTGTCTTCTGTAGTTTTTCAGGGTAAGTCCCTGGGAGGGATTGGACATGTTCATTTTAATCAGTTCATAAGGCATCTTATGTCATCTGAACAAATACTGTTTGGACTTAGACTACCTTTGAGTTCTAGCCCAGCAAAAGGACATTTCATTCTCACAGGCCTAGCAGCAGATTGTGGGATGTGGTGTTGAGTTACCTAGCCACCAATCAGCTTCTATGTCTGGGTCACTAAAATAATTTCATATCCTGACTTCTTCATATTCTTGAATAATGGTAGCCAGCCTGTTCTTTATCCTTAGGACATACTTCTTTCAAGTATCTTAAGATGTATTTCCAGAATTCTGTTTCGATTTTTGTCTATGTGATGTGAACTTTCTAGAATCAGGCCCTTTCTTGTTTTTTACCAAGTCACTGTGCTCTTGGGAATGCAAGCTCCTTCCTTCATATTCCCTGGTGCCTGAGTCCAATCCTGACTCTTTCTCAAGGCAAATGCCAGCACTCACCCAGACATTCGGCTTCTGGGCTCCAGTAAATTTCTGCAAACTTTATTATTTTGTTGACAACATTTCCTTCTCTGGACTGAAATAAAGCGCCATATCCTTTAGCTACTGTACATAGCTCAAAAAAGGAAGGAAGAGAGGTAGGGGCGAAGGTTTATTATGTACTGTCTAAGTTTCTGGGCACTGTCACATGCTTGTTCCTGCAGCAGTTCTATGGGAGGCTATTGTTTCCACCTCAGAGAAAAAAGAAACTAAAAAAAAAAAAAAAAAAAAAAAAAAAAAATCAAAGAAAAGTTCAAATGAACAAAACAGGCTCAGTGGTTAAGAGCATTGACTGTTTTTCCAGAGGTTCTGAGTTCAATTCCTAGTAACCACTTGGTGGCTCACCACCTCCAATGGGATTCAATGTTCTTTTCTAGTGTGTCTGAAGACAGCTACAGTGTACTCATATAAATAAACCAAGAAACCACCACCACCAACAGCACTCTCAAAATTTGACAGTTTGACTCAGCTTATGAGAAACTAAATCAGACATTAAGTGAACCTTTGAATCTCTGAAGTCTCCATGGGCTATCACATTGCAGTTTGACCAGTTTGGATGATTTTGGTTTTATAGCATGTTTATTTCTACTTCTCTGTTCCAAGTTTCTTTATACTTACTCCTGAAGCAAATAAAATCAATTTAGAACATACAGTTAGGTTAGTAATTGCAAAAATCAAAAGCTAGTATCATGGATTAATTGTCAACACAACTGAAGGTTTTTTTTTTATGTTGATGATGGTAAAATGAATATATCTAAGAGGTACCAAGAAGCGAAGAAATCAGACCATCCACTCGTAAAATTAAAAGGTGGGGAGATGTTTTTAATTGCTCAGCATGAGTGTCCAGGAGACCATTTTAATTACTGTATTGGTTTCTAAGAAAATTGTTTTCTTTGGACTTCTATGGAAGGTGCGCATCAAGCATCATTAGTGGACCATTGACTGACATTTGCTTTGAGTAAAAGAGTGTAATTGTATACCTCTAGACATCAGCAGCTTTTATAAACACAAATCCTACCTTTATTTTAGCTAATATTAGCACTTGTTTATTTTTTACTTGGAAAGCCCCTGGAGAGAATCTAATTACAGGGTTTCCAAGTGGGAAACTCTGGAAAGTCATGAAGTCTATGAGGACAAGGCCCTTCCAACACTCTCTGAATTCTGCCTTGCCCTGAAGCTTTCTAGAATGGTCAAAGGATATAAGAGATTTGGAGCCTTTATTATATCATGTCAGAATTGCCAGGACTTCAGCTTTTAATGAGAAAACTAATTAATTCAGTGAGTGACAAAATAATCAGTGAAAAACAAGTTTAGGTTTTGTTGGGAAGCATTGTTTAGATGAAGACGATTACTTGGATGTTTGATGGTAGGTGTCACACATATACCTAAGATTACAATAAAGTCTAAGAACTCCTGAAGATTGGGTCTTGCATCTGCATTAACTTTTTTATTCTTGTACATCAAAGAGTGGTCCCTTAAATGTATTTTGAGTGACTAAGACTTTAAGAGTCAAAGAACAGTCTTAATCGCTGCCTTATTTGGTAATGAATATTTATATTCCTACCAGCTTGGCTTTGGGATTCTGGCTTATCTGAATCTAAACTGAGCTCTAGGTTGGGTCTGGTGTGATGCTGTGCCGTGGTTCCTTCCAGATCAGTTGGCCAATGGTTAATTATTCTTGAATAACAACTGGTTGCTTCCTCTTTCTGTAACAAACTTGAACAAAGGGCAATGGAAATTATATTGTAGAGAGCAACTCATGAAGGGATGGTCCTCAGAGACACTGGTCAGTGTTAGACTTTCTTTTCATGCACAGGTGGAGTAGAGGACAGGACAGCAGGGGTGGGGTGGAGAAGGTGAAGGACAATGGAAGGTGAATTCTTTTGCATTCTTGGCCAAAATGATTAGGGCAAGCAAAGACCTGGTCAGCAGGCATATAGCTCCTCTCCTGGATAAGGAGAAAGGTGTCTTAGAAGAACAGTTTTTGGAAGCATCATGAGAGAGGATAAGAGAAGTTTAGAGGACTCTGGGCAAGGAACAAGTGACATGATTTTATACTAAAATGCACACATGCATCAGCGGGTAATTCCATTGTCCTCCAGTGCAGCCTTTCCAATCTCACCTTCTAGTTCATAAGACAAACCATCATACATATACTGGTCACAGCAAAGATTTGGAAGAGGCAAATTCATTGTTCAGTATTTGGGCAGCAGAACAGATATTTGAAGCTCCAGACAGAGATAACAGCTCTCAAACAAGATGGGAGAGTTTTGAATCGCCAAACTCCCACATCTTCTGAACAGCAAGAACAGGAAGCTTACTTAAACAGTAGGTGTTGAAGAACTGGTGTTAAGTGAGTTTGAGTAAATAAAGATTTCCCAGGTTGGGGATTGAGCAGCAGATTTGACATAAGTCAGAGGGAGGCATAGTGAAGAGTTGGTGGCCAGTGTGCTCAGAGCTGAAAGGAGAGGACTGACGAGGGTGTTAACTGTTCAGAAGAATCACTAACACCCAAAGGTGGCGTCCCATGAAGTACTAATTGCCCATTGGGTTCCACCTCCTGGAGAATCTAGCATCTCAGTCACCAAAGGCATGCTAGTGACACCCCAGGCCCACACCCAAACCCTATCCAAAGCACAGCATGTCCTCTGTGTTTCTGGTTTTCTTCCCCCTCAGCTTTCCCACTCCCGCTGTCTTTTCCTCTCCTCCTCTTCATGTTCTGTTTAGAGATTTTGCCCACATAGAAGCAAGCCATGGACATTTTAAGAATAAGAAAAGTGATTTTACAAACTCAGAGGCTTGGTCCACCCACTGAACTTCAAACGCCTATGTCTTCCTGTTCTCATAAACACAAAAGAGGCTGAGTACTTCACAAATCCTCCAGTGGATCTGACACATCCTTTTATTCTTGACCTATGAACATGCTTCTTATCTTTTACATTGACAACAGAGATTCTCTTAGGTTTCCCATTCACTTTTATTATTAGGCCAAGACTGCCGGTGTTTCAGGTAGGAAGCCTGTGTCCAAAGGAGCCTGAGAGTAAGGACAGGTTCTACGGGAGGCCCCAGAACCCACGAAAATAGTAGTAGTCTATTCAGTAGTCTCCCTTCCCCTGATGATAATGAAAGAAAGATGAAAGAAATTCCCAAGGGACATTAATGTTTTCTCTCCCCACCCCCTTTTTATAAAAATTATTTTGCATACAGCATTCAACCTTGAATGTGCACGTGCTTGCCAGAAGAGGGCATCAGATCCCAGTATAGTTGGTCAATGAGCCACCATTTGGTCGCTGGTAATTGAACTCAGGACCTCTAAGGAGAGCAGCCAATGCTCTTAATCTCTGAGCCATCTCTCCAGCCCATATTAATGTTTTTCCAAGGCTGTGAAATACATTTTCTTCACATATATTTTTCTCCTGTAAATGGACTTCATGTAAACGAATATATAAATTTCTTTCCCCTCATGTAACTCTTCGAGAAAAAAAAAACCTATTCCAACTTGGTGATGGTCTCTTTAAGGGTGACATGCTTTAGCTAAAAATGGTAGTAGACTAAAAGAAGGGTCAGATCTCTGTATTCTCTGCCACAGTTAAGGGACTGGGGAGGGGTGGGGAAGGATGTAAGGGAGAGTGAGCCGTAGTGGGGTGGACTTGGTGGGTAGGGTAAATAGGGGGTAGGGAAGAGTTCCTTAGTGTCCTAGATGTCATGACAAATGTTACACACTTACATACTTAGTGGTTTCAACAAAAAAATTATTTTCTCATACTACGGGAGAGTTAAAAGTCAAGCTCAAAGACCCAACAGGACTGGGTTCCAGGCAAGGCCCTTCTGACTTTATAGCCAGCTACTGTCTTAGTTATGGGTTCTATGGCTTTGATGCCACGCCATGCCCATGAGCAACACAGGGAGGGAAGGGCATATTTCACTTCCACACCACAGGCCATCATCGAAAGAAGACAGGAAGGAACTCGAACCAGGCAGGAACCTAGAGGCAGGAGCTGTAGTTGCAGAGGACACTGAGAAGTGTTGCTTACCGGCTTGCTCCTCACAGCTTGCTCGGCCTGATTTCCTGTAGTATCAAAGACGGCTAGTCCTAATGCGACGCCGCTCACGTGGCAGGTGAGCTCATTCACATCATCAGTGAAGAAAACACACCACAGGCTAGCCCATGGGCCAGCCTGGTGCGAATATTCTCTCAGTTGAGGTTCTGCTTTTGACTCTGGCTTATGTCAAGTTGATAGAAAACTGGCCTGCATCTTCTTGTGCGTGCATGTGTGGACACATACTTAATTTTTTCTGCTTTCCTGCCTCTACCTTTCCCCTCTCTTCTCCTTTTTGTTGTCTTCCTGTCTTCTTATCCTCCTCTTCTTCCTCCCCCACCTTTCATCTGGCCACTAATCCAGTTTAGGACTCCCAGCCCTTACGTTCTCATTTTAGCCTTAATTACCCCCTAAAGTGTTGCTTCCCCATATGGGAACCAGGACTTGAATATTTATGTTTTAGGTAGACAGTTTAGCTTATAACAAACTGTGTCTTCACTTCTGAATCTAAAACTTTTTCTTTTTTCTTTCTCAAAATAATATGTTTGTTGACTTTTTTGCACTGATTCACCTCAGACACCCACAGTACTCACTTCCCAGTCCTTAGACATTCCCTCCCACCTGTGACTCCGCCCCCAAAAAAGCCAAGTTCAGTTTGTGTTGTCCATATGCTCACTGGAACATGGTCAAACTCCCAATGGCCACCCCCTAAACAGAACTTAGTCCTTCTCCACTGCACCTTCACTAGAAGCCATCAACTGTGGAGAGTTATACACTTCAGCATGTCCATCACATTTCTTAAGAGTCCTCTTTGATGGTTTTCCATTTAGGTTGTTATTTGTGTGTGTGTGTGTGTGTGTGTGTGTGTGTGTGTGTATGTGTGTGTGTGAGTTTGTGGGTAAGTAGGGGTTCTCACATAAGCCTTCCATGCCCCTTTCTCAACTGTGTGTCTACAATCACTGAAGTAGCTTCCTTGCGTTTTTACAGTCAGTGAAACATAGATCTTGGGCTTCCACATCCACATGGTTTCTGAGGACAGCAGTGGGACCTTAGACCCAGATGTGGCCCTCAGTGTCAGTACAGACCTAGACAACACCATGGCCTCAGATGGCAGAGCAGGCCGCACACATCAGCATGGCCGTGGTGGCAGTACAATCCACAGACAATTAACATGGCTTCAGACTACAGCACAGACCACAGATCCTTGTGGCCTTCAGAGGTAACATGGGCTATGGCAGCATCAGGACCACTGACCCACACGTGGCCTCAGTGGTATCACAAACCATAGCGATCCTTTGAGGAAGTCCAATCCAGACATTGAACTGCTTTTCATCTCGGACCATCATGTTGCCCAGAGCCAGGGTGATTCCACAGCTGGTGTCATGTTCTGGGGCCAAGTCTGCATCTGTGTAAGCTCCCAGCTGCTGCATATGACCCAGCCAACCCCACTGGGCAATGACTTGTTCCATGGCTGACTTCATCCCTCTCCCACACCTGTCATTGCTGTCATGTTTTCAGTTCTGCCTTTGTCCACAGTGCACAGACGACTCTGTTCCTCCATCTTTCTTACCTCTCCATCACACATTATAGCGGGGCCTGCTCACATGAGGCAGGAGGGTTGGGAGTACCAACCCATCTGCTGGCAGAGGCGTGAGGTGGGGGTTAATCTAAAACTGTCTTAATAGCATCCAAGGTACCTACACTGATTCTCATAGAGAGATTCAATGTCTGAAAAATTCCTTGTAAATTGTATAATTCCACATAAATGAAAGATATTGATCGTTGGGGCAATGACATTGAGGGAATATACAACAAATAGAAAATAGAATAATATACACTGACATCTGAGTTATACAGAGACATCTGTAGAAGCTAATGGCTGTCTCATCAGATGAGGACAACAGTCTGCTATTAGGAAGTGCTAAGCGAATCTGCTACTGTTTAAAATGTGTAATCCTCTAAATGGATTATGCAGCATTTGTTTCCATATAAGTCGTTAGCTTTGGTAATTATATCCTATACCACTTAGAAATTTTGATTCACACATGAATGTCCTGCCTACAAGTTGTGCTGGGGTAAATGTGGCACAGAAAGTGTGGAAATGGCCAACTGATGACTGGTCCAGCTTGAAAACTATACCACGAGAGGGGGCCCACTTTCACCACTGCCTGGAAAGCCAGGAACCAAGGGCTGTGTTGTTCTGAGACCTAGGATAGAAACAAAAATGATCAGAGAAATAAAGTCGACTAAGTGATTCCTAATGATGCTCTGGCACACTGGGAGACAGGAGCTTAGCTTAATTGTCATCAGAGAGGCTTCATCTGGAAACTCATGAAAACAGATGCAGAGACCTTCAGCCAAACATCAGGCACAACTTGAGAGGTCCTGTGGAAGAGGGGGAGGAAGGATTGTAGGAGCCATAAGGGTCAATGACATAAGAAAACTCACAGAATCAAGTGATCTTGGCTCATAGAGGCTCACAAAGGCTGAACTGACGATCAGGGAGCCTGTGTGCATCTGACCTAGGACCTCTGCATGTATTTAATGGGTGTTTAGCTTGTTCTTCTTATAGGACTTTTACTAGTGGGGATGGGGATGGTCTCTGGCTCTTTTGCCTACTTGTGGTACTGTTTTCCTCCCACTGGGTTGCCCACTCTTAATATGAGGGTTTATGCCCAGTCTCATTGCAACTTAATATCCCTGTGAGGGGTATCTTTTCTGAATATAAATAAAGAATAAGTTGATTGGGGGATAAGGGAGAAGGGAGAGGCAGGGAAAACTGCAGTAGGGATGTAATGTATAAGAGAAGAATAAAAATGAAAAGACCTTAGTTTACCCTTGTGTCTAAGAAACTATTTGTGTTATGGGAAACACAAAAATGAGCAAGATGACCCTGTGATAAAGGTCATACAAGCTTGCAGCATATTTAAGAAAGAAATGTCAACTACAACAACAAAACAAGCAACACTGACAAAACCAAAATGCAATAACAACAAACTGAAGCCCAGAAGAAACCTCCAAAGAGGGAATGGCGTTTGAGTAGTCAGTAGGATTTCAGCAACCATAGCATGGTCACAGCAGATCAAAACACAGAATACATTCCGTGCCAGGGACCCAAAGAGAATGTCAAAACACTGAGTGTAACCACAGATTATCCAAAACGTCGAGTGTGCTCACAGAGTATCTCCAATACTCAAAGCACCAAGGGTGTCCACAGAGTACTGAAAACCCCAAGTGTACCTATAGAGTATCTGAAAACACAAGTGTACTAATAGAGAATCTCAAAATGCCATGTAAAAGGATAGAAAACCCAGCAAAAGATCCCTAGCCATGGTTCTGGTTAGAGAAGAACAGAATCTAAAGTAGAAGTCATTTCCTCAAGAAGGAAAACAGGGGAAATGCTTACTGTGAGTAGGTTTCAGAGTTAGAATGTCAGGAAAGTGCAAGGTAGGGATGGAGAGACTATGACAGGTACAGCCTTCTGTGCAGAACAGCGTTCATAGAGAGCTCTGTACTTGCTTTCTTCACTCTAAAAGGATGAGCGGTATCCAACATCTACTGATATGATCCACCCTGTCACTATGGTCATGATGGAGAATCTCTTGATGTTTGGAATGCAAGGTGACACTGGTTTTGATTTTTCTCTTAAGGAGGTAGATAAATGCACAAGGGAACACCGAGATAGTAGATGGGCCAGGGAGATGAGAAGGAAGGATAATTTACTAAAGTACTATTTTTTTCAGCACTCCCAACAATTTAAACAATAGAACATCAATAAAAATAGAAAAGGTAGAAAAGAAAAAGGAAATGCAAATGTCAGCTCAACGCAAATCTTCTTTACCCAGCGATCTAACCATTGCTTGGTATTCACCTCAAGATGGTGAGCCAAAAGATGGAGCTTATGAGAGAATATGTTAGGAAAGGAAGAGGAGGAGGAAGAATTGTAGGTTTGCTGTATATTATAGAAGAAGAGGAGGAGGAGGCAGAAGAGGAGGATGGGGGAAGCAATAAGGAAGAGGAGAGGTTAGATGGAATAGCAGGATAGAGAAGAGATAATGTTGTTCCAGTTAACTAAGGCTGAAGTCTACCATTGAAAATGGACTACCCCCTCTACCAGCAGGGCTTCTTTTCTGTCTACCTGGTCTGGAAAGCTCAAAACCCTCACAGCCTCTACCTGTAGAATATTATATAGCCTTGGTTAGACTACAGATGCAGTGCCCTTCCCCCCTCCCCCAAATAAGAATCTGTTCAGCAAGAAGCTGGAATTCCTGGAATGCCTCTCTATGCACAGGTGGCATTATCTGGTGCCCTAACCTGTAGCCTGTGATAGGTACCTACTCTAGATATCTCTACCTCCTTCCTAAAAAAACTATATAGCCCTGATTCACCATTGATTAAAGTTGAGCTGCCTCTCTGAAGCTGATCCCAGAAGTCATTTCCATTGTACTTACCAGCTATCTGAAGGCCACGGGAAAACCCCGTTTGTTGACTCTGCTCCCTTCATCCTTCTAGACTAGTGGCCAATGACCTCAGGAAAAAGGGAGAACCACAAGATAAAGATAAGGGGGAAAGGTCATGGAAGCAAATGTTAAGAAAGAAGTGTTCACCAGTACACAGTACTGAAGATCAATGCACATGTGAGTCCAGCACAAGTCATGAGATTTGGGAATTAATTATACATCTCTGGGAAAGCAATATATATATATATATATATATATATATATATATATATATATATATAAATATAATATATTATATATATATTATATACTATATATATATATAATATATATATATATAATATATATATATATTAGAAGTTGAGATGGAAGCTGCACATTGCAGAAGACTTTCCAATAAACTGTGCTGGGAAGACTGGGAATCTGCATGGGGAATGAAGCCAGACTTAAGTCAAATCCAAGATGACTGACCATGAACATCAGACATCAGATGAGGGTGCCTGGGAGCATTAGAATGTTCTTAGAGCAGAACTCACAGGGAAAGGGACACATGTAAACTGGAACACACAGGGATTTCACCGGACTACAAGCACTGAAAGAGTCAAGAGGCAGTACGCACAATGGGAGAAAATATGTGTAAATATTATACAGCTGGTAAGGAGTTAATACCCAAAAGATAGAGGGAACTCTAAAGAAACTCAATAGCAAAGGGAGGGGAGAATGAGGAGGAGAGCAAGGAAGAGGATGTTTGCATATTGTTGGTGGGAAGGTAGATTAATGCAACCATTATAGAAAACAGTATGAGGCTTCTCAGGAAAAAAAAAATGGCTGCCATGTGACTCATCAGCCCCACTACTGCCTCATGGTGACCTGGTGTCCCTAGCATGGCTGTTGGGGATCTGCAGATGAGCAACACAGAGGTAATATGTGTGCACATTAATGTCAGCACACAGCAGGCTGAGAACTGCTCTTCTGGTGGAGACTTGTAAACCAGGCCCTTAAACTACTTTCCTCGGGACCCTGAATTTCTGAGCACTGGAGAGTTGGAATTAACGATTTAAATACACTCTCCTCTCATCTGCTATCAAGAAGAATCAGTCTAAAATATTTAAAGTAAGACTCAGTAAATGGTACTAAGAATCCCGATCCACAGCCAGTGTGGCATAGAAATTGGGCTCTTGATTTGAGGCACAAAATCTTGATTGTTGGAAACCTAAATAAATGTGCATGGTTATCTACACACAATGGCAACCATGGAGACGTTTTAAAATTCTTTCTCTGTTTTGATCAGGGCTCCACACACCTGCGGTGTCTCTCCAGACTGTGCACCTGAATACTTCCTGCCGTTTGAAAGCCTCTATTTTTTTTTTCCTCCAAGCTTTGCTCTTATAATCTCTATGATTTGCTGTCCTAATTTTTCCCCTAAAGAGAGAAAAATATCAGAAGAACCCCTTGATGACAAAGAAGTTAAGACCTAGTTTTTGAGGAAAAAGCTTATTCCGCAGACATACTTGATTGCTGTCAAAGGTCACTTATCTTGGCACTGAATATTTAAACCATAAAAAAAGTTAATTAAAAACAAAACAAGTTTCTTGCCTTCACCCAAAGTGTATACACATCATCTACTAAATCTTAAAAAGAGCCATGGGCCCTGTAATACATTGTTTTAGAATGGACAAAATAATTAACTTTATTTCCATTTGAGACTTTCATATTAAAAAGAAGCCCCCTTGTTTTGTTTGAAAAGTGCAGCCAATTTTAACCTTTTAAATTTTAGGTTTTTAATTCTCTGAAAGTATTACGCATTTACACGATGTGTTCTGATCATATTGGACCATCACTGTCTCCCTCCAACACGCCCTAGAGTTCTTTACCTATCTCTCTGGCACCTTCCTGTGCCCCATTGTTATTGTTATTACTGACCCTGTGCATCTAGTGTGCTGCCCTAGGCACATTGTTAGTAACCCTGTGCATCTAGTGTGCTGTCCTAGGCACATTGTTAGTAACCCTGTGCATCTTGTGTGCTGCCCTAGGCACATTGTTAGTAACCCTGTGCATCTAGTGTGCTGTCCTAGGCACATTGTTAGTAACCCTGTGCATCTAGTGTGCTGCCCTAGGCACATTGTTAGTAACCCTGTGCATCTAGTGTGCTGTCCTAGGCACATTGTTAGTAACCCTGTGCATCTTGTGTGCTGTCCTAGGCACATTGTTAGTAACCCTGTGCATCTAGTGTGCTGTCCTAGGCACATTGTTAGTAACCCTGTGCATCTTGTGTGCTGTCCTAGGCACATTGTTAGTAACCCTGTGCATCTAGTGTGCTGCCCTAGGCACATTGTTAGTAACCCTGTGCATCTAGTGTGCTGTCCTAGGTACATTACTAGTAACCCTGTGCATCTAGTGTGCTGTCCTAGGCACATGAATGTATGGCTATCCACCTGAGGTGTGGGGAACCTATGGTCAGACAAATCTTCAAAGGGGTGTTTCTTTTCCTCTCTTCGCAACTGTCAAATTGCCCATAGCTCCCATACCAAGGGTGGAGCTTTCAGGGAGGCCTTTTCTGTATCTACACTGAAATTATTCCTGCCCCAGTCTTGTGCATGTCTTGTGCAGGTCACCACAACCATCATGAGTTGCTGTGTACAATAGCCATGGTTGTCTAGCAAATTATTTCATTTAACAACTCCCCTTTCCATCTTTCCATCTCCCAGCTGCTGCCAGGCCTCTTCTTCCTTGACGCTTTCCGGGCCTTGGGTGGGGCAGGTTGAGGTGGAGTTCCATCCAGAGCTGAGCACCAACCGTCACTTATTATTTGGTACTGCGGCCAGTTCTGAGCCTAAATTAAACAGTGCTCACCACAGTAGGAAGCTTCCTGGACCAAAGTTGTAAGCAATGCAAATTTATGGATATAAACGTAAGTATCTAGAAGGCAAATAGGGGGCATGACCAAAAATTGCAGTCATTTTGAGCACAATAGTTTGATAGGTTTTGATCAATATAAAAAGCCATCTAGTTAAGATTTTCATCCCATTAAAAGGCCCCTGGTCTATTTAGATGGAATTTGTCAAGCCTTCCTGTCCCAAACCAGCTTCTCTCCTACACATTTACAGTCTAGATTGGTATTACTTGCTCCAGAATTTCATAAAGTTGCATCAAGCAGGTTGTACTCTTTTCGTTCTGGCCTTTCCCTTCAGCGTAATGTTATCATGTTCACCCATAATTCATTCCTTTCGAACTCATGAAGGCTGCTATATTTCATGGGACTAAATTCTTTCTTAGTCATTCACCCATTTGATAGGCATATGAGCTATTTGCAGCTCAGGGCTGTTGTGAACAAGATGAAGTCTTTTTGTTTTTGTTATTTTTCCCCTTTGGGTAGTGTCTCAGAGGGCACCTGGAAGGCTGTATGGTAAGTGTGTATTTAACCTCACAGCAAAAGATCAAAAAATTCTCCAGAGTTGTACCATGTCAAATTCCAATCAGCAGGCCACAAAAGTTCCATGAAAGTTCCAGCTGTCCTCAACTGCACTACCAACAGTGCTTTCTGTGTGCTGTGATTTTTCAAATAAAATTCAGTTCTTGAAATATCTGCTACAGGAATTCTCTGTCTGCCTGTCTTTCTTTCTGCCTGTCTGTCTCTCTGTGTGCATATGTACATGTGTGTGTTTGTGTGCATGCATATATGTGACACTTTTCAGACATGATCTTGCTATAGTTCGGGCAGTATCAATTTTTTTTTCATCTTTACACTTCACCCTTCCACCACAAGAGAGACTGAGACATGATGGAAGGAAGAAATTCTTCAAAGACAGACAAATGTCTGTCCCACCTGTGTGCATGTATGCGTGTGTGTGTGTGTGTGTGTGTGTGTGTGTGTGTGTGTGTGTGTGTGTGTGTGAGAGAGAGAGAGAGAGAGAGAGAGAGAGAGAGAGAGAGAGAGAGAGAGAGAGATATCCATTTTCTCTGCATCAGATATTGCCAACTGCTCTAGGTTTTATTACTGTTGTTTATTAGTTCCCGAATTTCTGCGTTCTAACTTGTCTCCACGTACCAATTCATCCCTCTCAATTCTCATCCTCAGTTGCTTCAAATAATGAACCTTTATTACTTACACTAAAGACCAGATGAAGGTAACCTCAAAATGTTTCTGATACAATAGACACTACACCTTGTAGACTTCTACAGTGCTGAGTCTCCTGACACAATGTGGGATTTCTGACACTGCCTTCAATCAGTAGAAATAATTCTTTAGTGCTCTTAGGTGTCACAATGCTAGGAGTCAATCAGGTCTTAAACCAGAGAGTCAGACAAAAGTTGGTGAACTGGAAACAGGAAACCCATGCTACAGCCCATGTGCAGGACTGGGTGTGGAAATCCAGCAATGCCGACCTCCACTAAGAATTTCTAGACTGTTCATCTGAGATCTGGGAGTTCTTCTTCCTCTGCTAATAAAGTAGTGTATTTTATGTATTTTACAGAGTGCCCACCTTCACTGCTTTCCAGGAATTATATTCTCACTCTTGATAACTCTTTCATCAATTGGTTTTAGATGTGACTCTAGGTCCCACAATGCTACAGCACTAATTTAGAACACATATTTATTTACTTAGTAATGTGGTGCCCGTTTCAGTCCGTTGGCTCATTGATTAATCACTGCCTTAAGCACCTATTTTGTTTTTCTTAGTCAGGAGAATAGTTCAAAGGCATTTCATATTTCAAAGGTGGTACTTTTTTTCTGGGCATTAACTAATAAGAGGTCAGAGTTTACAAGCACGTTTGGTAATGTTTGGTAACTGCAAGGTTGTTGGCACTAAGCTTAGAATTACAAATTTGGTCATAAACCCTTACATTGCACGTTCTGGCAGCCAGCAGGGCACTGAGCAGTAAATGTAAGGTCCATGTGGTACATTTGCACTGTGTGTGTGTATATGTGTGTGTGTGTGTGTGTGTGTGTGTGTGTGTGTGTGAAAGTGAATTTAAAATAAATCAAGATGAAATTATAGATAACATTTTCGGACACTACTATGTCCTAAATAGAGTCATACGGTGGGTTTATTTAACTCTGAGAAAACTGGAGTTTAATAAAAATAGATAATCACATGCCATAGACCAGGTTTAGATTCACGGCAAACCTGGGAAGTGGAAAACACATGAATTCCTTCCGTCTTCTGATACCATCCAGGCTTGATCTCTTCTTGTATGGCAAGCATTCCATCTGAGAGTGGTTTGCTGGCTAGAGCTGGATAGACCTACAGGTAGGTCTTATCACATGCCATGTCCAGGCTCAGAACATGCATGAGGGCACAATCCTGGTATTCCCAGTCTGTGGGTCTGGCAGTGTTTAGTGACATGTGTCCAGCAACATGGTGTCATACATGGCATTTTGCTGCCACATAAACCCCTTTCCTCGGCCTAGTCAATCCCCTCTCCTCTCACTTCTGGCAGCCTTTGTCTTCTTAGTTTTATCTTTCTTCACTATGTCATACTGTTGACATGATGTCATACTGTTGACATGCTATAGTACACAGCCTGCCAGGTTGCCTTATTTTATTTTGCCACATTCATTTAAAGTCTTTCCATGTCCTTTTGTGCTTTGATGGTTCTTGTATTACTGTTGAATAATAGTATACATGTTGAATCATGGAGGCACTATAGTTTATTTAGGGATTTTTTTTTTTAATGTTACTCTTTGGAGATGGTTAGGATTATGCAGAAGCCATTCAAAGTAGAAGTAAAGAAATAAGAGACCTGAGATATGTTGTGTGTGGGGTGGAATGATTGGCCAATTTCATAGCAATATAATAGAGGTGAACAATGAATGCTTGTTGAACTAAACACAAAATGGATTGCTTTCTGGGATTAGACATACATGTAGACAATAAAGGACATGTTGACACAATAAGTCATGTAATTACTATGTCATCTCTCTCAAGACAGATGCTTTTGAGTGACCACCCTCAGGACTAAGAGGATTCAGTTGGATAGCCATTGTGTTAGAACAATACAAATACTTGGAAGGCGGCCACTTTTTATTGTGCAGTGAATGAAAAATTCAAACTCTAAGAAACACTCAGATCAGTGGAACCATTTTAGA
Source organism: Micromys minutus (assembly GCF_963924665.1). NCBI lineage: Eukaryota > Metazoa > Chordata > Mammalia > Rodentia > Muridae > Micromys > Micromys minutus. The sequence continues at coordinate 43,565,820 of NC_137985.1, forward strand.
TATTTTCCCCCTGATTTGGATAATTTAAAATATTAAGCAATAGCTTGGTAGTGTTTTATTTTATTTTATTTTTTGTTCTTACTCCTCAGCTCTCTGCTGGTGAATATACTCAACCTCCTCAAATTGTTTCAAAAGTTCTATGCACCTCAGGCAGGGAAGACAGAGACATTCTTTCACCGCGAAGCATTGAGGACGGTTTTAATGGTCAGCTTTGCTTGTCCAGAGGTGAGATGACCTTCCCTCCTGAGGTGGTCACTACAAATTTAGTGAAAAGTTTTCATTGTTCTATTTGAGGCCCAAGGATTTGGGTTTTCTCTGGCCTCAAAAAGAATTTGGAGAAAGTGGTGATTGTATTCCACTCTCTATGACCCAGCAACTCTTGTTTTTGCCATTTTGGTAAATTATTATTAAAACGTTTGGGGACAATAGCAGCCCAGACTAGCACGTTTAGCCATCTGTCATTGAATAATGAATTGATCAGTGTAAGCGATAACACTCTTGAGTCTGGAGAACACAACAGGGAAGAAGGCAGGCTGGGGAGCTGTGACTAGTGGAGGAATGGACCAAGAGGTCATAGGCAGATTAGACAGTGTATGGGTTATGGTAATGAGGATGGAACCCTAACTGCTGGAAAACAGAGCCTTGGGCTCTGCTGTGCAGTGGCTCTGCTCCATAAGGTAGTTATGGAAAGATGTTACAGTATTGGATAGAAAAAAAAAAAGCATTTTAAAAGACTTTTCAGAGACATGCGGGGTACCATCAAGTGTACCCACACCTTATACTGCTCGTTATCGAGACTTTCTGCTCAGTAACCAAGTTGAATCTCGAAGCAATATGTGTATCCATGTTAACAATGGCCTTGCTACCCCATTTGTTTATCTTTAGATGACAAAGTATTTATGACATACAGTGTGGTGTTTTATATGTATATTCACCACAAAATGATTATGACAGCCAAGCTAATTACGATATCTGTCAACCCACAAGATTTTTGGAGGATGAGAACACTTAAGATCAATTTTTCCTGGACAGCCTCTTCAACAAATGGTGCTGGTTTATCTGGCAGTGGGCATGCAGAAGAATGCAAATCGATCCATTCTGATCTCCTTATACAAGTGGATCACAGAACTCCGTATAAAACCAGGTACACTGAAACTAATAGAAGAGAAAGTGGGGAAGAGCTTAGAACACATGGGCATAGGGGAAATTTTCCTGAACAGAACACCAGTGGCTTATATTCTAAGATCAAGAGTTGACAAATGGGACCTCATAAAATTGCAAAGCTTCTGTAAGGCAAAGGGCACTGTCAAAAGGACAAAACAGCAACCAACAAATTGGGAAAAAGATCTTTACCAATACTACATCTGATAGAGGGTTAATATCTAATATATACAAAGAACTGAAGAAATTAGACTCCAGAGAATCCAATAATCCTACTAAAAAATGGGGTACAGAGCTAAACAAAGAATTCTCAAATAAGAAATTCCAAATGGCTGAGAAGCACCTAAAGAAATGCTCAACATCCTTAGTTATCAGGGAAATGCAAATCATAACAATCCTGAGACTCCACCTCACACCAGTTAGAATGGCTAAGATCAAAAACTCAGGTGACAGTAGATTCTGGTGAGGATTGGAGAAAGCAGAACACTCTTCCACTGTTGATGGGATTGCAAGCTGGTAAGGCCACTCTGGAAATCAATATAGTGGTTTCTCAGAAAAGTGAACATAGTACTACCTGAGGACCCAGCTATACCACTCCTGGGCATATACCCAAAAGATGCTCCAACATCTAACAAGGACACATGCTCCACCATGTTCACAGCAGCCTTATTTGTAATAGCCAGAAGCTGGAAAGAACTGAGATGTCCTTCAACAGAGGAATGGATACAGAAATTGTGGTACATTTACACAATGGAATATTACTCAGCTATTAAAACCACTGACTTCATGAAATTCCTAGGCAAATGAATGGAACTAGAAGCTATCATCCTGAGTGAAATAACCCTGTCACAAAAGAACACTCATGGTATACACTCACTGATAAGTGGATACTAGCCCCAGAAGCTCGGAATACCCATGAAACAATTCACAGACCTTATGAAGCACTGAACACAGTGACCCCAGTGGAGGAGCTAGAGAAAGGACTGAAGGAGCTGAAAGGGTTTTCAACCCCTGGGAAGAACAACATTATCAACCAATCAAACCTTCCACAGCTCTTAGGGCCTACAACACCAACCAATGAGTTCGCATGGAGAGACCCACAGCTCCATTTGCATATGTAGCAGAGGATGGAATTGTCTGGCATCAATGGTCTTTGGTCCAATGAAGGCTCATCTTCACAGTGTAGGGAAATGCCAAGGCACTGAGGTGGAAGAGGGTGATTGGGAGAGAGAGCACCTTCTTGGAGGTAAGATGGGAGATGGGATTGGGGGGAAAGGGGATAACATTTGAAATGTAAATACAAAACATATCCAATAAAAAAGGGAAAAAAACCAAAACCAAGCGAACAAGATCAATTTTTCCTGTACCGTTTAATACATTGTTACTAGCTGTTATCTCCAGGCTGGGCAGCGCTTCTAGAACTTGTGCATTGTGAAACTTGGAACAGTGTCTTATTTTCTGCTCACTTTAAGCCCCCAGCAGCCACCACTTTACACTCCGCTTCCTAAGCTAAACTTGGATCGCATACATCAGTGAGATCATGTAGCATTTGGCTATGTGTGCTTAACATATTCACTCCGCTGCCTCCCTGGTTCCTCTGTTGCTTCAGCTGCCATGATTGGCATCTTTTAGAAGGCTGAATATAATCGCACCCTTTCATCTCTTCATTGTCTAAGCCACAGTATAATTTGTTTCCTATCTTGCCGCTGATGAATGGTGTTTTCAACAAACACAGACATGCAAAATTTTTTTTTTTTTTTTTTTTTGCCATATTGATTGCGTCTCCTGTGGATCCTACCCAGCAGGGGGCCGCTGGCTTATGTAATAACAGGTCTCTGTATAGTTTGCGGGCAAATGTCATACTGGCTTCTTACGTGGTTGTACAATATATATTCTCACTAACAACGAAGATTCCATTTTCTTCATCCTCACCACTGCCTTTTAGATCTTTTATTTATTGTTACAGGAGTCCTCCTCACAGGTAAGGGGGCGTCACCCATGCCAGTGTGCTTTTGCTGTGATTCTCAGATCATTAGTAACGTGAGGGTTTGGCTTTTCTTTCCTATAGCCATCTGCCATTTGTATTTATTCTTTGAAGGAGTGTCCTTGAAGATCTTCTGTCTGTTTTTAAGTCGGGCTTTCTTGTTACTACTAACCTAAAGAGATTCTTTATATTGTTGGTGAATTTGCCTTTTTGTAGGCTGCCTCCTTGCTCTGTTGAATATTTCCTTTGTTACAGAATGGATAGAGTTTATTTGTTCATTTTTGCTTTTATTACCTGGTCTATGACCACAGTTATAGGTATATATGTGTGTGTGTGTGTGTGTGTGTGTGTGTGTGTGTGTATATATATGTATATACATGTATATACACACACATATATGAATATATAGATATATAGAAATATATATGGATATATATGAATATATATGAATATATATGGATATATATATAGAGATTATATATAGATATATATAGAGAGATATATATGGATATGTATAGAGATAGATATAGGGATATATATGGATATATATAGATATATAGGGATATATATGATATATATATCAAGAGATATATAGGGATATATATGGATATATATATGATATATATAGGATATATATATACACACACATATATATACACACACATACATACATATTACTAATTCTTTACTAACAGGTCTTTAATTCATGTAAAGTTGATTTTTGTGTATAGTATAAGATAAAGGTTCAATTTCATCTCATGCATAGGTATTTAGTTTTCCAAAAATCATTTAAAAAAGACTTGTGTATTTTATTTTCTGTTTGTGACCGCTTGTCTTCATGTATGCACAATATGTATCAGGCAGGAAGAAGGCACTGGATCCACCGGAACTGGAGTTTCAGAAGGTTGTGGGCTGCTATGTGGGTGTTGAGAACCAAATCTAAGTGCTCTTAACTGCTGAGCCATCTCTTCAGCCCCCCCCAACCCCCCAGAAACTAGTTCTTAAGGATCATTCTCTTCTGGTTATGCTTTTGGCCTTGTTTTTAAAGATCAATGGACTGTAGATGTGTACATTTATTATTGGATCACAGGTCTAGTCCATGTGTCTGTCTGTTCTGTGCCTGAGCTGCACTGCTTTGATTACCGTAACCCATAAACCCATAGTACACATGCAGCAAGTTAGTATTCTGCCCCTGAGTCCTTCTCAAGTAGAGGCTTGATCACTCAGGGTCTTTTTATAGCTTCATGTGAACGCTAGAATTGCTTTGTATAGTTTGTAAAAAAAAATTGTGAGGAGATTCTTAAGAGTTGCATTGATATTGAAAACCCTTTTGTACAATAAGGATATTTTAATAGTGTTTCCTTTCATATATATAATATATGTATTTCTGTTTTGTCTAATTTATTTCATCAATATTTTATAGTTTTCAATATATAGACCTTTCACAAATTCTTAAATTTATTCTTCAGCAGTCTGCCTTTTGTAAATGGGACTTGATTTCTCTTTTCCTCTTATTTTTAAAATTAATTAATTAATTAGTTCTCCGCTTATATATTACATCTCAAGCTGCATTTTCCCCTTCTCCTCCCAGTCCCTGCTCCTCCTACCACCTTCTCCTTCCCCCACATCCACTCTTTCTTTGTTTCTCTTCAGAAAAGAGCAGGCCTCACAGGAATAGCTACCAACGATGGCATAAAGAGTTACTGTAAGACTAGACACAGACTGTTGTCAAGGCTGGATGAGGCAATGCAGTAGGAGGAAAAGGGTCCCAAGAGCAAGCAAGGGAGCCAGAGACACACTTCAATCCCACTTTTAGAAGTTCTACAAGAAGACCAAGATACACAACCATAGCACACATGCAAAGGACCTATACAGACCCATACAGGCTCTATGATTGTTGCTTCAGTCTCTGAGCCCTGGTTAGTCAATTCTGTGGGCCATGTTCTTGTTCATTGTTAGTAAATACAGTTACCACTGATCTCTGTATTTTGATTTTGCATTCTGAAACTTAACTGATTTTTGTTTTGCATTCTGATAGTTTTTTTTTTTGAGGGGGTGGATTCTTTAAAGGTATATATTTAAAATTTCTGCCACATTACATTTAAAAACAATACTGTTTCTCTTCAAATTTGAATGTCTTATTTGTTCTGCTTAAGGTTTTAGCACTATTTTGATCAGAAATGGTGTGAGTGGACGTTCTTATTTTATTCCTGATCTCAGAATAAACACTTTTAGCTTTTTATCATTGAATTTGCTATCTGTGAACTTGTCCTATATAATTTTTATTATAGGTCTCTATCAGTGAGATTTCTATCAATGAGAAACATTTAACCTGTAAAAATCACCACTCTCTCTCTTTCTCTCTCTCTTGGAGTCAGTGACTAATTTTTTCTATCTAATTCTGAACCAACTTTTCATACATTTACTAAACAATTCTGTAAATCTAGGACCTTAACCCAAAGTATTTCAATATGTCTTTCTGTCTGGCAAATCAGCTCTTCATTATTAATACCTAACTTAATATCTGTCTGCATTTACTCTTCTGGCGTACAGACTTATCTTAGTTCCAAACCGCTGGTAAAAATTCCCATGTGATTCAGGTAAATTCTTTACTCTATTTATCTAACTAGAAAAACAAACTTGACTTGTATCTCAATTCTTTATACCATCTTAAAACAAACAAATAACATTTTTGATTTTTGAAAAAAAATTTAAAGAATCAAATAGTTACTAATCTCTCTTTCTTTCCCCATCTCTCTTTCTCTCTCTCTCTTTTCTCTCTTTTTCTCTATCTCTTTTTCACTTTCTCTCTCTTTTTCTCTATCTCTGTATGTACCTAGGTCGCCCGCTTTTCTGCCACAGGACACTACAGCCTGTCAGCAACGGTTGTCTCTTTAAGGTTCCTGCACTTGAGGCAACATGTAACTCAAAATGGTTCTTCCCACTCTTACTCAGAAAATAAACACTTTTTAACTAACTCTTAGGCTGATAGCTGTAAACCTTTTAGTTGATTCTTGCCTAACACATTGGTGCACCACTTGCTGCAGTAAATATTAAAAAATATTGTAGGTTTATCTCTCTATTGTCCCTGAGGTTTCACTCCTCAGGCCTGGTTTTAGTTCAGAGCCACACACACCTCTGGCTCCCAGTCCATGCCGCCACCATGACCCAACTTGTCTGCACAACTCCTTTCTCTGGCAGTTTTCTACTGCCTGTTCTCTGCCTCTGTCCTCGGGTGTTTCTGTATCCCAAAATCCCACATAAATACAACTCTACAGCCCGACTGCTTTTCACTCAGGTTTACATATTCAACTCTCAATCCACAAACCCTTTACACAACAAGATTGCATCAAATAGACAAAGATACAAACTGCCCTTCTATATGAAATATTAAACCTGTAAAATCCTTAATGTTCATAGTTTTTTAACACCAATCAAACCCACCTGGGTCTATCTGGTCCTTGGGAAGCTTCATGTTGCCACCACCTTCCCCCCTCCATCCTCTGACCTCCTTCGAGCTCTCAACCCTCTCCACTTTCCCCACCCTGCCCAGTCACTGGCTTTCCTTTATTTTATCAAATTGGGAAGGTTCAGTTGGAGTCATATGACTAGGCAGCCCTTCTTTGGGAAGTAGAATTAACACTAAAATACAAACACCTTCAGAACAATCTACAAGAATTACACTATTTTTGTGTCTGATTTGTTGAGGTTTTTTTTTTTTATTACAAAAAGGCTTACTTTTTGTGTAGATCAACAATAGTCTCCACATAGTTAGTAATAAAGAAGAATAGAAAATGGGACTCCTCACTTCCCAGTAGAAGAAAAATATAATCTGAAATTCATAACCCCAGGGGAATTAGAGTTAATTTGAAAAGACATGAAAACTTCAAACAAACGAATGCAAAATCTAACTTAGAGAAAAGGCATTTGTGCAGCATGCTGAGAAAACAGCTGTTTTTCTTCAGAATGACAGAGAGCTCAGAGAGCAGGCTGCTAAAGTAGGAGACTGAAAATTCTAGCAACTTCAATGAATGAGCAAGATGTAGAATGCCAGGAAAAAAGACAAGGCTTCCAGGAACTTCAATGAAAACAAACCAACCAACCAACCAGGATCCAAAACTGTAGTTAAGTCACTGTGACCATGACTATGAAGCACAGTGTTTGTCATTGAACTAAAATGTCACATTGTGATTCAAGTGTCAGAGGCCATAGCATTAGGAGCTCAGAGATGGAGGAATGTATCAAGCATGCCCAGGGTCCTGGCACATGAGGTTACTGTTACCATAGTGAGGTTCATTGGTGATGGACACATGGAATGAACTTGTAAAGGAGCTACAGATGCTTCTGCCATTTGAATTGCTGCTAGCCTTGGACACAAAAGTAAAGCCAGAGATGACAGAAGCAGGGTAAAGTGGAAAGGAGGAGGGTGATGGGAAGGTGCTTTTCCATTCATAGCTTCCAATAAAAAGTCAGGAGAGAAGTCCTGGAATTGTTGCAAGGAGGAATAGAGGTGGAAGCCCGGGGTCCCTGGGATGTTTGGTGAGAGGAACTGAGAATGGTGGTGTATCTATACTGGGAGGCAGAGGGGAAAGCAGGTGGAAGGTGGCACCGATGAGTTATCATTCATCCCTTACGGCAGAAAGCTAAAATAACCACTAAAGGGGTTCCAACATGAAGTAGCAGTCAGTCACCACTATTTAGAGGTTTGTGGATGACTTTTGCCCATAACAGTTTCCTCAAGGGAGAAAGATCACAGATGAGGGCAGATGAACTGATAACTGATGTTTTCCATTATAGGCCTATGATGCTAAATTATTTATGTATGTATATGTAAATTTTAAACCTGGAAAAAGTTGCTGAACCACATTTCTTCCTTGTCTATAAAAAGGAGTATGAATACCCCATCAGGGTATAGGTGTCTTTCCTGTACCATGGTTCATATTCTTAACTAATTTCGTTTTTGGAAATTAGAGGGGAAACCCCTCTAAATTAAGGAAGAAAGAAAAAGTCCACCACAGTTTCTTAGGTGACTTTTCAAACTATTTTTGTTGTTGTTTTTTTAACTATATGTGTGTGTGTGTGTGTGTGTGTGTATACATATATATACCCAAAGAATTCACCATTTTCATCATTTTTGATGCAAAATTCTATTGCACTTGGTGTACTCACAATGCCACCAATTAGCTTTCTTTTCTCTCTTTGTGTGATTCCAAGCAAACACTCTGTACCTAATAAACAACCCCCTACTTCCTATCTAAACAGCCGCTGATACCTTCCCTCTATCATTTCCCCCACTCTGAGTTTACCTAGTTAGCTCAGCCACAGGATTCCTAATGCTCTCTCCTTGTTTGCTTTTTTCATATGTCTTAACGGCATCTTGCAGCAATTTTCTGTAGCTCTTTAGGCCAGAGACAAGATTTCACAAGGGTTAGAAATGACACTTGAAGTATCATTTGAATTTCATTTGAATTCATATCATTCCATATGAAACCTTGATGGTGCCAGAAAGAATTCAGTTTACAAGTCCACAAGGAACAATGGTGGCTGTATAGTCTAGGTCTTGGGGCTGTTAGGTCCAAACAGTTTTCATTGCAGCAAGAAAACACATCTTGTTAGAGAAGAAAGTTGTATAGAATCTGATGTTTTCCATAATTTGCTAATGTAAGATCCCTAACATGGATGAGATATTTAGAAGCATACTTTAAAATATAGCCAAGTTATCTGGTTATTTACTTCTCTTGCTATCCAAGTCAATAACATTATACATGCCGTATATAGAATTTAGTAAATTATCTAAATCTTATTGTATACTGCACTGTCTGACCAACACAGGTATAGCTATTCCAGTTTGGCCAGTAAAATTCCTGTTTTTTTAAATCTATATGCTGGCAATTTCTTTCCATGCTCTGCCCCTTCTTACAGAATATTTAACATATCCATATATGTTTGTGAAGGAATGTCTGTGCATGTGGTAATATGACTTATAGCATCGCTAAAGAGATTAAGCCATGTCCTTTTATTTGAATTGATTTTTTAAATTGTCATCTAAAGTTAGTTTCAAGGGTATAAGGATGTGTAGGCAGACTTGGGACAAGATAGAGAGCAGGCAGATTATTTTCCATGCTTTCCTAAGTAGCTGTCACTCTTGACAGATACCCTAGGATGTACCCAAGGATGTAGCCATGCAAGGGATTGCTAAAACCTCAGCATCTCATTAAAAGCAAACTGCTGCTGGAGATACTATGACTGCTCAGCATACCACAAAGCACAGCAAACACCAATATATTTGCAAGAATTCCCCAGGAGAGCTCAAGTGCAAAGCTTCTCAGACTGTTGTATCTTCTGTAAGCACACTCCAGGGAGAACCATAAAGTTCTCAGAGGTGACCATTCCCATGCAGAAGCTGGGAGTATCATGTAGACATTGATGTGATTTATTCGGGGCAACCTCTGTTTTCACAAGCTAATGACACGAAGTATAATTTGGGTGGTGGTGGGGGGAAGGAGAAAGCTTTATTCAAAAAGAATTTAAGACCATTTTTATTAAATCTTTGAGAATTCCATACAATATACTTTGATCATATTCATCCCCAACTCCTCTTAACTATTCCAGATCTGCCCCCCAACTCTCTATCCTCTATAGATTTCTTTTTTTTTTACAACTTTATTTTAAAGAACAAAGATAAATGTACAGATTGTAAGCATTTTTTGCATAAAAGTATATAATAAATTTTTGTCAGTACTTTTTTTTTTTTTTTAAGGTTTGATAGTGTGATCAAGATCCCACCAGTTACAATGAGCAAAAAGTACATGTAAAACAAGATGCAACCTGGAAATAGTCAAAGTTTTCGTGGTGTGTAAAGATTTGTTTTTATTTAACAATGAGCAGACAGTACATGTAATACAGGGTACAACCCTGAATTTGTCAATGTGTTCTTGGTGGGTAAGGATTGAGCATGACTTTTTTTTTTTTTTTTTTTTTGTTTTCTTTTTTTCTTGGACTTCATACAGTCTGTGAGTTGTTTCTGGGGCAGTGCGAGCGTCTGGGGTTAGCTTCCCACTATCAGTGACTGCATATTATGTCTGTTCTTTTGTGACTGGGTTATCTCACTCAGGATGATATTTTCTAGATGCAGCCATTTTCTTAAGAATTTGGTTAAGTCATTGTTTCTGGTGGCTGAGTAGTATTCCATTGTGTAAATGTACCAAAATTTTTGTATCCATTCATCTTCTGAAAGACATCTGGGTTCTTTCCAGCTTCTGGCTATTATAAATAGAGCTGCTATGAACATTGTGGTGCATATATCTTTGTTGTGTATTAAAGTGTCTCTGGGGTATATGCCCAGAAGTGGAATAGCTGGGTCTTCAGGTAGTACTATGTCCAATTTTCTGAGGTATCGCCAGACTGATTTCCAGAGTGGTTGTATTAGTTTGCAACCCCACCAACAGTGGAGAAGTGTTCCTCTTTCTCCACAACCTCGCCAGCATCTGTTGTCATCTGAGTTTTGGATCTTGGCTAATCTGACTGGTGTGAGGTGGAATCTCAGGGTTGTTTTGATTTGCATTTCTCTGATGGCTAAGGATGTTGAGCACTTCCTCAGATGTTTCTCAGCCATTTCATATTCCTCAGCTGAGAATGTTTTGTTTAGCTCTGTACCCCATTTTTTAATAGGGTTGTTTGATTCTCTGGTGTCTAGCTTTTTGAGTTCTTTGTATTCCTTGGATATTAGGCCTCTATCTGATGTGGAGTTGGTAAAAATCTTTTCCCATTCTGTTGGCTGCCGTTTTGTTTTCTTGACAATGTTCTTAGCCTTACAGAAACTTTGCAATCTCATTAAGTCCCATTTGTTAATCTTTGACCTTAGAGCTTGAGCCATTGGTGTTTTGTTCAGAAAATTTTCTCCTGTGCCTATGTGTTCTAAGGTTATCCCTACTTTCTCATCTAATAGTTTCAGTGTATCTGGTTTAATGTGGAGATCTTTGATCCACTTACACTTGAGCTTTGTACAAGGAGATAAGAAAGGGTCTATTTTCATTCTTTTGCATGCTGAGTGCCAGTTGGACCAGCACCATTTGTTGAATAGGCTGTCCTTTTTCCATTGAATTTTTATGTCTCCTTTGTCAAAAATCAGGTGACCATATACGTGAGGGCCCATTTCTGGATATTCTATTCTACTCCATTGATCTACATGCCTATTTCTGTACCAGTATCATGCAGTTTTCAGCACAATTGCCTTGTAATATAGCTTGAGGTCAGGGATAGTGATTCCTGCAGATGTTTTCTTGTTGTTGAGGATGGATTTCGCTATTCTAGGTCTTTTGTTATTCCATATGAAATTGCACATTGATCTTTCCAATTCAGTGAAGTACTGGGTTGGAATTTTGATGGGGATTGCATTGAATCTGTAGATTGCTTTTGGTAGGATGGCCATTTTTAAAATGTTGATTCTTCCAATCCATGAGCATGTGAGATCTTTTCATTTTCTGAGATCATCCTCAATTTTCTTCTTTAGAGGTTTGAAGTTCTTGTCATACAGGTCCTTCACTTGCTTAGTTAGAGTCACACCAAGGTATTTCATAGTTTTTGTGACGATTGTGAAGGGTACCTTTTCTCTTATTTCTTTCTCCACATGTTTGTCCTTTGAGTATAGGAAGGCTACTGGTTTGTTTGAGTTAATTTTGTATCTAGCCACTTTGCTGACCTTGTTTATCAGCTGTAGGAGTTCTCTGGTGGAATTTGTGGGGTCACTTAAGTACACTATCATGTTATTGGCAAAGAGTGATGTTTTTATCTCTTCCTTTCCGATTTGTATCCCCTTGATCTTCTTTTGCTGTCTAATTGCTCCAGCCAGGACTTCCAGTACTATGTTGAATAGGTAGGGGGAAAGTGGGCAGCCTTGTCGAGTCCCTGATTTTAGTGGGATTGCTTCAAGTTTCCCACCGTTAAGTTTGATGTTGGCTGTTGGTTTGCTGTATATTACTTTTATTATGTTTAGGTATGGACCTTGGATTCCTGTTCTTTCCAGGACTTTTAACATGAAGGGGTGTTGAATTTTGTCAAATGCTTTCTCAGCATCTAGTGAGATGATCATGTGATTTTGTTCTTTGAGTTTGTTTATATGGTGGATTACATTGATGGATTTCCTTATATTTAACCATCCCTGCATTCTGTGGATGAAGCCTACTTGGTAATGATGAATGATTGTTTTGATGTGTTCTTGGATTCGGTTTGCAAGGATTTTGTTGAGTATTTTTGCATCAATGTTCATAAGTGAGATTGGTCTGAAGTTCTCTTTCCTTGTAGGGTCTTTGTGTGGTTTAGGTACGAGGCTTATTTTAGCCTCAAAAAATGAGTTAGGTAGTATTCCATCTGATTCTATCTTGTGGAATAGTTTGGAGAGTATTGGTGTTATATCCGCAAAAAATGTCTGATAAAATTCTGCATTGAACCTGTCTGGACCTGGGCTTTTTTTGGTTGGGAGGCTTTTGATGACTTCTTCTATTTCTTTAGGTGTTATGGGATTGTGTAGATGGTTTACTTGGTCCTGGTTTAACTTTAGGATCTTCTATCTGTCTAGGAATTCGTCCATTTCCTCCAGATTTTCCAATTTTGTGGAGTATAAGTTTTTGTAGTAGGATCTGATGAATTCTTGAATTTCCTCAGTTTCAGTTGTTATGTCTCCACTTTCCTTTCTGATTCTGTTAATTTGGGTTCTCTCTCTTTGCCCTCTAGTTAGTCTGGCTAGGGTTTTATCAATCTTGTTGATTTTCTCAAAGAACCAACTCTTGATTTTGTTGATTTTTTCAATGGTTCTTTTTGTTTCTATTTGGTCTATTTCTGCCCTAATTTTGATTATTTCTTGCCGTCTACTCTTTTTGGGTATATCTGCTTCCTTTTGTTCTAGGGCTTTTAGCTGTGCTGTCAGGTTGTTGATGTAAGCTCTCTCCAGTTTCTTTTTGGAAGCACTTAGGGCTATGAGTTTTCCTCTCAGTACTGCTTTCATTGCATCCCATAGGTTTGGGTATGTTGTGTTTTCATTTTCGTTGAATTCTAGAAAATCCTTAATTTCTTTCTTTATTTCTTCTTTGACCCTGCTATTGTTTAATAGAGCATTGTTTAGTTTACATGTGTATGTGGGCTTTTTGTTGTCTTTGTTGTTGTTAAAGACCAGTCGTAGACCATGGTGATCTGAGAGGATGCATGGGAGTATTTCAATCTTCTTATATTGATTGAGGCTTTTCTGTGTCCAATTATGTGGTCAATTTTCGAGAAGGTGCCATGGGGTGATGAGAAGAAGGTGTATTTTTTTACTTTAGGATGATTTGTTCTGTAGATATCTATTAATTCTAGTTGGTTCAAAGTCTCTGCTAGTTTTGCAGTGTCCTTGTTCAGTTTCTGTTTCCATGATCTGTCTATTGGAGAGAGTGAGGTATTAAAGTCTCCTACTATTATTATGTGGGGTGAAATGTATTTTTTGAGCTTTAGTAGGGTTTCTTTTATGAATGTGGGTGCTTTTTTATTTGGAGCATATATGTTAAGGATTGAGAGTTCCTCCTGACAGATTTCCCCGGTAATGAGTAAAAAGTGTCCTTCCTTAACTTTTTTGATAACTTTTGGTTGGAAATTTACTTTATTCGATATTAGAATAGCCACTCCAGCTTGCTTCTTGGTGCTGCTTGCTTGGAAGTTTTTTCCCCACCCTTTTACTCTGAGATAGTGTCTGTCTTTGTCTCTGAGATGCGTTTCCTGTATGCAGCAAAAGGCTGGATTTTGTTTATGTATCCAGTCTGATAGCCTATGTCTCTTTATTGGGGAGTTGAGTCCATTTATGTTAATAGATATCAAGGAATAGTGGTTTCTGTTTCCTGCTATTATTGCTTTTGTAGGTTGAGTTGTGTCTGTGTCTTTTTCTTCTTTTTGTTTTCTTGCTTAGGAGTTTTCTTGTTTTTACTAGGATGTAGTTCCCCTCTTTGTATTGGGTTTTCCACCTATAATTCGTTGTAGTGCTGGGTTTGTGGTCAGATATTGTGTAAATTTAGATTTGTCTTGAAATATCTTCATCTCTCCATCTATGGTGATTGATAGTTTTGCTGGGTATAGCAGTTTGGGCTGGCACTTGTGCTATCTTAGGGTGTGCATGATGTCTGTCCAGGCTCTTCTAGCTTTCATAGTCTCTGTTGAGAAATCGGGTGTGAGTCTGATTGGTCTGCCTTTATATGTTACCTGACCTTTTTCCCTTACTGCTTTTAGTATTCTTTCTTTGCTTTGGGCACCTGGATATTTTGACTATTATGTGTCGGGAGGTATTTCTTTTCTGGTCCAACCTATTTGGAGTTCTGAAGGCTTCTTTTATGCTCGTGGTCATCTCATTCTTGAGAATAGGGAAGTTTTCTTCTACGATTTTGTTGAAGATATTTACTGTGCCTCTTAGTTCATACTCTTCTCCCTATTCTATTCCTATTATCCTTAGGTTTGGTCTTCTCATTGTGTCTTGGATTTCCTGGACATTTTGGGTTAGGAGTTTTTTTTTTTTTTTTTTTTTTTTTTTTTTTTTTTTTTTTTTTTTTGCATCTTCTCTGGCTGTTTTATGTTTACAATGTTGTTTTCTGCCCCCGAGATTCTCTCTTCCATCTCTTGTAGTCTATTGGAAATGCTTGCTTCAGTGACTCCTGATTTGTTTTTTAGGTGTTCTGCCTCTAGGGTTATCTCTTTTAGTGTTTTCTTTATTGTGTCAATTTCCGTTTTAAATTCCCTCTTCCATTCCTTCATCTCTTTGGTTCCGTTTTTCTCTGGTTCTTTGAGTTCTTTGAGTGTTTTTCTTGTTTCCTGTTTAAAAGCTTCTGAATCTTTTTGCTTTTCCTCCCGTTCTTGTTTAAGTATCTCTATCTGCATCCTGAGGTCTGTGTCTTCTTTTTCTGGAGTGTTTGGCATTCCAATGTTTGCTGTTATGTGAAAGCTGGGTTCTGGTATTGCCAGGTTGTCTTGGTTTCCTTGGGACATACTCTTTCGCTTTCCTCTTGCCATCTTGTTGTCAGTGATATGTTCTTGCCTTTCTCTTGTATCTGGTCTGTGTCCCTGGATCTCCACTGGTCCAGGTGTCAGATTGGCCGAGCCCTGTTCTGTGCCCTGAAGTCGCTGCTGGGTGGAAACAGAAGTTCCAAAGTGGTGTTCCTGGTCCCTGAATCAGACAGGGCTGGGGGTGCGCTTACCGTGTGCACTCCGCAGAGATCTCTCTGCTCCCTGGCTTCCCAGATCTCCTACTCACCAGTCATTAAAGCTTTAGGAGCTGCTGATTCAGGTAGCAGGTGGGCCGGGCCCTGTTCTGCGCCCTGAAGTCACCGCCGGGTGGAAACAGAAGTTCCAAAGTTGTGTTCCTGGTCCCAGTCTTTAAACCTTTAGGAGCTGCTGATCTGGGTGGCAGGTGGGCTCTATCCTCTATAGATTTCATGTCCTCTCTCTTTTTTTTTATTTTAAAAAACTAACTTATTACCTATGGTTTGTGCTGCCCAATAGAGACATACACTGGAGCATATTTGACCTTCCAGGAGCCACATCCTTAAGGAAATCTGACTCTCAGAAAGAGAGATAAACAAAATGGAAGCTGTCCCTTAGTTAGGGTCTGGGCCTTATAAACACATTGTTACATCAAAGAGAATATTTAAGAGAAATGTGCTGTCCAGACACTGTTGAAGTGTCACCAACAGTGACACCATACAAGGAATTTTGCTGTTGAAGAAAATATACATTAATGTTAATATCAGTGGAAAGATGAGAACAAAGGTATCAGTGGGCCTTTTGAAGTGTGGGAAAAGAGACTGAATTTGTATCAGATGTCTGAATTGTACTGGTCAGTTGGTTTTTGGAAAGATGAAGTGGTAGAAATAGAAAGTAGGGGATGAGGGCTGGGAAGGCCCCATAATATAAACACACTCAGAACAGCCTGACTGAAGCATACTATGTAGGACAGGGTTCTCAAGGGTGTCTTCTAGAAAAGTTCATGTCAAGTAGAAGTCATAGGCTGTAGATGAGATACTGTTGTTTTGGAGCGGGCAGAGTCAAATTGCCTTCTCAATATTTCAGCATACACCCTTGATTAGTGCTACTCTTAGCTTTCATCAGAGAAACCTAATTCTTGTATGGATTCTGTTTAATCCATAGGGGCACAACTGGTCATAGCACATAGAATAAATGATGGTGGAGTGCTCAACCCTAAATAGGACAGGCAGTTACATCATCTACTTCCAAGGCTCAGTGAACATTTCAAAGAAGGGGCAGAAAGGTTGGGAAGCCTTACTGTGAAATAAAACACTGTTTGCTGGACATGCCAAAGCAGGTACATTCATGAACGCATTGATACCTGCACAAGATTGGACCCACCACCATTTCATCATGTGTAGGGAAAGGACTTATGAAGCTCTACCTCTCACTAAGGGACAGTGTGCAGTTACTGGTTTGGGGGCAAGTTATTAGGTTTTTCTTCAGTGGTATAGCCACTGGTAAGTTGTCTATGTAAATAACACTCATGCCAGCTCATGCAAATAGCCCTAATTAAACTCTGTGAGTAAAAGAAAAAAAAAGATAGCAAAGAAGAGGATCCTTGGGATAAAGAAAGGGTCCAGAGGTAAGAAGTAATAGGAAGTAAAATTGACCAAAAATTGAGTGTATACATCATTAAAGTGTCAAAAGATAACTTTTAAATAAATGAATCCTCTAGTAATACATAGTATTAACTACTTTTGTTAACTAGTTAGAGAAGAAAAAAGCACAGGTACCACTTAAGGATGCCTTAAATTTGGGGAAAACCCAGGAGAGAAAGTATTCCATGCATCCTACACTTGCCTAAGTCAACCATGCTTCCCTGCTCCTTTCCCCAACAGTAACCCCAGTCATGTGGTTCTTCTAGCTCACCTCTACCTGCTGGACATGGTGGTACCTGTTGCTCTCCCTCCTCTGATGCAGTAACTGTTAAAAAAAGTTGCAGGTCTAAAGCTGGTTGGATGAAAAAGAGGAAAAGCTGCTGTTGTCACCGTTCATCCTCTCTCCCAAAGCACGCTCTGGAGATAAGTAAAAAGGAAGCAGACAGTATAAGTCTGACTCCATGTGTTGCTAGTCTCAGAGGACATGTAAGATCAACCCAAGGGAATGCTGTGAATACCTTCATAAAACTGGAGCCCACTCCAAACAGCGGGGGTGACAGAAATTCATTAACTCTACAAATCAGAAATAAGGGCTTTGAGATTATTTTTTTTCTATTTTTCCCTCTTTCACATTCAAGGACTGTGATCTAGTTCAGCTACTCCATGCATGTACCTGGTATCTTAGTAGGCTTGAGAGAGACAAAAAAGGAACTCAAATACCTACATAAAATAGACCAGATTTAACTTAACCAGCTCAATTTTTTTTTTCAGGCAAATTAGTTTAGGCTAATGCTTGTGTCTCTTCTCCTTTCATATCCCATAACTATTTTATCATTAAACAGTCAATACTGTATTTAATAAATATTAGAATCTAGACTTGGTTTTCAGCTTCATGGTAGGTAGACTGGTTCTAGCTACTATTGCTTCATGCCTGGGCAACTCTCCTAGCTTTATGACCTATGTCGTACGTACACATGTGCCCTTGAGCCCTACCATTTCTTCTCAAGATCATTGGGTAAGCCCTCTAACAGCCCTCATTTGACTCAGAAAGAGAACCTTAACATGGCCAACCAGTGTACACCATGTGACCCTGAAGCTCTTCTCTTGCCTCCTATTCTTCTTTTCCATCTTGATACTTCTCCAGCTACATTGTCCAGTTAGCAGGTCACTGGGAAGTCCTACTGTGTTATACTCTCTGTACCTTTACTCCCTCTGTTCCTTGTTCTGAAAGGCTCTTTCCCCAAATGGCCATGTGACTAATCTTTTTCTCTTCTCCAGGTTATTGCTTCTCAGAAATCCTTTCCTGAGCATTCCATTTGAAATCTATCCCCACCCCATCCTGTCATTTTAAAAAAAATTTACATTGCATTAATTACCATTTGTTAAATATTTTTTATTGTATTTATTGTCTATTTTCCTTGAGGGCAAACTACTTGACAACAAGGAGGTCTGTCTCCTTTTGTGTGCATTTCTTATGCCTCACGCCAGTTGGTGTGTGTTAAGCTTCATACATATTTTCAGAGTGAATGAATGGATGTCATTCACAACCTGTTACCAGGTCAAGGCCTTGCTATATGTTTTCAACTCAGAATTTATCTAAGGTCTTTATATAAATAGATTAACCTACCCTGGACCTTTTCTTCTTGTAAATTGTTTCCCTTCTATCTTATATAACATCGAGTCAATTCCTGGGCCCCAGTCTTGTAAAGTGGGAGATGTGCCCTTTTACTTGCATTCTTGGAGGCCCCCTGCTTTATGTTTGCTAGCTGCTTTTCTGAAAATGACATAACTTGCTTCTTTATTATAAAAAATAAATCTCTATTGTTTTTAATCCACTTATGTCTTAATGAACACTTAGACCGGTTTCATAATTTGTGAATAGAGCTACAGTAGATATGAATTGCAGGTGTCTCTTGTATGTTAACTTAAAATCCCTCTGGTATAGAGTCATGAGTAGTGTAACTCCATCATATGGTAGCTCATTTAGTGTTTCGAGCATGCTCTCTAGCAATTTCCAATGCTGACTACAGCAATTTGTGTTCACATCAACAGTAGATGTCTACATGTAGATGAATGTGAATAGATCTTGTCTCTCACCTTGTACAACAACAACAACAGCAACACAATTAAAAAATAGATCTAAGGACTTAATGTAAAAAAACCTAGAGCTCCAAAACTACCAGAAGAAAATATTTTACAGGCAAGAGTTGTCTCAAGGACTCTGATCGCTAAAGAAATAGTAACAAGTGTTGACAAATGGGATTGCATAGAATTACAAGGTGTCTGCACAGCAGTGGAAATGACCAAGCTAAGAGCCAACCTACAGAATGGGAGTAAACTTTATCCCTTATTCATCAGAAAGAGGGGTTGTACAGGTATTTATAAAGTACTCAAAAAACTGAGCATCCAAGATCAAACTATTCAGTCAGTCAATGGGTAAAACCAAAAAAATAAAAAAAAAAAACCAACCTGAACACACTCTCAAAAGACAGAGTACAAATGACCTATAAACATTAATTAAAAAATCAACATCTTTATGCACCAAGGAAATGAAGATCAAAGCTACACTGAGATTCCATCTGCTCTTACTCTGAGGGCTATTATTAAGCAAACCAAAAATAAAAAGTGCTAGAAAGGACGAGGGGCACAAAACACCTCCTGAATATTCAATGGTTTTCTGCAGTGACCTAGAACAAGTCTCTCCTCTAAACTCCAAATCATGATCCAGAGAACAAAGGAAACCATAATGCTTTCTTCACCGAGCACCTCAGGAAGACTGTCATTTATTTTAGAGAGTAACCATTTTACTTCATACAGTGAGGCTTAGTTCCAAGAGCTGGTCTTATCCGGTTGAATATTCATGCTTTTGGTGTACCCAGTATATCCTGTAAGAGCATGTTCCATACTTTATTTTTTCCTGCCTAACTCATAGAGTATAACAGAGCTTAACTTGGATAGAAAGGTAGTGAGGCTTTTAAACATATATCCAATGTTGTAAGGGCAACAATGAAAGAGAAGGGAATTCTGATAGCTCATTCATTTAGTCATTGATGACACAAACGGCCATGACCATGTTGCCATCTGTCACTTAACTAATGTGCTCCTGGGAATGTTGGTTGCATGATCTCACTTAGTTCTGTACAAATCCTGAAGGCAGATCTCATCAGCAGGAGCAGAAATACAAATACCGGAGGTGCCCAGAAGTAGAGCAATTCAAAGCTCTCATTTGAGTCCTTATCCTGGAGTTTTGGCTAAATCTTTCTCTACTGAGATCTTAAGGCCCCTGAGATCTTAAGAGCCCCACTGCTGAGGGATCCATCTATCCATGTGGCTTCCTGCCACTCAATTCACTTACCTTCTGAACTAAATTCCCTCACCATTTTGAGTATAGGAGCACACATTCATGTTGCTTCTCATTTTCCCATCACAACATTCTTTCTTCTTTTTGTGAAAAAGCACCTTCCTATTTCAGATGAAGAAGAGGAGGACTAGTCTCCAGGAAAACCCACTGAGGTAGCTGGAGTCAGGACATAGTCCTCCTTAGCAGATCTGCCCTGTGTCTCCAGTAAGGATGCAAGTTATTTTGACAAAAAAAAAAAAAAAAAAAAAAAAATACTGTTTTGAAGTTCATTCAAAGCTTTGTTTTAGGCTTACTTAACAAGGTGCAATTTTTCTTTCCATCTCCTCTGAGATCAAATGACCCCTGTAATTGGTAGACGTTGTAGTCACAAAATGAGCTGAAGGAGAGAAGATGAAAGGCCACCACCTTGGAAAATAGTGAGAATCTCTCTCTTTTGGTGTTACCATCTCACACTTGCTGACTTTGAAAGGTTCTGCCTGTCACCCTGCAGCAGTTTTCATATGACTCAGAAAAACCCCCTAGGCTCTTGCTACCCAACTTGAGGTCATTAAAAATGCTTGAGTGAATTTCCTTGTTCCTGTCTGCTGACTAGAGATGTCACTGGACTAAAAGGAGAGAGAGAAGCTCACACGGGACTCATGTCCGGATTAGACATCAAAATGAAGCAGAGATATTTCCAAGGCCAAACCTCAAGATTCTGCAGTGATTTCAGATGACCAGTAATGCCCAATTGCTGTTATGTTTTAGTGAAGCGTTTCTTTTGCCTTTACCAGTTAACCTGGAGAAGACATTTGTTGTATATTTGTGGTTTTTACACCTTAACAGTGTTGCTTAGAGTGGTCCACAAATCCCTAAATTAGTGAACAAAACCAGATACCTACTCCTTTCAGCTAGAACACTTTACAAAGGTTTTGTTTTCTTTTATACAGTGGAAATAGGAAGAAAAGTGAGCAATTCTAATGTTCTCAATCCCCAAAACATCTTACAAGGTTCCCTTCATTCTAGCCCCAAACATGGCAGCTCTTTAGCTTATACAGACAGGGCCACTAAAGTCAGGACAACAATATACTTTATAATTGGCTCCATTTTCTCTTTTGGACAATACCACCTTATATACTCTACTCATTGAAGATAATGGTGTGGAACTAAAAACATTTTTTGACTTTCTAAATGAAATTTAGTTAAAATATTCATCCCATTAATTTTCCCCATAACGTATAGATCATACCATTAATCGCTGAATGGCATGGGTAGTTCGATTTAATAATAAACTGGGCATATTAGATTTTTTCTCTGACACATACATACCCACATGTGGATAGATGTGGTGTATGCACACACGTGCCCAGGATGTGCGTGTGTATGCATGCAGGAAGGCCAGAGGAAGACACTGGCTGTTTTGCCGTATTTCCTTGACAAAGGGTCTTTTATTAGGATTGAGCAGCAGTGTGAGTGTGTGTGTGTGTATGTGTCTGTGTGTGTGTATGCAGACTTGCATGGACACACTTATCTTTTTATGTAAGGTCTAGGAATTGAACCTCGGTTCTTCATGTTTGCACAGCAAGACCTCTCACCTACAGAACCATCTATTCTGTCACATACATCAGACATGTACTGTCATTTCACACACATCAGACATGTACTGTCGTTTCACACACATCAGACATGTACTGTCATTTCACACACATCAGACATGTACTGTCATTTCACACACATCAGACATGTACTGTCGTTTCACACACATCAGACATGTACTGTCGTTTCACACACATCAGACATGTACTGTCGTTTCACACACATCAGACATGTACTGTCATTTCACACACATCAGACATATACTGTCATTTCACACACATCAGACATGTACTGTCATTTTACACTCACCAGACATGTACTGTCATTTCACACACATCAGACATGTACTGTCATTTCACACACATCAGACATGTACTGTCATTTCACACACATCAGACATGTACTGTCATTTTACACACACCAGACATGTACTGTCATTTCACACACATCAGACATGTACTGTCATTTCACACACATCAGACATGTACTGTCACTTCACACACATCAGACATATACTGTCATTTCTCAAGTTACATTCCCACCTCTTCATTAAGTCAATACTGACTTTTCTTCTTGATTATCTTGGAAGGTAAAGAGAAAGCAGTTTGGGCAATAAGAATTAGGATTTAGTCAACATACTCTCAAGTCTTCTTTGTACAGTAAAACCAAGGCAACAAGATAGCTCAGTAAAACAAATTACAACTGCCAGCACCCCATTTTCTGGCAAAAATTGAAATGACTAACACATTTCAAAGAGAAATCTATTCCAAAGTAATAAAAATAAATCTTCTCTCTAAAGAATAAGAACATTAAGTTTTGCATGCTTGCTGGAACTCTGGATTGAATTTTATTAGACCAGGAATCATAACTCAGAGGTTTTTAGGGCAGGTCAGTAATAATAATTTAGGCTTATGAGGATGGGGACATGGAGCTCTCGGGTACTCTAGAAGAGGCAACTGTCCTTTGCTCTTGTGAGTTGTTATCATTTAGAAATGCTGACTTGGCCTGTTTATCTCTTTAAGAAAACTGCAATCCATGTATCTATGAGGAAGATCCTCTGCCCTTGGTCTAGACTTTCCAAGGTGCTATTTTATTTTATTTTAGACATTGTCTCTGCATCTCAAATAGTTGTAGTCAGGAGAACAACTGTGCTAGGCATTGGCTATGAGTCTCAGTAATGCAATAGTTCCAATGGTAGTTGATGGAGAGGGACCAGCATGGTACCCATTTGATAGCTTCTAGTGCAAGGCCATTTTCAAAACAAGCATCTAACTCAAGTGCCAGTGAACATAATTAAATAGTATATGAACCAACTAACTACTAATTGCTAATATCCAATTAACATATAGAATGGATTATATAAGTGGAGCAACATCCAGTGATCATTACATTTCTTGGCAAAATCTTACTGTAATTAATAGCTATTCTGAGGTAGCAATGACCTTGAACTCATCAGACATTGAAGACATGTTAATAAATTGCAGCTTTTGATTTGGTACTTTTGTGCTCAAAAATCTCTTGGTTGCAAAAGGTTAGACTTCTGTTTTGCTTTTGATTCCTTTGTGGTGGGTCAGAGCTGTTTTCAAAATGTCTTTCTTGAAGTCAAAGCTCATGGCCATTCAATAAAATTCATTTGCATGCATTTCTTATTAACCTCCTCTACATTCTCTGAATACCTAACACAAACTTAAGACTGAGTGCAAACATGTGGGGTACTGGCATATAAATTTCTAAGGCTCCTGCTGTCATTTTGGCCATTGAACTGTGTTCTTTAGTTTTCAGGTTTAGGCTGTGATTTAAATACAATTCTGTCATTGATATACCCTGGTGACTCTAGACAAGTCAGGGAGTCTTTTCCAACTCATTGCAATTTAACTATTTTTCCTTCTCCCTCCATATTTTCAGTGAATAGCTTACCCATACTTAACCTAAAGATACAGAATGTATGAGTTTATGTGTGTGTGTGTGTGTGTGTGTGTGTGTGTGTGTGTGTGTGTGTATGTTTATGTACATAATACATCTAATTATGAAATTTTTTGAAAATGAAAAATTCATATTGTATTTACCCTCCCAAAGCATTTTTAGCATATGAGAAGCATGTCACAAATGCACAAATTCTCAAACTTATGTTTCCTATTTTTAGCAAATTATGTTATTTTAATCTGTATAGCTATAAAGGGCATTTAACACTGCTTCAGGATTGGTTTTTTTTTTTTTTTTTCAAAGTCCGAAAGACTTAAATTATTATGAGAGAGAATACCGAGCTGTGGTCACTGGTCATTTGGTTCTCCACATAGATTCCACTCTACACAGCTACAATATACATACACACCTTTGTACACAAACTTCTATGCAGCAGTATTGATTTCGTGAACATTTTCTGGATGTCTGTAACATTAACAAAAACACGGGAGCCCAAATCTATAGTTCTTAAATAGGGTTTCTCTGAACAGCCCTGACTATCTCGATACTCATGCTGTAGGCCAGGCTGGCCTTGAACCCAAAGATCCACCAGGCTCCGCCTCCTAGTGCTGGCATTAAAGGCATGTGCCACCACTGATGGGCCCAGATCCACATTCTGACCTAACTTGTTGGTCTCTGTGATTAGGTATAGGCCCAAACTGTAGGGGGACAATCCTCTCTTATGTACACCATGCTGGGAGCCTATGGCATCTGACTTGGGGACTGTCATGTGAGTACAGAATAGCTTAAGAATGTGGAGGAATGAGTTTACTGTTTCTGGAATTTAAGGTCACTCCATTTTGGCACAGTGAGCAGGTTCCTGAACATAACCACAGGTACTTCAAACATCACTGAGAATATACTTAGAGATTCCTCACCCAATTCTTCATCACACCCATGTTATACACACAAACACACACATACACACACACATACACACACATACACACACACACAGACACACACAGACACACACACATACACACACACATACACACACATACACACATACACACATACACACACATACACACACATACACACACATATACACACACACATACACACACACACACACACATACACACCTTCCTTCTAAGGAAGGAGCCTGAGGATAAAAGCAATATGCATGGCATAACTTTGCATTACCAAGACTTCAGTAGAGTTACAGTGGTTTGACTTGTGGTCAAATGAGTATTTGTTTACATCAAAAAATCTTTCCAAGGAACCCTGGATTCAGACCTAGAACCTGATTGTGGCTGCCTGTTTCTGTTAACCTGTTGCCTGTGTTTGCCACATTCAATACAATGAGAAGAGGCTGGGTTTGCAATTCACATCTTCAGGGACTGTGCCTTTGCCAGGATCATTTACATTTAGTGGTTGGAGGACACAATCAAACTGTAACACCCAGAAGGGAGCCATGGAGCTTTGCCTTTAATGAGCACTAGTAATTCTATATAGGCCATCTATAGGAAACAATAATTAAAAAATATTTTCGTCAACATGTAGTAACTATATGTACTGGTTACAGTTCATTTTTAGTATGTAGTTTTGATGCATGTTAGTATATCTTTCATCTCAAACATCTGCCCTTTCTTTATGATGAAAGCACTCAAAATCCTGTACTTGAGCTATTTTGAAATTCATAGTAAATGATTGTTAAATAAGGTTACTCTGACACCACTACTCATTCCTTTATTCATACTTTTCCTGTCTTTTCTGTCCATTTCCAACCACCATTCCCTCCCCCTTCTCAGTAACTGCAACCACTGTTTTCTCTGTTTCTATGAAATCAATTACTTAGCTTCTGCTTTCAAGATCATGGAGAGGTCATCTTTCCGTGTCTGACTTATTTCTCCCAATCCCACATTATTCATGCATCAGTAGAAAGGAGTGCTCTGTTTGTGACATGTAGCCACTGAACTTGCTGAAAAGTAACATATCAGCTTACTATCCTCAGAAAGCAACCACATTCGGGGAGCCATCCCATAAACAGACACCAAACCAAGACACTGTTGCAGATGCCAAGAAGTGCATGCTGACTAATATAGCTGTCTCCTGAGAGGCTCTGCCAGAGTCTGACAAATACAGAGGCTGGTGCTTGAAGCCAGCCATTGGACTGAGCATAGGGTCCCCAATGGAGGATTTAGAGAAAGGACTGAAGGAGCTGAAGGGGTTTGCAACCCATAGAAAGAATGACCTACCAGATCCCCCAGAGCTCCCAGGGGCTAAACCACCAACCAAATAGTACACATGGAGGGACCCATGGTTCCAGCCGCATATGTAACAGAGGATGGCCTTGTCAGACATCAGTGGGAGAGAAGCCTTTGGTCCTTGGGAAGGAGATGGAGATGCCCCAGTGTATGAGAATGTCAGGGCAGGGAGGCAGGAGGGGGTGAGGGAGTGGGAGCACCCTCATAGAAGCAGGGGGAGAGGGGATGGGATAGGGGGTTTCCATAGGGGAAACCATGAAAGGGGATAACATTTAAAATGTAAATAAAGAAAATATCCAATAAAAAATAAAAAACAAACAAACTAACAAAACAAAAAGCAACTGTATCCACCCTTACAACTCTTTCTCAACAGGGCTGGGAAGTTCCACCTAGGTTTTTACTTATTTTGTCTCTGTATCTATCCAGCTTTGGAAGGTACAGAATTTCTTTTAGTTTTAGGCTTACTTTTTTTTTTTTTTTTTTCTTGATGCAGTCACTACAAAAGGATGAAGCCAGTGCAAGAAAAAGTAATCAAGGGCAGAGTCTGGAACTCAACTCTTTGAAGAGCTCAGGCTACATTTGAAGCCAAATGCCACCCCACCCCCCGCCCCGGCCCAACACACACCCGGGACAGCTTAGTCTAACTTCTCAGCATCACGAACAAGGCAGAATCTTGGCTTTCTTTTCTAGCATGCTGTAAAATGACTGTTGGAACTTACAGATGAATGGCTAATAAA
The DNA here is from genome assembly GCF_963924665.1 of Micromys minutus. Lineage (NCBI taxonomy): Eukaryota > Metazoa > Chordata > Mammalia > Rodentia > Muridae > Micromys > Micromys minutus. The sequence goes on from NC_137985.1 coordinate 43,592,450, forward strand.
TGTCCCCTGGAAAATATCAAACTCTGCTATGATTTCCATTTAAATAAACATGTCTTCCATATTCTACAACAAAATGTCTTCCATATTCTACAAAAACATGTGCTTTGACCATAGAATTTAAATTTCAGATATTCAAAGGATAGAATCCTTTACCTTAGAGGTTTTCTATCTTTAAAGATGGTCTGATAGACCGAGAGCCTTTTATATAAACATATTCTCAGTGGTCTTCGAGAACCTTAGTCTTAGTGTGTTATTAATGGTCAATGTCAGGGACTCTGGCTATCAAGGGCAACATCATGGCTTTGGTCCCCAACGTTATTTATTCCACAGTGAATCAGATCCCATTTAGATTTAGGGTTAGGCTGTTTTCTCTAGGAAGGTGGGTGACTTTTTCTTGGGTTGTCTGGGGACATGAACTAGCAAAAGTTAGCAACATAAGTTAAAAATCTAAAAAAAGAGAGAGAGATATTACTTTGAAATGTCAAAAGTCTTGGGGATCAAGAGACTGTGACAGTCTCCTTTAAATGTTTAAACTAATGTCCCCTCTGTATGTGTTCACGCACCTTTCCCATTTGCACATGCCTGATGCTTCTCTCCCCCCCCCAGTCCACACCCCCTTTCCCTGCCCCCCCCCCCCCGCCACTGGACTGCCTCTTTCTGAATTTGCTCTATTTTGTTCAAACCCGGTCTTTGCTCTTTCCCATGAAACACACAGAATTCCCCTCCTTCCTCTCTGTCAACGGGCTCTCCTTGTGGGCCAAGAATGATCAGAACTGTATTCAAATCCCAGTTTCACTTCTTACTAATCTATAAGGTTTTCTTCAGTTTGAATCCTTTTGGACATTGTAGCTCTTGGCTATATAAAAATATAATTTAAATACAATTACATTGTGCTTCCTGTGCCTCAGAAAATTATTTTCTGGTATGAACCTTTAAAGCTACTCTATGTTTCAGCTTCCTCACCCATAAAACATAGTTAATATGAAGGTAGCTAATGATTACCATAAAGGTTAACTCAGATAAAAGCTGCTGTGCTTAAGAATATGTTTGTCACATAAGCTCTCGACAGCATTTCGTGAAAAGCATCCCATGGTTTTACTGAGTTTTCAAAGTTTATTCATGACCGTTTTTCTAATGCTCTACTGAGAGATGCTGTTCTCAGCTCTCATGTGATACTGATGTCACACTGGTAGATTTGGCACAGTGAAAAGAACACCAGACTGGGAGTCTGCTGGGACGGGAGATGGAGTACAGGTAGGCCCTGTCACATACTTGCCAGATTCTTAAGTCGGTAGCTTGGACTATCTGAGTTCCTTTCCTTGAACAGGGAGGTCATAGACAGATGTCTTAATCCATGCTCTGTCCTGTTCTAAAATCCTCACATGCATCTGTCTCATTCAATTCTCTCTCACACACACATTCTGAGGAGGATGCTGCTACCCGCTGTGTGGATGGGGACACCTGGGCTCAGAAAAGAAGATCTGCTTGCACTGGAGAGGTAGAACGGAAATCCAAGCATGAGCCTGTGACCACCACTCATGGAAGGGCTTGCTGTTCTTCCATGTGTCATGTAAGGGGTGTAGATACATTGTATGCTGTTTACTGTGTGAGTCTCATATCCCCATGAGCATGTTCACTTCCTCAGAGCATATGGCATGCTTTGGGTTTTGATTTCTACTCTTTTTTTTCCTAGTACCAATTTGCAATTACAATTCACATTTCATACATTTCCCGTTGACTTAAATGTGTGTTCTTTAGCTTTCTCACCCGAGGGCTGTCTTTCAGCCTGCCACACTGTCAGTGAGCGCTGGACAGTGGTGTCTGAGTGTAGTCACCAACATTAACCATGACGTGACACGAGAAATCCCAGAAAATGGAGGGCCGCGGCACACGTACTCAGTGGCAGGCAGTGCGGATGGAGCATCTCCTTGAGGAGGAGCTGTCAATTTTAGGAACTGGAATAGGCGCAGAAAATAAATTACAGTCTGCACTTAACCTGTCTTATAGTAGATGGGGAAATTGAGTGCTGGGGTAATTGTGTAACTGTCTTGATGTCACAGGACTAAGAAGGAGGCGATGCTTAGGAGCCCCCATCCGAAATGTTACTGTCTTCAAGAGCCTTCACTGTCTTCGGCACAACCAGCATTTCTTAAGCACCTTCTAATTCATTGCTTTACAATGGTTCGCTTCCAAAGGTATTTTTTTAAAAGGTTTTTTAGTTTGTGGTAAGATTCATCATTGTATAACCATCTTCCTTGTACTGTTTACGTTTTACTAAAACATAGTCACAGCCATTAGCATTACCTGCCCTCAGAGCCTTTCCACAGTCCACACGAAAAAATCTCCTCGACTTTGACACTGACTTCCCGCTCCTCCTCCATCCCATGGCGTGAACAAGTTTCCTTCCAAGATATGAACAAGACCGCGTGAACTCTTGAGGGCTGTCTGACTGAGAACTTTGGTCACAGAGGCCCTTGTGAATTCTGTCTAGCTGTTATTATCTGACTCACTGTGGCTTTGGGCCTTGAAGCATGTCTTATCCTGTCACTTTCTACCCGACAGCAGCAGCCTGGGGCAGAGAGGGCTCTGGGGACAGGTGGCTTATCCTACCTGAACCAGGCTTTAAAGCTTTCTCCTGTCAGGTTTCCTCTGTTGCTGCAGCGGCCCCATGGCGAGGGCCCAGAATTTATGAGTCATCGGCCTTATTTACTTCACAGAGACTTATAATGGCAAAAGGAAATGGCCGGATTTATTTATGTGACATGGATCTACTGATTCTCAGGGTGAGGACAGAGAATCCTTTATTGTCTCGGCAGAAAACACCACTGTCTCAGTCATGGGTGGAACTGAGATAAAGCACTCGGGCTGTAAATTCTAGGCCTCATCCATTTGTACACACAAGGATCACCCAGAAGGCAGCTGGCAGCCCTGGACCTCTGCTCTTGACTGTCTCTTCCCAGAAATCCCTCTGACAGTAGATAGTGGGAAACTGTTCATCTGTTTCATCCAGTTCATGAGATAAACACAGGCGCTTAATGCTCCTCCCTGCTCAGTGCTCATCACCCCTTGACCCACACACCTCATTTCCTACCCCTTTGCCATATTGTCTTCCTTTACAAGCACTGTATATTCTGTTTAACTTCTTTGTAAATACTGAGTAACTTCTCTGATTTCCCTATGTGCCTGTCTTTGATGTCCCTATGTGCCTTCAGACAATCCTTTGCTGCTAGGAAGCCTTACTTGATAAACAAAAATAATGGTTTTATAGACTTTTTTTGGTGTTGGCCTTTGTTGATAAGCAAGTCTAATCGCACCTCATTTAAAACGCCTTTGCTGAGTGTCAGTCTGTGACTAAGAGCACCTCAGAGGCGCCAGCTTCTCCTTGGAACACACACACACAGAGAATCAGAGTGAAAATCAACGGACCAACATGGTGACTTCTAGAAGCAGAGACAGATGCTGCTTAGTTTGGAGCTAAGAGTAAAATGGTTTTGTCTTAAGTATTCTTTTCCCATGGTTTATAAATGGGATCCAAATCAGACAAGAGCTGCATTTCATGGTCATTTATACATTTGTATATATACCTTTCATTTCTTTTAATTTTGAGTTTTTTTTTATTTTTAAAGAGAGACTAAGATTAATCACACATAATTTCTTGAAATCTAATTTTGCTGATTTCATATTTGGATTCTTTCTTCTTTTTATTATTTTAACTTCCTTATTTTGAGCATATATGTACATATGGTCTACATATCTGTGTATATGTATACTCTCATGCATGTGTAAAAATATGTGTGTGTATGTACACATGTGTGTGAAGGTTGAAGGACTGGTTGGGGCTCTTGAGACAGTAGTTCTGTGCTGTATAAACGGAGGCACAGTCTCCCATTTGAACTCAGAACTCACTAACGCAGGCTTGCATCTCTTGTCCCAGGAATCGTGTCTCTGCATCTCAAATACTGGGATTACAGGTAAGTAATGCTCACCTAAAATTTCCATAGGTACATAGGACTTAAACTCTTGTCCTTAGATGTCCAAGAGGCAAGTGCTTTAACCATTGAGCCATCTCCCCAGTTTCCATCTTGTCATTTTCTTAGGCGTGCATCTCTTTCAAACATTCCATATGAAATGATCCTTAGGTAGGATGTGTCTGGTTCCTGGCTAAGGATGTCCAAGTAGAGCAAGTTTAAGTCATTAGATCAAGTCCTCCAGGAAAGTGACTAGCACATCTCCAGTCAGGCAAGAGATCTCCAATAGCCCAACCCGCTGCACTTTGTACCACAGAAAAGCAATAAGAACCAAACAGTAATTTCCATCAGTGACTCATTCACATGTTCTTTCTTACTATTGACCCAGGAATTTGACTCTTGTTTCTATGTATCCTCTGTTTGCAATGGATGGACCATGTTCTTTCTATGGTGCAAAATATTACCCCAGATGGCAGCCATTTTATATGCAAATGAAGTAGAGGGATTTGGGAGAGACTATTTGCATATTCATAGTAGTGGGGAACCAGAGCTGGTTTCAGAGTTGGCAGGTGAGGCTTTTCACCAGGCTTCCCTTTGGCTCAACAGGCAGGCAGCTTGAAGACTATAGGGGTCTTAGTTAAATCCTCTCTGAATTTTTAAAACTTGCTCCCTAAAATATAGCTTGCAAGTCTAAAGTGCCCAGCCAAATTAGGATGTAGTAGGTTCTGTAACGAGAGTGCTTTTAAAGTTCTTCAGCTAATCTGACTCTTTGCTGTTTTAAAAATGAAAGGATAGATACCTTATTTGAATAAAGTTACAAAACAAACAACGAAAATACAAAAACAAATGGAAATTATTCTCTACAAAAGCACAGGAGACATGGGGAAAGGGAGATGAAAGAAGATTCATGGAATCCAGTGGCTCTCAGTGTTGGTTGAGGAAACCAGATTAACTGCCTTCAGCAGTTATGTTATCTTTAAAATACAACCCCAGGGCACTTGTGCTCGGCTCCATCAAGTTGGGTTAAAATAAGAAAACAGAGCATGTGTGCGTTCTTTAATGGACTTACCTGGAGCTATTGAATATTGCCTCAGCTCACGAAGACACATGGCCACAGGAGGAGGGAGAGAGGCTGGATCTGAGAGACAGATAGTCTAGGTCTGCTGCCACAGGGTAGAATATGACACAATCATTCCTTCTGATTTTGCAAATGTCACCTGTGAAGATACTTGTAGGATTTAAACTTCTTAGATGAGAAAAGCCGCATGAAACAAAATTAGATGACAGAGACAGACTTTAAAAAGACATTTAACCACCCCGTTGACTCACCTTGGAGCAAACAGTCCGCCCAAAGTGTTCAGTTCTTCTTAAAAGAAGCACTAGATGTTCTGGCTAGTTTTATGCCAGTTTGTCACAAGCTATTGTCATCTAGGAAGAGAAACCTGGACTGAGAAAATGCCTCCATTAGATCAGGCTGTAGGCAAGTATTTTCTTCATTAGGGATTGATGGGAATCAACTCAGCCCAATGTGGGTGGTGCCAGACCTGAGCTGGTGGCCTGGGTTCTGGAAGAAAACAGGCTGAGCAGGCCATGAGGAGCAAGCCAATAAGCAATATTCCTCTATAGCCTCTACATCAGCTCTGACTCCAGGTTCCTACTCTGCTTGAGTTCCTGTCCTGACTTCCTCCTGTGATGAACAGTGACATGAATGTGTAAACTGTCACGCGCCCACACTTCCCACCACTAGGAACAGGCGTGCAACAAAACAAACGCTTCTGCGGATAACCTTTATTGAACAGCACTTTGAGCAGGGGCTTCATGAGCAGGAAACTTGTCTCTGAGTCGGGGACTCCCTACCGAGTTCTACTGTCTAGACGGCCTCTCACGCGCAGTTCCCCACGAACGATCTCTCTGTCCAGTCTCTGTCCACGCGGAACCTCCCGCAATCTCTCCTATCGGGTCCCTTCCCACGTGGTGCCTCTCCGCCATCCCTCCACGTGGTCTCTCTCTCTCCGTCTTCCTCTTCTTCTCCCGTGGGGGAGAAAATGCACTGCTATACATGCCTCAGAGACTTGTGTTGCTACCTGATCGGTGCATCCTCCTGTAGCTCAATCACGTGCCCCGGGGGTGGGCTGTGACTTATGTGGTGCATGCACATTAAGTCTCTTGGCTGGGCCACAGCTCTGTTTGCTGAGTTCTCTGCGGGAAGCCGGCACCATGTTTGGGTGCAGCACAAATGGCTCCCTACAGTAAACAAACTACTAAATCCTTCCCCCCCCCCAAACTGCTTTGGTCATGGTATTTCATTACAGCTATAGTCACCCTCACTAGGACACTAAGTCAGATTCTCTGTTTATACATAATCATTGTCTTGATTTAAGCCATGGAATAACAGAATAAGCTGGGACCAGTGTAATCCTAGCTATTTAGGAGATTAAGTCGGGAGGATCACAAGTTCAAAGTTTGCCTGGGCTACAGAACAAGGCCATGGTTAGCCTAGGCAATTTAGTGACCACCTTACCCTCATGTCATAAAAAAAAATGTCAGGGCTTCAGTTCTGAGGTACAACAGTTGCTGAGCATATGTGAGACCCTATTTTCATTTACCAGGACAGCAAATGAACAAACAAAACCTTCTCTCTGTGTAACTGGGATATATATTTCTATAGCATTTCAAGCTCATTATTACTCTTTCACACTACTTTGTAACAGAGGTTCTTTTACCTTCCTGTAAAGATGAAGAAATTGGGACTTTCAGAGGGTAAACAGCTGGCTAATACCCACAGTCTGAGGACTAGGAACTGTTGGATTCAAATGTAACTGTGTTTCACTTCAAAACTTGATTTAAAATTGTCCTGGGTTTACCTAGGCAATATTGTTTATAAAAGATAGAAATAGGGAGAAGGCAGACATGGGGAAAGAAAGGGAAGATTTGCTATAACTCCGAATAAAGGTGAGATTAGAGCTGTAGAGAGCAATGCAAAAGGCGAGAGTTATTTGCTTACTGCATGGTCTCTCAGAAAAAGAACAACTCTGCTCAACAATGATATTCTGAGCTATGGCAGACACGTGATGGAATGAAGACCCCAGGGGATAGAAAATTAGATCTACCTTGAAGTCACTGTTTTGATGACCAATGGCCAATCCTGCTTAAGATGGTATTAGATTTGACTTTCTGTTGCTATACACGGTCCTTGTTCTACTTGAGGAGAAATCAATATTCATAATGCAGCTTAGGAAATACACAGGAAGCCATTCAAGTACTGTGTAGAAGGTTTAGAGATACAGCTCATGTGCCTAAGTCCTAGTGTGATTACCCAGCAGCAGGTAAGATCCAGGTTCCTAATTCCTGCACTCAGGAAGTAGAGGCAGGAGGACCAGGACTTCAAGGTCATCCTCAGCTACACAAGGAGTTGAAGGTCATCCTGGCATCCTTTGGCTCTGCCTCAAACCCAAACCCAAAGGAAAGAGAGTGAAGGCCCTGACAGTTTCCTTATCTCTAGGGCCATGTCTCCACCTTATGGGAGGTATTGGAACTACAATAAATTTTGAAGGTGACTTATATAGACTGATGACTGCATCTGCTGATTATAGTAAACAAGAAGAAATATAATATCTCCACCAACGGCACACACAGTTTATCATTCCTTATTGTAGTGAATAACTTAAAATCTATTGATTTTTTTCATAGCCAAACACACTGTTTTCCCACATTGATTGGAAACCATCAATGCTGTTCCATTTAAGGTTTGTTACATGCACTTCCCATATTGCTTTATTTACTGGTATGTATTTAATCAGAAACCAAACTTACATACATGTTGTTGACATCGATATGAGGGGGAGAAGGATGTAGAAGGAGAAATAAATTTGAGCAATTTCAAAACTTTTCTCCGGACACAGACCATTTGCACACAGTTGACTTGCTGAAATTCTAATATTTTCGATTACTCTTTAAATTTTCATTTACATTATATACATCAATCATTGTAGCTTTTGTGAATCACTTTCTTCTAATCCCTGGTAAAAGGATTGGATTAACATATCACCAGTCTCTTGGTTTAGATACAGATACAATGATTTGTGTGTCTCAGAATCATCAATGGGCTTTTGGGTATAATCTGTAGTTGAAAATAGCACACAGGATTGTTATCATGCTAGTTTTAAATAATGACATCAAACATAAATTGAGTGCATTAGAAAGGCTTTGTAGTCTGCAACTTGGAAAAGGAAAATGAAGAATCAAATTGGAGGAGGCTTAAAAGTAATTTATTAGGTAATCCAGGCAGGGAAGCCAGCAGCTGAAAATACTCCAAGCATCCTAAGTTTGCCAAGGACTTTAAACACGTACTGTTCTTTGAAAATACAGGTTCTATCTTCCAGGTCAACAGTGGGTTCTGTTATTTAGAACGTCTCTCCAAAACTTGTGCAGAAACATAAGTGGCATTGTTACTTCTGAAGTCCAAGGAGACTCTCAGAGGCCACAAGGTCAAGAGGCTACTCTTGTGAAAGAGCTGCCGTAAAGAGGGTAAGAACTCGAAAGCAGTCTGAGTTCTACCTACCCTGGCTTCTCTGTTTGCTCATTACCCTTCTGCTGGGCTATACTATCCCTTGGAAATCCCAGTCAGATTTTAGACAGGTATCTGCCATAGAAGGCAGGACAGCTATGAGAGCCTGGGAAATATAATTCAGCTATAGTCTCCATGGCCAAAAATTTAGTAGACGACTGAAGTGCGTTTTAAAAGTTCAAACCTGAAACTCTGATACTTGAGGGCAAGAAGAGTTGAATATCCTGGTTCATGAAGGCAAGAAAGTGGTTTACTTCATCTCAATCTTTTTTTTTTAATGCAATCTTTAATTTTTTATTGGATATCTTCTTTATTTACATTTCAAAAGTTATCCCCTTTCCCAGATTTCCCTCTGGAAGCCCCCTCCTCCCATCCCCTCCCTCTATAAGAGTGTTCCCCACCCACCCACTCCCACCTCCCTGCCATGGCATTCCCCTACACTGGGATATTGAGCCTTCACAGGACCAAGGGCCTCTCCTCCTATTGATGCCAGACAATGCCATCCTCTGCTACATATGCAGCTGGAGCCATGGGTCCCTCCATGTGTACTCTTTGGTTAGTGGTTTAGTCTCTGGTAGCTCTGGTGGGTCTGGTTGGTTGATATTGCTGTTCTTCTTGTGGGTTAATAATCCCTTTGGCTCCTTTAATCCTTTCCCAACTCCTCCATTGGGGACCCTATTCTCAGTCCAATGGTTGTTTGATTGAATCCAACTCTGTATTTCTCAGGCTCTGGCAGAGCCTCTAAAGAAACAACCATATCAGGTATCTGTCATTATGTACTTCTTGGTATCCACAATATTGTCTGGGTTTGGTGACTGTATATGGGATGGATCCCCAAGTGGGGCAGTCTCTGGATGACCTTTCCTTCAGTCTCTGCTCCATACTTTGCCTCTGTATTTCCTCCTGTGAATATTTTGTTTCCCCTTTTAAGAAGGACTGAAGCATCTACTCTTTGGTCTTTAAACTTCTTGAGCTTCATGTGGTCTGTGGATTGTATCTTGGTTAATCCGAGCTTTCGGGATAATAACCACTTATCAGTGAGTGCATACATACTATGTGTGCTATTTTGTAATTGTGTTACCTCACTTAGGAAAATATTTTCTAGTTCCATCGATCTGCCTAAAAATTGTATAAAGTCATTGTTTTTAATAGCTGAGTAGTACTCTGTTGTGTAAATATACCACAATTTCTGTATCAGTTCTTCTATTGATGGATATCTGGGTTCTTTCCAGCTTCTGGCTATTATAAATAAGGCTGCTATGAACATGGTGGAGAATGTGTCCTTGTTATATGTTAGAGCATCTTTTGGGTATATGCCCGGGAGTGGTATAGCTGGGTCCTCAGGTAGTACTGTGTCCTATTTTCTGAGAAACTGACATACTGATTTCCAGAGTGGTTTTACCAGCTTACAACCCCACCAACAGTGGAGGAGTGTTCATCTTTCTCCACATCCTTGCCAGCATCTGCTCTTACCTGAGTTTTTGATCTTAGCCATTCTGACTGGTTTGAGGTGGAATCTCAGGGTTGTTTTGATTTGCATTTCCACAATGACTAAGGATGTTGAGCATTTCTTTAGGTTCTTCCCAGTCACTCGGTATTCCTCAGTTGAGAATTCTTTGTTTAGCTCCATCCCCCAATTTTTAATAGGCTTATTTGATTCTCTGGAGTCTAACTTCTTGAGTTCTTTGTATATATTGGATATTAGCCCTCATTTCAATCTTTTATCTTGCTTGTCTGTGAGGAATTGGATGTGTCCACCGATCTTGGTAAGGAGGAGGCTTAACTCAGACTATCAATTTAAATACTAATCTATTCCAGAAACATCCCTGGAGACACATACCAAAGGAATGTTTTACCAGCAATGCAGGTATCTTTTAACCCAGCCAACCCGACACACATAAAGCTGACTCATCACATATTTTGGCAAGTGGAGAAAACACTTAACAAGGATAAGAACATGTGCATGTACATATCTGAAGTTAGCATGCAGTGTAGTGTCATCCATTGGTGCTTTGTTAGTTTCTGAATTCCTTTATGTCTTAAACTGATCTTACTTTTTTTCTTGCAAGAGAGAAGAGTAATTAATCTTGGAGGGGTTTCTTTGGCCAACATCAGTGATTCCTTTTGGATGTGTGATTTCTGTAACTCTAAAAGAAGAGACAATTGTCACACCAGTAATTTTCTTGCTAATTACATCATTTGAAGCTCATCAATGGTTTTATTGTGCTAGACACAAAGCAGGACGACATTACAAGACTCAGGGAAGAGTTAACCATCTGCATCTTGCTAATTCTTGGTCCTGAACCCCAAAGGCCTTATACAGAAACCCACGACATCTGGAAACTCTATATTTATTTTATCTTGAGTAGCTACATTTTAATAATGACCATGAAACAGTGATACCTTCAAGCTAAATGTGAAAATAATAATTTTATGGTTTGATGGAAGAGTGATATCATCCTAAAAGTACCTTCAGTTCCACACATTTTTGACTTTCCATTTCATGCTGAGAGATATATGTTCACTCTTCATCCATCCAGTGAAGGGTGCTGCCTATACGGAAGGAAGGACAGCATGAAATGACACAAGCAACTTCTCCTCTTGCCAAATGTGAAGCGTTTATGGTATCTTTCCCAATTATTTTTTTTATTAAAAGATAGTGACCTGGTACGATTGGAAACATAGCCATGTTGATACAGTGCTTGTCGAGAAGGCATGAGGTCTTGGGTTTCATCCCCAACACTACATGAACAGAGAGTGGTTGTCAGAGGCAGTAATCCTGGGCCTGAGGAGGCAGAGGCAGCGAAGTCAGAAATCCAAGCTCCTTATTGGCTTCATGGTGAGCTCAAGGCCATGATGAACTCACTAGGTTAAGGCCTCATTTGGTTTTTTTTTTTTTTTTTTTTTTTTGATAAAAAAATGATACTTTATTATAATTTTTTTTAAATCACAGAACTCCAGTCCAGACACTCACACACACGCACACATACACAGACACGCACACACACATACAGATATCTGGTGCTGACTTTCATACCCCTCAAGTTGGCTAACAAGTTATGCCTTAGGGAATTTTCCAGTTCAACTCATACTCAACTTGGAATACCAGGGGTCATGATCTAGTTTTGCCCATTTGCCCAGTGATGACAGTTGGTACATTTGCTGAAGAAATCATTTCTGCTGGCTCAGTACCCAGTGCTGTGGGCACTTTGTGGTGCTCTAGAGTACGGATCTGCATTGCCACTCACTACCCTGAGGGCTCTGCTCTCTCCTCTCACTGTTCTGTTGAGTCTGTATAGGGGTTTCCTTAAACACTGTAACAAAAAGGTATCTAGACCAGTACCTATGCTACATGTGAAATCACTGAACCTACAACTGTGGGGTTACAATTCAACATATTATTCCAAAAAAAGAAACAGATCCCTTGGCTGGCTAGGGAAAATGCTTGATTCTTTCTAAAGATTTTGTTTCATGATACAGTCAAGACAATGATGAGGCCGTCTGTGTCACAGCACCCTTTCCTGTCTCCCTCCACACACAGAAATGGCTTCAGGCGCTAGTTGTCACATCTGTGGCTTGGGTCACTTGTGATTTTCAGTGATGAGTTCCCAAGCTTGGTTAAGATCATCTATGTAACTACAATGCTGAGATGGGGCCCTCACCTCAGAGAGAACAAAACCCTTAGAATAAGCTAGGCATTGATGCCAGCAAGAGAGAACTTGCCAATACTGAAATCCAAGTGAAGTCAAACCCACATGCCTTTCCTCTAATCAGGAAACTGTCGTCAGGAGGGCCAGGCCTGAGCAACCCAACGGTCTTCTTCATACAAGTAGGTGTTTTAGAAATAGGAACACACTTCATGACGTCTGTTTCCAGGACAGACCACAGCCACAAAAACACTCTGCAGAGTCGGTCTGCTCCAATGTCTATCTCAAAAACAAAGGCAACTAGCCTTCATGAGGTACTGACAGATATTCTGCCAAAAATATTCTCCTTTCCCTAAATTTAAGTTGTCTTCAAGTTCAACTATATTATACATCTGTTCTTTTCATCAGCAAAAAGATGACTTTTTTTAAACTCCAAAAACCAATGATGCCTATGTAGAATGAAGGTAGAATTTTGGTTGGTTGGTTTCTGTAATTCAGAACCTAGATGAAATCAGAAGCTCTGTAATGGTCTGCACATTCATGTCTTCCCAGGGTCCTTTGCTCAGCTCACATGAACTCATCAGAATCGTTACCATCTTGATTTGAGGACATATTCTCAACTTTCATTAGTGACGAGTAGCTCCTAAGTTCATCCATTTCCCTTTTCTTCTTCATTTCTTCTTTCTCTTTCCTCTTCATTTCCTGAATCTGGGCTTTCTTCTCATTCCTCTCTTCACGGTCTCGGCTTTCTTTCTCTGCTGCTAGGTCCGGAAACTTCTCCAATTTGGTCTTTTCTAATCGGTTCAAGATTTCATTCACTTTCTTCTCCACAGTCACAATCTTTACGTCCTTCTGCCTGTGAAAGCCTATCTGCCCCACATCCATGTCAGCTGTTTTCTTCAGGTTAGACCACGGCGTGTAAACCACATTAACGTTGTTCATCTTGCAGCCTTGAATGCTATTGGCCTTCACGAGGTGGGCACAGTCCATCAGAACCTCCTTTGGAATGTCTTCTATCTTCTCTCCCTTTTGTAATCGTAGGTATACGTGAGCCGAAGAGAGCTTGTCCACGTGAAACCAAACATCTTCAGGCCAGCCGTACTTTATCAGATCTTCATTTTCATATTTATCCTTTCCCATGTAAATAGTGTAAGTAGATGAATTCACACTGCTGCTGGTGAAGTAGAACACCATGATCCTGGTAGAAGAGTGGCGACCTCTGCTCAAATCGCGAAGCTCGAGAAACCACCGGCGCGAGGAAGGCCTCATTTGGTAAAAAGGGGATCCACAAATCCCCGTTTCAGGGGCATTGGGGAAGAACAAATGATTATGCACACGAAGGGCTTTGAGAAGTACACCGTCCACAACAGGCACTCAATGAACATGGGTGCAGAACAAAACATTTTCTAAGTTCTCTAAGTAACCACATATTAAAGAACCACAGAACTCCATTAAGAATATTAATAGAAAAGCTATTTCAGCATCTTGCTTGTAGCAATATACATCTATAACACAATGGCATACTATACTTCTTGAAAACATGATATTTAACTCTTTCCTTAATGGTAAGAAAAGTAAGTTGGGAGGAAGAAGGAGTCTTGGTTGTATTTAATGTCTCTCTGGCACTGAGCAAATTGTAAGAATTCTCTAGAATTCAATGTTTTCATCAGTAGAAATGATTGTCCCTTTGTGAGCTCCCTCCCATGTAGCCATGAAAACACACTTATTTGTAAACCTGAAAGAAATTCTTTTTATTCCATCAGCATATTATGATAAAAATGATATGAATACATTATATTATATATAAATTATATATAATATGTATGTTATATATACATTGTGATATAAATATACAGCCTTACTTCCTGGCTTCCAGTTCAAGGCACTAGAGTGTCAGATGCAGGAGAGGAATGTCTGGTTGACACCTGTGTTAAGGTAAACAAGGCTGTTATTTTGTACCCACTGATTTTCTCTTTGGAAGCCTCCTGCTGTGACAATCACTCCCATGGAATCTGCTGCATTTGAAAGTGCTCTTGGCTGATGTCTGCACAGGCTCTGATGGTTTGGCCTTTCTGTTTCTGACCATCCAATTCTCTGAGCTCACTTGTGCTCTTGAGACATCCAGCGCAATCTTTCAGTCTCAGAAGCGACGGTCTCGATTGAATTAGGTTTGGTTCTCCCATCACTAATTAGATGGTGCAGCAGGCCTGCCTCGGGGCATAGAGACATTGATTCAGCTTCCGTAATAAGTCTAATGAAGTGCTTTCACCATGTTCCAGGATGCCAACACACTAAAAATGGCCCTGAAATGTAAAGCTTAGGAAATATGGGAACTGGACAATCAACTTACTGACATAGAAAACAAGAACATTCATACTTTGAAAGATCTGCTTACATGTCCTCAACTCTGGGATGGAAATGGACCTTGACAGGGCAGGTGATTATCCATCAGACTCTGCAGCAGACTGGAGCGGAATTACCCCAGGAGTCTGAGTTTTCCTATACATCTAAGTCCTTACAGTGCTGCCGTTGCTTCCTAGTACTCACAACATCCTCACAACTTTCATGGTCCTTATTACTATGAAATACGGCTTTTATCCATCATTGAATATCACTCACTTGATGAATTTTGTCTCCATGCCAAAAGCAAACCAAAACAAGAACAAAACAACCTCCCCAAAAACCAAAAAACCATCTGTTGTAGGTGACAAGCAGACAGAGAGGAACGAAAGAAAATTAATGGAGTGCTGTAAAGTTCTCCACATAAACTTGTATTTTATATGGCACTATATATTTTGCGGGGCGTTTTCATACCTCAGTTCAGGGACCTGGAACAATAGGGCAAAGGAAATCTATTAGGGGAAGATGAGGTGCAGATTCAGAGCGTCTCAGAGTTGAAAGGCATCTAAATCTCATCAGCTCTTTCATCTTCCATGCAGGGAACTTTTTCTGCTTTCCCAACTGGTCATTTTCCAGTTCCTACTTAAATGCATTGAATGCAGGGATGTGTCTAAGGCCACGAGGTGGCTTCACTGGACTGGACCTCCTTTGTCATTCTTAGTTCTGATCTTCCTCTTGCTACTCCCTCCATTGATCCATTGGTCCAGTGATAGGGATTTCAGTGTTTTTGGTAAGGAGGGCAGCTACTCCGAGTTAAAGGATGGGGGTGGGGGTAATATGCTTCCACTGTGCAAATCTCCTTCATGCTAAGTAGTTCAGTTCCTTCACTAAGCAAGGATCATGCTGGGTCTTTGATCCTTCCAACTGGGGCTTAAAACCAGCATTAGTTTCCTGCTACAGTTTTCTATTGTGCTTCCAATATCGGCACAACCTTGGAGTTGGCTGTACATGCTGCCTGATAACCCTCTGGTATATATGAATGATAAGGGTTGAAATGCTCTGCTCTATTCTGTGGGATGACGTCTTAAAATAAGGCCATGAAAATTACAAAAATCTTGCCAGTGTGTTCCCAGGATCCGGTGCTATTGCTTAGCTTGCTCTGTGAATTCTGTGTTGAGTACTTGTGTTTGCACCTCCCCGTGTTGCTTGGTTTTATTCATTTATGCTTCGGCCAAGATGCCTTGCTGTGGGATTGGGAAGAAGGATAAGACTGAGAAGTTCTCACATGAACTATTAATGCTCCGTTTTGCTGCTTCTCGTTTGTGTTCTTTCTGTCCCACATGAGAACCAGCCGGTATCATTGTTGAACATTGTCCTGCTAGGTGGAGCCACCTGTCTCAGTCAGGGTTTCTATTCCTGCACAAACATCATGACCAAGAAGCAAGCTGGGGAGGAAAGGGTTTATTCAGCTTACACTTCCACATTGCTGTTCATCACCAAAGGAAGTCAGGACTGGAACTCAAGCAGGTTAGGAAGCAGGAGCTGATACAGAGGCCATGGAGGGATGTTACTTACTGACTTGCTTCCCCTGGCTTGCTCAGCCTGCTTTCTTATAGAACCCAGTTCTACCAGCTCAGGGATGGCTCCACCCACAATGGGCTGGGCCCTCCCCTCTTGATCACTAGTTGAGAAAATGCCTTACAGCTGGATCTCATGGAGGCATTTCCTCAACTGAGGCTCCTTTCTCTGTGATAACTCCAGCTTGTGTCAAGTTGACACAAAACCAGCAAGTACACCCCCCTTCTTATCTTTGGGATAATTTTGAGTCTGTATTTTGGCTTCTATTGTTCATCATATCTTTCGACTTGCATCCTCTCAAGGATGTTTCCATTTAAGACACTGGTAATAGTTCCAATAAAGCAGAGTTTGGGGTATAATTTGATAATGTATTCTTAGATTTAAAGGACCCCCTTAATAACCCACCCCCCAGCTGTCCAAAAAGCCAAGATCCTAAAATGAGCTCAACATTCCAGGAAGCCCACTATTTGGGGACTGCAGAAGAAAAGCATCCGGCTGCCTCCCCAACTTGCAGAGATTCCATGCACCTGACCTCAAGCCTAGACACCTGGAGGCTGTGAAAAGAGACAACAGATGAAATAGTTTCTTCCAAAACAGCTTATCTAGTCAAAACACCTTACTTTCTCATTCTGTCCCCAACAAAATCCCTTTCTTCCCTGTCCTTAGCCACAAAACGCTCAGCTTGAAGCATGTAATCTGCCCTCTCTATCTCTGCTCATGGGGTTAGTGGGCCCTGGACCCTGATCCCAGCAGAGCTGGGTCTTGATGTGCCACCTTTAAGGTTAAAGTCTGCTCTCTCTGTCATTGTCATCCGAATTTTCATTCTTTCTTGCTACAAAGTTAATGCTTATGACTATAAACTCCCTTTGTGAAAGAACATCCAGTTTGAAAAGATTGTCTGGATAACAGCATTTACTGGAATCCATCTTGCTGTTACACTATGAATATAAATTAAAAAAAAATAAGGGGATCTTACCCTCCCAGTTTGTAAAATACGGTTCTGGGCATTGAACCCAGGGTTTTATATATGCTAGGAAGTAACTTTTATTGACCCAGTTGCTTCCATGGGCAGAACAATTTGTTTTGTTTCCCTAAATGACTTAATTTCTCAGAATCCTGTGTTATCCAGGCTGATGAGTTTGGACTCAATATGTAAATGTTTTGCATTTCTGCTTTTTCTGCCTTTACCTCTTAGTGCTGAGAGGACACTCATGTGCCTCCAAGCCTGTTGATGTTGTGCCAGAGATTGGACCCTGGTCTCTACTCACTGAGCCACACCCTCAGCCCACCTCGATGCCTTGGAGAGAAGCTCATGGTCCAAGATCACACAAGGACATCTCCTGCCAGGGCTTCACTCCCTCTGTTGGACCAATTAGGGGAGCGGCGTCCACGCCTGTGAGCCCGAGGCGAGAGTCTGCTTTGCCATCTAATTAGTGATGAAAGAACCACAGCTAATTCAATCCAGTCTGTCATTCTCTAGACTGAGGAATTAGCCCAGACGCTTGGAGACCGCAAGCTTTGTCTTGGCATTATGAGAAGGGACAGCTGATGCTGCAAGAATCTTATTCTGTCCTGAGGAGCTTGTTGAGTCCGAGCAGAACGAACACCTAAAATGTGCGTATGGGAAGGAGATAAACAAATTCATCAGATGCAAAACAGTAATATCTCAGATTGAGGACATACACAGTACTAAACAAGCAAACAGACATCCAAACAAAACCCAACAGCAGCAACACAGGCTTCTATGAATGAGTTGATACTTTAGAATTGATCTAATGCCCACTTATAAATCTATTTTATAAGTTCTAGAATGCCAGTTTACAGTCAAATTCAAGATCCAAAGCAAACATAAAAATTTTAAACTTCCGTATAAAGAAGCTGTGGATAGTACACCTTAAAAATGTGATCTATTAAAGTAATTGCATATCCTTCCAATGTTTTGTATGACCTTGCGTGTTCCACAGGCCCCTTTTTTCCAACTTACCACATTTACTTAATTTACTGACATAGTCTTGTCCTTTCCTTGAGTCCTAACATTCTGTGAAAAGATCAGTCAGTAAGTACTTATTAGATGACCTTTATGAAACAGGGTTTAAAATAAGCAAGCAAGCAAACAAACAAACAAACAAGAAACTTTCATGCTAGTTCAGAGAAACAAAATCAGAGATATATCAATGAATAAAATAATTTTGGTTACTAATACATGTCACAAAGAAAATGAAATGTGGTAGGTTGAAATTTGATCTCCATCTTTTATGCTGGATCAAAAAAAAAAAATAAAATAAAATCAAAAGACCTCAAAGTAAGACTGCAAAGTTTGAAACTACCAGAAACCCACAGTGGGGGTATGTTAAGATCTAGGCACAGGCTGTGGTTCTCTGAGCACGGAAATCATAGTAAGGACTGACAGGAAGTATGAGGAAAGAGAGATGCTCATGGTCAGAATCAGTGTGGTCATGCACATTACATACTCGCATACAAATGCCATAACATTATCCCTGGTTTTGTAGAGTTAAAGCAGTTTGAAGGCAAAACAACAAAATAAATATAAAAGGCCAAATAATAAAAAAGGAAGGAATAGTGAACACACGGGGCATGGGAGTGTGCATCTCCATATGGAGTCTAGTGAACACACGGGGCATGGGAGTGTGCATCTCCGTATGGAGTCTCAAGAAGTCATGCCTGTCAGTTCTGGGGGAAGCACCTGCCTTGCATAGGAAAGGGATTCTTTCATTCTGTTGTACCTATTCTTTTTCCATTCATGTGCATTTGTGTGTGTGTGTGTGTGTGTGTGTGTGTGTGTGTTTATGTCTGTTTGTCTGTCTGTCTCTCTTCTCTCTCTCTCTTTCTGTATGTGTGTGTGCATGTGCATTTGTGTGAGTATGCTTTTGTGTGTGTGTGTGTCTCTCTTCTCTTCTCCCTCCCCCCCTCTGTATGTGTGTGTGTGTGCGTGTGCATTTGTATGAGTATGCTTTTGTGTGTGTGTGTGTGTGTGTGTGTGAGAGAGAGAGAGAGAGAGAGAGAGACATGTATGCAATACCAGAAGAGGTCATTGGCATCCTTGGAGCTGGAGCAGAGATGATTGTGGATTGAATTACTGATCTAAGGTCTCCTTTAGAACTCTTACTTCTAGCTGGGGAAGCAGCTCCATGGGTAAAACTCTTGCTAAGTAGGCAAGAGGACTCATTCCCCACACCGGTATAAAACAGTCAGGCATGCACAAGGGTGCTTGTATCCAGCAGAGGCATGCAGATCCTGTGGGCTTGGTGGCCAGAGAGCCTTGTTGAAACTGTGAGCTTCAAGTTCAACAAGAAAATCTGTCCCCCAAAATAAGGTGGGCAGACAGCACTAGAGAGAAACACAGGGGTTCTCCTTTAGTCTCCGTGCTTATGTATAGATCTAGGCAATTCACACACATAAACATGCACACACACACACACACACACACACACACACACACACACATGCCTGTCAGATAAGTGAACCCAAACTTGGCCCTCTAATCCAGTAGTTCTCAACCTTCCTTAAATGGCCCTTTAACACAGTTCCTCATGTTGTGGTCATTCCCCAACCATAAAATTCTTTTCGTTGCTACTTTATGACTGTAATTTTGCATCTGCTGTGAATCATAATGTCAATATCTGAAATGCTGAATATCTGGTATGTGATCTCCAAAGGGGTTGCAACCTGCAGGTTGAGAACCATTGTTCTAATTGAACCCCAGGAGCTTTTACTATGTGCTCTCAGAAGTCTGCATGCTTCCTTCTTTCTCCCAGAGCTTACAATGCTAGCTTGTCATTTACTGATTGTTAACATCTCTTGACAGCCAGCCCTCTGAAGGCAGAGACAGAATTGTTCAGCTCACACCCTCAGTATCTTTTGTGATGCTGCTATACACTTGGCCCTTGCCCTAGTGGCAAGGTAGTAAATTCTTAAGTACTCTCAGATTAAAGTCTATGTTTCATGTTGGCTGAGTTGGAATCCAGATATTTTAAACACATATTTCCTGATGGTATCAACTACCAAAACTGATGTCTTGTGACTATGTTTTTGCTGTATTGGAAGTCATGTTACATTTTTCAACTTAAATGTAATTCAATTCCATTTAAAATTGCTTTGGGCAACTAACTGCTCTTATGGACAATATTAAATTTAGGTACCATTGTAGAACAAAACCTTCATATTTTCCATTTACTCCGAGTAGATATTTTGCTCTATTTTTGCCAATAAAGACTCAATAAAAAAATCACATTATGGAAACCCCTGAAGTTTATTTAATGTTTATTTCATATTAATGTTTTATTTTCTCTATCATTTGGTGTATTTATTCTCCAAGGAGCCCCATCAGACGTTTAATTATCCACGATTTTCTAGAAAAATCAACCAGTTTAAAAAGGAAATTTTAAGCCTGGTGTACAACTGAGAAATATGACAGACATATTTCAATGCTATGGTTTGGGCAGGGAAAGAGAGCCCCCTTGTTTTTCCCTGAAATGATCTTCTGGCCAAGGAAGAAGCTGTTTAATAAAGTTTCACACACACACTCATTCTTGTAAAAATGTATATGTTCTTAGGAAGAATTAGATATTAAGCCTTATTCACACTAGAATTTAACTGGATGGTACAGATAATGTTTCACTCAAGAAAAAAGTGCATAGCTTGTAAACCTCAGGAGGATAGAGGTCGGGATTGAGAAGAAAAACTGCAGAGCTAAGTAGAACACGTGACAGAGAAAGCTGGGACCATGACCCCACCCATTTTACAGTGTCCTTAGGTGGTTGATCTCCCCAGCCAGGGGCCTCAGGCTCAGGACAAGATGCTTTGTCCTGGTCCCATCCTTGACAGTTTTCAGATCTTGCCTTTCCAGATACTTAATAATCTCCTGACTGTGCAGAATAAACTGCAGGGAAATAAATCCCCTTTTCTATTTCAGAATTCAGAGCGAGATTCTTCTGCCTCTTGATTTCCAATATGCCATTCACTCTGGCTTGTCATTCATTAGTCATAGGCAAAATGATTTTAAATATTCAATCTTTGTGCTTTGCCCAACTGTGTATTTACATACGTCTTCATAAGAATTGGCAAGGGTAATTTTACATTTATCTATTCAAGCTCTGGCCAGTGTTGGGTTTAGCATTGAATTACTCAAGGGAAATTTTTATCTGAAAGCCAGATTAGGATTCCAAATAGTATCTGTTTGTCAAATACTAAATAATTCAGGTGATTCGAGCCAGTTCTCAGTGCAGATGCTGGGGTGGTAAACAGCACACAAAAGAGAGGTGGCTATGTTCTGGGTGGGGGAGGGGGAAGAATAGGAAGTCAATATGAGGCTGCAAGTGGTTAAGGAAAAAAAAGCAAATGATGTGTTGGACTTGGTCACTCCAATTTCTATGGAAAAGTCGATTGGGAGTGATGACTATGGTGAGGTGAGAAGGGAATCATGGGAATTTACAATATTTAAATCCTGAGCACTGGACTAAGTCCTTTACAAGCATGATCTTCTTGAGTCTTTGAGGATTCCTTAGGAAGCAGGTCCCTTATAAACCCTGCTGCGCAAATAAACTTGCTGCTGAGAAAGGTCAAGGAGCCTGCCCGTTCAGAGAACTGGAAAGGCACATCATTTGATCTGGAGGGTGCTGGGTATTTGCTATGTGACTTCAGAGCTAAAATTCATACTATTTTGTGTGAAGACAGGAATCAAGATAGGGACAGGGGCCAGACACTGATTCGGCTTGTCACCACTACCCACAAGTTTGTCTTTTTGATGATACTGCATGGGAAACATACAGTGCACGCTCCGTTTTCTTTCGTTTAGCGTTATCATTTGGAGGCTGCCCTGTGTTGTGAATACCAATAGTTCAGTGGGCCATGGAGATGGCTCAGTGGCTACCACCAAGCCAGATGACCTGCGTTTGATCTCTCGGACCCACTACAAGTGGTCCTCTGACTTACACACACACACACACACACGCACACACACACACACACACACACACTGTGGAAGGCTCTCCCCGAACCCCATGTGCACACAAAACTAAGACAAAATGCCAATGGTTTGTTCTTTTTTATTGTTAAGGAGTTTCCGTGCATGTCGGCATCTGTCTTGTCTTGTGCACCGCCTGTGCGCTGCACTGGGCGGATCCATGTTGCTCCTCTGCGCTGCCTGCTGCGCTGCCTGGCGCCTCAGGGTCAGCATTAACCCCGAAGTCCTTTCCTAACATTTCCAGTGGACCAGTTCCTGTGCTATTTCACTGTGACTTTTCTCAGTAAGTTTGTAATGTTAAAAATCATAAATGAGATTTATATTTTTAAATCATGTGTCCGAGAATGGGTGTGTGCACACGCGTCCGGTTGCCCTCAGATCTAGAGTTGTAGGCAGCTGTGACCATCCAAGGAGGGTGCTGGGAACTGAACTCCTGCCTTCTGTAAAAGGAGTGTGTGCTCTTAACCATGGAGACATCTCTGGGATGTTTGAAAGGGGAGGGGGAAACTACTAAAGTTTTGAATATGATTGTGTGGAATCACAGTTTTGTGGAAGACCTCAGCATGTGTCTGCATTTACTTAGGATTTCTTTACTTTGGGCGATGTGTTGTAACTTTCTGAACGTTTTTAATGTCTGCTGTACTTTTGATCAAATGTATTATTTGGAATTTCCTACTTTGACACCATTAAATTCTTTGTTTCTAGTCACTTGTTTCTACGCTTAGTAGTTTCTTTATAGACTACATTGGACTTCTCACACAGACTAATATATTCTGTGTGAATATAGTGTTAAAATGGCTCTTGTTTTTAAATTTAAATTCTTCTTTTTTCTCCCTTCTTCATTCTTTCCACCCTCTCCCACTTCCCTTGCTTTCCATTTTTCTCTTTCTCTATCTCTCCCCCCCCCCTTTTTTTTGTGTGGCCCATTCCCTCTCTTCCCTTTCTTTTCTTCTTTTCTCTTTGTCTGAGATATGGCGTTTTGTTTTTAAATGAGACACCACTGGCCTCGAACTTGTGGCAACCCTCCTCCTGCAACCCTCTTCCCACAATGCTAGGATGCACTGCCTTGCCTACGTTTTATTTTATTTTGACCTTACTGTGTTAGTTATAACCTCCGGTACGTTGGTAAGTAAGAGTCAGGTGTGTGCTTTCTTCTAACTAGTGGCTTGCTCCCGGAGGCTTAGCTATTTCTTCCACAGGCATGTGGCGACTGGTGACCTCCAGAGACACAGTTGCTCTCTGGTGGGACTTCATTCTGCTGCTGTGTGTGCCTCAAAGGCTCTTCTAGATTCTCCAGAGACTTCTGCCTTGCATTGCTACTTACAACCATTCATAAGGCAGTAAGCTGGATGATCATAGGGGGTCACTCATCTTTCTAGTCTCTCAAGAGATTACTGACTTTTATTGCCTGAGGGGCTATGCCTTACCTGGGTTCTATATACTTTATCTTATTTCTGGTGTTTTGCAGAAGAAGGGGAAATCTTCTTCCTGCTAATTTGTAAGTAGTCACTTGACCTCAGTTAGTAAGACAGAGACCTACAATAAAAAGTCTCAATTGCACCTTCCACATTCCCAGACTTTTTTTTTCTTTAAAAATTATTTATTCTAAGCACCTTGAGCTAATATTTGGGGGTAATACACCCATATTTTTTTTACTCTTATTTATCTATTGGTTCTTCTTTCTTTTTATTTTTCTCCTAACCTTGGCTTCCTGGTCTCTATTCTGCCCCTGACATCTTTTTTTGATCTTCATCCTCCAACTTCCATTTTAAGTAGGTCATCATTTGGGGTTAGATATTAACTCTTTTACATTAATATTGCTATGTAAGTTCTGTTTATAGTCAAGGCATAGAAGGCAAGAAAATTATTATTTTTTCTTAGAGTTTTAAAGTTCAGCCTGCTAATCAGGCTGGGAATAAAACTCACTGTTAGAGTGTCTGTTGGCATTTGTGGTAACTTGAAAGAGATATGTCCCCCATAAGTGTGGTACTTGGACACTTTGGTCCTTGGTCACTGGTGCTGTTTGGAGAGGTTGTGGGACCTTTAAGGGGTCGTGTGGAAAGAAGATTACCACTAGGGAAGGTTTTCACAATTTAAAGCCTCAGCCCACTTCCGGTTCTCTCTCAGCTTTCTGTTTAGATCATAGCTGACCATGTGTTCATTGGTTTGCTGCTCAGCCCCTAGCTGCCACGTCTCCACTACTAGAGACCCCCCTCCCCAATCTGGAACTGTAAGCCTCGATAAACCATTTTTCATAAATTGCTTTTGGTCATTGTATATTATCCTAGCAACAGAAAGGTAACTAATGAAGATATTTGTTAGGCTCTAATCCCTGGGCTTCAAGCACACAAACCAACAGCAATGGGCATGAGGTCCCCTATAAAGCTTTCTAAGAGCATGTGCTTTGTGTTTCTAGTTTAGACCTACTAAACTTTAATGTCTCAGCTGTAACCTTAGAGGACATGTTTTTTTAAATGAGGATTTCTGTGGTTCTGTAATGGTTGCTCTAAGCACATCGTATTTAAGCAGCAGTATTTAGATGCCTCGGCCATAGAAACCTTCTTATCATTGTCCTGTCAGATGGCACTAGAGATCTGCTGATCTGATTTCTCTCTGACATTACATATCAGCCGCTATTGCTGTAATCCCATCGACCCACCTGGACCAAGGCACCGAGCTAAGCACCGGTAGCAATGGCACTATAACTGGACCTGAACTGAAGACCTAGTGTTTGTGTTCCTAGGGTCCCCGAACCAAAACGAGAGTCAACAAATCCTTTTGAGAAGTCCATTGCATCTAAGTGACTCAATAGACTGGGCGCCTTTGTTTTTTACAGTGGCATTCGTTTAGGAAATGTTTGTTTTGAGCTAAGGGCAGACTTGAAGGAGATATTCACATCCTCACAGTGACACTTTCCGCCTGTAGCCTGATCAAATTTATACCACACCAGGGGATGGTCAAAGTATGCAAATGATCAGGAGTCACCATATTTAATCGTCCACTGGGAACCAGGGTATTAGAAAACGAGTTCATCCTCTGCCCTTCAATAGCTAAGAGCTATTTTAGGCAATAGATACTAAATTAGAAATACTGAAACTCCAGGTCCTTCCTGGAAGATGCTTTAAAGTTTCCCAATAATCATCATAAGGGCTAATGCCTGATGCATTATTCACAATGTGCATGTACATACTGGGGACCTTAAAACAGTGAATTTAGGTTTAATGACCAGGCAGGCGCCAGTAAGTGTGACAGAGTCTCTGAACAGCTGGGCCACATATTTTGGCTTTACCTTACAGATTTAAGAGTGAACATGTTTGTCTAATAATCTGCCCTAGCCATGAAGTGACTCCAGGTCTATGTATTTTCTTCCTTGTAGAAGACACCACACTTGGTCAGTGGAAACAGTTCCAAGCATTTGATTTCTTGCAATACCATAACACCTTGTGTATTGCATTGGTTACACTCTTTTCAAGACCATCTGGGAGCTGAACTTGAGACATTTGCCTTCTAGAAGCATCAGGAACTTTAAAGAATGGTGAAATTCTGAGTTCTATAGAGCAGAGTCAACTGGATATTACTTATTAATACATATATCCATTTATTTACCCATTTATTCAACAACTAATTACTGTCCCTTCCATACAATAGATGCTTTGCACTGAGAAGCACTCCAGTGAGAAAGGATACAGCAGCAGGAAAATGGACAACAGGAAAACTGGGTAGAGGAAGTGGGGCAGGGTGTATGTTATGATAACCAAGAAGTCCTTTGGTGGGGCATCCTTACAGTAGACATCTGAATGGTGTGAGGATGTCTTTAACAAGAACACGGCATGGAGGGGGGGTGCAAATGTCCTGGTGGCTGAAGCCTGATAGAATGGATGAGAAATGGCCAAGAGGACAGGAGAATAAAGGGCGTGGGAGATGGGATCAGAGAGACAGGAAGTGGGCCTGGCCTTGCCGTAGAACACAATTCAAGTTTCATTTAGGAACCGGAAGGAAATCTATGGGAGGCCTCAAGTAGAAGAATAGCATAGCTGACTGAGGCCCCAGAGGACTGCTGTGCCCTTGGAGTGGAGATTTGGAGCAGCCAAGGAACAGAGGCGGCCCAGTGGAAGAGCAGAGGTGGGAATTTGTCATTCCCGGTGTCCTTATGGCATTATGGGAACTATAATAATAAAACAGGAACAACAGATTTTCAAAGACAGGTTATATGTTATGGATTTACAGCCACAGCAGTCACAGCCTCACAAAAACCTCTGCATTGCTATAATTCAGTTGTGTAAGTAAGTACCGAAGGAAAATAGACCACGTTCTAAAAAATTCCTTGTCCATCTCTAAGAAATAGGAAGACAAACATAATGAAATCCTCCACTTCTTCTGCGCTCTGGGCATAAATTGTCTTTTCCAGCGTGTGTAGGAGAATGTTCCTTGCGAGGCAGAGGGATGGTAGGTAGAATTCCAAGATTTGATTTTATAAGAGATCTTCAGGGAAAATTTTTGGAAGGAAGAAGATGATTCTGCTGAAAATGCCAAGAATCATTATTTTTTCAAACGTTAAGTTTTATGAAAACGTAAACACCTGATTCAGAATGCAGATTGTGGACCTCAGTACTCAGAGGTATGGAGTCATAAATTTAGAGTGAGGCTCAAGAATCCCTATTTTAAGCTGATGTACAGAAGTGAATGTTCTACACATGCCTCACATTGGCAGCCTGTAAGACGTTTTTAAAAACTAGGTATTTGCTAAAGGCTTGCGGTGAAACTGACGTGGTCTTGCTCTCAGCATGGTTGGGTCTGCTAAAGCTTCGTGCTTCTGGAGACTGTTCCCTTCTCTCCTGGCTCACATCATTCCTGAGGACAGCATGATCATCTTGCTCCTGTGCTATCTTCCCATCTCTAGCCACTGTGGACTGATCAAGAGGCGAGGATTTAGCGCCAGCATGGCTGATCTAAAGTGTTCCCTAAGACTAAGGTTTGAGCCTCTTGGTTGAGACTCTAAGATATAAAATGTGAGGTTTTATTTCTTTTTTCTTTTTTTAATTTTTTGAGAGTAAATGGGAATAGCCTTCTCATTGGCAATAGCTAAGAATGACGGGTCCCCACAGAGGAATGCTGGGGCACCAAGAAAGGGTCCATACAGTACTTGTGTTCTGGTTTCATTATTCCTGAGACTCAGTTACATCTCTACCCCGTGACTCAGCATGTGCACCTATGCACCTATCTGCAATGGCTGCGTAACAAATTACTCCAGAGATTTTTTTTTTTAAATATAGTATGGTTGACTATACTTAATAATAATTTTTTTATATATTTCAAAATTGCTAAGTGATTAGATCCTAAACACCTTCAGATTATGGGACAGTTGGGGTGGTAGGAGTAGGAGTAGTTTAATAAAAAATGACTATGAATAAGTCATATGAAATCCTTGTAATCTGTAAACTAATCCAAAGAATGCTATCAAGGAACATGATAGATCAGACATTAAGTTCCTAACACAGTTTACAGACCCACCTTATTATACGGCACTCCTTTATGACTCTCTACTTCCTCTCTGGTAAGCCTCCAACACAATTTCCTACTGCCATAATATTTGCACATGGGCAGACAACCACAGGCTTAAGGCACAAGTCAACAGAAACCCTTCCAGTTATTTGTCTGGTATTTTGGTCGCAGCAGTACAAGCACACATGGGAATTCTCATTTTTCACTGAACAAATAAACAAACCTTAATTAATCTGCAGAAACTACCCAGGGACATGATGCAGTTACTCTCAAACTCAAGACAGAAAAGTGCTTCTCACAGATCACTTCTCAGATGTCTCAAGTCACGTGTTTTGGCTTTGATATGATACATGGATGAGCTAAATACATCTAAGAAGCTGTGCACTTGGAGATGACTCACAGATATTAATGCTGTGCCATGAAGATATAGGAAGAAGAATTGATTTGGTTGCGCTAGCATGAAGATGAGGGTATACTCTCACAGTCCTATAGAGGTGATTGGGTTTCTCCTTCCTGTATTGCAGAGTATTTGTAAGGATCAAATGAGACCTTAAGTTAGAAGGCTGTCTTCAAGGAAAGCTTCGGAGTCAGGAAATGTGAAATCGAATCTGGCTTTGCTTCCTTTTAGATGTGTGATTATGGGATTTTAATTAAACTTGCTGGTCAAAGAGAACTTTTTTTGTTTTTGTGTGGGTACAGAATCATTGCCCAGTTCACGGGTTTCCTGCAAGAATAAAATTGGTTATTGTGTGTTGTACAGCTAGTTGGCCTTTGAGCCACACCAGAAGGTGAATGCAGCTGGGTTTCAAGGATACTCTAAGAAAGGAGAATGAAGGAAAGCAGAATATTTATCTTACATGCTAGTGTTTTCTCATCTAATCTCTGGGTTTTCATGGGGTACCACAGAACCCCGTTGGAGGCAGAGGGATGAAAATAGGAGAAAAGTATTGTAATAATATTAGAACTGTATTAGCTCATTTGCAATCACTTGATAGATGTGCCAGGTTGTCTTATAATTTTTCTGCTATCCTGAAATGCTTCATGTGAAGTGTGGCCCTGAGTAGGGTCCTTAAGCAGTTGCATGAATAACTCTTAGAACAGCTGTGAATGTATAACTTCCTTACAGACCATGCTCTTAAGAAATGCTTTAGTCACGAGGGATGCATCAGGACTCAATTCCTCTACATCTTTCTTTTATCATATCTCCAATAAATAAAGCCTCAGGTGGTTTTATATTCAACAGATGCTGAAATCAGGGAATTAGATCATAGAATACTACTGGGATCTAGATTACTGAACCAGGGAATTTGGGGGGATTACTTATAGGAGTATGGGTGACTCAAATATAGTTGTGGGTGATTACTCACAAAAGTTGCATTGTGGATGTTTCCTGCATCACTTGTAGGCTGATCAGAGAGCTTCCTCTCTCCAGCCAATATCACTGCTTATATATTCTTGGGGAGGAAGCTTATGAGTCTTGTAAGTTTCAGGAGGTCCTTGATCTTTTTAGGTTTCATTTGCTTTCTTAGCTGTACCCAGGATTTCTCTAGGAAGAAATGCTTCAGCTGGAAGGAAACAGCCTCATAACACAATTGCATGGCTTTGAATGATTGATATGTCCCATGTTTATATTTTCCTATCAGCCTCCTGTTTTGTGTCAAGATTCTAGGATAAAAATATGTGTCGTTCTTACTTCGACTTAATTTTGCAGGTAAGTCAGTGGGCCCTGTGTTCCCAGTGACAGCTAAAGTTGCTCTGGCTATGAGTTATGAACACTTTTGTGTGCAGCAGCATATATAGACCTCCCTTGAAAGATGATGTGTCTGTCAGTCAGGTCTTTGACAAAAATCTGGAGAGCAGTCAATCATGGTTAAGTCTCTGGTAATGATGGGAACTTTGGGGTTCTGTTTGGCTGCCAGGAAGAAAACCCTCATTTGCTGGTTATTTTCATCTCACTAGGATTTTGGGAGGATAAAACATGTCATCTCTACAGAGGACAGTTTTCTTCTTGTTTGCCAAGGCAAAACAGTAAAAATCTAGTTAATCCATGAAATACATGGAGCTATTTAGGTGTTTGGAAATGAAGAATATAATATCCTTTGAATATTAGGCTCGAGATGTTCATGCATGATAAATGGAATCAGCCTTCTGAAGGAGAAATCAGCAAAGGTGCAAAGAATCCAGGGTTATACATTAATAAGTAGAATTCCATTGGAAGGTGTTACATCTTATTCAGAGAAGGATTGTGAAAAGATACACACACACACACACACACACACACACACACATACACATACATTCATATATATTCTGCCTAGTTGGTTAGTGGATCTATTTTCAATGAGGCAACAAACTATAGAGTCACAAAACTATTGATAAGTAACATTTTAGGAGATTTTTTTTTTTTGCCAGAAAAAATGACTTTTGTTTTGGTAATTATTTGTGTCACATGCAATGATTAAGATTTAAATGATATTAAAAATGAATGAAGTTATAATTATTTTTAGCATAAGTCAGGGCTAAAATACAGTAAATTAGAAACTTTTAAAAATACAAATTATGTTCCTAAAAAGAGTTCATAAAATTAAATGATATGATAAGATTTTTAACTATGCAAAATGCATGTTTACATTTAGCTAGTTCCCTGGAGACCTGTGTACTTCTGATGCAGGATGTGTTATGGGGAGATGAGAATTTCAATGAAGAATCAGACTTGGTATATTTTCGATTGAGTCTCTGGAGTCCAATGAGCTTATTGATATCTTACCCAGTAGGAGGCATTGTACTTGAAAATCAGAACACATTCAAAAGAGAGTTAAGCCCATCTTTTGAAATGAGGCTGGAAGAATCATCCACTCTGGAATTTCAACATGTCTTTTATAGTTGGACAAACAACACAGTGGATAAAACTAGGAGTATGGAGTCTTCAGATTCACTTCCCAGAGCTATGAGGAAAGAGTCTTTTATGCATTAATGGAAACCAGTATTAACTATTATAAAGAAAAGTATAAATATGCATTTAAAAGTCTTAAAAGTAAATATATGCACTAATAATGAACTTCTCAAGTTTTAGGCTTGTCCTTAAGATGTGTCATGCTTTTTCATAAAAGAAGTCACATGAATTTCAAGATGCGTTCTTCTATATCTAACTTGAGATGCAAAACCAAACTAAACGTGTAGTAGTTTTTCTGGGGGGAGCGGGGGGCAGGACGTGTGTGTGTGTGTGTGTGTGTGTGTGTGTGTGTGTGTGTGGCCACATATCCAAGGGTGCCCAGGGTGGCCATTAGAGGGCATCAGATTCTGTAGATTTAGAGTTACAGATGGTTGTGAGCTGCCTAATGTGGGTGCTGAGAATCAAACTGGGGCCATTTAGAAGAGCAGCTAGTACTCTTGCTAGTTGAGCCATTTCTCTTCTTTGCTCAATATAATATATTATCGAAGACAGGATTTATTTAATTATTTTGACTAAAAGCAACTGATTGATTAAGCCAATGCCACATTTGTCTCAAGGACAAAACATTATAAATAGTATGGGGATTTACTCATTTTCCCTACTTGCTTAAGCAGCAAACTGGAGGCTTGTAAATTTGGATTTAACAGGCAATATTAATATTGATACTCAGCCTTCAGTTGATTATTCAGTTGACTTTTAAGAGAATTGCCACTCGTATTTCTCTTGGTTTTCTTGGGCAGCGTGGAGATTGCCTATTCTTGCTAAACATAGGCCATTATCATTTCACACATTTTACACCCTAGGTAGTGAATTATCGACACATGACTTTGGTTGGTTTGTTGTAAATATCCCATCAAGATACTTTTCTACTGAACTCAGATCTGACCTTCAACTGTTCCCTGATGTAACATTTGAATCTGTCACTATCAACTGGCTATCATTTCTATGTCAGATCAAACATAGCTACAATTTCAACAAAGCACAAAGTATCTTTGCATTTTTATTTAAGACATGTTCCCTCGGATATTTAATTATTTATCATATAATTGTGAGCAGATGGCAGCCTACAAATTATCCATTTATTTTGTGTGAGAGGTGGTAAGATCTTGCAAATATCCTCTCCTGAGACAATCCAGGGCTAGACACCTTCCTTTTTTTTCGGTTTTCTAAATGATTTCTTGCAAAATGCCAATGTGGTGTATACTAGCTGGTTTTGTGTCAACTTTACACAAGCTGGAGTCATCGCAGAGAAAGGAGCCTCAGTTGAGGAAATGCCTCCATGAGATCCAGCTGTAAGGAAATTTCTCAACTAGTGATTAGGGGGGAGGGCCCAGCCCATTGTGGGTGGTGCCATCCCTGGGCTGCTAGACCTGGGTTCTATAAGAAAGTAAGCTGAGCAAGCCAGGGGAAGCAAGCCAGTAAGTAACATCCCTCCATGGCCTCTGCATCAGCTCCTGCTTCCTGACCTGCTTGAGTTCCAGTCCTGATTTCCTCTGGTAATGAACAGCAATGTGGAAGTGTAAGCTGAACAAAGCCTTTCCTCCCCAACTTGGTTCTTGGTCATGATGTTTGTGTAGGAATAGAAATTCTGACTAAGACATGGTGCTTACTTGTTAAACTAGAATAAGCCAAAGCAATTTGTAAAGAGATGCTAATTTGAAATCATTTTAGGGACTGCTGAAAATTCAACTTAAATTTAATAGCAAAGACACTAGCAAAAATGCTGTTTTTCCCTCCTGTCGAGAGAACAAAATCTGAACATTGCATCAATAATACTTTCAGGAGGGTCAGGGTGCTATAGAACTTTACTAGAGATTTTTTGAAAATTGATCATATATATACGTTTTATTTTTTCTTCCAAGTTTGAGATATGAAAACCAACCAACCAAACAACCAACCAAAAGTTTAAAACAAAAACTTTTGGTCAAGGCTGGCATTGATTTCATCTCTGATTGGTTTCTACACCAGAGAAACTATCAATTGGCAATAGAGTGAGGTCTATTTAAAATCCAGACAGCTTGTGTGCGTTTATTGGCACTGGTTGGTTGCAAGAGATTTAAAACTATTACTGACAAAGCAACATGTTAGAAATCAGTAATGGTAAACGTGCCTGGTCAGCTTCCATAAAAGGAAGAATGATAAATGCCATAATTTGGAGCAGATTGTATGAGGAATGCATGATAAAGTTCTGACCATGTTTCAATTTTCCCACCCCAGCCCCCACTTCTGTTGAGGGCCGAAGGCTGCGCCCTTACAAGATGGTGCTGGTTTCAGGTGTCATGAATCAGCTAAAGTGTGGTAAATAACCACTGGGCACATGTGCAAAGAGTGGTGCGAGCCAAGTCACAGCCCATCCCGGGGTGTAACGATCAGACCACTAGTGGGCAGCCAATCACACAGCGACTCGCCACCCTTGGGGGGTATAAATTAGGGTGCCTTCTCCTGCTCGGTGTCTTCCTCTTCAACATACAATAAAGGTTGTTTGCAGAAGAATCCTGTCGTTGCACACCTTTTCCTGCCGGCGGGACATGGGGCGCGCGACACACTTCCAATAATTGGTTATTGAAACATAGCATTGTATTCAGAAGGGTTCTACACCTGTAATGACCCCACTTCCAACTACTGAGCAGATGTTGCTCTAGAAATACAGAAAGTAGAGTGAGTGACAAGACCTTCAACTCCAATCAAAACCATGGGTTAACAAGGCCAATGCTTATAATACAATCTATATGTGGGTGCAAATATAAGAATCAGTGCAATTTTTCCATATTTTACTTACCTCTGGTACATTGTTGCTGGTATAATGCTTTGTATTAGAATGAGCTAGTGAGAAATCTTTACATTTAAGAAAATGTAACTTGCCAGATTTAGGTCTGTTCTTGTGTGTTAATTATCCAGCTACCTTATGTTTCTAGGAAAAGTCACAGTAAGCAACACCAGACTTTAAAGAGTACTGTTTAACTCAATAACTCATCAAAAAAAACAAATATAAGGCTCCTTTTACCATTGGAAAAGTTTTCTATATACAGTAAAGAAAATGACATGAAACCTTATTTAATGTTGTTAGTTCCTGAGTGTGTGTGTGGGGGATACACTCTTAATGTTATGTTTCACTGATGCTTTGAATGCCATCCTTTGGTTACAAGCTGCTGACTGAGCTATGGAGACACTGCTTTCCCTGCCTTTCTAATTCCGCTAATGTCACCATCTCAGACCCTGACTTCTGCAGCAGCTGACATGACTACAGCATACAGAACCCTCTGCAAGAGATGGCAGTGAGGAGGATGTATCAGAGACAGAGGTAGAAGCCACTGCTGAATAATTAGGGAGCTGAGTTGGAGGCAAAGGCTAATCTCAATTTTGGTGCCAGAATAGAATCTTACAGTATTGCACACGTGCACACACATGCGCACAAACATGCTTATACAAATATAAACCTCACAACTTGGCTCTCTGTAAGATGGCAAGACTGAAGCTGCCAGCTGTCACAGCCAGGGCTTGCATTGTGGGTTATTCCATTAATTTTACATGATGTACAACACCAAGTTCATCTGTGCACTGTTAAGTATTCTTGTAATTAAAACTCCATCACAGTCATCAGAATAAATGAATAGAGCTCATCCTTTGTTTTTAATCTTGTTTTTTTTTTATTGGTGTTCATTACACATTCATTAAAATACAACTTTGTAACCCACACTGAACATAGCTCAGCCTAGCTTGTGGTCCCCAATTTGCACTCGATGAAGCTGAATTCAAATATAAACGATAAGGGAAGGGAATCAAAACAAAACAAGCCCTGGGGTGTCTGATCCTTCACAAAGGCTTGAGGATTAGAGCAAACATTGTGTCTCACATTTATTCTCCATTTCCTGGTAGAGGTCTCCTGATTTTAATTAGAAATTGGAGGATGAAGATGGGAAATGGGCTTCTAAGCAAATGTCAGTCCCATGATGTAATCAGGTGGCAAAGGAGCAGAATGACTAAGTTTCCCAGTGTCCTGGGGACCGATGGACAATTGTAATAGGCAAAGAGATCCGAGGCTACCGACAAGCTTCTTGGCTGAGTCACGTCCATTATTAGACCATTGTGAAACACCATTGTTAAAATATAGTGAACTCTGCTCAAGGAGCCTTGTGATTCCCCCCTACCCCTAATTAGACTTATGTTTTCGAAGCATATTCTTTCACTCAAAGCTTGAGTTTTACCCCTGGAATTTACTCTGGGTGATATAATTATCACGAAACCATTTGGTCTTTTCTTCTTATACTCAATATTGTAGAAGACAGGAATACAAACAGTTTCACTGTCATTTCTGAAGGGTTATAGTCCAGAGAAGAGGAATCCGATGCCTTTATTGTCTTTCGTTAGCTAGACATTCTTGGCAAGAGTCTCCTTAGCCCCATAGTCCATCTTATACTTTCTCAAGAATATATTTTGTCATTTGCCTTAAGAAAAAAAAAACAAAAAACAAAAACAAAAAAACAAACCCAACAACAAAAGGAACAAAGCGGTCTTCCCAACTCCACAGAATAATTGCTCTATGTTCAGTTATTCCCCATCTCCATCAATTAAAAAATAAATAAAAAGAAAAGAAACCTGGCTCTCTAATTAATACCCTTGAGAAAAAAATTCAAATAAATTCCTTCCCCCTTTTAAAAATTCAATAGCTATGTTTATCATCCCACCGGGTGGCTATGGGGAATGTCACAGGTTGGGGTGGGTCATGTTGCTTTTTAGACCTAAGTCTTCTTGGGATGTCCTGCCTCAGCTTTATGTCCTCTGGCTTCCTGATAACCACAGGCTAAGCTTTGTCAGTTTCATGTATTAGCTTCTGCCGTCCACCTAAACGCTCTCCTTAGATAATCCCACTTCTACACAGTGAATATTCGGGGAGCTGTCCAGGTGATGTTACCCAGCTCTTATACAATGGCTGAGAAACTCCCAAGTTGGGGCACCTGATTTTCACGACGGGTGACAAGCATAGCAACTTTTTGTCATTGTCTTTACTAGACTGGAAAATGAATTAAGTTTGTTCTTTGCTTAGAAGGGGGCATTGCTTCCAGTTTTCCCCAGACTGCTTACTCTACAAATGCCCCAGGGAAGAGTCTGAGGTAAAAGGATGGTGCCTCTCAGAATGTGAAGCAAAGGGGGAGACCTACAGGGAAATTTCCTTGATGCTAAAAGTGTGCAGTCTCTGCCGGATGCTTCCTATTTCCCAGGGATAATCGATTCTTCCTCCATGTTCCCCATTTCATCTCCCATATTCCTGCTCTTCTGTCTCAGCATCCAGATGAGAACTAAGAGAGTCTCTGTAGATGGCTATGGAATGATTTGTAATAAGAAATGTTATCAGTGATGTGATTGGGAAGATTTCTTTTGAGGATATGATGAAAACCTCCTTTTTCAAAAAGAACGTGATAGGGAGACATGAGGCTTATTAAGAAAATAGACATTTGATGTGCACTATATCAAAAGCAGAGAGACTGTTGGCTCGGTGTTACTTTTCAAAGAAAAATATGTTCTCATCTCTGGAGTGTAACATTAAACACTACATTTAACCCCCAAGGCATTGAGAATTCTGGATAGAGATATGCTATTCCCTAGGTTCAAATCCATTCTGCTTAAAATGGAAATAGAGCACAAGTTCTTCTTCCTGTTTTACATTCTTCTTTAGAACTGTCAGAAAATTCTTCAAGAGTCTAAGAAACTGTGTCCCCAGGGGGTAAAGCAACACCTATATATAGATGCGTTTTGGTCCATGCTTGTAACTTGCTTTGGTATCCATGGGGATGACAGGTGTTAAAGCAGTGCAGCTGATATGATGACAGGAAGCTGAGCTATATGATTTTGCATTAATCATTTGGCACCAAGAGAGTTTGATCTTATCTAAAGTGTGGATACGTTTGTTAAAGGAGTGTTATATACTTATTCTGACTTTAGATGGTGTCAAACTGTGTCTTAGGAGAAAAGGAGTTTAGATTATAACTGAATATGTATTTCACGGTTCCCATTAGCAGTCATGGTTAGGTAAAGGGTAGGATTGTGGAAGAGAGTTAATGAACAATTGGATCTAACAGATTCATGTAGGAAGAGGAAAGAACAAACCAGACTTGGTATATTTTGCAGTGGTCAAAGCCTAAAGCCTGAGAGAAGAAACTGACTAATGTTGTGGTCTATTTACTGGCTATATAGTTTTAGAGAAATTACAGTTATGTATATGTGTGTGTGTTTGTGTATGTGTATATTTATGTGCATATGTCACGTATATATGACAACTAAAAAATTAACACAATTATACTGCCTAGCCCAGTGTTAACATAGTGAATGATGAATAATTTGCTCAATGCACACACATTTATTTAAGAAGATTTGCCCCAAAAATCGCCATCTGTTTACCTAACAGCTCACCACATGTTGATAAAAACGTTTTTCTTTAATTTCTGGCTAAAACTCTTAGTGCTATTTCTTCCAGGATTCTCCAGAATTCTGATTTTTGTTCTTCCCTGCTTTCTGGCTACGTTTCAATGAAATGATGTATCAAATAAACTTCGGGAACTGCATTGCTTTAGGTATGTTCTCTTCCCTGCACACAGTGGCGCTCACACTGCTCTTCTGGTTTTCTCACAGGCTCATGCTAACTGTGCCTCGTGCCCCACTTCAAGACAACTGAGGGATGAAGGGCCTTCCCTGCTTACACAGGCACCCTTTGTGCCTGCTGGTTGCTTCTCTCTTTCATGCCTGGCTGTCCACCATCTTCCTTTGGAGCCACTCCACCGAGCACTTCCCCTAGAATAAGGACTGGAGCAATGTGAATGCCCGTTAGAGTTCTTGGCGTTGAACCTTGGGGAGCCGAACTGACACTTAGGTCTCAGTTTTTATACCTGACTGCTCTGCTTCCTCCTGGGAACCACAGCTCTGAAAGTAGTGCTGGGAATCAAATTAGATCTAAACCCAGCAAGGAGAAGGAATGGTGACAGGCTTTTCTTATAACGATGCCAATCAGATTGGCAAAAGAACAAAAATGCATCCAAAGAGAAAGGCATCCTATGTACAGTTATAATTAGTGTTCCAAAGCAGCTATTGGTGTGTGCACTCAGGAGACCCTGCTCTCCAGATGCTTGTGGTGCTTCTTAGTGGGAGCTAATCAAAAGGGTTACTTTAACTCTCCCAGGTATGCAAGAGGCTGTTGCAATGCAAGGGGACAGCTTCTTTGCACGTAAGTGAACCATGTATATGTCTGATACCCACAAAAAGGTCAGAAATGGAGTTATAGATGATTGTGAGCTGCCAAGTGGGTACTGGGAACTGAATTCACCTCCTCTCTGCAAGAACAGCAAGTGCTCTTAACCACCGAGCAGTCTCTCCAGTTCCCAGTGTGGAAATTTAAAAGAACAGTGAGTGAGCACATCTTTTATGACCACATCAAATTCACCTTGACAAGACTCGGCAATACAGGATATGTACAACCTAGATTAAGAAAAATACCAAGGAGGAGAGTACAGACTCTCACTCATCTGGGAAGATCAGAGAGGAGATGGAAGACATGGAAGGGAGAGGAGGAAGTGTGGTGGAGGAAAGAGACAGAGAGAAACACCCCTCCAGAGTGGAGAGAGAAGGAGAGGGATAGAGGGAAGGGGAGGGGGAGGGGAACAGAAGGGGGAGTGGAAGGTAGGGAGAAGTGGAGGGGGATAGGGAGAGGGAGGGGGAGGGAGATGGGGAGGGGAGGGGGATGGGGAGAGGGAAGGGGAGGGGAATAGGGAGAGGGAGAAAGAAACCTGAAAGAGGAACAACAAGAGGGGCAGGAGCTGAAGTCACAATATTAAATATTTCATTAAAGATTCACCATCTCAAAGTACTTTGCTCATGTATGTGTGTCATGTTCACAGACACCAGATCTAAGAGTGAAAGTAGATTTCATATTTAATTTAACAGGGGAGGCAAAGTACAGGATAAAGGAAAGGTTAGCGGGAGCTGTAGGAGTTTCTGAGTTTAAACCAACCTTCATGATTATGTATGTGAGCTGTTATTTCTAGGCTTCTCAGAAAACATATGCAGGGAAATTCTCGTACAGTGCTTCTGTAGATGGTGGCTGTCTTCGGTAAGACTCTTCTCCCTTCCCTTTACTTTTTAATTGTGTTTACACTAAGTAGGTTCTAATTTCTGCCCGTGGCAGCACAATTTTTTCTGCCTTATCTATATTGTGAAAATATGAACTAGTGAGGGGGTGGGGAATGTTGTGCTAACCTTCAAAAACCTGTTAACATATTTTCTTCATAAACTATCTGGCAACCTGCCTATCAGGAAAGCCACCATGGAGAGGAAGCCAATGGGACATTTGGTCCTGCTCCCCTGTGATGCTCCTGTCCCGAAGAGAGAGAAACAGACGTAAGGCTAGTCCGTATGACGTGTTTAATTTCAGTGTTCAAATTTCTGTAGATTAAAGAAATAAGGCAGACATTCACTTTGCCATGTTATGCCCTGGGATGATTCTTGTTTTCCATACATTCATCTGGTCACCAAAGTAATATTGCAGGGCTAACATATGAGAAAAATGGATATGCAATTTTATGACTCTGGGCAACTTGTCCTGGAGGAGTAAGTAAGTCTCAGAAGGAAATTGAAAAACAGTTTGACCCAAGCCTCAAATTGTATATTCTACTTTCAAACTTCCTCTGGTTATAAAGAACTGTTGGGACAGAATCAAAAATGGCAAAGTCTAGAAATCATTGTTGATTTTCTACCCTATAAAGCCAGTCAGAATGAAGATGGAAACAAATATTGAAAAAATATATCCACCCAAGGCATTTGTAACCTATAAATTCTAGAATGCCTTGAAGGAAGCTCTCTGAGTTTGTAAGGGCTATTTGCTGTTTCTTTTGATAATGACACATTGTTATTGAAACTAAGGTAGAAAATTTTACTAAAAAAACACACAGAAAAGAAAATTAATAACCCTACCATATTAATTTACAGGTGTGGTGAGTCACCCCAAACAGAATAAATCAGAGAATATAAAATCAATTTCCCTTTAGCATAAGAACTCTAAGGGTATTTCAGATAGTGTCAGTGGTTTTGTTATGTTCACTCTGACTTCAGAATTCATTTCAGCCATCACCTTTCTGGCTATTCAGAGGAGAAGAAAGAAACTGCAAAACCACCATGAGCCAACATCCTTCCCACTGTCTTCTGTTTTTTATATAAAGAGCAAGGCCCATTCAGATACAGAGAACTAGTTTCCAGATGATCTGTTCATCTATTGCTGTCGGGAAAGGGTAGTATCTTAGTCTATTCAAGTGACTATAAGAAAGCACGTTAGGTTGAATTATTTATAAATAACAGAAATTAGTGCCCATAACCTTAGGAGCTAGGAAGTCCATGGGCCTGAGGGAAAACTTTTTATCATTCTGCTAAACAAGCATAGGCAATGGAATCTCTTAATGATATACTGTTATACCCACAGATGAGTCCTGTGCTCAAAGCTCATCAACAAACCTTCTTTCTGCACTAAATAGGAATAACACAGAGACCCACAACTGGACTCTGTGCAGAGAGAGAGTGACTTCATAGTGCTCAGTCCTGCATGAGATTTTGTCATCAAACCCTTTTCTCAAGTCTCAGAAGTTTGGCCAACTTTAATGAACTTCATGTTTTTGTTTGTCTATGGACTTTTTGTTTTATCTTGTCTTTTTTTTTGTCCTATTGGTCTTTTGATTGTTTTGATTTTTATTATTGTGTGGGGTTTTTGTGAGAGAAAGAGGAAGATTATAAGGGTATGGAGAGGTGGAGAGTATAGGAGAGGAGTTGTATTTTATATGTGAAAACGTTTTTAAAAATGTAAAAAAGCCAATAAGTCCAAAATCAAGGTATCAGCCAGGTGTCTGTTTTTAGAACTAGACTATTATACTTCACATGGTGAAAGGGCCAGACGAGTCCCCTAATTTTCTTTTGATAAAGAGAACAGGCAGGACCCGTTGTACTTTATCTTCTATGAGAAAAGAAAGATAACCTATGACTTAACTCCACATCAACACCCCCCATCTCATAATGCTGTCTCAGAAGCATTATGTTTTAACATAAGACCAAACGCTGGACCATAACAAGTTGAATAGGTCTCAAAGGGAAACTGTGTCCATTTATAGATTGCTACTTTATTTTAGATTAATTAATAATCTTTTAAATTTATTTATTTATTTATGTATGTGTGTACCCATGGAGACTAAAAGAGGATGTTAGATCTCCTTGGAGCTGGAGTTATAGGCTGTCATGAGATGAATCCTGGGAACCAAATTAAGTACTGTGGAAGAGAAATAAATGCTCTTAACCAAGGAAGTCTTACCAGCCTCCCTCTGTGACCCCAACAAATCTTACTGTGAACATCTATAGCTCCATACTAAATTCAGAATTAGAACAGCCTACCACCTTCTCACAACATGCTGTTTACATAAACCAAGTACTGGCAGTTTTACACCATGTCTTTGAATAGTCTGCCTTTATGTCTTTTTACTATGGCAAGACACCCCTCCCCCCATCATCCTGATGCCACACACTTTATCCGGCCACTCCATTATAGTTGTTCTTGGTAGTGTGCTAATGTAAAAGTGAAATGGGCAACCTCACACAACAATCTGCACACACCAAAACATTTAGAAAGTCAGCGAACCAGAAGTTTCTAATGAGTCTTCCAAATATATCTTAGAAAGGTGCTATGAGTTCAGTAGCCTATCTGCTACATGAAGAAAAGTGATCAAGATCATAGAAGACCATAACCTGTCCTTGACCACTTTGATAACAATTCTGTTACTCTTGAAATGGACCAGTCTAAGGAGGCTCTTGCTCTAGACAGGTCATTTCCAAGTTGGTTTTCCCCTCTGCTACTTTGATGGGAAGAACATAGGCCAAGGACAGTGAGGTTGGGCTTGTCACATCATCTGGGCTTGATGGCAGACTCCCATGTCCCTCAGATAGTGGGATGTAAAAGTCTTCTTCTGAGGAGTGTTTATTTACCCCAACAAGGTATGTCCAACCACCTGTTTAGGGCCTCTAACCCTAGTCCAGCCCATACCAGCCCCATGTATGTGAACTTAATGCCTTACCCTCGTACACCACTGGAATTTAGTCGCTGTTGATGATGTAAAACACTTCATTGCTAACTGGTAGCTGATAACTAGAAACTCAGCCAGGTACTAAACATGCAGCGCACCCGGGGTAAACAACCATTTCCTGCTGTCTACTGCATTCCTCTGATCTTTCTGAGCAAGTGACTGTTCCTAAAGTTCCAGGGGCCAGCAGACAAAGGAGCTGACCTTATTAAACTTTTCACCCTGCTTGTGCCACTTCGGTCTCACGTGATTTTCCAGTCTTACTTTCTCTTTGTTTTAGACCTCAGTCCCAACCCCCTGCAAGAGGCTAATGGACCTTCAGAACAGCTTTTGGCTTTGAAAATGTCAGCCTATAATGAGAAAGGGAACATAGTTATTAACAGAGTCAGGCACAGATGCCCACATGCAGGGCTGTGAGAATTGTGAACAGAGCTCAAACACAAAATACGAATGCACTGGAGAAGCTTCGGTGGTTTCGTAAATGCTTGCTAAAAACCCCACACATTTACGGAAAATTAAAACAACAGTGAGGACCATGTATGCCTTGAACTCCCATGAAATAAATTCCAAACACCCTACCTAATTTAGGGACTTCTGATGACCTCATTTTAGGGGCAAAAAGTGGCATCTTGAAACATTTTATTATAGCATAGAATAAATATTTGCTGTATTCTTATGGATAAGATGCTGGATTTTGTGATGGTGTCTTTGTTCCTGTGTATGGTTTGGCTACACTCACCTCTCATTCCCCTTTCCCTGTCCTACCTTTCCTGTTCCTTTTCAAAGAATCCTCCCTCCCTTTTGTACATTCATGTGACGTGATCATGTGCATGTGTGCATGCATGCTTGAG
The DNA here is from genome assembly GCF_963924665.1 of Micromys minutus. NCBI lineage: Eukaryota > Metazoa > Chordata > Mammalia > Rodentia > Muridae > Micromys > Micromys minutus. Next base: position 43,634,938 of record NC_137985.1, read on the forward strand.
TATATGTGGGTGTGTGTGCATGTGTTTCTGTGCAACTCAGAGTCCTCAAATGAGAGGAAAAGTAAATAGTTGTCATTTTCTTCTGGTTTATTTTACTCACTGTGATCCATGTTTCTGAGCCCATACTGTCAGCAGAAGCTGAGATTTAGGCTTTAAGTCTCACCAGGACCTCCGGTTCTTAGGTGCAGTGAGGTGTCATTCACTGTGAATGACAGAGCTTCAGTTTTGTCTCCTCTCATAGTTACATAATCAGGAAGGCTATGATCTCAGGGTCCCATTGTGTTACCCAAGGTAGTTCTGGGGAAGGCCTCTGCACCAGGCTGTCCCAGCTAGCAGTCACTAAGTGCTCTCTTCAGAGACCTTTAGAAAATCTCATCCTCATTGTTCCTTACTAGAGCTAGTGGTTTTTGCCTTTCCCACGTCCCACTCCAGGCTGCTAAGGATGACTTTTTTTTTTTTTTTTTTTTTTTTTTTTTTTTTTTTTTTTTGCCTGTTGAAGGCTGTCTTGCTCTTCTGAAGGCTCCTGTAACTTTATGGTTCCTTAGGCTTCAGGAGCCTGACTCACAAAACCTGCCTGATAAAGTGTCCATCCGCTCCTTGTAGGTATCTGCATCTTAACAGAGGGAACATCAACCTAAGTGAGCTTAACGACCCCCAAGTTTTATTTACTAAGACTCCTGACAACCAGCTTTGGAGATCCCACAATTCCACTGTTAACTAGGGTACTAAGCCTTCTGCTTCCTTTAGAGGGTCCTATTCACACAGAGAAAACCAAAAGTGGACATCGGGGGACAAGGAACACAAACTCACAAGTCTTAGTTGAGCTATAATGCACAGAGCTGTGAGGTCGAAGCAATACGGTTCTATGAGCAGGTGCTAGTGCAACTGCCCAGCAAGTGTGTTCTCGAGCAAATTCCCAGAGTCAGAAAACATCATCATATAAGAAAGAATGTAATTAGGTGCTGAGTGTGTGGAAAAGTCTATGAAAAGGCACTTGCTGATTCTCTGGCTCTGTGTCTGCTTTCCTGCATTAGGAAGAACAAATCAAAGCAAATCAACACACTCCAGACAAGATGCAAGAGTGGATGGCATCCCTCCACTTCACCAAGTTTCTGACCTTCACTTCATCAGGGTTAATTTACTACCTTTCCTTCGTTCCCACTTCTCCTCCTTCTTCTCCCCCTCCTTTCTTTACCTTAAAAAAAAAAAAAGGAAAAAAAAAACTTAGCAGTTAAGCATAACTAAATGCAGAACAACTAAACAGAAAAGTAGGCAGGCTGCCTCCCTTATTTTAGAGCTTGACAAGATGTGTTAGCTTTTACATTTTGGGCTCTGTGGGATGTCAGGCGTTCAGAGCAGGGGTGGTATCTATCTTTATGGAGCTGCACAGGCATCCTGTTGGAATAAAAAATCATCCTTTGTTTCTAATTAAAAAAATATTTAGAGTTTGTCAAGGTCTTCAAGATTTCCCTAAGAAGGCAATGGTCCTCTAGTTTCCGTTGGCAAGTCTCGGCAGCCCACTGCAGAGTAAGATGCTGCCGATTGCAGAGGGACCCTTGTGTGTGAGCTTGTGTGCATTCGGGCTTCACAATGTGCCTGTCATTCAGGAGCTCATCACAGCCTTTACCCCTCAGGCTCTCAGGGGACCAAGCAGTGGGTGAGCATGTTTCCCATCGTCCCATGCCACGTGTCATCACGATCAGAGGGCTCTGACATGACCATTTTTTTGTGAGCCAGTAGCAACCATGCTTCCCTGTGGAGTGGCATTAAAAAAAAAAAAAGTACTGAGACCAAGCCCAAGATTTTGACTTAATGGCAGAATGGCACAGACTGGGTATTGATCTTTAAAGATTTCCTGTGTGATTCTAACATGAAGCTGAGTTTGAGTGACATGGGGAGGAGGAGGAGGAGGAGGCTTGAGACTTTGTGGGACTTAAAATACAGGTAAGTTTAAAAATAGGAGTACTTTAAAAAGATTCACATGCCAGATCTACACATTCAAGATGCTTCTCTGGAATTGTCATTAGAACCCTCTTCCCTCTTGGACCACTACATGGGATCAAACTCTATGCCTTAGGGTAGAGATAAGCTTTGGACACTGAGAAGTGATGGGGTCAAGGTTTTTCCGCATTATTATTTTGACGCTAGCACTAAGAAAGACAATGAAATGATGAGCCTGCTTTTCTTTTTCTTTTCTTTCTCCCCCCCACCCCCACCCCTTCTCCAACCAGCTCTAGAATTATCTTTTAAAATACAAGTCAGGAGCTGTCATCTTGACACCCAAATGTGTGCACCTTGTTTCTGCCTGAGAATCCCTGAGCATGAACCCTAGTCCTCTGCTCAGCCCCATTTCCACTCCAAGAAGATCATGAACCAGGAAAAACTTCACCAAACTGCAGGCACAAGGGCACATGAGTGGGAGAGGAACTGGTTGTAAAAAGGAGAGGGTGGTTCACAGAACAGCCACAGTAGATGATAAAAACCGAAACAAAACAAACCTAGCAGTTCTCCTTAAAGAAGTTAGGGGTAAACATTATCTCTGGTATTGAAAAGGTGAATATGTTTACAAATCAAGGAACAGTAATCCATTTTAACAACCCTAAAGTTTGGGCGTCTCTGGCAGCAAACACTCTCACCAGTACAGGCCACACTGAGACAAAGCAGCTGACAGAAATACTTCTGGGTATCCTAAACCAGCCTGGTGCAGACAGTCCGACTAGTTTAAGGAGATTGGCTGAAGCTCTGCCCAAATGTCCTGTGGTTGGAAAAGCGCCACTTATTCCTGGGGAGGATGAGGATGACATCCAGATCTGGTGGAGAATTTTGATGATGCTTCTAAGAACGAGGCAAACAGAACCCAGGGAACTCTGAAGAAGGATGTAAGATGTTACAGGAACTTCTGTCTTATATCATGACTGCTTTAAAACTCTTTTGTTTCTGGATCTGATAAAATCTAGATTGCTAATATTTTTAAACCCAATTCGGCCAGATACTGCAGCTTTTTCCAGGTTTTGTTTATACCTGATTCATTCTTTGTGGCAAATTAGGCTGAAGAAGCCTGGGAATGAAGTTTGGAAGAGGTTGATAAGCGGCCAGTGTGTGCAGCGTGGAGCAGCAGCTGGTTTGGGCATCACAGACAGGACATTGTTCAGGAAGGACCAATGGATGGAGCAGCTGAGTGCAAGCCACTCTCCGAGTCCCAGGTCACTGTGTATGGAGAAGTGCTTGGGCAATTTCATGACCTCATGGAACTCTTTAGAACTGGTGGTAAATCACCAGATACAAATTACTTGTTTATGGGAGGCCATGTGGTTGGAGGATATTACTCTGTTGAAACTGAGCCTCTACACATGTCACCCATGGTGCCCCGGACGACTTCCTGTAATGAAAGTGTAAACTTGTACAGTATTGCCATGGGCCATATATTGACCTAATGGGAACGGGAAGAGCAACAGTAACTCCAAAGCATCAGAAAATAATTAACACTCAAAAAAACCTTGTTTTCACGAGGACCAAAAGGTGTGCCATATAAAAATACAAAGTCTCTTGTCATCAACAGCTGTGGCCACTTTAGAATGAACCAGTTCATTGCACACTGACTCGACATTGTTGGTCAAGAATCCAGTTTCTGGCATAGCGCTATTCGTAGTTACTTTGCTCTCTTGGGAGACTGCAGATGTGGGGTGCAAACATTCACATCCGTGAGTCCACTTGACTTCCGCTTAGCTGTAGTTACTCAGCATGACTGTAGATGAGGACAGCAACAACCATTGGAGCTTAATGAGCGTTTGTAAATAAGTACCAAGGCCTCCCCTCTTGTGTTTCTTTCAGGGACACCATTAATTTAACTGTATGATTTGTCTGCACTCGGTTCCTCCCCTTCTCAAATCTCAGCCCCGCCTTGTTCTTTGTCACTGTCAGAAAACCTGGTGAGTTGTTTCAAACAGAACTGTTTCCCTCCCGTGAGATGATGTCACTGCACAAGTCACCGCAGTGTTTCCATAATAAACTTGAGAACCGAGAAAGTCGGGTTTGAATTGTAAAAAAAATAAAATAAATAAAATAAAAAATCTTTTTCTAGTTAAAAAAAAATGTTACATTGCTCCCTTCCTCCAGCACCTCAGTCATTTCCCATGAGAATACTGGGCAGATTCATTTTCGTTTAGGGTACTAGAGGCCAGATCCAGAGTCTTGTGCATGCTAGACAAGTCATTTTCCACAAGACTAGGATTTATATTTTAAATTCTTAAATCACTTTTTGAGACAGGGTCTTTCTATTATGTCGTCCTGTCCTTGTGGTTCTAGAACTTGCTGTGTAGGCTCCAAAGATACAGAGATCCATCTGCCATGGCCACCACAGTGCTGGAATTAAAGGTGTGAGCTACCATGCCTGGCTCAATCATAAACTCGCCAGTATCTTTGGCTTCCATGCCCATCCATTGAGATGGCGTATTTCCCTCACGCTGACTCCATCCTATGCCGCTCCCCACTGCCACACTCAGAAGCATGCAGGTATCCTTCTGGTCCCCTAAACTCACCGGATAGAATTTCTACTACAGGATCTTTAAACTCCTCATTGTCCTCGATTGGAGAATTCATTCCCTCAAACATGGCAGTGTCGTCCCCTTCCTCCTCCTTTGTTCGATGTGTATGTATACAGCATTCTGCCTGCATGTATGCTTGGAGGCCAGAAGAGGGCACCAGATCTCATCATATATGGTTATGAGTCACCATGTAGTTGCCGGGAATTGAACTCAGGACCTCTGGGAGGACAGAGCTCCTAACCTCCGAGTTATCTATCCAGCCCCATTGCTCTTTCTATTCAGTTCTCAGTTTAAATGTCAAATCTTCAGAGAGCCCTTGCCTTCCTACTCTATCGATTCCACCCACTCCGTCTCATGATCCTAATTTCACAACACCCACTGCTGTCTGTATGAAGATGAAATTCTGGAGAGAGGGGCCCTGGTTTACCATCTTCACTATGGCCCAAGTAGTTGGAATAGTGACTTTCTGATATCTTCTAGACACATGGTAATCGCTGCTGGAAGTTACCGAGGAGAAAAGACAGAAGGGAGAGAAAGGAATGGACCCTTCATACTCTCTTCCCCTTCCCAGAATTCCAACTGTGCCCTTGGTATATCCAGCATATGTGGCCCCCTTGTTACAGAATTGGTAGGGTCTGGGTGAGAATGAAAGGCAAGCCAGTACATCCACAGTCTTAATTGCTCCATTCCTAATGTTAATACCCAGCAATTTTAGTGGCAATTGGAGCTGCAGCCTTTATGAGTAGGAGCCAGGATCTCAATGAGAACCAGGGGAAGCAGTAATCATCAGCAAGCTTTAGTCAAATTTAAATATAGACCTGGCAGCAGAAAGAAAATCCAACAGCGGAGTGCAGAGCTATTGCAGTAACACATTAGGTAGGTGATTTGGGCTTCTATGTGTCCAAAATGTATGCAAGCTTTTCTGAAACGAGAACGTAGGGCGAGCAGGCACCGGTACGTTACACAAATACAAGATAATGGTCCTTATTTATCCAATACATAAATGCACGCCAGTACGCCTCTGGCTTTCTAGCACAGTAGCTGAGACTTAACTCTACAGGGAAGGAGTTGGAAAAAGCAACTCAAGCTGCACACATCAAGAGAAAAGAGTCTGTGATCTCCCCCAGGCAGTGTTCTGAAACATACTGACAGATTAGAAGCATCGATAAAAGACGTTTGTCAATGGGAGAGTCCAAAGGCCACAGCGGCACGGTATTGGCTGTAAATTTAGTATCTACTTTGCTCCCTTCCTACAGTTTGCGGTTAACTAAGAAATCGAGACCAGAGCAGCAAAAAGGCAAGCTTGCTTAAGGATTGTGCAAAACAGCAATACAGTCATGGTAGCAACAGACCTCTTCTGTAAGGTGACGGGGCTGTAGTGGTCTCCATTTTGGAAGCAGTCCAAAGTCTGGTTAGCGTGAGAAGCTATGCATCAATATCTAGCCATGTAAATAAGGGCAGTGCTGAGTGGCTGATGCTGAGGGCTTGCTGAGTAGCAGCCGTATCTCATTGGCTGCTCTCAGTCACAGCCTTTCCCCGGAGCCATGGTTTCCTGTTGGGCTCTACAATCCGGACCAGGTCTGCACGTGAGCCCACTCCCACTCCGGCCCCTTTCCCACAGCTCCTCTAGCCGTCTTGAGTCGCTAGAGACTACGTACTTCTCTCTGAGTCCAAGCACAGGATGCCACCTGGATCCTCCAGTTGCAAAGCTCTATACTTAAACTTTCAAAAGCAGACCCCGAAGGAGTCTTCTGACTCAACAGCCAGAATACCTGGCGCGTGCTCAGTCTACTAATCAAATCTGTGAATTTATGAATATTTAAGTGGTTTGATTCCTTCCCGTAGATATGTAGTTCTACCTGAAATTCTTCAGTGTCTCCCACACACAGATGGTTTAGTCAGTCTGGTGGTGATTTAAAAAACAATTCCTGCTTTGCTTGGAGAACGGGACAATACTGTACACCAGGTGGAAAACAATGGACTATCAGGTTTTCTATATCTGGGGAATCATCTGCCCTGAAATGCCTCACTACCTCCTCAGTCTTCCCTCCTCCTGGAAGAGGGGGTGGAATTGGGATGGAGCCGCATTTTATATTCCATTCGCTGCCTTCTGTTCTTGTCATCTCTGCTTTTGCATTTGTCCCTATGGAGGGTTGCAAACGCACACGGGAGAAGGCTTCATGTGATCTTGGGTGCCCTGGGAAAGAGAGTCTGCTGGAAGCATATGCCACCAGGCTGCTTGCTCTGGGTGCCTGTCTTATGCCATGGGTTACTGTGCCTTTGGGTTTGCTTGTGATTTAGTTTTAGTGGAACAATTTAAAATCTGCACAAAGGAAATAGGAGTATTGAGGGGAGACGAGATAAGGTGTTGCTCTTTCAAGGGCAACCCAAAGCACAACTGCAAAGCTTGAGATTCGAAGATATGGTAGAGGACAGAAAGGGAGAGAGAGGGATATGCCTATTGTCAGGTCTCAAGACTATGTGAAGTCATCAGTGATGAGATGGACCTTTCTCTCCAGGAGGATCATTTCCTTTTCTCTCGGGGAGGACTGAATTCTTTTTTCTCATGGAGGACCACATCATTTTTCCTCCAGAGAGAGGACCACATCCTTTTCCTTCAGGAAAGCCACATCTTTTTTTCTCAGGGATGCTTCTTTTCTTCATCTTGTTCATTGGGAAACAGGTGTTGTGTTTTTGTTTTTGTTTTTTTTTTTTTTTTTTTGATGTTTTCTTTTATTTATTGATATAGTATATATATTGATATATATTTACTTTTTATTTTATATTTTTTATTTTTATAAATTGAACAACTTTATTTTAAAAAGCAAAGATAAATATACAGATTTTAAGCATTTTTGCATAAAAGTATACGAATACGTTTTTGTCAGTACTTGATATTTTTTTAAAGGTTTGATAGTATGCATTAAAATCTTACTAGTTACAATGAGCACAAAATACATGTAAAACAAGATGTAACCTGGAAATAGTCAAAGTTTTCTTGGTGTGTAAAGATTAAGCATAATGGTTTTTCATTTTCTCTCTTTTTTTTTCTTGAACTTCATATAGTGAGTTTTTTCTGGGGTGTTCAGAGCTTTCTGGGGTTAGTATCCAATCATCAGTGACTGCATATTATGTCTGTTCTTTTGTGACTGGGTTATCTCACTCAGGATGATATTCTCTAGTTGCATCCATTTTCTTAAGAATTTCATAAAGTCATTGTTTCTGATAGCTGAGTAGTACTCCATTGTGTAAATGTACCACAATTTTTGTATCCATTCATCTCCTGAAGGACATCTGAGTTCTTTCTAGCTTCTGGCTATTATAAATAGGGCTGCTATGAACATTGTGGTGCATGTGTCTTTGTTGTATGTTGGAGCTTCTCTGGGGTATATGCCCAGAAGTGGAATAACTGGGTCTTTGGGCAGTACTATGTCCAATTTTCTGAGGCATCGCCAGACTGATTTCCAGAGTGGTTGTACCAGTTTACAACCCCACCAACAGCGGAGAAATGTTCCTCTTTCTCCACATCCTTGCCAGCATCTGCTCTTATCTGAGTTTTTGATCTTAGCCATTCTGACTGGTGTAAGGTGGAATCTCAGGGTTGTTTTGATTTGCATTTCCCTGATGGCTAAGGATGTCGAGCACTTCCTTAGATACTTCTCAGCCATTCCTCAATTGAGAATGATTTGTTTAGCTCTGTACCCCATTTTTAATAGTGTTGTTTGATTCTCTGGTGTCTAACTTCTTGAGTTCTTTGTATACCTTGGATATTAGGCCTCTATCAGATGTGGGGTTGATAAAGAAGGTGTTGTGTTCTTTGTCATTGCCAGGTGCTTTCAACAAGGTGATCACCTTCCACTTGTGGTTTCCATGACTACTCATGAACCATCAAGTCTCAGACTAAGTCTCCAGCTTTGATCACATTCCTCAGCATCTGCCTCTCCTTGATGTCCCAGAGACTTCTTGGGTACAATAGAAGAGTCTTCCTTTCTGTCTGTCTCTGTCTGTCTGTCTGTCTGCCTCGATTGTCTTTTGCCTCAAACCTACCAGGCAAACCTCATTTAATTCATTTTTATTTTCACTTTTTAGCCCCTATTCATGCCTCTGTGATGAACACAGAAGACCACCCAAGGGCAGATGCAATGCCCACCAGCTCTTGGAGAATTCACTCTCCCATCCTTCCTCAGGTCCCCAGTCCTCTAGCTACTAAAACCCAAGGTGAGGCCTCATTATTTTCAATCTTAAATCCCAGTGATCTCCAATCCATGCTTTGTATTTCCCCATGTCCTCACGTGCTCTCACTAACTGAAATCAACATCTCTACTGAGTGTTTACTGTTTCCGATCAATTGTCAGCATTCCTCAGAACTACCCTGTCACTATCCCCTCGGGAAATAATGTGTCTAACACTTGGATCCATGCTTGCTGATCCCCAAGAGCCCTGCTCCTCCATTGTTCTAGACTATTCTCGACACCTTATCTATGTAACTAACCCTTGCTAATTTAACTTTATAAAATCGACTTCTATAGACATTAATTATTGAACCTAGGATTCAGCTTCTCCCTTTTGAATGCAACCTCAATATATCAGAACCCATGGGAACTATCTGTTTTAGGTGATAAAATAGTTATTAAGCTCTCTTCTTTTATAATAAAAACGTACTTATTTTATTTGTGTGTTTTAGTGGCATGTATGTCTGTGTACCATGTGTGTATGATGTGTTGAGACTAGGAAAGGGTGTTAGATCCCCTCAAACTGGAGTTACAGATGGTTGTGAGCTGTCATGGGGTTTTGGGAATCAAACTTGGCTATATTGTAAGAGCAGGCAATCCTTTTAACCGCTGCGCCATCTCTCTAGCCCCAACCATTTTATTTTCTTCAAATTTACTTAATAAATGTTTATTGTATGATGAGCACTTAATATATCATTAAAGCAAATATTTGAAATTAATGTTACTTTTCAGTGGTTGGTATCAAGGGCTAACACGCTATCAACGTGCCAGGGGCTGTTCTGACAGTTATTATGTATTTGTTCATGAGCCCTTCCCAACATCCACAGAGGTGACTGCTCTTATTACACCATTGGTGTTTTACACAAAGGGAGCCATGATACTTGGCAAATCACAAACCTAGTAGGGAACAGAGTTAGAAGTGGAATACGCATCTTGAATCCTTAGCCTGTGTTTGGTGCCTTCCTTTCAAACACTAAGTTCTGGAGAAACAGAGCCATCCTTCATGTTTTTACTTGAAAGTGTGACTGCTAAGTTAACTACAGTTATTTAGATTTTTTTTTTTAAATTCAGAATTAACAAAGCAAGCCTTTGTCTTAAGGAAAAATAACCGAAATTTTTTGTTTTCTTTGGTGCCAGTGATGAACGCTTCATCTTTTTATGTGAAAATTAAGACTCCTATCTGCCACTGGCTTGGCTCCTTTGTCACGTTTAGGTGGAGATGTTAACCGGGGGTTGCTAAGAGTAGACCATGGTATGTTTGTCACCACCTGGAAGCTCTTCTCAGCCCAGAATTAATATCTTTCAAATGTTCAGCCCATGGCATCAGAGGATCAGCCCAGGCACAGGACCCTCTCAGTGTTCAGGTGATGCTTGCAGCTCTTAATGTCATTAAGCACAATGAACCCAATGACACATTCTCAGATCACACACTATTACCTTGTCAGAACCTATCATTTGGTGAATGTTAGGGTAAAAATCGAATAAATCTGCTTAATATTCTTTCCAAAAGAAAATAATGATATATTTATAAGAAATATATTTCCTTCATATCCATCAACTAAATGATGCATGTTAGTAGATTGTCCGTAGAAGCAGTTTTGGCAATCAGATTTTTTCCTCTTAAGTCAAACACAAAGGAGATTTATAAAATATACAATGTATCACTTTCCTCAGACATCTTCTGATGTTGGATATTAAAGGTTTTTTAAATTTTCTTAAAGTTAATGTGTAATGTGTTTAATTACTATTTTAAGTGAATACATAAATAAATTTAAATGATAAATCTGTTCTAGTTTTGAGCAATATTGGTAGATGTCTGCCACATGGATTTTGAGTGTGCGTCTAGCATTTTCTACCCCAGGGTCAATGAATTCTCCCTAGAAGAGGGAGTAAAGGAGGAACAAGAACAGCCTTGGACTGTAATGAGAAATTTTGTTTATTTTGTACCCCAAGAGTCTGAATGAATGACGCCATCCTACTTCATTGCCCTTGGGATCTCTCACTCTGAAGGGTTCCATTCCCCTCAGAAACCTGGATGCTTTTGGTGCCTCCTCCAAACGTACTGAATGTCTTTATGCCCCGTGTTTACCTGAGCAGAATTTGAGTTGTTTTAGCACTGGGGTTCTTTCAGTCCCATGTTACAGAGGATGAGAACACACAACAGAATCAGGGTTTCCAACGCCACGTCATTCTGCCGTGATTTATCTGAGCACCTATACCAATACCCGCCAACTCACTGAGCATTTGTCACTTCACTGTCTACGAAACAGGCTTCTAACTAAAACTTTTTCAGGTGCAAACGTTAGTTTAATCTAATTGGGATAAAAATCTAATTTTCCACTTTTTAAAGATTTATTTATTTTATGTATATGAGTTATGTATGTTGTTGCTGTCTTCAGACACACCAGAAGAGGGCATTGTATCCCATTGCAGATGGTTGTGAGCCACCATGTAGTTGCTGGGAATTGAACTCAGGACCTCTAGATGAGCAGCTGGTGCTCTAACCACTGAGCAATCTCTCCAGCAGCTATGTTTGTATTAGGCCTCTGCTTATTACAGTAAATGCCTGTCTGAGAAAACAGCCTGTTTTGGAAGCCTCCATTGTAAAATCAGTTTTCTATACACTGCACTCCAGCGTCAGGAGCTCTGAGAGCGTCACGTGTTTGATCACTTCCATCTCTGAAAACTGCTGAACGTAAATGTCCTTCAGTGGTACCATGGACTCCTCTGTGCTTCCAGCTTCCTTCCCAAGGACCATTGGGTCATGCATAGGAAAGAAAGCTCTGGATCTTCTCAGGGCTCTGGCTGCATGCTCTCATGTCTTTTCTCTCCGTTCCTCTCCCAATTCTACCTTACCCAAGTGCTCCACTTGTTGCTTTATGCTAAACCCACAAGCACTCTGAGCAGAGACTATAAATAGCTTGTATATCAGTAGACATGTTACTCTGCTGGCAGAAGCTGGGAGGCAACAAAGTATCCTTCCTGGGGACACTGGGAATGTGTCATGTACATCAGCTTCTTATAATGTGAGATTCGGTGTTCACTAATTCTTTTGTGTTCTCTAATTCCCTATGGCCTAACTACAGGTGGTGTATACAAGACCCCAGGCACCTTAAAAATAATCTAAAAAGCTGCATACCCGAGGAATGAAGTAAGGAAAGTGTCACTGGTAAGTACCCGGAGGGTCTACCTCTCTGTTCTTATGAATGATAGTTGGCGCTGTCCATTTATGAACATGGAGTTCCTTGGTGGAACCATCACTACTCTCTTTCTCCTCTGTAATTCAGAAGCTAAGTCTTAGTTTTCTTCCCTCGAGGTTAAAAGTTCTGAACAGTAGCTCATTGTGGCTATTTTATGGAACAAGGTTAGAATGTCACAATGGATTGCATTGTCCTTTTCTCCAGATCTCCACACAGCTCTCACATGTGTTGGTGGCTGTAGATTTCCAGGACCATCTTGTTGATCTTAGATCTTTCCAGGCAGTGTTTCTTACCCTGGTCTTCGTTTCTAGTCTTTGCAATCTATTTTTGGTTTCTGTTTTTGTTAGATATGAAAAGAAATAAATCTCTGTATAATTTAGACAATAACTCCCCAAACTACAGTGCCTTGTAATAAGCTGTGTTTCTCTTTTTCATAGTTCCTACATAATTCTGTACCAGGTGGTGACAGTAAGAATTATTCACATGGCCCTATAGGAGGCTAGGTGACCTGGGAAATAAAGTTATTGGCTGGTCATCCATAATCCAGTTGCAGTCTCTAGAATGTTGGAATTCCCTCAAGTCCACATTTTGGAAAATGACATAGCTATGCAATAGCATTAAGAGGTGTGGCTTTTAGAGGTGGTCCAGCTATGAGAGTTCTATTTTCACGAATGGAGTTGGTGCCCTTAGAAAACAGATGGAGCACAACTGACAACACCACGTGAAGGCACAGCAGTGAAGTGCCATCAATAGGAAGTGGTGGGCTCTCTGGTTCCTGGATCTTCCTATGCCTTTATCTTGTTCCCCCTCCCCCACCAGGCTCCAGAAATTCTTGTTGCTTATAAGTAATCAAGTCCTTGGTATTTTGTAGTAAGAGGCGGCATATAGTATAGCTTGTAAGAACTTTAAAGATGGGGTGGGTAAGTACATTTTAAATCATAATAAAATATGAGTAAAATATATTGTGTTTGTCATTTGCAGGTACATACTTCAACACATTGAGCAGATTTACATCAGTGTGCTGCTACCACCAACATGTGCCATTGGAGCTTATATTGTGTTCCCAAACTAGAAATCTTTACTCATTAGTGGTAATTTCATATTTACCACGACCTCATTCCCTAGAAAACAGTGCTCTACTCCCACATCTAGGAGCTTAACCAGTCTTGGTAACATATGTAGGTAAAGCCGTACAGTGTTGTCCCTTACATGTTGTAGCATGTGTTAGAGCCTCTGATTTTAAGGATGAATAATATTGAATATATATAATTACACACATGCACACACATATGAGAAATAGACAGGTAGACATACATAAAAACATACATACATACAGATAGACAGACAGAGGTTATCCATTCTGTTAGGACACTTGGTTTGCTCTCTTTTGGTTTTTATAAACCATGTTACTATCAGTGTAGGTGTACAAACATTTCTTTAAATTACATTTTATTTTATCTGGCTACCTACCCAGAATATGCTTTGCTGAGCTACATGGCTATTCTATTTTTAATCTTTTGAAGAATGAAAATATTGTTTCCATAGTAGCTATAAAACTTTTCATTTTGGGTGCCTAGTTTATGTGAACCGTTAACTATCTCTGAAACATCACTCTGCTGGTAATTATCTCTGTGACCTAGTGTAACTTAATTAATGCCCATGAATCTTATTTTCCTTGGTTGGAAAATAGAGCTAGCTGGGCATGGTGCTGTATTTCTTTAATTCCAGCATTAAGGATGCACGAAGGTCTCTACGAGTTTGAGGTCAGCATGGTCTATATAACCATCTCTAAGATGTATCACCAGCTCCTCCAACAAAATAAAATAGGAAGAGTAAAGAAAGAAGGAGGGAATGAAGGAAGGAAAGCAGAAGAGGAAAGCAAAGGAGAGGGTAATACAGCAAATGTCTGCACCGTGGGCCCCTCATCAGGAATAAATTACATGATGGCTCTAAGGCCTTTAGCATGGCAACTGATAGAAACCGGCAGTTTAGGCAGTCAGCTTGTTGATGTGCTAACAACCATTTATTTTCCCTCATCTCCTTGCATACCCTGGTCACCATGCTTTTTCATTCTTCCATTCAACCCTTCCTTGAGGACTAGCTGGTCAACATTAGGTACCCCTATATTATTGGGCCATTCAACTGAAGCATTTCAAACCCAGGGCTGCTTCTCAGAGGACATGAGTTCTTACAGCTCCACCATGGGATACCTTCTGTGCTGGCCAGATTAATGTCAACCTACCAAACTGAAGGCAGGTCTATAGTGCATTTTCTTAATTAGAGATTGACAGGAAAGAGCCCATCTCTTGGATGATGACACTTCTGGGCTAGTGGCCAAGGGTAAAGAAGCAGGCTGAGCAAGACATAGAAAGCGGGCCAGTAAATAGCACTCCTCCACGGCGTCTGCATCAGCACCTGCTTCTAGGTTCCTGAACCATTTGAGTTCCTGCCCTGACTTCTTAGTGATGAACTTCAATGTAGAACTAACTAAAAGTTTGAATTAACAAATTCTTCATCAAGTTGCCTTTGGTCATGATGTTTTAACACAGCAATACTAAAGACACCTTTCATGCTTAATTAAGTGCTGGCTGTCTAGGGGAAAACTACTCCATGGTCTAGAGAAATGGCTCAGTGGGAATTTCATGTGGTGCCCACATACAAGGAGTCTAGATCAGACCCCCAGAGCCACTTGAAGCCAGGTGAAGTAGCATACATATATAATCTCAGAATTTCTGCAACAATACAGAAGGCAGGAGAATCCCTGGAAGGTATGGATCTAGCCTGGTGGTGAACATGAGGCCCTACCCCAAATAAAATAGAAAGTGAGAAGGAATGTTTGTGACATCCTCCCATACCATGTCCTCACAGTACTCACAGACATGGACATGCATACTAATACATGCACATGTGCAGCATGCATATATCATACACACAAAAATATTTAAAATTTACCATATGACTCAATGACTAAGTCATTCTGCACGTGTGTGTGTGTGTGTGTGTGTGTGTGTGCGTGTATGTGTGTATGTATGTATGTGTGTGTATGTGTGTGTATGTATGTGTATGTGTATATGTATGTGTGTGTATGTGTGTGTATGTATGTGTGTATGTATGTATGTGTGTATGAGTGTATGTATGTGTGTATGTATGTGTATGTGTATATGTATGTGTGTGTATGTGTGTGTATGTATGTGTATATGTGTGTGTATGTGTGTATGTATGTGTGTGTATGTGTGTATATGTGTATATGTATGTGTGTGTATGTGTGTGTATGTATGTGTGTATGTATGTGTATGTGTATATGTATGTGTGTGTATGTGTGTGTGTGTATGTGTATATGTGTGTGTATGTGTGTATGTATGTGTGTGTATGTGTGTATATGTGTATATGTATGTGTGTGTATGTGTGTGTATGTATGTGTGTATGTGTGTGTATGTATGTGTGTATGTGTGTGTATGTGTGTATGTATGTGTGTGTATGTGTGTATATGTGTATATGTATGTGTGTGTATGTGTGTGTATGTATGTGTGTATGTGTGTGTATGTATGTGTGTATGTGTGTGTATGTGTGTATGTATGTGTGTGTATGTGTGTATATGTGTATATGTATGTGTGTGTATGTGTGTGTATGTATGTGTGTATGTGTGTGTATGTGTGTGTATGTATGTGTGTATGTATATGTGTGTATGTGTGTGTATGTGTATATGTATGTGTGTGTATGTGTGTGTATATGTATGTGTGTGTATGTGTGTGTATGTATGTGTGTATGTGTGTGTGTATGTGTGTATGTATGTGTTTATGTGTATGTGTGTGTGCGAGCACATTCGTGTGCGCGTGTGGTTCTGTTTGCACAAGCATATGTACACAGAGGCCACAGGCCAATTGTATGGTTCCTGAGTCTTTGCTCACTTTTGCTGTTGTCATTGTTTATTGGGTTTTTTGTTTTGTTTTGTTTTGTTTTGCTCCTTTGTTTTGGGGACATGTTCTCTCACTGGGACTCGAAACTCACCCAAATCGGTTAGGCTGGCTGGTCGGTGAGCCTCAGGGATCTCATCTGTCTCCACATCCTTGGTGCTAATATTGCAAGCACATACCATAAATGCGGCTTTTCTTGGAGGTCAGACTCAGGTCCTTTGACAAATAGGTCAGCAATGAAGCAGTCCCCTCAGACCCCAAGTCACTCTTTTTAGGCTCCCCAACTTTTCATTTTGAGGTAGAATTTCTTCCCTCACTTGAAAACTTTCCAGATCTACATCTCTACTTAATTTCTGTTATTTCAGATACATTGTGTTGGTCTCGATAAGAAAAAGCTGCAACTGACACCATCTGAGGATACTGACTCACTCACTCATCCCCTACAGTGTGGACTGAGAACAAATTCTGAGGCTTCGGGTACAGCCAATCACCACCCCGTCTAGTTGGCTATGTCCCTGCAGCTTCATACTGACACATGCTAACCCCAAAGCTCTTGGTCTTCTTGAGATAAGGCCACCAAACCATCAACTGGAGTTAGAAGTTCGATTCTGGTCTTCAGGCTGTCTACCTAACAGTTTGTAGCCAGGGATATCCACTTCCTCTCCCGGAATTACATTTTTTTTTTCCTTTGCAAACAGAAAGAGGCAAATTAGATTGGAAATTGAATTACATTATCTTTCAGGCTCCTTAGAAAGCCAATGCATCTAGGAGCCTCTGCTTTCCTTGGCAATTTGAGGTGTCGTGCACTGTCTTCCACACCTTTTATCAAAGCTAAGGAGACATTTACCAGCAGGAAGACACTTTTCCTCACACATAGATCTACTTGCCATCACAATGTTTGAAGATTATTGTGATCTTACCCAGCAATACACAATCAAACACCAGATGCTTGACGTTCAGAACCAAAAAGGCAGATGAACAATTCAAACTCTTCCATCTAGCAAACTCTGAAAATGTAGAGGCAGATACTTTGATGGCATCTCAGCCTAGGATCCCCCCAGACAGTGAATACTCATGGGATCAAAGCTGAGTTTGGCAGGCACAGTGGTGGGAACAAGTTAATGATGGGATGGGCATGCAAGAGCTTTGTCAGCTGTAAGTCTCAGGCACTGAAGTACTCAACAAAAGCCTGCTGAGCATACAGAAAGGGTGATTTCCAAAAAGCTTGTGAAGAACTGTCATATAGTTTATCCAGGACTTTTAAGTAGAGTTTAACAACTGAGATTGGAGCTTTTAAAACAAAACAGGGAGAGTTTCACAATAAATTATAAATGTTGCTCTGTGAGTGCAGATAAATAGAACATCATAAAATCACCCTTGTAGGAAAATTGTTATCTATTTCCTCTTACAAGATGCCAGGGAAAGAGAAGTGTTACTAATGTAATATTTTAAACGTAGTCATAGTGATATTTTTTTAAAAATTAGTATGTTACCTGTGGATGGATATCCACATTGTTTGTTGCTACTCTTATCTTTTAAAATCTCGCTGCCTCTCTGGCCTGCCCCCACCCATGTCAGTGTGTGTGTGAGCATGAACTTGTATGTACAAATGTGTACCTGTGTGTGTGTGTCACAGGTCACATATGGAGGTCAGGAGACCACTGTGGGCACAGATTCTCACCCCCTGCCTATTTGAGACAGTTTATAGTTCACTGCTACATGACCCAGGGTAGCTGGCAGGTGAGCCTCTAGGGATACATCTCTCTCTCCTTCACATCTCGATGCAGGAGTGCTGTGATTACAGATGTGCTACTATGTTTGGCTTCTACGTGGACTCTGGGGAACTGAACTCAGCTCTTCATGTTTGCATAGCAAGCACTTTACCACACTAAGCCATCTCCCCAGCCCTATTTTCATATTTAATTGTATTTAATGTTTAAAAATGTTTACTTCTTCATCATCATCATCATCAACAGCATCACCATCATTGTCTTTGTCTTCGACATGTGTACTTGATCACCACCTCCACTACCAACCTCATCATTTTGTGTGTATGTATAATGTTTGTCCTTAAGTACAGGTGTCCACGTGCCAGGGTACATGTGTGACAGTAAGAACAACTCTAGGACTTTGGTTCCAATTCTACCACAGATTTCAGGGATGGAAAGGAAGACATCTGGCTTGAGAAACAAGTGCTTTTCCTGCTGAGGTGTCTCATGGGTCCCCGCATGTCTTCATTTGAACTCTGTCAACAAGTTAGTAAAATTGGTGAGCTCCAACTGGCCCACTTCTGTCTTCCTCTCTCATACTGGTCTAACCGTCAGAATTCCCAGAGTGCCATAGGCATGCTGAGCTCTCCACCAGTTATCAAAATAATGCCACAGAGTTAGTGATTCCACCATTTTTTCTGGTGTCATGCTTACTGCCTCCAGGTTCTGTGTTTGCAAGGAGAGTAATAATGCCCGGAGGGACAAGGCCTAAGCCCAACTAATTCTCCAATCATGGGGTTCCAGGCACTTAGGGCAGCTGCCTTTTGCTGGGCAGATATGGAAAGGCAGAAGCCTCTTGTCATGTAATTTGAGTGGCTGTGTTCTCTACACTATACACAGAGCCCAATCTTTTCTATCATGGGTATTGTTCCTTTGAGTTAGGTTCAATCCTAAATGAGGCTGACGTCAAATGTAGCTGTTTGGTTGGTCCTAACGTGCATGGCTTAGATTTCTCTTCTCAAGAGTGAGAGCCAGGGTGCTTAGAGTAAACTTCTCCCACCGGCTTCCATTTTCCTGCTCATCAACTCTGGCAGACCATTCTGGTTTCAATTTTAATCACTTAGGGTTAGCTCCAAATGCTGATATCAACACACAGATAGCAAAGCCTCAACATAATATCTGCAGGAGTCTGTGGCCCGTGGAGAGATGAATGAGGCAGGTCTGTCTCACTTTATTTGAAAATAACTTTTTTTGATACACGAAATTGCTGTAATTCCACTAACTCCAGAAACAGGTGGCAGAAATTAATGACAATTCACCTACCCATTTTCCTTCCAATTTGTGTGTTTGAACACTTGGAGTTCCATAATTGTTTTGAGTTGAAGACAGCAGGGGCGCATGAGGATGTCCTGTGTGTTCCAAGGCGATAAAAATGTTTGATTTGGAGTGGATAGGCCATAGCATTTTCTGCAGATGAATGGCTCTGTAGGGAGCAAGATGAAGCTAGGGGTTGAAGTTGCCTCAGGGGGATGAGTAGGAAGGAACTGATCTCCAGGCACAAGACACAAGCAGATTCTTAGTCATTTGGGCCTCAGTTTTCTTGTCCTGTAAGAATTTGCAGGGCCACACAGAGGCTGCTGGGCTATGACGTCACCACCCTCCTCCTCTCTACCCACAGGTGTACCTTCTCCCTGGCCAGGTGCTGTGCTGGTCCCTCAAATCCAGATCAAGAGTTGTCTTTAAATTGGGCTTAGCACAAATGCAATGTTCCTTGGAAATCTCACCAAATAATAGATATCCTCCACCATCTTTTGATAATTAATAGATGTCAAATAATGGTAATGTGCCATTATTTAAAATGTGTTTGTTCCCTGAATTGATCCAGAGTTGACTTATTTCTTTTTCCGTACAATAGCACCCTAGAAAGATGGGGAGTGGTGAATAATTTAACAATGGTACAAAAAAAAAAGCATTTTTCACTTCAACAAAGCACATCAAAACAGAATAACCTTTAGTTCAAAACATATTTCATCTCAAAACCAATTTTCCTTATATCTCCTTATGCTTTCAAAGGTCAGAAAGAAAAATGACTTTTTTTCCAATTAATATGCTTAAAACTACAGTTTTATTAAAAAACAGTCCAAATAAGTTGTGTATCTCTGACCAGCTGACTCTGCAGAACAAAAGCTGGAGACTCTAGGGTAGGTACTGATCTCTGAGTTTTCCCGTAGCTATTCTTGGAATCTGTGGTCCTGCTATCATTAGGCATGACCATCTCAGTGACAACAGGTAATCTGTTTGACAGGAGCCAACTGAAGGGTCTTGTACAAGGAGAGAGATTGTGACACAAACTTTGATGAGTGCGTATGGGTTCAAAGTTTGAGTTACCTGGCATCTAGAAAATTACTTAATTTTATTGTCTTTTCCTTTGGGACAGTCTCAGTGTTTGCAATTTCAGTTTATAGGCTTTTGTTTTTTTTTTTTTTTTCCCTGCTTCCCCTGCATCAGAAACTTTTCTTGTGGATTTTATGACTTAATTTATTCTTCCCAAACCAATGTGCTGGATACAATTACTGAGTATCTGGGACCTGTCAACGGCAGCACAACAAACCACAACACAATGAACACTTGATTGGAATGCTGCTTTATAGGGGCAGTACCATTTTATAGCTGGGGACATAGAGACCCCAGGCATGTTAAGTACCCGTTTAACATATAACTAGGCCATCTTATGTGTGACTATAAAGTGCCTGGCCCTGAAGTCTGTGCTCCTAACAGCTGTAATACACACTTTCCGTTACACTAGCTTCTCTGTATTTGTACGTACAATATGAAATGAAGGCTTGTGTTAGAGAAGAAACGACCCAGCTAGAGCACTGGTAAATGCCACTGGGCCTGTTACACAGCAACGTTTTCTTTTGATACATTATGCAAGAAGCTAAATGGAATGGGAGCTATTCCACCTTTGAGCTCCATCTTGGGCCTCGATTGTTACTTGCTGTGCGGTCCTCAGTGCCCTCAGCGATTTACCAGGGATCAGATGACAGGGCTGGGCTCTCCTACCTCTAAAGGTCAGCAGCACTTAGGTCTAGGATGTGGAATGTAGAAGGTTGAACTCTACTAGATAAACGAATTCTGGCTCATCGCCAGGGTAGATGGCCACACTTAGTCTTCTCCCAGGGAGACCAGATGTCCAGTCTGTTGAAAATGAAAGGATGGAGCAGGCAAGTCTGGGGGTGCCCACGAAAGCAGCGAGTACACTGTGGTGAGAGAGGTGTGTGTGCTGTCTGCCTGGGTTGGCAGGGGACAGCTTGTGACCATATGTAAGAAAGAAGCTGTCCTTCTAGGCCTTAGTTCATATGTCACTCACATGAGCCAATTAGAATTTTCAAGGAAAATTGTTATTATTGTTATTAGTATTATTTTGAATTGTGGGTAAGAGAGGATGGGTAACCTTCCCTCTAGTAGTGAGCTGTGATTATAGGGACCCTCAGCCAGCCTACCCTGGGGCAGAAGGATGCTTTCAAAGACTTGAGCATTGGCGTGTCTGGTTTCATCTGCTTCAGAAAGACTTAGTCATAGTTGTATTTATTTATTTATTTATTTATTTATTTATTTATTTGTTATTGTTATCTCATTGTTTCCAGGCCACACCACGCTCAACAAAAACAAAGTGAACTTCTCCTTCTATCCATGGTACCCCAAATTAGACTTTTATAACCTGAAATAAAAACAGATTTTAAATATAAAAAGCCATTTGATTCACTAGTAATTGAATTGAAACTAATTAGACTCTGAACCCCGTGTCTGAGCCACCTAAAGAAGGTTGGAGAATTTTATTGGTGGATGATTATTTTTTTTTCTGTTGTAAAGATGCATGACTTCCATCAGACTCTCAAAGGGGGGTGCTAACGAATAAAGGATAAAAACAATTACACCAGGGAGCTGGTGGGCAGAGGCTAGGTTCTTTCTGTGGGAGTTCAATAAACAGCCATTCAGTGTACTCAGTACATGTCAAGGCAGCTCCTGCTGAGCTTCCGATATGGCACTGGGCTCATGGGGGACAGAAAGATGAACGCCATGGCCTCAAGCTGAGTGAATCTGATGGGCCAGAGACACAGCCAAAAATGAACACAGAATGGAGTAATTTCTGCAACAGAGGCACAGTGTGGGACCTCTGGCAAGCAGAGGCTGATGGGTAATTTTTTTTTTCTCTGGGAGCCTTAGAGGGCTAAGCAAAGTGATGTGAACGATGCTGGAGACTTGAGACATTCTCACCTGTGTACAGCGGTGAGAAACTCAGTCTTCAGTCAATTGCATTGATGCCCTCTTCAGTCCACTCGCGGCTTTAGGACCTTGCTTCTGGTACGGGTGAACCTCCATTTCAATATTTATAGAACTGAAGTAATAACAGTGCCTACCCCGTGCTGGGAGAGTTGTCCACATAGTTAGTATAAAGCAAGAACTCAATGGATGACAGCCATTGATTAAAGTCAGGCCATTTGTGGTGAGATGGTTGTTTTGGCAGGTGCAGATCATTCAGGGTCGGGGATGAGTAGGCAGTAAGACGGAAGACATGGAGATAGAAATTTGTTTCAGAGAGCAGCAGATGTGGTTTGGTTAGAGACCAGAGTTGTACAGAGACTTTAAAAAATAAATTAATTAAAAAATTAAAAGCCAAGGGAAAGAAGAATATTTACCTCAGGACATTATTGACAGGAATAAACGGGGTAACACACAGTGGGGCTTTTATTTTGTTTTAACAGGGCATGCAAAAAGACCATCAACTTTAACTATTCTTGTAACTTTAGGGAACAACAAGGAAGCTATTTCTCCCGAAAATGGAGCTTTCTTTCCTGATGCCCAGCCTCCTTCCTCTCAGATAAAGGCAACAGAACTTGTACAACCAGGCAAGAACAGACATCTGTCTGATAGGGCTCCTGTCGCCCTACCTCCATGTCCCCCGGCATCTCCCTTCCCACGGGATTTCCGAAGCAATGCCCTCTCTGTACTGTGCGTGCAGCAAGCTCGCAGCTCACAGATGTAAGCTCGGCAGGAAGCTGCCATCATTTCAATGGCTTTTCTCCGTTGAGACCCCGAGCCGAGGCCATCAGTCCTCTCCAAGAACAACGGCGAAATCCTAGAGCCTGTTGCTTGAGATGAGAGAAACGGCTTGGTATTTGTGCCATCACCCGAAATGGAGGAGAAAAGCGTTCAGAAGGAAACCGAAGAAAATCACAACTAATTTCCTCCCTTTTGGCAAAAACTGAGAAGAACTAGGAAGGAAGGGAGAAGTGCTTTAACAACAATAAATAAACAAACAAACAAATAAATACACACATAAATAAATAAATGAATGAATGAAAAGAAAAAAGGAAATGAGTTATTTCAGAGAATGGGAGAGGAATGTATGCTCAGCACACCCATTTCCTCGCCTGCTAATTCTTTATTTTTAAAACTCAATATGAGTTTTCCTTCAATTGCTTTTTTAAAAAAGTTTAATTTTATCTTAAAAATAACCTTTAAAAATCTGTTTTCCTCAAATAACCAGTAATGTTAAAAACATACAGGCCATTGCCCAAAGAAAGTAACATTTATGTCACTAATGGTTACTGTTCCATGGACCATTGATGTCGATAACAAGGACATAATTTACTGCACATTGCTAATATATTCTAGGCGTTCACTTTTGAACCACTACCTTGTTATGTATCCTTGGCCAGCCTCCCCCTGAATCCATGGAGCCCCCTTCCCTCCTTCAGCCTCTTTAAGTTCTGGGTGAACAGGTGTGAGTCGCTGCACTAGTTGCTGCTTTAAGAATTTCTAAAATTAACATGATCCTAAGAAATTTACAGATTAGGGAATATCACCTACTTTACAGACGAAGAAGCCGGGCTAATCAAGAAAGCTGAACAACTTAGTCAAAGGGTTCATATCTGCTAAGATACTTCGCTAGAATTTAAATTCAGGCAACCTGGTATCCACAGTGAAAAAAAAACCCATTAGTATTCTGATGTTGCTGGGGTGTTAATTTAAGATTAATGATCAATTTGCGATACTTTTATTAAAATTGCATAAGGCGTGAAGACAAACTGGTGTGTCACAAAGCCACTGAGGGAAATTTCGTCTTTAAATGCACACTAGGACAAGTGTGACGGCCGAAGGCTGGCGGCAGGTGCGCCCTTGGTGGCTTTGAGCTCCTCATCCACTCCAGAATTTAGACGAGAAGGCATCTTCCTCCACGATCTCCTCAGTGCCGTGTGTCCTTGCCTCGCCTGTTTGTTCTCTCTGTCCGCGTGCTTTCCTGTTGCCACAGTGGACTCTCATCTTTCTTCACTGGAAAGAAACAAAGCACTTTTGCTATAGCGATCCTTTTGTGCAACTGGGCAGGACATTTATCGTAGGATTTTTGCCACTGGGTAGATAGAGGGACTAATGAAATTACTAGTAGAAATTTTCTTAAATAGAAAAACAGCAAAGGGAGGGTCCTTTCCTGTGGTTCTCTGTCTGAATCTTGATATCTTGCTGTTTATCTTTTATATTAAAACATGGTTGTAAGCATCAGTTTGTTAGAGCTACACAATCGAGTGCTGGTCTAGGTAGCGCAGACATCAGAAACTTTCTCAGGTTGCGGTGGCTAGAAGTTTAAGTGTCGTGTGTCAGTAGAGTCAAGCTCTTCTGAGAGGAACTGTACCGATCAATATTTAAAAAGGGTGATTGGTTCCATGCGCCATGCCACGCCACACTGGCGGGTCCCGCGGCACTAGTGGGATGTTTTTATCTCGGCAGACTCTCTGGCCCGTGGCCCTAGAAACCTCTCTACCCAACTCGATACGTTTTGTGGCGGGTCACTGCCACACCAGCCCCACACATTTCAAGTCTATGGTGGGCATGGTACGTCCCGCCACTGTACCTTTCTCTTGAACTCAGTTGAGTCACTGCGTGAAGGAAAACACCACACAGTAAATTCAGAACCAATTGATATTGATCAAAAACTGCCCACCTAGATAAGACAGATTGTCCTGTAATAATAATCCATCCCTTAGACATTCACAGCTACCTGTGGCTACCTAAAACCACATGACTCCGAGTCATCCTCATCATTCTCCATCTTTTTCCTTCTGCCTCTCCTCTCCCACTCTCCGACCCGGAAGTCCCGCCTATCCTCTCCCAGTGATTGGTCCCCTGAAATCTTTTTTTTTTTTACTGTCCAATCACAGGCCTTGCCTTATCTTGTGCCTGTCCTCACCTAAGTATAGGCATCAAGAAGGAACATATTTCTTTTGCTGTCATTGTAAACTATTTAGGAAGGAGAGCCATGAGTATAGAATATTCAGTAGTTCTGGAAACTGTAATGCCAGCAAATGTCTGGATGTGAGACTTTCCCCCAGTAGGATAAAACTGAAACTGGGGAATTGGATTTTTGACAGAATATTTTTCCATGTTTTATGGTTCTTTCATTCCCTTCCCCTCTCCCCCATGTTAAAGTCTGTTTTCCTTCCTCACATTCTCCCTCACGGTGCACCCTCTTCTCTACTCTCTAACTTTTGGGGTTACAGTGACTAAGGGTGTTTTTTGTTAAACTCCACCCCACTTGCAACCTTCACTTACAAAATATTGAGGGAATGCTCTTTGCACAGAGACATTGGAGGATTGTGTGGTTTTAATTGTGAGTGGTATTTTTCTTAGTTGTGTATAGGTTTTTCTGTCTTCTTAAATTCCGGGTTTCTGAGAAATAAGGAATCCATTTATACCTTAGTGTAGAAGGTCCATGGCTTAGTACATATATTCAAGTAATTGACTATGATAGGCAACACAGTGCCCACATGGTCATTCTGTTTTTAGTTCTATACGGTATTTAATGTATAGTGGAAGACAGTCAGCACTGAGTTTTGCAATCGTCGTTCATTGTGTTAGGAGATTTTTCCTGATCGCGGGTTTAAGGTTATGGACACATTTAAGGGAGGATGTAGTAAGCTATGTTTGGCAGGTTCAGTGTAACAAATGCTTTCTTTTGTTTTAACATGTTTATTCTAGTAGCATTGAGGATTTCTCTCAAGAGGCGAATCCAGAACTCTCAATACTGAGCTCTTTCTGATCTGTTGGATCCTCTTCACAAACTCTATGAAATCAAACATGTTAACCTGGAGCAGATTGCTCACACAAATGGGAGGCTCACCATTCTTAGCATGGAGACAAAGCAGACAAATCTCTCATTGGTTATAGAACCATTAGATCTATAAAAAAATGTTCCCATGTTTTCTATAAGTCAATAGTTCTCCAGTGCCTCTCACTCCAGTACCACCAAGAAGGGCTTTGTATATGTTCTAGACTTGGCATGTTTAAATTATCTCTGTCTAGAGTTTTTAAAAGTATCTTTCATAGGCCCACCAAATTCTCAGGGCAGACCCTTTTGCAGAACCAGAAGCCCACTGTTCTGGCTAGGCTGGCTGGCCAGCAGCTTCTCAATGCTGGTGCCTATTTCCACCCCAATGTTAGGGTTTCCCTCGCAGGTATGTGCAGCTATGGCTGGCTTTATTTTTAAGTGGGTGCAGAGGATTTGAGCCCAGGTTCTTGTCCTTGCAGAACAAGTCCCCTTAGCAACTGAGCTGTTTTCCAGGCCTTTGAATTTTTGAATCAATGAAGATAAGCAGTACAAAGCTAAGCAGACATTTATCCCAACACGGTTTCTTTTTTTTTTTTTTTTTTTAAAAAAAAAAAAGTTTTTTGTACTGTGAAGAGTTAATTCAACAGATTGGAGGTACCCAGTCCATTTGTATTACAAAGACTGGGCTGGTCCAGGATGATAAGCCCTAAGCACTTAGCCTGTCCTATCTGACAAGGACATATTCGTATACCCGGGGTTGCTTTCTCTATCAGATTATTTGTTCTAACAATGTGAGTTACAGTGCATGCCTGATTTTGCTTGTCTGAGTTCCCAGAGGGATGCTATATTAGTCTCACTTCTGGGTATTGAAGACTAAGTGGTTAAGGTCAGACACTCAGGAGCTCATGCCTATGTTTCCTACTATAAGTGCAACTCAGGGTCCCAGGCTCGTGAGAGATTTCTTGGCTAATAGTATTTTCATCTTTCATCATGTGACATTTAGAGAAGAATTAAGTTCTGTTTGATGATTGAATGATAGACAGAGGGTACCAGGGAGTCATGCATGGCTCCAAGTGAATTCTTCTCTATGTACTGGTTGCCTTTGCTGATTTTCAACTGTACCCTTCCACTGAAAGGAACTGTCAACATGAACAAAAGATTTTTGCTTTTTTTCCCCCAGTGCTATGTACTCTTTGAGCCAATCTCTGAACTCCTGAGTAAACGACCTTGAAGGTCTCAAGGAAGCGTCTAAGTAGCAAAAAGATGTATTTTAAGTTTTTACTCAGAAGAATCTTTTAAAACTGCTGATAGGAAAAGAGAAAAGATACTGGAGAAATGCTCTGAATGGGGATAACAGGACAAATGTCAACCTGAGCAGATCTCGAGGAGAATGAGACCCTTGGAGCCCAGATTTAACAGAATACATTCAGAAGTACACTGGGCAGTCACCTGTCAGTACGCAAACCTTCCACTTACATAGCTGAAGGACATCTGAAAGTTACCCTCCTACAGAAGGAGTAACAACATCTCTCCAAGGCACATGTTTAAAATAGTACTTTCAACTCAAGGAAATAATTTGCTTAATTGCCAAACCACCATATTTCCTAATTATTCTATTATTGTAGAGTTGCTCCAGGTTATAAAAAATATTTTTGAAATACAATCTTGATGTGTCTGTAAAAGTGCACATACAAACTCTGAATTAAAAATAAAGACAACCCCCCACTAATTATTTTTGGGAAATAAAAATAAAATGTGCACTATTCTGTTCTCAGTCTTCATCCTCCTTGTCTGGAGACTCAGTGTGTATAGTAGTAGGAAGGGTTATGTTTATTTAGGTCTTAAAATATGAAGGCCTGAGGTAATACATCAAATTGCTTTGGCAAGGATTAAGTGTAACCTAAAAGTACAAGTTAACAGTCTTTCTCGTGGACAGTGGGATCATGGAAGACAACTGTGCAGGCATTGGGATTTTTGCATTTCTAGTATATCCTGTTGACAGAGTCATAGTGCCGTGGAAAGGAATGCTGATGGGCTGGCATTAGTAGGTGGTATCAGACAGATGAGTTTGAAGCTGGAAAGACACCTGAGTAGGAAGTCTGAGAAGCACAGAAGTAAGGGGATTTAATAGGAGGGTATTTTGGCTGATTGAGCACACAAACTTTTTGCACAGTCATTGAGTGTATTAGGGTTTCATTGCTGTGAAGAGACACCATGACCATAGCAACTCTTATAAAGGAAAACAGTTAGTTGGGGCTGGCTCACTGGTCCAGAGGATTAGTCTATTATGGTGGGAAGCATGGCAGTGTCTAGGCAGACATAGTACTGGAGCACGAGCTGAGAGTATCTCAATCTGTAGGCAGCAAGAGACTGTGTGCCACATTGGGTGTACCTTGAGCATAGGAGACCTCAAAGCCCAGCTCTACAATGACAACTTCCCCCAATCAAGACATCTATACCAACAAGGCCACACCTCCTAATAGTGCATTCTAAACATGAATCTATGGGGACCATACCTATTCTTCACACTGAGTAATGTTATCTCTAGAAATACAAGGCCTAGGTAAACAGAAGAATAACATTCCACATGAAATGTGACTATGGAAATGACTGGCAGAGTCACACAGACACAAATTTGAACTTGAGCTTTACCAATCAGATAATATTATGGGTTGGGATAAATAGTCTTTCTCTCAGTCTCATTTACTCAGACAGAGATAACAGAGACTACTTGAGGAAAATCACACACAATGGGAGTGATGAAAAATCAGGGTCCGTCTGTAGCTGTTACATAGAGAACGATGCTTCAAGGACTTAGGGCTCAGTCAGATTCTCCTTAGGAGGAGAAAGGGAGTTCAGACTCAGCCATGTTTCACTTGAAACTGGACGAAAGGTGAGAACTGCTCATAGCTGGAGAGGAGAAAACACACATGATTTTCATCTCATGGCTGTGGGAGGGGAGCTGAGGCTGTTCCATGGTCTCATGGATGACTTGACAGAAATACTTTGAAGAGGATTTCAAGAACCACCCAAACACCATTTAATCTCTTAGCATTTTAGATTTTATTTATTCCTCTTATCATACCATCGTCATCACCACCACCACCACCACCACCACCACCACCACCACCACATCATCATCATCATCATCATCATCATCATCATCATCATCATCATCATCATCATCATCATTGTATGTGTATTGTATTTGCATGGGCATGAGACTGCCACCGTGCACATGTGGATGCCAGAAGATAGCTTTGTAGAGGTAGTTCTCTACCATCTTTACATGGGTACTGGGGATTGAACTATTAAACTTGGGTCTACATATTTGCATGGCATATAGGCTCACCTCACTGAGCCATCTCATTGATCCAAACATCATCTTGTTTCATTAGCTTGTTTATATACATATGTGTGTACATATATGTGTGTGCATATTTATACATACTTATATACACATAGTGGCATTGGCGCTTGATCTCAGGGCCTCACAGATACGAAGAGATCTACCCCTTGGCTACCCTGACTTTTAATATTTTTTTTGATACATGGGTTACATAGTGGAGGGAGTCTTGCTTCGTGGATAGGTAGAGGAAGTATGGGAAGAAAATCCCAGCATGAGCATTTCTGTAGAACTGAACAGATAAAACACACCCTATTACACAGTTCCAGAGGTAATGAGACATTTACAGTGTTTGAGGTCCTCTTACAATGTGTTTCAACACTTCATTTGACTTAGAATGGTCTTAATTATTTTCCACACTTGGTCAAACAGCCTCAGCTATTTGTAGAGGACATAAGAGCCATAACATGCATCAAAGGAGGCCAAAGAAAGCACCTCAAGGAAGAAAGCAAGCATCTGCATTCATTCTTAATTTTTGGACCTCAGTAAGAATGGCTCCTTTAACCAGTGAGGACTCCATGCCGATTCAGAGTGTCATTCAGGCAGCTAAGTAGGCATTTCTAAGACTATAGAGTTCATTGTTGCCGTGGGAAAGCCTTACCATGCTAACGATGAGCAGAGAGGTAGGGCCTCATGCTGAGAAAGAACTCAGAAAGCTGGAGCAGATGGCCCGTTGTCTGTTTCCACTTTGCATCTGACAGATGAGCAATGGATCCAATTATATCACTGGGAAGGAAGAACTATCTAGGACATTTGTGATCTGCAGGACAGTGGAGGTGCCTCAGAGAAGAACCAGGTGTAGTAGTACCTGCTCATAGTAGCCATGGTAACTGTGGACATGTTCCAGGAGAGCACATCCTGGACCACATATTGCTTAGAAAAGGAAGTTTGAGGATGCAGACTAGCAGAAGTGAAGCCAGCAGGTATCAGATGATGTGACCATGAGCCCTTTGCCTTACCTCAAAATGCTGCATTAAAAAAAGACAAACTCAAAACAAACCAACCACTCCAAACTCACAAGCAAAAGCTCTTAATTAACTCAGTGTATTTTATAAGAGAAATGGTTGTCTTGTATTAAAGTAAATAATAAGCTTATGTCCCACAAAAGCCTTCCTTAGTGTCAGCTTGGACTACTTTATAAATAGACAGAGAAGGATTTCTTACCATATAAATGGGCAACTCAATGTTGAATAGATTTCCTCCCTGAATCACTTCATCCTTTCTCTTATGAAGGATGGACATTCAAACACGTCATATGAAGCATAGTATTCTTAGAACCTATTTGAATGAGAAGTCCCTTTTATCTGGAGCATTTCTGCAGAGGGAGATTGACTGTATCTTAGAGTAATGTTATGTAGAGATTCCCTTAGAGAAGGCTGTTCTGGAGCCCCTCAGGAATAATGTTGGGATCAGAGCTAGTGGCACATTAAATAATTTAGCATCAAGGATGCTTTGGGAATTAGCTTTTCTGCTTAAGAGCACAAAGACTTAAGATTTGTACTTTCTTCATGTGCAAAAATGAGAACCATAGCCAAGTAGTTAATTTCTTCACCCAAGCCTGCATACAGGCAGCCAGTACTCCTCTGATTGCCCTGCTGCCTTAGAGATTTCCCTTTATCCACGAGTCCGGAGAATGAAATATAAGCTGGTTCATGGCAGAATTTTCTAAATGAGAGATATTAAATGAAAACAGATTACATAATGATTGGGATATGAAATCAGAATGTTCAAATTCCAAAGCCATGCCATTCTCAGAAACGTTAAAAAAACATTATATGCTAACAGAGTTAAACTTTCAGTGGTGAAATAGTTAATATGTTCTTTGCCCAGTAGTCCTTTGCAGCAGGGCTCTGTACTTCGTCAATCAGAACCATGTCTCAGAAAGCATATCCTGAATAATGTAAGATTAATCACTATGCAATTCTTCCTACATACACTAGGTAAATATACTCGATTACATATATTTTCAGGCTACTAACAATCCAATCATCTGGGAAATTCTTCTTCCGTGTCTGAATTCTTGTGGTGCCATTTTGAGAGCAGCTCTCTAGCTGCATGTTAAATGAATCTCCTTTATAATCTTTCGGCAGTCATGAGAAGGAGTGGAGGCTTTGTTGCGGCCAGCTCCTAACAAAAATGAAATTGAACTTGGCAAGAAGTACAGGAGGAAGAATGTGCTTCCCTTCAAAGGGCTGCTGGTATTACACATATTGGGAGAGTCACAAGTGAGCAAGGAGCCCTTGAGTCTGCCAGGTCCATAATGCTCTCAGGCCTGACCCACTTTCACAAGGACCTCCAGTACGGGACATTGCTGCAGTGGCTCACTGAAGAGACCAATAAACATGATCAGGTGGGTGCCAGGATGCTGTACAAGGTACAATCTAGTTCAAGAAGTAAGGAACAGAAGCCTAAGCTCTGCCGTCATTAATCCTCCCTGTAGGGACTTACTAATTTAGAGCCACAGCCCCCCCCCCCCATTTTCTGGCTGTAAATCACATGCCAGGCAGATTCAGGGCCACTAGGTCTGTCCATGTGCTCTCTTATATTGCGGTGAGAGAACCCACTCAGACGACCTCCACAAATCTTGCTACTCAGAGGTGAGAGTCCTGGAGAAATAAGTGCTGCATTTGGAAAGACAAATGAATCATCCACGTTAAGTGGGAAGATTTTATTCTGATTCAGAGCAGGCATCGTGGAATGGAAAGGGAGATAAAGCAGAGGCATGGAGAAGAATATGCACAGGCACGTGACTCTCTGCTTGCTAGCAGGCGCTCTGGCCCAGTGCGGCTGTTTGTTCAAGACTGTGAATAATGAAGTCTTGATGCAGCAATATAATAAATAAAATCACAATCATAGTGACCATGCCTTGAGTGGTTCTGATGTGTTAGGCTATGGGATTCAAGGGTTTTACAGTTAATTTTCACAGCACACGGCACTATTATAATCCTAATTGTACTGAGGACTCAGAAAGGTGAAATAAGACTCTCTAGAGCACACCACGTGGGCAGGGGAACTTGTCTTTGGAGTGCAGGAATGGGAACTCTTGCTCACTGGCGAGGAACCATGTTATTTAAAGTGAGAAGCTAAAATAGGTTTGAAGAAATATAAACATTTCATGATCGTAGGAAGAAAAGGTATTTCTAATAGTGTTTTATATGCTCAAAAGAACAATGAAGATTGGGGAGTAAGTCTAGGAATCTTAGGGGCTTTGCTGAGAGGCCCCTATACCAGCTTGCTTCTGGCCACAGCTTTAGGGACCAGCCTTCATGTACCCCATAAACGTAATTATTCAGAGAAAGCCCAGATTAATCCTTTACATTCTAAATACGATTTTAATTTCTGTAAAAAATCTTCAGAAGTGGAAACTGCAATGCCGCAACATTGTATCTTGTTGCTTTAGCCTGCAGAATTAAGAAAAATATATCTTTCAAAATGCTGCATGCTCTTGACCTCTATGTCATCTTGAACTTCTTCAATGTTACAGGAAACCAGAGAAACTTGAGCTTATGACTCCCAGTCTTTACTTCCCAACTGAGTGTGGCTCCCCTTGTGGGAGCTGTCGGAGGCTGAGTGAAAGCTATGAATCTGGCTGCTGCTGTTTGTGCTCCACTGGGGTCAAGTCTGAGGATGGATTGGGTTTGGGGGGATAGTGCACCCAGCATGCTAGGCTCCTTCCTTCTAGGCGTGTTTGAGATTCTGAAGACACACACACCACAGTGAAGGGAGAGGAACTCATATACATGCTTTAGTGGGTAGCTTCACATCCATGACTACAAGAACAGTCCTAGTTAAACTCAGATGGTCACAGCACAAAAACAAAAACAAGACAAGAAGAAAGGAAAGGGAGAAAGGATGTAGAAGAGAATGGAGGAATAAGTGTAACCAGAATGTATTCATCAAAGAATACATTAACTTAAAATGTCTCTCCCAGATTATTTGACTAATGGGTAAAACCATTTCTCCAGGACACAAAGGGATTCAAAAAGTCATCAATAATCATGGCCCAAAGGGACTGAGGCAGCATAACTGTCTATTCAGTTCAACCCCATTGTTTTGTTTTGTCCAGTCAGGAACTCGGTTATGTCTGTTGGGGTATTAGAACAAGTTCTCTAGAAACAAATTGTTAGTCAGGGTCAAATAATTCGCCAGGAAATGGCTAAGAGAAAAAGGCTGCTATGACTTGGATATGTTTTGAGCATGTCCCTCGAGGTCATATCTACAGATATTTAATTCCCACTGTGTGATAGTAAGGGTTCTGACTGCAGTTCAGAGGTAGAGCCTTTGGGATGTGATTGAGATTGTATAAAGTGAGCATGATTCAATGATGGTGATTTTGTAGGATGGACACCAGAATAAAAACCCATATGTTGCATGTCTCTTTGTATGAGCTGTCCTGTATCACCTGGGGATTCTACCAGCAAGATGCAACCTCTTGACCCACACCTAAAGATTCAAAACAAAACTCTCTTTTATCATGCCAGAAGTGTTTCATTAGTAATTAAAAAACAAAACAAAACACTGAATCAACAAGGAGGTAAACAAGACCAGAAAGGCTGAGAAGCCAGCATGGATTTAATCTTGGGTCAAGTCAATACATAAACCTTTTAGAGCATACACCATTCCTAAGTGTTCCTAAACCATTCCCTTCCCCTGAGGGAGACCTGCCTTCCAGGGCTCCCAGGTGTCAGAGGTAGAGTTTGCACAATAGCAAAAGAGATCCACAGACTGACTTCGAGGGGCAAGGGGCACTCTTAAACATCCCTGTGTTCCAAACCAGTAAGTGCAGGGATGGATAGTTCTAGCAAACCCACAACATAACCGGATTCTCCCTTTATGATGACAACCACCCACAAGGTAAACAATAAAGAAGTTTAGGGCCAATGGAAGAGCTTTCTCCATATCCCACACTCCCATTTACAAACAGACAGAAAGCATTCTGTCAACCAGAGTGCCTTTCAGTGGTCATGTGTGAAAGGAAAGCTATTTAAACTTTCCTCCTTCAGGACAGAATATTCTCATATATGGAGTCTGGGAGGATTTTATCTTCTAGGGAAAAGTCTCCACATGAGCCATGGAGATAGGCTAACACTTTTATGTGTTTGAAACTCATTCCCACACTCAATAGCATTAAGATTCCTCCAACATTTCTGTACCTTTCCACAGCAAATCTAACAGTGTTGGAGAACTTCATGATTCATTAATTTTTCTTCCTGAAAGATCCAACTCTGTCAACAGAGAACTTAAATATTCACACCAAGACCATTTGTTTGGGGAAGTCAAGACTTCTCAAATAACTTCACTCAATCATACAGCTGCCACAGTGACTGGTCTTTACGGTGATTACTTCGGCAAAGCCTGAGACCTGCAGACCCAAAGGAGAAGCCAGAGAGCACCCACCTGCTGAGTCCTTGGGTCAGTCTGGTGTCTACCAGAAACTTTCAGGTTCCCTTCTGAAAGGTCATTGCTATTATCCCACTGTCTATGTATTTCCAACAATCCTAGCTGTGATGGCTCTGCTCTAGAATACCAACTAAGAGTGCTCTATTTTGTAAGTCCAAGACCTAGATTTTTCCACAATCTCTTCCCCTCAATACTTCCATGATAGTCCAACATGTATGGTAACGGGAAGGCAATAGGAAAAAAAGCCTTTGTCAGTTTTTGAAGCTGCCACATGAGGAGAGAGAAGCCTGTGGGCTGTGCAAACACCTCTTCCAGACCATTATTCCGATTCTTTGGCTTGTCAATCAAGATCTTCCTCTAAGACACTTGCTCTCTTTGTTTTTGGAGGTGTTGGTTTCCACAGACTTCTACGCACAAAACACTTATCCTCACTTGGGAATTTTCTGTGAACCATGTCATGTCCACTAAGTAGCTGATTTACATCTCTATGGTTGAAAATATTATCTGATGCTCTGGCTCCTTTCCTCTATCGGTTAAATTGATGTAAGACTTGATTTGCATTGTGAATATCTTACTCTGAATAGAAGTTGCAGTGTTCTTAGTTTTAGGACAACTACAAAGATACCATCACAAACTAGTACAGGTGAGAAGCATGTGTAGTTCTGTGAGGTGACTGTTGTCCACTTGTCTGGTTCAGAGAAGACAGTTTGCTTTGGTCAGAAAGAGTCTGGCTATTTCTTACTGGTCAGTGTTAAATGCCACTATTCACTTTAATTTCAATCATATTTTGCTTTCTTTGATTAAAAAATGCTTCCCTTCATATATATATATATATATATATATATATATATATATATATCATTTCATGAATATATCATGTATATAAAATATTTTATTGATTGCTTTTAACAATTACAATGCTGACAAGTGTTTTTTTTCAATTACTGAGAAGATATATTGAAATGTCCCATTGCCATAAAAAATGTTGTACTTCACTGAATAATTGCTTCTCCTCCTGTTTTCCATGGATCAATGGCCAGTCAATTATATGCTATATTTTTAATAGCTGTATACAATTGGTTGCTCCAACTCATAAGATTCTTTTATCTAAATAGAAATCAGTATGGCGAATAAATGAGTCTGTGTCAATAACCCAGAGAATGTGAATTTGACTGAGCTTTTCTTGCATACTGATGCTTTTATTTTCCTATGAGTCTTACTTCAATAAACTACAGATTTTTTCACAATAGATAATCATGCATATAAATCCATGATTTGTAAACTTGCTACATGTTGGAGCATTCTGGAAGACTTACTTAACATTCTGATTAGTTAGAGCACCTGTAATTCACACCATAGTTAGATGCTTTGTGATAGCATTTTGCCAAAGATGGTTGCCTTGCATATAAAATGGTGATTACAAGATTATGGGATATTATTGTGATGCCTGTTATTTTAATTCTCAACTTTAAACAAAACATGACTGTGGGTTATTTGTTGCTGTTTACACACAACATGATTTTATAGTTTTGAGATATGTAAAGACACTTAAAGTAAATACCAAATACTCATAAAGATATAGGGTTTATGTGTCTGGATATGGACCCCAGTGATTTCTTCATAGGCCCATGCTGAGCCAATGCTTTCCAGTAGAAGAGATACACATTTGATGGGACCCAGAAGACACAGAGGCCTTTGGTATGTAGTTACCTTCCCATGGCTCATTCATGACCTTCAGGGATGCATGCCATCAAATGAGCACTCCAGCCACACTTAAAAGCACTGGCTTAGTCTAGACCTGTGGGGATGATTCACTGAATTCTCAGTGAAAGCACATGTTGATGACCACCAAGGTAATTCTTAAAGTACAATGGCCAAAGAAATGAAATCCGATTCATGTAAAGCAAATATCAATATCTACTCCAAGAAACTACAAATTTTGATATTTTATAAAAGAAGTGAGTGTGTTTCCTGTTACTCATTCAAGCAGTTGAGCTAGATCTACATGTAATGTACTCTGGAAGGTGAATACATATATTTTTTTTTTGCTCATCTCTAACAAATAATGACTAATTAAGTAAGTAAGTAAGAGGAAAAATGACTTAATTAATTTTACCAGCAGTATTTCTCCACTGAGAAGCAGTAAATTAGAAGATAGACCCCTAGCTCAAGTTTTAGTATTTAGGTTTTTAAGAATAATTAAAAGAATACTGTATATTTACAGTTGAGACTTATGATCTATTCTTAAGTCATGTAACTACCTAGCCTATTCTGGAATTTGCCAAATGGAGTCAAGGAAGTCACTGTTAATTGCATAATCAAGGATTATCTCTATAAGAGCTTAGAGGTCTGGTCACTGTTACTACCCACATGGCTATTTGGTGTCCCTTGTGTGAGATGCTGTTCTAGGTGCCAGAGAATTAATGACAAACCCAGATAAAGCAGCTGTTTTCTTAGAGTTGGCTTCCTAGACCTTGTTTATTTTGGGAGATGGGGTCTTGGTATGTAGGTAGGGCAGATCTTGTTTCCATTACACAGAGAAGACTAGACTCAGACCTGTAGTCTTCCTACCTCTGCCCACAGTATGTAGGGCTACAGGTACAAGCCACCACTGCAGATTAATCTACTACTTTTTGCAAAATAAGAAACAAGGGAACACATATAGACATGTTTTCAGATTTGGATAAGTAATGTAAAGAAAATAAGTCAGAGTAAAGAAAAAAGTTGTTGAGGAGGGGTGTCCTGTTTTGGGGAAGATTGCCAAGAAAGGCCTTTAATAAGTAGGTGACTATGTCCTCTGTATAACTATATGAAGTATGTAGAGTTATATGAGCTTTAATCTGTATGAATATTTGAGGGAAGAAAGAACACACACGTCAAACACTAAGCTAAACTTTTGCTTGTCTTGAGGTTGCTGGTCTACTTTATTTCTTTTACTGGACAGGCCTCTGAAGAGTTACCTAAATTTTTATCCATGTTGGAAGCATATGGCTAAGAGCAGGAAGTAAGGCAAGAGTTTAGTTCTGAAACCAGCAAGGGCACTCTGTCAGGTGATCCTGATGGAGCAGGAATCTAATGGTTAGCCTCAAAGCTGACATCCCGGTGTAAAGGCCAGAAGCCAGAGGGAAGCCTAGGGATGAGATATCAATTCAGACCAATAGAGAGAAGGACAAGGACAAATGTGGGACCACCCCTGAGGCAGAGTCCACACCCCTAGTTGTTGTTTCTAAGGACTAGATGTCTGCTTTACAGTTGTGTCAGGTGTGTGGGGAGGTTGGAAGTGAAGATACTGGGGTTAGAAAGCATGAAATAAACAACTTGCAAAATCCCAAAAGTTTTGGTTCCACTTTGGCTCATTGTGATAGTGGCACAGTTTCCATATTGCCAAGGGCTAGGGACAAGGATGACTATCAGATTAGAAAGGACTATCTTATTGCTTGAAGCTCAGTACACAGATGAATCAATTGTTTAATCAACTTTAGCAGGAGATAAGATTGTTTTGGAAAATACATTATTATCTTGATTTGGGTCAGATTATAGGGATATTTTTAGATATTGTAAACATCCCATGTCCTATACAAACATATACATGCACACACACATACACATATATGCATACACACAGGAGGGGCGAGAGAGGAGGTGGAGGGAGGAGAGAGAGAGAGAGAGAGAGAGAGAGAGAGAGAGAGAGAGAGAGAGAGAGAGAGAGAGAGAGAGAGAATCAGAACACAGGCCTTGAATATCACAGCTGTTTTTACATTCAATTATTTTTTTTACCTATCCACTTAACAAACAGTTGCTGACAGTCAATAATGGAAATTTTGAAGAAACATAGATAAATCACTGATTCTTGGTTTTAAGAAACTCTACCCTTCTAGGTCTAGGCTGAGGTACTTTTCTAAAAGCTCCATTTCATTACTCAATGGAAAGGTTCTTTCCTCTGGGCTCCATGCTGTTCCTTGGTCTCTGGATCCACACAGTTGTTCTTGCCATATTCTCACTGTTATTTCTATAATGTCTTTGCTGTCTCCTTGGACTATGTACCTTTTATCTTTCTGTTCTTAAAACCAGGCTCTCGGGCCATATTTGAATTCCATTCTGCAAATATTTGCCATTGTGTAGATTCTTTAGTACTGTCTTTTCCAATTAAACACTGCAGTAATATATATATATATATATATATATATATATATATATATATATATATACATATATATATATATATATATATATATATATATATATATATATATAAAATACATTCATATCAACCTCATAGTGTACACCTACTGGGAAGTTAGAGCATCCTGTTCAACATCACTCATCATCAAGAAAATTCTAATCAAAACCACAATAAGATAGTATCTTATCTCTGTTAGAATGTGGCAAGTGCAAAGGCCAGATAGATGGCTTAGAGCATAAAGGAATTTAGGGGCAAGCTTGAAGAATTGAATTCTGATCCCTAACACCTACATCAGAAGTCAAATGCAGTGTGGTACATGGCTGTACTCCTAGCATTAGAGAGGCAGAGATAAAAGGATCAGTGGGGCTTGCTCACCTGCCACTGCAGACAAATCAGTGAACTAACTCTATGTAAAGTCACATTAACATCTACACTCACATGTGAACATGTACACATGCACACACAGATTAAGTAGGAGGAGCTTGGGTGTGCTACGAAAGGTACAGTACTAGAATAGAAAGACAATTACAAGAAATGGTAGTGGGGATGTAGAGAGGGGAGGAGAGAAGGGAGTCTTAAACCTTTTGGTGAGAATGCTAGCCACTATAGCCAGTGCAGACTTTCAAAACACTAGAAATAGAATTAGCCCATAGAGAAATGATGGTCAGTGTGTTGAAAGAACACATGCACTCCCATGTTTACTGCAGGGTACTTTTCAACAGCCTATTATATAGAGGCAACCTGGGTGCCGTGATCAGATGATTGGAGAAAGAAAAAGCGTGTGAATATCTAACATATATTATTCATCGAGAAAGAAACAATGAATTTCTGACATTTGAAGTCACACGGATGGTCATTACGCCAAGGGGAACAAGTCGTATGGAAAATCAGGTAGCTGCACTCTTATATATGGAAGCTGAAAGTTTGATCTCAAAGAAGTTGAGAGTCAAGTGGTGATTACCAGAGTCTGGGAAGGGTGCGAAGCCCAAGATAGTGTGAATAGTAAGTGTGGGGTAGCAGTAGTTGTGTGTGAGGAATAACCTCCAATGATCTACAGCATAGTAGATTAGCTGTATTTACACTCAGTCAGAAATGAGCTACTTTAAATGGCTAGGAGAGAGGACTCTGCTTCCATCGCAAATGCTAAGTACTAAATATTACCCTGATTTGTTCACTCTACATTGCACACACCCATGAAGATGCCACACTGTACTCCATGAATGAATGCAGCAATTAAGTGTCAATTAAATATGAACATGTATCTTAGGAAGAAAAAGGAACATTGCTGAGATATCCCCCAACCCATGGGCCTTCTAATCATCCTCTACTACCTCCTTAATTCTTAATCATAATTTATCTCGGGGGCATTGGAGGAGACTAGAAGAAGAAGTATACATTCACATCTCCCCTTCTGAGGATTCCACCTCTTGACGCTCACTATGGGTTTGAAATGGAACAGGATAATATCTATAATAACAGTTGAAGTTTGTAATTAATTTAAGCTCATTTAGACTTTGTTACTGTTCTTATTCTCAATCAAATTTATTTAAATGATAAATCATTTGGGCAAACATGTAAAAATTAATCAGAAACACATGTGCTTGTGAATGCCAAGAAAGAATGTGTTCTTTGCCTTTCCTGAGGCTCCTGGGACAAAAGGAAAAATGAAATAAGGAGAATTAATATTTTTATTGCACACCCCCTACATGCCAGAGGTTTTATGAAGCTTCTGTGTCAATGGTATAGTGAGAAAGCAGGCACACTGAGGTCAAATCATTTTCAGACACAGCTAACATGAAGTACCTGGGATTTGAACCAGGCTCCTCATGTTTCTAGAAATGGCCTTTTATCATCAGACTTTGACCTGGATCTGCAGCCAACTGGCTGCCTGATCTTGAGCTCACTCACCTTAGCCTCCATAGTTGGGAGACAGCTAGATTAGACATTGCTTCTGAGCACTAGTGGGCAGACCACAGCCATGCCCATTTTCCATGGCTGACATCTGTGTGCCCATTGAATTAGAATTGTCCTAAACTTAGGCACTTTAAAGTAGAAGCATTGGCTGAATTGTGACCAGCTTCCTGCCTTTTAATTTCAACATTTGACCACATAAAGTTCCAAGAGCTGGCTGTTTGATGGTCAACTTTTCTTGGGTTAGTATTGGGTGATTTTAAAGACAACTTTCCCAACAGTTCACCATTCTTGCTATTTAGAAGGCTTTGCTAGCACCTCTAAATATGAACCTCATTCAAACAGACTCACAGACATATGAAGCTCAAGAAAAAGGAGGACCAAAGCAAGGACTCTTCAGTCCTACATTGAAGAGATAACAAAAGGTAGGTAGAGGGTGGGAGGGACTTGGGAGGAAGAGAGGAGGTAGAGGGAATAAGGGGGGCAGGATTCAAATGTGGGAGAAGACTGAAGAAATGTACAGAGGGTCAGGAAATTGAACAGAGGTGTGTAGCAATGGGGGATAAGGAACTGGGAGTAGCCACCAGAAAGTCACAGATGCTAGTAAAGCAAGAGGTTCTCAGGACCTAATGGGGATGACATTAGCTGAAATACCCCACAAAGGGAAGGGAGAACCTGTATAGACCATATCCAGAGGATAGGTATGGTCCCTGGATGAGGGATGGGGCCACCCACCAATGTCAAAAATTTTAATCTAGAATTGCACTTGTCTAAAGGAAATACAAGAAAAAAGAGTGAAAGACTTAAGCAAAGGCTATCCAGACACTGCCCCACCTGGGGATCCATTCCATATGTAGTCACCAAACCCAGACACTATTGCTGATGCCAAGAAGTGCTTGTTGACAGGAGCCTGATATGGATGTCTCCTGAGAGGCTCTACCAGAGCCTAACCAATACAGATGCGGAATTTGCAGCCAACCATCAGACTGAACTCAGGGACCCCAATGGAGGAGTCACGTGAAGAACTGAAGGAGCAAAAGGGGTTTGCAACCTCATAGGAAGAACAACAATACCAACTGACCAGAACCCCCAGAGTTCTCAGGGAGTAAACCACTAAACAATGAGTACACGTGGAGGGACCCGTGGCTCCAGCTGCACATGTAGCAGAGGATGCCCTTCTTGGACATCAATGGGAAGAGAAGCCCTTGGTCCTGCCAAGGCTAGATGCTCCAGTGTAGGGGAATGTCAGGGTGGTGAGGCAGGAGGGAGTGGATGGCTGGGGGGGCACCTACATAGAAGCAGGGGGCTATGGGGTAAAGAGGTTTGCAGAGAGGAAAACAGGAAGGAGAAAAACATTTAAAATGTACATAAATAAAATAACCAATAAAGGATTTCAAAAAGGAAAAGACTACAGCTAAACAGTGACTGCAAGTTCTTTCAGAAAAAAGACAAAACTAATGCTATATACTGCGTGCAGCTAATCATGAACAAAGTATAATAATGACTTTAAAAAAAACCAAAAGCAGAAGTGGGTTTGGCCTTCTGGACAGCAATGTAAAATTAAATCAGCACATTATAAAATTAAATCAGCAAATTAACTTTATCATAAAACACCTCTGAGCTGCCCATTTCCTAAAACGAATCAACAGATCAGATGAACAAAAGATTAGCATGTTGATGGGGTATTCAAGGGTTAATGTCCATCTCAGGAACACAACTTGACACAGTGCCCTAATAATTCACAGCGACCAAAGCACTTTAGAAATTAATGGGAAAAATTAATGGAATATCTGCTATCGATCATTTTGGATTTCTGTGGCCAGAGCACTACATCTGTATAACTTGATTGCTCAATTGCAAAGCAACATTAGGTTTCAGCTCCAGAAAGAGGAATTAGAGGAAATGAGTAATGACCTTTGTACTAATGGAAACAGAATCGGCAGCTCTGGGCACGTCTTCTTTCACATTGTTCTTAATTGGGTGATATCACAGAGACAACGAGAAACAGTTTGTGACACGGATGAAAATTGCTCTCACAGAGGGGAGAATTTTCGCACCATTATCCCAAAGTTTTCTAATTCGAAAATGTCTAGACTATATCTTCTTTTACTAAAGCATATTTTGTGTACTAATATTCAGAGGTGACAAATCCAACAGATGTCTAAAGCTGATCTATAAAACTTCACTGTTCTGGGGACTCGATGACATGAAAATCCAGGTCATCTAGCTATGCACATGAAAAAGATAATTGGTTAGGGTCTGAGAGCCTCAGTCACAAAT
The DNA here is from genome assembly GCF_963924665.1 of Micromys minutus. Lineage (NCBI taxonomy): Eukaryota > Metazoa > Chordata > Mammalia > Rodentia > Muridae > Micromys > Micromys minutus. The sequence continues at coordinate 43,677,824 of NC_137985.1, forward strand.
GTCAGACAAATTTGAGAGCTGTCAGAATCATACAGAAGATACAAATAGGGTTGTCAAAGGCCCTTCAAAAATTATCCTGTATCTACGAACTTTTCTGAGTTATGGGGAACAGAAAGCCCTGGGGAAAAACATCCTCAAAGGGTTACACAATAACTCGAACGAGCGGCATTAGCACAAAGATGGATGGAAGGATTTTAGAGCTGTGACCAAACAGAGGCTGGACCAGATGATGCTCTGCATCCAGTGTATTGGGGAGGTCCATCCTGCAGGTCAAGGCTCCTGATTTGCACCCTTAATCCTTATGTGATACAAAGAAAAGAGGAAGGACACAGAAAGATGCTGAGCATTAACTTCTATACTAAATTTGTTATTATAGTTTGCAGGTTATTATTTTCATGTTTTAATTTATTGTATTTTTTCAATTCTATTGGATGTTCTCTGTATTTACATGAGGATATTACATTCAAATGTTATACCCTTACCCCACTCCCTACCCTCTTCCCCCTCAACTTGCTTCCATGAAGGTGCTCCCTCTCCTGTCACCCTCTCCACCTCAGTGCCTTGGCTGTTGATGGTTTTCTTCCCATGAGGGTGCAAACCCTTCAGCTCTTTCAGTACTTTCTCTAGCTCTTTCATTGGGGTCCCCATGTTCAGTTTGATGGTTAGCTGCAAGCATCTTCATCTGTATCTATATGACTCTGGGAGAGCCTCTGAGGAGACATCTATGTCTGGTTACTGGTTAACACTTCTTGGCATCAGCAATAGTGCTTGGGTTTGGTGGCTGCATACGGGGTGGTTCTCCAGGTGAGGCAGTCTCTGTAGATCTTTTCTTCAATCCAGGCTCCTCTCTTTGACCTTGTATTTCCTCCCCTGTTTTGTTCTCTCTTCTAAGAAGGATGATTTATTATATTTTAACTACTATATTGTTACAAGATTATGTCCAAAATGAGGTAGTTTTGACCACGGATTAAAACTCAGGGTGTGTCTGTTAGTCTGCATATATATGTACATGTATATGTGTGTGTATGTATGTGTGTGTGTATGATATATGTACATATATGTAGGTATGTATAATATATGTTTATGTGAGTATATGTATATATGTGTGAATATAAATGATATATGATGCATACATGTATGTATATGTATATATGAATACACACTGTGCAGGCATGTGTGTGATCGAATGAAAGTTAATAGTGATGTTTATAAATACCAAGAACTAATTAAAAAGAAGAAATGCTAAATTTATGATTTGATTTGTCTATGTGTTATAACACTGATCAGTCATTTTTCTAAGCTGATGAGCATTTGAGACTAATTTGTTTGCAGTATAACAAAAATTATGCACTGCATTAAAATATTCACCTGATTAACCCTGTTCCGAGCTTTATTTGATTACAACAATAACCTCTATACCCGTATATTCAATCTTTGTAATTTGTTTCTCATGAAGTAATTTACAATAATCTGCAGAAACATTCCTGTTAAAAGGGTCAAATTAAAAACTGTGCAGATAGGTGAAGGCATAGAGCAGAAAGCAGCCAAGGAAAACTGGGATTCTTCTCACTCTGGCCAACACTAAGCAATAAAATATTTAATTAATTTTCTTTAGTTTTTGAGAGTATAATATAGTTATATCATTTTGCTCTTGTCTTTTCTCCCTCCAAGCCTCCCAAATACCCCTCCTCACTCTTTTTCACATTCAAATTTCAGATTCATGATCTCTTTCTTTATTAATTGTTTTACACGCGTATGTATATAATATATATTCCTAAATATAGCCTTCTCCGTTTTTGTAATGTTACTTGTATGTACGTTTTCAGAGTTGACTATTTGGTATCAGATAACCAATTGGTATTCTTGTCCCTGGGAGAATTACTTCTTCTACTCTCAGCGTTCTTTGGATGCCTGTGGTTCTTTGTGTAGGACTGAGGCCTTGTGGGTATTTCTCCATCCACCTTGGCATGTCTACTGTTGCCCTTGTTCAGACCGTGGTTAGGCAGGCACGCTGATGAGATGTCACAAGCATAGCCTCCAACCTTCCTTGAAGATGTAATCTCACAGGAACCCCACTGATCCTCTGGCTCTTAAAATATTTCTGCCTCCTCTTTCTGGGCCTTTGGTGCAGACATTGGGTTACAGACTGGTCTCCACAGTTCTATGTTTTTACTGGTCGTGGCTTTCTATAATAGTCTCTGCTGCAAAGAACTTGTTGAGAGTTGAAGGCTACATTTATTTGTGGCTATAAGGGCAAATGGGTTTAGAAAAGTGGTGGGTATAGGTTCTCCCCCAAGATCAATGACTTCATTAGCCTTGGACATTTGGCTAGGTTTTTGGTTCGAGGAATGATTTTCCTTGTGTTGAATGGGTCTTAGGTCCATTTAGCTGTTGGTTACTTCCAGGGTATGAATGACATTATTGGACTCTTGGGATTATTGTGCCATGTTGGTTGTTTTTGTGGTTCATAGGCGTAATAGCTGGGTAAGACTGTTGGTATCTACCTTCTTTCCGTACAACCTCCATAATGCTTTCTGGTACCATGAAGCTAGTCTTTGAGAAGGAGGCTTTAAGTCTCCTTTTCCCTACAAAATACCTGTCTTGCTTGTTGTATATTTTATTTTCTATCTTTTACATTAAATTGACTTCATCATAGGGATATTTCAACTTCCTTTAAGATATTTTAAACTTCCTTTAAGATAACCAGTCACACACCAAAGGTTCTTCATGGTTAAAAGAAATGACTTATTAGAGCAAAGGTCTGGTCTGGAAGAGAAAGGCCTGGTTGGCTTTCCTCATATTTTTCTACATTGGTCATCGATTTTTATATATACTTCCCAAACCATTTATGAGTAGATAAACAGAAAGGTCAGAGAGCAGACAGAATGGGAATGAAGAGGAGACACCATTGTTACTGAGAAGCGATCCTTGAGTACTTCAAGGCCCGTCTATGTTCACAGGTCCTCAGAGGTTCAGGAATTGGATATGCATGTTCTATTCTTTTCTTTCTTAGAGTTGTTTCAATTTTATGGGTATGAGTTTTTATTTGTTTATTTGTTTTTGTTTTTGTTTTTGTTTTGCATGCAAACATGTATGTGTACTGTATTCCGACCTAGTGCTTGTGAAGGCTAGAAGAGGGTATTGAATCCTTTGCAACTGGAGTTTCAGATATCTGTTAGGCACTGTGTGAGTGATGGTGACCAAAGCTAAGTACTTTGCTAGAACAGCCTGTACCCTATGTCCCACTCTCTAGACATTGTAGTGACCTAGCAGTGATACGCATTAAATGTCACAAGATAAAGCAATGCTAGAGAGCCAGGGGAAACAGGTAACCTCCTGGAATGGCTAGGGAATATGGCTGAGTGGTGGTAATTTCTGCAGTACAGTGCTTGAAATAGCTGTCCAAGCTCAAAGAGGCAGAAATGTGTGGAAGGTGCTTTCAGTTTTGTTAGAGAAGCTTATGGAAAGGCTACTTTAGGAAACCAGCTTTCAAATTCTTTGCTACGGATGAGTGACAGGATAAAGGAGAATCAATGTCCCACTGTACCCAGACATTCTTGTTATAAAGAAAATGTTAGCTGAATCAAAACTATGCACAATGCTGTTCTTGATGCTGCCAAGAGGTTTTTATCTTGTCCCAAATGGATAATCAAGTCCCCAGACCATCACTAGATTCATACTGTAGTAGCTGTTGCCTTGAAAACTTATTTGTAATGATACTAGCTGGTTTCCAAAGTCTACCAATACCTGAATGACTTATCCAGAGGCTGATTTGATACATCTGGGGTGATGTTTGACACCATATTATCCAGCATCTCCCCAAAGACAGTCCACAGTCAAGGTTTTGTAGATGGAGCAGGAGATATGAATTCCTAATGCTAACCTTTGGACAAAATGCTATTAGCGCGAACTATACCTGATATAAGATAGAAATACCTTTTGGAAGGCATCTCACTTCTTAGGTCTTTTATTAGCTTCTTACAGAAAGAAATAAAGCTGCACTCAGTTACTAAGAGACAGGTGACAAATATCGGGGAAGGAACACCTACAGGCTGTTTGAAACTCTAGGCTCTAAAAAAGGTGGCTTTTGCAGGAGGCTTCAAGGGATCCCAATGCACAGGCAAGAAGATAGAGGAGGTAGTTGAAGAACAATAAAAAGAACCTCTCCCACAATCCTTACTTTTGTTTTTTCTTTTATCTCCCTCCTCCACTGTAGTTTTCTAGAAAGAATGGAACTGTCACCGAATGTAGAAAGACAAAAGTGAGGGTTTGGGAAGCAAGCACTATAAATATGGAGGCTCATGGCACAAACTGTATCTGTCATCTATTTAAAGAGTTTGTAAGTTCAGAGTTGTGCCTGGAAAACATGCAGTTCAGAGTTAATAAACCAGTGAAATGGACCTCTGGTTGCTTAGGCCATCCATCACTCCCAGGGATACAAGGTCACAAAACCCCAACTATTATTTATCTTCCATTCAATAAAGATGAAATTAAAAATAATGTAGAAATACTTGCCATCAAGTTGTAATAAACTGCCCTGGAGTCTTTGCTTAATGTTATTAGATCCTTGCATCCTATATTCCAGAAAACCTCATGATGAAGGCTAAATTGATTTCCTTTGTAGACACTGCCAAGCTTTCCAAGAAGGGCCATCGCATTCTTGCCATCTGCATATTCTTGGGTAGGCTTATTAAAAATATTTGTATGCGTATTAAAATATGAAACATGACGTAAAAGAAAGTATGCAGGCCCTTTAACTAGCCAATAACATCCCGAGCAAATTTGTTAAATTTCTTAAACGTTGGTTTTCCTGGGTGGTAAAAAGGTAATTATTTCTATCACTTTAGTTCATTTAAAAGATTAAATGTGAGCTTAAAATGTCACCTGGTAAGCAGGATTCAATAGGCTATAATTAGAAACAATTTAATATTCTCGCAAGATCGCTTTTTAAATCTGGTCAACTGGAATATCCCTTTCTGTCCCTTAACAATAACTCAGGTGAGTTCATAACTGTTCTTGTCACTTGACATTTAAACATAAGCCTCATCTTGAGAAATTCAGTTCAGTCCCACATCAATGCTTCAAGTCCTTCTAGAGTCGTCTGCCATCCAGATAAGGATGACCATTGTTAGAAGACTGTCCTTCCCTCCTCCCACCTCTCTGTAACTTCTGGGAGTCTCAGCACTGAGGTGGAGAAAAGGAGGGAAGGGGTAAATATCAGGGTTACTGTTTCAAGTGTTGCTTGTGACAGAGGTTCAAATAGTGGGTGTGTTTTAGGAGTTAATGTGTGTGTGTGTTGGGGAGGTACTTCAGGGTCCCAAAGAAATAACTAAAGAAGAAAATGAACAGCTTGTCTTTGAAGGCAAACAAAGCCCACAATGGCAAACTTTCTATAGATGTAGATACAACATTTGCCTTCTTTTTATAGAAAAAAAGAAACTTGTTAAGGAGTTCAGTCATGAGAAGTCCATTGTTTGCACGCCTGACTCTCAACAGATTTGAAAATTATGGGAAAATAAACATAATACAACCTTGAAGAACACTCAAAATATTGTACAATCTTTTCCTCTGCCCGAATTTCCCAAGGCAAACTCTAAATGCATTAAACACTATCCTCTTTTACCCAAATCAGCTCTTAGCAACAGAACTTCTATTTATTATTTTCTGAATTTGGCTGCTAACATAAAGCCATGTGATATTTGTTGTTTCGTGTCTGGCTTATTTCACTTAGCACCATATCCCCATTACTAATTCAAGTCACAGCATTTACCAGAACTGCTTTCTTTCAAAGGAAGAACAGAATTCCATTGTCAGTTGCTTCCATCTTTTGAAAACTGTGAGCCATGTTTCAATAAACATGCTATCTATATCACATATGTATGATATATTCTCTTTATTCACTCAGTCGCCAACGGTCATTGGGTGGTTCTCACATTCACTGCCTCTTAAATGCCAATTGAGTTAATAAAAGTTCATGCCATAGTCATTCATCAATTTCTTAAGACACTTCAATGATTTCTTTCTTTGGTCCATCACTTTCTCTAGTCTCTGTGTGGGTGACTAACATGGTAATTCACTCTGCAGTAAGAAAAAAATACCCTAAACCAGATAAACTGATATTTTACCTGATTCGTGTGCCAAAACTGAGGTGCCTAGGAAAAGACATTCAGAACTGGGGCCTACCAAACAGGTCAGGGCACAAATACCTATGGAACTTTGTTCTTGGGTATGGTTACCATGTAGTGGATAGACCCTGACTTGGCTTAGTTGCCCCCAAACATAAGAACATCTCTTGTTTCTCATTATGTCATATTCTTAGATAAGGGAAGCTTTTACCACCTGTAATCAAATCACGTAAACTTCTTGCTGTGGTTTTGTTATTTTTTTTAACTGCTTTATTCTCGGGTTTAACCTCCTAGGTATCTATCAGGCTTTTTTTTTCAAGATCTTCTTCCACAACCCTCAGGGCTAAAGGGACTGTGCAATCCAAGCTACACTCTGAATTTCACCTCAGGGCTGTTCTCCCTCTACACTGGCTCCAATGGGAAACCCAGGGAGTTTAAGCTTGACTTTCCCATCCTATCATCTTAATGAAGAACACTCATGGCTCTCAGGTGGTGTTTCACAACACCACAGAGCAAATGTCAACAGAGTGTGCATGATCAGACTTTTTTTTTTCCCCAGCAGAATAGAATGTGCACAGCATAATTCTCACTTTAGGGAGTAGATGCATTTGCTCCTCCAAGGTGTCTAGAGAATTCATTCTGTTTGGTTGACTGACTCTCACTCTTAACATTTTCAGCCTCTTTCAGTTTACAGGGAACTCATCTCCCCTGTGGACCAATAGTTTAGTAGTTTATGACTTTTGTTCTTTCTTTCTCTGCCTTCTTTTTGTAACGCCCAGGAAGGGTGTATTTAAAGATGGCTCAGCATAGAGTTACTGGGCTCTGCTCCTCTCCTCTCCTCTGTGAGCTAAGTCGTTGAACTCCACAGCCAGCTTCTGTCTTCACTCACTGCCCTGCTCCTTTACACTAAATAGGTCAATGCCCAGCATATCTTTAGGCAACTGCACTCTCTTTATTGGTCTATTGTAACCATGAGAACTGGAGGCATGAAGAGCCCCTTGTCAATAATAATGATATCAGTATCATTTACTGAGTGCCTGTTTGTTTAGGGCTTTTTCACAGGAGAAGGCTTAAGCTCTGCCTGCAAGATGGGATTTTCTTAGTCCTGCTTATAGGTGGGAAAACAGGCTCATGGAAGAGGCTTAGAGTTTTTTTTTTTTTTTTTTAATGGATAAGGTTTCAAACTTCGGGCTTCTGAGATAGCAAAAATATAAGTATGTGGAATGTAATTAAGGACTGGACCTTTTGAAAAATTCCATAGAATCTCCATAGTACAAAGCCCAAAGTAGAGGAGTGGGTTCTCTTCTTCATGAGGCTGTGCTCCAGGACCTTTCGATGCTTTTTATCTTCCTCTCTGAAGCCATACTGATGTCCTGGATCTGTCTCTACCGACTTTGCACACAACAAGAATGTTGATAGCTGTGTTCTGCACAAGCCATAGAGGTCAGCCATTACCCCATGTCTTACTGCTCGCAGAGCCCCAGTTACCAATGATGCTATTTTATAAGCTTCATTTCCCCAGTCTATCCAGATGGAAATTTAGACATCTACCTGACAGAAAAGCATTGATTGTGGAAAATAATTAAAATCAGTTAGTGACTGGAGTCTCACAATGGGGGGGGGGGGGTTCCCATTCTGTTTGGAAACACAGAGGAGTACCTGTCAAAATTTAAAATGACTTACATGTGCATTGCTTCGAAGTCACAAGGGCTGACTCAAGAGAAGAAAATGTGATTTGTCACATGTGCATGTGTCATTTGCCACAAAGCTATCTCTTGCCTAGATTTTATAGAAAGTGACAACTCCTAATCACTGCCCAGTGCTGTTGTTTCTTTTTTGCTTCCCCTAACTTCCAGCTGATACATTCTCCCATACCTTTCAATCCTGCCTTTCATTTGGACAAAGAGAAAATGTAGCATCAGCATGCAGAATATCTTCACAACCCTGTTGGATTTGCCCACTTAGTGATGGCCTTCTTTGAGGTACTGCCTCAGGACCCCAAAGCTTCTCTGAGCCCTGTTTCCCACAGCTTTTATTTAGCTTTAAGTGTCTGCTCTGAGGGACAGGCCACTGGTTTCCAGAAATTTCCTAGATTTTCTTATGCCTGACTTACACCAATGTTGAAATTTCTTTATGCCCTTTCCCTTGGTTTCCAGCTTGTTATCTATTTATTGTTCCTGTACTCCACCCAACTGCAGGGGCTGGTCTCTCCCAGGGGTGCTACCTTGTTCCTTTTTCCTCGGACTTCATCCCGGATCCCAGAGTTCTATCTTTACACTATGTGACTTTGTTTAACTCCAGATCATGCTCCTTTTCGGTCTCAGAGAGGAATTTATTCTCTACTATCAAGTACTGCAATTAAGTGATACCTTTACTCGGTATTGTAGTTCCTGCAATACCCATCACATCTCCTTTAACTTAAAATTTGATAGATTATAATAAGATACAATTATGAGATATACAGCAATACCATGGAATAAATAGAATGGAATAACTGGTTCAAGCTAATCACTGTAGCTACCATTTTAAATACTTATTATTTATGTTTTTGTTTACCTTAAACTTCAAATAGTTTGACCAACATCTTTCTCATGCTCCTTGCTTCCTAGCCTTTGGTAACCACAATGCTATGTTTCTATCAATGCAAATTGTTTCAATTCTGCAAATTAGTGGGAGCATGTGGTATTATTTCTGCCTAGGATACTATTTTGCACATAGCACATTCTTCATCAACATTCAACTTAATTTAACAAATAGTCACTAATTGGAGTTAAAACTGGAATTTACTGCAAGATTATACTATTAAGTAAAGGATAAAGAAGATTATAGAAAGAAAGAGAAAACTGTAAATCTGCAATATCAATATAAATCTGTCACTTAAATCAGTCGCAGGGCATGGGAATGATTTTGGACCTTTTGGTATTGGGGTTGTGAAGTATGAGAGACACAAAGCATGACACAGTCACAATAAATAGTGTTCATTTTCTTTTCATTCATAAAAATTGTCTTTAGCTAGAGCATTGCATGATCAGCCATGTAAAAGGAATCTCTCACCAATGGTGCCCGTTTTCTTTTTATTTCTAGGAGTTTTCTGGATAAGGATGGAATTGACAGTTTAATACTAGACAGTGCAGCTATTAAAACCTAGAATTAAAAAAAAATGCTTTCTTGGGTTTCCTTTCATCAGCCTACACCACCACAAAGGACAGGACACTAACGGGGATCCTGCATCTGTACAGTCTTAGCACATATACCTAGACAGGCAGATCACTTAACACTTTATCAAATTGTCATTCCCTAAACATTGGATGGAGGTGAGGACAAGTGATTTTCTATTAATATGCGTTTCATATTGAAACTTCCACTCACTGAATCATCCCTGCGGGTAGAGTCAATACTGTGAGAACAACTGTACAAAAACCCTTTGCATGTGTGTGTCCTCCGTCCCACTCTCCTTTGCAATCCCCTCAGGCAGAAGTGTCTTTCTTGGAGTCATCTCAAAGAATTTGAAATCTATGGACGATGACATTCTTCCCACTTTCATTTTTAACACCTCACTGTCATGCGTGACGACACTTTTAAATTCTGCTGACTCTGAAGGTTGACCTCACACAACTGTCAGAGTGCTCACAGATATAGCTGCTATAAATAGCTCCAGCAGAAACACACAATTCTAGTTATGTTTCTTGACACCACTGTCTAGATTAGAGGCAACATAACCCATCCATACTACCCAGCCTATGTGGGAGGTCATGTATGGACATTTTAACTCATTGGCTCCAAATATATATTTTTATGATGTGTTAGAGTCCATGGTAGGTCAACGTCTTGGTGACGACTTGGCCTGACTCTTGTGGCTGCTTTGTCAGGTTTGAGGACTAGAGACTATCTGTCACATCTATGTTACAATTTTAGCTAGATTGAATTTTGCAATTCTTCTGCAGATAACCATATATTGTAAGTTCACTGCTGTGATAACCATGTTACATCCAGAAGCCAGCATTCTACATAAGTCTTCTCCATTTTTACTTTTTTCTGACTTCCTTTCTGATGTGTTTCTTGAGCTTGGAAGTAGGGTTAGCATTGACATCCTATTCAGTGCTGAGCACTCAGTCTCCCATTCTCAGCACTTTGACCAATTAGGCATCTCTCCATTGACAACTGCCCAATGCAAAGACAAGCTTCTCTGACAAATATTGAAAGTAATTCAGGTTTACAAGAATAAGCACAAATATGTATATATGGCCAGGAAGAACATACAGTGTTTTTCTTTCTAGGTTTAAGTTACTTTACTAAAGTGATCTAGTCTAGGCCCATATCAAACACCTTAATTTGAGTGTAGCTTTAACAAGGAGTTTTTATCAACTCTTTACCCCTTATGGCTTGGTATTCTGTTTAACCACTTAACACCTTTGTCTTTTTCTCTCCATGACCCACATGCCTCCCTAAACCTCTTAGATATTTTAGCAATTCTGTCGTATGTTCTCCTAAGAATAATCTTGTGCAGTCAACCTGTTTTGTCTCCACACCCTCACAAACTGAACACTGCCCCCACTCCTCACGGCTACTTCCGAGGCCATGGGATCCTGTCTATGTTGTGGGGATTAACTGACCAGGGTTAAAAAGTAATAATCATAGTTAAACACTGTCCTCTGGTTATAACATGGGCATTGCCATATAGGTCAGAGCTGTTACAATCATGTACAAAAGACATTCAAGAAAAGGACACAGGTTGACATCTCCTCATAGGAGAAGGTAAGAAAGCTCATTAGACTCTTCCCTTACATTCCAGCCCCAATTGCTTTACTCCCAATTGTGTGTAATTCTTTCCCAACTAAGCATGGAAAATGTTAGGGTATACAGAGAGTAGAATGTTAACTGAAGAGAGAACTGTATCCGCACAACTAAAGGAAGCCGTCACCAGTGCTAAGGTAGGACTCTAGGGTGATGTGATTATTTGGGGGTTACCCATTCTCCTATATGTAACCCCTTATACATGTTCTGTACGTAAACTCAGTAAGGCTGGCCTTAGGTGGAGTGACCCTTTTAGTCTGACACTACTGCCCCATTGTGTGTGAGTCCATGTCTGCTTGCATCTTCCTACAAGTTGGTATAACACTAGCCCTTCAGAAACAACCATCTACAGTTTGTCTGAGTCACTGTGATTCTCAGACATGGTACCTCAGAACTGAGATAGAGCCAGATGAATGATCACAGACTCCAAGTGGGATATATGCAAACAGAAGAAACCAGTCCAAGAGAAGTGAAAGAAACCTGGAGAGAGCAGAGGATATAGGACTTGCTTAGCCTTAGTTTGCACGAGGCTCAACCCTTACTATCACCACAAAATGAGGGAGAACTGCATGATTCCTCAGAAGACGGTGAGTTCTGAGTTTTGAATTTCAGCCTGTCCTGGTTTAGCTCAGACACCCTTCATTCCTCATCTTTAGATGGTCCTGAAGGGACTGCCCTTAAAATAGCTCTTCTTTTTACCTATGCTGCCCCGAGGCAATTTCTGTTCCTTTCAACAAAATGTCCTTTCACCAAAGCCTCTTTCTTCTGTCTGCCATCCTGGAATCCAGCTCTCAGCCTTTCTTCTCTCCATCTCATCCACCCTGTCAGGGGCTGCGTTTGGCCTGCTGGGCACAGTGTTAGTGGCTCACCTGTCTACTTTATAAATCAAGGTGATTAATGAATACAGCCTCAACAGGCAACCTTCAGAGTCTCCGTAGCTAAGCTAGATAAGGTACACTCCTCCATCACCCAAGAGCTGATGCCACTCAGACTGCTGCTCTCCCTCCAGGAGTTATGCCATCTCCAATTAGGGATTCTTACAGTTGTGGAGGATGGGAAAGCAAGGTGGAGGGGCCACCGAGGCTTTCCATGGCATTGGGTGAGGCATTTGCCACTTCCATACTACTCTGCATCCATTTAGCCTCCGCGTTTGGTTTCACTTTAATTGTATTTAAGTCTGCAAAGAATATAATTGTAGAGAAGAACATTGAGTATGGGCCAGACCCTTGTTTGCCCATTGGGCCCAATGACTTGGCTGGATCTTCAGATTACTACCTATGGAGAAGCTTGAAGGGACAGACATATCGTAGCTTATTTATGGGAAAATTGGGCAGTTTAACTATTTGATTGTTCACACAAGGAAGGTAGGAAGTTCTAGTGGTTAAGCAGGGTCATAGGTAGGCATCATCAAATATCTTCATCAGACCTGATAAAGCTAGACTTCCAGATGTCCTGTGAACTTTACTAACTATTCTGGAATCAACAGTCTCTCCATAGTAGTTGTTAAATGGGTAAACTATAGCAAACCTAGTTTCTCAGATCTTGGGTGACTTTTATTTGTTATTCTAGAATAGAAATGGTTTAGAATATACTGCTTTGTTATAAGAGCAGGTTCCATGTCCACAGAGAAAACATATAAAAAGGCGAGGTTTAGAAATAGCTTCATCTAAGCAAACTGCTTAGTAGTTGCCTTATTTGAACCAGATCTGAACAGTTCATTGGCTGCCCATGGTTGACTGATGACCTTCTGCTGAGACTGGCCAGAATTCATCTACTTGCAATAGAAAGACTCCTGTCTTAGTCATTGTTCTATTGCTGTTGAGACACTTTGACCCATGACAATCCTTATAAAAGAAAGCATTTAATTGAAGTTTGCTTACAATTTTGGAGGTTTATTTTATTTACATTGTGGGGAGCAGGGTGGCATGTAGGTAGACATGTTTTGGGGGACATAGCTGAGAGTTCTACATCTGGATCTTCAGATAGAAGGAAAAGAGAGACACTGAGGCTGCTTGGGCTTTGAAATTCTAAAGCCCGTCCCTGGTGACAGCCTTGATACGACAAGGTCACACCTTCTCGTCAACGTTTCCAAGCCCTTCTTAGGTAATGCCATTCCCTAATGACAAAGCATTCCCTACTCAAACTACCATGGGTCCTGTACTTACACACTGAGTTCACCGTGTATGGGGAGACAAGAAATTATGCAGCTTTTGGATAGATTTCATTCAAATAGACCTTGCATCCTTGTATGAATTGTGCAGTAGATGGTTACTTTGAATAGTTGTTGATCAGGACAGGAGAGTAAATCATTATGAATATTGAGTTCAAATCCAAGCTCTGCTATTCAAGTGGTTCTTAAATTTGGGGGCATGATACTTAATTTCTTTGAAATATTTTGTAAAGTAATAATAATAATAATAATAATAATAATAATAACAATAACAGCAATACTTATGTTCTTGTTATAAGGATTACATAGATGAACCCCTTTAAAATACTTAGGGTAATGTTGGACACATGCATTATTGTTATTTAAAGCTGCTATGTTAGGAGACTGAATAGTTATTCCACTTCTACCTAGAACACAACCCAAGACTTTCTATAAAACCCAAGTCATGATCACGTAAGAACAGCATGTATCAACTTCTCAACTGGTTAACCTGATGATGGCATTCAGCCACTCAACAACAGCACTTGCGCTGTTCTGGTTGCTAGTCCAACTGCTTTCCTGTCATATGTTGACTGATGTCTGCTGGTCTCTCTTGGTCCATGTTGTTCTTTCTCTCCCTGTGTCTAGGGTCCATTTGTCTCTCCATGTCCTTCTATTCCATTTTACTTCTCAAGGACTTTTTTCTTCTATCCCCTTCACCTTCAGGACCATTAATTTTCCAGGACACTTTCCCCTTCTATGCTTCTATTAGCAAGAAAGTATTTTGAAAATAACTAGCTTCATAGAAATCTAGTTTTCACCCTAGACCAAACATTTCCTCTGGCTAGTCTGCTCTTTATCCTTTGTTTTTGCACTTTTCCACAAATTGTCCACATTAATTGTGTCTACTTCTAATCGCCCTAGTGACGAACCATGACAGCTTCTGCCTTTACCACATACACAACTGCAACACTCAGCTTCAGCGTTGGGAGGTCTGATGACAAGCCCCATGTAGCACACGTGGCAAATGTCCTTTGTGCAGAATCTTCTTCTTTCTTTGGTTTACATGACTGCTCATTCCATTCCAGGTGCCTTTGTGGGATCCCTTTCTTCTTCCAAAGTCTGGGTGACACAGGAGTGAGGGCTCAGTTCTCAGGTGTGTCCTTTATCAGATCTGGAGTGTGTGTGTGCTTTGTGTATGTGTGTTGTGTGTATTTTGTGTGTGTGTTGTCTCTCTGTGTGTGTGTGTGTTACATGTCCACCTGTATGGTATGCATACATTTGGAGGCCAGAAGATGCTGACTGTCTTTATCACTCTGTCTTATTGTTCTGAGACACACTCTCTCACTGAACTGCAAGGTTGCCTTTTTTCAGCTAAGTTAGCTGGCTAGTAAGTTCTCAGAATTTGTTTGCCTCCACCACCCAGTATTAGGGTTACAGGCACTAGATAAATAAGTTCCCTTATCTTGTCCTCCTGTGGCTGAAGTTATAGGCAGGCTACTGTTTTATGTTGGTGCTATGAACCTGCACCCAGGTCCTCTTTCGTAGACATCAATTGCTTTAGCTACTTAGCCATTTCCTATGCCCTAGCCTGAATTTATTTTTAACATTAAAAAATGTTTATGTGTGCATTTGTTTCTCTGTGTGCACGCTAAGTGGATGTCATCCACCAATGTGGATGCTGGTAATTACCACTGAGCCATCTCTCCAGTGCCCCCACCTCATATAGGGAGCAAGTGAAGTCCTATGTGAAAGTTCGTTTATGACATGGGCCTTGTCAAGGCGTGTAACCAATGCCTCAATCCCATGGGTGGCAAAGCCTTCACCAGGTAAGGCTCATAATGATGGCAAAGCCTCACCTGAGTGTAAACTTTGGTAGTGTGTGCAGAAAATGTCTACCATAGTTTTCTCCCTGTCAAGCCATGTTTACTGTCTCAATGCTGTGTTCTATAGAAACTGCACATCCGAAGATTAGTTAATCTTGCCTTCTTGCTCACTTGTATATAATAACCCATCTTCTTGGTTTTCTGCATACAATAACCCTACTTCCCTGTTCACTTGTATATGATAAAGATACAGAGGACCCAGGATGCTGTGGCATCTCCATTTGAGAGCTCAATCTACCCAACCCCAGACTTTCTGTGTCTGGATCTGTGTATCATTTTTTTCTTCTTGTATTGCTTTTGGGGCCCCATGCCATGCAAAGGGTAGAGTACTGCCCAGAATATTTCAGTGTAGAAAATCTTCATATTTAATTCCATGAAGGACTAGGTCAACCCCTATGTCTTACTCCCTTACTTAATTCAAATGTATGTTTCTCAGTACTATCCTGCACAACTTTAAAATGTCTGTCCCCTTCACCCTGCCAACTCTGCACTACTATTTTCATCATGACACTCATCAAATATTTATGTATTATGTGCCTTCTCTGCATGCCCTTGGATAGCATCCATATATGTAAAGAATTAGTTTTATGTACCGCGGCATGGATAACTTGTGCTGTGTCATCGGTCCCTGGGACCGTTCCTTCCTCCAGTTCTTCTTGTTAAGTCCTCTTTGTTCTCATGAGCCCTGGTTACTTTTTACTGCCTCTGGGAAATCTTCTCCAGGACAAGTCCAGTCACCATTTCTATGTGTTCACTGACTATTACTTAGAAACCGGAGCATGACACACATTATCTTACACGGCGATTGCCTTCCAGCTGAAATGCCTACATTCCAGGTTTCAGCTTCTCCCCTGTGCTTCGCCTCTGAACCATTTGCCCATGATGAGAACTCCATCTCGGCTGTAGCAAACACTGCCCGCCACTGCCCATGGTGGCAGGATGTTACCTTCACACCCTTCTGCTCTAGTGGGCTGGGTGAACTTCAGTCCCTCCCTGACATAGCTCTGGTATCCTGCCCCTTAAGCTCTGCTCACTACCCTTCCGCAGCCACCTTATAAGAGACTTCAAACTTCAGCTGCCTGGCACTGTGCAGCGAGGAACAACTGCTTGGATGATAACTTGTAGCTACTGTGGGTTGGAACAGAACAGAACAACATGGCCGTCATCATTTTTGTTGTTGTTGCTGTTCATCAATTTTTCTGTTTTCCTCACAACTGAGCAGCAAACACTCATTGGAACACATCCTCATTGAATCAAGCCATGAAAATATATTGGCATTAATAACAGGAAACTCTAAGGCACCAGGGATAATAAAAACAACTTATTGCAAACATAATAATGTCTCAGGATATTTTTATGCAGTCGCTCCATGCATTTCCTTGCTGTTAATTACTAAGTCAGCAAGTGGGGGACCAGGGCACTATACCTTTGAGCTATCGAACCACCTTTATTTGGTACTTACGTAATTATCCAGAGGGAATAATTTGGTTATTGCTAACAGAGTTTAATTTGAGGCAAAATAGAATGACTAAGTCTCGCAGAGCAGAGGTTTCTGTGTTCACTCAAGAGAGATTTGTATAGGGGTATTTTCACATTAAGTCCTTTGGGGGAAGTTTCAAAAAGCAGAGCCTTCTTGAGATCTGTCAGTGTTCTCACGCAGCTTGTAGTATTACACACTTAGATTTCTTAGTTAAGGCACAAGCAAGAAGAACTTTCATTATTGATTTCATGCTGTGGGGATGTGTTTACTTTTACAAACAGCATTAGCCAGATCACTTCTGAAACTCCTTTATCCAGTAAGAGAACAATGTATGACTCAGTAAGAAAATAGTGTATTACCCAGTAAGAGAACAGTGTATTACCTAGTAATAGAATAGTGTATTACCTAGTAATAGTATTACCAGTAAGAAAACAGTGTATTACTCAGTAAGAGAACAGTGTATTACCTAGTAAGAGTATTACCCAGTAAGAGAATGGTATATTACCCAGTAAGAGAACAGTGTATTACCCAGTAAGAGTATTACCCAGTAAGAGAATAGTGTATTACCCAGTAAGAGAATAGTGTATTACCCAGTAAGAATATTACCCAGTAAGAGAACAGTGTATTACCCAGTAAGAGAATAGTGTATTACTTAGTAAGAGAATAGTGTATGACTCAGTAAGAGAATAGTGTATGACCCAGTAAGAGAACAGTGTATTACCCAGTAAGAGTATTACCCAGTAAGAGAACAGTGTATTACCCAGTAAGAGAATAGTGTATTACTTAGTAAGAGAATAGTGTATGACCCAGTAAGAGAATAGTGTATGACCCAGTAAGAGAATAGTGTATTACTTAGTAAGAGATAGTGTATTACTTAGTAAGAGAATAGTTTATGACCCAGTAAGAGAATAGTGTATTACTCAGTAAGAGATAGTGTATTACTTAGTAAGAGAATAGTGTATTACTCAGTAAGAGAATAGTGTATTACTCAGTAAGAGATAGTGTATTACTTAGTAAGAGAATAGTGTATGACCCAGTAAGAGATAGTGTCAGCTCTGGCTGATGGTTCTCAGCAGGGTGTATGACGTCAAAAAATCACCATTTTTGAATGCATGAAACAAAGAAATTACAGACCCCACACACATATTTAAAAGGAATAAAAATCTAAACTCTAATGACTTTTCATCTGCCACATCACTACTTGGTTTGCATTTCTGGGCTTATATAAGCGTCATCTCCAAATTCACAAAGGCACGTATGCTTAGAATATTTAGTGTGGCACTCGCAAAATTTTGTATTTTATTTCCTTCTTTTTTTTGTCTCTCCCCTAGATTCATTATTTCTCGTATTTTCTTTTTATTTCCATTATTTTTCATATTTTCTTTTTATTTACTCTTCTCTCATACAATGCATAGCATTTTCAACCTTCCTTTCCCCCCCCCCCAGGACCACTTCCTCTCTCTCCCCAAGATTCAGGGCTCCTAAGTTTTATTTCAGTATTTTATCATAAGTGCCTTTATTTTTTTGTTCATGTCATATTGATTTGTACACTTTACTTTCATCTCATGCCTAATATTGTTATGGAAATATCCATATCTACACATAGTCATATAATTTATTCATTACTTAGGATTTTCTTATTAATAGCCTGAACTTTAAGAAAATCTCATCAGGTTATTGCCAAATTGCCTTAAAGAGGCTTGAACCCTCTCAAACCTTTGTTAGTGTGTCACTTAACAGTTTAAAATACTGTGAACATAATGGGAGACTTTCAATTAAGATATTTGTTAATATTACCCTGTTACTACTAGTTCTTAAGCAGAGAGTATATTCTTAACGGTTTACTTAATAAGTATTGACTCTATGTGGCTTATTTTATCATGTCCTTTGCTTTTTTATCCTGTAGGTCTAGATATCTGCCTTTTCAATTTATGTAATTTGATGCAAAATTCTTAGGACTTATTTTAATTACCTTCATATATATTTTAGTTATGTTACTTTTATTATCCTGCTTTGGATTTAAATATTTATGTAATTGAATCTGTTGATTCCTTATAATTCTTCCATTCCTCTGAAGATGGATATAACTTTGTAAGGCCATGTTACATTGGTTTTCTTTGATTAAAACACCATATTTGCCTTTTTTTTAATCATGTGGAATTTATTTTGCCAAAAGAGCGAAATAATTTCACATTATGCAATCTTATTCTTATATCAATTATTAAAGAACACAAGATCATTTTAAATGCCCTGCTGGCAGGGTTATAATTTGGAATCTCATACAATATGCATTGTTGAGACAGGGAGTTTTCAGGGGGAAAGAAATGAAAAATAGATATGGCATCCTTTTGGGGGAGGGGTCATTGCTCAGGCAATCAAGGAAGGCCCAGGGACTTTGGGGATAGTTACACTGGGTTTTCACAGTGACGGCTAAGCACTCCACTGGGAAGCTCTGACCTCATCCCTTCCAATTCCTTCTTTCCCTATATCCCTTTCATCCCCCTTTGCTACAGTTTGCTTATTGAAGAGTCCTCTTTCTTTCCCTCTTGTCTTTTCTCTGATGCTCCTCTGTCTCTCCCTTCTTGCCTTATCTCTCCTTCATTTATTTTTGTTCTCTCATCTCTCTTCTACCCATACCTCCACCAGGAGCAAGAAAGTACCTATCTTTGGGGAGACATTCATCTCTAAATCAATTGCAATGAATAATCTCAACACAAACTTACAAGTTACACAGACTTGAATTCAAACCCTGTGACTGTCTTTGCATTGACACAAGCATTTGCAGGCGGTCTCTCCTTGGCTGGGTTCTGATATGCAGGGAACTCAGTGTCCATAATTTTGTTACATAAATCTCCAACATTATGGCTCAAATCTTAGCCATCACATATATTAACTGTGAATAATTCCATAGAGTACAAATTTCACTGCCAGCTCCTTAGTCCACAAATCAGCAGCCACATAACAGGTGGGCACTATGATCAGTGACCAAGCCAATCTATCATGACTTTCTAAGGCTACTGTGGTTGGCCATGGTATGTATTGCTCAGTTCAGGCAGAAATAGTGAAGGGTATAATTGTGATGGCTCCTCATCTCCTGGTAATAATTCTGAAAGACATCTTCCAAAACTGGATAATTCAGAGAGTGAGTTAACCACGAAAAAAGCAAGACAAGCAGGGTGAAATTCCAACAGTAAATAATAATTGAAATTATTGACGGAAGAGTTGGCTATGGGGATGCTAATGTTGACATCATTCAAGAGAGACTTTAGACATGATGGAAGGCTTTATAAAGGTGAACTTGTGGACAGGAAATGAAGACAGTGGTCATGATGTAAACTATGATGTCCCTGCAGGAATGAGGTCATCATTAAAGGGTATCAGGATGACACTTTGCAACATTAGATGAGAAAAGGATGAGACAGTAGAAGATCATGAAGATGAAAGAATGACCAGTCCCGTGGCACAGAGCTATGTGCCGTAGTTCTCAGTGCATGTTGTAAGTTATGTGATAAGAAAACAACCACTGCTCCAACTACTGTCAATAACCTTTTAAAAGGTTCATTTATTTTTATTTTATATGCATGATGCTTCCACATGTGTATGAATAGGCACCACACATGTGTCTGGTGCCCAGGGAGTGCAGGATCCCCTGGAACTGGAGTCATAGAAGGTTGTGAGGCAATGTGTGGGTGTTAGGAATGGAACCCAGGTCCTCTGCAAGAGCAAACAAGTTCTTAACCCCTGAGCCCTTTCTCTAGTCATCCTGCCTACTCCCTGAATTAATCAGTTTCAATGGCAAAGAAATAAACTGATTTAATTTTAAAAATTATACCTAGTAATTATTCCTTTTATAATTTTTCCACTCACCTAAACACTTATAACCCTCACAGAATTGTTTTATCATGAGGAGAAACACTCCCCATTTATTTGGAAGCTCTGCATGTTCCAGCTTGCTTACAGTAGACACTAGCAGGTAAAGTGGGGACTGCCTATCCTAATGTTTTCTCTGCTTTAGCCTTTCCCTGTGAGATTAATGACTTCTAGGATTGCTATGAAAGTTAAATGAGGTGATGCATGTAAAATTCTTGGAGCAGCTGTTGCTTGGTAGATTTTAAATTAAAAGTTGCTACTATTAATAATAATATCATTACAACCAACCACCAAGCAAACTCATATAGCACAGTTCTGCCATGTTGACTTTAATGAAGCTTTTACTATTTAAGGTGTCTGCAACTCACCAGAATTAAATAAGAATGTGGAACAGTGGATTTGAAAAAAGAAGGGAAAAAAATAAATATTTTTCTAGTCAGCCTGAAATGACACCCACAAAGATGTCTCATGCCCCGACTGGAAACAATTTACCACTAAAGTGATTTGTAAACATCTTCTGCTGCTGTAGAATTATATGGAGAAGGAGAGAAGATAAAAATGACAACACCCTTTTGATTTCAGGAAATTCAAATCTTCAACATTCTGTTTTGGTTGTTCTTTTGACTGGAGCAATTCACCTGTGGAGAGGAATCCAGAACTCATGTGTAACACACAAAGGACTGGGATTAAATCAACCAGTTCTCCACAATCTCTCTAGAGAAATTCATAATTAATGTCTGGTGGATCCCACTCACCTACAAAGGGTTGAGTGGACACAAGGAAGTTTCAAAATCTTTATCTCTTTAACCATTGTTAGATATTTCCCTCATCACAATCTTTTATAATAAAGTATCTCTACGTGATTTAATTTCTAATGTTTTTTATATTTTAGTTTGAAACCATTACACTAAAGAAATAATGTGGAAATCCCAAAGCAATAAAACCAAAACAAGCCTTCCATATAGCTCTCTTCAGAGTCAGGTTGAGTTGGTACCCAGAGTCAATGAACTATGTCCAAATTCCCAAGAGCCTCATGGAGCCTCCCATTAGGTTTTGCTCCTACACTTCAGCCCACTGATGCTTCTTCTGTCTTTCAAACACACAGTCCTCCTTTCTGATGTAGTTCCCTTGACCTTGCATTATCTAAACCTTACACTGACCTTTCTCAGTTAGTATTTACTGGGAGAGGAGGTTTTTTGTTTGTTTGTTTTTTGTTTTTAATTAATTACTCTTTTTTTTTTTACTTATTCACTTTACATCCCACTAACTGCCCCCTCTCAGATATCTTCCTACAATCCTTCCCCCATCCCCCTTCTCATTCTCCTCAAAGCAGGTGGGGACCTCCTTGGGTATCCCCTATCCAGTCACTTCCTCTCCCACTGAGGCCAGAAAAGGCAGCCCAGTCAGAAGAACATACCCCATATACAGACAGCAGCTTTTGGGACAGCTCCATCCAGTTGTTATGTACCCAACCAAGACCAGGCTGCATGTCTGCTACACATGTTCAGGGAGGCCTAGGTCCAATCTGTGTGTTCTCTGATTGGTGGTTCAGTTTCTTAGAGCCCCAAAGGTCCAGGTGAGTTGATTCTGTTTGTCTTCCTGTAGAGTTCCTATCCAGTTAGGGGCAGCAATTCTTCCTACTATTCTTCCATAAGAGTTACCAAGCACCGCTCACTGGCTGTGGATGTCTGCATCTGATTGAGTCAGTTTTCTCATTTTCTTCAGTGGTGTAGCTATCAACAAGTTGCCTATTGACTAGGAAAGAAACCCACCCCCATATTTATGCAGGTCACTACACTTAAACCCATTAAGTCTCTTTCTCCCTTCCCCCCCCTCTCTGTCTCTCTCTTTCTCATTCACACATGCATATACATACATACACATATACATACACATACACACACACAAACAAATATACACATGACATTAAAGTCAGAGGATAATGGCATAATAGGATGTGCAAATGGCAAAATAACATTATATGCATGTGTGAAAATTTCAATGAATAGAGAAAGAATTTGTTCAGTGGCCTTCTCTTAGTTCTTGGTCCAAATGGTGCTGCCATTAAAGACTGACTTAAGCCCTGTGTCTCCAATGTGCTTTCTTTCCCCGAATGGATGCTCTTGATCTCCTGAAACACAAATGGTTCAGTTCAGATCTTGGCTGTAGACACTGAGTATTTCCAGGACTTGTCATGTTGCTTCAAAGCAGTTTGAGCTCCTAGAACATTACCACTCTTCTGTGCATCTACTTTTACTGAAGGGCCCACTTAATTTTCTATAACCTTGAAGGCAGAGGGAACATCTTGTTCAACTCGGTGTTATATAGTACACAGTAGAAGCTCAGGAAGTAATTGTTGAGGTTCTGGTATAGGTTAGCCAGTTTGTGGAAAGAAAGAAAGAAAGAAAGAGAAAGAAAGAAAGCAAGCAAGCAAGAAAGGAAAGAAAGAAAGAAAGAAAGAAAGAAAGAAAGAAAGAAAGAAAGAAAGAAAGAATAGGACCATTAAGTAATTATGGAAACCATAAACTATACTTTAGGATTAAAAAATACTATTCGGAGCTAGAAGTATATGGTTCAGTCAGAAAAATGCTTGCACTGTGATCATGTGCATCGGAATTCAGACATCCAACAAAGATGTAAAAGTCAGGTGCAGTGGTAGATGGTGCATTTCTATAACTGGAGAGCAAGGAGGAGACAGATGCCTGGAGCACATTGGTTACTCAATCTAGATGAGTCTATGAATTTCCACATTCAGTGACAGACTCTATCCTAAACCACTAGGTAGAGTGACTAAAGAAGATGCTCAGTGTTACTCTCTGTCCCCTGGTGTATGAGTGTACCTACCTACACACACACACACACACACACACACACACACACACTTGCAGAGGGAAGGAAAGACTGGTTAAAGAGAAAGGACAAGAGGGGAGGGGTTGCCTAACCTGATTTTTCCAGTGTCATATCAGAATATGCCTGCTCTAGTCATTCTAAGAAAACCCATTCTTTGTTTCTTCATGGGCTTCCCTGGAGACAAAACTCTCAGAGAAATATACTATTGAGAATCAGGCACATCACCTGCACCTCTGTGTGAGTCTTCAGAGAATTCAGATTCTTTTCAGATAGGCTGATTTGACCTCTTGAAACACATGCAGGACAAAAAAATGAACACTTATTTTATTTTGAATTATTTTATGACATTACACAAGTCAACTGAAATGCAAAATGCAATCCATATTTTTGTTTTACACAATAAAACTAACTAGCTGCAATATTTTCTCTGAATTGATTAACTATTTTTATATCATATTTTTTCTCTCATATACATACATCATAAGCAATCTCTAATCAGCAAATTCAAAACAGTCTTACCAGTCTAAAATTACAGTGGCAGAGTGATCAGAATCACAAACCTGGAGGAAAAGTATTGCTCTGTAACTGCAATATATATCTCATTCTCTAATTATACATACATACATACATACATACATACATACATACATACATACATATATATATATATATATATATATATATATATATATATATATATATATATATATATATATACATACTGGAGGGGGAAAGGAAAAGTGAGAATTTTGGTTTCATTAAAAACCCAGTTGAGCACACAAGGGCTGGACCCAGGTCCCTTGCATATATGTAGCAGATTAGTTTTCATGTGGGTCCCCCAACAACTGGAGTTGGGGCTTACCGTGACTCTGTTGCCCGTCTGTGGATCCTGCTCCCCTAACTGGGCTTGTCTTGTCTGGCTTCAGTGGGAGAGGATGTAACTAGTCCTGCAGTGACATGAGGTACCAGGATGAGTTGGTATCCAATGGAGACCTCCCACTTCTCAGAGCTTAAGGGGAGTAGGGAATGAAGGAAGGGACCATGAAAAGGGGGACTGGGAGTAGACAGGGGTCTGTCATCAGGATGTAAAGTGAATAAGGAAATTAATGGAGAAAAAAAAAGCCAAGTTACATTATGTGAATATATTTTTGTTTTAATTCCAGTTGTGGGATATGGGGCTGCTTCAGATTTTCCACAGCTGCTTACTGGGACTGTCTCATGCTCTAGGAGGTGTATGATTCTTGACAGCTTCAGATAGTTTATGTTTGGAGCCTTGGGGACTCTTGAGAGAGTATAAATCTGAGAGTCTTAAGAGAGCCTCTCTCCCGCTGCTGGGCCCTGCTGCTGCTGCCCCTGCCACTGCCCCTGCCGCTGCCCCTGCCGCTGCCCCTGCCGCTGCCCCTGCTGCTGCCCCTGCCGCTGCCCCTGCTGCTGCCCCTGCCGCTGCCCCTGCTGCTGCCCCTGCTGCTGCCCCTGCCGCTGCCCCTGCCGCTGCCCCTGCCGCTGCCCCTGCTGCTGCCCCTGCTGCTGCCACAT
Organism: Micromys minutus; assembly: GCF_963924665.1. NCBI lineage: Eukaryota > Metazoa > Chordata > Mammalia > Rodentia > Muridae > Micromys > Micromys minutus. Next base: position 43,702,514 of record NC_137985.1, read on the forward strand.
TTGATATTACTATTTTGCTGAATTGTTAGTTGGCAGTATCCTGATGATGGAGAATGAATTTGCTCCAAGAAATTTGCAGCCCCCAACCATCAGGAAGTAGCCTAAAGAGGTCTATGCCCCTTTCCCTTTGACCTTCTTCCTCTCCTGTCTGGTGTTGGAGACTTAGAAGGGATTGGGGTGAAATAAGGGTTGGAAGGATGGTAGACAATAGAACCCAATAAAGTACCTCAAACAGTACAGCAACAAGGGAGAGCGAGTGAATTATTTTTCCAATTGCTCTTGAAAATAGAATGCATATGGACATAAGCAAAAATAAAATTTATGGAGAGCAACTTCTTAAATAAGTTTGATCTTCAAGAAACCACACAAGACAGATCTGAAAGTTCAAATCCAGGTCCTCAGAGACCAATGGGTACAACGAGAAGGGCAGAGGAGAATACGGAGCTGGTACCCAGGGTGGAAGGCACAGTCATGTCCAGTTTCCTGATCTTTCTCATTTTAATATTTTTGTTCATTGGCACCAGCTTAAGAAAGGGGCTCTCCAGAGGCTCCTTAAGCTACATTTATTCACATTAGTCTATTGCTTTGGATGTGCCAATAATTAAAGCCACAGTGAGATACCAACCTTGTCATGAAGCTTGTTTTGTCCTAAGACATTTTTAATGTGTCAATCCGTCAGAGCCATTTTAATAGATGGTTGCCAGCCATCGCCCATCCATGCCAACTGTGGCTGAATTACTCAGCTTCACTACAGGAGGATCATTCCATGTGTCACTCTGAGTCACTGTAAGGGTACTACCCAGCTGGTTAGTATGCCCACTGCATGCAGACCACGAATTAACCTTACAACAAGTGACTCAAAAAGGACAGACCGTTCACTGTGTTCAATCACGGTGGATTTCAGGGACTGGATCCCACTTAAACAGAAAGGCAATTTTGACTCAAAAAAAAAAAAAAAAAAAAAAAAAGGAAAAAAAGTGTCATTTGTCTTTATTTTTATAGCGTGATTGTCTGTGTACAGAGAACATGGAAGTTTCAAAAAGACATTGCTACTACTCTGAGGCACTTACTGGACAGACATAACACCGGTAGACTGAAAACACCTTTTTCTTCCTTTTGAGAGCTCATGTACAAATCCTCTCTGATTTATGAAGTCCTTCCAGGCCCTGTGCCTATAGAACACAGACTTAAGAGGTTTCTCTTTGTTACTCTTGAGCGTGCTTCATGAAGACAGGACCACTTGGCTGTGAAGGTCAAAATATCCATCATCCTGCTCATGACAACACTCATGTAGAACCAACCGGGGACTCTGAAACATCCCAGCAGTTCTTGAGCTGGCTCTTGGCGGGCATCCCTGCTTCCACAAAGGAAATTCATTGGTGCTGGGATTATTCACATTCCCTCGCTGCATTGCAGTTCTTCAGGCCACGGTGGCACTTTGCCTATGGAGCTCTTTCCAGAGACTGATTACGATGCAGGGACCGTACGGACTATCTCTGCAGAGCATAAAAAATAGCAGCAATAACCTTTCTAATTACAAGAAAGACGAATGTGCTAAGGGTAGAGAGCACTGAAACGGATGCCTAAGTTGTTCCTGCTCAGAAAGAGAGTGTCAGAGAAGACAAGTACAAGGGGGTTGGGGAGGGGTGTTAAGGATGTGCAAGAAGAGAGTGCTCAGCCAGAATGCAGAGATTAATGATGCCAATGAAGCCATCCTTAAAGGAAATTGCATAGGGCTGAGGCCTAGCAATGTATTTAGACTTAAGCATACCCAGATGCCAATCATAAGGTTGAAAGCCAGGCAGAGAAGAGCCCCGGTTCTCAGTGGACCCACTGTGGTACAGGTGTTCCTCATTATGTTCAAAGATGCGGGTATGGCAAAGTGAGTTAGATTTACCTCTGCTGCAACTAAAGGCGTACAGTCTAGGCTTGGAGCAATGCCATTGGAACATGGAGATAGAGTTGTCATGTGGCAGCTTCAGAGGGCAGGTGACATTGTCTGCCAGTCTCCTTTGCCGTTTGCATCAACTTCATTCTATGTCACTTTATAACACCTCAAACATGCCCAGTGGTTTTGTTTATCACCTAGGCATTAATGGCACATCATCAGAATTTGCATCTTGGTTCCTTCACGTAGAACCTCAAGTGTCTGAGATAATGTGTTCTTTATAAGGTGGACCACTTTGTAAGTACTGCTGGAATGAATGCAAGGATAAGGTAGTATGAAGGAAGTGCCTGCACACAGTTCATCTGAATAAATATTAGCAAGTATGACCTTTAGTAAGTATGACTCAGGAAAAGAGAAAATCATGACCAAAGGGCATACCTTAAAGAGCTTTGGAGTTATAGGTACATCAATAGGTCTTTGACACCCATCAATAGGTCTTTGACAAATAGCATTTGCCACAAATTAGGAGGGAAGCTAATTTTTTATATGCTACATTGTAGAATTCTTGGGTAACTCGGTAAATACAATTAGTTTCATCTCAGACAATGCTTACATCTCTTGCCAACGTGCATAGTGTTGAGAAGTGGCAGTCTGGGGTCTGAGTAAGACCAGAGCAGTCTGCCTCCAGGGTCTCCCCTAGGGGACTGTTACAAAGGTTCTGTAGATGGCAAGTTCATTCTACTTTCTGTTGTAGCTTCAATGTACAGTTATGAGGTACTTTCCAAAATGGAGGCACCATAAGAACCAGGACAATGGAAAGAATAACTTTAGAAGGTAGAAGAAAGGATCCCAATCCAAAGCTTTCCTCTTGCTCTTTGCAAGAGAAAATAACATGTATTATTACTACTACTAAGGAGCACTTAGGTACCAGGCATTGTGTAAAGATAAGAGATGAAGACAGCTGTGCCGAACATTAAGAATTTCATGGCCACCATCTTCATGCATTGGTAGCCTAAGAAGGTATTCAAATATGTCTATTGCCACATGGTGGTTTAAGAGCTTAAAAACTATTGGGAGAAATATTGGGTGTGATCGTGGGTACTTTATGTGGGTATGCGTGTGGGAGACTGATAGTGATGTCAGATGTCTTCACTCAATTGTTCTCCACCATATATTTCAAGAAAAGGTCCCTTGTGGAACCTAATACTCACCAGTTCAACTGTACTGGCTGGCCATCAAACTCCATGCATTTGTCTGTCTTTTTCTTCCTCGATATTAGTGTTACAGATGTGTATTCTTTCATCTAGTATTTACTTGCTGGTTAAGGATTCAAATTAAATCCTAAGGCTTGCATGATAAGTACTTCATTGACTGAGCCCTAGCTCTAACCCTCTGCTACACTTGTTAAAGCCCTGCTTTCATAGACAACTTCATTGAGTCTTGCTTTCAGATCTCTATGCTTTTGCAAATGTGTGCATGCGTGCATGTGTGTGTGTGTGTGTGTGTGTGTGTGTGTGTGTGTGTATGTGTGTGTGTGTAAAATGCCCGAAGTGGGTAACCATTAGTGATCTACATGTAATTGAAAAGTAATTAAGGTTAAATAAAATGTAGCATTTGGGAGTCTTCAGGCATATGTGTCACATGCAAGAGCTGGGTAGTCACACACTGGATTAGAAATCTGACTGGGCAGCCTCTGGAGTCCCTTTTAGTCTCTAATTTCAAGTACTTTCAGGTTCACACCCATTTTCAGGTTTCTGCTCAAAGTCACCCAGTTTGCAAAGCATTATTTAATGTTTTCTGGTAGCCTACCTCCTGTTGTATTCATCTTTGATTTCTCTTATAGAACATGAAAACTCTTACTCTGTTTTTCCCCTGTGACTATTTCTCTAACTTGGGTGTTATAAACATGGAAGAGGACATTGTGTGTTCCCATCTCTCTATCTTATTACAGCTCCCACATATAACAGTGATGTTTGGCGGAATGGATGGTTTTGGACTGCAATGGTGCCTAACCTCCATTTCCTTATTCCTTTGCATTGCTAAAGAGGAAAGAGAAAAGTGCCTAAAGTTTTCATGATGTTCCGTAGGGATGGAGGGAAAAAGCAGAAAAACACCCCTCTCCGACCTCTGCAGGAGCGTGGGATCATGAGGCATGCCGGGCTCAAAGGACCTGACATTATTATTGCCTGGGCCTTTCCCTTGCACATTGACAGGTGAATATGGGGGTGGACTCAATAAAGCTTGCTAATTACACCTTCAACCCACAGTTTTTTTCTATCAAGATGTCATAATTGCACGTTATTCCAAACTCTGCATCCCAATTTATACAGATTTTAAGGGAAGAGGCACCTACGTACATGATACCAATTAACCTCTGAACATACCCAATTTTCTAGAAATTTTCAGAAAACACAGTTTAATTATGTGGTTCATAGATTAGAATTTATACTGTCTATAGTCCAGTGCTCTAAAATGTATGTTGGTGTGCATCAAGAGACCATCTTTAAAAAAAAATCCTATGAAGTCATCAACATCAGAACAGACTCACAATGCAAACTTAAATGTCTAAAGAGTTGCAAGAAAGGATAGTTTGCTGACTCCGTGTCAGTTTAACAAGATGATATCACACAAAGGTCATGAACAGAGTGTTAAAAGTTGTCAAAATTCTCTTAACACAGGGAAAATCCATCTGACAGGCTTTGTGGGGGAGGGTTCATTGTAAATAATAAATGGCATGACACAGCTTGATCCAAATAGAAGAGACAGGGCATCAGTGTTTGAAGCTCTATGGTCACAGACTTCCCTGGGATAATTTAGTTGGAAAGGGGGAGGGGGTTAATGGGCAAAGAAATGAACTAGTAACATTAAATTGTTCTTAATTAACAAAACAAATTATAGCATTATACATTTCCACAGAATGTCCCGGAGTTAATAAAATCCAAGTAAGATTGGATTTTCGTCTGTGGGTCATTCGCAAGGAAGTTTGAATGAGTGTAAGTGATTTTATTAGTTCTTCCAGTTGCTATAACAAAGCACCAAAGCCAGAGCAGTTTAAAATGATATGTGTATTGCCTAGTCATTCTGCAGGCTAGAGCTCAGAATTCAAGATTTGTTCAGAGCTCTCTCTTCTCTTCCAGGGTCTGGAGCTAATACTCCAAGACTTGAAGCTGCGTAAATCCTACCTCTGGCAGGGTCATCATGTAGGGTTGTTTATCATGAACTTTTTTTGGTATGAGTCTTTATTTTTAATTGCATTAAAATGCTTCTTTTCTTTTTTTATACATTAAAAGAGGATTTATTAGATTGTTTATAGAGCTACCTCACAGTGCAGAGCACAATGGGTACTTGACCTCATCCCTGGCCTAGCACATTTATCTATCTATCATCTATCTATCTATCTATCATCTATCTATCTATCTATCTATCTATCTATCTATCTATCTATCTATCTATCTACTTCACTTTTTAATTAGTATTTGTTTATTTTACATCCTGATCATAAACTTCCCCTCCCTCCTCTTCTCCCAGTCTCTTCCTGTCAGCTCCCCTGCCCACCCACCCAACCCTCCTTCTATCCCTCTCAGAAAAGGGAGGGCAAGGCCTCCCATGGATTTCAACCAACCTCCATGTATCACATTGCAGTAAAACTAGGGTATCTTCTATTGAGGCTAGGCAAGGCAGCCCAGTTAGTGGAAAGGGAGCCAAAGACAGGCAGTGTAGTCAGAGACAGTCTCTGCTCCCATTTCAGGAGTCCCACATGAAGACCCAGCTGCATAACTGCTACATATACATGCAGAAGGCCTACGTCCACTATTTGGGAATTATAGCCCAGTGCTGGAAAACCTAAAATACTTGTTTTCATTACTGAAGTTTTGGTGATCTTAAGTTGTCACCCACGTGGCCACCACACTTGCTCTGTCCTAACCCTAACCATGTTTCTGTCTGTCATCTCAGTCCTTGGTTGTTTTCTTAGACAGTTCATGGTTCACTTAAACCCTATGGAAGAGTGTATGTCTGTGTTGTACTTCTGCCTTTGTGCTTCTGTCTCTTTTTCTCATAGAAGGGGACCATTCAGGTTAGACCAGGCATCTACCCTACTCCACTATGACATCATCTCTTCATTGTTGTGGACATCCAAAAACTATATAGCAAGGTGTCAAGTTGACATTCCCCTTAACGTCTCCAGGGATTTGTAATCAGTCAAGACCCACTGGGAAGGGTCCAGCTCTAGTGACTCATCTAGGCTTGGCTGTTCATTGGCCTTCTGCTCAAAGATCTTGTAGAAGGTGACTTGGTTTCTAAGCTCATAAAACTAATCAGCATTGTAACTTTTTCCCACTCGTTTCTTTTGTTTTAAAGTTTTGTTTTATTTTATTTTACCTTATTTTATGTGCATTAGTATTTTTCCTGCATATGTCTGTGTGAGGGTTCTGGACTCCTTGGAACCAGAGCTAGAAGCAGTTGTGAGCATCCACGTGGGTGCTGGGAATTGAACTGGGTCTTTTGGAAGAGCTGCCAGTACCTTAACTGCTGAGTCATCAATCTAGATACCACCCCCATTTCTTTTACCCTTCATCGAGGTATAATTGGGGACAGTGCCCAAATCTCTTCATTTGGGGTAAGTTACTGTATTTTATAGCTTCACTAAAAAAAATCACAGTTTCTGGATTTGGCTTTGTAAAAGCCAAATTACCTTTCTTTTGTATCTGGATCTTCATTTTTATCCCTTCTAAGGTTAGGATACTTAAAAACAACTCAATAATTATATTTCCTTCTATTGGGAGGTAAGAGTCAGTTTCTTAGTTTCCTGAATTTATTCCAATTCTAATGATCACTATTGATTTACTTTCCTTAACAAAGTCAAGAATAATTTAAAGACCACAAGGAGTAAATGACCTGGAAGTGAAAACAAGATGCTTTCACAAGGTCTCCAAGCTGCACTTTCCAGCCCATTATTGATATGGTGAATAATAAACCATCTCTGAGGTTGGATTCCGACCTCAGAATTCTGACAAATCTGAACTTCTTAGCATACATGTTGGATAATTATGACTAGGGTCCCTTAAGTGAAAGTGAATTAAACAAGACTGAGATCATCTTGGGATAGATAGTTGTTAAGATGTTTCAAGGAATCATCTCCTCACACACTTCTAGATATTCTGTATGGACTCTCTATCTCTTAATTTACCAACTAATGCCACATTCAATTTTAATGTCTATGACCTAGGTGCTAGGAATGTAGACATAATCTTCCTTACACAAGGAAGCTGATCACCCCTTTACCTCAAAAGATACACAGTATGCAGTGTTCTACATATTATAACTAAAAATGCAAGGTTCCTGGTAATGGGACTCTATCCTTTGGATAGCCACTGAAGCACTGGAAATATTTTTCATAAAGCAAGTCAGATGTGTTTTGCAAGGGTTGTTTGCTACATAAATATTAGCTGTCAAGAAACTATGAAGAGATCATAAAGTGAATAAACTGTGCTGCTACCAAGGGCAAAATCCTGTTGGAACAGAATTGTCCTTTGGGATCTATTAACTGGATCTGTACAGTAAATGAAAAGTGATCATCCATCTTGGTGTCTCTATTTATCAACAGCATCACACTCCACTTCCATGGCCGCCTACGACTGGAATCTTACAGCATTTTTCTTACTCTAACAAATGCACCCAATGTCTTAGAGGATTGGCTGACTATTTCTGATTTGTGACCCACAGGGAATGACTGACTCAGAGTATTGACAGCCTGGAAGCCAACAAGAAGAGTTCAAACCAGGATAGAATAGACTTTCTAAAAGTTTCATTCATACAACAAAAAGAAAGGAGCTGGCATACTTTTATTTTCATGAGCTAAACACTGTCATGTGGAAGCTGCCGGAAGAAGACACTTATTAAAAACTGGCACAAAAATCATTTTGTATATTTCATTCTTCTTAGGTAGCAGAGGGTGATATGTAATTTGCTATATGCTTTCCCCCCAAACCCGTTAGATAACTGATTATGACAGTGATCTGGTTTGTTTCCTTTTTAAGTCAGTGGAATATGGAGTAGTTTTATGCACCTCAGAGGCTTTATTGAATAAAAATTGTATGTTTAAGGTATTAGATATGATATGGTGATACACTGTAACATCATTACAATTACTGAGTTAGTTGACCATTGTAATATCATTACAACGTCTGAGTAAGATCCACCCATCATTTCACATAATTAAGATCAATGTTCAGTCTATTTGGAGTTTTGTAGGCTTCTTATATGTTCATGGTAATCTCTTTCTTTGGGTTAGGGAAGTTTTCTTCTATAATTTTATTGAAGATATTTACTGGTCCTTTAAGTTGGGAATCTTCACTCTCTTATATGCCTACTATTCTTAGATTTGGTCTTCTCATTGTATCTTGGATTTCCTGGATGTTTTGGGCTATGAGCTTTTTGTATTTTACATTTTCTTTGACTGTTGTATCAATGATTTCTATGGTATCTTCTGCCCCTGAGATTCTATCTCTTGTATTCTCTTGGTGGATGCAGTACTACCTGAGGACTCAGTTATACCACTCCTGAGCATATGGCCAAAAGATGCTTCAACATATAATGGAGGCACATGCTTCACTATGCTTATAGCAGCCTTATTTATAATAGCCAGAAGCTGGAAAGAGCCCAGATGTCCTTCTACAAAGGAATGGATACAGAAAATATGGTACATATACACAATGGAGTACTACTCAGCTATTAAAAACAATGACTTCATGAAATTCTTAGGCAAATGGATGGAACTAGAAACTACCATCCTGTGTGAGGTAACCCAGTCACAAAAGAACACACATGGTGTGTATGCACTCACTGATGAGTGGATATTAGCCCAAAAGCTCAGATTACCCAAGATACAATTCATAGACCACAAGAAGCTCAGGAAGTTGGAAGACCAAAAAGGGGATACTTTAGTCTTTCTTAAAAGGGAGAAACAAAATATTTACTGGAGAAAATACAGAGACAAAATTTGGAGCAGAGACTGAAGTAAGAGCAATTTAAAGACTGTGGGGATCCGTTCTATATACTGTCACCAAACCCAGACAATAATGTGGATGCCAAGAAATGCATGTTGACAGGTCCCTGATATACCTGTCTTCTGACAGGCTTTGCCAAAGCCCAAATACAAAGTCAGATGCTCTTAACCAGCCATTGGTTTGAAAATGAGGTCCCCAATGGAAGAGTTAGAAAAAGGACTGAAGGAGCTGAAGGGGTTTGCAACCCCACAGGAAGAACAACAATATCAATCAACCAGACCTCCCAGAGCTCCCAAGGACTAAACCACAAACCAAAAGGTACATATGGAGAGACCCATGGCTCCAGCAACATTTGTAGCAGAGGATAGCATTATCAGGCATCATTGAGAGGAGAGGCCCTTGGCTCTGCGAAGGCTCAATACACCAATGTAGGGGAATGCCAGGGCAGGGAGGTGGGAGGGAGTCATTTGAGAGTGCTGATTGGATAGGGGCATTCCAGAGGGGAAACCAGAAAAGGGGCTAACATTTGAAATGTAAATAAAGAAAATATGCAATTAAAAAATAAACAGGAAAAAATATTAATACCCATTGTGGAGAAGCTGATGCTAAATCTTAATAACTTTTCATTTATCCTTTTGTTCATAGCAATCAAAATCTTGGACATTCACACACAGGAGGTTTTCTGATAATGAGGCAAGACCAAAAGGCAGGGGGCTGGAGAGATGGCTCAGTGGTTAAGAGCACTGACTGCTCTTCCAGAGGTCCTGAGTTCAAATTCCAGCAACCACATGGTGGCTCACAACCATCTGTAATGAGATCTGATGCCCTCTTCTGGTGTGTCTGAAGACAGCTACAGTGTTCTTATATATAATAAATAAATCCTTTTTTAAAAAGCCTCTTATAAAAGAGCAAAAGGCAGTGAATCTTCCCTCTCAAACCCACTTGAGAGCAATTGCACAGCAGTGATTTATAGTGTGCAGAACTCTGCTCTCCTGAGTGCCAAGAAACACGGAGCTGAGGTATGGGCTGGGATGAAAAGCATTTTCTTTCTTTCTTTTTTTAAAGATTTTTAAATTTAATTTTTGTTTACTATACATGAAAATGTGTTCCAAAAAAGCACCTCATTATGCACACAGACACACACACACACACACACACACACACACACACACACACACACACACACACACACTCACTATCCTTTATATTTATTCACCCTTTTACCCTTCCCAACAGTGTTTTGACTTTTGCTGGTTCTCATCCAACATCTGCACCTTTTTCTGTTGTTATGTCAACTATTATCCATGAGTCTGTTCTTTTAATCTTTCCAGTCTCCTTAGACTTCTTCCAAATAATAGCTTCTTATCTATACACACACATAGATGTTAGGCAGATGGATGCATAGATAATAGTAGATAATAGATAGATAGATAGATGACAGTAATGATAGATGATATGATAGAGATGATGGATAGGTAAATATGATAGGTGATAGAAATGATGAAATAATAGATGATTGATGGATAGATGATAGGTGATAGATGAATAGACAGACAGACAGACAGATAGACAAACAAACAGATAGATAGTGGATGGGTAATAGATTCGTTGATTTCCCTTGCAACCAGCTTTGTTATTGCTGCAGATAAACAGCCAGCCACTGAGAAGGTGCCTTCTTTCCTTTTTTAATGCCTACTCATGTGAAGTCAGTTGAAAGCTGCCCTTGATCAAAGGCTGCTGGCAGGACACTTCAGGGCTTTTATTATTTATTATTTATAGAGCATCACAAGTGTCACACAGCAGTTTGCAAAACATAAAAAACTAGAGAGAAGACTCATCCTGTGAGGAGGTGACAATGTAAACAGAATGTAAACATTGTCATGGATAATAGCTCTTGATTGACAGAAGTATGGATTCTTCTTTAATTTGGGGGGTAACTGGGCTAAAGTAGATAAAAGGATGTACCTAGAAAAAATGAAGAACCTAAGCCCAACCAATACATAGTCTCAAAAAATGTAGAGTTTAAAGTTAGGCTGATTTATGACATCAAGACAAGAACAAGGTATTTTTCATTACATTATCAAAACTTTGAAAAATGATACTATGTATTCCTTCTAAGGTTTGGAGATAGTGTCACTATCTGTGTTTGTTGGTGGAATACTGTACGAGAGTGGTTTAGCATTCCATAAATAACTGTAAGAGTCCTTATGTAAGACTTAAGCCTTTTCCAGTGTACAGAATGCTAAAATATCACAGAAGACAGAGGGCACAGTCCTGCCTTTGTGTATTCAAGGGAACAGACGGACTGTAGTCCATTATCAAGTATGTGTGCTTACACAGGGTGGGCATCCTATAGTTTAGTATCAACTGTATGTGTCTAAGAAATAGTGGGGATCCTGGAGTTTGTTATCAAATGTGTTTCCCTCCATATATTAAATTTCTATTGTATATCCCAGGCACCATGAGCTTTCACTCATGCTTACATTTTTTTGCAGCAAGCAACATTTCCTAATAATATCCAAGAACACAAAAGTGTTTTTGTATCTTAACCTTATCTTTAAACGTCTAGCATCATAAATTAAAGAAATAAAACAAAAATTTGGAAAAAATCACTATAGGTGAACATATTCATAATATGAATGACACTATAAAATATAGCTTAGCTGGTATCAAATGGAGGCTTCAGCAGTTTTTACCCCATTAGTTTATATTTCTATTGTCCTTAAATAATAGCTTTGCAGATTATATAGCAATGTGTAAAGTAATTAAATGTAATGAATGAAAGTTCTAAAATGCCATTTATAGTATTACTAAAACTCAGCTGAAAAAAAAAAAGGTGACATGAAGATACAGCGGTAACACACCCATCGGGTAACTGTGGTAAGGGAGTGAAGGTGAGTTACTCAGAAATGAGGCATGCTTCTTTTCTCCATCATCATCACATCATCATCTTCTTCTTCATCATATTCATAATCATCATCTTCATAATCATCATCATCCCATCTCTATCTATCTATCTATCTATCTATCTATCATCCATATGGAATATATACACATGCCAATATACTTTTGAAATGAATAAACAAGAGAATAATGGATGGCAGCATGTAAGCTGTATATTGTGCACCTAATGTGATGTCCCACCTGAAAGGAAGCTACTAAATTTCTGACCCGCCTCTTAGTGATATGCTGAGACTCCCATGGACAACCTCATACTGCTTATAGAAAGCTCCATCACAGTAGACTTCTCTAGGGAAGAAACTGGATTTTATTTTCCGATGCTACATTTTATTTTATTTTTTATTTATTTATTTATTTATTTTATGTATATGAGTACATTATAGCTGTCTTCAGACACACCAGAAGAGGGAATCAGATCCCATTACAGATGGTTGTGAGCCACCATGTGGTTGCTGGGAATTGAACTCAGGACCTCTGGAAGAGCAGCCAGTGCTCTTAACCACTGAGCCATCTCTCCAGCCCCCCGATGCTACATTTTAAAGAACACAAAGTTTGCACCAAAAATGGAAAAAATAAAATAAAAAGCATACCTGTTCCACAACAATCCTGCAAGGATGTTCTGTGTAATCATATAATGGAGACCAGAGAATGTTTAATAATTCCCTGAAGAGATTCTGTGTTTAATGACACATGTTATGGTAGAAGGAAGGAAAAGGGAACAGTTAAGTTGTAGAAGAACACTGTCCAAAAACCCTCAAAATGAGCACATGTTAGCGGCACTAAGCCCAAGCTTATTGCTTCTATAGAGCTTGAGGTTGAGAAGTTTTGTTCAGGCTCTGGAAAGGGTGATCCAAACTGTCTAGTAATCAGTTCACGCTGGTGAGAACTACATTCCATGCTTCTGTTTGACCTAACATTTAATAGAAACCAGGAAACTTTAGAACTGCTGGTATCATGTGGAGAGTGTAGACTTTGGAGGTAGATACATCTCAGCTCATCCCCTCCCATCACTATTACGTGTTAGTGGTGTGACCTTGAGTAAGTCTGTACTTAGCATAGTGGCTCAAAGCAATGCTAATCGAATACATTTAGCTACAGGAATCAGAGGCAATAGCTTAAATATAATGCTCTTCCTACCGATAATGAACCTGCTTTCTGCAGATGTGAAGACTCCCCTTGTAGTTCCTGCTACTACTATGGAAGTGGCAAGAACCATTGTGGGTAAGATGTTGCACTAGAAGCTATGTGTCCTACTTAAGAAGACTCAGTACAGAACCCAAGAAACCAAAAGGAGAGAGGGGAAGGGCTTTGGACAAAAGCTATGACTAGAAATGCATGAAGTATTAGCTGTGTCCAACACAGCTCTAGAAACATGACGTCCTATGAGAGATGAGGATACAGAAATCAATAAAAGGTCAGACAGGCAAACCTTGTGAAGAGTGACTTGCTTTGAGCCACTATGCCATGCAAAGGCAGTGACCTACCCAAAGTCACACAGCTAACACCTAGTAGTAGTAGTAGGTCTTAGTATGAAAATGATAGTCCTAGTGAACAGGTCAGCAATACAGTGGAATCCCCTTTGTTATTCTGCACAATGTCCAAGAAGTGATCAGCCCCCTACTTGGGAAGATTGTCTATTTAAAATAGAGCTACCTTGGGACCAGAAAACAGGGTAAAGAAACACAAGCCAAAGAGCCTGAAGTTCACCTGCTCAACAACACACGGAGACAGCCCCAGGAGGCAGTTAAAGAGTGGAGGGATGTGGGTAGAGGCTTGACTCAGACAGTGAACTGTACAGAAAAAGGCAGTAAGTGGCTGGAATAGATCTTATTACCAGACCAATGCTGGAGTTTGAAAGCTCCGAGCCTGAGGTTAGCAGGCAAATTTAACTTCTGGCATTGGGTATTTGCTGATCATCACCATTAGAGAGTCTGAAAACTCTGGAGTCCCAGCATACGGTTTGACGTTCACAGCTACACCTTCAGATGGAAGATCAATACTTTGTGGGAAAGAGAAGCCTGAAGACATGTTCTCTACTTATACCGATCCTGAACATATCAGAGTGTTGTGCTTGTTTACGGAACTCTCAATGAACTCAAACGACACTTCCCATGCTAGAACATAACCCACCCCAGGAAGTATAATGAAAAAAAGTTAAATATATATTTGCTGAATCTTATGGTTTCAATTTTCATTAAAAAAAAAAAAAACACCAATGGAAATACAAGGTCAGATCTTGATACAGCAATAGTGGTCGATTTCCATCACCTTATTCTCAGTTTTGATAGGTCATGCAAACTGAAATTCAAGGGAGTTAAAATACAACCTAAATAAATGAATGAACAGATATCTACTGATATCCAGCAAATAGAGAACGCACACTCATTTCAGCAGCCTATCAATTCCTCTCTAAAAGAGACCACATTCTAGTCCACAAAGAAAGCATTAACAAATACCAAAGAGAAGGAAAAAAAGTCAGGTCATAATGGGATAAAATTATAGATCAATTGTAGGAGACTGAAGTATGCACTCAGGAATGACCCAGGGATCACTGTAGAAATCAGAAGAAAATGGTGTACAGTTCTTCGTTGAAATCAAATGAAAATGGAAGTACAACTTACCAGAACCTTTGACAAACAGCTTACGGCATTTTAAAGAGGAATGTCAATAATTATGAACACTTGCTTTAAAAACTCAGAGAGTCATCAAACAAATAAACTCATGATGCCCTTCAATGGCTTCGAGGAAAAAAAGCGAGATCTGCCCCGAAGTAGTAGGTGGTAAGAACTAACAAAAAGCACAATAGAAATCAACAGAAAGCAACCAGAGAGGGGGAGGGAAAAAAATCACAGAATTAGTCAAACGGAAACTGGCTCTTTAAAAAGGTGATTACGACCCACAAATCTCCAGACTCCAAATGGTCTTCTCTGGCTCTGCCCTCTCCACCATCTCACCAGCACATTTCCTTTCATTGCTCTACATGCCACCATGAACCATTGAGAGGTTCCATCCCTCCTCCCGGGAGCCCAGCCAGCAGTTCAGCTGGTATGAGACACTAAAGTCTAGCCAGGAGCATGTGTGTCTCTCCCTTAGGAAGGTAGGACAGTGGTCAAGCTTAGACCCGGGCATCTGGGTTTTAATTATCAGCTGATGACTCAGTGCTCTCTACCTATTGACTGCATCCAAAATCAGCACCTTGTTAGCACCAGGTACCGTATTTAGTGGTTAGTGGGGAGGCAGAGTTTAACCTTCCTGGGTTCATCATGGAAACAGAAACTTCACAGGGCTTTGAACCCTGTAAGCAGCCAGCAAGCATTCACTCTCTCGGTATCTCTGTCCTCCTAATGGGATGTTTGCCACTTGTTAACTTTTTTTACGGAGGCCACCAACATAGCTTCTAAGACTTGTTATGATCCTTATACCTTTCATCCCCAAGTTTTAAAATTTTCTGGATGACTCGGCCAGAGGACATATTCCGCTGTAGAGTCTGTTTGTGTGTTTGTTTCATTTTTATTGGTTATTTTATTCATTTACATTTCAAAATGTTTCCCCTCCACAAGCCCCCTATCACTCCCCCCATCCCCCAGCCTCTGTGAGGGTGCTCCCCCACCTGCCCACCCACTCCTGCCTCAGTACCTTAGCATTCCCCTACCCTGGGTCGTCGAGCCTCCACGGGACCAAGAGGCTCCCCTCCCAGTGATGCCCACTAAGGCTATCCTCTGCTACATATCCTGCTGGAGCCATGGGACCTCCATGTGTACTCTTTTGTTGGTGGTTTAGTCCCTGGGAGCTCTGGGGGGTCTGGTTGGTTGATATTGTTCCTGTGGGGTTGCAATCCCCTTCAGCTCCTACAGTCTTTGCCCTAAATTCTCCAATTGGGGTCCCCTGCTCAGTCCGATGTTTGGTTTTGTACATTCACATCTGTATTGGTCAGGTTCTGGCAGAGCCTCTCAGGGGACAGCTATACCAAGTCCCTCTCAGTAAGCACTTCTTGGCACTATAGAGTCTTAAGCATGTCTGTGAACATAAAGAAAGCTCAGGAACCATGATTGTTTTCCAAAACCCTGGAGTTCACAGAGCTCCTGAATATCATCTTTCAGTCTTAAGTTATTAGCCTTGGTTTTGAGGATTTACGGGTTTTCTAATATTTTTTATTTGTAATTCTGAATGTGTGTGTGTCAAGAGGGAAGGATGTATACACATTGTCAGTTATATCTGTTGGGAGAGGGGAAACCAATTTTCTCCCAGGAATGATACTGGGTTGATCAGGCACCTCAGGGTGGATCCCATGTTCAAGATTTGCAGACCAACAAATAATGGACTCCACAGGGGTATGTGTGTGTGTGTGTGTGTGTGTGTGTGTAAAACAGAAGAGAGGAACATGTTCACATGATTCTGGTTCCAGTGGAGGCCAGAAAAGGGCAGGATTTTCAGGTGATTGTGAGCTCCTTCACATGGGAACTCAGGACCTCTGGAAGAACAGCAAGTGCTTTCTGCTGAGCCACTGCTCCAGTTATGAGGTTCATTTTGTAAGTGGAGACCATTTGTCTTGTGCTCTATATTACCACCAGGATAAAAGGAAAGCAGTTTCTTTGAAAGGAGCGCATCAGGTAATTGTAGGCAGTTTAAATCTATGCAATAAATTGGATCAAGTCACAGAAGAGGTACTCCCTGGGAACCAGAGCTTAGCTCTGCAGGGGGCTTACCTGGGCTACAGCCCCAGTTCTGCCATTTCCTGTGTTACTTAAGAAATTATTTAACTTACACACCATCTGTTTTTATCTATATCGTATAGATCATTAAAATAGGTGATATTATTTAAATGGCTAGTGCATCAACAACATAATACATAAGCCCCTGGCACAGAGTTTGGAATATCGCAAATTTTCCACAGATGTTGGTTACTAGGACTTGTCAAATCTATTTCCTTTACTCACTTAGAACAAATTGAATGGTGTTGTAGTCCTGCAGATTTCATGGAGCTGTAGCAATAAATAATTTCCCAGAGCTTCTCAGGGGGATGAGCACAAACTTTCGAACACTAGGCTGAGAAGTAAGTACATTCTTTCCCATCCTTTCTGACTTCAAGGAGTAAAAAAAATCTAGAGCAAGAATCAACCTGCCATTTCTATGCTTAGGGAAAGGGATGCTTGAGGGCATTTCTTTTCAAGCCTTAAATTCTTTAATACCGAGGTGCTTACGACTGAGCGGCCACTGCTCCATGTTCAGGTAATGCTATGCATAGGTTTCAGCTTCCATTAGCAAATCCTCCAGAACAGTGAGAGGAAAGGCTCTGCATGCCGTTCATATAATCACCCACCATTAGCCCATGCTAACAACACATTTTCTAATAAAATTTAGCCACCGATTACTATTCAGGAAATAAAATATCAAACTTGATGCTTTATTTCCTCCTTGCTTTGTTCTTTACTTAAACCAACCCCAATGCCAAACAGTAAACCAGTGAGTGTCTCAGGGTCTGAAAGACAAAATGTTCAGCTTCTCTATAAGGGTACGATTGTGTTTGGGGTGGATCAATATTTTATGTAATTGCCATGTTCTATAAACAGATGAATCAATGCATTCTAAAGACGACAGCGCGGGATGACAGTTTTGGTTGGCTCCAGATGCTTTAAGACAGTGATCAAGAAAAAATTCCACCAGGAGGCAAAAGAAATCTCCCCAACCTTAAGCAGAAAAATCTTCATTCTGGGGGAAAAAATTACACATCTGAATTAGCTTCTATCTCTGGCAATCTGATCTGAGGTCTGATAAGCCGTAAGTAGTTCACATGTTGAAATTAAAGATCATAAAAAGCTACTCAAGGCAATTTATAACTCTGCCTAAAGACTGTTTAATATGGAGTAAAAAAATCCACTCCCAGTGAACTCAGACCCAGGCTTAGAGGGTGTGGAGAGTGAGTGGAGAATAATAGCTTCTTCTTTCTTCCTGAGGGTGGGGGTGGATGGGGGGAGCGTGTGGGGAGTGGGGAGGATGGGGGAGGTGGGGTTGTATCCTTGTATCTGGCTGGAGTACCGCCCTTTCCCAACTGCATAAGCGCTGTTCATGTCCTTTCAAGCGCTTTCTTTTCATTTAAAATGCTTGATGTTTTCAGGACCACCAGAAGGTCTTCTTTGGATTTTTGCTTCTTAATTTTCCTCCTTTTGGTTGACACTTTGGCAAGGATGCCGACCTGGGAGGGAGGGAAGCACCTTGAAGCTCGTCGGAGGCTCTGCTTGGTCACACAGAGCATCTTCCTTGGCCAAGGCTGCAAACTGTTCGCTCCCTTCAAATGCCAAGATTCCACCCCGCGCTATCTGTGCAGGGAGACACCAGACAGGGCTAGACAGTGCTTCACGAGCAGCATTGTGGATCATATATTTGCCCTGAAGGAGCCATTTATTTATCGGTGCTCTCTTCTGCTGGCGCTCTGGAGACCAAGGCACATTCCCAGACACCGCAGAGCCTGTCACCAGAGAGGCCAGCAGCCCAGCTAAGCCTGACAATCAGTCTCTTATTCCAATCTGCTCTTGCCAGTGGCATTTCTTCCATCTTTAATTACCACAGTTGACACGGCAGCCCTGCTAGGATGAATGGCACCAGCCAGATCAAGCTGTGGAACCAGTCTCTCTCAAATAACCCTTTGCAGACGTCAGGCATACACAGAACAAGACAGAAGGCATAGGCCCAGAGAAGGAGAGCAAAAATGTTCAGCCCAGTGAGGCAGGCTCTGCCAGCCTTTATCCGTAGGCCAAGGATTCTAACTAGAGGCATTAGATCCTGGGCCATTTTGTTTCTGTTAGGGCTTTGCTCTCCTCTTCAGTCAGGTGGGAACATGAAGACTCCCATGAGGCTCCTGCCTCCCAGGCCTGTGGTGTTTTCTTCTAGAACCCATTCCGAAGGCCGGGACTGTAAGTTAAAGACATCGCAAACCGCAAGGGCTCAGTTGCCTAGGCCAGAAGTTCTACCTCTCAGCTTGCACTTGGTACTTTTGTTTTGGGAGCATCCATATCCTTTTCTCCTTTCTGAATACACATTTCTTCCCGCAATTTTTTTCTACTCCAGTTACCTACTCTCCCTGTACAAATGTTATCAAAGAACAAATCCAAAAATAGTCCTAGTGCCAGAATAAGTGGGTTTCCTGGTCTAACACCTCATTGTTCATGGGTTTCAGGTTCTGGGCCTTTGTGTTTAGGTTTTATCTCAACCGTTTCCCACTGACTTATCCTCTTACAAGTAACATTATATAGAGAGTGAGCAGGTTATATTTGATGACATTTACATATATATGTGTGTGTCTATATCCCCGTACACACATATACGTATATGCATGCAATACAAGTAATGAAGAGAGAGGACATGAACTTGAGTGAGGAGAGTAAGGAGGATTTCGAGGGAGGAGAGGAAAGGAGGAAGAAGTAATTGAAGTCCTGGGTGCTTGGTGACAACTTTCTTCCTGTGTCAGAGTTCTGTCCCACAGGGCTGAGCTGCCATGGTGCTACTGATTCAGTCTCTGTGCTTCTTGCTATAATCAGGAAATGAGCTGCCATATAGCTTGAGGCACATCGTTAGCAGAAGAGTGAGGGCAAATTAATGCTGATTACCTCTGTCGTGTGGTTGGAAGTTATATCTGATGATATTATACTCCCAGGAAAGTAATTTTGTAATTAAAGCATGAAATATTGGATTAGCCATTTCCTGATACTCAGACACCACGAGTTTGGAAAGTGCCAAGTTCATTCAGTGCTTGTACATATACCTAATTGCCTTTAATAAGAAGACAAACAAAATACTTTAGAATGCAGCAGTAGAGGTCTGGGGATTGCCTCGTGGAATGTTGCCCAATTTGTACAAAGCTCTGAGTCACATCCTGAGTCACTGCATAAATCAAGCACAGTGGAACACACCTGTGGTCTTAGTTCTCTTGTATGCAAGGGAAGCTGGAGGCTCAGAGATGCAAGGTTATCTTTGGCTGTACCAGGAGTTCAAGTCCACCATGGGATCCATGAGGCCTGGTCTCAAAACAAACAACAAATAAATACATTCATATGTTACTGCAGCTCAACAAAGCTTCAGGATTTCTTCCTGATTGTATTTTCAATTTTATTGCTATTTTAATTTAGTTTAATAATAAAAAAAAACCCAAGTGATCTATCTCATCAGCAATGTAATTTTTCCCGAGGTGAGGGCACTAACTTTTGCTAAACAGTATTTCTACATATATTTTCTAAGTCTGTATAGTTTAACATCCGGACAGCCCTAAAACATCAATCTGCATTTGAGGTTGTTTTCATTTTCCAGATGATGAAAATGGAGGCTTGGGTAAAGGAAGTGAGTTTTCCAGGCTAGAGGAGGGCAAGGTGAGGATTTTCTCGTTCCTAGGCAATCATCTGAAAACTCACATTTATTGTCTACACTATTAATCAGGATTAGTAGTTTATTAGGGTAAATAAGCCTATTAGGATTAACTTGTAAGCACAGGCTTCTCTGGCTTCTCATGCTTGAATAAGAGATTGTTGGGTCCAGCTTTTTTGGAAAATCAGGCTCTTGAATGTCACCAGCTCCTGGCGGGTTGATGGTGTGAGGGAGGAAGCTGGGAGACCAGCAGGTAGTTCCGATGATGTACAACGATGGGTAAACACAGATCCTTCCCAGGGGCATCAGAGAGAAAATAGAGCTGAGAAAGGGTTGAGGTAGTAGGCTGGCAGCTCTGAGCTCTCATTTGATGATTTAGAGTAAGAGAGAACATTTCTTTAGGTGCTTCTCAGCCATTCGGTATTCCTCCATTGAGAATTCTTTGCTTAGCTCTGTACCTCATTTTTAATAGGATTATTTGATTCTCTGGAGTCTAACGTCTTGAGTTCTTTGGATATATTGGATATTAGCCCTCTAACAGATGATGTAGGATTGGTAAAGATCTTTTCCCAATCTGCTGGTTGCCCTTTTGTCCTATTGACAGTGTCCTTTCCCTTACAGAAGCTTTGCAATTTTATGAGGTCCCATTTGTCGATTCTAGATCTTAGAGCATAAGGAAAATATCCCCTATGCCTATGTGTTCTAAGCTCTTCCCTGCTTTCTCTTCTATTAGTTTCAGTGTATCTGGTTTTATGTGGAGTTCTGTGATCCACTTGGACTTGAGCTTTGTCCATGGAGATAAGAAAAGATTGATTTGTATTCTTCTACATGCTGACTTCCAGTTGAACCAGCACCATTTGTTAAAGAGCCTGTCCTTTTTCCATGGAATGTTTTTAGCTCCTTTGTCAAAGATCTAGTGATCATAAATGTGTGGGTTCATTTCTGGGTCTTCGATTTTTGTTTCATTATCACGATTGATCTGTAATATAACTTGAGGTCAGGGATAGTGATTCCCCCAGAAGTTTTTTTATTGTTGAGAATAATTTTACAGTACCATGGATTTTTGTTATTGCAAATGAATTTGCAAATTGATCTTTCTAACTCTATAAAGAATTGAGTTGGGATTTTGATAGGGATTGCTTTAAATCTGTAGATTGCTTTTGGCAAGATAGTCATTTTTACTATATTAATTTTGGCAATCCATGAATATGAAGATCTTTCCATCTTCTGAGTTCTTCTTCAATTTCTTCTTCTTTCTTCAGAGACATGAAGTGCTTGTCATACAGATCTTTCACTTGGTTGGTTAGGGCCATATCAAGGTATTTTATATTATTTGTGACTATTGTGAAGGGTGTCAATTCCCTAATTTCTTTCTCAGCCTGTTTATCCTTTGGGTAGAGGAAGGCTATTGATTAGGGAAATGAAAATCAAAATAACCCTGAGATTCCACCTCACACAAGTCAGATGGCTAAGATTAAAAACTCAGGTGACAACAGATGCTGGCAAGGGTGTGAAGAAAGAACACTTCCCCATTGTTAGTGGTATTGCAAACTGGTACAATCACTCTGGAAATCAATTTGGCAGTTCCTCAGAAAAATTGGACATAGTACTACCTGAGGACCCAGCTATATCACTTCTGGACATATACCCAAAAGATGCTCCAACATATAACAAGGACACATTGTCCACCATGTTCATAGCAGCCTTATATATAATATTCAGAAGCTGGAAAGAACCCAGATGTTCTTCAACAGAGGAATGGTTACAGAAAATGTGGTAATTTGCACAATGGAGTACTACTCAACTGTTATAAACAACAACTTTATGAAATTCCTAGGTGAATGGATGAAACTAGAAGCTATCATCCAGAGTGAGGTAACCCAGTCACAAAAGAACATACATGGTATGCACTCACTGATAAGCAGATGCTAGTCCAAAAATCTTGGAATACCCAAAAAACAATTCACAGACCTTATGAAACTCAAAAAGAAGGAAGGCCAGAATGTGGATGCCTCAGTTCTTCTTAGAAGAGGGAACAAAGTACTCATGGGAAGAAATACAGGGACAAATAGAGGAGTAGGGACTAAAGACAAAATCATGCAGAGATTGCCTCACCTGGGGATCCATCCCATATGCAGCCACCAAACTCAGTCACTATTGCTGATACCAAGAAGTGCTTACTGACAGGAGCCTGATATGAATGCCTTCTCAAAGGCTCTGCTAAAGACATACTGATACAGATGAGGATGCTTGCAGCTAGCCATCTGACTGAGCATGGGGATCCCAATGGAGAAGCTAGAGAAAGAACTGAAGGAACTAATAGGGTTTACAATCCCATGGGAAGAACAACATTTTCAACCAACAAAACACTTCAGAGCTCCCAGGGACTAAAACACCAACCACTGAGCACACATGGGGAGACCCATGTCTCCCGTAGCTTATGTAGCAGAGGATGGCATTCTCTGTCATCAAGAGGAGGAGAGGCCTTTGGTCCAGTGAAGGAGTATTTTCACAGTGTAGGAGAATGCCAAGGAGCTGAGGTGGGAGTGGGAGCATCTCTTGAAAGGGGGAGGGGATGGGAGTGTAGGAAAAGGGGATAACAGTTGAAATTTAAATGCAGAGAATATCCCATAAAAATGGGATATTTTAAAATAGAGTAGGGGGGCACTAAAGAGCAAGAGAAAGATGTGTTTCGTGGCATCTAAATATCGGGCCTCATTCTACTGGATGGGAAGTAAAGCTCTCAAAATCCTTCACAAAGTATTTTTAACAACCCCGAAAGACACAAAAAGTGAAGAAAACAGCCTAAAAAGAGATACCCCCAAATAACATCTGTAGCTGAGTCTAGGCGTCTGGGTACAGTTTTAAACTTGTTCTCTATGTGTGCTTTTCATCTGATATATTCTCAAATTACAGTGTAAGTTCAGCTGAAGGGGAGAGGGCCTTTCATTTAGATAATAAAACAGGTGGTTAAATGCCTTGGAAACAAAGCCCTGTGGTTTCACAACTCACTAGCTGTGGCTGTGTGGCCTTAAGCCAAGTTCCGTGCCCACTTTGATCCTGAGAGTGTATTTATTTATGTAGCTCAATCCAAGGCAACTATTATAATGACCTAATTATTATTATCCAATGTACCTAAAGAAGAGTTCTATTTTGTTCTTAATGGTACTGGCTCATTTTCAGCTTCTTAAATGACCTAGCTACTTAGTTTTATTATAAGCTGCTAAAAATAATTCAAAGTAAGATATTAAGTATTTTTATATTTGTTTGTTGTCTTAAATAGGTCCATGCCTTTAACTACATTCGATGCTGTACTTAACCACAGCAGTTAATGGTAGTATGTGGGCACAGGAATTTAGAGGAGCCAACATGCATCAGTAGTTAGGACATGGCAAACCATCTGTATTGACTGTAATGTCAGGGAAACCAAACAACGGAACAGTGGAATTTAGGAGCTGATTAAACAATAGAATCAGCTGCATTCCAAAACTGAGGTTCATTTGAGCTTATTATCACATGGGAGAGTTCTGTCCTGCTCCCCTTTATAAGGAGGTGCTATTCTGATCATTTTCTGAGCACATATACTGATCCAAGAACAAAATAGATTTAACCAGGGGCTTCATATCTGATTTTGTCTCTACAAGCTTATGATGCTGATAAACTCTTGAACTAGAGCTGCAGAAGGATAAAAAGGGATGGAATTCTGTTGTGTGATGCTAAAGGATTTGGGTCTCTAATTTTGAGTGTTAGTTTAAACGAAGCAAGTCTTTCCAGTCATTATTCCCAGGGGACCCGAGCTGCTGTGGTTGGATTGTTTATCTTCGGTCTTCATTGCACAATGCTGGCTCTTTCTTTTGACATGCTTTAAGTATTTCATTATGGAACAAGCTTATTCCAAAAAAATCCATACAATTCAATCACTTTATGCTCAAATAAATGTGTGGTGGAACAAACCAGACATTTCTCGACATGACATGATTTACTACTGGAAAAAATCACATCAAATCTGCTTTTGGTCACCCTTGCACCAACATCTTTCTGCTGGGTTCCTCTGCAAGTTGGTTTTGCGTTAGATAACTCTCTCCCCCACACCCCACATTCTCTCTCCATCCCCCCCCCTCTCTCTGTGTGTGTGTTCATCCTGTGAGTGTATATGTGATACATGAACTTAGAAGCTTCATAACTATAAATTTCTCCTCTGGACTGTCGAGTTATTTTTCTCTCTAGTCTTAGCTAGAAGCATTGCAAGAGTGGCTTCTTAGACAATTCTAACCTGCTCCTGGGGCCAGCCACAGGCTAGAGGGAAAAGTGCTCTGGGTATAGACTACTAAAATAAAAAAAGATTGAATGGCTTTCAAAGGGAGAGCTGGTCTCTTATCGGTCTATGAATCAGAAGGCAGTTAAAGATTTCAGACCATTTGTCGCTGCAGAATAAATACAGATCTACAAGAATGTCTGCACTGACCAATGGATTTCACCTAGCTGGTGTCAGCAGAGAAATGATAGATGAACCCGGGTATTCTTAGCATGCCTCTACCTATGTGCAGTGTGTTCTGACAGTGTGTGCTGGCTTGACAAGCTGAATGACAACCTCCCTGCCTTTCTCTCATCTGACACCAATAACGTTAGACTTGTTTCTCCTTCTCCCACTTTTATTTAGCTCCGGACTGCTTACATCTCTGAATATTTCTGACTTGTGTATTTCCTCATATGATGGAAGTGTTTTTTTTTTTTCTTGTGTCATTTTTTGATTCCATGTCTCTTTGCCATACATTAGTCCCACGGTATTGTCTGTACCTGTCTCATCAGCTCAGGTCACCCCCAAAGACCTTCTATCCCTCTAAAATGCTTTCCTGACTATTACTTTCTACAAGGCTCCATCTCCTACGGAGCCTCCCAGAAGTCCAGTTTTGGGAAACGGGGTTCCTATGCAACAGTTAAGTAGGGTGTGCCTGAGCTGAGAGGAGCATCGGCTTTCTCTGTTAGTTTTCTCCCTGATCCTGAAATGGGACAAATAAAGAGATGAAGCACAAGTTGCTCTTTATATTTCAAAAAAGCCATTTTGAGAAGACATATGCAATTAAATAGAAAAGAAATTATTTCATCGCATTGCACTAGAAAGGCTGACATTTGAGCTTCCAAATAATTGTATGAGGACTTGCTATAATCTTAGAGCTAAGTTTTGAGGTGGGTCCTGTCTAGCCCATGCATCGGGTATACAGATGTTTGTAGTGAAGATACTGCCCAGCTGAAGAGTAACACAGTGTTTGCACAGAGAACAATTTACATATGAGCTATTATATACAACTGATAAAAGATAATAAATGCCTCAAGGGTAGTGGTAAAGAGGAAATTTACCTGAGGAATAAGATCTTATTAATAGGCAACCTGATTTAACTATAAAGTAATAATTGGGAGCAGATGGATTCAGTACTGAGTTCTTCCAGACATATAAAGACTTTGAACACCGATTCTTTGCAAATTATTTATAAAATATACAGGAATATATTACTAGCTACCAAGCTCACTTTAGGGTGCCAGTACTACCCTAATACCAAATCACAGCAACTCTACAGCATCAGCACAAAGTAACTGTAATGTGTCTGATCTCTCTCTCTCTCTCTCTCTCTCTCTCTCTCTCTCTCTCTCTCTCTCTCTCTCTCTCTCTCTCTCAATTACAGTTTTTATCCAGTTTTTCTTAAAGACTTAGATCTAAGACTTTCCTATTAGAGTCCCTAATATATTATATCATAATATATTAAGCCCTTAATATATGATATGATATGATATGATATAATATAATATGGACTCTGCTAGCAAATTATTGGATCTTTAAAATCTGCATTAAAAAAACTCAGCATACAAAACTCAGCAGCTGTTCTCTATACCAGAAATAAATGTATTGAAAAAAAATTTCAGAAGAAAAATCCCACTTGTAACAGCTTCAAACAATCAAAATCTCCCAATAAATCTATTAAAATAGTTAAAATTTCTTTACAGTGAAAAGTTTTAGACATTGAAAAGATACTAGAAGGTAGAAAGACCTCCCATGTACATTGATCATAGAGATGACAAATTAGTCCTGTAAAAAAGTCTATGCTACAGAAAGTGATGTGCAGAATTAATGCAGCCTCCATCAAAATTTCAATCGCAATCTTTGCAGAAATAGTCCAATCAATCCTGATTTTCATATGGAAGCAAAGACTATCCCAAATAGCCAAGGCAGCCCTAAGCATATATAGCAGGGCTTAGAGAGAACCCTAGAACTGATTTCATTAGTTTTACAGAGCCATAGTAACAAAGCCAGCATGGTACTGATGCATGAAAGTAGCTTCCTATTTCTTGCCATCTATAAAAGCCAACTCAAAATAGATCAAAGACCCTAATGTGAGACTCATACCTCTGAAGTTTTTAGAGCATAAAGGAGAGAAAGTGCTACAAGCTACGGGAATAGGCAAAGACTTTCTGAATAGGACTCTAGTTGTTCAAGAAATAATGACATAATTGAAAAATAGGACCTCATGAAATTCCAAAGCTTCTCTCCAGAAAGAGAATGGTTTATCCAATGACGAGACAGCTTACAGAATGGGAGAAAACCTTTGCCAGCTACACATTTAACAGGGGATTAATTACTAGAACACACAGAGGACTCAAAAGGCTAAAGAGCAAAAACAAGCAACCCAAAGTGGGCCAGTCAATTGGACAGACAATTCCCAATAGATGAGACCACAGAGAACTGTCAAACGCCCAAGAAATCTTCACCCTGCTAGTTGTCAAAGACATGTAACTTAAATCTGTGTTGATATTCCATCTGTCCAAAGCATAATAGAAATAATGAATTAAAGATAAGTGGTGTCAAGGAAACTGTTTCCACTGCTGCTGGTAGGAAGGAGCACTGGTCAACGCTATGGAAATCAATATGGAAGTTCCTTAAAACATTAAAGATAGACCTACCACGTGACCACGTTTAACCATCCCTGAGTATTTACTCAAAGGACACAGAATCAATGAATTAGAGAGATTGTGCTTGCCAATGCACATATCTACTGCACACAGCAGCTAAGTAATGGAAGAAAACCAAGTGTCCAGCAACAGAAGACTGGGAAATGGCACAGTGGGAATTCCTTCACAGCTCTAAAGAAGAACGTTCTCTGCTTCATAGTAAGCAAACCAACCCAGTCTCAGAAAGGCAAACACCATGTTTTCTCTCTGATGTGTTTCCTAGATTTTATATAGATTTAGACAATCATAAACATACATATCAAATAGAGTTGAAATGGAACCATCTGAAAGAACAATAGAAACAAAAAGGATACAGGAGACAGGAAGGATGAAAAGTAAGAGTTTGGGGTTTACTGGGAAATATACACAACACACAACATACGGCTGTATAAAAATGTCCTGTGAAACCCCATACCACGCAGAATGAATATATACAATGAACTGTTTAATTTAGTTTTAAAAAAATCAAGCTGTTTCTAGGCTAGAAAACTGAAAGTGTGGTAGTCAGCCAGAAATAGCTCTAGCATTTAAATTTGTGGCCGGAGCTGAGTCAAGGGGTTCTGGGCTTTGGTTTCATTATCTACTTCATGTGGCCTGCTAATAATTGAAAGGGCTTTCATTGATAGAGTTGTTACATTGCCTCGAATGATCAAGTGCCCCATTAAATTTTAACTTCCTTTTTTTTTTTTTTAAGCTGCCAACACACAATGTGCCTTGCAGTGCTGTTCTGTGCCTCTTTCTGTACTGAGCAATAATGACAGAAATTAGATGCATTAATGTAAGAACTTTCTGTAATTCATATTGGCTTTTCTCTAGGAAGGCGTAGAAGGTTTGCTCGGGCTATAATTCATGCAGGGAAGTGGTAATCATCTTGATGGCTGAGAAGGGATCATGGAGGGAGCAGTTTCTCTGTTTCCCATCTATGGCTCACTTTATGCTCCTTGTACCCAGGGTTCTGGAAATATCTTAGGTGTTTACTATGAATATTTATCCCTTCTTTGCTACTTGATTTTGGCACTTTTATTAAAAATTTAAAAACTCCTTTTTTTTTATTAACCAGTCCCTACTTCCTTATGGTAGAAAAAACTAGAAAATATGGGTAAGTAAAATTAAGCATGAATTATTAAAAACCTACCCATAATCCTACAAGCTTTTCTAGATATTTTTATTATGTTTGATAAGGGCAAGAAGTGGTGTCTCCTAATATGTGGACATTCTTTAGCACCATGTTTGGATTATTTTTTTTTTAACCAGATAGCCAGGAGATTTTTCAGAGAGCAAGAACAGCCTGACTTTTCAAACACTTTTCAATACATGGGTAAAGGAATAACTCTTACTGTATGCCATAGCCAGGTTAGTAGCTTTGAACTCTCTGCTAAAAATAATGTTCTGCTTATAGCACATTTAGTAAAATCTAATAATTTTTAAAATGCTGCAAAGAATAAATATTTTACAAAAGCAAAATTCCCATAAAAGTTTATAATTTCTAAGATGTACACATTTTGTAAGAATGAATGTCTTGCTTGCGTGTATATGTGTAACAAGTGCATGCTTGCACTTGCATAGGCCAGAAGATGTCAGATCTCATGGAACTAGAGTTATCAATGGTTATGAGCAACATGTGGGTTCTGGGAATTGAACCAGGGTCCTCTTCAAGAAGTGCTCTTCACAACAAACATTTCTCTAGCCTCAAGTTTACATTTCTTAACTGTGAAGAAATGCCAGAGCTGTAAAGACTAGACAGTTTTAGATCATGACTTTACAAGACTATAGTTTAATAGACTTTCCCCCCAAAGCACTGTTTTGGGGGAAACAAATAGCAGGGCTTAGTTATGCTGCATAGTAGAAACCCTGCCTATTGGTGTAATGAAACAAACTGATCTTTCCTTACTGATATTATTCTTTCTACAGGAACACCCAGTCACCAAATCAAATCAAGGCAATGGGGTATGAATGTATATGTGTGTGTGTGTGTGTGTGTGTGTGTGTGTGTGTAATATATATAGGAATATATATGTAATATATATGAATATCTATGTAATATATATGAATATCTATATAATATATATGAATATCTAGGTAATATATATATGACTATCTATGTAATATACATTTTTACATATGTATATGGAAATATTTGATTTTCATTTTCACTACGCTTCAGTGTTTTTTTTTTAATTGCTAACTAATTCCTTTGACTACTTTCTGGGGTTTTGGAGGAATTTGCTTTCCTATTTGCTTCAATTTAAAAAACCCAGGGGCTGAGATTGTAGCTTATAGGCAGAAAGTTTATCTAGCAGGCATGAGGCCCTGGGTTCCATCCTCACTACCACCCAATAAAAAATAAACAAATAGATAGATAAACTGACTACATACATACATACATACATACCAACTGACAGCCCGACAGATGATGGATAGATAAATCCATAAATGCATAAATAAAACTCCAACCTGAGGCTATGCACCGGAATAACAAATCAAAAGCTCTGGAAGTGAGACTCAGAGGTGTGTTTCTTAGGCTGCCATGATAACTATGGGTCTAGCAAGTTCACACAACAAATATACTTTTCTTACTCCAGTTTTAGATCCTAGAACTCTGAAGTCACAGTGTCAGGGGGGCTTCTCTGTCATTAATTTCTAGCTCTGGTAGTTAGGGTGCCTCAAGCATCCCTCCAGCCTCTGTGCTGTCAGTTTCTCTGCTCCAAACCTCCCTTTCCTTTTTCTCATAAAGACACAATTAGATTAAGAATCTACCCTAATGCAATATGACCTTGCTGCTCATTTGGCTCCATCTTCAATGAGCTTATCTCTGATTTTATAGCACTCACAAGTGGGGTGTGAAGCTAGGACTTGAGCATACTTCTGAAGGGTGAGGAGTGATACAATATAGCCCAATATATAAGGCAGGGATAACTGAGTCCTTAGGTGGATCTATATAGCACAGCAGCTAAAGCAGAACTTCATTCAGAACAGTGTTTCTCAAATTGAGTGTGCTTGGAAATCACTTGAGGGATCTGGATAAAATGCACTGTGATATGCTAATGTTAAAGTGAACCTGAGACCTAACATTTAACACATGTTCAAATGACACCAGTGCTACTGAGGCAGCAAAACAAGAGGTCCAGTTTGGCAAGGAAGAATTCCTACCTCAGGACTGTGCCACTATTGCCTCATCTGGCCGTAGACTTAAACAGCCTAGTTGTTTATGATATGCACACATCCTTCTTAGAATAGAATACCTAGCAACCTATTAGGAGCCTAGAACCCCACCTACTTTAGACTACACACATAACAAATTTAAACAATGGAAATAAATTACTCCCATTAGCAGCACCTTAATATTGCCAGTTTCTGTTTGAACACATCTTTCAATGGCACTTTGGAACTATGAGCAATGGGATAAGGCAGCCTTTTTATACTGGACTGTATTTCTAAGTTGAATCTGAGAATCATCACTGTTCCCTGATTAGCAGTTGTGCTATAAAACCACCCAAGGATTCAGCTATTGCTGCCTCATAGACTGGACTATACTGTGTCCTCCTTTGTTCTCAAGTATTTTAAGGAGAATCCCTTATTTATCATCTTGTTTCTATGTAGAGTTGGGCAAACAAACACATGATTAAAATAAGATGCATTGTGGGAAGGAACATTGTAGACTTAGATTTTTCAAGACACACTTCAATTGTGGTTCTTTAATGCTTCAACCTCCTCCCTTCTGGCCCAAAATCCACCTGAGGTAGGGAAAGAAAGGGTAATAGGAAAAGGGGGTTGTGGACCTGTTTAGAAATAGCTCTTTGGGGGTGGTTTTAGTCTACGTTGTTAGCAGTCCAGTCCACTACCAAAACACCAAACACAAATCAGCAGCGGCAGTCTAGTTCACTTGGCAAACCCCAAACATGAACAGTAGAGGTAGGCTTGATCCAGAAGAAACTATGAGGTTCTACCAACTGGTGCAAGTCTGAAAAAGCAGAAAGAAGCAGCTGGAATACCACCAGAAGTTTGTTGGTGCATTTCTCTGCACAAAGTCATGAAAAGTGAAAATCAGTAAGAAAGCAAGGCAAACCAAAGCAAGAGTGTCTTCAGAAAAGACCAGCATCAACAAAGCTTAAGGAAGACCAGAAGAACATCACATGACAGACACAACTGAGTCTCCAATGAACACAGAAATTCCTACTTCAGAACATACATAGCAATCAAAGTCTATGCAACTCAAGCCAGGCAGTCAAAATTGAGAACCTTCCTAAATACAGCCCTCATAAGCAAATTCCTCCACTTGAACCCCAATAAAAGGAAATTCTAAACATTCATTTGGGCCTTTAGCTCTTGATCGTGCATTCCACTTTAATGTATACTATCACTTCACTTCAGATAAACGATCTTTGCTACCTTTGTAAATCCGTTTGCCCTCTTATTTCATTCTTGAATAAAATGTCAAAACCTGGAAACACCTACCCCAGACCCCACCCACCCATGATATTCTGTCTGCACCTTAGAAGCTTTCTGAGCTGCTTTCTGGATCCATTGCTGGATGTTCCGTAGGCTCAGGAGCTAGAATCTGTTACTAGGAAAGGGAAGGGATTCATTTATTCTCCGAGTTACATGGCCAGCCCCCACCTCCTCCACCCACCCTCACCTTCCTGCATGAGAATGTGTATGAAATAGGCAACATCTTCATCAGTCTTTCAACTTGCCATCTAACTTTAAACAGAACTTTTATCCTCAGGCTAAAATTAAAAAAAAAAATCTAAAACACATTTAAACAGAACAAAATGCTGTTTTACTAGAGATACAAATTGATAAGAACAAACCCTGCTGGGATTTGTTTCTCAGGGCTTTCTAAAATAACTTGAAACTTCTCGAGCTGGGATTAAAAATAACGAAGAGGCGTACTGGCTGGGCACAACAAAGACAAAATAAAATAACATTTTGACAGATTCATTCTTTCCCCCCCCCCCTTCCTGTTGGATCACAGATGCCATTTTCTTTTATTTGACTCCTTTCTGGAATTAAACAGAAACCATCTTGTGGATTCACTGAAACAACTTTGGCCAATTAAGGAGCAAGGTATACTTTGCAAAAGTCTTAAAGGATGCCTGACATGTTGTGTTTATTTATTTATTTTAGCTAAGCTGCAATATGGCTTAGCAAAATGAAGACCAAAGGGTTTATTTTCCTCTTAATTTTTTTTTTTGAAAAATGTCAAATTTAAGGAATGCCACATATGCTTCAGCTAGAATCCCCAAGCATCAACATTATTTATATTTGCCTCTGGTCTCCATTTGTAGTTTTGATAAGCCATTGAATACTACACACAACATGGTCCTTCTCATGTGAATAGTATAATCAATTGGGCCTATGGGCAAGGACAATCTCCTAACTAACCCTAGGACCATAATCACATCCATGTTAACTAATGTAAATAATGCTATCCAAAATACAGTCCATCCATTAAAAGGTCTCAGTTATCCCTAAATTTTCTTAATGGTTGTGGATCTCCTTCCTTTTTCCTTTGAATTGTTGTACCGATCAGGGTCAAACCAGGACTTTTAAATTGCAACAGGTTGTCATTTTTTTACTTTACATTTTTAACTTCATTTTTTAAATTCATGTGTATGATTGTTTGCCTGCATTTACATCCATGTACCATTTCATGTATGTGCATGCATACATGTACATGTAACCCGGTGCATGCCCAGTGGCTGAGGATGTTATATCCTTTAGAACTGGAAGTACAGATAGTTGTGAGTCACCTTGTGGGTGTTAGAAATCCAACTCAGGCCCTGTGTAAGAATAAACAAGGATTCTAAACTTCTGAATCCTATTTCTAACCTGCCCTCTTTTATTTCTTTCCTTGTCTGATTTTTTTTTTTTTTTTTGATAATTGCAAGATGATACTCTGTGACCAGCTGAATTCAATGCATTTGTACCAACTCCTGTAATCCTAAATAGATGCTTTTGCCTCAATATGATTGTCAATTTCAGAATGTAGACACTGTGGTTCTAGAATCCTTCTGCTAGTTTATAAGTGAGATTCTTTTGTCAAGACCTTTCTTTTGTTTCATAGTGTCACTATGATCCTACAACTCTTTCAATGTCCTCATCTATTACGATCATTTTAAATTTTAGTTCTCATCTCTTGTTTGGCCTGTGTGAACTCGCTCTTGTGCCTCTCATATGTCTCCTAAACTTTGAAGTATGTCTTTGTCTATTATTATAACACAGGCCCTGGATGTTTTGCCCATCCAAGACCTGGAGTGGAAACCAGGAAGTCTAGAGTGGAATATGGTGCTCAGCAGCAGAAACCTGGCTGCTCATCAAGTTCTCACCTGAAGCCTTAAAATGGACAAAGCACGAGAGTATCTGAATTTTAGACATTTACAATGCATGCCTTAATGTTCTATTCTCTTCTCGCTCTGTGGCTTATTTATGTTCTCCTTCTCTGATGGTAAGAATCCGGACTCCCCAAATCGTTCAAATATTTAATCATTTGTCCCTCAATCAAGACCATGCTCATATCTTTATCACCATTTTTGTGCTTGCTTCATTTTAATTGAAATAATTGTGGGTTTACTTTCAGTTGCACCGAAGTATTAGTCCCATTGGCCTCTTGGCTTAGACTTTAAAATCTCTTGAAAACAATTATTATCCAGGATCTAGACAGTTTCTCAGTCCCATGACACGAACCCAGGCTTACTGTATTTCTGTGCACATGGTATACGTGGTCTGTAAGTTGAATCCTATATAAGTATACTTTTGGTCCCTCCAATGGCTCTTATAGCCCTCCCTTCCCTTTTAGCCTGTATCTTCTCTTCTCCTGGGCAACCACTCTACTATATCCCTCCCTAAAACTCTTTAATGTCTTTTGGGTTAACTAACATTGGAACTCAGGCCCTTAATTTTGCTAAGCAAATGTTATACTGCCAAGCTGTACCCCTCTCCCACTTCTTACATTTTGCCATTCTGTAAACTTATACAACTAAAGTCACACAATATCCCTGGTTAGACAGATTCTTTTCTCCATAAAAAAGTACTTAAAGATCCAGTAAATCTCAGTGTAGACATAGCATTTCTCTCTGCACTGAGAAGTACCTCAGGAGTATAAGAACCATTGTTTATCCACAAGTGATCCTGGACCTCCTTGGCATCTTTTCTGTTTTTAGAATGTACTCTACTAGTGGTATACAGAGTTAATGTGTTGATCTTTGTAGTTATGCTATAGATCCAACATAAAGTTCACTTGCTTTGCTTGCATGTAATACTTTGGTTTGTGTTCTAGGTATGTTTTGACTAACCTTAAGAGAAATTTTTGTTATGACAGTGAAAAGTTAAAATTATGTGAAAAATATACAGAGAGAAATTGAATTTCATTATTAACTCTTTACTTACTTAGCATCCATCTTTTACAGGCAGTATTTTTTTAATTAAAATTTTGTTGACATTTCCTACTTTTGGCAAAACCATATATGCTTGTTGTGAACACATATTTTAATTACCTCCTTTATTTTTTTTCACAAAATTCTTATGGACTTCTGTCTGAATCGTTTTTCCACAACCCTTGTATACTATCTTTAGCTGGTTCTGTTCCTAGGTAACATTTCCTCTTAGTCATGTTCCAAGTAAAAATCAGCATGGTATTTAAGAGTTTTTGCTACAGAAGAGAAAAGTTTCAATCATATAACTTTTAACTCAGCAAAACGTTGGGGACATCTTAATTAATTACAATCATTCCTCTGTTGTAGCATTCATGACAAGCAGCAGAAGACCTAGTTTATCTTTTCCCTGTGCCCCTATACCACTCTTCCTAACCCCTAAACCTATGAATCACGTTTCCTGAAACTCAAGGTTGGTTGTCATTAATTTTTCCTCCTCATCAGAAACTCCCCTGAAATTTCCCTCAGTTTTTGTACTAAATTTGAGTCTGGTTTCCACAGTCCTCACATCACCAAGTCTGTAAGGCATATGCACCCCACCTTGCTTTTTCCAGGGCTGGTCTAGCGCCTCTCTTAAAGCTACCAGAATTGGTCATTTTCTGCCTCTTCCCATGGTGCTGCTTCTAGATGCAGCAGCCTTGTTTCCACCGTTCTAGCTCCCAGCCTATCACTTAGTTTCTGTCTTATGTACAGTTAAAAAAACAATAATAGAGATTAGATCAGTGTTTAAATATGTACTATGCTTTGTAACAGACTTAATGCTATTATTAGCCCATCACTCAGGAGACTATATTTCATTATTTAATAGGGCTGAAATAACAAGTATTACTGTCAAATTAATTTGGACATTTAGAGAGTAGAAATGGCACACAAATTACAGTAGAAAAAACTCATACTTATTTGAAATTTGAATCAATAATAACAAAACAGTTGATTGAGATAAGTCAAAGAACCCCTCAGAATATGATGATCTGCCTGTAGGCAAGAACTGGTGTTGTCCCTTACTGACACTGAAATGAAACAGAAAAACTCAGAGGTGAGCACAGGCGAGCAAATGAAAGTTGACTCCGGGTTCTGGTTATTCTTAACAAGGTATATTTGTACACATGCTCTACATTATTGACTGGTATTCCACAGACTATGGTGCAGGATTTTGCCATGTGTTCAAAGATGTTTGTGGTTTTTGTTCCCCTTTTTTGGACATTTTTAAAAATTTATTTCTATTTATTCACTTACTGCCCACTTACTGCCCTTTCTCAGTCACCGCCTCCCACCAACCATCCCTACCTCCCTTTCTCCTCTGAGGGGGTGGAGGGTCTCCTGTTATCCCACTACCCTGGCACATCAAGTCTCTGTGGAACTAGGTGCTTCCTTTTCCACCGAGGCCAGAGAGGCAGCCCAGTTAGAAGGAAATATCCCATAGACAGGCAATAGCTTTTGGGTTAGCCTTGTTTGCAACTCGTATGAAGACCAAGCTGCAAAACTGCTATATATGCGTGTGGAGGCCTAAGTCCAACCCATGTGTTGAACATCCTCAGTCATCAGGGAAATGCAAATCAAAAAAACTCTGGATTCTGTCTCATACCAGCCATAATGGCAAAAGATGCTCTACAGCTGAACAAGATACTTGCTCAATTGTGTTCATATGAGCTTTATTTGTAATAGCCAGAAACTGGAAGCAATCTATATGTCCCTCAATTGAAGAATGGATAAAGAATTATGTGGTACATCTACAGAATGGAGTAGTATTCGCCTATTAAAAACAAAGACATCCAATTTTGCAGGCAAATGGATAGCACTCGAGACTATCCTGAGTGAGGTAACCCGGACCCAAAAGAACATGAATGGCATGCATTCAGTTTATATTTTCTATATTCAGAAAATTTTCAGTCTTGAGACTTCATATTGATTTAGAAAAAAAAATATTGCTTCTCCGAAGACCTGACTCAGTAATATCACACCATATGAAATTTCTATAGCATAAATTAGCCAAACATTTATTCTTGACTAAGTAGTACAAAGATGTGAGTGTCTATTAGACAACACAGAGCAAACCAACCAGATTTAAACTCCTTAGCTTGAGACTTTTTGAGATACATAATATTCATGATTGTAAATTTTTGTGTATTTATTACAGAAGGTTGTATGGTGTTTTTAAAAATTATATTGGGACAGGAGCTTAATCTATTTTAAATATTCATTGACCAAATTAAGAAATGTATGTAGACTGTTAGGGAAGACCTTCCTATTTCTCAGTGCAAAACATGCACAGATTGGAGTGCTTGGCCCTAGAAATCTGCTTCCAATTGAGGACAAATGCACACATCAGTGTGCAAATCCTTAGTATTCACGCCATGCAGGAAAGCCTGAACTCCTTCCCTCTTCCACACAAGACAGGCATGATCAATATAAATTATAAATCGAGCTGAAAATTTATAAAGCTAATATACATTGCTTTACACTTGTTACTCTGTCCAAAGGCGCTCGACTGTGTAGAGCCCAGTAGTTTCTATTAGCCTCATCTTGAAGTGGTTAAAGGCAGGATTTAGTTCTTACATCCCTCAAAACGTTGCCTGAGATCTTAACTGTTCCCTGAGATAAACATTCCTACCCTGAAATCGAGCTCTTTCCTTGAATTTGGGATCGGAGAACACAGTGGGATGGCTCCATGACTAAACAGGGAGCTTAGGATGAATCTTTATTTTAAATTCTTCATATACAATTTTGATGATCCTCAAGGGCACGTAACAGAAATTCTTTCCAAATTAATCTTATGATTTAAAAATATATTATTATCTCTTTACTTGGAAGAAAACAGTGAGGTGTCAGATGTTAGAAATGACTGGATATGGGCACTCAAATATGTAAGAAAACACTGGTACTCTCCAGTCTTGTTTTTCTCCTTGAGTATGGGCTTTGTTTTTAGATAAATGCTTTTTAGATAGGAACCAGGACCTCCAGAATTATAGTTTTAACAACTGCAGAAAAGAACACATCTGCTTTTCTCCAATAGTATCCAAAGTATCTTGTAGCACCATGAGCTCTAGCCCACAGGGTGAAGTTTCTAGTCTGGCATCAGCTTAATTTCTCCAAGTACAATGAACTAAGTAACGTGTTTTCAGCAACAAAACATTACTGCCAGTTTATGGAAGATAGCCGACAGCCTTGTCAGTAGCCTGTGCTTTTTCTTTTCTTTTTTTTTTCTTTTTATCCTTTTTTTCAGGAGGGTATATGGGACAGCTTTGACCAATAACCCAACAAGATGCAACCTACTCCTGACACTGGGGGTTATATCTAGTGGTATTAGATGTCTAGTTGATGCCTGTCACCTCTATTACTGCAGAACGTTGATTGTTAACACAGAGGGACATTGCTAAACAATGTGCAGAGTTGAGTACTCAGCCCTACACAGCATGTTTTTATCACACCCATCCTCTCAAGGCTCATGGAATCCATAAAGGATGAGAAGCAGAAGGATTTTAAGAGCCAAAGATGGTAGCTGACTCCAAGGAAAGTGCGTCATCCAGACACAGTAGGGCTGATACACATAGGAACTCACAGAGACTCTGACGGCAAAGACTAGAGCTAAACAAGTTCAAAGCAGACAAAATTCAGCACAAAAAAGGTGACGTGAGAACAAAGTCCTATTTCCAGTTGATATCTCTTGGGAAAGGTAAAATTGATTTTTCTAAAAATGGATCAATATTGGCTCTATCAACTTCATACATTGCAGACCCCAGGCCAACACAAAATGGACTCCACGTTTTGGTACATGTGCTTCTTGTTCTGCTTTGCTTTGGAAATGTTTTTGTCTCACTGGTTTTTGTTTGTTCATTATGATTTTGGGGGTTTTGTTTGATGTGTTTGAGAGAGGAATAGAGAGATTGGGAAGAGAGGGAGAAAGCTAACACGAAGTTGGGCAGGTAAGGAAATGGGGAGGAGATGAGGAAGGGAAAAGAATATGATCAAAGTATATTGTATACAAACCTTTTTGTTAAAACAGAAATTAGATCATCTTATTACCAGTTATATTAAAATATCCTAGGTAAAAGCCTTATTGGCCCATCCTAGACTAATTTGTATGATTCAGAACACTGTCCTCATCAATGGGGTCTGGGTTATGATACTGACGGGGTAGGGGAGGAGAGGAGCTTCCCCAAGGGTGCCTGCTCTGTACTCAGTATTGAAAAACTGATTTATTGCATTTTGGCATCAAGTGATTTGGATCAGTTCTAACAAAGATCATCCAGTTCATCTAACAACAAATCACTTAGTCTCATTTGCAAGGAAGTAGCTGTTGGCTTGAACAATATACCACATAATAATCTATGGCATTCAGAGTAGTTAAAGGAAAGGACGTATGGAGCTGAAAGGGGTTTGCAACCTCATGGGAAGAACAACATTGTCAACCAACCAAACCCTCCAAAACTCTCATGGACTAAAACACTGACCGTTGTGCACATTTTGAGAGACCTACTGATCTACTTGCACATGTAGCTGAAGATAGCAGTGTGTCTGGCAACGATGTGAGAAGAGACTTTTGTTCCAGGGAGGGCATGTTTTTCCGATATAGGGGAATGATAAGGCAATGGGGTGGAGAGGGTGATTAGGAGAGAGTGCACCTTTGCGAAGGCAAATGGAGGGGGAAGGAGGATGTGAGCAGAGAGGAATTAAGGGATAACATCTCAAATGTAAATACAGAGTATCTAATAATTTTTTTAAAAAAAGGAAAAAAAAGTAGTTATAGGATAATGCCTGACACTCAGGCAGAATGGTCAAACCAGAATTGTGTGATATTATGTCCAAAATGACAAGGTTATTTATATGCATAAGAAACTAGCTGGATATATCCATATACAAATTCTAGATAAATATCTCAGTAATGCGTATAGTTTACAAAGTCTGTTGATGTATTAGGAGGTGTGACCTTGTTGGAGTAGATGTGGCCTTGTTGGAGGAATTGTTTCACTGTCTGTGTGGGCTTTGGAGTTTTACATGCTCAAGCTATACTCCGTGTGGCTCCCCTCTTGTTGCCTCACAATCAAGATGTAGCACTCTCAGCTTTCTCTACCACCTTGTCTTTCTGCATGCCACCATGTCTTCCAACACGATGATGATGGACTAAACCTCTGAAACTGTAAGCCAGCCCCAATGAAATGTTTTCTTTATAAGAGTTGCAGTGGTCATGGTGCCTCTTCACAGCAATGGAAACACGAAGACAGTACCTTTTAGAAGCATTTTCTCTATAATCAATGAACTCTTCTGAACTGTACAAAAGGACAGTTAGTGCTTGGTGTTATCTATACTTTATATTTTACAAAACCTATACACATACATTATTTCATTACCTCCTCTCATATTATAATAAAAACCATATGCTTCATACATATTTATGAGTCTTCTCAGACAAGCATTAAACAAATCTTTCTGCCAACCTGGAATGATTTTCAATTTTATGTAACTATGAAATAAAAAGGCTCCTATCTCCACCCATGCTGCTACGTTGTGCAGAGCTTTGTCAACAGAATGGCTAAGCTTTTGCGTTTGTGTTTTCTTTTTCATAGTTAATTACCCGAAGAAAGACAGCATAGACTTAGGCAACCCACCATAACTCCATGAGGGCTCTTTTTCTTTAAACATAAAGAGTCTATCTATTTTTTTTTTTAGTTGCTTCCAAAAAGGTTTTTTGTTCTTGGTGTGATTGTCTAGACCAACAGGAGTTACCCCTTGGCCAAGACACTTCCCTGAGAGAGGAGAAGACTTAAAATCAGGATTGCTCTCCAGAGAGTAGGTTTAATTGTATGAAGAGGGAGAACATATTTATCCCATTGTTACTGGAATGAAGTTAGTATGCAACTGAGAAGAAATTCAGCTAGGAACTGAACAAGGCTAAAACTCCAGGCAGCCCAGAACTTTCTCAAAATGAACCCCATGGTGATTAAGGTAATCATTGAGAATTTCTACAGCTTTGCTGGGTAGAGATGAAATCTGCAAACCGTATATGTTTTAACACGTATTCAGCCAGAAAAGCACCATTGTAAATCAAGATCAGAAACAGATCCATCACCTGAAGGATTTTAACCCCCTTCCTATTAGTGGGAATCTCCCCAATAAATATAACATCTCTCTAGATTTCTGTCTTCTATTCCTGGCTAGTAGTATTCCACAAAATGGAAAGACCTTATGTGTCTGTTTTCCCCGACCACTTAGCAGGGGTGTAGAGTTTACAGCCTAGGTGAGCTGAGGCTACTTGCCCTGTTCAGTGTATTTTACTCTTTTATTTTATCCTCAGATGACTTTGCCTTGATGTACATAGATACAGATAGATTTATGTTCGACTACTTTTTTATTAAACGTTTGTAGGTTTGCTAGGTTATATCACAATCTCTCTTTTCTTCTGGGCTTCCATCCAGACATTGTCTATAGAATTGGCTTCTAAATTTTAATTAAGAGTACCTTTTGTTGGGGTCATAAATTAAAATGTTCAGAGTTTCTTCCTCTGGTGTCAGGTTTGAGGAAGGCAGCCAAATGTGAAGTACTAAGGAAAAAGTGGATGCTCTGGGCTCTGCAAACACCTCTGTTCACACTATAGTGATTCGAATTTAACATAGATTCATCAGAAGCTGCGGCTGAAATCCAGTTTCAACAGGAAGTTGGCCGGACAATAAGAACACTCATGCCCACCCCACCAGTATAAAGACAGTTATCTGGGACCTCCCAACTGTCAAACAGCACGGCACACTGATACCTGATGGCTCTGGATGGAAATGTGGAGAGATTTCTACTTTGTGACTCCTCCCGCTGCCTACCGAAACCTCAAGTTTCACTGTGCAAGAAGAGAGGGTCAGAAGAAGTGGACAGACTGTGCATTTAACAAAGTCTTTACAATTTTTGGTCCACATTGAATGCTAGAGATAAGATATTTTTGGTACTCAATAAATATTATCATTTCTAGGACTAAAATTGTTATTCATATTTGTTGAATGCTTTCTATAAGCCAAAAAAAAAAAAAAAAAAAAAAAAAAGATCTGGAGTTCTTTGCGTGCACTGACTTGTTCAATCATCTCAAAGGTCTGTTGCAGAGAAACAGGTGCAGAAAAGTCAATTGGCCTGTGAACTTGTTTGTGCTAATGAAGCTAGGGTCCAAGGATGAATATGGCTTTTGGAAGTGAACCTTCTATATCACAGCTGAAGGAGACAATTGTACAGAATGTGTTTGGCAGTGATGTTTTCTTTTCTTCTGTGTGTGTGTGTGTGTGTGTGTGTGTGTGTTTGTATGTGTGTGTTGGGGGAGGGTATCAAGACAGGGTTTTTTTCTGTGTATCTCTGGCTGTCCTGGAACTCTGTAGACAAGGCTGGCCTTGAACTCACAGAGATCCATCTGCCTCTGCCTCCCAAGTCCTAGGGTTTAAGGCGTCCACCAGCTCTCCCTGGCTTGAGGTGATATATCTAGTCTGAGGTCAAAGAATAAGCCTCATGTCTTAGGGTTGTGTCATTGCTGTGACACTATGACCAAGGCAACTCTTGCAAAGAAAAACATTTCATTGAGACTGTCATGCAGTTTCTAACATTTAGCCCATTATCATAATGGTGAGAAACATGTCAGCATCCATGCAGACATGATGCTAAAGAAGGAGCTGAGAGGTCTATATCTTGATTCAAAGGTAGCCAGGAGACTGTTTTCTGCAGGAAGCCAGGAAGAGTGTATCACCCACAATAGGCAGAACCTGAACATAGAGGGAGACATCAAAGCCCATCCCCACAGTGACATACTTCCTCCAACAAGACCACACCTCCTAATAGTAACACTTTCCATGGGCCACGCATTCAAATACATGAGCCTATGGGGGTCAAACCTATTCAAATTACAGCTAACGAAGAGCTACTTTAGATGACCCGCATGTCTTTAATGCATGGAAGAGAAAGATTCACAAATAGCTTCTGTAAACCAGAGACTTTATAGACAATGAGGAATAAAAAAACAATATAAAAACTATATCTTGTGAGAGAAGAAACCCAAGTCAGAATTCAGCTCCCTAAGGCGATTTGCAACCGGTAAGCTTTGTGTCACACAGACTCATTCTCCTGATGCTGACACTATAAATTTGTATACAAGAAATAGTTTTAATGTTTAGGGAAAAGTTATAATCCTTTTTCTCATTGGACACCTTTAAGCACCCAGAAAGATTATGGAAACTCTGTGTCCCTTCCTAAAGTTGTTCTTGGCTCTAACAGACTCACAAATTGTTATAAGGCATGTACTAGCAAACTGTTCTAAGACTCAAGTCTCCAGGCTCTGACTAAAGCAGATGCCTTCCATCCATCCACAGCACTTCCTACCCGGAGTGCCACAGTCACGTGTCTGTTTTCGGTTTCTGTAATCAAAACATGAGCAAGGTTCAAGAAGATGCCTGTTCCCAGAAGGCCTTGCGCTCAGCACTTAACTGCAGTGAGCTAGAGGTCTGTGGCCCGCTGGCTAGGCTGCTCTGACTCATTTCAGGAGCAAGGCCCTCGTCAGCACAGCAGGCTCTGGAGGAGCAGCACCCGGCAAGCCAGATAGCAAGTGGGATTCTTAAGGATGAAAATAACGTCTTTTTTAAAGATGTGTTTTCCTCAGAAGTGTCTTAGGGGGAAGGCGCTTCACAAGGTAGATTTACAAGCATAGAACCAATGTACTAAGTTCCTAGACTGTCTTATATACTTATTCCCCTTGTTTTTTCTTTTTTCGTTTTTTGTATTATACATGTGTCACTTCCCCTTCCTTTTCTGCCATTCAAACCCTCCCACATACCCTTGAAATCTTGGTTAGATTCTGTCTCAGTACCAGATCATAACAATCAACAAAACCTCAGGCAACAACAAGGTTATAGGACCCTTAGTAAACACCCCAAGCATCTTGTGATAGAAAAGACAGACAGGCTAAAATTTGTGTCCTCTCAAGAGTTGCCTGTGCTGGTTCTTCATTATTTTAATAATCCTATAAATGAGTTAAAGAAGATAAATGTTGTGGTGTTCAAAAACCAGACATGGTTCTGTGGTATAAGGAAATTTATAACAACTAAAATAGTTTATATATTTATAACTATGCATAAATCTATAAACATTTCCCTGACATGTGTTAAAGGAAGAGCCTCAGCAAGCTAGCAGGCTTGCTAATATTTTCACTCTCCTTATGCCAGTGTAGAAGGTATTTATAAAATATTTAAGCTGATCCATATATATTGAATATCTCATTGAACATCACATCTCACATTTACTAGGTTAATAGAAAAGCCACTAGTTTTACAAATAAAGAAAGAAAGAATGAAAGAAAGGAAGGAAGGAAGGAAGGAAGGAATGAAGAGAGGGAGAAAGAAAGAGCCTGCCAATCATGTGTCCTGTTAATTCTTTTTAATTAGTCATGCTTTGGTTTTTGTGTGTCCCTAGGTGTCAGTCACAAGTGTAGCCTGTAGTGCCCCAGTCAAATAGCAGTATAGGAATAACCCTACCTGGAGATTCTGGGTGTTAATTATTAAATAAGTCAACCAGTTATACTTAGCACTGAATCCCACTCAGCCTATGAGAAATGAGGGTGTGTCTGCAAACAACAAATTCTCTACATACAATTACAGGCATGTCATAATTTCCAAACTTATTTCCAAAGAGTTTCAAGTAAAGCTCTGCTTTCTGTGTCCTTGGGGAAGGTAGAAACTTTAAAAATAAAGCAGAGATTAG
Source organism: Micromys minutus (assembly GCF_963924665.1). NCBI lineage: Eukaryota > Metazoa > Chordata > Mammalia > Rodentia > Muridae > Micromys > Micromys minutus. Next base: position 43,746,874 of record NC_137985.1, read on the forward strand.
AAGAATAGGTTATGAACTGGAGGTCGATTCGGGGTCTAGCATGCTGTTGATTTACTAATACGTGTGCCTCCTGCTATGGGAAATTGCTGAGATGCCTTCAGGTTCCTTTTCTGTGGAATTCTAGTAACAGTAAATACTATGTAAGAGAGTTACAACATTTAACATGCTAATGTTTCTAATGCACTTAGAGTTTCTCTGGCTGCATGCAGAATATTTCCCTATGTCAGTCAGAAACAGTGACAATGGGACTAACTTGCTTGGCTGTCTGATGAGACTATTTCTGGCTTCAGGAATGGAAAGTGTGTTGTTCAACTTTATTAATACTGAAAAGCAATGTGTTAGCAAACTTGATGCTGAATATGCTTGGCTTTATGGCTCAGCAGCATAAAATTTTAGTGTCTATCCATAAGATAGCTTATTCAATGACATAGACGCTAGATGACTTTGGCTGATGGGAAAGCAGAAAGAATGATGGTGGTTATAAATGCTATTTTTTTTCAGCATCTAGAGACTTGAAGAGAGACAGGCTGTAACGAGATTGCAGTCTGCCATGTTGAACAAAAATATAAACGTTTCTCTTTTAGTTTTCTCTTCTAAGGGTCTTTTAAAAATAAATACAGTAAATGTCTATTACTTAAAATGCTAGGTAGCATTTTAAAGAGGGCAGGATGGTTCAGTAGATGAGGAAAAGGCACTTGCTGCCAAGCCTAATGACCCGTGTTCAATGCCCAGAACCCACGTGGTGGAAGGAAAAGAAATTCTGGCTCCTGAGCTGTGGGCTGACCTCCATCTTCCCTGTGTTCACAGAAACATATGTAGCTTTTTACTTCACACACTACATTTAAAAAAAATCCTAATAAAACAATATTTTATCTATAGGTTAATTTGTTTAAATAATGCAGTTCTGAGGGCCTATTAGTTTTCAGCTGGATATAAGGTATTTCTTGATTGCCTAAACCAGCTTTGCTGTCTTTAAAATTACATTTAACATCTGCCACCCGGAACGGCGGTTCGTAGAGGCTGAGCAACTGGTGGGTGGGATTCCTGGGCTGCCGGGGAGCAGAGAGATCTCTGCGGACTGCACACGGAAAGTGCACCCCCTGCCTTGCCCTGCCCTGCCTTGCCTGATCCAGCGAACAGGAACAGAAATTTAGAACCTCTGTTTCCACCCGGCGGCGACTTCAGGATGCAGAGCAGAGCCTGGCCCATCTGCCACCCGGAACGGCAGCTCGTAGAGGCTGAGCAACTGGTGGGTGGGAGACCTGGGCTGCTGGGGAGCAGAGAGATCTCTGCTGAGTGCACACAGAATGTGCACCCTCTGCCTTGCCCTGCCCTGCCCTGCCTGAGCCAGCAACCAGGAACAGAACGTTGGAACTTCTGTTCCCACCCAACGACTCTGAGGCATAGAACAGGGCTCGGCCCATCTGACACCTGGACAAGTGGAGATCCAGGGACACAGACCAGATACAAGAGAAAGGAAAGAACATATCACTGACAACAAGATGGCAAGAGGAAAGCGAAAGAGTATGTCCCAAGGAAACCAAGACAACCTGGCAATACCAGATCCCAGCTCTCCCATAACAGCAAACACTGGAATGCCAAACACTCCAGAAAAAGAAGACACATACCTCAAGATGCAGATAGAAATACTTAAACAAGAACGGGAGAAAAAGCAAAAAGATTCAGAAGCATTTAAAGAAGAAACAAGAAAAACACTCAAAGAACTCAAAGAACTAGAGGAAAACAGAACCAAAGAAATAAAGGAATGGAAGAGAGAAATTAAAACGGAAATTGACACAATAAAGAAAACGCTAAAAGAGATAACCCTAGAGGCAGAACACCAAAAAAAGAAATCAGGAGTCTCAGAAGCAAGCATTTCCAATAGATTACAAGAGATGGAAGAGAGAATCTCGGGGGCAGAAGACAACATTGCAAACATAGACAAAACAGCCAGAGAAGATGCAAAAAACAAAAAGCTCCTAACCCAAACTGTCCAGGAAATCCAAGACACAATGAGAAGACCAAACCTAAGGATAATAGGAATAGAAGAGGGAGAAGAGTATGAACTAAGAGGCACAGTAAATATCTTCAACAAAATCGTAGAAGAAAACTTCCCTACCCTCAAGAATGAGATGACCACGAGCATAAAAGAAGCCTTCAGAACTCCAAATAGGTTGGACCAGAAAAGAAATACCTCCCGACACATAATAGTCAAAACATCAAGTGCCCAAAGCAAAGAAAGAATACTAAAAGCAGTAAGGGAAAAAGGTCAAGTAACATATAAAGGCAGGCCAATCAGACTCGCACCCGATTTCTCAACAGAGACTATGAAAGTTAGAAGAGCCTGGACAGACATCATGCACACCCTAAGAGAGCACAAGTGCCAGCCCAAGCTGCTATACCCAGCAAAACTATCAATCACCATTGATGGAGAGATGAAGATATTTTAAGACAAATCAAAATTTACACAATATCTGACCACAAACCCAGCACTACAACAAATTATAGGTGGAAAACCCAATACAAGGAGGGAAAATACAGCCTAGTAAAAACAAGAAAACTCCTAAACAAAAAAAACTAAAAAAAGGAAAAAACACAGACACAACTCAGCCCAAAAAAGCAATAATGGCAGGAAACAGAAACAACTATTCTTTAATATCTATTAACAAAAATGGACTCAACTCCCCAATAAAGAGACATAGACTATCAGACTGGATACATAAACAAAATCCAGCCTTTTGCTTCATACAGGAAACTCATCTCAGAGACAGAGACAGACACTATCTCATAGTAAAAGGGTGGGAAAAAAACTTCCAAGCAAACAGCTCCAAGAAGCAAGCTGGAGTGGCTATTCTAATATCGAATAAAGTAAATTTCCAACCAAAAGTTATCAAAAAAGATAAGGAAGGACACTTTTTACTCATTACCGGGGAAATCTGTCAGGAGGAACTCTCAATCCTTAACATATATGCTCCAAATAAAAAAGCACCCACATTCATAAAAGAAACCCTACTAAAGCTCAAAAAATACATTTCACCCCACACAATAATAGTGGGAGACTTTAATTCCCCACTCTCACCAATGGACAGATCATGGAAACAGAAACTGAACAAGGACACTGCAAAACTAGCAGAGACTTTGAACCAACTAGAATTAATAGATATATACAGAACATATTATCCTAAAGTAAAAGAATACACCTTCTTCTCACCACCCCATGGCACCTTCTCGAAAATTGACCACATAATTGGACACAGAATGAGCCTCCATCGATATAAGAAGATTGAAATACTCCCAGCATCCTCTCAGATCACCATGGTCTACTGCTGGTCTTTAACAACAACAAAGACAACAAAAAGCCCACATACACATGGAAACTAAACAACGCTCTGTTAAAGGATAGCAGGGTCAACGAAGAAATAAAGAAAGAAATTAAGAATTTTCTAGAATTCAATGCAAACGAAAACACAACATACCCAAACCTATGGGATGCAATGAAAGCAGTATTGAGAGGAAAACTCATAGCCCTAAATGCTTTCAAAAAGAAACTGGAGAGAGCTTACATCAGCAACCTGACAGCACAGCTAAAAGCCCTAGAACAAAAGGAAGCAGATATACCCAAAAAAGAGTAGACGGCAAGAAATAATCAAAATTAGGACAGAAATAGACCAAATAGAAACAAAAAGAACCATTGAAAAAATTAACAAAACCAAGAGTTGGTTCTTTGAGAAAATCAACAAGATTGATAAACCACTAGCCAGACTAACTAGAGGGCAAAGAGAGAGTAACCAAATTAACAAAATCAGAAAGGAAAGTGGCAACATAACAACTGAAACTGAGGAAATTCAAGAAATCATCAGATCCTACTACAAAAACTTATACTACACAAAATTGTAAAATCTGGAGGAAATGGACGAATTCCTAGACAGATACAAGATCCCAAAGTTAAACCAGGACCAAGTAAACCATCTAAATAACCCTATAACACCTAAAGAAATAGAAGAAGTCATCAAAAGCCTCCCAACCAAAAAAAAGCCCAGGTCCAGACGGGTTCAGTGCAGAATTTTATCAGTCATTGATTGAGAATATAACACCAATACTCTCCAAACTATTCCAAAAGATAGAATCCGATGGAATATTACCCAACTCATTTTTTGAGGCTACAATAACCCTCGTACCTAAACCACACAAAGACCCTACAAGGAAAGAGAACTTCAGACCAATCTCACTTATGAACATTGATGCAAAAATACTCAACAAAATCCTTGCAAACCGAATCCAAGAACACATAAAAACGATCATTTATCATGACCAAGTAGGCTTCATCCCTGGGATGCAGGGATGGTTTAACATAAGGAAATCCATCAACGTAATCCACCATATAAACAAACTCAAAGATCAAAATCACATGGTCATCTCACTAGACGCTGAGAAAGCATTCGACAAAATCCAACACCCCTTCATGTTAAAAGTCCTGGAAAGAACAGGAATCCAAGGTCCATACTTAAATATAATAAAAGCAATATACAGCAAACCAACAGCCAACATCAATCTTAATGGCGAGAAACTTGAAGCAATCCCACTAAAATCAGAGACTTGACAAGGCTGCCCACTCTCCCCCTACCTATTCAACATAGTACTGGAAGTCCTGGCTGGAGCAATTAGACAGTAAAAGGAGATCAAAGGGATACAAATCGGAAAGGAAGAGATAAAAACATCACTCTTTGCCGATGACATGATAGTGTACTTGAGTGACCATACAAATTCCACCAGAGAACTCCTACAGCTGATAAACAAGTTCAGCAAAGTGGCTGGATACAAAATTAACTCAAACAAATCAGTAGCCTTCCTATACTCAATGGACAAACATGTGGAGAAAGAAATTAGGAAAAAGGTACCTGTCACAATCGTCACAAAAACTATGAAATACCTTGGTGTGACTCTAACTAAGCAAGTGAAGGACCTGTATGACAAGAAATTCAAACCTCTAAAGAAAAAAATTGAGGAGGATCTCAGAAAATGGAAAGATCTCTCATGCTCATGGATTGGAAAAATCAACATATTAAAAATGACCATCCTACCAAAAGCAATCTACAGATTCAATGCAATCCCCATCCAAATTCCAACCCAGTTCTTCATGGAATTGGAAAGATCAATGTGCAATTTCATATGGAATAACAAAAGACCTAGAATAGCGAAATCCATCCTCAACAACAGAAAAACATCTGGGGGAATCACTATCCCTGACCTCAAGCTATATTACAAGGCAATTGTGCTGAAAACTGCATGGTACTGGTACAGAAATAGGCATGTGGATCAATGGAATAGAATAGAAGATCCAGAAATGAGCCCTCATGTATATGGTCACCTGATTTTTGACAAAGGAGCCATAAACATTCAATGGAAAAAGGTCAGCCTATTCAACAAATGGTGCTGGTCCAACTGGCACTCAGCATGCAAAAGAATGAAAATAAACCCTTTCTTATCTCTTTGTACAAAGCTCAAGTGTAAGTGGATCAAAGATCTTCACATTAAACCAGATACACTGAAACTATTAGATGAGAAAGTAGGGAAAACCTTAGAACACATAGGCACAGGAGAAAATTTTCTGAACAAAACACCAATGGCTCAAGCTCTAAGGTCAAAGATTAACAAATGGGACTTAATGAGATTGCAAAGTTTCTGTAAGGCTAAGGACATCATCAAGAAAACAAAACGGCAACCAACAGAATGGGAAAAGATCTTTACCTACACTACATCAGATAGAGGCCTAATATCCAAGGTGTACAAGGAACTCAAAAAGCTAGACACCAGAGAATCAAATAACCCTATTAAAAAATGGGGTACAGAGCTAAACAAAACATTCTCAGCTGAGGAATATGAAATGGCTGAGAAACATCTGAGGAAGTGCTCGACATCCTTAGCCATCAGAGAAATGCAAATCAAAACAACCCTGAGATTCCACCTCACATTAGTCAGATTGGCCAAGATCCAAAACTCAGATGACAGCAGATGCTGGCGAGGCTGTGGAGAAAGAGGAACGCTTCTCCACTGTTGGTGGGGTTGCAAGCTAATACAACCACTCTGGAAATCTGTTGGCGATACCTCAGAAAATTGGATATAGTACTACCTGAAGACCCACCTATTCCACTTCTGGGCATATACCCCAGAGACACTTTAATACACAACAAAGATATATGCACCACAATGTTCATAGCAGCTCTATTTATAATAGCCAGAAGCTGGAAGGAACCCAGATGTCCTTCAGAAGATGAATGGATACAAAAATTGTGGTACATATACACAATGGAATACTACTCAGCCACCAGAAACAATGACTTAACCAAATTCTTAAGAAAATGGCTGCATCTAGAGAATATCATCCTGAGTGAGATAACCCAGTCACAAAAGAACAAACATAATATGCAGTCACTGATAGTGGGATGCTAACCCCAGAGGCTTGCACTCCCCCAGAAACAACTCACAGACTGTATGATGTCCAAGAAATAAAGAAAACAAAACAAAACAAAAAAAATTTACAGAACAAGAAAACTTTAACTATTTCCATGTTACATTTTGTTTTACATGTACTTTATGCTCATTGTAACTATTAAGTTTTCAAGGCATACTATCAAACCTTGAAAAAAATCAAGTACTGACTAAAAAATATATTCATATAATTTTTTGTAAAAACTATGTGAAAATCGGAAAAAAGTACTGACAAAAATGTATAATTTTAAGCAAAAAATGTTTAAAATCCGTACATTTATCTTTGTTTTGTAAAATAAAGTTGTTTAAAATAAAAAAATAAAATAAAAATAAAAAATTACATTTAACTAATTAATGTATTTATTTGTGTGTGTGGGGGGGAAGTATGCACATGCATGCATGTGTGGGTACCATAACATGTGTGTAGTGGTCAACGAACAAATTTTGAGAGTTGGTTCTCTTCTTCCATGTGGAACACAGGGATGGTCCGGCTTTGTGGCAAGAACCTTTACCCACTGCGACAACTCAATAGCCTTGGCACTACTATTAAATAGAATAAAATTAAATGGAATGAAATGGCATCATGATGCTTAAGCATGGCTAGAAATTCTTTCAAGACCCCCCTCAAAAAGTTCTGTTTGTCAAAGTTGTTGCCTGACTTACCGAAGTGTGCAAAAGTTACCAACGCTGCCATTCTGCTATGGGAAGTTGCTAGGATATTTCCATGGAAACAATTGTTTCAAATTACTAATAATATGAGTTGGAGCTCTGAGAGCAAAGGGCCAAGGTTGGGAGAGGGGACACGCATGTCTTCCCTGTGAGAAAAGAGAACACTAGCAACAAGAGCATGATGTGGTTTAAGAGTCATTTTCCTCTCAGGGTTCGATTTTCTGTAGTGTTTGGTTTGCTTCAGAGACCTTGGAAATATCCATCATTCAAGTCATTCATGCAAGTCCTGGAAGATTCAAAGGACACAGCCCATAGAAGTAGCTGCTTCCCCTCTCAGAGTGGGGTACACCTATACCTTAAATCATTAATAACTCAAGAGCTAAGAAGATAGCCTTGTGGCAATTTTTGGTATTTAAAAATCATTATGTTTAATATTTACACAGCAAGAAAACTTTGACTATTTCCATGTTACACTTTATTTTACATGTACTTTATGATCATTGTAAATAGTAAGATTTCAATGCATACTATCAAACCTTTAAAAAATCAAGTACTGACAAAAATATATTCATATAATTTTATGCTAAAATGATTTTAATAATCTGTACATGTATCTCTGATATTTTTAAAATAAAGTTGTAAGAAAAAGAACAAAAACAAAAAACAGAAATAGCTGCTTCTGTCTCACTCAAAAGACCTGCTGATCTGCTGATACAAGAAACAAGAAGGCATCGATGTGACAATGCTCTATGAGAATCCTAAGAAGCCATCAGATTATCTAGTTGTCATTTATTGGCACCTGTTATGTAAAAGTCACTGTGTGATGTGTGGGATGGAAATAAGATTGTGATACAAATTGCTTGATAAGTTTCACCCACATGTGATGCTGACATAAAACATACAGGGTTTTGTTCTAGGTCTAGTTGGCCTGTACAAAGGGACAGCAAAACCCTGTGCTAGCAGGGGCCTTTGATGAACACACCAGATAGATGGAAATCAATGCACTACTATCTAAGTAGAAACTGACCCATGTCAGCTCTATTAATAGATACCCAATGACTACTTGTTAAATGAATGAATAAATGCAACTGTTTCTGTTAAAGCTGTCAAAGAAGCAAGTTTACAATGTATGTCACGACTGTACCGTAGGATTCTACAGAACACATCTGCCAGGTCACCAGCTATCTGGTCCAATTTTTGCTCACGTTTTATTCACTTCTATATTGTGATCCTCCATGATATGTGTACAATAAGAAGCATGTTGCATAAAGACAAAGGGTCCCTAACCTGATGGAATTTTTATTATCTGTGAAGGAGGAGACAACCTATAGATTAAGGTTGTTTATTTTGCATTCGATTAAACACAATCAGAGTTGTAAATAGTTATTGTTAATGTCTGCTGAGCATCATGTCTCACTACACTGAGCCTGCAATTTTTATTCCTCACATGGCTGACATTTCTGCTACCTGAAGGAATGGAATCTTAACAAATATACATCTGGGATACAATAAATAGTACAACCAAAGCTCAGCCTCAGTTCTCAACCTTTGCAGGATATCAATTAATAGAAAGCATATAAATCTTGTTTGCATTGGACCACCAGACTCATAAAGATTTGTACCATAAGATGACACAGAGAACTTTTGTGAGGTTCCCCCAACATTTGGCTCCTCTCTGAGATTACAAGAAAACCTTAAGTTCCCTTTGATAACAACAAATTCTTCTTATGTGAAGAAAACAGGGGAGTCTGTGGACTCTGCATATAGAAAAAGAGATGCCAATCCGTCATACCTCCCTTCCAGCTTGGGCAGGGCCCCCAACTGAGGTATCCTCAAATCCATCTACCAAAAATTTCAACTTCTGAGATTGTTCTCCTCTACTCCCATTTCCTAGTTAGTGTGCCACTCTGTATATTGATCCTACATCAACAGAGACAAGAGAAAACATACTAAGAGCTGGCCTAGGCTGCAGTGGCAATTCCTGCCCACTTAGGTCTGTGTTGTTACATGTAACAGGAAAAGAGAATTCTACTCAACCTCACAGGCCAAGCAAAGTGGAACTCACCTAAACTTCTGCTCAAATTTTCATGACTCATTTCAAGATCTTAAAGATAAAGAGCTGGTTTACCTTTCCTGTTTTGTTATTACCATGAATGACAATCTGGAGTGTGGCTGTGTAATGACCACACTGTTTCTAGGGTCTTTCTCTGGCCTTGGCAGGAAAATCATAGTGGCTCCAAAAGGAAATCCATGTTTCCATATGTTAGCAACATCTGTCAGTCCCCTCTCCTGCTCCAGTGATTTTTTGAGTGCTCATTGTGTGTTGGGCAGAATGATTCACATCTGGAAAACACCATCTCACCATTTCCTTTAATCCTTGCTAATGCCCTTTAAGATGAGATGGTATAAAACTCATTCCATTCCTGAGAATCACTAATTTGCTGCAGATGACAAAGGCACAGTAAGACATGACTAAGCTTGGACTTGGCAGTAGGGCAGAGCCCAATGGGCTCTGGCTGTTCTCGGTGCTCAGTCAGAATGCAGGAGTACTAAGCCTCTCACAGCCAGCCCCAAGTCTTCAATCCCCTAGGATACCAAAGAATGTTGCATTAGCAGTGGATGGTTTCCATCTGTGAGTAATCCCATGTTTTTGCTGCCGTTGAGAGCTGTGTTTGATGTTATCTGTTTAAGATGCCGATCTTCCGGATGAGTTAGCCATTTTCCAAATTGGCCTTCCTGAGCCAGGCTGCTTTTACAAGTGGGAACAGCCTCTTGAGATCCTGGTGAAGCCAATTCCACTCCATTCATATCTGATTGTGTTGAATAGCATCTTCCTTTGGCTCCTCACTGTCCTAACTCTGTGCTGTTTTCTATGACAGAGAGAGAAAAAACAACCTGACTCACAAAGACAGAGCTGTTGAGCCAAGTATCCACTTTGAATGGGTTTTCACTGAAGTTGAAAACATCCCAATTTAAAAAAAACATAGACACAGTTTGTTGTTTTTTATTCAAGAGCAGAAAATTGCTTCAATTCTGCTGCTTTCAAGCATGGACTTGCTACCTGGATCTAACGCTTGAGATGCAGATGGGGTAGGGGAGAAACAACAGTGAGCTTATAAGAGGGCTGGGATGGGGCTGAAGCTTTATGGCCTGGGCCTTTCCCTTTTCCCTCGGTGATTCTGTACGTGAGATTGGCCCTCACTGCAATCACTCATCTTCCCACACCCACAGAATGAGCCTTTCACAGAGCACGTATCTTCTTCACTTTCCTTCATGAACTCTTAAATGGGGTCCCACAGCCACCAACCTTGATTTGGCAAGAAACCACACAGACACGGTGCAGTCAGTGATAACTTTCACAGGAGCTTGGAATCCAGGCCTCAGTTTCTCTGCACTTGTACTCCACAACATCTTTTCTATCTGTCTTCAGACCAATCTGGCTTTTGAAAATAAACTTTGATATATGGTAGAAAATAGAAATAAACTATGAATTCATCAATCATATCACTATTAAGATGACTCTGAGGAACAGCTGAAGCAGATGAGCAGATGATTCCAAGGAAGAGCTAAGGTTTCAGTTTTCACTCCTTTCCACATTGCCATTCATGCTTTCATGAAGTCTGGAACAGCATATTTTATTTCATTCTGTCTTGCTCCCGATATCGAACTTTTCTGAAATCTGGTTTATTTATGTCACTTTCGACTTTGGAAATGTTCATTTGAAAAGGGCAGAGCTGCTTATTAAATGTGACCAACAGAGGTTAAGGACACTGTCAAGAAAACAAAAAGGCAGCCAACAGATTGGGAAAAGAGCTTTACCAACCGCACATCTGATAGAGGCCTTTATATATCCAAGGTATACAAAGAACTCAAGAAGGTAGACACCAGAGAATCAAACAGCCCTATTAAAAAATGGGGTACAGAGCTAAACAAAAAGTTCTCAATTGAGGAATATAGAATGGCTGAGAAGCATAAGGAAGTGCTCGACATTATTAGCCATCAGGGAAATGCAAATCAAAACAACCTTGAGATTCCACCTCACACCAGTCAGAATGGCTAAGATCAAAAATTCAGATGACAGCAGATGCTGGCGAGGATGCGGAGAAAGAGGAACACTTCTCCACTGTTGCTGGGGTTGTAAACTGGTACAACCACTCTGGAAATCAGTCTGGCAATTCCTCAGAAAATTGGACATAGTACTACTTGAAGACCCAGTTATTCTACTTCTGGGCATATACCCCAGAGAAGCTCCAACATACAACAAAGACACATGCACCACAATGCTCATAGCAGCCCTATTTATAATAGCCAGAAGCTGGAAAGAACCCAGATGTAGTCCTTCAGTAGATGAATGGATACAAAAATTGTGGTATATTTACACAATGGAGTACTACTCAGCTATCAGAAACAATGACTTTATGAAATTCCTAAGAAAATGGATGCATCTAGAGAATATAATCCTGAGTGAGGTAATCCAGTCACAAAAGAACAGACATAATATGCAGTCACTGATAATTGGGTATTAACCCCAGAAAGCTCTGAACATCCCAGAAACAACTTACAGACTATATGAAATTCAAAAAGAAGGAAGGCCAAAAAAAAAAAAAAAAAAAAAACTAAAAATGAAAAATCATTATGCTTAATCTTTACACACCAAGAAAACTTTGACTATTTCTAGGTTACATCTTGTTTTATGTGTACTTTATGCTCATTGTAACTAGTAAGATTTTAAAGCATACTATCAAACCTTTAAAAAAATCCAAGTACTGACACAAACGTATTCATATACTTTTATGCAAAAATGCTTTTAAAATATGTACATTTATCTTTGTTTTTTAAAATAAAGTTGTTATATTTTAAGAAATGTCCAACAGAGGTAATCTTCATGACAGGTTTGTCTACAAGGAAGCTTGAAGCTGAGAGATGAATGTCTCAAGAGTATAAGCATGCTTCCTAGCTGCCAAGTTTTCTGTCTGTTGCTATGATAAAGCTTTCTGATTGAGAGAGACTTGGGGAAGAAAGGGACCACGTGGCTTACACTTCCACGTTACAGTTCATCTTTGAGGGAAGTCAGGGCAGGAACTCAAAGCTAGACCTAGAAATAGGAACTGAGTAAAGACTGTGAAACAGTATTGCATAGGCGCTTCCTTGACTTTCTCAGTTTGCTTTCTTATATATCCCAGGAATACCTGGCCAGGGGGTGACGCCGCCCACAATGGACTAGGTCCTCCTACATCAATTATTAATTAGGGAACTTGCCATAGACATGCCCTGTTGCCAATCTGATGGAGGCAATTCCTTATATCACGTTCCTTCTTCCCAGGAGAATCTAGTTTGTGTGAAGCTGCCCAAATCTAGCCAGCATGGAGAGACCCTTCATGGTTTCTTTTGCATAATTTCCCAAATGCATAATTGGAGTCATTGGAAGTCCCAAGAAAAGAAGGCCAGGATGTAGGAAGAAACAGGATCCAGTTTTGACCGAACTCTCACCTAACAATTGAACAGACCTAGACAAAAGGTTGTTCTCTGTCGGAGGGTCCTTCCCTCTCAGCAGACTTTAGCTTCTACTCTGAGGTAAGACAACATCCCAGTTTGGGAGTGAGGTGAAGAGGTCAGAGAACGGGGGCACAATATAGCTTCTAATGTACCTGGTCAAGCTAGACAGCTTGAAAAAATGTTTCTTTTTGAAATTTAGACACGTATGGTTTCTATATTTTTGATATTTAAGAAATTGTTCACAAATGTTCTATAGGTAGACTGAAAGAATTCAAAACAGGTAAGGAAAATGTATCTTATATATTTATATACGATAATATATAATGTATATATAGTTATAAATATATCTGACCTTTGAAGGGCATTTAATTGTTACATAATATAGATTAAATGTACAGTATTTAAAACCAAGGGCCCTGAGGAGTAACTGAATTTTGCAGTGTTATTAGAACAAAATAACTCATTTAACTATATTTTCATCTTTTTATTGATCTGGAGTCCATGAAAAGCTTTCTATTTCAGGAAGAATTCAGGAACTCCATTTTTAGTAAAATATCTTGTCTATGTCCTGTCTCAAAGCGTGGCTTCCATTTCCTTAGGTGGCTCACAACCAAACTCATCAACAGTAAAGCAAGAAAGGAAACAAACAAGCAAAAGTTTAACTCTCACTTCAAAACAGGTAAGAGGTGGCTTATTCTGGATCCAGATATGAGTGACCAAGCCTGGGAATCAGACTCAGTTTGCCCCCAATTCTGTGTTCTAATGTTGTTTAATTTTGTCCTTTAATAATAGAGCAGAGAAAGTAATAAATCAAGGTATCTTTTCAAATGAATGCAAATACTAGGTCAGTGGGTTTTGGAAAATTAAGGAAATCTCAGCTGTAGACTGTGAGTGCCTCATTAACCTTTGGTCAGGTGGAGACCAGACATGTTTGTATATTCTGAAGAATTTGTCTTGAAGTATTGGGTCACAAACTATACTGGCTTGCCATTTATGTTTATGTTATAAAACACTGGCTAAAAGTAACATGGGGAAGAAATGGTTTATTTGGCTTACAGGTTGCAGTCAATTACTGAGAGAAACCAGGTCAAGAATACAGATGCAGTAACTAAGGTAGGAACCATGTAGGAACCAGGCTTGTTGGTTTGGTTGGCCACTTTTCTTGTACTGCCCAGTCTCACCTCACCTGAGGATGGTAGCACACACAGTGCACTGGGCCTTTCCACATCAATCATCAAGAAAATGTCCCACAGACATGTCCACAAGCCAAGGTGATGGAGATAACTCTTCAGTGAAGGCTCCCTATCCCAGGCTAGGTCAAGTTGACAAATAAGCAGTGAGTGGCCATTAAAGGGGATCAAAAAAGTCCAAAATAATTTGATTTTGAACTTGCAACATCCCAACCTCTCCACAGAATTTAAGTTTTAATCTATTAATCAGGCTTTAAAAAATCAGTTAGGATTATTACGATCTAGCAATGCTCACAAGTCCTCTTATATTAGAGGATTCTGCTCTCATACCCAGAAATAATCAAGCCTCTATCATTTGTTAGGCCTCTAAGAATAATTAAACCTCACTAGGTTTTATTTTATTGTCATAGCATTTCTACCAGAAGAAAAGTGTTTGCATGACCATATGACAGTGTTTCTCAACCTATGGGCCCTTTAGAGTTGGGTCACATATCATATATCCTGAATATCAGATATTTACATAACATGAGAAACTGTATTAAAGGGACACAGAATTAAAGAGGTCGAGAACCACTGCCCTATGAGGAAGTACCAGGAATGAGTACAAAATATTTATTTGCGATTATCAACACTTAACTTTCAACTCATAGGTCTATCCTCCAGTGGTGGGTCCAGGTTTATTTGCCCTCCTCCTCCCTCAGTTTTTCCTCCTCTGATAATCGTCTTGTCATCACTTTTTTTTTTTTTTTTTTTTTTTTTGGACCAAGAAGAATGGAAACTTTCCTTTTGTATTAGACATATTTAGCACTGATAGTCCGAAAATACTGGATAGCAGGAAGCATGGCAGCATCCAGGCAGACATGGTGCTGGAGAAGAAGCTGAGAGTTCTACATCTTGATTCAAAGTCAGCTAAAGGAGACTGTGTGTCACATCGGGCATATCTTGAGCATATATGACCTCAAAATCTAGCTCCACAGTGACACACTTTCTCTAACAAGGCAAAACATCCTCTAATAAGGCCATACATTCTCCAAGAAGGTCACAGCTCCTAATAGTACCACCCCCTATGGCCAAAAATTCAAACACATGGGGGGCATTTCTATGCAAATCATCACAGGATCTAACATATTCACCAACATCAACATCATCATCATCATCAACAACAACAACAACAACAACAAAACCATTCCGTACTAGACACCAGAAACCTTTCAAATTGTTGGTCAAAGTAATCCAAGTGGTCCTATATGACAAAAATCATTTTTAAAAAAAGCTTCTCACTTTCAATGTGATTCCTCAACTACTCGAAGTGCTTTTTAAATCTTTTTATAAATATTTTACATGTCACATTTAGAATAGAAAGAACTATACATTTTAAACCATCCATGAAGACTGTCCCCTGGCTGTAGATGAAATTCTTGGTCACTCAGTTGCAGGTGCATCCCTTGCCAAGAGTTCAGTCTTCCAGTCTCCATGCTGTGGAGTCAGCTTGTGCTGAGTTAACCTTTCCAGCTATATCCTTGTACATGGGGACACCACCACTATCAGCGCTTCAAGGACAAGAGCCAAAGTCATTGCATTAAAACAAAATGTGTACAAATTGAAATGGGTAATTTCTCATCTACTGCTGGTTAAATAGAATCATAGGATGTGATGGAAGGAGCACGGGTTGGTGATTAAAGACCCGAGTTTAAGGGTTAACTCTGGGCAAGTGGTTTCACATCTGAATATCAGTTTGTTTAGCATGCAAATGGAATTAAGAGTGATGGTCTGCTGAGAGATGAAAGGACTGGAAATGTTAAAAGTTAAGGGAAAACACCACAAGGTAAAGAAAGAGGCACAGTGAGTGGAGTAGAGATGGAAGGTGGTCCTGGAGACATGGACAAAGTATCTGTATTACAATCCATCCCTGTGTACAATGAATACACACCAATACTTTTTAAACCATAGCTGGAAGAAAAGGCTTCACTTTAAAAAGCTCCATGGTTTGTATTACTTCTTAAGGACATTTTCACAAGAAACTGGTGTAAGTGGGTGAGGGTGGAGAGAGGACCTGGGGCTGCTGCTACCATTGCCTTCCATAGCCACTAGCGGCAAGTGAGGCCTTGGGCATTTGATTCAACATTGTTCTCTGTGCAGTGGAATGGTGCATTTTTCTTAGTGTTTCAAAAACCCCATTGGGCTTTATAGAGCATGGAAGAGTTCCATGGAGTCACTACCCTGGGGAGCCCTGGCTATGGTGAAGGCCTTAAGAAGAGTGAGAGAATTTCATAAAGTCATTGTTTCTGATGGCTGAGTAAATATTTTGCAAATATACCACAGTTTTTGTATCCATTCATCTACTGAAGGACATCTGGGTTCTTTCCAGCTTCTGGCTATTGTAAATACGGCTTCTATGAACATTGTGGTGCATGTGTCTTTGTTGTATGTTGGAGCTTCTCTGGGATATATGCCTAGAAGTGGAATAACTGGGTCTTCAGGTAGTACTATGTCCAATTTTCTGAGGAATCACCAGACTGATTTCCAGAGTGGTTGTACCAGTGTACAACCCCAGCAACAGTGGAGAAGTGTTCCATTTTCTCTGCATCCTCACCAGCATCTGCTGTCATCTGAATTTTTGATCTTAGCCATTCTGACTGGTGTGAGGTGGAATCTCAGGGTTGTTTTGATTTGCAGTTCCCTGATGGCTAAGGATGTCAAGCACTTCCTTAGATGCTTCTCAGCCATTCGATATTCCTCAATTGAGAACTTTTTGTTTAGCTCTGTACCCCATTTTTAATAGGGTTGTTTGATTCTCTGGTGTCTAGCTTCTTGAGTTATTTGTATACCTTGGATATTAGGCCTCTATCATATGTGGGGTTTGTAAAGATCTTTTCCCAATCTGTTGGTTGCCGTTTTGTTTTCTTGACAGTGTCCTTAGCCTTACAGAAACTTTGCAATCTCATTAAGTCCCATTTGTCAATATTTGACCTTAGAGCATGAGCCATTGGTGTTCTGTTCAGGAAATTTTCTCCTGTGCCTATGTGTTCTAAGGTTTTCCATACTTTCTCTTCTAATAGTTGAAATTCTTAAGAAAATGGATGTATCTAGAGAATATCATCCTGAGTGAGATAACCCAGTCACAAAAGAATAGACATAATATTCAGTCACTGATAATTGGATACTAACCTCAGAAAGCTCTGAACACCCCAGAAACAACTCACAGACTATATGAAGTTCAAGAAGAAAAAAAACTAAAAATGAAAAACCATTATGCTTAATCTTTACACACCAAGAAAACTTTGACTAATTCCAGGTTACATCTTGTTTTACATGTACTTTATGTTCATTGTAACTAGTAAGATCTTAATGCACACTCTCAAACATTTAAAAAAATCCAAGTACGGACAAAAATGTATTCATATACTTTTATGCAAAAATGTTTAAAATTTGTACATTTATCTTTGTTTTTTAAAATAAAGTTGTTGAATTAAAAAAAAAAAAAGAAACAGAAGAGTGAGAGATTGTCAAGAAACCCTAGGGGTAAATCTTCCAGTCAGAAACTTTGTAGTTTTGTTAATTGTTACATGTTTCTCTTCAATTTGGGGAGAAAGGTCTTCATATATGGTACAGGTAGGCCTTGATATCTGTCTTTTCTTTTTTCTCTTTCCTTTTCTTCTTTCTTAAAAATCAAGTCAATGTTTGGTTTTTTTTTTTTTTTTTGTTTTGTTTTGTTTTGGTTTATTGTTAGCTACATGCTTTATAGAAAAAGGTGTGGAGGACAGGTCAGGGTTGTACTAACAAGGCTAGGATGTTACATATTCTATTTACACAGTTGTGGAGATGCCCCCTCTTCAGGCACAGCAGCAGCAGCAGCAGCAGCAGCAGCAGCAGCACTTGTCCCTATGCAGATGCAGCCCTGGGAGCACTGCACATAGCCCAGGGGGCAGCAGGAGCAGCAGCTTTTCTTGCAGGAGGTACATCTGCATTGTTTGCATTTGCTGGAGCCAGCTTAGGAGCAGGATCCTAGTGAGGCACAGGAGCAGTTGGGGTCCATGGCCAGTGGAGCAGAGACTGGTGTTAGAGTTCTAGGTGATCAGGCCTTGATTTCTTCTTTTTTTAAAATTGGATATTCTCTGTATTTACATTTCAAATGTTATCTCCTTCCCCCTTACTCCCATCCCCCCTCCCACTCCACTTGTCTACATGAAGGTGCTCCCTCTCCCAAGCACCCTCTCCACCTCAGCTCCTTGGCATTCCCCTACTCTGGGAAAATGCACCTTCACTGGACCAAAGGTCTCTTCCTCCATTGATGCCAACACTGCTATCCTCTGCTACATATGCAACTGGAGCCATGGGTCTCTCCATGTGTGCTCAATGGTTGGTGTTTTAGTTCATGGGAATTCTGGAGGGTTTGATTGGTTAATAATGTTGTTCTTTCCATGGGATCTTAAACCCTTTCATCACCTTCAGTCCTTTCTCTAGCTTCTCTATTGGGGTCCCCATGTTCAATCCAATAGTTTGCTGCAAGCATCCTCAACTGTATCTGTATGACTCTGACAGAGCCTCTGAGGAGGCATCCATATCTGGTTCCTGCCAGTAAGCACTTCTTGGCATCAGCAATAGAGCTTGGGCTTGGTGGCTGCATATGGGGTGGATCCCCAGGTGAGACAGTCTCTGAGTGATCTTTTTTCTTTCAATCCCTGCTCCTCTATTTGACCTTGTATTTCCTCCTGTGTTTGTCCTTCTAAGAAGTAGTGAGACATCCACATTCTGGTCTTCTTTCATTTGAACTTCTTAATTTCTGTGAATTGTTTCTTGATTTTTCAGAGCTTTTTTGGCTCCCATACACTTATCAGTGAGTACATGCCACTTGTGTTCTTTTGTGACTGTGTTACCTCACTTAGGATGATTGCCTCTAGTTCTATCCATTTGACTAGGAATTTCATAAATTCATTGTTTCTAATGATGAGTAGTAATAATAGCTCCACTGTGTAAATGTATCACAATTTTTGTATCCATTCCTTTATTGAAGGACATCTGGGTTTTTTCACTTCTAGCTATTAAAATTAAGGCTGCTATGAACATGGTGGAGCATATGTTCTTGTTATATGTTGGAGCATCTTTTGGGTATATGTCAAAGAGTGGTATATCTGCTTCCTCAGGTAGGACTATGTTCAATTTTCTGAGGAACTGCCAGACTGATTTCTAGAGTGGTTGTACCAGCTTGCAATTCCACTAACAATGGAGGAGTGTTCCTCTTTCTCCACATTCTCTCAAGCATCTGCTGTCACCTGATTTTTTGATCTTAGCCATTCTGACTGGTGTAAGGTGGAATCTCAGGGCTGTTTTGACTAGCATTTCTAGGGATTTTGAACATTTTTAAGTGCTTTTCAGCCATTTAGTATTTCTCAGTTGAAAATTTTTTGTTTAGCTCTGAACCCCATTTTTTAATAGGATTATTTGATTCTCTGGAGTCTTAACTTCTTAAGTTCTTTGTATATATATATTGGATATTAGTCCTCTATCAGATATTTGATTAGTGTAGAACCTTTCCCAAACTGTTGGTTCCTGTTTTATTCTCTTGACAGTGTCCTTTGCCTTACAAAAACTTTGCAATTTCATGAGGAGTAGATGGGCAAGAATAATCAAACTCAGATCTGAAAGTAATCAAGTAGAAACAAAAAGAGCTATACAAAGAATCAACAAAACTGGGAACTGGTTCTTTGAGAAAATTAACAAGATTGATAAATCCTTAGCCAGACTAATGAGAGGGCCCAGAAAGTATTTTCAAATTAACAAAATCTGAAATGAAAGGTGAGACATAACAACAGAAACTGAGGAAATTTAAGAAATCATCAGACCCTTCTTCAAAAGCCTATATCCAACAAAACTGAAAAATCTAGAGAAAATGGACAAATTTCTAGACAGATACCAGGTTCCAAAGTTAAATCAGGACCAGATAAACCATCTAAATAATCACATAACCACTAAAGAAATAGAAGCAGTCATTAAAAGCCTCCCAACCAAAAAACCCTCAGAATCAGAAGGGTTCAGCACTGAATTCTATGAGACCTTCATAGAAGTCCTCTTATCAATACTCTCCAAACTATTCCCCATAGAAACAGAAGGAATACTACCCAATTCCTTCTTCGAAGCCATAATTAATGCGTATACCTAAACCACACAAAGACCCTACAAAGAAAGGGAACTTTAGACCAATTTCCCTCATGAACATCAATGCAAAAATACTCAAAATTCTTGCAAACTAAATGCAAAGAACACATCAAAATGATCATTCACCATGATCAAGGCCTTGATTTCTTAATCCTATTGTCTCTGTCTCCCAAGTTCTAAAATTACAGTAGTGTATTTCCTCGCTATTTGTTCGTGCTCCCTGGATTGATGATTGCCTAAACGGCTCTTATAATAACAGCCGTGGAACTAATGATAGTACCTGCTCATAATCCTAGGTACTGAAGAGGCTGAAGCAGTAGAATTCTGCGTTTGAGGATAGCTTAGGCAACTTAGGGAAACTCAGTCTCAAAATAAAAGTTTAAAAAAGAATTGGCTGAGGATACAGTATAGTTATTTAGTGGTAAGAGTGCTTATCTACCCTCATTGAAAACTTGGGTTTGATGCCTAGCACTGGA
Organism: Micromys minutus; assembly: GCF_963924665.1. Taxonomy (NCBI): domain Eukaryota; kingdom Metazoa; phylum Chordata; class Mammalia; order Rodentia; family Muridae; genus Micromys; species Micromys minutus. Next base: position 43,767,350 of record NC_137985.1, read on the forward strand.
AAAGAAGGTGATGCCGAACAAGGCCACCCTCTGGTATATAACCAGCTGGAGCCATGGGTCTTCTCGTGTGTTCTCTCTGGATGGTGGTTTAGAAGGTAGTGCAAGAGCTGAAGGACTTGAAGGGGTTTGCAACCCCATAGGAAAAACAACAATATCAACCAACCAGACTCACCACTGCTTTTTTTTATGTATGAATCCTCATACATGTCACAAGGACTGCTGTGTCAGATAATAGAGATCCTGTTTTAGATAATAGAGCTCCTTGAGATGAACCAGTATCCACTTTAAAAGATGAAAGCATGAGTCCACATGTGTGTCCATATAGATGTCGAACTCTCTGACAACCCTCTCTGAGTAAATCTAACTGACTGAACTATGGTCTTGATCCACTGAGCAGGATAGTTAAGCTTTTGGGCTTTAACCTCTTTGTTTGGTTGATTTGGTTGGGTATGTTTTGTTTTTAGATTAACCCAATAGCATTTGCACTGTAGCAACCTGAAGAAATCTCGTTAAAATAAAAAGTAGGTTTCATTTCTTAATGAGTTGATGAAGCACACAGGGAAAGAAACAAACAACAATGACAGCAAAGGTAGAAGGGGTGGTGACAAAGGATGAGCATGGGGAGTGCCACTGACCAAGAAAGTGCGGAAAACTTAGGAACCATGGACAGAGGCTCCTTGGGGATTAGTTTAGGAAAGACAAAAAGTAAAGTGATTAAAGCAACAACAGCCCAGATCCGCCCTTCACTGCCTACAGTGGACCATGCCTCCAGACAGTTGCTGCTTTCCCTCCCTGTAAGTCTGATTCTTAGAACGAATAAATGGGATGTCTCTTGATTAAAACTTATTCCAGCCAAGGATGGGAACCATACAAATATGATAGTATTTACTGAAATTTTACACAGAACACTCATTTTTTAAAACCAATTTAATCGTCAAAGGGTGTTAGGTCTATTCTTGGTTGTCAGCTTGACTACACCTGGAATTAAACTAAAACCCCAACATGGAGAGCACACCTGGGGAGTTGTTGCTTAATTTGAAAAAGGAAGGAAGATCCACTCATAATCAGGATCTTTGAGTTAGGAAGACCATGACTTTAGCCCAGATCTTTTGATTTTGGGGGAAAAAACAAACTTGACTTTAACCCAGATCTTGAGGCGAGGAAGATACACCTTTAATATAGATCATTTAAGTCAAGGAAACCCACCGATAATCCAGGCCACACTTTTTGCTGGAAAGGGACATAAAATATGGAAGAAGAAGCTTTTGCTCTTTCCTTGCTTGCTCTTGACTTGCTAGCAAGTCCATTCCTTCACTGGCATTAGGGTCCACTTCCTCGGGATTCCAGTGTATACTAAAGACCAGCTAAGACATCCAGACTTGTGAACTAAGGCAACTGCTACATTCTTGGACCTTCCATTCATAGCCAGCCATTGTTGAATTAGCTGGACTGAAGCCTGTAAGTCATTCTAACAAATCCGCATATATAAATATTTTTATGTTTTACATCAATACATCTATATACTGTTATATTAATTTAATATTTGTGTTTCATAGTAATTAATATATTATTTTTATATATTAAATATACATCCCCAATAAAGGAGTTACAGAAAGAGCTTTGAAGGAGTTGCAATGAAGGAGCTGAAGGGATTTCAACCCCATAAAATCAACCATACCAACCAACCGGAGCTCCCAGGGACTAAACCACTATCCAGAGAGTACACATGGATGGATCTGCGTATGTAGCAGAGGGTGGCCTTTTTGGACATCAATGGGAAAAGAAGCCCTCGGTCCTGCCAAGACTAGATTCCCCAGTGTAGGGCAATGTCAGGGTGGGGAGGGGAGAGAGGGTGTGTAGGTGGGGCACCCTCATAGAAACAAGGGGGTGGGGAATGGAAAGAGGGGTTGTTGGCGGGGAAATCAGGAAAGGGGATAACATTTGAAAGGTAAATAAAATATATCCAATTAAAAAAAGAAATATGTAATATAAAATATGAATATATTTATATATTCATTCTGTATAATTCGAATATATTCATTTTATATAACATATATTCATTCTGTGTGATATATAATATATAGAAGCCATATATTATATATCATATTACATATTACACACATATATGTATATAATATATATTATATAAAATGAATACATAGAACATATATGTTTATTCATTTTACAAGATCTGTTACTCTGGAGAACCCTGACAAATACAGAAAGCACTCACTGGTCACTAGCTAAGATTCAGGAAGCAGCCTATTCTTAATTCAGTATATTTTATATCCAAAGAACATACCAAAAAAATCATACAAAGATACAAGGAGAAGAAATAAGTAATAATTAAAGAAAATTTGAGAGCCATGCAATTTTTAATTTATGTCTTTTTCTGTATGAGTGTGTGGGGTTATGGTGCTGTTTGCACTAGTGTGTGCATTTGTATTTCTGCATATGTTCACGTGCCTATGAAGGTCAGAAGGGGACACTAAATCCCAGGAAGCTATAGTTCTAGGGAACGGTGAGCCACCCAGGGTGGGTACTGGAACCCAAACTCAGGTCCTCTCCAAGAGTGGTGATCATTCTTAACTGCTGCGCCATCTCTCCAGCACCAGGGCCGAGTATTTTTACATTGAAGGTCCTGCTGGGTATTCAGCACAAAGAATGGAAATAAATGCACATTTTTGAAATGTCGTTGGGAAATGTAAGACCTGTGGCAGTTGAGAGTAAAGGCGGCTCAGTAGCAGAGTATAGCAGTCAGTGATGGGGAATGCCAGTGGACAGAGAAAGCACAGAACCTGTGGTCGAAAGGCTCCTTCAGGATGACAGTTCAAAAACTTTACCCCCCCTCAGTGGCAACACTGGTATCCAAGCCAACTCATGTCCCTATATTTAAGAAGAAGAAAAAAAAACACTTACCTATATAGAAATTCATATACAGAGTATTTATTAAGTTTGAGGAAAGTTACACACATGAAATAGAAAATTTCATGCATTCACATTCTCACGAAGCGCAGTAATTTGCGGTATGGAGGTAAGTAGGAAAATTATTAATCAGACAAATTTGAATTGATTGCCTCCAAGAAGCATAAAATGGTCAAAGGGGCACAGGATGACTATTGTATTTAATTTTATTTCAAATAAAAATTCCTATGGCTATTTTTCTTCTTGGAATTATGCACACATACATAATTGATAAACATAGAAGGACTGAGGAACTAGGAAAAAATGAAGATCAACCTACAGGAAAACTCTAACAATAATCCAATGGACTGCATCTAAGAGTAACCAACACGTTCAAGGGAGGTTCTATAAGATGGGTACAGAATTTATAAGAATTTATAAGATGGGGAAGAATTCTCAAACCCACGAGATGCTAAACCTTAAAGCTACACTAGATGGGGCATATTTGCTCCTGTTTTATTGAGAGCAGAAGACATTCTGATGGGAGAATCTCTATGCATTCTGCCTAGCATACTTTTGTCTGTTGTTTCTCAGTCCTTCCTTTCTTCTTCCCTCCTTTAAGGAGAGCTCATTGGAAGCAGGCAACAAGCATGGTCTTTTGGGGTGACCTTAACAACTAACACCTTGCCAAGATTTGGATTCTTTTATCCACTCTATTATGGCACCATTAGCCATATCAGTCATGAACCAGATGAAGTCTAAGATATTGTCACGTTTAGATGTTCTTTTTTTGTGTATTCCATCTTTAAAAAAATGAACAATTAGTTTGCATTGTATATAGTTAGACTTCTAACTCTGTAAGCATTTCAGCCACAGAGGTGATGGGGGCATAATTAAGATATGCCAGTTTAAGGTGATTTTTATAGTTTATTGGCCTTTACTGAAAGTATAAACTGTGTCCTCAGCCTAATTGAGTTGGACAGCTCACTAAATGGAGTAACATGTTCTATGATGACTAGACAATCCTCTTGAACTCTGATTGGTTAGAACCTATGTACTAAAAATGCCTGTGAGGGGCTTCAGGGGAATATGTATGTGAGAAATGTAGTGATGGAGCAAAGATTTGAAGTTTAAAGATTTAAAAACTTAAATTACTTTCAGTGGAATTTTGCAAATTATGACTCAATCGGCTTAAGTGGCTATCCCAGCGCAGTTAAAAATCACCTGATACTGTGTTAGGGTCTGTGAATCGTTGAAGAATGGTACCCTAGACTCACATTGTATGCAAAAGCAAAGAGCATTTATTGAACAAATTCCTGCCTTTAGGCACCCAGTTCCATCGGGATGGAAGAACCCTGACTGATTTAGACGATTCAGTTTTAAAGCCCAAAAGGACATTGGGGTGGGTAGGTGATCTATATCTCGGTTGGTGGGTTCTATCTCTGTAGGACTGGGTAATGCTATGATTCAGACTAACTATTCTTGCTTCATGCCAAGGAGGGGTAGACCTTGACCTCTTGGTCCGAAAACTTCTCTAACTGTCATTTCCAAAGATGGGGAGAGGTCCCTTTCACATTAGTCTGGTGTTGTTCCAGTAACTGACTCGCCCAGTTCTGGGACCAATTCAGGCCGGTCTTCTGAACTGCTAGTTTGTAACCGGTCATCGAGCCAGCCTGTCCCAGGACAATTCAATCCTTTCAACTGAAATATTTTATTCTTATAACTATGTAGTTCTTGGCTGAGGTTTAAAGGTAAGCTTGAAATTGATCAAAGAAGGACATACTTAACATTAATCGTAATAGGCCTAACTTGTAATATTTTTAGCATTAGTATTCCTCTGTAAATCATGAAAAACTAGGTGAGTGGATGCTAGAATAGGAATCAGATAAATATCTCTTTGTGATTTAAAAAAAAAGGCCTTTTCCTTAATGTCAACTGCTGGGTTTTGGCTGTATATAATTTCAAATAATGTCTTAATATTGGTCGTTATTTTAAAACTGCACACAATGGCGTTGAATGAAAGGGTTTTTTCCCCTAGCTGCTAGCCTTTCTCAGCATCTTTATTTTGCTCACATTTTGAAAGTAATGCACAAGACAAATTCTCAGAGGGAGTGAGTTGATGTTTTATTCATTGAAATTTGTTATTAACTTCATACTGGATGTCTTTCAATGTGCATTAGGAATACTTGTGGTACAATTATTTTTTTCTAAAATTACAGATCAAAAATAAGTTCAACCTGCCTTTATTCTTTTCCCACATCATGATGCTAATTCATTGGAGACAGGATGAGAAAGACATTTTCACTGTCAGTGGCAAACGGAAAGGTTCTACTGGGTAGGGAGAAGAAAGGGGAAGGTAGTTTAAGAATTCTTCTACCAAGAAAGAATATCTGTGCTGGTGTGTGGCCCTGAATAAAGGTGCAGGTTTTCTTTCAAGGAAACCCAAGTATAGAAAACATTCTGAGAATCCTTCTAGCCCTCCTTTAGTTTATTATAGGACGCCTGAATTATATAACTCATTTCAACAGCCCAACTCTCTTGTTCCACAAGGTTAGGTTAGCCAGTCAGACAGCAGAATTATTTCAAGAGAAAGAGAAAGGAAAAAGCATCTGAGGATAACAGTTTAGGATTGGTGGATATTTTATATATCATCTGATCCTAAAGGTTAGTTCTCTGATAACAAGAAAACCATTTGACTGTGTTTTATTAAATATGCCGGTACGTTTCTTCATTAATTTGATGTACATTCCTTCTCTGGTGGGATGGGCTGCAGTGTAGACTGCCTTTTAACTTTCCATATGAAACACCAGATCACTAAGAAGAAAAGCTACAGGGAACCCTCACCAGCAGGGGGAACAGGGGATTAAGCAAACAAATCTCTCCAATCTCTGCTTCTGATAATTCCAAGCGATTGTTTGAAGCTGTTCATACTTGGGCTCAATTATGGGATTAGTTTGAATCGTATTATGAAGCGCTGATTTACAAAGCATAACTGCAAAGAGCGAGGTGCTGACTGCGGTAAATGGGCCACAATCTCAAGTAACAAAATTGAAGCAAGGAATGGGGCGGGCGGGGGGGATATTGACCTATTTATAACAAATCTATGACCAAATGATTTCTTATTCTCAGTTAATAAATGGAATGCCAGTTAGAACAGAATGTATTGGAAAGGAATGATTCATTTGAGAGAGACAGAGTCAGAGAGAGACAGAGACAGACAGACAGACAGGCAGACAGAGAGCAGTTTATTTGACTGCAGGGGGCAATTAGCATCAGATTTCTGAAAAGGCAGACAGACTGGAGTGGGGATGGTTAAGGAAAGTAATAGAACACTTTCCATTTCTTTCACTAATTCAGTACAAAAATTCCTATAATCCTGCTCTGGAGAGTTTCTCAAATTGGCATGTGTAATGATGTGCCAGGAGGCATAATAAATTCAGCATAATTAGGGAAGCTAATCAGATTGATTCCAAAACTATGGTTAGTTCCTAGGGTTTGCCAGTAATAGTCTATGTTTGAAAAGCTGAGGGACATGTTTATACTTTAACCTTAACCCAGAAGAGATAACACCGATCACGATTATGTGGTTACTGTGTGCCGGGCTCTGGAATAAGTAATTTCACCTCTCAAAGATATGATTATTAACCAACCAGATTTTGTAGGCCTGTAGACTAACAAAATCAATCTGGCCCATCTGGGGCTTCCATTTTGCAATTATTTCATTATAAAGGAAAATACGCATTAATTTGTCTGCCATTTAAACTGTTTTACATTTGTGGACAGTTGTACTAATGGTTCTAATTCCTTCTCACTTTTTGCTCTTTGTCAGTAACTTTGCAATTAGCACCACCACACATGCAAAGCCTATGTCCTTGCCCTTGACTTTGAATTGGGCCACATGTCTTACTGTAGCCAATACAGTGTTAATAGACAGAGCACATGCAAGGCTTGAAAACTAGTCACATGCCTGGGCTCACTGCCTTTTATCCCTGTTACCACTGCACCTCCTCAGTTGTGTCTAAGAGGACAAGGGACATGTTGACTTCAACTGAGTCCTCAGGCAAAACCAGACCGTATTGGACAACCTCTGTCTGCTTTAGGCGTGAGAGAACCCAGCGATGTCTGCAGAGCCTTGTACCTGATCCAGTTGACAACAGATAGGTTAGTGAATTTATTTATTTTGTAGTATAACACTGAGATTTTTGTGTTTGATGTATAGCACTAGCTGAATAAACCAATATTTATGTGTGTTTATCTGTGTGCACATATACCCATTTTTTTTTTGATACACACACTCTCATTAGCCTGGAGATTGCCAACTAGGATAGGTCGCTGTCTAATGAGTCCCAAATACCTTTCTGAATCTACCTCTCTGGTGCTGGAATTATCCAACCAGCTTTTAAATATAAAAACAAAACAAAAGCTATGAGTTGAGTTTGAACTCAGGTTATTGCTGTATTGACTAAAATATCTTCTTGGCTCCTAAATGTAGTAATATTTAAAGAGATATGGTTTGAATCAAATGCAAGATTTGCTTGACTTTTTATAAGAAGTCTTTGGAAGTAAAGGGATTTTGTAATTTTTGATGAGCGATTGTCATCACACAGGAAGATATATGCCTTCCCACATCATTTAAGGTTGTTTGGTAGAGAAATATAAGGAAGATGGGAGAAGGGTGAAGGAGATAGTTATGGGTAATTGCAAAACATCAGAGTAGTGAAATTGCAGCAATGGACAAAGGGGGAATATTGATCTATTGAAAAAGGTGTTGCAATAGAAATAAAGAATACATAAGATAACTAAGTTATTGTTAATGTCCCTGCTTTAATCCCTGCATTGCTTAATTTCTGTGAACTCGAGATTCAACGTGGTCTATAAAGCAAGTTCCAGGTCAGCCAGAGCTGCACATTAAGGCCCTATAACAGCAACAATAATGACAATATAAACACAGCGAACGGGTAAAACATGAATTGGAGAGTCTATAAAACACCTAAGTAATGTTATTCACCAGGCCTGTATTATCATTTACTGTTCTTTTCTTGTTTGAGACACTGGCCCAGGCTATCCTGGTAATCCCAGTGTAATCTAGCTGCCCTGAAACTAGTAGTAATTCTTCTGCCTGAGCCTCCTGAATTTTGGGGACACAAAAATCTGTGAGCCACAACTCCTGGCTAGCTCAATATATTTCAAATATAAATGACAGTGGTATTAATAAATGGTGGTGGAAATGAAGCATTACACAGAGAGACCATCAGAATTGCAAGACAGAATGCCATAATTATTTCTGATATAGATGTATACTAACATGAAAATCATGGGATATGATCCAACACATAACAAGACACAGGAAGTCCCTCTGTACTCTGTGCAGCTACTTCCTGTGACCTCAACTCTGCTCTTCTCTACTTCATACATGAATAAGCACAAACACACCCATGATTCTTCCTCAACTCCAGGTATTTCTCATCCCGTGCCTCACCCCCCCCCCCCGACGATTCTTCCCTGGATTGCTTCTCATCCCCCTTTACCGATCTTCCTACTTCCGGTCTCCCTTGTTCCTCTAAGACTGAGACCAGTTGCCATTTCCTCTAGTTCCCTGCTATTAAGTTGTCCCTGCCTTCCTAGACTGACCTATGGTCTCCCCTGGGTTCATTCTCTCATATCTCCATCAACGGCTCTTCTATTTTTATAAGTTTTGTCCTAAATATCTATCTCCTTCCTCTGATCACAAATTTATCGAGTGTGAAAACTAAGGCATGGTCTCTTGTGTATATTTGGTATATATCCGCCTTTGCCTTTTTCATTTTGAGCAAGCAAGAGAATGAATGGAAGGCGGCCATCACAGTGTTTCAGGATTCAAACTTAGGTACAAACTACAAGGTAACTGAAGCTGTTGAAGTGGGTAAGGACTCAGCAGACTGTGTGTGTTCAAACGCACTTGAAAACAGCACTGAAGGAGAGAGTGGGGGAAGATGAGAAGCTGAGGAAACTGAGCAGAGATGGGGAGTATGAGGAGAGAGACAATGAGATTCTGAGGGAGCCGGCATGAGAGGCAGGGAAGGAGACAGGAAGAAAAGTTCCGCTGGACATGAAATGGTCCAAGTCACTTCAGAGAACAGATTCGGAGACTTGGTAGAGCTTGAAGGTGAAAGTTAAATGAACTGGAAAAAGAAATGCAGCCATGGAAGAGCATATTTTGATGGGAAATGATAAGATAAGAGACAGTTAGGGTAGGACAGAATGACAAACAGATCTGAAGGAAAGACAGATAAAATGAATATGGTAGGGCTTCCAGAGCAAGTTCTGCAGTACCTATTGGCAGCTGATGGCTTCGGGTTGCAGCAGAGTTGGAAGTGGGTGGGGCTGAACCAAGGGTTCCTAAGGGCCCGGTTTATGGCTGTCTGCAGGCTTTTAAAAATTAATTTTCATTATAGCATAAGGAAACGAAACACAAGAAAACGCCATGATGTGAAATGAGATGGTTACCTGTAGCAGTGGGCGTTTGGTGATAAATGCTAAGCCTGGAAGGAGGTGGCACTTTCAGCGGCGCGGAAAGACGGGACTGAGAACGGGTTAGACTACAAAGCTTGGTGTCAGTCATATTTGGATTCAATGGCAGGTCCTAGCACTCGCTGAATGCCCAACAGTTTAGCAAGTGCACAAGTCTATACTCGTGTGACACCACCATTAACTCTTCATACCCGCTGTTCGATTTAGGTGACATCCTAAGAATTAGCTATAGCTAGCTTCCTATGATAATGATGTATGTTCTAGAATGTTTGAAGGAACACAGTGGACTCCTAAGCCTTTCTTTCCCGATTTAGTATATGTTGGACACCACGTGAACTGTACCCATGCAGAGAGAGAATTTAGAGGAAAATTATTTTTCTAGCAAGGAAAGAGAACAGTTGTCCCCGACTCTCCAAAACTATGACTCCTGTAAATATGTTCTTTGAGAGATAAACTGACCCCCCCCTAATTTTACCTTTGTTGCATCTCTTTGCTAAAGTTTAGAAGACTATATTTCCATCTGCCCCCCACGTCTACCTGTTACATACAGAGAAACATGATTCCCTCCCAAAAGCTGATCCAGCAAAATCACAGGGAGAGTATTAAAGTTCCAATGAAGCAAATGTTGCAAGTTCTTTAGGAAAATTTTGCCCCAAAGAGAAAGGATCCTTTTGAAACTTGTCATAGAAAACAATCCCTGGCTGACAAAGAACCAGAGATCCAAAATCTATATCCTACATCTTGGGACACTGTATGAATGTAAATGTCAACAATAACAGCTATTAATTAATGGAAGAGAAATTGGATATGGCAGCCAGTGTTCCTAAAATCATGTTTGTGCAGGGCAGATTCTGATTTGTAGCAGCAAGCTGTATTTACAGAACTCAACACAAGTAAGTTATTCCTGACAGAGGAAAGGGAATGGATCTCAGGCAGCAAGCACCGATGGTGTCTTACAACCTTTCTCTCCTTTGCACATTTGTAAGCTGGCACTCTGTATAATCAATTTACCAAACACTTCAGGCATTTCTCTTCCTGGAAAGTTGCATGTCATATGGTCATGACTAACATCCATCAAAGATGGATAAAATTGGAAAATTGGGCTGGTGAAGGGACGTCTGTTCTCAGCCTAATGATTTGTTTATTTAACTCTTCTTGTTAGAGGCAGCCCATCATAAAGGAGATGTTGGTTTTAAAAATTGATATTGAGAAGAAAAGAGTAAAAACAAAAACAGTTTCACAGTCATCTCAATTCGATGCTCAATCAATGATGTGTTGCAACACTAACCGTAATGAAGACAACAGTCCCTAATTAAATTAACAGGATGCACACTCATAAGAAGACTAGCTTAATAGACTCAATCTATTAATTTTCTGACTGTGAGATTTAGAAGGACAGCAATAAAATTGGCCTTCTTGTCTTTCATTAGACATCTTTCCATTACTGAGGGTCAGACTTAGAAAGTAGCCAGGCAAGTGGTCAATATTTGATATTTATACTTCCTGAATATCAACTGCTTTGTATACATGCCAAGAAACCCCAAATATATTCACAGGATGATTAACTGCCCATCTTTATCAGGTAGTTAGAAGCAAAGAAGCTCTCTCTCTCTCTCTCTCTCTCTCTCTCTCTCTCTCTCTCGCGCTCTCTCTCTCTCTTTCTCTGTGTGTTTGTCTGTCTTTGTCTCTGTCTCTCTGTCTCTGTCTCTCTCTGTGTGTCTCTGTCTCCCTGTCTCTGTCTCTCTCTGTCTTTCTCTCCCTCTCTGTGTGTGTCTGTCTCTGTCTCTCTGTGTGTCTCTGTCTCCCTGTCTCTGTCTCTCTGTCTCTGTCTCTCTGTGTGTGTCTCTGTCTCTGTCTCCTTGTCTCTGTCTCTCTCTCTCTCTCTCTCTCTCTCTCTCTCTCTCTCTCTCTTTCTCTCCGTGTGTGTGTGTGTGTGTGTGTGTGTGTGTGTGTGTGTGTGTGTGTATGTATGTGTATTTGCTTTTCTGTAATGCCTTGGTTGAAATGTTATAATATTCTAACTCAGTGATAACAAACTTCTTGGTTTCCATTGTTTAAAGTGGACAGTCACAATGCCAGTCTCCTAAGCCTTGCCCCGCTCACTCTTCCATTTAGCCATGGGTAGGCCCTGAACTCTCATTTGAAGCTGTGTTCTCAGTGTCTCTGCTTCAGATGGAACCTGTCCTGACCCTCTCTGCATCAGCTAGTCTCTTAGTTAGAATATGGCCAGAGAGAGAATGTAAGTGACCACTGTCCTTTTACAGGCCACAGTAGACATTGCACTGGTCATGTAGAATTCCATTCTCGTGAGGACTGTTAGGCATCTAAGCTTCCATTTTTAAAATGAAATTGTAGTTAAAAAATGGCACAGAGACTTGTGCCAAATCTTAGAATGGGGAAAATTGGTAGGGCTGAGAATAGTATCAAAGTCTTTAAAAAGGATTTAAGATTTTTTTAAAAATTATGTGTACTTCAGCGCACAATTGTGGACCTAAATGAGTAAGCCCCTGGAGGCCAGAGGTCTGGGATCCCCTTTAAGTTGGAGTTACACTGTGCTGGGATTTGCTTGAATGGGTGCTGAGAACCAGACCTGGGTTCTCATAAAGCAGTGTGCACTTTTAACTGTCGCGCTATCTCTGAAGCCCTGGGAAACATAGTCTCTATGCCATGAAAGCTTAACTTCATTTTGTTAAAATGTTTTCAGAGACTTAACCCACTTTCAACTCAGTGTCTAAGACAATATTATATGCTTATGAAATATTATTATTATTATTATTACCTTTGTTGGTTGATATAAAAGGAACAGGATAAAAATTAACCAGAAAATTTAATTGTTGCAGGAACGAGGATATCAAGATTACAAAGCACACAGTTGGTGGTATTGGATGATTAGTTCTGAGACTCATATGTTGGTATTTATAGCATGATACCTCCCTAAAGCCTAGAATTACAAGCAAATAGTAAAGAAATATTCCCTTAAAATGATTGAGAAGCTGAGCATTTTTTTTCTCTAAGATCTGTATGTGTCATATTGGACTGATACGACTTCTACTCCCAGTATACCAGGCAGTAACTGGTGTGCCCTGATTACATGGGGGTGACCAGCCTTGTTCTGTCATGCTGTTTGTTCATGAGTTTCCATCCCATGAGCTGGTGTCTCAGCATTCCATGTTTGCTCCATCACAACTACCAAGTGACCTTAGAAATACAAGGATTCTTGTGAGTTTTGTGACTGTGTCAAAATGAACCAGTGGTGACTCCTCAGCCTTTGATTACACAGAGTCTCTTTCTTACATGGAGGACCTGGCAATTTTTTAAATTTTATATTGATCATCTCATAGAAATATTCAGCCTATGGTCAGTGCTGTGAACTTTAACACGGGGGGGGGGGGCAGGAAGGAGTAAAAATTACAGTTGTTTGCCCTGCCCAATAAAGAATGAAGGAAGTAGCCTAGACATAAGTATGAGTCTTGACCTTCAACAAAAAAGTTATTTTTTCCCTCAGTAGATGGTGACTATTACAGATACTACAGTGATCAAGAAGAACTGACCCTGAGGTATCAAAACCTGGTTGACTCATCCACCGCACAACTCCTATGCCTACGGCTCAGACAAACCTACAGAAAAGGGAGTGGAAAAAGTCTCGAGAATCAGTGGACTAGGATACCTACTGAAGGGCAGGGTCTTCTAGACATGACAAAGAAACTGAACCCACAAAATTTAACAACTGTGGTTTTCTTCTTTAGGGAAAGACCTACATACTGAAAACCCCAGTTATATGCACATGAAGCTAGGTAAAATTTCAGAAGATTCTACCTGAGATCAATGTTTTCAAACCTGTGGGTCACATCAGAAAACAATGATGTTTACATTATGATTCATAACAGGGGCAAAACTTGCAATTATGAAATAGCGGTGAAAATAATTTTATGGTCAGAGGTCACCACAACATGAGAAACTGTGTCGAAGGGAAGGTTGAGAAACCAGTAAACTTAGATGGAGGGTTGCAGGCGATAAACAGCTACTCAGGAAAAGAGACTTTCATTCTCGCAGGGACAAGCTGTGATGGGTTATCCAATTCCAAGTGCTCAGTCCTTATACAAAGACATACTCAATAAGTTGTATGTATGTACTTATATCTCTATATCTTTAATAGTAATACTTAAAGAAAGTCATAAATTTGAGAAGGGGGAGCATTAGGTGTGGTGGGGAGAGAAGGGTGAAAACTGTGTGATACTCATGTATTAAATTCTCAAAAAAAAAAAAAAAAAAAAAAAAAAAACCAATAAAAAAACCTGAAAAGTAGCTTTAAGTACATTTACAAAAGTGGACCTTAGGGAAACCTCTTATATTTTTATTGGTTATTTTATTTATTTACATTTCAAATATTATCTCCTTTCTAAGTTTTCTCTCCATAAACCTCCATCCCCTTCCCTGCCCCGTTTCTATGAGAGTGCTACCCCACCTGCCCATCAACCCACTCCTACATCATCATGCTAGCATTCCCTACACTGAGGCATCCAGCCTTCACAGGACAAAGGGCCTCCACTCTCACTGATGTCAGATAAGGCCATCCACTGCTACATGTGCAGCTGGAGCCATGGGTCCCTCCATGTGTACTCTTTGGTTGGTGGTATAGTATTTCTGAGCTCTGGGAGGTCTGGCTGGTTGATATTGCTGTTCTCCCTAAGGGTTTACAAAACCCTTTAGCTCCAAAGTGTGGATTCTTTAGTTCTACTTAGAAGGGGGTGGGGGCAAAATAACCATGGGAGGTATTGGGAGGAAGAGACTTGGAGGGAAAGAGGGGGCAGGAGCAGATGTGGAAGGAGACTGGGGAAATGTATAGAAAATCAGGAAATTAAATAGAGGTGTGTAGCAGTGGGGGGGGGTGGAAAGTCTCTTATTCTGAATTAGGGCAGTGAATGTCTACTGGGATAACTGTAAGACAGACAGAACAGCCATCTTTTCACCTGCTGAATCCAGAAGACAACAGGGAAAGTACATACAATTGTATCTCTTTGTTTGTCTCGTTCACATTTCAGCAGCATTGCTAATATGTCTATACAGAGAAAGAGAGAACTGTTCAAAGAGGTTACTGCAGGAAGGCAGAGAAGCAAAGAGCCAGTACAATCCACATTGTGGATAATTATCGCTCAAAGAATCAGATGTGCAATGTGAAGCCTAATTATAGAAAACGGCAAATTGAGACAAACATATTGTCACAAGATATCCCCAGAAGATATTGATCTGACAGGGTGTCAGGAATCTTTCTGTTTCAGATGCCACCAACTCTTAGCATAGGGAAAATGGGAGAAGGAAATCAATTTTGGAGGTTCCTGGTAAGTCACTGAAAATTGAACCCAATGGGCAAAAATCTTCTTTCATCTGAATCACGACAGCAGCTGTTGGAAGAGAGTGTCCTCGTTAGGACCAAAGTCTTGTATTTCCGGGGTTTGGTCTAATGCAATATATGGAGGATTTCTCCTAAGTCCTACTACTAATGCGTTTTCTTTCTTATCCCATATTCAGAAACTATATGAAGAAAGCATTATGTCCCTCACAGGGATGAAAGACTAAGAGGTCCCTGGGCACAGTGATGGACCACGTATAGCCTAAAGGAAATAGAAAGATCCCAAATTAACTGAATTAATAGCATGTCCTAGACAGTTATTGCCTGGAGTAAGGGTCAGAGCTTTCACAGACTAGAGGACAAAGGACCAAACCAGTCATCGAGAACTCCAATATCCAACGAGTAAAAGGTAAACTTGGTTTACATAACTTAGCATTTGACTAATTAGGAGACTTGAAATTACAGCTTTCTGGGGAGTATTTAAATGTATGTATACTAAAGTTCTGTCTCAGCCAAATTGTATTAGAATGTATGTATGTATGTATGTATGTATGTATGTATGTATGTATGTATGTATGTATACATGTATGTATGTATATATGCATGCATATGTGTATTTGCTAGTTCAGTAAAAGATTCATTAAAAGTGTTATTAACACCACAAATGGACAGAAAACATGGTGGAGACTTTGAGAAAACACTAGACCCATGTGACCAAGTGAGGGTTCCTTCTTATACATTTTAGAGAAAGGAGAAGGTTCTCTACCAAGTGGTTGATGGAAAATACATGCTTAGAGTCAAGATGTCTATGATTTCTCCCTGGCAATGGGGATGAAAGTTGTCTGGTAGACTGGGACTTATGAAGGCTGGAAGGGTAAAAATCTAGAATTAGAAGTTCATGTAAGAGCTTTGCAAAATGGTGTAGTTCTAGCTAACATTCTGGGTAATATTTGTTTCTACATTTTCTGTTTGTTCTTTTGAGACAGGGTCTCACTGTGCAGCTCTGGATGTCCTGAAACTCATTGTGTAAACCAGGATGGCCTTGAACTCACAGAGATCTCCTTGCCTCTGCTACCCAAGAGCTGGGGTTAAAGGCATCTGCCACCATGACCAGTGACTTTGTTTCTCTTGGATGGATGAAAGGGCTTGTGTGGAACTCTTCTATGGGAAGAGTGGAATTTTTTCATCAGTTGGGTCTTGCTGTAGTCTCTGGCATTAGAAATTCTTGAAAAAGGAGGGTGCTGTAAAAGAAAGTTCCTTCTTCAATAGCCTCCAAGCCTGTTACTATCAACCTATCTGCCTACCATTCTCTCTTCAAGTTATATGGGTATTAAAGTGGTTTTAAGAGACACCTAGTGTACAACCACAGTAGAGAATGACCAGATGAAGTACCAGTGTGAACAAATAGATTGTAATGATTTTTTAAACTTTTGAGGGCCTCATGAAAAATTCCATAGAGCATTCATCTTGCAAAATAAATCAAACTATGTAAATAGATCAATGTATGGCAGATAAAAAATGTAGAATTCATGAATACTTGAAAAACCATTCACAAATTCTCATGGAAACCAAGTAGTCTCAGACTAACTGCCTCTGATTTGAGATCCAACAGAACTAGAGACTAGGGTACTACAATGAATGGATTGATCAGCAGCCACACTTACTGTTTGTTTTCTTTGGCAAAGGTATTAGCCTGAAAGCCATGACTCCAAGGTGGTCAAGAAGGAACCCTTTAAGAATTCACATGCTACTCCAGGCAATTGGACATATGGATAAATTCTTTACTACAAGGGGAAAAATCGATACCTTCTCTAGTAGCTCAGAAAAGAACAAAATCCTTTCTAGCTTCATGAACAAGGGTGAGTCCCACCACGAGTGTACAATCTTTATTCTGGGAGGGAAATGTCAAGCATACTAGAGACTTGTGGATTCCATGGTTGTAAAGCCACTCCTCCAGAAAAATGCGCTAGAGTCAAGTCAGTGTGGACTCCATGGCTCTGAATCTCCTCCTCCAACAACTCTTCTGATCAATGTAGGGAAGAGGCTAGGCAAAATTAAGAATGTGATCCTTCTAACAAACCTAAATTTTCTAACTTCTTTTAGTTTACACAGCACAGTCACTTTATCCTACCCAATTAAAAAAAGTACAATCACATCTCCAAATATTATTAGAAATAACCTGCTTAACCAAAACTGACAAAAAGCTTTTATTCTTTGATCATAAATCTTCACCTCTTAAAACAGAGTATAAATTTAAGAACTAATCATACTGTTGACACTTTTGATATCAGAGAGACTCGTGCACCCCTCCCACAGTCTGACACTCTAGGTATGAAACTTGACATTTCTAAATGTGGTTAATGTTTTCCACACATGTTCTTTTAAAAAATGAAATACTACTACCATTTTTTTGTGCATTTAAACGCATTTGCATTTCATTCAAGGGAAATGAGTTTTCTGTTTTAATTTCATCTGTTCCATTTAATTAAAACCTAGTTCATTTGTCTTTGAACACTTTAAGTGCTAGAGTTTGGCTAAATCACTCAAAATGAGTTTGAAATTTGGACAAGAATTTTTAGGCTATGAATAAATTTACATCTGATGATTTCTAAGTCTCCTTGTCCCCCTCTCCTTAAGTTAATAGAATGCTTTGTGCTTCCCGAAGTACCGGGTCACACATTATTTCGCAATCTTTTTTGGACTCATCCCAACAGAAGGATAAATCAAGTCCCATTATCTTCATTTGACAAACAGAAACCCGAGCTGCAGAGAGAGAGAGACAGAGAAAATGACTTGGCCAAGATCACATGAGCCCTAGTCACTAAGTTCAAAGTAGAACTCGACATCCCAGTTCAAAGACTTATCAATGTATTGTCCTCCAGACATGCTTTCTTTATACATCAGTCATTTCAAGAGAAGCAAAATAATTCTCAAGTCTTTCTAAAGAGCCTCTGTGTGTGTGTGTGTGTGTGTGTGTGTGTGTGTGTGTGTGTGTGTGTGTGTGAATTTAAGCCAAAGTTTAATGGGGCAAGTTCTCCACAAATAGGTCACACTCCAATCATGCCCTACATTATTCATTTTCATAACAGCCCTTGATTATTTATTGGGGAAGAGATGGCGTTAACAAAAGCATTTCGGTTTCATGAGGTCCCATTTATCAATTGTTGATTTTAGAGCCTGAGCCGTTGGTGTGCTACTCAGGAAATTGTCTCCTGTACTAATGTGTTCAAGGGTGTTTCACACTTTCTCTTCCATTAGATTTAGTGTATCCAGTGTTTTGTTGAGGTCTTTGATTTACTTAGACTACACTTAGTTTTCTGCAGGGTGCTAAATATGGACCTATTTGTATTCTTCTACATGCAGAAATACAGTTAGACCAACACCATTTGTTGAAGATGCTTTCTTTTTTTCCTCATTGTGTGGATTTGGCTTCTTTGCACAGCTCCAGTCCCAGAGTCCTGGGGTTAGGGAGACTCCCAGAAATCAGTGTGTGTGACTTTAGCCAAGATGCCTAACAGTGGGAACATGGAACCTGAAGGGTCACTCCTTTAATCAGACAGAACTCCCAGTGGAGGGATAGCAACACCAACCCACCCACAAAATTTTTGACCCAAACTCTCTCCAGTCTAAAAGAAATTCAGGGTTGGGGACTACCTGGGGGTGTGTGGGACCCACCTTCTCAGAGGAGAAGAGGGGCTTAGGGGGAGGAACTCTGGAAGGAGAAGATAGGGCAGGAGAGCAACATTTAGAGTGTAAATAAATTTAACAAACAAACAGAAAACCCCAAGAAAATACAAAGTTACAAAACAAACAAACAAAACCCCTGAGTCTGAGTACATTTTTTGCCCTTCCAAAGTTTACCTCTTTATAACTGGATATATTCATATATAACAACATAAAAACCAAGTGGGAAAGAAGCCAACAGAAGGCTGTTTTCCCCTAGCCGGAAGTGCGTGCTTCAGACTTTATCCTGTAAATACCCACAGACTACAGCCACAAGGAAAGCTGTGGTGACTAAGAGAAAGGAAATAGAAGTGGATAAAAGAACTCATGTAAGTGGAGAGAACTGAGAGCGAAGTCTACACAGACACGATTCTAAGAAACACTCATAGCATATTTGGGATGATGCTATCTTCTTTCCATTTCCTATGAAACTTCAAGTATCCTCTGCTCACTGGATCCCAAGATTAGGCTTCCATTTGAGTAATGATTTAGAATTTAGCTGCAGGTAGTAGACACTCAGATTGGCATGAGAGTGCTATGCACTCAGTTGAAAATGTGCTTTAAATGAATTTTAATCTTTTCCTAGGCAGCAGTATGCATTTGATATTCTCCATCAATACTGAACTATGCGTAGAGCTTCTCCCCCATCACCAGCCACAGAACTACAAGGGCAAAAAGTTGAGCGTTCCACCATTCTTTACTGCCAGGTAGTCAATGAGCCATGTGAATCGGCCAGCAGCTCACTATAGAAACACGTTTTGTGTGAGACAGTTTTACTCCACCATAAGGTAACAAGTTTTATGTTCAATGCAGGCTGGTTCAGCCATGCTGTTCCGTAAGATTAGATATGTTAAACACATATTCAGTTTATGATAGTTTCAATCCATTATATATTCATTGAAATATAACTCTGTCTTAATTGAGAAACAGCTGTGGAACAAAGTAGAAAACCATTAGAAAGTGGTTGCTGGTACCTCTTCAGCTGCCTAACGATGCTACAATGCAATGAGCGAGCTATCAATTTGGATTTGTTTTATCGTGTTTGCATAATGGTAGCTACTATTCACATCAGTTTTTATCTGTGAAAAGAAGAGGTCTCGTTGGTAGCACTTCTGCTTTTTTCGTCTGCAAAAGGGAAATCTTTCCCAGGAACTATGCCCAGAAGGGCTCCAATGTAGGTCTCTTTGTTGAAAATCAGGTCATATTGCACTCTAACTCTGAGACAGGTTGTGAAAATGAAAGGCGGTTGCTGCCCTTGACTTGGAACATATCATTATATTACAGCCTCTACTAAAATCAGAGTTTTATAGTAAGGAAGCAGGGAAAACACTGAGGAGGTAAATAAAAGTGTCAGTAGCTCTTACAGTCCCTTCTGCTGCAGAAAAGGAGATGGATGTACCCCAGCCCCCTCTGTGTTGGGGTTTATTGCACTAAATGGTGGAGAAGTAGGAAGCCTGAGGTATAATTTTAATATGACCTCAACAGATTTCATAAATAACCTGGATGTTGGGGCGAGAGGGTTGCTCGGTGGTTAGGAGCACTTTTTGCTCTTGCAGAAGATCTGAGTTACACATGGGGCAGGTCACCTCTGCTTTAACTTCCCCTCCAGACACCTCTTTCTCATTCCTGGCCTTCAGGGACACTGACACTCACAGGCACATCCCTTACACACAGAGAGGCACAGGCACACACATATCTTCTTAAGAACTGTGACATTGTTCATGGCTGCTTCAGTATCCCCTAGGCACAGTGTGAGCTCAAGTGTTTGGGCTGTGCTTTATTCTTTCCTAGAAATGGAAGAATATTGTTTCCTGTTGGTGAACCATTTCCTCTTGTGCCCCTGTGTATCTTCTATTACACGCATTTTCCTCTCTCTCTCATTTTTTTTTTAACCATACAATTTTTCCTGAGCTCCAATCTGAAGGCAGCCATAAAACAAAACACAGTTACCTTAGCTAAATTTGAATTTCAGGTAAATGGAAATACATTGTGTATTTATGTGATTCCTGTGATATTTGTAACACTCCATGCTACGTTTGTAACATAATCTTCTGGGAAATAATACATTATTTTTGTGAAAGTCAAATTCAACTAGAAGAACTCTGTAAAATCTAACAGTCCTGAAATTGACTAGTTAGGCTAATCAGGAGTGAAGAATCCTTGCTCATAGGAACCTGTCTACCTGGTAGACTACTGACTGATCCACCTATAGGTTACAACCTTTGACTTAGAAATCAGCCATTCACCCAAAGAACTGGGATACCCTACAGCAAGTCACATTGGCAAAATGTGAAAAGATATGCTCAAGGAATTGCTGGTACCCTGGTTCATCCTGTTGGGCTTGGGTAATGACATTCTTGGAGTACTCAGACAGGTTCTACATAAAGTACTTCCTCCCATTCTATGCCTTTACTGATATATGCCCCATTCAGGTTTAATTCTGCCTTTTCCTCAGGTCTCTCTCCCATCAGTGATTCCACAGCATTTTCTTATTTAGTCACACAATCTTCTTTTTCATTTTCAGCTTTTTTTATTGAAAATTCTCCGCATTTACATTTTAGATGTTATCTTTTTCCCACAATCCCATCCCCCATTCCCCTCCCATTGCTTCCACTAAGGTTCTCCCTCTCCCAACAACCTTGTCCCATCTCAGCACCTTGGTGTTCCCCTAAACTGGGAAAATGAGCCTTTGCTGGACCAAAGGCCTCTCCTCCCTTGATGTCAGAGAATGCTATTCTCTGCTACATATGCACCTGGGGCCATGGGTCTCTTCATGTGAACTCATTGGTCAGTGTTTTAATTCCTGGGAGCTGTGGTGGATTTGGTTACCTGATCATTTTGTTCTTCCCATGGGGTTGCAGAACCTTTCAGCTCCTTAGTCCTTTCTCTAGCTCCTTCATTGGGGTCCTCCTGTTCAGTCTAATGTTAGCTACAAGCATCCTCCTCAGTATCAGTATGGCTCTGGCAAAGTCTTTGAGGAGGCATCTACATCAGGTTCCTGCCAGTAAACACTACTTGGTATCAGCAATAGTGCTTGGGTTTATTGGCTGCATATGGAGTGGATCCCCAGGTGAGGCAGTCTCTGGATGAGTGATCTGGATGAGTCTAACTTCTTGAGTTCTTTGTATATATTGGATACTAGCCCTCTATCAGATGTAGGATTAGTAAAGATATGTTGCAGTAAGTATTAAAAGAATAAAAAAGGTTTATCTCTTTTCTGGGCCTGAGGTTTCAGTCCTTAGCCCTGACCCTGATACGGAACCATGCACACCTCTGGCACCCGGTCTGAGGGGCCACCATGGTCCAACCTTTCCGAGCAACTCCCTTCCCTTGGCGGTTTACTACTGTCTGTGTTCTCTGCGTCTGTTCCAGGGTGTTTCTGTACCCCAAAATTCCACAATTCTACAGCCCAATAGCTTTTTATACAGGTTTATATATGAAACTCTCAATCTACAAACCCTCTCTACACAAAAAGATTGCACCAAATAGATACAGATACAAACTTCCCTTCTATACGAGATATTAGACTTGTAAAATCCTTAATGTTCATAGCCTTTTAACATCAATCAATCCCACCTGGGTCTAGCTGGTCCTTGGGAAGCTCCATGTTGCCATGACCTTCCACATCCATTGTCTAACCTCCTTTGATCTTCGATCTCTCAGCCCTCTCTATTTCCCTTGCCCCACCCAGTCACTGGCTTTTCTTTATTTTACTAATTAAAATGGGAAGGTTTAGTTGGAGTCATGTGACTAGGTAGCCCTTCTTGGGGATGTGGAATTAACATTAAAATACTAACAGCTTCAGGACAATCTACAAAGATCCTTTCCCAATCTGTTGGTTGCCATTTTGTCCTTTTGACAGTGTCCTTTGCCTTACAGAAGCTTTGCAATTTCATGAGGTCCCATCTGTTGATTCTTGATCTTAGAGCATAAGCCATTGGTATTCTGTTCAAGAAATTTTCCCCTGTGCCGATGTGTTCTAAGCTTTTTCCCACTTTCTGTTCTATTAGTTTCCGTGTACCTAGTTTTATGTGGAGGTTTTTTATCCACTTGGACTTGAGCATTGTACAAGGAAATAAGAAAGGATAGATTTTCATTCTTCTGCATGCTGACTGCCAGTTGAACCAGCACCATTTGTTGAAGAGACTGTCCTTTTGCCATTGGATGTTTTTAGCTCCTTTGTCAAACAAATAGCCAGAAAATACATTACTGTAATTTTAGAATTTGGGAGTCAGAGACAAGAGGTTAAGAAATCAAGGCCTTGATCATGGTGAATGATTGTTTTGATGTGTTCTTGGATTTGGTTTGCAAGAAATTTAGTGAGTATTTTTGCATTAATGTTCATGAGGGGAATTGACCTAAAGTTCTTTCTTCGTAGGGTCTTTGTGTGGTTCAGGAATGAGTGTAATTGTGGCTTCAAAGAATGAGTTGGGTAGTGTTCCCTCTGTCTCTATTTTGTAGAAGTTTGGAGAGTATTGGTATTAGGTCTTCTATGAAGGTCTGATAAATTCTGCACTAAACCCATTAAGTCCTGGAATTTTTTTTTTTTTTTTTTTTTTTTTGGAGGCTCTTGATGACTGCTTCTAACTCTTTAGGTGTTATGGGATTGTTTTCTAATCCTGATTTAACTTTGGTAACTGGCATCTGTCTAAAAAAATTGTCCATTTCCTCTAGATTTTCCAGTTTTGTTGAATATAGGCTTTTGTAGTAGGATCTGATGATTTCTTAAATTTTCTCAGTTTCTGTTGTTATGTCTCCCTTTTCATTTCTGATTTTGTTACTTTGGATACTCTCTCTGTGCCCTCTAGTTATTCTGGCTAAGGGTTTATCGATCTGCTCCTGGTTGGTTTTTTTTTATTTTTTATTTTTTTGATTATTTGTATGGTTCTTTTTGTTTCTGTTTGGTTGATTTCAGCTCTTGGTTTGCTTATTTCCTGCCGTCTACTCACATGTTCTTTTGTCATTGTTTTCAAGGCAAATACTTTCTGTATTACCCTGACTAGCTTGGTGCTATGTAGCACAGCCTTGCCTTAAATTTACAATGATCCTCCTACTTAAGCCTCCCCAATGCTGAAGCCATAGACATGTGCCACCAAGCCTATCACCACAGATTTTTTTTGACCTCCACAATAGATAATGGGTGTGTGTGCAAAGAAAAAAAAAGGCATGGTATTCTACAATGTACATAATTACTTTTCAGTTCTCATCACTTATTAAAATTCTGTCCTTTATTATAGTTTTAACTTCTTTTGAGAGAGCCAACAAATATGTAGTATCTTCCATATGTACATAAGAGGTGACAGGTGCTGACCGTGGGCATGCTAAATAAATCCTTGAATCCACCATGATTTCCATTCTGTATCCAACAGCCTTGCCCAGTACTACTGCCATCCCTTCTG
This sequence comes from Micromys minutus, assembly GCF_963924665.1. Lineage (NCBI taxonomy): Eukaryota > Metazoa > Chordata > Mammalia > Rodentia > Muridae > Micromys > Micromys minutus. The sequence continues at coordinate 43,791,236 of NC_137985.1, forward strand.
ATTCAGTTTTCTTTTCTTCACCAAAAGGGCAGCCAATAACACCAATGCACACACTACCTGTATCTCATGTAGAGTTGTGCAATCCAAGAATAAATGGTGAGGTGAATAGATATTTTCTACTTTTTCTGGTACAGAAATGCTCTCTCTAGTCTCTCAGAAGACTGGCACATCTCTTTGTCAATACGATAGGAAACAGAATGCCCTGACTTTGAAATATGTCTTACAAGAAAGTCTTTTCACCAATGGTCTAACATTTGTCTCAAGCAGCCATGAGACTGTAGAACAAAGATAATGCTCCTGCCCTGCTGTCACTCTTACACAGATGCTCCTCAAACTCCTTGACCCAGCTGCCTTCATTTCTCTCCTTTGTTTTTCCATTATGTTACAATGATTCTCCATGCTCCCAGGTATCCTGTTTCATGATACCTTCAACCTATTCATTCTCTTAGTAGCATAGGAGGCTTCAAAGACTCATCTAGAAGAGAATAGAAATGTCACCATCTATCTCTTATGGTTTATTTCCTCATTTTGCCATAAGAGATATTATACCATCTCTAGTATAATAAGGAAATAATTGAGTTGGTTCTCCCTGCTCCCCAACAACTTTTTCTTCTTCTTCTTCTTCTTTTTCTACTTTCTTCTTTCTTTCTTTCTTTCTTTCTTTCTTTCTTTCTTTTCTTCTTCTTCTTCTTCTTCTTCTTCTTCTTCTTCTTCTTCTTCTTCTTCTTCTTCTTCTTCTTCTTCTTCTTCTTCTCCTCCTCCTCCTTCTCCTCCTCCTCCTCCTCCCTCCTCCCCCTCCTCCTCCTCCCCCTCCTTCTCCTCCTCCCCCTCCTCTTCCTCCTCCTCCTCCTTTTGTCCTTTCTCTACCCTCCTCCCTCCTGCTTCTGTTTTGAGGCTTTAAGACAAGATCTTGTATAGCCCAGGCTAGCTGCAAACTTGTTATATAGCTAGGATGAGCATTGAACTGTGTTGCTCCTGTCTCCACTTCTAAATCATGGGTTATTACACCCAACCCTTGATTCTTCTCCTGAATTGATTCCATGGGCAAGTGACCTCACCATTCACAAGTTCAAACTTTTTCTTCCTCTGACAAATATAAGTCACAGTGTGTGGACTAAGGTTATAAAGACTGGTGTGTAAAATGTCTGCGACTCTATTAGAGATAATTCCTTTTTTTTTTTTTTGTTTTGTTTGGTTTTGGTTTTGGTTTATCTTTATTTCCACCAGTTAGGAAAATAGAATAAAATCAAACATTCACACATCAAAAACAAGCTTTAACTTTTCTTGCTCTACATAGAAAAATTGACACCCAGTGCTGCTTTGTGTATCTCCTACCCTGGTCCTACTTTGGATCATGAAAGCAAAGTAATCTATTTGAATTTATATACATATCTTCTCCATTTTGGCACAAAATTATGGAGGAATGTCTGTCCTGTAGTTCAGGGTTCAACCTTCACAGGAAAAGGATTAGTCTCAACAGGTATCAGACACAAGGAAAGGGAATTGTTGTCACTTCTGCCACTCAGATAAATAATGCAGGCTGCTGCTTTTGTAAGTGATCATTACAGACATGCCAGTAACTAGGTAACGATGAGGAGAGAGCTTCCTGGCTTCAGCAACAGCTGTGGAAGCTCATCCTTATTACTTTATTTAAAAAAAAAAAAAGACAAGCTGAAAATATTGTAGGACTTGCTTTCCAGGCCCATGCTGAACCCAATCTGATTTTAAACTAGTCCACTTCCTCTTACATTTTTAATGCTTCAAACTCTCAACATAGCTTTATACAATTGTGCATTATGCAAAAGCAAACTCTATTCTGTGCTTGCTCTACTCATTAAGAAGCATGGTAAAAATAACCTCAGAAGCTGTGTAAAATAAACAGTATCAAAAATGTTCCCAAAGTCCCTAGTGATGAAGTTTGCAAGCTGTGTTTTGATATTAATGAATTGTATTTATTTGCACTCTGCCACCACTTCCTCTGGGGAACGACACAGAGCAGGATCTTGCCTTTGCTATGCCTGAAAGGAAAGAGTGTAGAACCATGGTGGCCACACAGTCACTCGAAGATTTGTGCTAAGGCTTTTCTTTCCAGGGCATGGGTCTATGTCCATTTGGGATTCAGGAAACAGGACAGTGAAGATTCATTTACCTTCAGGCTGTCCATAAGTGCCATCAGGACATCCAGCGAGTCAACCCAGTCAGAAATGTCACCCTGCTACTTGATTGGCAACAGGTCATTCAACCTCTGCCATATTGGAATGAAACTCAGAAGACATTCAAAACTTGCATACACACTTCTTGATATGGAAGGCAGTTTCCTGGCTGACTATATTGTCTGAGCAACTCGAGGGCCTCAGTTTTTGATCAATTTTCAGTTTATGCAAACTGATTAAACGCTGCATGCTCAGTTCCTCCTGATTATCTGCTCTTTTGGTCACGAGGTAGCATGAGTTATTGACAAACTTTTTTTTTCTGAATCCTAACTCTGTTTTGTCACCCACTAGTTACAAAGCCACAGTAGATGTCTGTAATCTGTCTGAGCTTCATTTTTCAGTCTGTAACGTTGACATAATAATGCTCTACCATAGGTTTGGGTGTATACTGCTTTTATATTTATAAATGAATCTATAAGTTTATTTTAGTGGACTCATGGACTAAGTAGCTGATTCATGCAAAGTGAGCTATGCTAGTCAGTTGGGTTTTTTGTTTGCTTGTTTTTAGCAACTTAATATAAGCTAGAGTTATCCTTAAGCAGAATCTCATTTGGAATGTGTCTCCATTGAATTGTCCCTGGACCATTTTTTTGATTAATGACTAATGTGGGAGGGATCAAACCACTGGTGGTAGCTCTGCCTGCAGGCAGGCAGTCCCAAGTAACATACAAAATACAAGCCAAGGAAGTCACTGGGAGGAAGCCAGTAAGCAATGCCTAAGTAACATATGAGTTATAAGCACTCACAAGAAAATTCAAGAGACTAAGAAAGAGTATCACACACAGAGTGTTGGTGTCACATATCAAGTGTTCTCTCATTCATCTTCTGCTCATGTAAGATATCAATGTGCCTCAGTTAAAACACTCTCCCTAAAAGTAAGGGGATAGGGATGGTTAGGGACACATTCTGGTCAATGAGATGCTAATGAAAGTACTTTGGGAGAGAAGTCTTCACAGTCTCCTAGGAAAAGTCATTTTTCTACTGTCTTAGTCTTCCCCCACCTCTCTCTGTCTCTGTCTCTGTCTCTGTCTCTGTCTCTCTCTCTCTCTCTCTCTCTCTCTCTCTCTCTCTCATATGTTTTATATATATGTTTCTATCTATGTAGGGTGTGTGTGAGAGAGAAAACATGGAGGTTTATGGCTGGTATCTAGAATCATCTTTATTCATGAAGCAATCTTTCATCAAGCCCCGAGTTCACAGACATTGCTCATTTCTTTAATCAGCTTGCCCCAAGGCTACCTTTTAGAGCTGGAACTATAGGAGAGCCACCAAGACCATCTGGCATTTTCATGGGTTCCATTGATCTGAACTGTGGTCTTCATACTTGAAAGCAAATGCTTAAGCACTGGCTATCCCCTCAGCCCTGAGACAGAGTCATCTATATCTCAGGCTAGCCTCAATCTAAAAAAATTATGCATTGAGGTGAATGCATAATCACATCTAAGGAAATTAAATAAGCCTCTCCCTTAAACCCCATACAACAACCAACTAAGGAAGATTAAATACTCAGTCTAACTCTTAACACTAAACTTACAGGGGAAGTAAGAGAAGAAATACTTGAGAACATTTATCTGGGCAAAGATTTCTCCCAAGAGCACAGACAGCAGAAACAGAAATAGGTCAATGCAATAAACATTTATGAAATAGCAGTCTTTAGACCCCAATTAGTCAGTATATGGTTGTAATTTTGAGAAGGAAATAAACAACATTAGAGTTATTGTCCTGGATGGTAGCAGAGAGGGAGGGAGGGAGGAAGGGAGAGAGAGAGAGAGAGAGAGAGAGAGAGAGAGGGAGGGAGAGAGAGAGGGAGAGACAGAGACAGAGACACAGAGAGAGACAGAGACAGACAGAGATAGAGACAGACAGAGACAGAGAGACACAGTCAGAGAGAGAGACAGATAGAGAGATAGGAACAGAGACAGAGACAGAGGGACAGAGAAGGGACAGAAACAGTGAGGGGCAGACAGACAGTGAAAAATTAAACAGAACTCACATGTTTTGTTGATTTGGCAAACAGTGGTTTCTAAATTTTAAATGACTAAGCATTCCTGGAGTCATTCTCAACCATCACAAGGCTTTTACTTCCACTGTGCTCTCCATCCTTTGCCAGTGTGTTGTACTTCCCTATTTCCTATTGCTTCAGTTTGCACCTTTGCTGCTGTAATGAAACAACTTGAGGGAAGAAAACCTCATTTATTTTCTTACTTTTTGATTGGACATTTTCTATCTTTACATTTCAAATGTTATCCCCTTCCCTTCCTCTTTCATTCCCCCTCCCCTCCCCCTGCTTCTATGAAAATGCTCTCACTCCCACCCACCCACTCCCACCTCAATGCTCTGACATTCTGCTACTTGGGGGAAAGGAGCTTCACAAGACCAAGGGCTTCTCCTAGTGATGGTCAACAAGACTACTCTCTGCTACATATGTAGTGGAGCCATGGGTCCCTCTTTGGTTGGTGGTTTAACCCCTGGGAGCTCTGGGGGCTCTGGCTGATTGATATTCTTGTTCTTCCTATAGGGCTGCCAACACCTTCAGCTCCTTCAGTTCTTTCACTAACTCCTCGATGGGGTCACCAGTGGTTAGCTGCAAGCATCCTCATCTCTATCAGTAAAGCTCTGGCAGAGCCTCTCAGGAGATTCATATCAGGCTCCTGTCAGCAAGCACTTCTTGGCTTTAGCAATAGTGAGTGAGTTTGGTGGCTGCATATAGAAAATACAAATAAAAACAACCCTGAGATTCTACCTCAGACAACTCAGAAAGGTTAAGATCAAACACTCAGGTGACAGCAGATGCTGGTGAGGATGTGGAGAAAGAGAAACACTTTTCCATTGTTGATGGAATTGCAAGGTGGTGCAACTCTGGAAATCAGTCTGGAGGTTTCTCAGAAAATTGGACACAGTACAACCTGAGGACCCAGCTATACCACTCCTGGTCATACACCCAAAAGATGCTCCAACATATAACAAAGACACATGCTCCACCATGTTCATAGCAGCCTTATTTATAATAGCCAGAAGTTGGAAAGAACCCAGATGCCCTTCAACAGAGGAATGGATACAGAAAATGTGGTACATTTACACAATGGAGTACTACTCAGCTATTAAAAACAATGACTGTATGAAATTCTTAGGCAAATGGATGGATCTAGAAAATATCATCCTGAGTCGGGTAACCCAGTCCAAAAAGAACACACATGGTATGCACTCACTGATAAGTGAATATTAGCCCCAAAGCTCTGAATACCCAAGATACAATTCAAAGACCATATGAAGCTCAAGAACAAGGAAGACCAACATGTAGATGCTTCAGTCCTTCTTAGAAGGTAGAGCAAAATACTCACTGGAGGAATATGGGGACAAAGAGTGGAGTAGGGACTGAAAGAAGAAAAGCTTTATTTGGCATTTCCTTTATTTGGCTTAGTCCATCACTAAGGGAAGTCAGGGCAGAAACCTGGGGACAGAAACTGAAGTTGGAGACCAGGGAGGAGTGCTACATACTGGCTTGCTCCCTGTGTTTTTCTCCACTATCTTTCTGACACAGCCCAGGTTCACCAGCCTAAAGAGCTATTGCCCACAGGGGGCAGGGCTCTTTTGAATCCATTATCAGTCAGGAAAATGGCCTACAGATGTGTATGTCTACAGATGTGTATGTCTACAGATGTGTGTGTCTGCAGATGTGTATGTCTACAGATGTGTATGTCTACAGATGTGTATGTCTACAGATGTGTGTGTCTGCAGGCCAGTCTGCTGGAGGCAGTTCCTCCGTTTAGGTTTCCTCTTCAGGTGACTGGAGTCTGGAGTCTACACACCATCAATCTTCATTATTATTTTCTTCTTCAAATTCATTAGTATTTTTCTGGATTCTAAAGGTTTATAGTATATATATATATATATATATATATATATATATATATATATATATATATATGGTTTAATCAAGATGGGCCTCAGATGGTAATATAACACAATTATAGCAGCAAAGTTTTACAGTAGTTACACCAAATAACTAAGTGGCCCATGTATTATTAGTCTGGGTGTTACAAACCTATTTTGTTTGTTGATTTTGTTGTTATTTATAGGGAAATAAACAGAAGGGAATGTATATTCATGTAGGTTGCTATGTGGAGCGGTTCTCACTTGGATCCATGTATGCTTCGGTAACGTATGTTTCAGTACATTTCATGGTATCATCCTCTCCCTTCCATCCATGTTCATAGTCTTTGACTTCTCATCCTGCGTGTCTGTCAGCAGTGAATTCTTTCTACTTGTTAAAAGCTGAGTCGATCCTCACTTGACAAAAAGTATTGTGTTGACTATGGGCTTCTGTATATCTGCTCACGTGTTCATTTGTCTTTTTCTTCTCAGCTCGACAGAAATCTGAATTCACTTTCTTCCTGTTTATAGTGTTCCACAGAAGAACCTGTTGTCATCTCAATCTTTGTTCTTTAGCACCAACTGTTCCCTGCCCCTACTCTGGCCTGCTCTTGAGTTTTTGTTGTGTTTGTTTGTTTTTAGCTTTTTGTTTTGATTGTCATGTCCATAACACATTGGCCATTAATTAATGTGCGTTGGAATTTATTTTTCAAATATTTTAAAATGTGTTTGATTATATTAATATTAGTCTAATAAATCAAGGTACTAGACTGTTTTCCTCTGATGTTGCCAAATATACAAGACAGCATTCTCTATAAAAAGGAAGAAAACTAACTGTTTCCCAGGACTGAAGCAGCCCTCTGTGTAGTCTATGCCATGCCCCAGGAGTTCCAAGGTTTTCCAGGTTAGATGTTGTAATGGGCACTATCACACATCCAGTCCTGTAAGCAAAGGATGCTGGATGCTGTTATCTTCGTCTCTCTCAGGAAGTTCATTTCCTGGTTTGTAGGCAGGTTTTTCACACGCATGCACATATAACTACTTCAGAAAGCACTGGAAGAGGGACCCTTACAGGTTTCCGGATTTTCTTTGGGTAGCTGTCCGATCTCCAGTAAACTGTCTTCCTCAGTCTAATGATCTTAGTCTTCCAGAATTTCCAGATTTTTCTTCTCACTCCAAGAGTCTTTTGGGTTCTCCTGGGTTTTCCTTTCATGATGCCACCTGGAAATTCTCTTAAGGCTCTATTAATCCAAAGCAATTATAGGTCTCAGTTTGTTTCCCATATCCCAGGGATCATTACCCTTCACGACCAGATATCCAACATCTTGTGCTGGGAACATTATGAAGAATAGTGAACTCTGAGAGATGGAGACATATCAAGACCCGAGTTTGCAACCCTTAAGCACCCACATAAAAAATCCAGGCTTGGTTTCATGTGCCTAAAATCCCAGCATTGAGGAGTACAGACAGGTCAATCTGAAGGCTGCTGGCCAGCCAGCCTAGCTGAAGCAGCAGGCTTCCAATTTAGTAGAAGACTGTGACTCGCCGAAATAATACAAAAAGGAATGCCATGCTGTTCTGGGCTTCCTATATACACACACATACAGATATGTGCATGCCCTTATATGAACCACATGCATGGATCTCACACACACAAACCTACAAATGTCCAGTATCTTGAAATCATTATTCCATTTGTATTGTCATTGTTCGGGCCTTGTTTATTAAGTTTCCACCATCTTGGCTAGAAATAGAAGGCCTTCCTTCATTAGGTTTTTTTCCTCCCACAGTGCCAAATGCAACACCTAGTAAATGAAAGGCTTTATGGTCTAAGCATTGTCTGTGGTTCTGATACTAATGTTAGAAGGTGTCTTATTAAGCAAGGGCCATAGGAGCCCCTCTTAGTACTCATTTACAGAATAAAACTTAAAGCCTAAGATCTGCTTCTACCAGTGGGCACAATCTCCCAATCTCATTGGCCAAGAGAATGCCACAGAAACTGGCAAAGACCATTTTTGCATGCAGTATGAAGAGAATGCCTTTGTTCCCTCGGAGGAAAGTTGTTATGTGAAAATGAGGCACATTAGTCTTGCTTTTCCTCTCTGTTTCATGCTAATAGTACTTATACATCTGGAACAAAAGGAAAACAGAACTGAGTGAATTTTCCCAGGATCTTGCTCATGAAAAATATTAGACACAGCAAAGGGGAGAGCAGGATTTATTCAATTTGCATATGATATTTTTTAGCGGTGTAAAAGTCAGCCTTGAACAGACACTGGCTCTCTCTTAGTTTCTTACTCCTCTCAGGCTAGCAGCTCTTTCTAACTTTGTAAGTAGAATCACATCTAATATGTCAAAATACAAAAGGCATGTAAGAGTCTGTGCAAGCCAGATTACTTTAATTAAAATTATGGCCTAGTCTAATTTCTGGCCGTAGCTTTAGGTTAGCAAATATATCACTTCTGACTAAACACAAATTTACGCTTGAATAATAATTAATAATTAATAATTAATAATAATAATAATAGGCAGGCTGTTTATTTAGCTGCACCTTGTGGAATCTTGGGCCCTCATGCTGCTACTGTAATTACTAATGGAAGTGTTGGCTATACATATTCTGAGCTTTACTTTTTTCCTTTTCTTTTCAATTGCTTTGTCTGGCTTCATTCTTCCAGGAGAGCATTTTATTGCAAGCCTTTGGCAGTGAATATCTAATCAGTGAGAGCATCTCAGGATGTGTTGGGAGAAAGGGCCTGTCCACAGTGGGAGAGTACACTATTTTTAGGTTACAATTCTGTATGCCACACAGATTCAAAGGCCTTGGGGTTTTGCCTCCCTGGGAGGCTTATGGTAGCACAGCGTGACTGTCCCAGGAAAGCAGTCAGTCCAGCTGTAACTCCCTGAAATTGTCAGTTTCCTTTTTATGAGTTAGCCATTATGGACTCGGCTGGAAGCAACTGGATGGTTGGTCTGAAACATGCGACTTCAGTCCATTAGTTATATCACCCACAGTCACTGTGGACACTTGTGTTCAGAGCAATTATTGGCAAATAAAATTAATCATCTTAACTCTGGGTCTAATGAGGAAGACCATAGGCGTGCACGCACACATGCACACACACATATACTCACTGCTCACTGGAAGTGATAAGGAAGCTCTTAAGAAATGAGAAGAGATTGCCTCACTGTCCTGAGTTCACTCCTTTTCCGGGATTCCAGCTGCCACCACAAACTGCTCCCACAACCACTAGCATTGGAAACGATTAGGGAGCTGTGCATACTTCCCCATTCATCAACCCTGTATACAATTACCACGTGTGTTATGCATAGCAGAACTTGGTGATGGTGATCAGAGAAGCTGTGTGTACCCAAGCCTGACTTCATTGAGATGGCTATCAAATAGGTTTTCTGTTTAAAAAAGGAAAAAAAAAAAAAAGAATTCCAAGTTCTTTGTCTAATATCCACTTATCAGTGAGTACATACCATGTGTGTTCTTTCGTGACTGAGTTACCTCACTCAGGATGATATTTTCTAGCTCCATCCATTGGCCTGTGAATTTCATGAGCCCATTGTTTTTAATAGCTGAGTAGTATTCCATTATGTAAATGTACCGCATTTTTTTTGTATCCATTCCTCTGTGGTGGGACATCTGGGTTCTTTCCAGCTTCTAGCTATTATAAATAAGGCTGCTATGAACATAGTGGAAAATGAGTCCTTATTACATGTTGGAGCGTCTTTTGTGTATATGCCCAGGAGTGGTATAGCTGCTTTCTCAGGTAGGACTATGTCCAATTTTCTGAGAAACTGACAGACTGATTTCAAAAGTTGTACCAGCTTGTAATACCATCAGCAATGGAGGAGTGTTCCTCTTTCTCCACATTCTTGCCAACATCTGATGTCAACTAAGGTTTTGATCTTAGCCATTCTGACTAGTGTGAGGTGGAATCTCAAGGTTGTTTTAATTTGCATTTCCCTGATGACTAGATGGTGAACATTTCTCCAGGTGCTTCTCAGCCATTTGATATTCCTCAGTTGAGAATTCTTTGTTTAGCTCTGTTCCCCATTTTAATAGGGTTATTTTGTTTTCTGGGGTCTAACTTCTTGAGTTTTTTTGTATATATTAGATAATATCCCTCTATCAGGTGTAGTGTTGGTTAGGAATTTTTTCCCAATCTGTTAGTTGCCCTTTTGTCCTATTGACAGTGTCCTTTGCCTTACAGAAGCATTTCAATTTCATGAGGTCTCATTTGTTGATTCTTGATCTTAGAGCATAAGCCATTGATGTTCTGTTCAGGAAATTTTTCCCTATGTCCATGTGTTGGAGGCTCTTCCCCACTTTCTCTTCTATTAGTTTCAGTGTACCTAGTTTTATGTGGAGGTCCTTGATTTACTTGGGCTTGAGCTTTGTAACAGGGAGATAATAATGGATTAATTTGCCTTCTTCTGCATGCTGACTGCCAGTTGGACCAGTGCCATTTGTTGAAAATGCAATCTTTCCCCCCACTGTATGGTTTTAGCTTCTTTGTCAAAAATCAAGTGACCATAGGTGTGTGGGTTAATTTCTGGGTCTTCACTTCTATTCCATTGATCTACCTGCCTGTCTCTGTACCAATACCATACAGTTTTTATGACTATTGCTCTAGAGTACAGCTTGAGATCCGAAAGGGTGATTTCCCCAGGTCTTCTTTTATTGAATAGTTTTCACTATCCTGGGTTGTTTGCTATTCCAAATAAATTTTCAAATTGTTCTTTCTAACTCTGTGAAGAACTGAGTTGGAAATTTGATGCAGATTGCATTGAATCTGTACGTTCACTTTTACTATATTAATCCTGCCAATCCGTGAGCCTGGGACATCTTTCCATCTACTGAGGTCTTCTTTGATTTTTTTTCAGAGACTTGAAGTTCTTGTTGTACAGATCTTTCACTTGTTTGGTTAGAGCCATCCCCTTTATATTATTTGTGACTATTGTGAAAAGCATCATTTCCTTAATTTCTTTCTCAGGCTGTTTATCCTTTGAGCAGAGGAAGGCCTCTGATTTGTCTGAGTTAAGGAATACCCACGATACAACTCATGAACTACATGAAGCTTAAGAGGAAGGTAGACCAAAGAGTTGATGCTTTAGTTTGTTTAGAAGGGGGAACAAAATAACCAAGGGAAGTAGAGGACTTGGGAAAGAATAGAGGGGGAGGGAAGAGGGGCAGAATCAGGTATGGGAGGAGATGGGGGAGATGTACAGAGGGTCAAGTAATTGAACAGAGGTATTTAGCAATGGGGCATGGAGAACTGGGGCGAGCAACCAGAAAGTCTCAGATGCCAGGAAAGCAAGATCCTCCCATGACCCCACAGGGATGACAGTAACTGAAATACCCCACAAAGGGGAAGGAAAACCTGTTGAGATCATATCCAGAGGTTAGGCATGGCCCCCAGGTTAAGGGATGAGGCCACCCACCATCTCAAAAATTTTACCCCAGAATTGCTCTTGTCTAAAGGAAATACAGGGGCAAAGAGTAGAGCAGAAACTGAAGGAAAGGCCATCCAGAGACTGCCCCACCTGGGGATCCATCCCACATGCAGACACCAAACCTAGACCCTATTGCTGATGCCAAGAAGTGCTTGCTGACAGGAGCCTGTTACAGCTATCTCCTGAGAGGCTTTGTCATATCTTGGCCAATAGAGATTCAGATGCTCAAAGCCAACCTTTGGACTGATCAAAGGCACCTCAATGGAGGAGTTAGGGAAAGGACTAAAGGATCTGAAGGGACCTTATCTGGTATCAGTGGGAGGGGAAGCCCTTGGTCCTGTGAAGAGCATCCCTTGATGCCCCAGTGTAGGGGAATGCTAGGGCAGGGAGGAGGGAGTGGATGGATGGGAGGGGGAGCACCCTTATAGAAGCAGGGTAAGTGGGGATAGAAAAGGGGGGTTGCAGAGGAAAAACCTGGAAAGAGGATAACATTTGAAATGTAAATAAATAAAATATCCAATTTTAAAAGGGAATTAATTCCCTCTGTGACATGTGTTAGAAAGTTCAAATATAGGGTGCTCTGACTTAAGAAAAGGAGAAAGCATGCAATCTGGAGAGAGCGAAGTAGGTAATAGCCTCCTTCTCCTTCAGAAAGTGACTTTGGCTGACACTGGGAGGATGGGAGAGGAGGGAAGCATGGATTCTCTCTCTGTAGCCTACACTGGCCTGAAGCACTGGGGTTAACGAAGTGTGCCACCACACTGGGCCATGACAGGGTTTATTATATAGTGAAGCATTAGCTGTGTAGAAACGTGAAGCCCTTCCTGCCTATCCAAGTGGCACAAATATATGTTCCTCTTAGAAAATGCCACCCAATTCCAGAGAGGGAACTTTTTGCACAGAAGAGGCCAAGACCATCGGGTGAGGACAAGCCAAGGACTGGGCTCCATGTGCATCGAGAGAGGCTGAAGACAGGATATATGAGTTAGTTAAATTAGTTAAATGCTTGCTGTCCACCCAGGGCTAAGGTAGCATTTGTGTTTTCCCAGTAGAACCAAGATTGTGAACCAGATAAGGGTATATCTATTCATTCCTTGAAGAATATAAGAAAAGAAAACAATCCTTCCACCATGTTCACAGATACTGGAGCTGATGGAATTCATCCCAAAACCAGAAGAAAACAGGGCATCAGGACATCATATTAGGTTCTGGATTAGCCAGTATACTTAAACTACCTAACAGAGAATGATGTTCAAGCTTTTTAATATCATTCAGAATTTGTGATTTGCTTGATTATTTTATTGGTGATCTTATCAGAGAAGAAGATAGATCTGTAATTTTTTTGTTTTTTATATTTTATAAATAGTCTCAGAAATTGGGTAATAGCACTTGGGTTTTAGTTGCAAATTCACTCAGATTGAAGAGACGAGAACAAGAACATGTCTCCAAATTTGAGTGTCAACACTACATTGAGAGCAGAGCATATAGTTAGGATACGCAGAGTCGCGTTTGGCAAACACAACCTAGATCCTTGTTGTGTTTTAAGTCTGCAGGATACCACCAGGTAAACAAAACGACAGAAAGAACCTTATTCCAGATGCTGGTATAATCTATGGGTAGTAAGGAATGTGGCAGGTTCATATATTGGGTGGTAATGGAAAGAAAGCCACAACAGTAAGAATGCATAAGTCCTGGGTGTTTGTTCAGGCTGCTGAATCAAGAAAGAATCAATTTTTGCTTATTTGCAGACTTATACAAACAAGCTTGAATACTGAAAATGTTCAATTTGAGAATTGGTGAACAAGAAAGTCTATTATTGAAACAACACATAAGAGCTTAGATGAGGATCCGCCACATTCTAAGAAATGTCCATGCAAGTGTGACTTGTTATTTAGCTCTTTTACTTCTACTCCCTATTTTAGCTCTATTGACTTGGGATGCAAAGCCCAAGTTCCCAAACCCACAGAGGCTTCTCCAGAACTGCACCAACGGGGCGAAGGTGGCCCTTTCACTTGCCACAGAGACATGGTACTTAAGTAGCTGATCACAGTTGCTTTCTGTTATCTTTCTCATAACTTGAGATGCATCGATGTCAGGGCAGGATTGTTTCCTGTGATAGAAAGTCCAGCTCACAGTTTTTCAAAAGTTCTTTCTTTTTCTCTTTGAAATTCTTTCTCACTCATTCTAATGTAAGCTGGGCTGACAGCCAGAGTAATCAGAAGAATCCTCCCAGGTCTGGTCGGAATCAAATTAACAACAGAAAGAAATGTCTGGGTGAGCCACGCCAGCTCTGGACAGAACTGGGGCAGAGGTGCTATGAAGAAGAGAGAGACCACAGGCAGCTGTCTGTCAGGGGAGGCCCATGGGGAAGAGGCTCTGCTTGACATGAGTGTCCAGATTCCTGGCAGCCTGACTCTGTGACTGTGGCAAACTGAAAACAAGTATAGGTTAAAAAACAACAACAACAACAACAACAACAACACTCCCCCTTGGAAAAAAAAGGTGTTTCCAAGTTGAATACCAACCTGCGTTCCTTTCTACTCAAGTACATTCCTCATATGCTCCTCAGATGTCACCCCACAGCCACAGGGTGATGTGTGTTACCAGCCCAACACTATACTGTCTCTCCTCCATATATGATTATATACTTCTGGCTAAGCCAATTAGAATCTCAGGAGTTTGGCAGAAAGAAAGGGAAGGAGATGGAGACAGAGAAAGAGGGAAAGACAGGGAGAGACAGGGAGAGGCAGCGATACAGAGAGACAGAAAGGCAGACACAAGAAGAAGTAGAAATGGCATTAGTCTTTTAAAACCTCAGTGGTTCCCACCCACAGACACACTCCTCCCACAAGTTCACAGCTTCTAATCCTACTCAAGCATTTCCACCTACTAGGGGCCAACTATGACTATGCCAATATGCAATTCTATGGGAACCACTCTCATTCAAACTACCACATGATATGCAGTTTCATGGGATTCATGGCCTTTCTTCTATTCCACTGACTTCCCCATTGCCACTGTATGCCCTATGAAGCTAGTCACATCATCTCATGATAACATAGCAGGAGAAAGGAAACTGTAGAGAAGAGAGGCTCTTGTCCCCAGTGGTGATGTAAATGAAGTATATATGCAAGGGAGGTAGATGTTTTACATCACTTCTCACTTCTGCATGTTCTTGTTCAGTTCATAGTCACAGGTCCTTCTAGCATCGTCATGTCCTTCCATTGGTGAGGGAGGGTGCTTTAGTTAGGGTTTTGCTGTTGTGAAGAGACACCATAAGCAAGGCAAGTCTTATAAGGACAACATTTAATTGGGCCTGGCTTACAGATTCAGAGGTTCAGTCCTTTATCAAGGCAGGAACATGGCAGCATCCAGGGGTTGGAGGAGCTGAGAGTTCTACATTTTTATCCAAAGGCAGACAGGAGAAGACTGGCTTCCAGGCAGCTAGGAGGAGGGTATCTGAGCTCATCCTCACCGTGATATACTTCCTCCAACAAGGTAACACCTATTCCAATAAGGCCACATCTCCTAATAGTACATATCCAAACAATCACAGAGGGTATGGCATAGGAGTTTCCTATACAGAAATGGCCTCTGGTCTTTTAAATAAGGTTCTTTATATCTACTCTAATCTTTCTCTGTACTGCTCTTGAAAGCCCTTCATTTTATAGAAATTTTTATTCAGTGAATTCAGACATTTGAATGGATTACTCCTGCCTTCAGAATTCCCATTCACCAAATGGAGCTACAGAGTCATTCACAAGCTGACCCTAGGGACTGCTTCAAACATAATAAAAGATGAACCAGGTACTTTAAGATGAATTCTGTAGGAAGTTCTTAACCTCCAGAGTCCTCCAGCATAAAGGGCAGTACTTGGACTTTCTCAGTACATTGCCATTGAATGGATGGATGATTTAACTACTGTGATGTCAAATATCTTACAGTTGTCTTGGGATGAAATGACTTTCCCATGGGGCCTTTCATTGGTGATAATCTCAGGAGAAAACTAGTTTGAAATAGCTTTGGAATGGTACTCCAACTAAAAGCACCTCATACCTGTTCATTTTGGCCACAAGGAAATATATCTTTCACATTAGAGAATTTCTCTATCCAATGGAGTAGTAGCTTACAGTGGGAATGATGCATGATCCTAGGAGGTCTAAATGAGGGGTCCAGACATTTCAGATTTTGGTATGCAGTCTCAGGCTAGATCTATAACTGTTCTGAGCTGCAGAATTTTCTAAAACTAGAGTTGATAAGGATTTCAGTATCCTAGGTTTCCAGTGATTATTATGTGCCAGGTGCATAGCAAAGACTCCATATCATTGTGACATAATGTCCTTACTCACGTGTGTCTGTGTTTCATTTTTTATGTATAAAAATAAATTTAATTATAATATTTCTCCCTTCTTTTTTTTCTCCCTCTAAACCCTCCCATATGGCCATTCCTTCTCTGCTTCAAATGTATAACCTCTTTTTATACTAATTGTTATTACATGGATAGATACATTTCCATATACACTTAAACTTCTAAATATACCCTCCTCAATCAGCACTGAATAACCAATCAGTGTGGTCCTTTAGAAGATCACCTCTCCTACTCCCAGCTTTCCTTAGTTGCCTGTGTTTCTTTGTGTAGCAATTTTCCCTTTCCAATTAGTCACGTTCTTTGGTATTGTTCTGGTTCAGCTCACATCTAAGCAGTATGTTGGTGAGACTTTATGGTTTTAGATTCTGGTGTTATTAAGAGACTTAATCTTATAGCAAAGTTTTTGAAACCATTGCCTCTTACACTTCTTTGGCTCTCTTTTCCACAATCTTCCCTGAGCCTTAAGTGTGGGAGTGTTTTTAGATATAACCATTGAACTGGGTTCTGCCATTGCAATTTGGCTGTTGTGGATTTAAGGAGGTGTTTGCTTGATACAGGGTGAAGACTACACTTATCTGTGTGTATTGTGGTTATTGGTTAATGGAGGGGAATTTATTACCATTTTCCATTAAAAGCCCATGTCTAGCCTCAGAATAGTTCCTTCCCATGTGACACAGGTAGTAACCCTGTGTAGAGAAGATGTTCTTCGATAAGCTGCACAGCATTTCAGGATGATGCATCTTTTTCTGGAACCCCCTTCTCAAAGAATGCAGTTGATCACCACAATACTGAAAACTAGCAAAATTACACTATTTTCTTTTGAAAATTATTTTAATCTATGTTTACTCAGCAACCATAATATATCTAAGAATTATAAAAAGCAAGTTTCTCAGTATTTTCAAAATTTTTGCATTTTGCTTTTCACTTTGAGATGCAGGAATAAAGAAATCAGTATAGTCAGTAATTCTCAGAAATTTCAAAATTATGGTTATTATTTTTAATATGTTTCAGTTAAAATAAAGTGACATCAATTTCCATTTTCTCTTTTCTCCCCAGTCCTTCCTTTGAAACCTTCCTTTATCTTCCCATTCTCAAGTTAGCCTCTATTTCTTTGATTATTGTTACATGTGTATATATGTGTGTACATAGATGTGTATGAATATAACATGCTGAGTCCAATTTTGTTGGTTGTATATGTATAGTTTCAGGGCTGACCACTCTGCAGTGGACAACCAGTAAGGTACCTCATCCTTGGGAGAAGCTAAGTCTTCCAGAAGTCACTAGTTGCCTACTTTTTTGTCCATAAATATGCTCCTAAAAATCATTGCTCTGTGTTATTCGGTTAGCTAAAATTCATATTTAAAGAGTAAAGTACACTAAGTTTCATATTACTTCCAAAGAACCATGCTCTAAAGAATATTTGGACAATGAAGAACATAATATTCTTATCTCCCAGTTATTTTCAAAAAGGAGTCTCATACCTAGACCAGAAAGAAACCCCAAAATGACAGAATCAGATGCATTCGTAACACAGAGAAAAGGCTCTGTGTTTCTTCCAAACTCATAACCTCTCATGCATCTCTTCAATAATGCTGTATGTTCAGTCCCAAGAGGAAGAGAAGAAAGCCCACCACCATGGCCAGAAGGAAGTGGCTTTTGCAAACAGAATCCATACTCTGACCCCAGAGTTTCTTTGAAAGCTCTAGAAGCATTTATTAGCAGAGTAAGAGGAAGCAGCCCACTGGCAGGATAAATCCTAGGAATGTTCAGCTTTAGAACAACCCTAAATCCTTCCAATCGTATAAAGCACAATTTCCCGAGGATGTTCCACTAAACATCAAAAGGTGAAAACAATGTTGACAAGAATACTTTATTATGTTCATAGCCCTCAAAGCTCCTTTGTGATCCTCCAAAATAGTAGAGACTAAATCATGATTGAGAACATAAAAATAGAGGCTACATTTCAAAATATCCTAATCGTCACTGCCCAGAGCCAGATGACCCAAATTCTAGTTATTTTGATTTCCTGAAAATGCTACCAGTCTAATTATAAACTAAACCCCCATCACCTTGCCAACATAATTCAACGAAATTAAGCCAATCAGCTCCAAATGAATCAACTTAAATAGCTCTATGTACCTGATAAGGAATGTTAATATGCAACAGCCAATCAAGAAGAGGGGCCATAATGCTTCTTCCTTTAACTCTGAGACCATGCTGGGCTCTTAGCAATCTCCATTTGCCTTCAGTTCCTCTCTAATTCTTTTGTATGTACACTAAGCTTTAAAACTGTCTAATTGGATCTGGTTTTACATTTGGCAAGCCTGGTCTTGGTCAAATTTACATTAAGGAGCCAAAGCAATTACAGTGTCTGTTGAAAGGCAGAGGCCGCTGCCCTAAGAGCTATTAATTCATTAGGCTCCAGAAGCATATTTAGATAAATTGTCTCCTTAGAAGCTTTATAAGACTGGATGCCAGAAGGCAAGAGATGAGGATGGATGGGTGGTGTGATAGTCACCATTGATGGCCAATGTCAAGATATCTGGGATCACCTAAGAGACAAGCTTCTGGGAATGTTATCAAGATGAAGTTAATAGAGGTGAGGAGACCCTAGCTGTTGGTGGCATTATTCCATGGGCTGGATTCCTTGCCTAAATACAAAGAAAGAAAGGAGTCAAACACAAGGATTCATCATGCTCTATTCCTGGACTGTGGATGTAGCAACCTCCACCAAGCTCCTGCCAAGTCTCTCTCACCATGGGTTAGTTTTACCAGGATATGTTACCATAGCAGCAACTACAACCCAACGCAACCCCCAAAAAGAACAATCTAAACAAACACCCCCGAAATCAATATAAATTAAATGTTGAAATTTGGAGCAAATTAAAGACTTAGAGGACAGATCTATGATGGGACAACAGGTAGATCAGAATGTCGAATCTAAGCATTGGTCCAAGACACCATAACTCTGCCTTTTAATTGGAAAGATTGAGAGAGTAAGAGTTAAGCAAATGAGGATTTAGCTAGGTGCATTGGCCATGGGGAACCGGGTCCACTTCGGAACACACTGTCCTTAGTCACTTCAGTATGACGCCCCAGGCATCAGGAGATAGAACAGGAAGTGTGTAAAGAATGAGGAAACAGAGATAACAAGTGTGAACTCTCAGCTCCTCCTGTGAGGCAAGATTGACTGAGCCTGAGTCTCTTCATCTACCAGTAAGAGAACTTCACTCTTGTATCCTTGGACAGATTAGAAAACTTTAGTAACAGTAGGCATGAAAGCTTCTTGTAAACTTAAAAGTGCTATAAAGAAAAAAATATTTGCTAGCATGAATATTTTATACTAGTGCTACTGAAAACTGTACCAACCAACCAACCAACCAAACAAACAAATTAAAAATACCTCAAATATAGGCAATGTGCGAGGTTGATTCCCACACTATATACAAAAAAAAGCAAACCCTAATACTTAATTTCTATACATTTTCTTTTTTAGATAAAACAAAAGGATGGAAAATATGGGGATGTCTTAGGGTTTCTATTTCTGCACAAACATTATGATCAAGAAGTAAGTTAGGGAGGGAAAGGGTTTATTCAGCGTACACGTTCACATTGCTGTTCATCACCAAAGAAAGTCAGGACTGGAACTTAAGCAGGTCAGGAAACAGGAATTGATGCAGAGGCCATGGAGGGATGTTACTTACTGGCTTGCTTCCCCTGGCTTGCTCAGCTTGCTTTCTTACAGAACCCAGGTCTACCAGCCCAGGGATGGCACCACCCACAATGGGGTGGCTCCTCCTCCTTGATCACTAGTTGAGAAAATGCCTTACAGCTGGATCTCATGGAGGCATTTCCTCAACTGAGGCTCCTTTCTCTGATAACTCCAGCTGTGTCAAGTTGACACAAAACCAGCCAGTATGGGGGGGGGGGTCTCTCTTGAAGGATCTGCTTTTGGTCTAAATTAATTTCAAATGCCAGCTTCGCAGGCAGTGGGCATCTTCATTTAATCTACAATAAAGCATATCCTGCAAAACGCAGCTCCCTGAAGGGGAAGCTGCTCAAACACTGTTTCCATGGCTGCCTGCTCTAACAATATTTTTTACTGAACTAAGCACTGCTAATTTTAGCCATGGATTATCTGGAAAGCAAGGAGGAAATAGATGAAAGGCAATTTTTACCTGAGCCACACTGAGCCCCTGAGGACTTTTACTAAAAGCAAGTCCCTGCTAGAAAAGGCAGATGTGTAAAGTCCAAAATGGAGGGGACATTCATCAACTGCACTCCATTAGCACTTGGCTATAGAAAAGAGATCCCGATTCTCTGATGCAGGAGGAAATTGAAACTCAGAAGTAAAATGATTTGATTCAAATCATTACAACCCATGTACGAGAGTTAGCTACCGCCTCAGCAACCTTAATTCTTGCCCTGGTCTCTTGTCCGAGGCCTTTCCATTATTAGAACAACATTTGCTTTGAGAGTTGTGCTATTTTGGATAGTAGTTTCTGGAAGCTGCCTGAGTTCTGTGAAAGGATTTGAAATAGAGAAGCTGCACAGAGACATAGCTGCTATGACAAGGTTACTTTGACTTTGAGTGTGACATGAGGGTAGAAAATAGCAATTGACCATATTCCGTTCATCGTGATAGAGAGGTTAGACAGATGAGATAGAGAGTGTAAATAAATTAACTCAAATTAACTCTAAGAAAGTCATGAGAAAGACACATGCAACTGTCCTTAAGGGCGTTACACCAGATGTCCTGCCTTTCACGGGTCACAATCTTCCATAAAGTCTTGGATTATTCACATTAAAGAGGTAAACGTTATTCATGCTCTGAATGAGGGGATAGAGGGGCCTTGTGAACAGGTTCTGATACTTAGCCAAGTCAGAACTCTCCCGATATTGTCTATTTTCTCTGGTCAGTAGTTAAAGTAAATGCATAGTGATTATCCACATATAATAGAAATCCTTATGGATGTTCTAGATCAACACCTAGGCTCAGCATCAACTTGAAGGAGGCATGTTCTAAGACAGAGCTCAAGATGCTGTGCTTCATGGCCTCTCGACCATCCTCCCAAGAATTCTTCCATAGCAACATGTATAAAACTAATAAAGAGTATTACTCTACAGGTAATTGTAAAGCAGAGACAAAAATCTTTTTAAAAAGTCTTCTGAGGCACGGACTGGCTTCTGAGCCAGGGAACCTCATGGAGCAAAGGGGAAGATGGATGAGGGAGGAAAACCTATTACCAGACACTCCCTACAGAGGTCACTTTTGACCTAAAGAAATTCTGATCTGATCCCTCTGAGATTCCACAAGCTCACCCAAGAGTTAAGTTAGTTCCCTAAAGGGAGGGCTGAGAAAGCTAGGCTACTATTAAGGTATGCTTTGCCCTGAATAGATGCATTCTTAATACCTGATGGCTATTCAAACTTTATACTCATCCCAAGGGTGCCACATGACCAGAGGTCAGACGAAGTAGGTCTCAGGCACAGACCTGAGGTGGGAGAAATTAGTATAGGTTAATCCAGAAGAGATTAAAAAAAAAGAATGATTCAAGGGTGTGGGAACCTTAAGAGCTCAGGATATGAGACACAGCTTGGTGTGACTGGAGGGTTTCAAGGTGTAAATGGAGCCGAACACTTCAGGTTGCAGGCACCCTAAGGAAGAGCTTGAATAATCTATAACAAATAGTCAGCAGATCCGTTAAAAATAAAGCTTTTCCATATGCAAGGGAACTCTAGCTGTGGTATGTAAGGTGTGTACCACATTAAAACCAGAAGAAAAAGAAGCAAGCAATTACATCTTCTTGTCTCATTCAGTCCTTTTCTGTCTCTACAGATTCACTACTGTCATCACAACCAAGGGTTTTTAAATGACATGGGAAAACATTACAATAAATCACTAAATGAATAAACAATCAGAGAAAAACACTAAGTACAGTTGACTTCTACAACCAAAGAACAATTTCTGAAAGGAAATGTCAGATTTTTTTTTCATTTTTCATTATTTATTTATTTACATTTTAATTTTTTTAATAAAACAACTTTATTTTACAAAACAAAGAAAAAGTACAGATTTTAAACATTTTTTGCTTAAAATTATACATTTTTTCTCAGTACTTTTTTTCAGATTTTAACATAATTTTTACATAAAACTATATGAATATATTTTTTAGTCAGTACTTGATTTTTTTCAAGATTTGATTGTGTGCCTTGAAAACTTAATAGTTACAATGAGCTAAAGTACATGTAAAACAAAATGTAACATGGAAATAGTTAAAGTTTTCTTGTTTTGTAAATATTTTTTGTTTTGCTTTGTTTTCTTTATTTCTTGGACTTCATACAGTGCAAGCCTCTGGGGTTAGCATCCCACTATCAGTGACTGCATATTATGTCTGTTCTTTTGTGACTGGGTTATCTCACTCAGGATGATATTCTCTAGATTCAGCCATTTTCTTAAGAATTTGGTTAAGGCATTGTTTCTGGTGGCTGAGTAGTATTCCATTGTGTATATGTACCACAATTTTTGTATCCATTCATCTTCTGAAGGACATCTGGGTTCTTCCAGCTTCTGGCTATTATAAATAGAGCCGCTATGAACATTGTGATGCATATATCTTTGTTGTGTATTAAAGTGTCTCTGGGGTATATGCCCAGAAGTGGAATAGCTGGGTCTTCAGGTAGTACTATATCCAATTTTCTGAGGTATCATCAGACAGATTTCCAGAGTGGTTATATTAGCTTGCAACCCCACCAACAGTGGAGAAGTGTTCCTCTTTCTCCGCAGCCTCACCAGCATCTGCTGTCATCTGAGTTTTGGATCTTGGCCAATCTGACTGGTGTAAGGTGGAATCTCAGGGTTGTTTTGATTTGCATTTCCCTGATGGCTAAGGATGTCGAGCACTTCCTCAGATGTTTTTCGGCCATTCGGTGTTCCTCAACTGAAAACGTTTTGTTTAGCTCTGTACCCCATTTTTTAATAGGGTTATTTGATTCTCTGGTGTCTAGCTTTTTGAGTTCCTTGTACACCTTGGATATTAGGCCTCTATCTGATGTGGTGTTGGTAAAGATCTTTTCCCATTCTGTTGGTTGCCGTTTTGTTTTCTTGACAATGTCCTTAGCCTTACAGAAAATTTGCAGTCTCATTAAGTCCCATTCGTTAATCTTTGACCTTAGAGCTTGAGCCATTGGTGTTTTGTTCAGGAAATTTTCTCCTGTGCCTATGTGTTCTAAGGTTTTCCCTACTTTCTCATCTAATAGTTTCAGTGTATCTGGTTTAATGTGGAAATCTTTGATCCACTTACACTTGAGCTTTGTACAATGAGATAAGAAAGGGTTTATTTTCATTCTTTTGCATGCTGAGTGCCAGTTGGACCAGCACCATTTGTTGAATAGGCTGTCCTTTTTCCATTGAATGTTTACTGCTCCTTTGTCAAAAATCAGGTGACCATATACATGAGGGCTCATTTCTGGATCTTCTATTCTATTCCATTGATCCACATGCCTATTTCTGTACCTGTACCATGCAGTTTTCAGCACAATTGCCTTGTAATATAGCTTGAGGTCAGGGATAGTGATTCCTGCAGATGTTTTTTTGTTGTTGAGGATGGATTTCGCTATTCTAGGTCTTTTGTTATTCCATGTGAAATTGCACATTGATCATTCCAATTCCATGAAGAACTGGGTTTGAATTTGGATGGGGATTGCATTGAATCTGTAGATTGCTTTTGGTAGGATGGACATTTTTAAGATGTTGATTTTTCCAATCCATGAGCATGGGAGATCTTTCCCTTTTCTGAGATCCTCCTCAATTTCTTTCTTTACAGGTTTGAAGTTCTTGTCATACAGGTCCTTCACTTGCTTAGTTAGAGTCACACCAAGGTATTTCATAGTATTTGTGACGATTGTGAAGGGTACCTTTTCCCTAATTTCTTTCTCCACATGTTTGTCCTTTGAGTATAGGAAGGCTACTAATTTGTTTGAGTTAATTTTGTATCCAGCCACATTGCTGAACTTGTTTATCAGCTGTAGGAGTTCTCTGGTGGAATTTTTGGGGTCACTCAAGTACACTATCATGTCATTGGCAAAGAGTGATGTTTTTATCTCTTCCTTTCCGATTTGTATCCCGTTGATCTCCTTTTGCTGTCTAATTGCTCCAGCCAGGACTTCCAGTACTATGTTGAATAGGTAGGGGGAGAGTGGGCAGCCTTGTCGAGTCCCTGATTTTAGTGGGATTGCTTCAAGTTTCTCGCCATTAAGTTTGATGTTGGCTGTTGGTTTGCTGTATATTGCTTTTATTATGTTTAAGTATGGGCCTTGGATTCCTGTTCTTTCCAGGACTTTTAACATGAAGGGGTGTTGGATTTTGTCGAATGCTTTCTCAGCGTCTAGTGAGATGACCATGTGATTTTGGTCTTTATGTTTGTTTATATGGTGGATTACGTTGATGGATTTCTTTGTTAAACCATCCCTGCATCCCAGGGATGAAGCCTACTTGGTCATGATGAATGATCGTTTTGATGTGTTCTTGGATTCGGTTTGCAAGGATTTTGTTGAGTATTTTTGCATCAATGTTCATAAGTGAGATTGGTCTGAAGTTCTCTTTCCTTGTAGGGTCTTTGTGTGGTTTAGGTACGAGGGTTATTGTAGCCTCAAAAAATGAGTTAGGTAGTATTCCATCTGATTCTATCTTGTGGAATAGTTTGGAGAGTATTGGTGTTATATCCGCAAAAAATGTCTGATAAAATTCTGCATTGAACCCGTCTGGCCTGGGCTTGTTTGGTTGGGAGGCTTTTGATGACTTCTTCTATTTCTTTAGGTGTTATGGGATTGTTTAGATGGTTTACTTGGTCCTGGTTTAACTTTAGGATCTTCTATCTGTCTAGGAATTTGTCCATTTCCTCCAGATTTTCCAATTTTGTGGAGTATAAGTTTTTGTAGTAGGATCTGATGATTTCTTGAATTTCCCCAGTTTCAGTTGTTATGTCACCACTTTCCTTTCTGATTTTGTTAATTTGGATACTCTCTCTTTGCCCTCTAGTTAGTCTGGCTAGGGGTTTATCAATCTTGTTGATTTTCTCAAAGAACCAACTCTTTGTTTTGTTGATTTTTTCAATGGTTCTTTTAGTTTCTATTTGGTCTATTTCTGCCCTAATTTTGATTATTTCCTGCCGTCTACTCTTTTTGGGTATATCTGCTTCCTTTTGTTCTAGGGTTTTTAGCTGTGCTGTCAGGTTGCTGATGTTAGCTCTCTCCAGTTTCTTTTTGAAAGCACTTAGCGCTATGAGTTTTCCTCTCAATACTGTTTTCATTGCATCCCATAGGTTTGGGTATGTTGTGTTTTCGTTTGCATTGAATTCTAGAAAATTCTTAATTTCTTTCTTTATTTCTTCTTTGACCCTGCTATCCTTTAACAGAGCGTTGTTTAGTTTCCATGTGTATGTGGGCTTTTTGTTGTCTTTGTTGTTGTTAAAGACCAGTCAGTCATAGACCATGGTGATCTGAGAGGATGCATGGGAGTATTTCAATCTTCTTATATCGATGGAGGCTCGTTCTGTGTCCAATTATGTGGTCAATTTTTGAGAAGGTGCCATGGGGTGGTGAGAAGAAGGTGTATTCTTTTACTTTAGGATAGTATGTTCTTTTTATATCTATTAATTCTAGTTGGTTCAAAGTCTCTGCTAGTTTTGCAGTGTCCTTGTTCAGTTTCTGTTTCGCTGATCTGTCCATTGGTGAGAGTGGGGTATTAAAGTCTCCCACTATTATTTTGTGGTGTGAAATGTATTTTTTGAGCTTTAGTAGGGTTTCTTTTATGAATGTGGGTGACTTTTTTATTTGGAGCATATATGTTAAGGATTGAGAGTTCCTCCTGACAGATTTCCCCGGTAATGAGTAAAAAGTGTCCTTCCTTATCTTTTTTGATAACTTTTGGTTGGAAATTTACTTTATTCGATATTAGAATAGCCACTCCAGCTTGCTTCTTGGAGCTGTTTGCTTGGAAGTTTTTTTTCCCACCCTTTTACTATAAGATAGTGTCTGTCTCTGTCTCTGAGATGAGTTTCCTGTATGCAGCAAAAGGCTGGATTTTGTTTATGTATCCAGTCTGATAGTCTATGTCTCTTTATTGGGGAGTTGAGTCCATTTATGTTAATAGATATCAAGGAATAGTTGTTTCTCTTTCCTGCCATTATTGCTTTTTTGGGTTGAGTTGTGTCTGTGTTTTTTTCTTCTTTTAGTTTTCTTGTTTAGGAGTTTTCTTGTTTTTACTAGGCTGTATTTTCCCTCATTGTATTGGGTTTTCCACCTATAATACGTTGTAGTGCTGGGTTTGTGGTCAGATATTGTGTGGATTTTGATTTGTCTTGAAATATCTTCGTCTCTCCATCGATGGTGATTGATAGTTTTGCTGGGTATAGCAGCTTGGGCTGGCACTTGTGCTCTCTTAGGGTGTGCATGATGTCTGTCCAGGCTCTTCTAGCTTTCATAGTCTCTGTTGAGAAATCGGGTGTGAGTCTGATTGGTCTGCCTTTATATGTTACCTGACCTTTTTCCCTTACTGCTTTTAGTATTCTTTCTTTACTTTGCGTACTTGATGTTTTTACTATTATGTGTCGGGAGGTATTTCTTTTCTGGTCCAACCTATTTGGAGTTCTGAAGGCTTCTTTTATGCTCGTGGTCATCTCATTCTTGAGGGTAGGGAAGTTTTCTTCTATGATTTTGTTGAAGATATTTACTGTGCCTCTTTGTTGATACTCTTCTCCTTCTTCTATTCCTATTATCCTTAGGTTCGGTCTTCTCATTGTGTCTTGGATTTCCTGGACATTTTGGGTTAGGAGCTTTTTGTTTTTTGCATCTTCTCTGGCTGTTTTGTCTATGTTTGCAATGTCTTCTGCCCCCAAGATTATCTCTTCGATCTCTTGTAATCTATTGGAAATGCTTGCTTCTGTGGCTCCTGATTTCTTTTTTTTTTTTTTTTTTTTTTTTTTTTTTTTTGGTGTTCTGACTCTAGGGTTATCTCTTTTAGCGTTTTCTTTATTGTGTCAATTTCTGTTTTAATTTCTCTCTTCCATTCCTTTATTTCTTTGGTTCTGTTTTCCTCTAGTTCTTTGAGTTCTTTGAGTGTTTTTCTTGTTTCTTCTTTAAAAGCTTCTGAATATTTTTGCTTTTTCTCCCTTTCTTGTTTAAGTATCTCTATCAGCATCTTGAGGTATGATTTCAGGTCTGTGTCTTCTTTTTCTGGAGTGTTTGGAATTCAGATGTTTGCTGTTATGGGAGAGTTGGGTTCTGGTGTTGCTAGATTGTCTTGGTTTCCTTGGGATATACTCTTTCTCTTTCCTCTTGCCATTTTGTTGTCAGTGATATGTTCTTGCCTTTCCCTTGTCTCTGGTCTGTGACCCTGGTTCTCCACTGGTCCAGGTGTCAGATGGGCCAAGTCCTGTTTTATGCCTCAGAGTCGTCGGGTGTGAGCAGAAGTTCCAACGTTCTGTTTCTGGTTGCTGGATCAGGCACGGCAGGGCAGGGCAAAGTAGGGGGTACAGTTTCTGTGTGCACTCTACAGAGATCTCTCTGCTCCCCGGCAGCCCTGGTCTCCCACCCACCAGTTGCTCAGCCTCTATGAGCCGCCATTCCGGGTGGCAGATGGGCCAGGCTCTGCTCTGCGTCCTGAAGTCGCCAGTTGCTCCGCCTCTATGAGCCGCCGTTCCGGGTGGCAGATGGGCCAGGTTCCGCTCTGCGTCCGGAAGTCACCTCCAGGTGGAAACAGAAGTTCTAATTTTCTGTTCCCAATCGCTGGATCGGGCAAGGCAGGGCTGGGCAAGGTAGGGTGTGCACTTTCCGTGTGCACTCCGCAGAGATCTCTCTGCTCCCCTGCAGCCTAGGTCTCCCACTCACCAGTTGCTCAGCCTCTATCAAAATGTCAGATTTTAGTCAGGAAGTTTAGCTTTCCTAAACCTCTTTAGGAAATTGGTAACATTTTTTATTTTTTTTATTTTTTGTTTGTGTGTTTGGTTTGGTTTTGGTTTAGTTTTCTAGTTTTTCAAGACAGAATTTTTTGTGTAATGCCAGTTATGGCTGCCCTGGAACTTGCTTTGTAAATGAGGCTAGCCTTGAACTCACAGAGATCCACTTGCCTCTGTTTCCTGAGTGCTGGGATCAAAGGCATGTGCCCCCTTGCCCAGTCAAGAACATATCTTAGAACAGAGTTGGAGTCAGAGGTAGTGAATAACTCCAAGATTGGATATATTGGATTATGTCAATATGGACAAAGTACTTAGACCAGTGCTTAGCTCACTGATCACACTGACAATGTTATCATGACTGAATCAGCAGGAGCAATGTTAGAAGTAGCTACTGAGTCATTTTCAGCATTTGGTGTCTGGTCTGTTGGCTTTGTGTGCTTTGTATTGTATTATATACTGCTTTAATCTTATTTATAAACTATCCATCTATGGCATCTATTGATTTAAATCACAGGGAGCTATTCTTACTAACAAAATAACGGCAAGTATTCTAAAGAGGCAAATGTTCCAGATCCTCAAGGCCAGATGATCTAATAAAAAGGCGTTTGGACTTTTCTTCGCTTTGCAGTGTGCATAGCTTTAGATGCTATGGGAACTAGTCCAGTTATACAGACCTGTAAAGTCTAGGAACCACAACAATGGCCAGCTTAGCAAAATCACCCAAGGCATTGATACTTTAGAGTCGGGTGACAACAGCAACCTGATAGAATGATTCAAGAGTATTGAATTCAAATTCCCTGATCCTGTAAACCTAGTCAGCTACCTGTGGCTGCTGAGATCATAGACTAAAGGAAAATGTACTGCTGCCATTTTCCTAAACCAGGAAGATTCCCAGATGCATTCTAATTACTTATTCTCATACTCAGATAAGTGTGGCTCTCATCCTTCATCAGCAAAGATTCTTTCTGAGGCAGACACAGACCATCAAGGACATCTACAACTTGTCAAAATGCAATGAACAACTGTGCCATGCTCAACCCCAACTGAAACACCTACAGAACAAACTGCACCCGAGGCTCATGGAACATCAAAGAAGAGACAGCAGAAAGATTGTAAGAGACAGAAGATGAGGGCATCTGCAATACAACAGGGAGTTGTATCCATGGAATCATACCAACATGGTTACCTGAACAACACAGGCTGACATGTCAGTGTGGATGGAGACATCTCACAAGGCTCTATCCCTAGATGAAGATCTATAGGCAATTAATGACTGCCAAGAGAAGGAAAACCTTTCTTTTTCAGGATGAGCCCCTTAACAGGTTATCTAATCTCAAGGGGTTAGCCTTAAGCACATAGTGTACAGATGAACAACAGTAAATGGAGTGTGTGTATGTGTGTGTGTGAGTGTGTGTGTGTGTGTGTGTGAGAGAGAGAGAGAGAGTGAGAGAGAGAGAGAGAGAGAGAGAGAGAGAGAGAGAGAGAGAGAGAGAGAGAGTTGAGGGAATGGGAAAGACATGGGGGAAATTAGGGAGGATTATGGGGTTGAAGTGATATAAATACTGTATGCATGCATGAACTCAACAAACAACCATTTTTCTTTGTGTGTGTATTTATGTGATATATATGTTTTTAGGCATATAAACCTGTATGTCTGTGCCCATATTTGCATATATACAGGGCAGAAGTCAAGTCAGAATCCCCTTCTGTTGTTCACCACCTTATATTTGAGATAGGAACTCTCTCAGTGAACCAGGTACTCATGGATTGGCTAGACTGGCCAGAAAACTTAAGGATCACCTTGTCTCTGCCTCCAATCCTCCACTGCTGGGGTTACAGCACATGCTACCATAGCATGTTTTTTTTTTTTTTTTTGAGTGGGCACCAGTGATGCAAACATATGTCTTAATGCTAGCCCAGCTTGCACTTAAAACACAGAGAAGTCTCTCCAGACTCTGAACCAAGTAGAGGTAATTGGTCCTGGTTTGAAGTTCCACTTTCAAGACTTAGAAATGTGGTGTATGAATTTGGGCTACCTATCTCATGAACTTGAGATTGCACATCCATTGATTGTGAGCCATCAGACTTTTCCCAATTATCTAATCGTGTTGCTCGCTGATGAAATAAGAAATATGAGAATTCACCATGAGCTATAAATTTCCACACAGAGGCAAACAATTTCTCAATAAATTAATTCCCTCACCGACTCTATATTTCTCATTTCTCTACTTGAAAATTGCAACTCTGCTCAGTGCAGGGCACTGGGCTTATTGATCAGGTAATTACTGCAGCATCTGCAGGATTTAGAGAACAAGAGGCTCTCTGGGATGTGCTATCAAATCAGCAGCTCCTGGGTGCTCAGAGAGGCCATGTTGTTTGGGATTATCTATGCCATTGCTTCCCTGCTTGTCCTTCTTGTTTGCTTCTGCTTATTTCCTTGTTTATTAGCAACTATACTATGAGGTAAGGTGGAGATGTAAAGCAGGCTGGAGGACACGGCAGAAAATACTGTAATTTTTATTAAACTGGCATGAGTAAGAAAGATGATGGAACATACCACTAACCTACAATCTCTTTGATATAATATGTAGCAAACCACATGCTTCCCACATTCTTCAGACACACTATGAAAACCATTAGTGTTCAGAATGGAACCTCTATTGCCAAATTTTATTGCTGTTTACCGAGTTAAGAACGCGAAATCATAGAAAAATGTGTATACCTACAGTCTGGGTCTTTCTATGTGAAACCTGCCACTTTCTGACCTCAGTGAAACCCCATGATCACCTCTCCACAGCAGGAAGCTCCTCACCATATCTCTTTCCTTTCCTACCTCTGAGACTATAATTACATTTTCAGTACCTATCATGCTGGAGATGGAGAGGGTTCATTCTTTGTTACTACTCCTTGAAGGCAACATAGAGCATTAAGATTTTTCTCAAGACCATCTCAAGCATGTGAGAACCTCAAACTTGGGAGCCTTAGGTGCAAATCTACTTAATGACCTTCAGAGAAACAGACCGTGTGCTCAGAAACATAAGTGTCACAGTTTATTTCTTTGGTTCTTATTTCTGTATCTTAATTTTCATATTGACTAATTATAAAAACCAAAGGTTTGTTCAGCTTATAATTAGGAGGCTGAGAGATTCGAGGTTAAATGCTACTCCAGCAGGTGAGGAGTGCCCAAAAACAGCTTAGGCATTGCAGGTCATCAGATATCAAGAGGATACATACATGAGGTACATTCAACTCAGATAAATAACAGCCTCACAAAAGTCCATTAATTCATCAGGACACCATGAATTTGCCTGATGCCTTCACAAGGGATGACTCCTTAAGACCCAATCACTGCTTAAAGGTTCTGTTTGACCACATTGCTTAATACCCCCAGTAGGAATTTAATTTCAACAAGAATCTTGTTAAGGACATTAAACAACACCAATGAGAAGGTGAGATCACAGGTATCACAACATGGTAGTCAGACTTTGTTATTCAAGTCTCTGGTTCTAGATAAAACGCTAAGCCAATACCAAAGAAAATCTGGGATCACTGGAGGAGTGATGAGAGATAAGAGAAACTGTGCTGGCTAGTTTTATACCACGTTGACCCAGGATAGAGTCATTTTGGAAGAGGAAAGCTTCTCTAATAGTTTTTTAAGCCTCGGGGTTATAAATAATGCCATCACATCCCTCCCCCAAGTTCCTTATGATCATGGTACCTTAACTCAGCAATAAAAACTCTAACTAACACAGAAATTGTTACAAAGTCATGATGTATTGTTATACTTGATCATGCAATTTGGGGAAGGTCTATGAAAGGCTGTTGAACTTTGGATTGAAAAAGTTATTGGGTGTTTAGAGCTTAGTGAGCAATTGTGGGAACTTAAAAGATAATGCTAAGAGCAACTCAGATGGCAGAGGCCTGGTCTGTGAGCTTGCAGAAGGGAGCAAAGACTTTATCAGGGCCATTTATGTAGTATTTGAATTAAGTACCACTAATCTTACACTGTGGTGTGAAAATGAAACTGATGGCCAGGAATGTATTTGGGGTCACAGCAAAAGTCCCAAGACACAAAGGCACCTAATCCCACTGTCTTCATGTTCTCATGAACCATTTGAGATGTAAGTTTACAGATCTTCCTGGAAAGAAGGTTACATTTAAGCCAGGAGATACAGCTTGCTGGTAGAGCTTTGCTAATATGTGTGAGGCCCTAAGTTCAATCCCCAGTGTTACAAAAGTTGCATTCTACGGAAGTACAGCTAGGATGATCATCAATCAAGCCAGCATTTTCTCCTAAGATAGGATAGGTCTAATTATTGTAATAGTAAAATGAAAATAAAACTACGTCTGTATACACACACACACACACACAAACACACACACACATACACACACACACACATATAAACATATACATATACATAGTTATATACAAACACACACACACAAGATAGAGATAGATAGAGATAGAGATAGAGATAAAGATATAGATAGATAGATAGATAGATAGATAGATAGATAGATAGATAGACCAAAGTATAATCACATTCCTAGATAAATTAGAGCCTCCAAAAATTTAAATTTGATTAAAAACCCCAATCCAAGGTGATTTTTATAGCCAATAAGCATAACACAATACAGGCAGCTTAAGTTGAAAGCGCCATGGAGAAAATTCACAGTGTAAAGAGCAGGTATTTGTACAATGTTGCTCACTCTGTTTGTGATTTAGTGGAAGAAAAGTGTACATCTACTTTACTTAATATTCCTAAAATATTAGGAATATTAGGACTGGATATTATGATAAAGATTGGAGACATCATAATCTCTCTAGCTCTTTGTCACACACACACTGTATATATATGAGTGTATATACAGTGTGTGTGTGTGTGTGTGTGTGTGTGTGTGTGTGTGTGTGTGTGTAAAGATATGGAGTATACAGCAAAATAGAGGACTTTAAGTAGCATAAGCATAAATAAGAGAAGGCTATTGCTGAAACCAAGAATATATATACACAGAGGTCACCCAACAATGACAAAGGCTACAACATCAACTCAAGCAGTAAAAGTCCTGTATCCAGGAGCCCCAAGACAGCAGGAAAACCATGGACCCTGGAGTAAAACTCAGATTCTACTTCATTTTAAACCTTCAGTAGATATGTTTTTTTTTTAATATTCTAAATATGAAGTTTGTAAACCAAAAGAGAAAAAGTATTTTTATCCTAGTAAAAGGGTGGCTTCCAGATGGTAAGAAGTTCATTGCAGTATGAAAAGGTAGTGACTGCAGTCGGCTTTAACTGTCAACTCGTACAGCCTAGAGTCACTTAAGAAGGTAATCTCACTTGAGGAATATTTAAGACCAGATTGGCCTTTGTGCATGACGGTGGGGGGGGGGTTGTCTTGATTTCTAAGTAATGTAAGCAGATGTATCCCACTGTGGGTGTCACCATTTCTTAGGCAGATAGTCCTGGACTGTGTAAAGAAAGATAGCTAAGCGTGAGCCTGTAAACCAGCGAGCAACAGCCTTTCCCCGTGGTTATGCTACAAGCTCCTGCACGAATTCCTGCCCTAGGACCATGACCTGGAAATAGAAGGTGAAATAAAACCTTTTCTCTCTGAGCTGCTCCTGGGAAGATTGTTTAATCACAGCAACAAATAGAATCGTGGTTATATGATGTAACTATAGCTGAAGTGGTACCCTTGAGTCTGTGGATAGGAAGGTCAGAAACTGCAGGATATTGTCTGACTGTAACTTTCTAAATTTCTTCTGTGTTGTGAGCTTTGCCCCGTGGGTCTCCCTCATGGTCGCTCTGACAAGCTTTTTTCTTTCCTCAAATGTCTTTCTGTCTACGACATTATTACAACATGCATTTTATTTGTATGTGTTTCTGTAATCATAGTCATTTTATCGTCAACTTTCTGTAATATACAGAAAATGTTGAAAATGTTTTGTGTTTCTTGAACAGAAGTGCTTCTTCAATGTGACATTTTGTGTTTCTTGGGGCATATTATTAAAAAGATCAAAAAAGATTATAATTGCCCAAATTTCTCTACTTAAAAAAGGAGGAATTGGAGTTGTCATCCATACAGCATCTACTTGTTTTCTTACTTGTACATACACGCATGTGTGCATGTGTGTATGAAGAAGAGAGGGAGGGAATAGTGAGAGAGGATGAGTCTCCCTTCTCTAGTTCTCTTTCCTCTTAAGAAAGTTTTT
Source organism: Micromys minutus (assembly GCF_963924665.1). NCBI lineage: Eukaryota > Metazoa > Chordata > Mammalia > Rodentia > Muridae > Micromys > Micromys minutus. Next base: position 43,825,324 of record NC_137985.1, read on the forward strand.
TTAATCCACAAATTGAAAATGTTCTATGTTGCTGCAACATAGCTCACATCTTCAATGTGTCTCCTGAGAAGGTAGACAGCTGTTGTTCATGCAGATGTGCTACACCCAAGTGGAGGGAAATAAAGAAAGCCTTGGTTTTAGTAAGTCAAATATAGCATGCCTTTGCTAGGTGACACAATAGATTTGTTAACCTGAAGCCCTAACTTCTAGTTGGGGTTATGCAAGTAACTCTCCCTGAAGAGTCTAAGACCAGGTTCCATCATCTTTCCTCAGTTTAGCTGTGTTGGAACCATATGAAAAGAGCAAAAAATAATACCTGGGGAAGAGGGAGAAATAAAGAAAGGAAGGAAGGAAGGAAGGAAGGAAGGAAGGAAGGAAGGAAGGAAGGAAGGAAGGAAGGCAGAGAAACAGAGAAACAAAGTGACAGAGAGACAGAGAGAAACAGTGAGAGACAGACATACAGGGACAGAAAGAAATATGGAAAGACAGATACAGAGACAGACACTGAGAGAATAGACAGGGACCACAAAATTTATATCCATAATCTGTTTTAGAAAGCATCATTTCATGTCTCAACTATATATTCTAGTAGTAAGGAGTAGGAGGAAGACAGACCAGTTTGAATACTGTGAGTTCCTCACTGATATGTTATAATTAATATTTGTGTATCTCACCTATTTAGTCTAGCTAATAAAAAGTAGCAAGATGAATACTGTTGTAGCAAGCAGTACATTACTGGACTTTTGCTGTGTTATATTAACTTTGTTATTATTGCTTTATTAAGAGTTGGTTCTAGTGTTTTTGTTTTCTCAGGAAGAAAAAAAATTTGATGTTCTCTTCAGCTTTTAAAGCCACCTAGGAACCAATAAATTTTCAGAAATTCTTAAGAATTATCCATGGCCTATGATGAATGCCTGAGAGCTTTTCATGGTCTCTTTCTGGGGATAGCATCAACACAACAATCCAGCTACATCGACCTCAATAAAGTGGTTTTTATAGATGGAAGAGAGACGCTACTAGCACCAAAGTTATCAAAGTAATTACCAATTAAGAGCCATATTCTTAGCTGGACATGTTGCTGCTTTGATCCCAGCACTCCAGAAGCAGAGGCAGATTGCTGTTTGTGAGTTCAAGGCCAGCCTGATCTGCATAGGTAGTCCCAGGGCAGCCAGAGCTACATAGTGAGACCCTGTCTCAAACATGAAGAGATAGAAAAAACATGTTCCCGTGACATGCAAAAAGCATATGGATGCAACTCATCAACCGAAATCTGATTGGGGTTGCAAGCAGGCTCTTCCAAATCAGGAGTCTAATTCTAGGGTTCTATTCCCTCTGGAATGCAACTTCGCCCACAGCATTAAAAGTAAAAACTACTTTTTATAATTTTCCCTTTAAAACATTTATTTATTTATTTATTTATTTATTTATTTATTTATTTAGTGTGTTTGTGTGTGTGTGTGTGTGTGCGCACGCGCGTGTGTGTGATGGGTACATGTAACTGCCATGACCCTCACATAAAGTAAGAAGATAACTTCCCATCTCACTTGCACAGAGCTAAAACTTTCTACCTACATGGCCTAGGACCAATCAGCTTCTTCATTCCTACTCAGCTTCTCTAACAAACCAGTCTCTCCATCATCATTCAGCTTCTCTAACAAACCAGCTTTTCCATCCCCACTCAGCTTCTCTAACAAACCAGCTTCTCCATCCTCACTCAGCTTCTCTAACAATCCAGCTTCTCCATCACCACTCAGCTTCTCTAGTGTCTTCTTTTAAGCAACTGATTACACCATGATTATTTTCTTCATCTCCTGGTGTTCAACTATGCTAGAAGCTAGCAGATTCTCCTGCTTACCCCTCTCCTTATGCTTTTTTCTCACCTATTTCTCACTTCCAGGCTCAAACTTCTGGTTCCAGTTTGAATATTACCTCCATCGGGAGGTCCCCATCCATACCCAGAGTCCTTTCTTGAGTGCTTTAATTGCACCCATCACCCATTCAACCACATTTATATGCTCTGTGAAACTTACCTATTTCATACCAAGTGTAAAGATGAGAATGTATAAAGTGACATGCGTAAACATATATACTATATATATGTTTTGAACAACGCTTCCAAGATGCTTATGACTGTACTCAAATGAACACTTATAGAATGAATTAAGATTGTAATATATACTATTAAATGAAGGTAACAAAGAGAATTCTGGCTTAAGAGTTAGTATGTATGAGATAGATATGTTATTGATACCAGTGAGATACTACAGATAGATGTCCCCAAGACAGGTAAAATCTATACTGACGGACTGGCACTGGACTTCTGGCAGCTACTAGATTTTCATTTGTCTTTGAGGTTTTATATGTAAAATTCCAATACAGGACCGAAGTTCAGTCCTCAAAGAACTTCTTGGATAAAAAATTGTTGCAGTAAATACTAAAAAATAATAAATGGTTTATCTCTCTATGGGCCCTGAGGTCTTACTTCTCAAGCCTAACCCTGATATGGTGCCCAGCGCACCTCTGGCACCCAGTCCGAGCCGCCACCACAGCCCAACTTGTCTGCACAACTCCCTTCCCTGGCAGTTTTCGACCTTCTGTCTCTGCCTCTGTTCCAGGGTGTTTCTCTACCCCAAAATCCCTCATAAATACAATTCTCCAGCCAGATAGCTTTTCATACAAGTTTATATGTTCAACTCTCAATCCACAAACCCTCTACACAACAAGATTACATCAAATAGACAAAGATACAAACTGCCCTTCTCTATGAGATACCAGACCTATAAAATTCTTAGTGTTCATGGCTATTTAACGTCAATTAATATTACCTGGGTCTAGCTGGTCCTTGGGAAATTCCAAGTTGCCACAACCTTCACCCTATATCCTCTGACCTCCTCCGACCTCTCAGCCCCCTCCACCTCCCTCGCCCTGCCCAGTCACTGGCTTTCCTTTATTTTACTAATTAAAATGGGAAAGTTTAGTTGGAGTCATGTGACTAGGCAGCCATTCTTGGGGAAGTGGAATTAACATTAAAATACAAACAGCTTCAGGACAATCTACAAAAATTTAATGTAGGGAGCCAATTTCTGGACTCAGTGTCCACAGTAAGTGTTTGAGTTTCAGGGACACAGTGAGAAGGGACACTCTTCTTAAGTCTGAGGATCAGACAAGAGCAACAAAGCAAAGTTGATGATGCAGACCCCGGAAAGCCTCAGGTTTCTTCAGAGTTAGAAGATTCTCTAGCATGAAGGAGCTTTGAGCCTGTAGATAGCAATTAAAGGGCTCTGAGAACAAGTCCTGAAGAAGTCATTACCCTGTTAGACAATTCAGTCATTAAGAAGGCCAGCTGATCTGACAATTCTGCATGTTTCCAGAGGTTCATTTATATGGTCTAACCATATGGACAATTTACATGAGGCCAGAAAGGCAAGAACAGATTCTGAAGTCTAATGTGTGCATCACAGTTCCCTAGGAGATGCTCTGCTTCTCCTGAAACAGTTACTTGCACAGTTCTTAGCTCCAGAGCTTGAACATTGGTCCTCTTGATTTAGAATACTGTCTAAGATAGGCTGCACATAGGATTTGGTTCTTATTCCATACTGTCAAGAGTACCCACGGAGTCAGAGAATGTCACCACGATAAAGCTTGTTTATCACTCTTCATTAGATATCATTATGGTAGTATCTTTCATTTATGCCAGATGGACAGGTCATAGGTTTCACCGGAAACCCTTTTGCATAAGCTGGAAGGGAATTGTTTTTATAAAATAATTATATAATTTCCCAGTTCAAATAGAAAATAACTCAGTTCTCAATTCAAGCAAACCCTGCAAACAAAACCATAGGGAAAGCCATAACAGAATTAGGAAATTCATCACAGCGACCTAATAAGAAATTCATCACAGTGACCTCATAGAGCTCTGTGTCCAGAAACCACTGATATAAGTCCTGGCATGCATTCAGACTTCACTCCATTTTCCTTTATACTGACCTATTTTTTCTTTCAGCAAAGAAACAGAGGAGAGGCCCAGCAACATTTCCAAAAGACCATGAAAGCAGAGTCCATACTTGACTGACAAATTCCTAAAGGAGTTTCTGCTAGATGTTCAATATTTTCCCCTCAGCTACAGTTTTGGCTTTGAACCAGCAGCTGTGAGGAGAGGCAGATGTGCTTTAGAAAGGAGGCAGGAAAAGGCTATTTAGAGAAAGGGGTCAGTTGTCTTTACTCCTGGTAATAGCTTTTACCACTCTACAGTCGTCTATTAAAACAGTTTTCTATTTTTTTAAACCACAAGCTTTCTCTCAGTTGGATCTGGACCTTACTCACCTATCTCGTGCTTTCTTAGAGAGTGGGTAGCCAATAAATATTTGTTAAATACTCGAGTGAAAGATGAATTGGAATATACATACCAATTTCCCTAAAAGCTGTGTCAGAAAACCATTTATCCCCCTCCTCAGTGTGGAGGAAATTGTAGAACAGCCTGGATTTATCTCCAGCAGATTAAAAACAAGTGTTCTTAGCAATATGGTTCCCAAGAGGTTCTTGGGTCAGAGCACATTGGAAAGCAACTAACAGGTCATGGTGGAGGAATGTTCTCCATAAAATGTCTTTGTATGCCTTGGGTCTTCTTTTCACTAACAAGACTCCCCAAGCTACCACAGCCTCCCCTGATGTGAATAATTAGATGAGGACAGAAACACATAACACCTTGTAGATTGAACATGTACCTAGAACTCAGCATAGTGTTTCTTGAGCGTCATCATTGCTGGAGTGTAAGTCCTTACGAAATCCCAGGCTTGTCAACAGGATAGAACATTAGGACATGGAGTCTTGTCTTAGTGTCCTATGTGACTTGACCCTGAGAGCTTCTCCTTCATCAATAGAGGGATGTATTGATAAGAGGGTTTGACTGAGAAAGCTTGTGCCTTTGTGTCCTTGGATTTTCTGTCAGGTGAGAACAGCTGACCTCCTCTGTAAGATTCATCATCCGAGGCATCATGTTGAAAGCAGAGACTGGATGTTCTCCAGACATTGAAGGTGCTGGCACCGAGCTCTGGGATTTACAGGCCCTACTACCAAAATATAGTTTGTCTGAACTGCTTTATAGTAACAAAACCAACAAGCTGCAGCAACCTCACTAGTCTTCAAACAGTTCAAAGAAATGGGAACTGGGGTTGTTCTTACCACAGGATATGGGGGGAGGGTCATGCTGTGACACACAGCTTATCAGTAAAGATTCTCACTCCAGAGTCCCACTTTTAGCCAAATTTAATTCTTTTTGGTTCCACCTTATCTCAACACCACCACTACCACACCACTTCATCACCATAAAGAAGCAAAAGGCTCAAAAATATTTTGTGCCTGAATGGTACTTTAGTAAGCAAACTCCAGTTGTCCCATTGAATCCTCAGGTTATCTTGAAGATACATAGTATCAAGGGCAGGGGACAGAGGTGACAAGATGGGTGGTGGTCACACATCAGTTTCAGATCAGGCCTAAAGGAATTAACAGGGCATGTGGGATCATGGGAAATCCAATCACAAGGAAGTAAAGGCACTGGCCAGTGAATACCTCCATCCCCTCGCCATCCCCACTTTTCACTGACAGAAGCCTCCTTGAAGCCAGATTTTTAACTGGTGATCTCTCACTTGCCACAAGGTCTCTATCTGTCTGGCCATAATGAGCAATTCGCTCTAATCTGTGAATAGAAATTGGAATTTTAATTCAGTTTCGTGGCATTTTGAGAAGGGAGATGTTTAAACAATCTATTTGGTGTCCTCTGCTTCGCTATTGAAGGTTAATCACTATCCAATATGCATACTTTAGATCCAAAATAGGTTCTTGAGAAAATGGAATAATTAAGTCACAAGTGGCAATTACTTGCATTTCAGTAGGCTTCTTGCTGGAGAAACATTATTAAGTAGTATCTTTTCTAAGTTGGCATCCGGCTCTCGACTTTCTCTTTTCAAATGTGTGTGCTATCTATACGTTTCTGTTAATTCTACTCGGTATTGAGAGCAGAAAGAAATCATTACCACAGTGAAGGGTTTGAGATTGGTATTTTGTAATACCCAGCATAGGTTATTCTACCTAATCCTCTTTGCTTCTGAAATTTGTCCCCACTTGGATATATTCTAAGCATACAAATTCTGCCTTATTAGAAAAACACTTTGACTTTTAATTTAGACACACATATCTCTGTACTATCCAAATAAAGTTAATTCCTCATATTCGTTTAAAATTCTCTATCACAAAAATCTATTGATGTGAAAAGATGTTTTTAACATAATATGGATGGAAAAATCAGTTCAACCTAACAGATAGTAGGCTCATCAGTTGTACATTTACCAATAGACACATGAGAAAAATAATTGCAAAGAAACACACCAAGTATCTCTAGGGAGTAAAGAAATGTTTTAATTAGCTTTTATCTTTTTTTTCTACTTTTTTTCAACTCTTGTAATAAATGCATATTAATTTTAAGCGTGTATTACTGTGCCATGGATAGTAATATTTTGTATTAGAAGAAGCTTTTGTTTAAAACCCAAGCACTATACATAGAACTGACTATTTCCTGGTTGCTCTCTCCGAATCCACTGTATTTTAAGCTTCAAAGTCAGACAACATGTCATATTCCTATTTCTTTCTCAGTGTTGTCCCAAAGCACCATACCTAGTTAGTAAGTGAATAAGTAAAGTCACCCTTGCTTTTCTGTGGGTCCCTCACCATGATGATAGTCTCAGACAATAGGTGTATCATGTCATTTCCTTCTTTAAAAATCTTTTAATGACTCAATTTGATTGAAATTCAAGGTTAGTCGCTGTAGATTATAGGACGTGTAGGTCCTCTGGATGTGACTTAGTTCTTCTGTTGTGTCTTTCACAGTATCTCTCCTTGGCATACTCCACTCTGACTAGTCTGAGTATCCAGAGCCTAGAACATTCGGCCCTCTTGTCTCTGGGACCATGACACGGCTCCAAACTGTTATGAAGGCTCTTTACCAATATTGTTCCTCTCTCTCACCAAGACATAGCAGGGCTGTGCTTCTCTTCCTTGGATCAAGTGTAGACACGGTACTCTTGTTTTGGATAACAGAATTTCAGCAGAGGTGACTTGTGCCACTTTTGCAATTATAGAGTCAGTACATACATTGTCCATTCTCTATGATACTAGTTCCCTTTCTCTGTCTTCCATCTCTCCCCTCACCCAATGTGTGTCTCTTTCTCCCATGCCCCTCTCTTCCCTTCCTCCCTCCTCCTCCTTTTGTTCCTCTTTGCCCCCTCTTATCACCACCAATCCCCCCTTCTTCTCCTCTTCTTCCTCTCCCCCACCTCTAGATCCAAATTTCTTTACCTATACGTGTATCTGGAATCAAGATACTTTTGTGATAAATTTTAAAAACGACTTTCCTTCTGAGTTACACAATTAACTTTTATAACACATGATTATAAAGCACATATCTTGTTTGCAAATTAAACACACACACACACACACACACACACACAAACAAGAACCAACCATTGGCTGTTAATATCTCTGTTCAAAGGAAGCTTGTGGTTGACAAGTGACACTCAGAGCCCGTGATGGTGTGTCTGGTTTTGCTGGCAGCAGACTAAAGGCTTCTGGCAAGTTCTGAAATTATTCAGGATAGTGCCATGGCCATTATCACCGCAGGGTAGCATTTTGGAGTGTTGTTTAAAGTGTGGGACAAAATAGCCACTGAAAACAGCCATCCAGAGAGAGCAGAAGAAAGATGCACTATGGCTATCCTTTGGTAGTTTTCTTCCCTCTGCATCTCTCTCCCCTCCCTCTCACTTGCAATCAGACCCTCTTTGCTTCTTTTTGATGGGTCCTAAAAAAGAGCAAATTAGGAAGCATTCACTTCGGTAGCAAGTAAGGAGGAAACCCGGTAGCAGCCTTTTCTCCTCCCTACTCTCTCCAGCTCCTCCTCTTCTTCCGTGTTTTTGGAGGTTAGTTTTAAATACTGTAAATGAAACAGTACACCTTGAGACGATGAGAATTTTCTACAAGAGAGCATTGTTTAAGCTTCTGTGTGGCTTGTAGGACACAAAGCTAATGAAGTTCTTCCTTGGGGCCACTGAGCTTTTAAACAAGCAGAGATGGAGTAGCCATCAGATCATAGAGAACATCTCAACGTCCATTTCCCAGTCTCCTTTCCCTGGTCTCTGCTCCCATAGGTCTACCTGGGTTTCTCCACTGGAACTCACATATAGTGTCACCTACAGGGCTTTGTGATGAAGAAGAAAATTTCTAAGAGCTCTTTAGCATTCGTTGGTATAAAAAGAAAAGAGATGTCTTGGGAAATGGTTCAAACTACACAGTCAGAGTGGAATTCAGACAACACAGCTGGGGGCAGTTAAAAGAACAGAGGATGCTTTCCAACATATCATTAGGAGGAAGAAAAGGTACCTATATTGTTCCCCTCACTTTACTCAGCCCACCAGCTCAATACACAGTACACATTTCATGAAACTGGGATTGATAGAGCTGGCACCTTTCAAGCACTGCTTCCTTATGGAATTCGGATATTGTAATAGATCCTCTTTTGAAAAAAGAACCTCAAAGGTTCCCTGTGTATTTTTACACATTTTCACCATAGGAACCAAATTGTATGTTGGGATCCAGTCTGTGAGCAAAAGAATTTCAGTGTCTGAATTTTGAACTCTTTCTCCACGACACTGTTTTCCTTTGAACCCCTCCAACACTTTCTTGACGACCTAGACAGAAAATTACAGACAAAAGACTGTCCACAGTCTTCTTTACTCCAAGATTATGTTTCAATCCTATTAAGGAGTTTATTGTAACAGCAGAAGCTATCACATCCAAGTGTCTGAACTTTCCAAAATACAGTGCATTTTTTTCCAAAATAATTAATGACTAAATGAAATAGCCATATCAGCTCAATGAGGCCCACCTTGTAAAGAATATCCAAAAGATAGCTGACTGAAGGAAAGCAGTATTGTAACTTGTGATACCTCCATAATCAATGAATTACTAGAAGGTTACTCGGTGCCAAACCTCATATAGAAGGGACTTGGACACATCAGCTAATCTTGAAGTTGATTTTTATGCAAAGTTCTGCTGGCACCCTACTTGACAAATAAAGATGGCTCCCAAGTTTTGATAGCCTATAGAGGGACAAGGCTAACTTATCTCAGGTTTAAGTAATCTACAGGTATCGTCAAAATGAAATAGAATAAACCTTTAAGAACTACATTTAGTAAATTCCAAACAAATTCTTCCTCCTTTCCCTCACTGTCCCCAGTTTCTTCCCTGTCACCGCTAGCAGTTACTGCAGCAGAAGGAAGCTGACATACACTCCCCTTTCGGAGTGAGCCTATCAGGAGGGGGGAGTCTATAGAGGAGAAAGAATCTTCAGAGAAATCACTAAAAGGGGGTCATTTTCTACCCTTTTTGGGGTTTGGGGGCCAGGGTAGGCAGTTTATCATCACACAATTTACTCTAGCATAACCTATGTGCCAAGAAGCCAGGTACTGGGTAGGGTCACATTTTATCTTGTGCTGTGATAGGAAGGGGCTGGAATAGGTTCTCTCCCCACTCTCTGTCCTCATCTTCACAGCAGGGGCCTCTCTGTCAGCTGCAGGAGTGAACAGGCAGATTTCTAAGAAGGAATGGCAGGCAGGGCTCTATTATCTAATACCTATCGGGTCTGTCTGATTTATGTTTAACTTCTCTTCCTCGATAGATCCAAATAATGGTAATGGTAAACCTCAGCTGAAGGACGAGGGATAAGTAATAGATCCATAATAACAGTTAAATTGCTTGCAAAATGTTTTGGAATTCAATCTTCTGTACAGTGGAGGGAACCACTGGCAAAGTTAATTAACCCCATGTTAGCCAACCAGTTTGCAATTCACTGTTTTCACACTGTTCTCTGACTGGGTCAGCTGGCCACATCTATCAGTGGGGCAGGTCATAGGTCCTTCTGGTGTGGAGGGCTTTGGGTGTTGCCAGGGTTCTGGAGATAGATGCAAAGGACAGAGCCTGAGGGGGATTAAGGAAAGGGCAACAGATGAAAAACTAAGACTGGCTAAGAAACTGTCTCATTGGATTCTAATGATAATGTCCACCTTCCCCCGCCCCTCCCATACTTCTCCCGACCATCCCACTACTCTCTTTCCCCACTAAGTCCTTCTCCTCCCTTCTTTTCCTCCTTCCTTCTTTATATCACCTGCGGACTCTCTGCTTTTATTTATCTCTATGTTGCTATGAAAAAAATCAAAAGTTTAAAGGTTAATAATTTTACTATGTCTTATGGCAAGTCTATGAGGAAGTATGTCCGAATGTGAGGTGAGATGTCCACACACACACACGTGTGTGTGTGTGTGTGTGTGTGTGTGTGTGTGTATGTGTGTGTGTGTGGCATAAAATCTGATATTTGAATATCCATATGATTATATGGATATGTGGCATGAAATATGATACTTGAATGTCTGTATGAAGCATATATATATGTATATGTATGTATATATGTTTAAATGTCCATATGCATACTGAAATGATTACTATAGTGACAAAGGAAGCGTCCATTCTCCCACATAGCTGCCCCAACCCCTTGCATTGTGGCAAGAACACCCAAAGTCTATTTCTTTAGCAAAACTCTCACATGAAATATTGCTGTCTGTAGTCCTAGTATTATATGTGTGTTAGAGATTATTTTATAGAGTTGTTTTGATTCATAAACCATTACCTTATCTGTTATAATCCTCTCCTTCAAAAAGGATAAAGATCTACAGCAGGACAGGAGGGGAGATCTACCCGAGGATACAGGTTGGGAGTAAATGATGTGCCTCACGAATCACCTCAGGGGCCAGTTGGGTCTTTTGGACCACGCTTGCCTGTTCTGGAAGCTTATGCGATTTTACTTTCACAGAAAGAGAACACCTCAACCTGGCTGTTCTCTCCGGCCCTTTCCAGCCACCAACTGAAAACAGGTGTGTTGTGTTTCCCAGTTTGACATTTGAGTTTCAAATGGTAATGTCCTCCTCCTCTCTGACCAGCGGGGTCCCCTCCAGGTTGCTAAACTGTACGGCTTACTGCGCTTTGCTGGGTTTGCAAACTATAAAGATAGGAATGACCTCCTTTGGGACTGATTATATTTTCCAAAAAATCTGCATTTTTCTTAGCATTAGCTTTCAAGAAGGTTTTTTTTTTTTCAACTAAAAACTGTTCTGTGCTTCCTAGGTCAAACTGCATCGAATAATAAAAATTCTTTAGACAGTTTTTTTTTTTTCCAAGAAGGGATACAAACATTAATTAAAACAAGTGTCTTTTCCGTGAATGTGTTTTCCTAATGTCTTGTACCTTCCCCAAGATAAAATTTTCTTATCATTTGCTTAAAGGCACCAAAGTTATAGCGGGTACCTACGACTCGGTGCTGATTACGTCACTTCTAAGAACTGCAACCGGCTTCTGGAGGTAGTACCTGTATAACTGGAGATGCAAAAAAATTTTTTGTAATCTAATAAAATGTTAGCAAATAGCTTATGTGTATATCCAACGAGGAGACTGAGTGGGTAATTAATGAGGATCAGTCAGTGGTCTCTGCACAAAATAAGACTCGAAGTAGATATTGATGGTTTATCAGTTGAACACTTAGAGGCAGTGGCTGGAACCCGGGACCTGTACTGCCGTTTTCCTCTGGTGTTCATGGGTTTTAATAACCTGTCTGAACACGCAAGGAGGAAACATATTTTAGTTATAGCCCCCAAAAAGGAACATTCAAGAATCATTTTTTCCTATCAATAATTCAAAGCAGTGAGGTGTCTCTGATTTAAATAAATAAAAGAAATCTAACCAATTTGTCAGGACAATGCTGGAAAGAACAAAGTTTCTCATTTGATTTCATTGGCTTAATACATCCTGGGAATAACAAGTACCCTGCTAGTCCCCAAACACAGAGAAGGGAGATGCATGCAGAACAGCTGCTTAATAGAGGAGCTGTCATTTGTTAAAAGAAATGTCTGCTTACATTTCCTTGGGCTCTTTAGGAGTAGGACCAAGCCAAGCATAACATCATTTGTTTCTGTAAAGCCCAGCTATGGTGTCGTAAACAACCAAGAAGTAAATACATTTCTGTTTTTCAGCAAAGATGCACTCCTGTTCACAAATTTAGTCTCCCAGGCTTTCTCAAGCATCCCATTGTCTTTCCTCAAGTCAGGGAAGAGAGGACCATACATGATTCTGTGACCTTGCCTGACAAGTGGCTGACTGCTTGACTTAATTCATACTGAGTGATCATGAATATTCATCTCTTTCTAATTTTTCTTAGAGCATGTGCTTTGTTTACTGAGCTACTTAAAACTTGCAGGACCCCTCAGTGACCAATAAAAGAAAGAGTGTCCTGGTGTGAGATAAGAGTGAAGAGGCATAGTGAGGGAGGGTATTTTAAAAGATCAGCATGTCTCATGGAAGAACTTAGATGGGGTGATTCTAACCAGAATTCAGGGAGGGTGGAGTTATGGTATGTTCTTCTGTGATTCTTCATGGGAGATGAATGTACCAGAGAATTGGCAAGTCTACATGACTCAGCCCCTGTATAGGCAATATCCAATAAACGGTTTCACAGGGAAAGGGGATTGAAGAAACAATTCACTAGAGAAGAATCAATTGGTAAATTAAAAATATTTTAAACCTCAACCATAATGGATGCTGTGTAAACCACAAGAGTATTGGATGCCGTCACTGTCTATGGTGTTAACAAACGTCAGTAGTGCATACAATAGAAAGGCCATGGTTGTTTTGCCAACAACAATTCTATACTTTTGTTGGAACAAATAACTTGACAAGGATGGGGTTGATTCTCTGCTTCTGACTCACTGAACCTGCACATTCCCAGCAAGGCTAAGATCTTAATCCTAATCTGAGGGCAAAACTCACAGGAGCAATAAACCTCTTTCTGGTTGTACCAACCTGAGTCACGCTTTCCTAACTATGAGTATAACTGAAAGACTGCTCAATGCTTCATCTAGTAAATCCGTAACACCTTTTTGTACTGAAGAACTAATTCTTGGCAATACAAACCGGAAACAAGCTTTCTAGAGAAAAATTAACAAAATGTACCAGAAATTAAAAAAAAAAAAACATACATCGCTTTTACTCTGCAATCCCACCTTGAGCAGCTTATTCTGAGGAGACACTCATAGATAATCAAAGTTGTGTGTAAATGAATATTCATAGTATTATTTTTAATAGATATAAATTAGAAATGGCTAAAATGATCAACTTAATAGTCTTATATAACTGAGATTGGCCACATTTGTCTATAGCACTCATTAAGATTGTGTCTTTAATAATATTTAGCAATGGCCATGAATGAAAAAAAAAGTACAACCCAATATAAAATAATTATTTTGGCCAGTGGAATTATAGGCAGATCTTATTTCTCTCTATGGACCTTTGTTTTCCAAATTCTCTATAGTGAACATTCATGAATTTCATAATAAAACATATTTACAAGCACATATGATAGCCATAGCCTCTCTCTCCCAGCTCTTTATCATCTCTGTCTTCCCAGGGGCCATACCTTCTTCAAGAAGCACTCCTCCAGAACCCAATGGTACAGTGGCAGGAAGTAGTAAATCCACAAAGTGCCCCCCCGCCAAAGATTTCCAGTCTTCTTCATCTAAGCCACATGGGCACTATTCTCAGCAGCCCACCTTTATTCTTCAAGGTGTTTCTAAGCCAACAGATTGAGCTCAGCCTCCTTTCTTGATATCAAGACAGAAGGAAAAGAGATCAGTGGAGCTTGGGAATCCTCCTGCTCTACTGACTACTGATAGCACCTCCAAATCGCAAATGTTTGTAAAGATGCAAGTGTCATCTGTCCTAACTGATCATCCAGTCTAGAGCTGGTGGCTGACTCAGCACAGCATAAAGGATATGGCAAGCAATTACTTTAATATCTCTCTTTTGCTAAAGTTTAAGACCTCATGCCCTTTTTTTCATTACCATAAAGGAATGGTCCTTCTTCTCTGGTTCTCTTTGCTTTTAAAAAATTTATTATTTTTTTTTAGAAATCAAAAATTTGCAAGAGGCCTCTGTGGGTGCAACATCACATCTTCAATGTGTCTCCAGAGACGATTTGCTACACTTAAGTGGAGGAAATGAAAAGAAACCTTGGGATCAGTAAGTGAAATGGAGCATACTTTGTCTTGGGAAACCCAAGGCACTAACATTTAGTTCTGGTTTTGCAAGGGACTCTGCCTAAAGAGTCTAAGACCAGGCTCCACCATCTTTTGGTGGGGTGGGCAGGTTGGGCCCATATGGAAACAGCAAAAAATAGCCGAGAAAGGGAGAAATGGAGGAAGAAGGGAGGGAGAAAGGAAGAGAGGGAGGGAGAGAGGGAGAGTAAAGAAAGAATGGGGAGGGAGGTTGAGAAATGCAAGAGAATTTGTGACTCAGGTGGAGTTCCATGTCTGTTACCCCAGCAAAATAGAACTAAGAACTTGAAGCCAACTTCAACCTATTATATATAGGGTTAAGGCGAATCTGCTACGTGTGACTTCGCTTGAAAAAGAAAACAAGTGTGAGGTTGAGTGTTGGGGAACCCAAGGATCAGATACGATGACAAACTTGATAGTCAGATGTGTTGCCTTGGCTCCCATCTGCTCTCCACTTGGGAGATGGATGATCTACCCACTGATGTTTAAGTAATTATAAGTGGTTTTAAATAAGCAGTTCTACAACAATCCCACTTTAGCTCATAGAACTTAACTTTTTACTCTCTGGCTTTGTTTTCTTCACCTTGGGTGTGTGTCTGGAAGTGGAGAGGATCTTCTTGTTCAAAACCACAGACATGATTCTGGATAGCCATTGTTCATCTGGAGGTAGTTTCCTGCACATGGGTGTCTCATCAGAATGTTCCATTGCTCCAAAAAGCAGTCACACTAAGCTGGTCAATTCTAATCAAATCTTTTGCCCACAAAGTAGCAAAAGTGCAGACTCATCATCTCTCTGTCAAGTTGCGCTCAGCTAATAAAAGGTATTTTATTTCAATTGTTACTCAGATACCCAGTGCAAATCTATTTCAATTACAAGAAGAATTTGTAAGGGAACATTGTAAGGAGAAGCCCAACCATCAAATCCCTCTGCAGTAACTTCAACCCATTAAATCAGAACAGTTTACTTGTCTTTCCTTGTAAGTGGGAGAAAGTAAAGGACACTAGTTTAAGAGAGAAAGGCAAGGAGAAATTCTAATTAAATCCTTTCAAATACCTACTACAATAATTTACCTTTGGCTTTGTGCAGGGGATATTCTTAAATAAATTTCTGTGCAAGATAATCAAATGATTTAGAACTCTGTGCAATGTCTCAATATATTAAGGGTAGTTCCTCCTCATTCCTTCCACAGAGCAGCTGTTGCCCAGCTGGTGCATTAGCTGGTCAAGGGACCATTCGTGTCATCAATTATAATTACCCTAGATTCTGAGTTCAACACACAGACAGTGATCACAAGCATTTTTTTTATTAAGAATGGGCCCACCCATTCCATTTCAGTCCAGATTCGATGCTCAGTTACAACAGCTTTAGAAGTCTATGTAACCTCACACTCACTAAGTCCTGCAGTCACAGCACTTGGGAGCTCAGTGTTTGCTTAGGGACTTCCAAGATCCATAGTTTCTCCAAGACTGAGAGCTGGGAATTCCTGAGGCCTAAGAGATTTTACTGAGTCTAACTGCTCCTACGTCGTTCAGTAAGTAGTAAATCTTGACCCTCAGACTTAGGAAAGTGACCGAATATTCCTGCTGAAACCCAGTCAGTATACAATACCTTCCTGTGCTCTGGAAAATGTAAGAGTACCCTAAGAGTGATGATCATTAAGGTGTGTATGACACTCAGGACCTTTTGGAGACTGGGATACGGTTGATGGAAGAGTGCTGGTTTGTCATGGATTCCATACGCAACACTGTAATACAGACAGGCAAACGGAGAGGCAGACAGACAGATGATAGAGCAATCTAACATATGTTGTCTCTACAACTTTTGGCAAGAGCTGTAAGGTAGACGTATTATTATGTCCACTTTGAAACTGAGGAGCTGTACTTTGAGGCCTGAGCTGCCTAGCCTAGATAATTTGAATCTATTCTTTTCCGTATTATTAAAACCTAATTTTGGGGGCTAAAGAAATGGATCAGTGGTAAGGAACACTTGCTGCTTTAACAGAGGCCTTGGGGTCAGTTTCCTGCACCAGCATCATAGCTTACAACCACACATGTATCTCCGCTCCAGGGAATCTGCTGCCTTCTCCAGGGAACACACACACACACACACACACACACACACAGAGTGTCTCTACATGCATACAAGCCAACACTCATACATATAAAATAAAAACAAATAAATTTTTGTTTAAAAACCTCACTTTCTCAGTGATACAGCAAGCCCATCAGTTATTAAATACTCTAAGTAATCATCACGAATTTCTGAAACATTGTCTGGGAAGTACTGGAGCACTGTGGAAATTGTTTCTGTTTCCCACATCACATGAATCCACCTGGGAACTTATTAGCTCCCCTTCCACTCCCTCCTCCCCTTGCCTATGCTCTTCCGACAGCAGAGGACATTGTCCCCTCCCTTGGACACTGAATGAAGACACATACAAGGCTGTGAGTCACTTTTGTGTGTTCTAAGAGAATTCTATCTAAATCTTTGTCTTGGCCTCTAAAAATCTACTTTCCCATTTTGGAGAATCCCATATTTGACCTTCTAAGGAGAGGGTCTGGCTCTAGTTTCTTACTGAATTTGCATGTAAAAAACACAATCTTAATATTCAGTAAGGTCTGCCTAATAGCAGCCAAAGTTTGATCTGACCTCAGAATTTATATTTGCTACAATATTTTAGTAACTGGCAAGTATGCAATATTTTAGTGACTACTAGCAAGTAGTTCAGGTTTAAACACAAAACCCCAGAAACTCTCTCTGTCTCTCTCTGTCTCTGTCTCTCTGTCTCTCTCTCTCTCTCTCTCTCTCTCTCTCTCTCTCTATATATATATATATATATATATATATATATATATATATATATTTCTGTCTGTCTCTGTTTCTCTCTCTCCCCCATCTCTCTCTCTCTCTCTTCTCCCCATCTCTCTCTCTGTGCCCCCCACATCTCTTCTATCACCAAATCCTGCTTACTTTATTTTCCCATTATATCCAGATTCAAATTTCTATCTACTATTGCTATAATTCTGGGCCAGGCCACTTCTATCCTCAGCTGGATTACTGGAAAACACACCACCACTGCCATTCCTGACCCTATACTCACTTCTCCAGATAATACACCCCATAAGACAGCCAGGATGATCTCTCTGACACATAGGACAGACCATGCTTTTGGGTGCTAGTGTTTCCCATTTTAATTCTTCTAAACTACAACCTGCCCTGCTTTCAAAAATGTATGTGCTCAACACAGTCTGCACTCTAGTTCCTCTACTGAGGACATATTCTGTCCCCTATATCATTCCATTCTAGCCATATTGGCCTCCATGTTGTCCCTTAACAGGAAGATAGCTTCCACCTCAGGGCATTTACAAATGCTACCTTCTCAGCTTGGTTCATTTTCACACGTGAATCAACTCCCCTTTTCTGAAGGATGCCTACTCTAATCAGCCTATTTTATAAGATAAGTTGCTTAGCTACTAGCCAATATCCCCTTCTTACTCTGCCTCCTTGTTTTTCTCCATTGCATCTCCACTTTCTAGTGCACTATAGGCTTCCTAGCTGTCAATATCCTCCCACTGAAGGGTAAACGTTGGGAGGCTTCTGTATGCGTGTTCACTCTTAGAGCTTTAAGACCCAGTAGCAGTGCTGGCTCAGGGAAGGTGCTCAGCAAATATATGTTGAGTAAAATATTGATTCCCCAGAGTTTTTGTGTAGAAGTACCCAGGTACCCTCTCTATCAGCCATGTTCTGAGAGTCTGTTCCCAGGGTAGGCTCTTTTGAACCTGAGGTAGTGGAAGAGACATGACTCTATTTTTGAAAAAGCAGGCCATGATGATCTGAACCAAATTCCAGGTCATTTCACTGCAAGTTCTCCAAACACGAGGCCATTTGTTTCTTTAACTTAGATCATGCCATTACCTCCCTCTCTGATCACTGAAGGTCAAAGTATCCAGATTTGATTCAGCCCTGGGCATTTCAACTAGCTGTCCCATCAGACCTTGGAGCATTTTTCTTTCAACAGCAACAAAGGTAGGATAAGCTTGTTCCTCTGATTTCCTTCTTTGAAGACTTATTTCTCTGAATCTGTTTCTGGTTCTATAGATAATATAGATATCTTTCTCTCGTTTTTCATATTCCTAACACAACATCTGAAATATGCTATTGAACAAACTTGTTTTAAGTCTGTTTTCTTTCATTAGAATGTAAGCCCTGGTGTGCAGGTCAGTGTTTTCTTTATACTCCTGCTAGGTGTAGAGGACTTGAAATATTGCAGTGTCATAAAACACCAAAGGAAAAGATGGAAGGCAGTGACTAGCTGATCAAATGTTGCTTTCTTGGGTCACAGCCATGAAGAAAGGCGCCCTGATGTCATAGACAGCACATTCATAATGGCCAACACCAGGTAACTATGTACCTGTTGGAAGCAGGTATCAAAGGCAAATGGAAAACAGTGAGGCAGAAAAGACAGGCATGCTTTTCTATGATTAATAACAGTAACAAACAAGACAAAGACTTATGGGAGAAAGAGAAAGCTGTAGCCAGAAAAGTAAAGATTAGCATAGGCCATGTGTTTAGGGAAAACATGAGCATGGAATTAGGTTTGGCAGGATGACACAGCTGAGGTGTAGTGCAGAGAAGGGAAGGGGTCACAGGCACATTTGAGCAAAGACAAATCGGAGACACCACAGGTATCTTCTCTACATGGAGACACAGAGGGAACAAGGCCACTAACAATGGGATAATCGTTGAGTCTCCAATTGCTCGTTGCAATAGTACTATTTAATAAAATAACAGATATAGAAATGGGAGGTAACTAGGGAGTTGGACAATGACTTTAATTTGTTGCATGTTAAGAATACTCAAAAGTCCAGTATTAAAAGATTTAAATCATATGGTCTTAAGATATGCCACATTAAATTTGAAAGCAGTTATGACTAAAGACTTTTATCAACAATATAAACCAGATTCCCTGCCTTGAGTAGCCCCAAGTAACTTTTTTTATTACACAATGCAGAAAAGAAATACTTCGTTAGCAGAAGGTTCTATTCAACACCACTGAGCAAGAGTTCTCATATTTATTTGAGCATTATTTGGGCACTTGGAAAATGATGCACTTAAAAATGAAGAAGAAGAGTTTTAGGAAGAATTCGTGAATGCAAGAACAAAGGAAGGTAACAGAATGGAAATAGAGAAATAGGAGTCAGAAGCAAAGAGTAAAGAGTAAGGAGGACAGGGGTCACCTGCACCTGGTCCTGAGGAACATTCCAGGAAAGGAACCAAGAGGCTTACAAGTTCAAGTAGGAAAGAGCTAAGAAGGGGCAAGTGAGCTTGGCAAAGTGGAGATTATTTGTCACCATTCAAACAGCAAAATGAAGGCTTGAGTCAAACCTCAGTGACCAAAGAGACATCCAAGTGTTGCATATTCTTCCAAAAGTTTTGGAATACAATGATTGGAGCTGGGAATGGACAGCTATTATCAGCACTTGTGGGAATGAGACAGCAAAAGCAATGCTGTCTCAGAAATGCCTGTCCAGATGAGACAAGGCTATAATAGTGATCTTCAGGCTAGCCTAAGCTACATTCCAAAATATAAAAACAAACAAAATTTTTTAAAAAAGTTGCTAAATCAAATGAAAAAAATAATGTTCTTGAGGGAGAAGAGACCTTGCTGTGTTTGCAAGTTGGAGAGAAGAAGCTGCCTTGGAGTCCATGACATTTTAAAACTCAGATATGAAAGATGTAGAGGATATGGAAGGAGTTGGGCCACTGGCAGGGCCGGAGAGACTGCCTTGGGAAGGACTTTGAACAATTTGATTGAGACTGAAGGAGCTGGAAGTCAGAGGCGGGGGGAATTTCGTGATTGAAACAATTTGCATCATTGCTATGTTTACTGGATATACATGCCTGAAGCACAAAATGTATGCAGGGCAGGAAAACAGCTCTCACTGTCTACTTAGGCAAAGCCTGGCAGTCCAGCAGGGAGACATCAATGCTCTAATGAGGCCATTTCATTAACACATAAGCCTCATTGATTTCTAAGGCTTCTAGCAAAGTTGGGCCACTTTAATATCCCACAGCTTCTGTTCTCAAGGATTCAGGAAACACCAACCTGGGGCAATAGTTTTATTCCCATAGCCCCCCTACCCCCCCAAAAGGCATGAAGAAAAAGCTGTGTAACAAAACCAGTCAATTAGCGATGCTGTGAGCATGTGGACTGTGGCCGTGAAGAGAGCCACCAGATGCAACAGCTGCTTGATTACAAATGATGAGTATAACTCGGTCTCCTTAATGTGTAGAGGAGTTAAATAAGGAAGCTGAATCACAAAATTGCCCATGAGAAATTAGTTAGGCAGGAAGTGCTAACCTCCTTAGTCCATAATGCTAAGCCCATTCTGCAAATCCACATCATTATCTCCTCGACTGCCTGAGGTTTGGTTTCCACCCTTGTCATTCAACTGACACCACAGTTCCAAAGGTCAACAGTGACTTCCTAATGGTTCCATTCAGCACACTTTCCCACTTTCCTTAATTCATTCATTCTTTCTTTCTCTTTTTCTTTCTTTCTTTTTTTCTGTCTCAATTTCTTTGAAGCTCTAAACACTACTAAGTGACTAAGGTTTTTGGAGATGTATATACTGGTCTCTATTAGACTACTATTAAATTCTAGTTTTCGACAATTCTGCTTTTCAACTTTTCATGTAACAAGAATATTCTCCAGAGAATGAAGCTAACCCCGTCTTTAAGTAGTTCTAAGGTGAGGGGTGGAGTGGAGGCATAAAGAAGAAAGCTGCTTGATTCAACAGCACTGGGAACAGCTACTCAGATCTTGGACTGAGTAACAGTGCCTCTAAGGATCAGTTGGACTCCAGACCCAAAGGGATATCTGTGAAGTGCATTAGGCCTTGCAGTCTGGCCTGTGTTTTAACTATGTAGGTCTGTGATTATATTATACATTATATATACAGTTCCATAGATGTATGCAAATGATTATGGTCCTAGCCTATAAACATTTAGTTATAAAAATGACAGCAGCCTACGCACTTAGCTTTGTTGTCCCCTGAACTAATGGGGCTAAATGAAGAATGACAATGAAACTTTGAGCACAAATTCCATAGGCAAGTGCCCAAAACAGTGAAGAGTGGACAGAACTCAAGAGATTTTCTGATTTTTCCAAATTTCTAGGACTAGAACTCCTTTCCAAAGTGGGAAAGAAGCTTTAACCAATTAGGTATATATATACCTAATTGGTTAAAGCTATCTCTGCATCTTTAACTTTCAATAATAAAGAGCCTATGCCCTATAATGCAATGGACAAAGAATTGACACATAGAGTCATTATAGAGGGCTCTGTGGCTCACACATCACCCTGTGACAGTGTAGTAGTTAATTCACTCTCCTAAGTTAATTAAAAATTTATTTGAAAATTCTGTAGCCACCATCTAGCTCTCTGCAAGGAAAGTCTTGCTTTAGATGGAACTGAAGTTCATAAATTTGGGCTGGTTTTATTAGGAAATCTGTCTGCCATCTTAATTCAGAGATCTCTTTTCCTTTACCATAATATCATCCAATAGGATTCCTAACTGCTTTAACTAGGATTCCTGAAGATACATTTTCTTCTGTCCTGGGAGCTCCTGGAACTGTGGCTCAAGCTCTGCAATAAGTTAGCTAATGTGAAACCCAAGCTCAGCCACTTTCCTTCTGGGTTACTCAAGCATTTTTCTTAGCCTCCCCACACCTCCAGCCCCTCATCTGGCAAATGAATATAAATATCAGCCATCTTATTAGGAAAATGAAATGAGATCATTTGTAGACACTTAGAAACATAGCTCATGCACAGTAAGCATCAATGTGCGTGCTATTGCATTGAGTCAAATTAGCTTCCACGGTCTGATTTCTCCCATTGTTGCATACAGAGTTGGGGTGGGGTTAATAGGAAATCCTATGGGGATTGAGAGTATATTAAAAATTCAAAGTTATGTAGAACACTGTGAGCCAAAAACCTTCAAAAGCACACCTTTTGATGTTTTTTTCAGATTTTCTCTTTGCATATGCATATGTATATGCATACCTGCTGGCTCATATGCAGTTAAGCAATTCCTTTTAACTTTTCCTTGTGTTATCCTTTCTCAGTTAGAAAGTATCCCACAGAATTCATCATAAAGCCAGATTAATCCTCCCAAGGTTTAGGGATCACTGTAGAAGCAGGAGAAGAAAGAGTGTAGGAGCCAGCGATGGTGAGTGGATGACTAGAGGAACTATTGTCTTATGGAAACAGCCTGGAGTCTGTATGTCTGAACTCATAGTCCTTGGGAAAAATCCCAGGCCAGACCACATCCCAGTAAGGAGAGGACAGCTGGGCACACATTCCCACTCCTAGTCATGAAGCCATTTGGCAACATCTTCTGCAGGAAAGAGAGTCAGGTTTTTCTAAGAGTATAGCTCCTGGTAAGTGAATCACTCTTCAATGGAAAACTACATATCCAAGTATATTTGGGCAAGATCAATTGGTCTTGAAAGATTTGACAATCAAAAGGGGACCCAAAGTTGGATGGGTTAGGGAATAGGAATAGATCTTGTTGAATACTATTTAAGCATGGTGTATGTAACTCTTAAATAATTTAAAAGAATGATTGTAATGGATTTCTACCATTTTGTTAAGATCTAAACTTGCCTCTCTGTGCTCTCTTATATCTTTCTCTGTTTCCTCACACTTGGAAGTTGCAGGCTTCCCCCTTCCTCTGACAGGCATTACACAAGCAACATTAAGCTCCAAGTCTGGAGCCATGTGTGGAATGAGATCTAGAAAGAAAAATGTCACATCTCTGAGGCATGTCTTTGTTACCCAGAGAGTAATGCAAATAAAAAAAAAAGAAATCTATGGATTTCCTTAAAAACATCTGGTCAACCTCAAATATCCATTGTCATGGTTTTAAGACAATGGGCACCTTTAGTTTTAATCTTTCTAATGATTTGAAGAGTATGCATTGGACCTATGATGGCTAAGTTTTGTTGTTAAACTTGACTGAAATTTAGAATTATCTAGCACCTACAAACATCTCTGATCATTTATGTTAGGGTTCTTTCAGAGAAGCTTAATTAAGGAAAGAAGACGCTTGAACCCCTAGACTGGTTAAAAAGGGAAACAACCCTGCTTTCTGACTAGATGCAAAGAGACCTGTTTTCTTACCATGACAGACTGCATTCCTCTTAAACCAGGAGCCAATATGAGTACCTCTTTTTTTTAAGTTGCTTCTGTTGGGTATTTAGTCCTAGCAGTGAGCTGGGTAATTCTGCCTTTTGCTTGTCCTCTTTCTCAATACTTTATTGAAGTTCTTGAAATAGGCAAGTGACTTTCATTTGCAAAGCTGTTTTGTCAGTTTCATTCTATTTTAATAAATATTCTTGAGGACCTCCTAGTTGTAAGGCATTCACTAAGTGCTCTAAGGAGGAAAAAAAGAAAAGCAAACATCAAAGGTAACCAAGAAGGTTTCTCTGCCCTTGGAGAGTTAAAATCTTGTAGAGAGCAATAGGACACATAAGCAAATAACTCCAACGGGGGCAAAATGAAACAAGGCTTAACAAAGGAGCCTGCATTATACTAAATGACCAAAAAGGGAAAAAAGAAAAATATTTCACCAAAGAGAGGTCACATTGGAGCTAAACCTGGAAGGATTTTAATACGGGGAAGTGGGAGAAAAAAAGGCAGAGTTACTCAGTTCCTGCTAGGCATTTTAACTCTGAGTCTGGGAAAACATCAAAGGCATTTGTATTCATTATTGTATTTAATCCTGAAACAGCACATTTCAACTAGGTATCTTTAGTGTTTGGATGACAAATGACAATGGTCATCAGTTAAATTCAAGCCCCAAAACAACGGTTCTGGGATTTAAATAAGACTGTGGTCACATGTCAGCCTTAAGACTTTCCAGACCCAGAAAACAACACATGAAGAAACATGAAGGTACATGGTACATGAAGGGCTCAGAAAGTTGCTTTTGCTATATGGTAATTGGTCAACATATTGAACCTTTAAATGAAAAACAACAATAAAGGAACCTATGGTAGCAGCAGCACCATTTATCCTAAAAGGGAGCAAAGATGTGTCTCTTCCGGGTAAGTAACAAATGAACCTCGGAATCTAAAGCACACAGTATATGCAGCCCTACCTCCTCATCATCCCTAGTGTATTTAAATGTTGGTCATAAGCACATAAGCTGCCTCAAAGTTTTTGTCATTTCTCATCTTTGCCTACTTATCATCCAAGTTTAGCTGGGTGAGAACCAGGGGCTCCTCTACAGTACTGGTAATTTGTTGCTGATTTATAACATTTGTCATGTGCCCTCTTGCTCACAAAAATCCAGGATCTATAGGAGAGTCTTCTGCTAGGCAAGGACCAGGTGCAGCTGTTAGCCTTGTGTAGTTATATCATCTAAACATTTAAGCCATGTATGCAAGCCAGTATAGCCATAGGAAAGAGAATGGAAACAACTCAGGCTCTCTTTGCCCTTCTGAGCTTTTGTCTTTAAGTTGTATACTCTATGTGACCCCTGGGTCCCAGCTAGATCTACGACTGTGTATTGTTCACTTTACTCTAACACTACCTTCCTATGTACCCAGGAGGAAGAAAATAATATATGAATGACTTCTAGTATATAAGACAATAGCAATTCATAACAAATATAATTTATATATTGTATGTTATATAGATTGTCTCTTTCACAATGGTAGTGCATTGGACTTATAAATGTTATATAAGTTTATTTATATATAACTATATAATATGTAAATTATATAAATTACCATACATTTATATATTGTATATAAAATTACATTTAATGTATGTTGATATTACATATAATTGTATATGCTATGAATTAGTGTATAGATATATCACATGCCTATTATATATAACATATAATATGTGCCAGAATAGAAAATTCATAGTCAACATAGGTAAGTTAATAATAAATGAGAGGCAGAGGAAAGTTTAAAGAGTTTATTTCTATTCCTTCTATAGCTCTTCAAAAATACTATTCAGAATTTCAGTAATATCCACACTTGGAACAATAACATTTTAAATTGTCAATGGTAGCTCACAGTAATTTTTAAATAGCTATTGATGGAAAAAGGCAAGGTGTCTGTTCAAGGACATAGAATAGAAAATTGATTACTGAAGATGTGGAAGACGTTAATGTAAGATGGTGTATGAAATAAATTTCAAGTTCCATGTACTACTCTCCACTTTCACTCAGTAGATAGAAGAGACCAAGTATTTTGAGAGAACTGATATATTAGTCAGTGTTCTATGAAGAGGTAGAACCAATGGAATATATTAAAAGGAGATTTTGTTAGAGTTCCTTACAGAATGTGGTCCAGATAAGTCAACAATGGCTGTCTCACACTGGTGACACCAACAGCTCTTCAAGAATCCTACAAGACTTTGGTACTCGATTAGGACTGCTGAACTGGGTGAGGATTCTCAGTGACAGATGACCAGGAACCTGGACTATCCAATGGGGAACAAACTATTGCACTGATGCTACTATACAGCCTTTGAGTCTGATGGCTTTAAGTCTACAGAGACCAAGAGCCTTCACGTGATTTTTACAGCATTTCCTTTCCATCAAGGGTCAGCCCTAGGAGTCTCTTTATAGATCTGAGAGAACCCCTTGTCACTAGTGAAGAAAATCAGTAAGAGGAAAGGCTCCCGAGTCTCTAGACACCAAATCCAGGAAGACGGGCGGGTGGAGGATGAAGCATGAGAGCACTGGCTGGGGACTATCCCATAGTGTGGGTTAGCAGTGCACCCCTGGCAGGAGATTCCGGGAAATTACCATAGATGCCCAAAGATAAGCAGAGACAGAAAGCCAAGTACAATGGGAGAAACCGGGTCTTCTGCTCAATCCATTGCAGTGGCTGTCTCTCATGATGACACTGAAAGAGTTCAAATTTCAAGTTAGCCCCCACTAACCCTGCCTTGAGGACAAGTATGTTTTAAGGCTGAGAAGAAAAACTGCAGACCACCTGGTCTCAATAAGGTCTGACTCTGCAGTACTGAGAAAAACTAGTATGAAGGTCAGTGTGCCCCAAAACAGAGTGGCCTAGAGTTGAATCAAATCCAAAAGCAGACAGAGAGTGCCAATTTGAATGAACCAATAAAATTGTTATGTGCTTGTTGCTAACTGCTTGTGTAATTTTCCCTATAAATATGTCCCCCTAATTGAATTCAGGGTCGACTCCTCTATCTCCTGTGCGAGATATGTGTCGTCCCCAGAGCTCTGGCCTTCCCCTGTCCCTTAAATAAATCTCTTGCTTGATTGTAGCCAGATAGGCTCTCTGTGAGTTCTTGGGTTCTCGTTCTTCCGGTACTAAAGTGAGGGGCTTCCTCATTCCGGAGGTTCTTTCAACACCAGTGATAACAAGCCTAGCAGACTGTGCATGTTATGTTTCACAGGACAAAGGTTTAGCAGTTCTCTTAACCATGAGGGTTGATAGCTGGCTGAGCAATGGCCACAGATTGCTACTAGCCAGCTCATGGCATCAGAAACACAATTAGAAAAACAGTAGAGGAAAAGGGAATAGGGGTGAAAGAGAGGCACATACAGAAAAGAAAATAAAGATGAGCGTGAAATTTTTCTATAAGTTATCCCTAGCACACCAAGTCCATGACCCATTCTGAGGCCTCAGGGAGCCACAGTTATCATATACAAATACACCACCATAAATTTCTACACTCACAGTTATTACATGAGTAGGCCAAGCCTGACAAAGTATTTCTTTTAAAACAAGGTTAGTAAGGAGGCACAAAGGAAAGAATAAGCCCTCCCACTTACATAGATGCTGGTATAGTGGGACAGTGTGTTCACTGCTCAAGGGCACTGTGATAAGTCAGCATGTGTAGACCAGAGCTTGAAAGAGAGAATATGGTACAAATGACCTACAAAGCTTCAGGGAAAAATCCATTAGCAAGTGAGCTAAGCATAGGCGATTGGGGGGAAGAGCCAATGTCATTGGATAACAACCCCAGGGAAAATCTGTCTTTGGTATTGTTCACAATGATGAATGGGACTCTGGGGCACATTAGACCATAAACTATATCTTCCTGAAGACAGGAAACTTCATATCAGTTATATATTGGCTATAAGTTGTCCTCCCAAGACAGGTGGCACCCATCTATGGAAAGTAATCTTTGAGAGAAAGGGCAACTGTGACCTTAACTGCTCTGGTAGTTGATTGTGCAAACTTGACTAGAAAGAAGGCCCCAGCTACTCTATCAAAAAACAAAACAAACAAACAACAACAAAAACTAAAAAAGCCAAAAAATAACCCAACCCTCCCAAACAAAAAACCAACAACAACAAAACCAAAGTCCAAACCAAACCTCTGTTGCTTCCCAGACAATTTGTAGAAATATTGTTATACTCTACTGCCTCTTCAGGTATTCAAGGCTCTCCTGGATGATCCTGTAGGTCTGCTGCTATTTATTTGCAAAGCATTAAGAGCAGGCTTGTCTGGCCCATGTTGAGAGTCTTCACCCTTCATGATGACCTGCCCTGTGGACTTTGACCTTCTCCCAGCCAGCATGTGACTAACTAAACTACCTCATTGTACTAAATCCTTTACTTTGTGTCTTTTACCCTAACAGATCATGGAACCATGAAACAGTTAACATTCACCACTGTTTAACTGTGCTGCCCAGTTAACTCTGTGCCTAGAATCTAGTAAGCCATTGGACTGAGAGATGGTGAGCGCTGACTTAAACCCTGTTAGCATCTGCTAAGTGAAGGGCCACATGAGACAAGCTCAACCAACAGGAAGGACTGAGCTGACTCTTGAACCATGTGCTGCTCTGAGGGAGAGGGGGACTGTTTTGTTCTTGCTTTTGACTAGTCTGCCTGAAGGCAGCCAACACACATAAGGACATCTCTCTGTTGAAATGTAGCACAGAGATTGCTCATTTGTAGACAAGTTACTTTATATGCTTCCAGAAAGAAGCCAGTGCCTCCTCAGTTTCTTTAAACACTGGGATAAAACAGTGATGTCTGAGGTTCTTGATATTTCCTTTGCATACTGTACTTGTATTTAAAAAGAAAACAGCATGGCAGGTGATGCAAAATGTGACTGTTTTATGATTGGGACCTAGCTATCATTGCTAATCTTCATTGACAACCCAGCTGGATGTAGAATCACCTAGGAGACTCAAGGGTGTCTCCTAAATGAACCAAGGATGGATGACCCACTTTGGATGTAGGTGGCATTGCCACAGACTGGGATCTTAGACTGAATTAAAGGGGACATAAAAGCAAACCAGCCAAGTTCTAGCATTCCTCTCTTTCTTGTTTTTACCCACAGAAGCATCATTACCTGCCTCACGCTTTCACTGCCACTCCTTAGCACATTGGACTCTGGATCAAACTGAAGGTCCAAATGATCTTCCCTTCTTAAGTTATTTTTCTTGGGTACTTCGTCACAGCAAAGGAATAATCAATACACTTGGTCTGGAAAATGTGAAGATGAACAACGCGGTGTTTCATCTGGAAACATCATAAAAAAGAACAGAATATCTAGTGGCCTCGCTGTTAAACCAGAAAATATGAGGATTTCACATGTTACTGGATGCAATATAAAGCAATCATTAAGAAGAACATAGGTTTCTGCTCTCTGAACTTTGGGCACTATCCAAAAACTCAAGTCAAGATGCATAGGGAGATGGATAGCAATACAGAAATGGGCTGGAGATATGGCTCAAGAGTTAGGAGGGAGCTTCCACTCTTAGGTTGGATTCCCAGCAGCCATGCCAGGCACCTCACAACAACCTATAACTTCGGGTCTATGGGCTCTGCACCCATTTCTGGGAACCTTGGACACTCACACACATGCCATATGCCCACACAAACATGTACAGATATATACAAAAGATAAAACTAAGGGCAAAGACGTCTTTATACTCATATACAGACAGCTAACGTAGAGAGAAATTACATCACCACCCCTGACTGGAAACAGGAGTGTATGAAAAGATGGAATTTTAGAGAAAAGGAAAACTATAGCTTCAGTGTCTGACGGTTGGAATAAAACAGAATATCAAAGCAATAAAAAGCTCCGGGGCCAGAATACATTGAAAAACAGAAAGCACAAAACCCATTCTTTCAAATGCTTATTATTTTCTCCTTTTATGCATATGTGCATGTTGGTGCATTTGTGTGTGCTTGTATGTCGAGAGGAGTGTGTATGTGAAGGCCAGAGGTCAGCCTCAGATGTCATTCCTTGAGAACTGATCAGATTTTTTTTTATTAGACAGGACTTCTCACTGGGACCTGAGGCTCATGATTCAGCTAGGCTGTCTGTTCATCAAGTTCCAGGAGGATTTTGCCTGCCCAGTATTGGAATTGCAAACACATCCACATTACATGGACACAGAAGCTAGATCTTGGGTCTTCATGACGGTACAACAAGCACTTTATTGACTGAGCCATCGTCTCGGCCCTCAAAAACTTACTCTTTGGTTGGAACAAAAGTTTTACACTGTGAACATATGTACTTCAGTATCTACACAGTGATATAGGGTTATACAGCTACATATTTAATGAAAATGCTGCATCAGCGGAAATTACTTGAAAACGGTTATCTAAATTTGCATTTCCTATGTAGAATCAATGCACCATTGTTATTCTGTTATTAAGCTTTTAAAAATTATTTCATTTATTTTTTAGATTATAATGTAATTACATCATTTCTCCTTCCTTTTCCTCTTTAAACCAGCCCATATATTCCTCTTGATCTCCTTCAAGTTCACGGTCTATTTTTACACTAATTGTTTCATATAGATATGTGTGTATGTATATACATATATATTCTTAAATACATAAATACAACCTATTCTTTCTGCTTGTATTGCTTGTTGTACTTGAATGTATATGATTTTAAGTCTGACCTTTTAGAATTTCATAACTAATTGGTGTGCTATTCTCACTTAAAGAAGGCTATTTCTTCTCTGTCAGCATCTTTTTAGTTGCCTATGATTCTTTGAGCAGGTTGAAGCTTCATGGGATCTCCTCCATCCATTTTAGTATGTCTGTTGGTGTCCGTCCTTGCTGTGAAGAGACACCATGACCAAGGCAACTCTTTACAAAAGAAACCATTTAATTAGGGCTGGCTTATAGTTTCAGAGGTTTAGCTCATAATCATCATGGGGGAAGCATGGTAGCATCTAGGTAGACATGGGGCTGAAGGAGCTGAGAGTTCTACATCTTGATCTGAAAACAGCCAGGAGGAGAGTATCATCAGCAGGCAGCCAGCAGGAGAGTCTGGATAATGCTAGGAAGACTTGAAACACACACACACACACACACACACACACACACACACAGACCCCCAATATATAGATACATATGTATATACATATATATATATATGTACACAGATGTACACACATACACACACAGACCCCCATATATACATATGCATATACATATATATATATAAACACACATATGTACACATACATGTACACACATACACACACACACATATATATAACCTTAAACACCCACTTTCATAGTGGCGCACTTCTTCTAATAGTGCTATACCTTCTAATAGTGCCACTTCCCATGGGGCATACATATTCAAACCACCACACTTGGCTCATGTTTAGGCAGTCATGTTGGTGAGACTTTATGGGTATATTTTCTGACATAACTGGGAGACACAATCTCACAGGAAAGTCCCTGATCTTCTGGCTTTTACACTCTTTCTACCCTCTTCTTTTGGAGTAGTTCATGAACCTCAGGTGCAGGAG
Source organism: Micromys minutus (assembly GCF_963924665.1). Classification (NCBI taxonomy): domain Eukaryota; kingdom Metazoa; phylum Chordata; class Mammalia; order Rodentia; family Muridae; genus Micromys; species Micromys minutus. Next base: position 43,856,321 of record NC_137985.1, read on the forward strand.
TTTGGGTTACAGACATTTCAATTGGGACTGGGCTCTACAACTCTATATTTGTTTGCTTGTGGTTTCCTGCATGTTCTCTGTTGCAACAAAAGGTTTCCTTTGTCAGGGGTGAATTACACATTTCTTTGGGTATAAAACCAAATATTATAATATTGTTAGGGATTATACTAGTATAAAAAAGTGACCGTTATAAAACCAAAAGGAATTTGGAAATTCAATTTTCTGTTTTTCAGAAAATTCAGAAAATTTTCATTTTTCAACTGTACTAGAAAATAGAGAGCCATGTGTAGTGTATATGCCATCCTGGAGCAGAATAAGAGTTACTGTCATTGACCAGAGGTCATGAAAGTTAGAGTCCAGTCCCAGTAATGAGTTATCCAGAAAACTACATCCATCAGCTCTATGAATGGTACTTCTTTGGTTTAAGCATTCTCTTACACAACTCCTTCCCTTGTCAATGCTGCACATTTGGCAGAATGGGAAATAGCATATTCAAGCAACCAATTATTAGTAAATTATTTAGTAATTACTAAACAGAGAGTGAGGACAAGTCCTGCTCTCAGGTCAAAAGAGAAATGGTATCTTTGCATGCAAAAAGCATGCCATCTCCAAGGGAGAAGAGCTAGCCATGTTCTAGAATTCTTTCTAGTTGCATATCATTCATTCATTCTTCTAAATCAGACTACTTAGCTTCACCTGTGCAGTCTGGGAAGTTAGGAGCACAGGATATATTAACCCATTCCAGAGACCGGATTTCTCAAGATACCCACTGATAAGTTTAGCTACCAATGAGAATCTTTCAATAAAAGAGGAAGTTAGATGTTGGACAACTCAGAAATGCAATGGCCAAAACAGACATGAAAACATAACTCGGGCTCACAATCTGTGGCACCATGCCTATAAAATCAACACACCATCCAGTATAAGCAGCTCAAGCTACAAGCTTGCAAGAAGTTTTAATTGTAAAAAGTCAGACTGCTATCTCTAGTAATAGCCTAGGAAGCCAAACAGCAACTTGTGTAGTGACCAGACACAACAACTAGGAGCTAACTAATAACTGTGTCCCTAGCCAGCTTCCCTGTTTCTTGCTTTGGTAACAACAGAGGAAGCTCAGCATTGCTGGGCATGGTGCAACATGTCTGCATCCCAACACAGAGGAGGCCAAGGAAAGAGGACTGATATAATTCAAGGACAGCCTGTGATATGCACTGAGTTCCAAGCTAGCTTCAACTACAAATCATAAACAAACAAATAAGTAATAAATAGATAATAGCCAATAATCTAACAATATGCCTTTAATCAATCCCACAGGTTTCCTTGTTTCTATCTAAACTATTGTGTTTTCATGCCAACAGCCTTTCACCACTATCCATCTGAAACCTCCCTTTCATTTTACCACTCTCTGCTTGTCTTGGAGTCTCTCTCCCACAAACACAAGTGAAAGTGTCTGGCTCCCTTGCTGTGATGAACAGAGACTACATGGCCTATGACCATCTTCACTTGGTTGGTGTTTATTTCCAAAGGTATATTGCACAAGTATGTACTGAATAAGTAATGGAGAGTATTCAAATCTGTCTATAGTAAAGGTGTCACTGAGAGCTGTACAGGATACACCATGCACAAACATGTATGGCAGCTCTAAGCTAGTTCAGTCCTTTCTTTCTGAAAGCAGAGTGGTGGAGTACACAAAGGACCAGAGGGCGTACGGCCAGTTACTTTTCTTACAGAGCAGGCAGGTGTCGGGCCACTTTGCACCAGTGGATGCCTGTTGGGGCTATCACCTCCAATATACTAAGTGCTTATTTGCTTCAAATTTTCTATACTGAAATCATAGCTTTCAGTGTTATGGTACTGAAAGATGGGGCCTTTGGGATGTCATTAGTTCACGAGAGTAGAGTCCCACTGAATAGGTTTATGCAAAAAGACTTGCTTTGCAACCCACTATGTGAAGGACACAGTAAGAAGGTGTCTATCTGCCTGCATGAAGTAGGTTGCTATCCAGAATCAGACTTTTGGGCATATTACCCTTAGATTTCTAAGCCTCTAGACCTGTGAGATGCATTTGTTGTTGCATAAACCAATCTGAAAGACACCCATCCCATGAATCCCAAACCAGTTGTCTTCTTATGACCCAGCCCCATGGTTCTGATGTCACCACATCCTTGCTCCAATAATTATCTGTCAGTCTCAAAGGTCAAGTTCTCTAGTAGACTGAGCTGCATTCTAAGCACTTACTGACACTAGACTGTGTATGTGTCTGTTTTCTTGTCCCTGGTTAACCTTGTTTCCCAATTAAGTTGGTTATTTCTGACCTAAGGTCTTGATTGTGTCCATTGGGGAAAAAAATCAGAATTATTAAATTTTTTGAGACTACCGGTCTTAATTCTCCACAATAACAATTTCTTATCCAAGAGATCAAAAATGCAAAATGAGTCCCTATGCAAATTAGCATTTTATCTAAACATGAGGCTGAGGAGATGGGGACTGTGAGGAACCAGAGAGACTGCTTTATTTAAAAGGGGCAATTAGTAACATCAGTCAAATTTGCTGAGTAATGGTATGTATAACAGAGCTGATTTATACTTGTTTATCAGGATAAACCACATGAATCTCTTTTACACTCCACTTGACCAACATCCTATTAGTAGCTTGAAACCAGTTACTAGGGTGGGATTTACACTGGGGAAACTGGCAAGTATGCATGCCATGTCTTTAAAGAAACACTCCAAGTGCTAAGCATCTACTAGCATACCAGTGAATGGAGAAAAACGTGGGTATTCTTAGGTACTCTGATATTTTAAGAAAGAAGAAATTCAAATACCTTTGTGACTCCTCTATCTTAAAACACTCGAAAATCAAACAATGATTCATCAAACAATACAAATCAAACACCATGTTGACAAAAGAAATCATTCCTCTGAGCCTCTTGCTCACAACTTCTGCCTAGGGACAATGTAGCAGAGTCTTGTTTATAGCTTCAGATGTTTAGTTTATATCTATTAAATCTCAGAGGATCCTGAGTATATTGAACACATTGGTTAAACCCTAATGATCAACATTTCTCAGGGACTGTTTCCTTAGCATCCTGGAATGTGTATAAACATTTATTATCATATGTTAAGTTCATGTTTATATTAAAAACCAGTTTTAGGGCAGAATAATTAAAATGCCATTTGTTAAACTAAAGTGACTCATAGATATTGGTGTCATTTCTGGCTTTAATAGCAAGCATTGAAAATTAGTTAAAATATACAACTATACTATATATACGTAGATGGATGCATATTTATTTACACAAATAAAAAAATAAAAAGCAAATAATATAACCACCTTTATATTAGCAGTAAGGCTAAGTGGAAAATGAATCATAATAGTGTCTGTATCAGTTTCCATCATGAACTGCTGCCCCAATATGAAAACATTAGAAACATTTGTTTAATTATCATCCTATCCTATCCTTTGCATAAACACCAAAACTCTCTGGACCACTCATTAGAGTAATATTATCATCGCTCAAGTATTAACACTTAACTGTGTGTTTCCAGTCTTAAGTTTATGCCAGCATCAATGAGTACAATTCATCCTGCCCAGGCTTTAGCATCATTACCAAACTTTATTTTATAGTGTATAGAGGGTTATAAAGCTAAGGACAACTGTTCATGTTAACCACTGCCACAGTGAAATACTAGAGTGACATTTAGCTCAGAACCCATGGTGTAACTGGGATCTATAATATCTTGGTGTTGCTCTTCAGTGACTTAGTCTCCAAATGAGATAAGAGTTTCACAAGCTTTAAATAGAAGTTTAAAAGTAGAAGTAAGAAATTATAGGCAGAAGTGTCATAGATGGGGTGACATGAGAAAGACTGAAATTTAATCATTCTGCCTTCCTACCTCAGTTGCTCTTCATGTGTAGTTCTTTGAAATGCAGAGCAAATGTTTCTTGTCCTTGTGTATGGTGCAGATGAAAAATTCAGCAGCTAGGTCGCCGTGTAATCTACCTTGTATACCCTTATAAAACTTCTGTCTTTACTGAGAACAGAACAGTGTCCTTCTCAACTTTGAAATGGAAAGCAGGCCAGGATAGAAATTCTCATCCTTCTATATTAGTTACCCTGTTAAAATGATTTGAGAATCTCCTTGATTCTGTGTGTTCTCCATAAGTGGCAAAATCTCCAAAATAAAGTTCACATTGAATTTCTGCATTAAGCACATCATTGTAAATTAATAGATGGGCAAGCAGGTTCTCACTATCATTCCTGATACAATTTCTCTAATGAGCATGGAAAGGGATTGCCAAGGCAGGTGGGATGAAGGGACCTCAGTATGTTGAATGCTTTGAGATGTGCCTAGAACACGGGTTTTTGTTTACTTGTTTTTGTTCTGTCTTTGTTTTTACGTAAGCACTTCCAGAGACAATATGAAAATATTCACACTCAGAGCTCATTTATGGAGCCTAGTCGCCACTGGAATTCTCATGACACTATGAACTTAGATAAACAAACAAACAAGAAATGTTCTTCCATTCTTAAAGTTAGCACATGAGGGAGGGAATGGCAAAAAGTTAACACTTAAAAAGCGACAAGGAATTTCAGTTGGATAAGAGGGGAAGTAACGTTCTGAAGAGATTGGTGGGAAAACTCTTGATGTTACTGGGTTGTGCATTGTGGATACAAAAAGAAGCTGAGATATGGGGCAACATAAGAACGGAACTCAAGCTGTGAGGCACTTGAGATGGAATCAATGAGGGAGTTGACATTAGTAGTAAGTCACTGATAGAACTGTGGAGTGGATAACATGAATGAGGTGGGCCAGGCAACTAGCATCCTAGCATGTTAAGAAGGTTGTCTTTATGAACACTGGTGTTCCTAGGAACTATGTTAAGAAAAGTATTGGGGGCCTAGAGGACTGACTTAATGCACAATAGTGTTTACTGTGCAAACATAAGGACCCAATATCAGCTCCCAGCATCATGAGAAAAAGCTGGTGTGGGCAGCTATGGTTACTTGTACAAGATATGTACATGGTCAAGCCAGTCAACATTTCAGCGAGGAGAGTCAGAGTAGGCTCTTCCCCTAGCTAAGAAGCCATTGATAGCTGGTGGCTACTGAGGAAGGCCATTTTTCTTTCAAGTGTGGTCCCTGGTATGTTGTTTGTTATCTAGTGAATAATAGCAAACACGAACACATATGGATATTACTATCTGAACTTAGTGACTTAAAAAAGATATAAGTTTGAGAGGGCCATAACTATGTAAGAGCCAGAAGGGTAAATGAAAGGGGAATATGATTTAAATTCATGGTATACATCAAAAAAATTTTTTTAAGAAGCTAAGGGTGGTCAATTATACCTGTCACCCTAGTGCTAGATGTGGGGACAGAATAGAGAGAGAATAACCATTGAGACTTGTGGGCCAGCCAGGCTGGGTTTAGCAAGAGACCCTGTCCTAAAGGAATAAGGTAGAGAGGGATAGAAGATACCTAGCTTCCACATGCAGGATCATAGATACACACACACACACACACACACACACACACACACACAAAATTATAGAGTCAGTAATCAAGGAACCTAAGTTTATAAACCGAGTCATGTGCTCATAGGAAGATATCAGTGATTTCAGCTAGAAAGTCACAGACAGAGAGAAAGCTCAGTCCATACACCCAAAGGAATATAGAATGGGGAGGAGAAAGTACTGCCACTCAAGAAGGCTACAGAGAAATAGAATCCTCAGGGGAGAGACTGCTCAGTGTCAGATGCATTACAGGGAAGTATTGAAAAGGCAAAAATATTTTACTGACAACTAAGGTGAGTGCAAGAGAAGGTGATGAGAGTGTTCAAGGCTTTCTGAGAGAAGAATGATGTTCAAGGTTGATGGGAATTGTGAGGTTTAATGAGCTGCAGAGAGACAAGAATTCAGAGTTGTGGGTGGAATGGGGATCTGGCTTTCACAATGCAGTGGCTAAGCCTGTCAAAGGAAAAAGCAAAAATAGCAGGGTTAGTAGTGGCCATCTGCATGGTGGATACAGGCAAACATGGATGCTTACCCAGGGATCTGAATCCACTCCTAACTCTAACCAACCTAGGAATGAAAGTCAAGGAGCTATGATCTTAGCCAGAAAGCCTAGGGTGTGGAGACCACCCCGTATTCCAAGAACACCAGTAACTCTGAGTGTGATTTCCAGGCCTGGCTGATACACTTTTTAATTTTGATTCTTAAAGGGATAATGTGTTTTACTTCTTTTCTTGCTGACTGCACCTAGTGTTTTGTTTGCATAAGTATGCATACATGCCATGCATGTGGAGATGAAAGTTTGAATGGCTGAGTGCCTTTGTTAATAGCTCTCCACTTTACATATCAAGGCAAGATCTCTCGCTGAACACAGAGTTCTTTCCAGCCTTGCTTGCTAGCTAGCTTGCCCCAGAGACCACTGCCTCTACCTGAGATCACAGGTGGGTTGCAGAGCCCACTCATCTCTTACATGTGGAGAGCTAAGCTCTGACTCTCATGCGTGTGTGATGAGTACTTTACCTGTGGCACCATTTCCCCAGCCTCTGCCACTCCTAAGTTGTAACGTCCAACTTGGACTTCTTCACTGAGCTAAGCTACTTACTTCTGTGGTGCTTTCACTTGGCACTGTAAGCATCTCAGATGTAAGGTACTGAAATCTAAATTTCCTATTTATCCTCTCTTCTCTGCCCTCAGGTTTTCTAATGTCACCTATTCTGTTATACCAACACTTTAAGCCAGGCAAAACCCCCAAGAAAGCACAATCAGACAGTAGGTTCTTTTTTAATCTATATTGAACATAGAACTAGTTCTCACCATGAACACTAAAGCATTCAGGATCAAAATGCAGGTGAGATGAACTTTCCCTTTCCTCTGTGCGTGTGTGTGTGTGTGTGTGTGTGTGTGTGTGTGTGTGTGTGTGTGTGATTTAGTGAAAGCATCTGAGACAGGGCTAGTTAACATGTCTCTCTAACTCTGTTGTCTGCATCTGTTGAGATAGCTTGAGGCTTACCATTTAGACCACAGAAAGGAAAGGATTGTGTAAATAAGAGAAACCTGGGGAAAACCACGAAAATGACTGGAACCCATGGCTACCCCCACCGTCTCCCATAGGTACCTGTGTTGTCATAGAAGAAGCTGCTGCCCTTTATCCATACCTGGCCCACAAGTCAGACAATTCTGAAGGAAAATTCAGGGGAAGGTCAGGGAGTGACAGGCTTGATTGTTATCCCACACCAAACTGATGGCTTAGCAGATAATCAATACCCGTGTGCTGCAGAAGCATCTGCCTCAGGCTACGGAGCATTAACCAGCAACAGGACTGTGTTATCACTTTGAAATCCCAAAGTAATGAAACTATGTCCACGGCTCAGACTACCAGAAACATAAAGGAAAGAGGATGCTGGGAAACTGTCATTCTAGGCAAGTTGCCTCATTATAGAGAGATTACAGCGCAATACCTTCCCAGCTTGGTGCTTATGTGCAGCTCTTGAAATCACAGCTATGTTAATTTCCCAATAAAGACAACAACAGAATCATGTTTCTACCCAACATGAAAGTAATTCCAGCTACCAATAAAAATATCCTAATCTGAGTCCCCCTAAAAGAAGCCAAATCTTCCTTTTATCTTTGGGTGTTGTTAATTCTTCTGGCCAGCTCTATTTCCTACATTTTGAGTGCACAGTTAATTATTAGTAACATATCTTATATTAGATGTTGGCAGATTGGGAGAGAGTAAGAAAGCAAAAATATTTGCTTAATACATACATAAACAACCAAAAATCAGTCATAAATATTACCCTCACACTTTCAGTGTTTGGGCACGCTGTTGTATGTAGCTGGTATTTAAAACTACCTCTACATGGCATTCACTTCATATTTCATCAGCAAGCACCTCAGCTCATCCTGGAAACTTACTTATATTGAGTATCTACCACAGCACAACTAAATATTCCAGAAGTGACGTAAGTATCTGACGTCTCAAGAGTTTTATTACAGAGTGAACCAGCTGGGTGATTCTAGATCAGGATTTCAGGAGGGTGCTGTCAGGCCCTCAGTCAGGAGAATAATCTAGGGGCTTGATCTAATAATCTAGGGGCTGAGTGCTTGATCTAAGGACAGTTTATTGACAAGACTTTGATTGAAGCATTGTTCCTCTTCGTGATGTTAGGCAGAGCTTTGGTTTTTCAGCACATGGAATCTCCCCAGAAGGTTTGAGGGTCTTTATACATAATGCTATTGTTTGACTATAAAATTTCCTACCATAGGCTCATGGGCCAGTGACCTGCCTGCCAGCCATAGAACTTTTGGGAAGTGAACAAAGCTTGAAGGCTCTGACCAAGTCAGCAGATCAGACCTTTGATGGGCTTATCTCATGATGTCGTTTCTTTGGAAGTGACAAAAAGGAAGTAGGTCACTCAAAGGCATTACCTGGAAAGATTTCTCCTGTCTTCTCCCATATCTTCAGTTCCTAGTTACCATGAGGTAAAAAGTCTTTGGCCCATTCTCCCAACACCACAGTATTCTACCTCTTCTCAAGTCCGAAGCAGTGAGTCCAGAAAGCTACAAACTGAGACCTCTGAAACCATGAGCCAAAATAAGTCCTTCTTCCTTTCAGGGTTTTGTCTCAATGGCAGAAGAACTAACACAAATGCCTTCTGTTGCTCACCAAAGACTGAGCAAAAGGATACATTCTATCCTTTTACAAATTGTTCTCAGATTTCACATTGTCACTTCCATTGTATTGTATTAATGAAACCCAAGTTACTGAATCTGGCTAATCAAACAAGAGAAATGATGTCCCCTGCCCTCTACCATCTTGAAAGATGTTTCAAAGCATTTGAGTAAGTATTTTTTAAAACACCATGGTCATCAAGATAAAAATCATCTGGGTTACTCTAATAATTACTTCATTATTCGTTTTTTTTCTTATACTTAGAGAAGCAACTAGAGTTCATTTTATACCCAACAGCCAGTAATTACCATGTAAGTAAGATCCAGTTAGCTTTCTTCATTGAAACTTTCCAGTGCTTTCCCCACTACACATGGAATGAAATCCAAGTAGTTGCCAGGGCCAGTGGGCTATTAGCAACTGTCTTCAGCTTCAGTTCTTTCCAACTCCACTCTCAGCCTCTTAAGTTGCAGCTCAGAGTCTCTTGATTCCCACACTTCTGGTACATTCTGTGTCCTGGGACTCTTTTCTACACCGTGGAATGGTTGGCAGCTTCCCAGGCTTCTAACCAGTGGTCAGAAGTGCCTCCATCAGGGTTGCCATTAATGATGTGTCTATATATTGCAAAGTATAGCAGACTAAGACATTCTTGAGAGGCACCATATAGCCCTTTGGGCTGTCTCTGTGTTCCCAGAAAAGACAGTCTTTATCCTACACCTCACTATTTTCATTTGCTTTTGTTCTGTATTTCTTTGGTTATGATTATTAACTATCTCCGTTTCTGAATGCAAACACAAGGATGACAGGGGCTTCGCTCTCAAGTTTATTTAGGTCACACACTAAAAGCTCAAAGAAACTTTATCACATAATCTGCAATTACTTCTGTAACAAGGAATCCATTAGTGTTCCTCTCGTCCTTTAATCTATTTATATTTTTACCAGAAAAAAGGTCTCACATAATTTAAATATACAAGGCTCTGACTTCACCCTAGAAAAATGTTGCTTATATTGACATATACCATCTTGTTTCAGTTGGCTGTGTTAAAACACAATGATTAAAAGCAACTTGGGGAGCAAAGGGGCTCACAGCATATAGTCCTTCATTCAGAGAAGTCAGGGCAGGAACTTAAAGCAGGAATCCAGAGCAGGAACTGAAGCAGAAGCCATGGGCAACTCTGTATAATGGCATACCCCCCATTACTTGCTCGGCATGCTTTCTTATGCACCTTAGGTGCTCTACTTTTCTCTCCAAATAATGATATGATTTATACTAATATAAACACATACACACCCACACATATATAATGTATGCTTACCAACTAATTACAGTTTGAAATCAAAGCCATAAAAGAAAGGGAAGTAACTATGTTTCCTAATAAGTTGGTATACATATATCATTTAGGCAGCAAGGTAGATTGTGAGATTCTTGGGGGAAATGTATATAAATTATTAAAACATTTAATTATTGTTCAAGAGAAAATTTCCCAAGATGACATTTAAAACTGTATTCTTAATATATAAGAATATATTTGTGAAAACATCATCTTTGAAGTAGAGTTTCTTTACAAAAAAAATAAAACAACTTTCTAAAAATTTCTAGGATAGGCAAAAGAGTGCCCCCCAAATGTAGGAGGCACATCTCTGTAGGAGGCACATTTCCTGTACTGCCTTGTAGCTGTTTGCAGAGAGGTTTAATAAAGCAAGGTAAGACTCCTGTGAGTGTGAGTGGTGTTTCCCATAAGCTAGAGATCTCACCTGGATTCAAAGTGGAGGAAAAGAAGCCCACTAACATCAACATATATCTCTATTCTCCTTGACTAAGGACACAATGTGAGCAGCTGCCTCTTGCCCCAAACACCCCTCCTCCCCCACTGTGACAACTTATACTTTCAACGGTTAATTCAAAGTTAAATCATCCTTCCTTTAGTCACATTTGTCAGGCATTTGTCACTGTGCTGAGAAAAGCAATTAGCAGCATGATTAGTGCCTTACAAGGTCCAAGCTAAATATTACTTGATGCCAAAGACATCATTAGAGTAAGGGGCTTGGGATACGAGATCATCTTGGATTGTATGAATGAGCCCTCAATGTGACCATAAGGGTGGGCAGAGGGAGAGCTGCTACAGGAGAAAAGGGGAAAGGGGGAACGGAAGAGAGCTGGAAAGATTCTATCCGGCTGGCTTTGGCTATAAACCAAACACATAAGGGTGTCCTAGAAGTTGAATCCTGCAGCAGAGGGTACATAGCTCTGCTTACACTTGACTCAAGCCTGGTGATAGTTCCCTTTTGACCTTTTGGAATCTTAAGAGAAGATTCTGTCATCTTAAACAGTTGCATCTGTGGTAATTTGTCACATCAACCGGAGAACACTAATGTAAGCTCTTTGTCTTAACGACCCGTAACAATAATGCCATCAAAGGGCAATTTTAAAGTGAACACCATTTTACAGGAGGTTAAAAAATATTGCCAAATTGCAGAAGCAACTCAAACATAGACTCTTTGTTATCTAGAAGTGAGGCTGAATCTGTGACCTACAATGTAAATGAAGCTATGTGTTTAAGTAAAAGCAAGAGAATACAAGAAAGTCTTAATGGAAGATGGCATCTTCTAGGAGTGTCCTACAGCACAAGACTGTAGTCTCCATGGTTGCTAGTACCTGCAGAGAGAAAATGAGGATGGGGTGAAGGAGCCAATCAGGATGAGCACAGAGTTGCTGCCTTCAAGCATAGATAAACCCAGGGATTTTTTTTTCTACCATTTCCACCCTACTCTTCACCCTTCAATCTCTTTATCTGATAAAGTTCTGTACTAAACTGTCCAGCAATATTAGATCTGTAGAAATTCGGCCAACAAGACAGCCACTCTGCTATTTCAGAAGCTAATAAAACAGTCCTGATTATTGATCTTGTTTTGTTAAGCAAAAATGTCTCCAAGGACAAGTCTAGAGCAAAGAGGACTCAGATCAAACATGGAAATAAATTAGGCACATGTAAATAAAACTTGTCATCTCAGCATCTGGACGCAATAATTAAACATCCTGGGATTTTCTTAGGTGGGGAATGTTCAGTCAGTACCGGCATTGGCTTGGCAAGCATCTATTTTTGGAGTAAAGGTATTTCTTTATGCTTATCGAATAACTCTGAGATGCTGGGTTTTAATATCAAGAGGAAAACCAGATTTTGATGATATACTATTGTATTAAAATAGAAGTTGCTGAGAATGAAAATCAGATGATAATAATATCCTTGTTGCAGGAAAAGCTGTTATGGAATGTTGAACACTAGAATGCTGAACCTTGGTAGACATGCATTTGAATCTAAGAGCGAGCATTCACAGCCTGTACTGCCTTTAAGATGTAAGTTTTTAACATATATAATATTTATAATGATCATTTTTCCAAAGGATTTCATGAGAACACATAGAGAAGATGCTTAGTCCCCTTCCTGGGACATGTCAAACGTTCACCAAGTGGTCAATATTCATGGTATGAATTATCAGTGGATAATGGTGTATACAATCTTCTTATCTTTTAAAAGTAAGAAATTGCACTATGCATGTTATCAAAGACTTCTAACACTGTGTCTTGGACCTAATAAGCTTTTTCTCCTAGCTTTTCAGGACATAGGCATAGATACATGATAGGATTGAGTCACCAAGGGTGGGTATGACTTGATGACCTTACTGAGATAGTGAGAGTCAATGCTCAATGTCCTTGTACTATCTCTAGTAGTTGACTCTGGCATTAATTCCCTTGCTTAGTAAATCTTCTATTATTACTTTCTTCTGTGTACAAGGAATTCAATTTGAGACTAGGTGCTGCTAAGTTACTGCTTCTATCCATCGGGTTGTAAGCAGAAGTAATGTGTGCCTATTTTAAATCAGAGCATCACATTGATTTCTTGTGTGTGAAATTTCCCAGAGTATATTTTTACTTTGATGCAAATTTCCAGATAATGTTGGTCTAGAACGGCCTGATGCCTGTGTATAAAAACTGGTTCCAGAATGCTGGACAATTCGGGAGGGAGGCAGGCCTATACAGCATCACACGTGTACAGTTTACTGCAGACTTTCTGGCAGCACGTTAAACCTAGGTGTCAGCAACATCAAGTAGAGACCTATCAATTGGGCTAGCTAAAGGTATTTATTTATACAATGGTCAGACAAAAGTAACTTCATCTATGGCTGGGAAGATGGCTCAGTGAGCCAAGCACTTGCCACATAAATGTGAGGACCTGATACCACAGCACACACATTGGTTATCCCATAGCTCTTACCACAAGATGGGCGATAGAGAAAGGAGAAGTCCAAGTAGGTTATGAGCCAGCTGGTCTGGCATCGTGCGGGGGTAACTAAGAGACTCTGCAGCAAATGTGGTAGAAGCTGAGGTCAAATACACGAAGATGTCATCTGATGTCGACACATGTGTGACAGCTATTTCCATGTCCATATTTCTACAAATAAGCATGTTTTCTCTCTGTGTGTGTCTCTCTCTCTGTCTCTCTGTCTGTCTGTCTGTCTGTCTCTCTTTCATACACAAAACGCTTGAATGGTTTTGTTTCTATGAAATATGTTGGGAAAACTGGCTAGGATCACTACATTAGTTATGCCTTTGAAACTGTGACAAAATACAAAAGCAATGTGGGAGAGGTGGGGGAATTTGGCGTTGTGGCCAGTGGTGGTGGGAAAGATGGTGAGATGGGCTGTGGTGAAAGCAACCAAAGTATGCAGTCATGAGTCCTCTTGCTTCTGTGGCAGGAAGCAGAGAAAGAGAAAGGGCAGGGCTCCCCTCCCTGTTTCCTGTCTGTTTCCTCCAGCACTGTAGCATGTGGGAAGGTACTCTCTCTGTTCAGGCTGGGTATCTACTCTTTAGCCCAATGTCTCTGGACACACTCTCACAGACACACCCAAAGTGTGTCTCTTGGGTAATTCTAACTCTGGCCAGGCTGATAAGGGAGATTAAGCATCACACCCCCACCTAATGTCAATACGATGTCAAATGCATCCCTTTAAATCACACATCACACCATCCCATTCCTGACCGATAAAGTATCATGTTCCACCAATGGTATAGAATGCATTTGGCTCATCTCTAAAAATCTCTGTAACCTTTAACAGAACCTAAACCGTTCCTTAAATTACAGATTTTAATATAACAAAATAAAATAAAATAAAATATCTTATTACTAATACATAGTTGCCTAAAATAAACATCCTTATTTTTGTATTATTACTTTTATTTTATTTTTTACAGTCCAGTCATTATCTGCCTCCATGTCTGACAATTCCTCAACCCATTGCCCTTCCCCCCCATCTCCAAGTGTATGTCCCCACCCATGACCCACTCTCACCCTTCCAGGTCTCCCCACTCCCCGGCACCTCAAGTCTCTTGAGGATTAGGCACATCTTCTCTCACTGAGAAGGGCCTCAGACCAGCTAATGTATGCTTCCTGGTTGGTGGCTTAGTGTCTGAGAGATCTCAGGGGTTCTGATCAGTTGAGACTCTTGGTCTTTCTTTGGGGTTGCCCTCCTCCTCAGCTTCTTCCAACCTTTCCCTAATTCAACCACAGAGCCCCTGACTTCATTCCAATGGTTGGGTGTAAATATATGCATCTGTCTCAGTCATCTGCTCGTTGGGCCTCACAGAGGACAGCCATGCTAGGCTCTTGTTTATAAGCACACCATAGCATCAGTAATAGTATCAGGCCTTAGAGCCTTCCTTTAAGATGGATCCCAAGTTGGCCAGTCACTGGACAGCCTTTCCCTCTGTCTCTTCTGCATTTTTGTCCTTGCAGTTCTTTTAGACAGGAACAATTCTGGATTAGAGTTTTTGACTGTGGGATGGCAACCCCATCCCTCCTTCAACTTGATGCTTTGTCTTTCTACTAGAGGTGGGCTCTAGCAGTTCCCTCTCCTGACTGTTGGACATTTATTTCATCTAAGGTCCCTCCCTTTGAGTCCTGAGAGTCTCTCTCACCTCCCAGGTGGATGGTACTTTATAGAGAATTCCCCCCACCTCCCACCCCTTGAGGCTGCATACTTCCATTCCTTCAGCTGGCCTTCAAGGCTTCTCTCCTGTTCACTCCCCCCCCCAATATTGGATCATGTTTCCCTTTTCCCCTCCCCCTCTCTCCTTTCCCATCCAGATACCTCCATCTCTCTACCCTGCACCCTGTTATTGCCTTTTTTCCCCCTCACAAGTGGGATTAAAGCATCCTCATTTGGGCCTTTCTGCTTGTTAACCTTGAGTTTTGTAGCTTGTGCCCTGGGTAGTTTGTACTTTTTTGGTTAATATTCACTTATTAATGAGTACATACCACACATGTCTTTTTGAGGTCTGAGTTATCTCACTCAGGATAATATTTTCTAGATTCATCCATTTACCTGCAAAACCCATGATGTTCTCATTCTTAATAGCTGAGTAGTGTTCTATTGTGTAAATGAAACACATTTTATGTATCCATTCTTCCATTGTGGCACATCTGGGTTGTTTCCAGCTCCTGGGTATCACAGATAAGGCCATTATGAACATAGTGGAACACATGTCCCTGTGGCATGGTGTGGCATCTTTTAGGTATAAGCTCAAGAGTGGTATAGCTGGGTCTTTAGGTAGGTCTATTTCCAATTTTCTGAGGAACCTTCAGATTGGTTTACAGAGTGGTTGTACCAGTTTGGAATTCTACCAGCAATGGAGGAGCGTTTCTCCACATCCTTACCAACATGTGCTTTTGATCTTAGCCATTTAACTCTTCATTAAACCAACAATAATGTAATGGAAAACATCTGTACAAAATACTGAGAATACAAGGACAACATTTACACAGTGCACAAGAGATTATCCCAGCACTAACTCCTCCCGGTTCAAGTCCAGCACCTGTGGCTTTTGGTGGCATCATCTTGGCTACAACAGCCTTGGATAGTTCCATCCCTACAGGGTGCCTGAAAGGTATCCTTTTTCGTGTGACAGTTCCACTGCATACCTGCATCTCAGTGGCTGCCTTCCTGTTCTTGCATCTTTAACATCATTGGGTCTCTACTGCAACCCAGCTTCTTCAATTGTCTCAGCTTCACCTAATGGTCCATCAGGGTTTCTTTGAAGGGAATCCAATCTTGAGGTATTCTTTCTCTCATCAGCAGAACGACCCTGTATGCATGTTTTCTTGATCCCTTAATTCATATATCTTGCATGCTTGAAAAAAATAGCATGATGTTTACAATGCTGCCAAATCCTGTTGCCAATTTGAAATGTAGTTGTCTTCCTCTAGCCCTGTTATAGTGGTTTATTTGCACCGTGGATGAAGAGTCAGGGACAAACACTTCCCTAGACTGTTTCTTTTGAAGAGAAACCTCTCCTCCTGTATTCTTAGCTCAGTGTCTCACCCTAGATAAATTTGCATTTTTAGAAGCCTTTGATAAGTGGATTCTTGCCCTCAAAGTCCCTTTCCTATTGTCCCAGTTCAGAGCCCAGGGTTTCTCTTTAATGGCACATATTTATATAACAATTACAAGTGTAGTCTCTTTTCCTACCTTGTCTACAGCTTGTGATTTACACTCACGCCTTTCCTTTCCAAAGTGTCCATTTCTCATGTCTTCCTACCTCAAATTTGTCATAAACCTCCATAATCACAGTGACTGATAACCACACCACAGCCCAAACCTTATCCTAACTTGAATTTCTTTCACTGAACAAAAACTCAGCTTCACTTAAAATTTAAGTATTACATATTGAGGACCTAAGCAAAATGCACCCATATTTTTTCTTTTGCGGATTATAGCAGGAATGACTTGTAGCCTAGTTCACAATAGAGCTCTTAGTTCCTTCCCTGTGTACCTCGTGAGCCTGATTTGCAAGGTCCGTGTGTTTGCCATCATCCTGGTCTTCTGAACTCCCACCAGAATAGCTTGATTAGCCCAGGGTTTTTCTGACCTTCAGTTCCATACTTTTTCACATTTGCCTCTGCAAACCTGTCCTGAAGGCTGAAATTATAGTTTTAGATTTATAACAGAAAGTAACCCAGTCCTGAGTATCAATTTTAGGTATTAGTGACTGTTTCACTGGGCCAGGATACCTGACAGAAACTTATGGGAACTGAGTGGTGACAATTGCATTCTAGCTTCAAGCACTGAATGATAGACAAAGTTTCTGAGTAACAAAAGTTGAAAATTAAATTTACATCAAAAATCAAACTAAGCATTTGGCAAGAATGCTGACCCTTCAGAAACCTCCAAATGGGGCCAGCAAGATGGTTTAGTGGGTAAGGGCACTTGCCATCAAGTCTGACAACTTGTACTTGAACCTTAGGTCGCTAACAGAAACAAACAAACAAAAAAAAAAAAAAAAAAAAAAAAACAGACTCCTTAAAATTGTGTTCTGACATTCATATGCACACAATAGTATATACCTGCATAGACACATATGCACAAGTATAAAAATGATAAATAACAAATAAATAAGATAAAAATCTTAAATTTATAGATGGAATTGGTGCCCCAGAAACCCTTCAGTTATCAAATGACTTAGAGGTGAGAAAAGGACAAACAGTCAGTGTGACTTTCCCATCAAAGAGTCCCTGACCCAAAACATTTCTCACTAAACGAAGGAAAAAGCAGAGTTAAAAAAAGAAATACACTATACATGAGAACTGCTTTTTAATTTGATTAACAAATAGAGTGGAATCAAATATACACAATTATATTTCCAAGCTCTTAAATATATCTCTTGATGGCACTGTCAAAAGGACAAAACGGCAACCAACACATTGGGAAAAGATTTTTTCCAATTCTACATCTAATTGAGGGCTAGTATCCAATATATACAAAAAATTCAGGAGGTTAGACTCTAGAGGATCAAATAATCCTACTAAAAATGCAGTAGAGAGCTAAACAAAAAATTTTCAACTGAGGAATATCGAATGGCTGAGAAGCACCTAAAGAAATCCTCAACATCCCTAGTCATCAGGAAAATGCAAATTAAAAGAACCCTAAGATTCCACCTCACACAAGTCAGAATGGCTAGGATAAAAAAATTAGGTGACAACAGATGCTGGCTAGGATGTGGAGAAAGAGGAACACTCCTCCACTGTTGATGGGATTGTAAACTGGTACAACCACTCTGGAAATCAGTCTGGCCGTTCCTCAGAAAATTGGACATAGTGCTACCTGAGGACCCAGCTATACCACTCCTGGGAATATACCCAAAATAAGCTCCAATATCTAACAAAGACACATGCTCCACCATGTTCATAGCAGCCTTATTTATAATAGCCAGAAGCTGGAAAGAACTCAGATGTCCTTCAAAAGAAGAATGGATACAAAAATGGTAGTACATTTACACAATGCAGTCCTATTTAGCTATTAAAAACAATGACTTCATGAAATTCCTAGGCAAATGGATGGAACTTGAAGCTATCATCCTGAGTGAGGTCACAAAAGAATACTCATGATATGTACTCACTTATAACTAGCCCAAAAAGTTTGGAATACCCAAGAAACCATCCACAGAACTTATGAAGCTCAAAGTGAAGAAAAGCCAGAAGGTGGATGCCTCAGTCCTTCTTAGAAGGAAGAACAAAATGTTCATGGGAGAAAATAAAGAGACAAATAGAGGAGCAGTGATTGGAGAAAAAATCGTTCAGAGACTGCGTCACCTGGGGATCCACCTCATATGCAGCAAATAAACCCAACCACTATTTAGCTAATGCCAAGTAGTGCTTACTGGCAAGAACCTGATATGGATGCCTCCTCAGAGGCTCTAACAGAGCCATACTGATACAGTGGAGGGTGCTTGCAGCTAACCATCAGACTGAACATGAGGACCCCCAATGAAGGAGCTAGAGAAAGGACTGAAGAAGCTGAAAGGATCTGCAACCCCATGGGAAAACAAAATTATCAACTAACCAAACCCCCCACAGCTCCCAGGGACTAAAACATGAACCAATGGGTTTGCATGGAGAGACCCATGGCCCCAGGTACATATGCAGCAGAGGACTACATTGTCTGACAACAGTGGGAGGAGAGGCCTTTGGTCCAGTAAAGGCTCATTTTCCCAGTGTAGGGGAATACCAAGGTGCTATTCTGGGAGAGGGTGGTTGGGAGAGGGTGGTTGGGAGAGGATGGTTGGTTGGGAGAGGGAGTACCTTTATGGAGGCAATGGGAGGGGAAGGGAATAAGATTGGGGGAAAAGGGATAACATCTGAAATGTAAATCCAGAGAATATCCAATCAAAAAAAAAAAATGGTTGGAAAAAAAAGTATGTCCGTTGCCAAAGGAATCTTGATCTAGACTAAAGGAAGCTATGATTGTTAAAGATCTAAAATAATAAAATAAATTTCATGGGAAAGAAGCAGACTAAAGAATTTACTCATTCTCCATGGAGGATAATATCCTAACAGTCCCCAAAACCTCACCAGAGAGAATAGAAAATGAACCACATCCTATAATGTTGAGCAATGGTCTTCTGGGAAATTCTTTCAAAGGAAACAAACAAGACAGTCATTCTTGGGCATTGATATGGAATCTAATGGTGTCCAGTGCTCTGTGGATTTTTTTAAGGTATCTGTGCAGTAGGATGTGATCATTGCCATGGGTCAACATTGCTTCTTCTGCCTATTTCTAGTTCCAAATGAGATTCATTGCAATTACCCAAATGTGTCCTGCCACTGTCTACTGTGTGCATAGGACAAAGGGGGTGGGTAACCCAAATCTGTGACCTGAGGGGACTTGCACGTGGCCTCCTTTAAGGAGGGAAGTGAGTGTGTTTTACATGTCAAGAGAGAAAACCACATGCTTGATGACCAGCATGACTATTTTCAGCCAACGAGTGAGAAGTGCTATACGTTGCTTTAGGCAGGAGAATTTGGCTATTTGTGTCTCTCCTTCCAAAGATGTTTTCTTTTTCTGCACAAACTTTGTCAACATTCTATCAGCATAGTTCTAGAATAAAGATGTCTCTGTAAAGACTGTTGCTTACTTAAAAGTTTTTTTTTTTAAGTGTTATTGTCCCTAAGCTACTGATATATGGAAGTTGAGTGTCCCACCCGTGTTGCCCTGGCATACACAGTTATGAAACATGCCAACAGATTCTACTCCATGTGCCCGCTTCATTCCCACTTTCTTTTTAAAAGTTTTTCATCAGACACTGGTCAATAAGAGACAGGCATGTCAGTCAGTTGAATCCCCACGGAGAATGTAGACAATAAAAACAATGGTTCAATGACAAGAGGATAAGCTTCCTTATCCAGTCTACACCCCCCCCGGGGGGGGGGGAAGTGTACTCTACTCAGCCTCCCAGAGGTCCCTAGCAAAATCTGAGCCCAGGTGCCCAAAGATTTACTCTGCCCATTAGTGTGTCCACATTGGCTTCATTCTCCTTCCTGTCTTACTGTTTTACTCACTACATAAGCTCAAAATATTGCTCAGGCTTTCTTTTAGAAACATGCACTATAACACTGGAGTCAACTAAAGTCTTGGTGCATATCAATGTATAAGATAATGCCTTTCGTTGTGGCATTTCATAATATATATAATATTTTGTCTTACTGTTCTCTCATTTCTTGCTCTTTATCTTTTTCCTCTATCCTAATAGTCTAAATACCGTGTTCTCCTTTCCCCCTACATTTTACTCCTAAGAGAAGACATGCAATACGTATTTTTGAGTCTAGCTTATTTTGCTTAACAGGATGATCTCTTGTTCCTCCCATTTTTCGGAGAGGAAACAATCTTGCTTTTGTATTACATGTGTATGTATATCACATTTTCTTCATTCATTTGTTCACGAACACCCCTGACTATTCTGAAAGGCACCTTGACAGATCTGGTAGCAGCTATTTGCATCAAATGCTGACTCTGATTCTTTTGGTTAAATACCTGGTAGTGAGGATAGCTAGATCCTGTGATAAGCAAAAACAGTAATTTCATATTTGTATAAGATATTATAGGAGACTGATGAAGTTTACCTGTTTCTTAAAACAGTCAAGTAAACCCAAAGATATTTTTTTATATTTTCAATAAAGATTATGTAGGTTAACCTTATTATTATTTTTTTATTCTGGCTTCCCAATAACTAAATCTATGCAACCATGTTACAGTGGGCTACTTGAGACTTCAAGGCTCGTTCTAATACAAAACCATATCCACACAAGATGTATCAAAACATGAACAGTAAGAGCTAGAAAAAACTTTAAGGATTGGGCAGACTCTGTTGGTTTGAACCTTAGAGCTACCACTCTTCAATTATACAATCTCAGGCAATTTTGTTTACTATTTCTGACAGTTTTACTACCTATAAAATATAGATAATAAGATGGATTATTCTCTTCTCATTCATTATAATATATACTAAATAACCCACAATGTCTAATGGCTCCAGAGAGCAGTTTCTTATGTTGCTCCTGCCATATATGACCATATGAATTGTTTCATACGTGACTATGTATCACATAGGAATATACATATGTGTATATAATTTCAGAAAACAATTCTATATACACATATACTCCATTTTGTTATTGTCCTCCCACCCTTTTTTTTCTTTGTCTTGTGACCTATTGAATTTAACCAGTTTCATTTGTGTCACCATTGATTTTGAACAATTCACTAAAGCCTCGTAGATACACTGGTGAGTATGCGAACAAAGAAAATAACTGTTTCTCTTTCAGATTCTACCAGGAGCCAATGATTCAACAGGATGGGGTCTGATCCCATGATCTCATACTTGATTTGTGATAGGTACAACCTTCTACAGGCAATCACGACTGCTGTGAGGTCATGTCTATGATGGCTCTGCAGTGCCTAGACTATATGGGCTTTCTCAGTCCTTCTTCCTTCTGTCTCTTACATTCTTTCATCTCCATCCTCAATAATGTTCCCTGAGCCTTAGGGGTGGTATAGGTGCTCTTTTTAAGGAAAAACACTCAATTGTCACTCATTCCCAACACCTTAAACAGGCATGAGTCCTCATTCACTGTAATTCTTTCCAAAGGGGAGCTTCCTGATTTAGGCTGAATATAGCATTTGTCTGTGGGTATAAACATACATGTTTTGAAGGCAGTTCAGTGTCACATATCATTAGACAAATAACTCACAGAGATTTTTATTCCTATGAGCCAGGTTAAAGGAGTCACCACTGGAACATGTCATATCCATGGTAGTAGAAGCCAATAGCCAATGTTGGTCTTGATGCCTGTTTCCCTTAGGGGAGGAATGCAAAACTCCACGGACAATTAATCAATATAATCTTACAACATAAGCCAATACATTTTACTGAATTATTTCGAGAATTAAATAAATTATAATTGAATTCCTAAGTTAACATGTTCCCAGGGACTGTGTAGCTCATGCAGACACAAGCTAGCTAGAGCTAAGCGGGTTTCTCCTGGCGCTCTGCTCTTTTCGAAGCAGTTGCACACACTGGTAGCAGGGAACAGATGCCTGGGGAGGTCTGGGGCAGTGGTGTGTGGAGTTCCATGCTGAGACCTGTCATCTTTGAGAGATGAACTGACGGCATCAAACTCCAACTTTTTTTTTTTTTTTTTTTTTTTTGTCAACATTGCAGAGTTTTTTTTTTTTTCTACAAATAAAAATGCTGAATTCAGCAAGACAAACTCACTGAGAAGATATGTGTCCCTAGAGTTTGCTCCATTCAGCCTTTTCCTACCTGTGTGGTATAGAACTCTGCAGAGTCTTGAGGTGCTCTCCTCGGAGAAAGAGTCTAAGCTTACCTGGAGCTTCCAGATTTTAATGGTCTTTCCCCTTGTTTCCATCATGGACCGCCGCCTACTTACTCTCATTCACCTGCTGTCTCATTACTGCTACTTACATTCCCTTGTGTCTCAATTAACATTTTCCTTTCCCTCTCAAAATTCCCTTAGGATATGTGTTAACAGTATGCCCTGCTTAATTTAAACACATAGAGGTCTTCTCTCCAGCCTTGACTCTTCCAAGTTGTAATGAGGCAAGTGTTTCTTCTATTGCTTAGGTAGAGACTGGAGATCTAGGTACCTGGAAGATTAAATTACAAGTCTAGCGATGTAGCAGAGGATAGAGGAATGGCTGCTTTGGGTTAAATGAGTGGCTACATGGACCGTAGAGCTTTCCCACTCTAAAGCTCATACTCTCTGTGCCAATAACTTTCTCACTGTTGTGACCAAGCAGCTGGCAAGTGGCAACTTAAGGAAGAAAGATTTAATTTGGCTCAAAGTTCGGAAGATACAGTTCATGGGTGGAAAAGCAAAGGGATCATTTCCTGCCCCAAGAATGTGAGACATCTTGCTCACATCTTGAGGAATCTTAAGCCAAAAAAAGAAAAAGAAAAAGAAAAAGAAAGAAAGAAAGAAAGAAAGAAAGAAGAAAGAAAGAAAGAAAGAAAGAAAGAAAGAAAGAAAGAAAGAAAGAAAGAAAGAAAGAAAGAAAAAGATGAAGCCTGGAGATGATGTGGTCTTTTACTTTTCCCTTTTTCAATTCAGTCTAGGACCCCAGACCATTGGATGTCACTGTTAATGATTAAGGCAGGTCTTCCATCTTTGTGAAATCTCTGGAAACATTCTCACATACATTCCCAGAGATGGACGTCACTGATATCCTGTGAGTTCTTTAATCCAATGAAGCTGAGCCTTAAAATGAACTGTTAGCCTCTATTTCTTTGTGAAGTACATTTAGAAATTCATGCCCCATGTCACCAGAGGCATTAGCAAGGTATTTGCTGCACTAAAAGCATGTGTTTCATCACCAACAAACAAAGCCTATGGTGTAGAATCCTATCATGTTGAAGGAGATATGATTCACCTATGGTATAGTGTCTATACCATTCGCCTATGGTATAGTGTCCAATTACATCATAAACCTCAACACAAGGAAACAGTGACATTTAACATATTGGAGATGCAGATTTAACAGAATGTTCTTTATTTTCTTCAGGAATAAGAAGCAAATAGGTGGTTTCTTGGTGCTTGATTTAGGTTGCCTTTGGTCTACTAAGACCCAACACCCTGTTAATTACCTCATTAATAACTGTACCACTTTTTAAGATAATGTTGTAAAGTGCTCTTTTCATGGTAAGTTAATGCCCCTCAGGAAGGAGCAGAAAATAATGAGTGTTTCCCAGGGTCCCTTGCCATGGGAGACACACAGTGAGGAGTTGAAGGAGCTAAACCACTCATTGGATATCTAAGTGCTAAATACCCAGAGCATTCAAAGCCAAACCCCACAAAAGAATCTTGGTTTCCTGATTTTTATAGGGAATTCTATTGGGAATAACTATAATGATCCAATTTTTTACACAAAATTATTTTTATGATTAATAACATATAAAAAGCATAATAGGGTCCTTACAGCACCAACTTCAAAATATTGAACGTTTTGTCTGAAGGTGTGATCTGCTGTTCCATTCGTGTCTAGTAATAGAATCTGAGTCTCTGTAGCAATTATTCCTGGGGATTAGAGAAAACTTAATAGGGCCCCTCATCTGAAACAGTTTAGCTAGGGGATGTAAAATTTCCATAAGCTTATTTATCTCAGTGGACCTATAGAACAACAAGGGGATTAACAAATGTACTCAGAAGTTTTTGGCTCATTGTTAATATTAAACGCCTTTAAAATGTACTCACCTTTATTCTCCTCCTAAAACTTCACCAAAGTGTCTACCAAATGTATGGGTGCACAAGCATGTGTGTGTGTGTGTGTGTGTGTGTGTGTGTGTGTGTTTGTGTGTGTGTTTATGTGTATGTGTGTGAGTGTGTGTGTATATGTGTGTAAGTGTGTGTGTTTGTGTGTATGTGTATGTGTTTGTGTGTGTGTTTATTTGTATGTGTGTAAGTGTGTGTGTATGTGTAAGTGTGTGTGTTTGTATGTGTTTGTGTGTGTTTATGTGTATGTGTGTGAATGTGTGTGTGTATGTGTGTATGTGTTAGTGTGTGTATGTGTGTGTGAGTGTGTCAGTGTGTGTATGAGTGTGTGTATATGTGTGTGTGAGTGTGTATGTGTGTATGTGTGTGTGAGTGTTTGTGTGTGTGTTTATGTGTATGTGTGTCAGTGTGTGTGTATGTGTGTGAGTGTGTGTGTATGTGTGTGTGTCAGTGTGTGTGTGTGAGTGTATATGTGTGTATGTGTGTGTGTGTTTTATGCA
This sequence comes from Micromys minutus, assembly GCF_963924665.1. Lineage (NCBI taxonomy): Eukaryota > Metazoa > Chordata > Mammalia > Rodentia > Muridae > Micromys > Micromys minutus. The sequence goes on from NC_137985.1 coordinate 43,881,118, forward strand.
CATTAATGTGAGTACCCACAAAGGGTGAGAAAGATAGATGCTTGCTGTCTCTCTGCCTTACTCCCTTGAGATAGAGTCTCCCAATTAACCAGAAAAAGTGTTCAGTATTCACTTGGGCTGACTGGACAGTGAGCTACTGGGGTTTAACGACTTCCACTGCTTAACCCCTAAGTGTGTACAGAGACTCTGATAGAAACCCAGCCAGTCCCGACATCAGAACGGCAGAGGATTCTTAAAGGTGTGAATTGTCAAAGGACAGATGTGCAGGATTGAGTTATGACTCTGAAAGAAATGAAATCCCAGATAAGGAGAAACTAGACACTCAGATCCTCTCTTTAATTTCAATTGTACCAATAATTCCATTAAATGTTAATAGAATACACACGGCAATTAGAGGGAGGAGTCTGGCAAACTAGATTAGCATAAACAAGTTGCAATTAGATATTGTCCACAACAGATCCACTGGATATAAAGACCCGGGTTGAAAGCAAACAGAGGGAAAAATAAGCAACAGACCAAGTGTGAATTTACCAACTTAGGATGAGAGAGAGAGAAAAAAAAAAGGTTTCCAGAGAAGGAACATTTTACAATAAAAAGGTGGAAAGAACCATTTTAGTCCTGGAAAGTCATCTCCATGGTTAAGAGCCTGCAATGCAGCTCCTGCAATCAATTCAATTCCTAGTGCCCATGCTGGGAAGCTCACAACTGCCTGTAACTCCAGCTTCAGGGGATCCAGCACCATTGTCTGGACTCATTAGGAACCTACATTCATACATGCACACACACCTCCACACCCCCAGCCAACACACACACAAACAATTTAAAACTGAAAATAAATCTCCAAAATGTTTTGTAGTGGAGAAGTGTAGTAATGTGGATATGTCTAACAAGCGTTAAGATTAAAAGAAATGTTTAGATTCTCAAAGATGAAAAAAATATACCTATGTTTTTATTATTAATTGCAAGTTTTGAGATTTAATTTTGGTATGAGTACGTTTCTTTCTTACTTTTATTACTGAGGATGAACAGAGCTTCCTGACTCTATAAAATTTTATCTCAGCAAATTAGCTAATTTGCAGTCACCGTCATATTTAACATATTTTCTACCCTATTGTCTCTTTCTTCAAGGACTCTACTTAAATGTCTACCTTTCCTATAGTATTTTAGGAGTCTATTGCCTTAGTTGGGTTCTATTTTGTTATTTTGTTATGAACTTTTCCCCTATATTCAGATAGTATTTTTATCAGTCCATTCTCTTGTGGACTAATTCTTCCAATAATTGTCTCCATCGAGGAAATAAAAACTCTTTTTTTGAATGTTTTCCTTTTGATTCAAATGGTGCAGCTCTCCTCTGTGGGCTCTACAAGCTATGGGAATGCTTTCTTTACCCCGCTGAGTGTAGCTCTAATGGCTGCCTCAAAGTCCTTCTTTGCTATTTTCAGCGTTCAATCTACCTTGAGTGACTCTTTTTTTTTTTTATTGTGATTTCAGAGAAGAGTGAGTCATGCTTCTGAGTTCTTAAGTGCTATTATGGTTTGGATATAAAATGTCCCTATAAACTCGTGAGTTGAGATAGTTTATTATTGAGAGATGAAGATTATCAGAGCCAGTCCATGGATGACTTTATACCAGCATGAACTGCTAGGAAGCAGGACCTAGTTAGAGGAAGCTTGTCACTGAGGGTGTCTTTGAAGAGTATGTCTTGGAGTCCCTCTCCACTCTCCTTTTCTCTGCCTCCTTGCTGTCCTAAGGGAAGCAGATTTCTCCTGCCACCTTCTTCTGTTACAATGTCTCTGCCCCAGTACTTCTTAAAAGCAATCCAGACAAATCACCTCAGATAATACCACCAGTTCAGACAAACCTTTCTTCCCCCAAGCTGACTTTCCTCTGGTGTTTTGTCACAGTAACAGAAAGTTACCATTAAGTGTCATCTTTCAGCAGGCATCCTGTTTATTTGGAAGGCTATACTCCAAAGACTCTAGATTCTCTTGTATCCTCTTGAAGGCTTCTGCATTTGTATTCTCAAACAGTTAACATAAAGCTGTAAACTGTCTCTTGGGACAGTAGCTAGGCCTGTTTATTTTCAGTTGAGCACTGTGACTTTGCCTTGCCCATGAGTGCTTCGGGAACCGTTGTGAGAATTGGGGAAAGTTTACACAGTTGGTTGAGGACTCTGCCATGTTCACATCCTCGTTCTTCAGAACCCAGAACCAACCTGAACTCCATTTCTGGTTCTTGGGGTGAGAATAATTCTGGGTTCTCTACCAGAGTTTTGCTGCTTCGGGCATGCTGAGTACAAGCTAAACCCTCACAAACCAGAAAGCTCACCTGTGATCCTCCATCCAGAATTTATTTGCTTTGCACACTCTCTAGAGTCCTCGGGTAATTGCTTTCGTAATTTGCAGAGATTTATTTATTATATTATTTATGCATGTCTATGTAACCATATGCATGCAGTGCCTGTGGAGACCAGAAGACGGCATCAGACTACCTGAAACTGGTTACAGTCTTTGTGAGGAGCCATGTAGGTGCTGGAAAATCCAATGTAGGCCCTCTGGAAGAACAGCCAGAGCTCTTAACTTGCCAGGCCATATCCTCAACCACTTCTATCTATTTTAAATGTCAAATCATGCTAAGTACAATGAGCGAAGCCGGTAATGGAGGATAAAGGAACGGTGGTCATAATACAAGCTCTTCATTAGTGATCGCTGTTTAGGAAACATAGTATGAAGGTTGGAAATGACTTTAGCTGAAATTTGAAGAAAAGAGGGGAGATAGAACCGGTTGAGACCACATCCAGTAGAAAGGCACAGCCCTTGGTCAAGGGATAGGGCTACCCACCCATCTCAAAGTTTTTAACCCAGAAATGTTCCTAAAAAAAAAAAAAAAAAAAAAAAAAAAAAAAAAAAAAAAAAGAACAGGGACAAAAAATAAAACAGTGACTGAAGGAAGGGCCAACCAGGAACTGCCCCACCTGGGGACCCATCATGTCTACAGATCCCGAAACCCAACACTGTTGCTGTGGTCAAGAGGCACTTGCTGACAAGAACCTAGTGTGGTGGTTCTCGAGGAAGTCCGATAGCAACTGACCAATGCAAATGTGAATGCTCGGAGCCAACCATCAGACTGAGCTCAGGGGACCTAGTGGGGGAGCTGGTGGAAGGACTGGAGGAACAGAGGGAGATTGCAACCCCACTGGAAGAACAATGTAGGCTCATAGGTTCCCCTGACTACCCAGTTCTCCCAGAGTCTAGACCACCAACCACAAAGTGTACCTGGAGGAATCCATGACTCCAGATACATATGTAGCAGAGGATGCCCTTGCCGGACAGCAATGGGATGGGAGGCCCTGGATCCTGGGGAGGTTTGATTCCCCAGCATAGGGGGATGCTGGGACCATGTGGCAGGAGAGTATGTGGGGGGTGAGCACTCTCATACAGGCAAAGGGGATGGAGGAGGGGGAAATGTGTGATGGGGGATGGTAAAGGGATAAATGGAATGTGGGATATCATGAAATAGGGGGCTTAGTAGTGGGGGTAACCGGGAAGTGGGCTATCATATCAGATGTAAATGAATAGAATGATCAATATTTTAAAAGGTCAAAAAATATATTTATGGGAAAATAAAAGACTTTATTAAATTTATTTTGATTGGTTTGGAAATCCATACATGCATATAATGCACTGAAATGAAAAATGTCTAGCCAGTTGATTCTTAAAAGTCCAGGAAGTTACTGTAAATTTTCTCAGCTAAGGAAAGGAACTGAAGCTAAGCTTCCCTGTGTTGTGAAATCAGTAAAAGTGGCAGTTTTCAGCAGAGCCACAGGAGATGCAGGCAGGCCTGGCAGCTAAGAGACCAGTTAAGACGAAGATCCAAGTGCAAGGGAAGCAAGGCCTAACCAGTCCGAGACGGGGCCAAGGTAGGCGCCGCACTACGGAGATTCTGTAGTACCATGTTAGCTTAGGGAAAGCTCGGGACCCAGGACCTCCTACACAACAGGCAAAACATTACCTCAGCTTCAGAAGCGGAACCTGACCCTTTCCACTCATAACCCTAGTGCCCCACCCCCCACCCCCCTTAATAAGAGACCCTGCTAGATGCTTTCTGGATTTCTTATACCATTTTTTTTTCAAATGTGATATATAAATAAATTCTCCTTAAAGGACAATTCTGATTCAGGACCCCCCCCCCAGGAAGGCTAACATCCTGTGTGTCTGACAAGCTCCCAGGTGGTGTCAAAGTGGCCAGTCTGTACTGTATTTTGTGTGACTTCAATGGTTTGCCTTCAAACAGTGTGCTGAAAGCGCTAAGAAAGCACCAACTTAAGAATAAAAAAAAAAAAAAAATCCTCTGCATAGCAGAGCTCCAGCCCAGCTGCTCGGGGCACTGTGGATGGATGAATGGCTGACACACCCTCAATCCACAAGTTCCTCCCTCACTCCCATCCTTGGATTCTCCTCCCAACCTTGTTTCCTACACCGTCTTTCTCCCAACATGGGGGTGGTATCACTTGACCTAATCAAGACTCTCTTCACAGAACAAAGTCAGTAAGTTTGAGTACGTATACATGTAATAAATTTTATATGCAATATTAAAATTAAAATATATGGAAGAGCTTTGGCTATTCTCTTTCTTTTTTTCCATGAAGTCTTTGTTTTTAGTAGCTGAGTGGTACTCCATTGTGTAAGTGTACCACAATTTCTGCATCCAAGGTAAACCCAGTCACAAAAGAACACACATGGTGTGCACATAAGTGGATACTAGCTGGAGATATTTTCAAGGAGCTTCCCACGTCAGACCCTGAGGGAAAGCTTTGCTGCCAGGCTTGTTCTCCCCACATCAGCTACTGTCACCAAGTATTCCCAGCCCCCATCTGTGGGTGCAAAGTCCCCTGTGCATATTTCAATGGATGAGACGGGATTCCAGAAAAACATCTCCAAGAGACGTTAACTTTGACATTAACAGCAATACTCTAAATGAAGGCTCAGGAGGTATTTCAGAAAGAAAAGGCACTTGCCACCAAGCCTGAGGCCAGGTCCCACATGATGGAAGGAGAAAACTGCCTCCTACAGGCTGTCCTCTCATAGCAACAAAGTTATCATGACACATGCACATGTGCACACATGTAATTAATTTTTAATTATCCAAGTAGCTATTTTAAGCCAAATGGTCTATTTTAATAGCCTTTGAAGTAACCTTCACTGGTACAGTAGCATAACACTTACTTATCTGCAGAGCTAGTCTTGGATGTTGAGATAAATTTTAACCAGGAAAAAATTTTTACATGACCGGACTCTAAGTAGTATCTTACCAGATCTTTCCTTTGTCCTGCCTTAGCAGGTTTCTGATATCATCTAAGAAAGAAAAAAAATCTTTGCTATTGTAACCAGAAGAATTAGTTGAATAACAAAGGCAGAGGGACCGAACGAGCTACCAAATGCTCAGAGACAGAAGGAGCTGTACCTGGCATCCCTGAGGATTCCTAAAGACAACTGTTTGGGATTGGGCCTACCTCAGTCAAACTTTAAAAGCTCAAATTAGCCAAGGCAAATGCACTACTAATTCAAATCACAGTGACACTAATTTACTACAGGGCAGTGTTTATAAAGCACGTTAGCAGGTGTTTTTGTTTGAGCATACGATGGTCTTACAAGAAACTCAAAGAGTGGTATTTGAATTAACTTTATAAAAGAAGAAAAGAGATTTCTGAGGTGGTCTCTGGAATCACCCTGTACCTTATTCATCACAACAAGGTCTCTTAGTCAAACACAGAGCTCTTCCATCTTTATAGTCAACATAAGGCTTGCTCTGGTATCTCCTATTTCTGCCTTCCAAAACTGGGATCACTGGTCACTCTGCCCATCCTACATTTTACGTGGGTTTAGCACTTTAATCACCTAGACATTGTACTGGTTAGTTCTTTGGTTAAGTGTGGTTTGTTTTTTTATCTAGTTGACACAAGTTAGAGTCATCTGGGAAGAAGAGCCTCAGTTGAGAAAATGTCTCCATAACATTGCCTATAGGCAAGTTTGTGAAGGTATTTTCTTGATTAATGACTGATATGGGAAGGTCCAAAGAGATGTGAGCAATGCCATCCCTGAGTAGGAGGTCCTGTATCTTATAAGCGAGTGGGCTGAGCAAGCCATGAGGAGCAAGCCAGTAAGCAGCATCCTGCCATGACTTCTTCAATTGCCACTGCTAGGTTCCTGACCTGGGAATTGTAAGATGAAACAAATCCTTTCCTCCCCAAGTTGACTGTGGTTAATGTTTTTATCACAGAAAATAAAACAAATTAAGACATCCCCTATGAGAAGAAATTTAATAATTCTCTTGAGATAGGTTCTAGCATTTATCCTCACTTTATAGACACTAAAACTATGATGTGAGGGGCTAGGTGTTACGTTTTAAAGTTACACAAATAGCAAGAGTCAGAACCAGGGTTTAAACTCAATACTGTATGATTCCAGAACCTGTACTCTTCCTTACCTACCATATTTTTCTGCACAGGTTTGCACAAAATCATTACTAAAGCACAAGAGTAATTTGAGAAAGTTCTCCACTAACTGTTTACATGGCAGTCACTTAAATAAATCGTGAAATTGCGTGTCAGTTTAGTTAGTTTCACTGTCTCCAGATGGATCAAGATCATCATTTCTGACAGGGTATTTGTCATGGAGCTACTATAGTGCTTTAGGACTGGGCATCTGTTATAGCTTCTTAGGAGGCAGACACAAATGCAAAGACCCAGAACAAGAGGAGGCTCATGTCTTAAACCAGGACAGAACTATAGTGAGCACCACCCCAAGAAGAGAACCCTGAGCTAGCAACTAAATATTTGTTTGGGGTGATTCTAGAATTACAAGCATGGAAGTGGAAACTGAGTTCGGAGACTCAGGATCACTTCCTTCTTAAAGCAAGGAAGCTGGAGAATGAATCCGCCAACTCCCATCTGTCATTGGCAACGTGCTCACAGGATGTTAACTCTGGGGCTTCTGCCTACCCTTTGAGGAGGCTCGGTATGCTCCTGCAGTCTGAGGAGGAAGCTCCCAGAGAGTGATGTTTTCAGTGAGAAGCCACAAGCGATGGAATGGTAAATGTCAGGGGGATCTGAAAGGTGCTGGCAGCATCTGTCACAGATCACAGAAACGAAACTGGGTCACAGAACCAAAAGTTCAAAGGAACAGAAGGAGCCATAGTTTTTAGCCAACATGCAGCATGCTATAAACACAGGAACTTGTAAAAGCAAGAAAGAGAAGGAGCATGAGAGGCGTCCTGAAGTGATTTTGACAGTGACTGGTGGTGGTTACTGAAAAATAAACACTCAGTTTATATTGGTATATAGGATCATTTAATTATGACAAATGACATAAATTATGACTAGTAGTGGAACAAGCAGTGACTCATATGTAGCAATATATCTAACATTTCTATTTAACAGCAAAAATCATCCAAGTACCTGGAGATTAGGAGAGTGAAAGTCCCTAGTCTCATCAAAAGAATACAATTTCATCTCTTCCCAAAGCATTCTTCACTAGAAATGAACACAAACTCTCCCAGGGTAAGATTTGTGTTGTTGTGTGTTCTCTGAATCTTTTCATTCTGATTTCAGGCTAAAAGATAACTAATATCTTGGGTTCTAAGGCCTTGCAGTAAGCGTTGCCTATGACACAATATGGGTTACTGCTGTGCTATTTGCTTATCTCACTCCCAAGATAAGGTAGGTCATGGACTCCACCACATATTGGGATCTCCTACTAAAATGAGCCATGCTTGGAAAACTTAGAGTTCATTAGGCGGGCTGATGTATTAATTTCCAAACAGTTAAGTCCAGAATCTTCCTTTCAAAGAAAGCAATTTGAAAGTAAGTTAAGGTGTCCATGCCTAGTGAGCTCTGGAAGGGAACTTTCAGATTACATCCAAGAAAGAAGAGAGTGAGAATACCCCAATGAGCTCTTGCTCTACACTGAGCCAGCGTGGCACTCACAAACTAGTTTAGGGACAGCAGAATTCAGCCTATGCTTTATACAGGAAGTGATTGATTGCAGAACCTCGGGATAATAAGAGCTGAAGGCCAGGCCCCTAACTACATCAGCCTTTGGAAGATAAACTCTATCACAGTATCAATTGGGTTTGCTTTCTGGCTCTGATCTGCTTACCTCCAACCATTTGACATTTATGAAAGTCTTGGGGATGAACGAGTAAACCAAGTTTATGGATAGCTAATACTGTGTTTATGAGAACGGCTGCTCTCCAATGCCATATGGTCATCTCTAAAAGTCTAAAGGAATTAGAGCAAAATAGCAAAGATGAAGAGGACAAAGTAGCATACCAGAATAAAACTGCTAGAGTTTAGGATCAGATAAAGTCAGGATCAAACTGTGCTTCCATTAGGTCCCAGTTTAAGGACCTTGGAAATTGATTTTTTTAAAATCAGTTTTCTATGTTCTCATCTACAAAAAGCAGGCTAATAGTACTTGTGTCCTATGACCTCCTAAAAAGAAACATATATACAGAAACTACACAATGAGTAATGACTATTGCTGTTGTTGGAAGAGGTACAGTTTGCATTACAGTTGTGCCAGATATATTTTATTCTTATACTAAAGAACAAAGTGAGTTTTTTTTTATAGGTAGATATTGTTACTCCCCTTTGTCAGTTGAACTAATAAAGTTGCAGGGTATCTGAGCAAATTGTTTCATGTCCTGTGTCAGGTGACTGACAAAGTATGACTCCCGGATCTGTGCTATTTGTACCACAGAATGCTTTTCCTTGTCTGGTTATGATTTGGATAAATGCCTCCCCAGCAGGTTGTTTGTTCCTCAGCTAGTTCATAGATTGTGAGACCTTTGGGACTGGGTGCCTAGTAGAGGAGATGGATGAATAAGGGGCGGGTCTTAAGGGATAGAACCTAGCCAATCTTCTTGTCTCTTCTGCCTTTGGGTCCATTATGATGTGAACAAGCAGCTGGCGTATTCTTCCTGCCTCCATAGGTCAGCGCATCATACGGGGATGCCTCTCCTCAACAAAGCTGTTTCTTCTCATGTATTTGATCAGAGGGATGAAGAAAGTAGCAAAGACAACTTGTTCTAGAGAGGAGTTTTTGAGAATTCTAAGTGCATTTAATTGTTTTGTGCACAGCCAAAGGGTGCTTTCTCCAGGGCTACTACGGATGTGCCTGGTGTCCATCAGTGTGGATGACTGAATATGTTGCTGACTCCTTCCCCCCTATATGTTCTCCTAGGTGACAAGAAGAGGCATGTTGCTCATTGTCAGAGGACATCCCTACAGACCCAGATTCCTCAAACTATAATGTGTGGCTTTGGTTGAGCTACAGAATTTTTCTTGATGGTTACAGAAACATTTTAAATCGGTGTGCTTATCTTTTCTTTCTGTTCCTGTGGTAGCTAGCTCTTTTTTTTTATGTGTAGTCTAGTGTATAAACTGGAATGGTTGTAGATTGAGGTTATCAGAGTCTACCAACAGTCTATTTTAAACACATGATAGAGCTACAGTGGTTAGAAGAGACAGTTAAAAAATACATACTTATGGGAAAGCACCTTGCTGATGTTGCTTTGAATCTGTCCTTTCAGTTAGCATTTGTTAATTAACCCTTAAGCAGTTACTGTGTGACACTTTCTTTGTGTATGGAGTGCTACCTTGGTGATTTAGATAGGATCTCCCATTGCCTTGGAAGTGCCTAAGGTGATTGTTGACCAGGAAACCTCAAGAACCTGTCTATTCCTGTCCCCCCTCCCGAGACATACACACTAGGATAACATGTGCTCATGACCACATTTGTTTTTTAACGTGGGTTCTGAGGCTCTAACTCAGGGTCTCATGAATTCATGGCAGGCACTTCTGACACCGAGCCATCTCCCCAGCCTGTAATAGACATTTCTGAAGCCAAATAGAAAGGTTAACTTATTTTCAGTTATTATTTCAGGTGGAAAACTTGAGACAGAAAAAAAAAAAATGATGGAGAAAGTGGCTGTCTTAGAGTTTCCATTGCTGTGAAGAGAAACCATGACCGTAGCAACTCTTATAAAGAAAAAGAAATTAATTGGGGCTGGCTTATAGTTCCAGAGGTTTAGTTCATTATCATCATGTCAGGAATCATGGCAGCATCCAGGCCGACATGGTGCTCGAGATGGAGCCAAGAATTCTATATCTTGATAAGGAGATAGCAGAATGAAACTTCCTTTCACAATGAGCAGAGCTTGATCATTTATGACCTCAAAGCCCCACCTCCACAGTGACACACTTCTTCTAACAAGGCCACACCTCCTCCAGTAAGACCACACCTAATAGTACCACTCCCTGTGGCCAAGCATTGACACACAAGAGTCTACGGGGACCATTTTGACTTAAACCAACACAGTGGCCAAATTTTACAGAGGTTGTTCTGGCCACAGTATGCACGTGCTGAGCCACTGGAACTCTTTTTCTGCTACTGGAAGCTACTGTTGATTTACTTTTCTGTAGATTGTTTGAGGAGGCTATAAATAGCTAGCTGGGGTCAGAGTTTCTAATGACTAATCTCTAAAAACAAACCCCACAAATTTTTAGTTGACTTTGTACTAATCAGATGTCTAAACATATATGAACATGTTACCTTTTGCCCCGTGACCTATTTTACAGATTAGATATTGGAGAGTAGATAAAGTAATTAGTTCATCCCAAACCACTTTCACACAGAAAATTAGGGGACAACATTCAAAGTCCAGTAGCCATTTTGCTTTTGATCAAACATTTTGCTTTTGATCAAACATTTTGCTTTTGATCAAAACCTCTTTCTACTTAGAAATGGGTCATCTAGAGTTGGTAAATTAAGAAAAGTGTAAGGACCAGTCAGTGGTCCTAGTTGCATATGGATTTGAGGTCAGGCATAGTCCTGATTCTGGATAGGAAACTGAACGAGGCCACAGTGATGCTGCACTGGGATAAGTGAGTACAAGAGAGGTGTACAATATGGCTGCAGACATGGGGCTCTGGAATCAGATGTGCTCTGTCAGTTCCAAGTTCGCCAGAAGTAATGAGCGTACCTTCTTTAAGTTTGGTCCCTGCGACTGCAGAAGTAAACAGGAACAATTGGCAGTCCTTTGTGAAGATGGAAGATCAGCAGACATGATGGTCCTCACACCATTTAGGAAGCTTACTTTATTGAATGATGAGTCATTGATTGGCATGATTTAAAAAAACACCCCATATCTACATTTCAAAGACACAGTAGATGGATGTAATATACGTTACACTGATAGGCTGCCATGCACTGTTTGAGCCCATAGAGAAACTGAGTCTGGAAGAGGGGTCTTGTTTATTTCAGTCCCAAACATGTATCTCTCAAAGTGCCCTCCAAGGTCTGCTAGCCTCCATAATTTTGTGATGGGGAAGAGACCAGCAAAACAATGCAAGAGTGAAAACACTGTACCTTGGAGAACAGTTAAAAGGTAGACCATTTAAAACATTGATTTTGCTTATGCCATGATACATTTGTGCCCACAGTAGGAAATGAAGGTAGAAATCTTGTTACAGAAACCTCAGCCATAGAAAGGAAGCTCACCTGGGAAATTCTGACTGTCTTAACTTCCCCAGTTTATGCTGGATGCTGTGAGTACCTGCTTTGATGGTGTCACCTCTATCTGTTGTTATGTGTTCTTTTATTTGGAAGTCACACACACACACACACACACACACACACACAGAGAGAGAGAGAGAGAGAGAGAGAGAGAGAGAGAGAGAGAGAGAGAGAGAGAGAGAGAGAGAGAGACAGAGAGAGATTTAGACTCTACTTTGCCTGGACCCTCTCATCTGTGAGCTCCATCTGGTTTCCTTAAAGGGATTTTCCCAATTGGCTTCTGCTGGATGTTTAGAAGTCCCAGGTTTGATGTTACATTTCTGCTCTTATAGTCCTTTGTTTAGAAGCTTCACCTGACAGGACATTCTGCTCTGTCCAGGACATTACTCTCTAAAGAAAAACTCATGTAGATGCCTTAAAAATGTGCTTTCTCAGCTAGTGTTTGCTGGATGCTCCAAGTATTCTGTTTGATGATGTTTTGTCCCCCAAATTCACTCATTCAAAACCAAAAATGTAGCTACCTATGATCACTCACTGGCTTGCCCAAAACATGATTGCTATACCTTCCCAGGCTTCACTTGTATTAGTTTTCTTTTCCTATATATCTGGTTCTTTGATAAATAGTAATGCTGATGGCACTTTTGAAATTAAATAGGACTTTCTTTAATTTTTTCACTTAAAGAATAACCGATGTGTTTCCAGCAATGCAGGTCTGCCAACAGCTATATTACTTGCACCTGATTCAACTCTATTTAGTGGCTGCCTCTGAGCTTCCAATTCGCAGCAAGGTGACCCAGTGGCTGTGCATCTTGGATTCTTACAGGGGCTGTTTTGCCAACCCCATCTGTATACCTATACATAGTGGTTTGCATGAGAATAGCCCTTACAAATTCATATATTGAATTATGGTTCCTAATTGGTGGAACTGTTTTGGGAAGGATTCGGAGGTGTGGCCTTGTTAGAGAAGCTGCGTCACTAGGGGTCAAAAGACCAAACCACTCCCAGTCAGCTCTCTGCCTCTCTTTGCCTTATGCGGTAGATCAGATGTAAGCTATGGCTCCAATGCCATGCCTGCTTACCTGACAACTCTCCATTATGATGGTCATAGACTAATCACCTGTAAACAAGAGCCCCAACAAATGTTTTCTTTTATAAGTTACCTTGGTCATGATGTCTCTTTACACAATTGAAATGTAACTAAAACAATATAATTTCAGTTTTAAATCTTTGGCAGACCTGTTGTCTCATATAGAAGAGAACAAGGCCCCTGAGATTTTTCTATGTCTTTCACAAGATCCAAAAAGATCTGGTTTCAAGAATCTGGGCTCTTCAATTCTATTCCATTGTTACACATTAGTACACCAATAAATGGCTTCTCTAATGCACAAGTACTCTGAATACTTAATGAACATATGTATTCCATGGATCTCTGAAAAATAATCCCATTTTAACTTTCTGAGATGCACAGAAAGATTTCCCAGACCTCCTTCTGCCTTATCAGGCATCTCCTCTAGAACTCAAAGTTAAGTCAGCATTAGTACTCCTTGGGGATTCTATATAAACACTACAATGTTTCCCCAGAGATTCAGGTCTAGGAAATCTTAAGCCAGATGCAGGTAACCTGTATTAATAGGCAAGGTGCTCCCCAACCCCACAATGCCATGTGCTTCTATTCTGCATTTTAAGAGGTGCTCAGAAAGACTACTAAAATAATTCTTTTATTTTGCCTCTCTGTTGTTAAAATAAAATTCAAAGGATGCTGAGACAGCCTTGTGGAAATGATTTATGTGCAATTAGTAAGAAAAAGTCACAGAAATGGTATTTTAATCTGGTGGCATGGAGCAGAAAGAGCAGGGGCTTTGGAATTAGGCAAACTTTATTTTCTACTCAATCACTCAGTAACCTTGGGGGAAATATTAATCCCCATGAACTTCTATTCTTTATATATGACCTAGAAATAAGCCCCAGAGCTTTACTCTGAATGTTAGATGAAGTATTTTAGCTAGATGCCAAAGCAGAAGCAAAGGTAGACATCTACTTTGTGTCTGGATAAAATAGATCTTAGAATGCTCTGGAGTTCCTATTGCTGAGGCCTTTCTACAAGGGAAAGAACAGATGAAGTGTCCTTGAGGAAACAGGACCTCTTGAAGATTCTTCCCCTGCTGTTTCCTTGTTGTACAAATGACCTACTATGGGGCACAGGGGCTAAGGAGATGCCTACACAGGTCCATGCCAGTACAATCCAGAAGCAGCTAAAGTCAGTGATGTCTGACAGCTCTGGCCCAGATCTGAGGAAGCACTGTTACCCAAAGGATGCTATGAGAATATGCTTGTCCTCATGTTCCACCTAGTCAAGGTGACTCTTCCACTTGAGTAAGTTTTAGTCTCCAAAGAGGATGGGCCAATGCAATAGGGACCATACATATGTAAAGTTGGAGAAAACTAGTGCTCTGGCCCTGAGTTCTACAGGAGTATAGGTTTGGTCAATGAACTTTTATCAGCAGTCCCTCAACACAAACATAAGTGGTTGATGCTTTTTGAGGCTATGCTGGGCTGCAAAATGAGCCTTAAGTATGTTTGAGTGTAGCCAGACTTTTCATCAGACAAACGCAGTATGAAAAAAATTTCAGAATAGATTCAAATAGTTTCTATGTAAAAACTAAGAACTTTATAGTGGACTTTCTTTGTACTTCATACTATTATTTTGTTTTTATGTGAAATTACTTAATAGGGACAAATCTGGGGGCCACCTTTTTTTTTCCTTCTATATTTGAGGTATTAATCTGTGGTGAGTCTTGTCTGCTTGAGGCAAAGTTCAGTTGATTGAGGACAGCTTTTATGGTAAGATCAGAAGGCTATCAAGATCCATTTTCTGGGTACACAGTACCCTGTCCTAAAATAGCTCTTCCTACTTGATGTAGTTTAGCTGTCTGTGAAAATAAGAGTATTTTTCTTCCAACTGAATTAATCATTATTGGTAATTATTACAAAGCATGCTTGCTCAGTGTTGCACAGTGTAGGTCTGGTAATGACAGAGAAAAAACACAGATGCTTTTAAGACAGGGGCACATTTTATACATAGAGACTTGAAAGAAAAAGACAGTCAGTGTACCTCTGGACAGATTAGACAAGATGTAATATTTTTAGTGGGTAGAAATGTTAAAAGGAAGAGTGGATGGACTGAACCATTTGCTGGGGTGCTCAGACTTCACAACTACTGAAAGACAATGGCCTGCCTTCTAGTCAGAGAGGACAGATTCTATGGCTGTCTTTATCTCAACTTCACACATTATCAACAGACCTACATCTCTCAGTCTCCAGGAGGCTGAATTCTATACCTGCATTTCTGGACAGGAGAGTGAAAGATGTACATGCCATTGATAACTGGCTTATATTCATTCAATTTAGGCTTACCTAGCCTCTAACTGCCATTTCGATTAGGTTTCCCCTCTGTTATTGCACTCTGGAAGACTTGTCTCTTTAACTGAGCCCGAAGATCCTGGACAGGAGGAACACTGCCTTTTTCATTAGCTTCTCCCCCACCATACAGGGGTTGAACATGACAGACAACTGGCAGCTCACCTGATCCTTTGCCCTCCATTAACATTCCTTTGACTTAAGATCCTGTCTTTGACCCACTGCTCCCAAATAAACCATGATTAGTATTAAGGCTCGAGTTTTAAAGTCAGGCTTTGCATGCAGAGCTAGGATATAGGTAAGGACACTGCATGTGGAAAACATCTGAAAAGACAGATATCACTAAAAACAAAAGGCAAAGATTTTTAAAGAAGTCACCCTTCATATTGTTACTCGGAGTCAGGTAAAATGAGTAACCCTCACAATTGTTTGCTTTGTGGGTTTGTTTGTTTGTTTACCTGCCTGCTTGTTTGCTGGTGCCGATGGGATTCCAAGCAGATACCTTAAAGTTGTACCAAAGTCCTCTATCAGGCATTCAGGCATGAGTTTACAGAGTAAAATGTATTCAATGTCTTTTTTTTTTTTTTTTTTTTTTAGCAATCCTCTGCTAGAAAATGATGTTACCCTTCCCCTATTCAACCCTAGAGCAAGAACAGAAGTCACAACATCTTACCATCTGCTATTATCAGTTCTTTCTCTCCATTTCCCTATTAAATAAGTTCAATGGACCTTCATAAAATTGAAACATGTGGAAATTAAGAGCCATTCCAAGATCTGCAGACTATCATGTGTCACAAGCTGTCTCCTTTTTTCTTGTGTGTGCTGGATTTTTGAAATGTTCAGTCTGTGGTTTGAATGCTAACTGTCCCCTATTGGTGAACGTACTTGAACACTTGGTCTCCAGTGGATGGCACTTTGGAGGTATGTTATACAACCATTAGGTGAAATCTTGCTGGAGGAAGTGTGTTACTGGAGGGAGGACTGGTCTCTCTTAGCTTCCTGACTGCTGAGCAGCCTTTTGCTCCTGCTACCATGGCTTCTTGCCATGACAACCTGGACTTCGTTGGTAATTCAGCCAAAGTAACACTTTGTTTCTTAAGGTTCTTTTGGTATTGCAATAACAGAAAATAAGTTAACACAATCACCAACATCTTACCTTCTAAGCTGTATTCAGATCAGGACCTACACCTACAGTCAGGTTGTCAAACAATGAACAGTAAATTCAGGAATTCCATGACAGTAATATTTCTGGAAAGTTCACAGGTTAGATGGCAGGTGGCTCCGTTAAACTAGGCTTCAGCATATTGTAAACACAGCCAGGAGACAAATACATCATAGGATGTGCCAGCAAACCATAGCTTCCCCCAAAGGAATATATATTAATTAATTAATTAATAACTTTGTCCTTAAGTCAGGACATAAGTAGAGCCAATTGGTGTTGCTATATTTCCAAAACAGAAGTCACAAGTCAATTATTGTCCTTTCTTCTCATGGTGTTCTTCCTTGTCTTTACACCATGGGTCTACTGATCATCACCTCTACCAGTTCCACACGTAGTGTGATTTTAGATGCATCCTTACTCATGTCTCCGACCACCTAATTCACACTTTTATCCATGCACACTCATAGATTCTTATCAGATATTTTTCTCACCACTTCATCTGTTCCATGCACTGGCCCTCCAAGGATAATCTTTAATATGTTCAAATATATAATTTTACTCTATTCCAAATTTCTTACTAATTGATTCTCTACTGACAAAGGGAAAGGCACACCTTTAAACATGCCTCTAAAGGGGCCTTCCATGATCTGCCTTTATCTTTCCTGTAGCTACTATAACTTCCACAAATATATACAGCATTCTTACTTTGTGGCTTTGGACATAATTTTCTTTCCACTAAAATTTTTCTGCTGTTGGAGAACTCTAACTCATCCCGAAAGGACTAAAAGCAAACAATCTGAGTTAGGAAACAGTTCTTACTCTTCCCATAAAGATTTAGTTATTACTCTTTATACTTTGACTATATGTGCTCCACACACATATAATATAATTATAATTGAACTTGAATTGTACAAAAATGTGCTGATTGATTTCAGGCTATAGACTGAATCCCTCCTTACCACATGGATTATGTAGCTGAAATAATGTTTGTTAAAAATAATTTTCTTATCTTCTCACCAAAATCTCTATTTGGTCATTTACAAGACTAAGGACCTTGAAAAAATAAAGTTTAAAAATCCTTCTATCCAAATGGTTTTTACTTAGCCCATATTTTCATTCTTTCTTCAAGTCTTCTTTCAGTTTTCTGAAAACTGAATACAGTTTTCTCAGTGAGACTTTCCTTGGCTACCTTATTTAAAATCCAATATTCTTTTCTATCTTGTCTCCTTTTTTCTGACCCATTGTCTTTAGAACACATTTACCCTTAAACATACTCCACAATCTACTAATGTGTTTTGTTCATTGCCTCTCTTCATTGTTTAGAAGTAAAAGATAGAACTTAATAGAAGTAGTTATATAAGGCTAATCTGGGGAGAATACAATCACAACTTAGTATAAAATTGAAATAATACATGTAAACGTTTTTAAATGTAGAATGATCAAGTAATTTTGTTCTCTGTATGTTTACAAATTTTCAAACTTACCAAAAAAAAAGTTTCTGTGAAGTCAGAACACTTTGTTTATATGTTTTAATGTGCCATGTCTGGCACCAAAGGTGATGTCTAGCGTACAGCTGACTCCCAGGGAATATCTTTGGCTTCGAAGAACTTCCAAGTGTGAAGAGTGAACAGTGAAAGGTTCCAGGGAATCATTTTATGAATCAGATTTTTACTGTATCAGTTAGTGATACCAAGTTAGTGGCCATGCTAAGATCAGGATATGGCCAGACACTTAGAACTACAGGCTAACACTTAGAACTACAGGCTATCAGGGAGAGGGCATTAGAACTATCAAGAAGGAATGAAGTTTGCTTGATCTAACCATCAGGACCTATCATTGATCCTGCCACAGCCAATGGATGGGGCAAAGTCTCCATCCGTTGTCACAGGAGAGCACACTAAGATAGGGGGCGTGGTCCAGGCCACAGTGAAAGATATGGAAGTGGGTGTTCTCATCCCTCTTGACTCTTCCTTGGCAACCTTCATCTCTTCTTCTCATCTCTGGAGAAGTCCTGGCTACGTTGAAGCACCAAATACTGAAAATATTTGTATTTCTCTTAATAATGTTTGACAAAGATCTGAAGATTATTCCACTGAAATCAAGCTCAGGTTTATTGCTTGTATAATTTAATCAAGGACTGAGTTGGAATATCATCCACTGGAAAGTACTAAAAGGAGATCAAGTCTTCCTCAAGTGCAACCGGAAATCATCACCTTGTGCAATTATAGAACGATCAATGAAATAGTTCTGAACCACCTTCGGATTGGTGCAGGGTTGTTGTTTGTAGATGAGTTTCTCTTCCAATCTAAGTTGCAAGTTTGGAGTCAAATTTAGGAGAAATCACTAAAATCTACCTGCTTCTTTCTGATTATACCAAAATGAAGTCCTTAAGGAACCATATGGAGAAGTCTATACCTTCCAAGCCTGGGTCATTTAAAAGGAATCAGACATTGACTGGAAGAAGATGAATGACCGGGCTCTTTATTCCCAAATACTTTGATTCAGGGTGTGATGTTGGGGAGAATACAACCAAGAGGTATTTGGCGCAGTGATCAGCACTCTGATAGGAGCATAGGAGCAGAGGGTCATTGAAATTTAATGCTAGTGATCATATTAGCAAACTCCCTAATTCTGAAAGGAGGAACTTTCTGCCCAAACAATAAGGTGGTGGCACTTGGATTGCGATGGTAGCAACAGGCATAAAGCGTCATGTTTTCCACCATCTGAGGGAGATAGCAAAGGAGGTGAGAAAGTCTCACTCATCCTATTGAAGCAATCCAGGAATGCCTAGGTCATGGCAAAATATCAAAGGCTTACAGTTGGTGTATAGATGTTATTGCAGACCCAGATGCTAAATCTCTGAAAAAATATTCATGGTCCTGGGCTGAGCTGGTGGATACTAGATGGGTCTTGAATCCTAGTTATCAGCACTTTAGAATCTAGGTTAGAATGGCCACTTCCCAACCCACCCAGGAAAAATCACCTTGATACTGCTTGGGTCTGAAGAACCTTCCCACTCTGCCACAATAACATAGATCATACCCAAGTGTGACTGGAAACGAAACAGATGAGAAGAGAAAATCTGCAATTTTTTGAAAGCATTAGAATATATATATATATATATATATATTATATCCATATATATATATATGGATATAATATATATATAAAGTCTTTGTGATAAAATAAGACAAATCACGGAGAAATACAGTAGATGCATTTCTTTGCATCTGTGTATGCTGAGAATGAACACGTCTGTCCTCTCTGCACACCTCTGGTGCTTCACTGCAGTGATGTCAGACACATAGGAAAAAATTAACTCACCTGACTCAAAGCCATGGCCAAGGAAGACAGACAATTTACAGAGGCAAATAGGAATGGCCACACAGTTACAAGGTGTAAAGACTGTTTTCCTCTCAAGTCTCTTAGTCTGTAAAGCTTGAGAAAGAGAGCCGTTGTTTTTAGGGACAGAAACATAGTATTATCTGCATCAATTCCAATCTGGGACACAGATGAAGATGGTACATTTGGAAAAAAAAGGTTAGGTTTCAATATTCAGCCCCAAAGAAACATGTATATATGTTTGTGTATGTGTACATATACATATACACATGCATGTGGCGTGTGTGTGTGTGTGTGTGTGTGTGTGTGTGTGTGTGTAGAGCTAATATTTTGTAAACTAATTTAATCTCCACATAACAAGAGAATGGATCCATGCCAGCCCGGTGAGAACAAGCTATG
This sequence comes from Micromys minutus, assembly GCF_963924665.1. Lineage (NCBI taxonomy): Eukaryota > Metazoa > Chordata > Mammalia > Rodentia > Muridae > Micromys > Micromys minutus. The sequence goes on from NC_137985.1 coordinate 43,901,014, forward strand.
CTAACATCTGTCCTTTTATTCATCAAACAGATAAGGTTAAGATGTATACCTCCTGGTGGTGAAGATGTGAGGCTGAGTGGTATCACTAATGTATATCTGCCGTTGCCTTCCAGGTAAGCTAGATGCTCACTCTCCCTTCAGTACCCAATACTCAATAGAGGTCCATCTCAGATCAATGTTCCAGTTTCCTCCATACAATTTAGTGAGTTCGGATTAGAACTCTAATCGGCAATTAGGAATTCTAGTCAAACTGGGATCATGGGTAGCAACAGGGGAACAAGTACAAGATGATGGCAATCTTAGGGGAAAGGAGAATAAGACTTAGTGATGGGCACACTCGCTTTGCAAGAATGCAAAGGTTTAGCACAGGATCGGCTTAGAGCACCCGTACCAATACGCTTACAATTATGTGTCCCATTCTTCATCTATCCAGCACTAAGAAGTAAGCACAAATTTGATGTCAGAAAGAAGTCTAAGTCCACTGAAGAAGACTAATAAAGCAAAAAAAAAAAAAAAAAAAAAAAGCCATGAAGAGAAATAGCTACTTTTGCTTTTACAGTCTGGGAAGATTTTGAGAAAAAAATAAAACAGAAGAATAAAGTGAGGTAAGGAACTATGGAGGTTTCTTTGCTCCTCTACAATAGTATCAAAAAGGAGGGTTGGTGGTGTGTGATAAACATCTGAGCAGCTTTTCAAGGTATATGCCAAGCCTGCATTTACTCCGATCTCAGACTATGACCTTTGCAATGTAAGGCTGTGCGACCTATATACAACTTGAAATGCCTCTGCACAGCATCTAACATGTCACAAGAACCATAGAGTTGAGGATGCAGGTGTAGTGGCTTGATTTGTGATCCTGAGAAAATAATTCATATCTTTCAGTGCAGGTCTAGAATACAGGAAACAGAGAGTCCACTTTATCTTCAATAGGCAGGTAATATTCCAGGACTGGTCGAGGTGAGAATTGTAAGGCTGGGATGAAGAGTCCTGTGGTAACATGGAAACTGAAGACTAAGTTCTGGGTTCAAGACTATAATGATGAATGACAAGAGAAAGTCAGGAAAGAGCAATTGCATTACACATTAAGAAGGAGCTCTGACAAGATGCATTGCATCAGGGCTCGGCTAGGATCCATCTAAATGTGTGTAAACCTGAGATATTCCTGTCTAAATGGTAAAAAGAGGTATCAACACATCTCTTCCACATAAACTATGTTATAATTAGAGCAGTGAAAGAAAAGAAAGAGGGAATATCCTTAAGAGATGGAATTAGTGCCTAAAAAGGCTACTGAATTATAACAGTAGACTCTGTTTACTGGGTTCTATCAAACTCTAACTCTCTCTCTCTCTCTCTCTCTCTCTCTCTCTCTCTCTCTCTCTCTCTCTCTCTCTCTCACACACACACACACACACACACACACACACACACACACATCCCTTTTCTGAGATGCATCTGGTTTGGCTTGTGTGGAAGAGCAGATAAGCTGTAGAAACATTCTTAATTGGACTGTCTCTTTTAGAAAACTGTATCTAATGAAATAGGATGAGATATTTTATAACTCTGGCATGTTGTACATTAAATTAATAAGGAAATCGTGTCCAAAGGCCAATTAACAAGAAAACTCTTTTATTGATATAAAAGCAAAACACTTTTTTCATGAATTTCTAATACCTGTTTTATTCTATCTGTTGAATATACTCAAGTTCAAAAATCACTTTTTCTGCTGATGCCATCACCGTCATTAACCTCTCTGTAGCAGCAATCCTCTGAGACCACGAATCTCAGTGAAATATCCTGCCTCAAATGGGTAAAACAACCCAATAATGCACTGTCTCTCAATTAAAGCTAAGTAAGTTCGTGTTCTCCACTAAACATTCCTACACGACACCAATTGTTTCATCAGGTTAGTGGCATTAATATGTATTGATGTCAAGCCGTAACATCTGCTTCTCTAATATTGTCAAATAAGGAAAAAATAAACAAACCAGAATCAGGTTTATATCCAGCCCAGTGATGAAATACCTTCCTATGTAGGTGGGGCAATTCATTTTTACATGACATCTATGAACCGCACCACAACTTCCAAACAGGAATAAGTAAGTGGCTTGTCAGATTCAAGTCCAGAGCCTAGATACCCCTGGGAGTGGACTTTAGAAGCCATAGTAAAGTTTCTGGTTCCAATTTAGCCCATAACTCTCAGATAATACCAGTTAGTAATTTCTCAGCAATTGTCCATAGAAAGCACTTAAAACCTATGCCTATGCATTGGAAAAAGAAATTTTCGTCAGTATCTGATCAGTTCAACGGTTACATATAGGAAGGGTTAAAAAGTCAAATGCCCAGTAATTTTTAAAGCTAACTTGTCCATAATTTTGAAAAATCTACTTGCCAAACTAAACAAATAATAGTTATATTTTCATTTTACCTTTAAATATGCAGGTATATGTTGTATCTCATACAACATGTAAGTTGAAAGGGAAAAGGGAAAATCAAATTGTAATCCATGATTGTGGTCTAGATGGCTCCAATGCTCTTGTAGATAGATTTTTGATCCATCCAAGTAGCTGGACCACATAGGGACGGTCATGACTTCATTATCATTGCTACATTTAAGTCACTAATGTAGGAAAGAGCTTATCTAATTACCAATTCCCCAAGTCAAGGAAGACTCTCCCCTTCCACTAAATAAAGAGAAAGCCATCCCAATGTGACCTCAGAGAACCAAGTACATGCATAAGCCTGACTCCTCAGATCCTCTCTGGATCAGAGGATGGGACAACTATTTGGTTTCGGTCTCATACTTATAATGACAGAAAAGAGAATACAAAAGTCCGTTGTAAATTTGTACAAAATGTATGCATATATAAATACATATCTATGGGTGTATATAAATTCTAAGGATTATATCCATCTTTATCTTCAAGAGTCAGAGTCCCATACAGTTGACATATTGGCATTCTCTCTATGTTTTTTTCTCATTTTTAAAACAGTAAGAATCAAGCATGCTACCTTATTAATACTGAATAGCAAGTGCAGGAGCTGAGCTGTAGCGATAGAGGGTTGGACAATTAGTTTGACGGGACATCAGTAAATAAAATCCTTAGAGGAAATTTAGCTATTTTCATATTGCCTTTTGTCTCACAAAAAAAATAAAAACTCGGATGTCATATGGGTCAGTTGAGCTCTCTAAGTAGCAGTCTAAGCAGACTCTATAGAAATTTGCATTGTTGTTTGTTTATTAAAATAATGTGGCGTGGGGTCTGGCCTACTAGAATTCCATGTAACTCTCATTCTAGCTCACAGAAATCTTGTGTGACACCACCAGGTTCATAGCATATTAAACTCAGTATGAAATGTGACTGACAAGCAGTATCATCTTTACACTGGACACTGTTAAAATATTAAACCCTAGTCAGTTGATGGGAAAAGGGCATATATACTTAACGGTACACAATAATAGCACATTACCAATGTGTGCTTATGGTTAGAGGTATCAAGATTTTTTTTTATCTTTTAAATATACTTAATTAGCTTATTTCTTGTTTGCTCTACTTCTTTTGGAAAAAAAAAATATGTAGGACATTGCCCCCTAGGGTGTACAGGCTGCTTCTTGGAAGGGGATTATTATTGCATGCCCTGAATGCACTGTGATTCATAAGGCAAGAACACATGAGTCGCTTCAGCACCAAGGAAGTGGAATCAGCATCTAGCACTGCTCAAAACATAACATCTTATTGCTTTAGTAAAATGGGAAATTATTTACTGTAAAAAGAGCGCACCAAATGGTGGGAAGAAAATAGTATCTATGCACTTATGGAGAGCTCGTTGAAATGATGAACCTTCCTTGTGGGTTCTTGATCTTATTCAGATTTCGCATCCAAAGCCCATTTTGTAAGAAGGTATCAGAGCTACCATTGGGTGAGGGCAAGTTGAAGAGATGAATGGACATTCCCCTTCACAGTGCCTTAGCCATTCTGTTATGCAGTGTAGAGCTCTGAGACACTAACAACTTCCTTGCTGGCCCGAGACGGTGAACTCACTCTGACCTGTTACTAGGAAGTGACTAAGGCACTGGAGAGAATCTGGTTCATTGCTTAATATATTGTATCCAAAGATTATACCTCGTCTTCCTAATGATACACGTAGCTTAAATGATGCTCTTCTGTGCTTCCTAAGAGGGCTTGGATGATGCCTATGGGTGACTAAATCAACCTTATTAAATTATTTTATAAAGATACAGACTGAGCTTGGGAAACTTTATATATAACCAAAAACATTAGAGGCAATAGTTTCTCAGAATAATAAAGCACATACAACTTGAAACAAGACAGAGCATAGAGGGCAGCTAGTGCCTTGGAAGAGGGATATGTGTAGGGGTCCCGCTGTCTTATGCCAAGCAGCAGAGTGTATCATAGACTTATCTGACACTTAAAGAGAGGACAAAAGATTTATCCTCTCTCGCACCTCCCTGTTTCCTTAGCATGTTCTATGTGTTCAGGGAGGTTAATTGGGCCAGACTTGGAAAGAAGATTCCCCCTCTGCTGTATATCAGATGCAGGCAGAGTCCTAACTAAAGAAGCCGTAAACAGTTTTGTCCTGTAAGCATTTACGAATTTAACTTGGAAATTGTCATGTCCTGTCATCCAAATTGCCCAACATCTCCACCAGTCTTTCCCCCAAACACATACAAGACAAGCAAGCACACACGGCACCACCTCCAGGTGGCAACTGCATGCAGAGAACCACAGGCACTGTTTAAATATTAACCATGTTTTAATAGATGGCATTCCAGCACATCCATTATTTGTTTTCTGTCGTGGTTGTTTCTGTTATTCACAAAAGGAAAGGGGGGGGACATGGGTGTCATCATTTTATAGGAGTCTACTACAGAGTAAAATAAAATAAAATAAAAAATAAAAAAAAACCCACTTCCGGAAACAGCAGAAGCCAGGCCTGCACCACTGACTTCCTCAGCCAGTGGCAACTGTTGTATCAACTGCTGGAAAGTCAGAACAAAAATATACAGCTTGGAGGACATATCACAGAACTATAGTTTTCTTCTGTATTTGGTACCAATATAATAAGTATATAACAAAGGTTCACTTGTTCTAAAAATAAAACAGAAACATACTGGTTGGTTAGATACTGCATTTTCAAAACTGCACATTACCTAATACTTTTTTTTTTTTTACATAAAGGTAACTTATACAGTGTATAATGATAAGGAAAACAATATCACACGCTAATCCAATTGTAGAAAAAAGAAGAAAGAAACCAATCAAAACCACGACAATCACTTTCAAAACAGCTCCTTCTTTAGTCTGCACAACCAGAGGAAGGAACCATGAAGGTGAGACATATTCAGCACCAGACCTGGCTGGACAGCTCCCGACTTCTCTGAGGTTCAAAAATAAAAAATAAAACCCACTCCCCCAACCAAAAACCAAACCAAACCAAAAGAACCACCAGTCAAGTGTCCAAGTGGGCCCTAACGGGAAGCAAAAGCAGATAGTATAGTTTTTGTTTTCTGCGCTCGGCCAGCGAGAGGTTTTTCTAAAAGTAAACTCAAATTCTGCGGAGGGAAAGAAACCAAAAAAGTAAGATGATGGCTGACTAGAGAGGGGTTACCAGTCCTAAACGTTTAACTGGGACATTCTATGTGGTCTCTGGTGCTTAATGTAGATGTTTCCTTTATGATATACTATTGCCTGAGCCCAGCTGAAGGTGAGAAAAGGGGAGGGGAGACAAGCTAAAGGAAAAATGAAGAAAAAAAGCCCATGAGGGAGGGGCAGGAAGGTGACTAAACCTTCACTTGACAGCTATATACAACATCACCGGCCCCCTCCCATCCCTTTGCTTAGGTGTCAATGTCTTTTATGTATTTGGTAGCTTGTGCGGTTTCTCCTCCTTACTGAGGGGGGCACGGGGGTGGGGCGCACGGGGTGGAGAGGTAAGATGCAGCCTTCATTGACAATGAGAAAGTATGTGATTTGTCATGCGCTTGGACTGTGTTATTAATAGTATAATAATTACTATAAATATCAATAAAGTATTATCAGCGTTATTTCTTCCTCTGAGCCTTTCCTCGCCCAATATTTACAAATACCGCACAGTGCCTCGGCGGAGGAGAGACAGTGGAAGGGTGGCCAGGTAAGGAAAGAGGACAGAGAAAACGGGGCCAAAGGAGAACGGAAAAGGAAGAAAGGAGGAACAAAAAAAAAGCGAGGACGGTAAAGATGCTGGAAACGAGGAAGGGGTCAAGAGAGGGGCTGCACAATCAGGACAGTACCACCGTTTGCAAAAGGCCCTCGCCAGGTGTGTCCAAGCAGGAGGAAGCTGCATGTGCTCCTTGTGGACTGGGGGCCGGCGGTGGAGGTGGGGGCGCACAGGGACCCTGGCACAGGAGACCAGGGGATGAGGAGGAGGAAGAAGTAGCGTTGGAGGGGGTGCAGAAGGCGGAGTCCCGGGGCTGCCTCTCCAGCCGGGTTTCTTTACCGTGGGTTGGAGCTTGAACACCTGCCCGAGGCAGCCCCCCACCACCGTGGCTGCCGCTGCAATGATCTCTTTCATATTCCTCCTGAGCCCTCTGCATCTTCCGCTTCTTCATCCTACGCTTGTGGATGTGGAAAGTGGAGAGAGACAGTACGATGAGACAGAAGATGAGAGTGACCAGGACAATCAGCACCAGCGTAGATGAAAAGGACTGGAAGAGCTGCTGTCCCACCTGCGTGATGCAGGTGCCACCACCTGCGCCTGAGCTGCGGATACCCGCGTTGCTGCCTCCACTGGCGTTGTGGGAAGCAAAGGTCCGGTTCAGGAGACAAGGCGGCAGGGCCAGCCTCAGCTCTTTTGGCGCCCTGGCACTCATCGGCGCTGGGCTGAGAGGGGCCAGGCCCACCAGGCTTCCTCTGTTGGACACACGGTTCCCACCAGCCAAGACGAGGACAGGAGCCCAGGCCACCCCAACTGCTCTCTGGCGCTGGAGGGAGTGGGTGCTCCAGCCAAAGACTGAGGGAGCAACTGCCCACAAGCAAGTGGGCCGGAGCTAGTGGCCCCAGGGAGATTGTCTGTTCTTCTTTGATCTTGTTTCCTTGCCCCAGGCACAGTGCTGCAAAGAAAAAAGGATTAGTTAGGGTCCCCGCCACTGCCTAGGCGAGTGCCGAGAAAGAGAGGAATGTGTCACCACTGCCAAGCTGTCCTCAAATGGACGCTGCTGTCCTCTCCACAACCCACCGACCCAACCCTACCGCTCCTAGCAGCGCAGAAGAACCGCTGTCAGCTGCTCCTCTGGCGCCTATGGGGTCTGACGTCCGTACTGCACCGGTTACACTGGTTACTCCGCAGAGAAGGCAGCCGCCCTGCCCCCTGCACAACTTTCTAATTGCCACCAACAGCGGCCGCCACAGCCGCTTTCTCTACCTACTTCCCAGAAAGCCAACTGCCCTCTTTGTGTCTTGTGGATCTCATTTCGGGATCCACTCTCGCCAGCACTCCAAGCAGGCTCCCTGTACGCAGTTCCTCCTTCCCCAGCCTTCCCTCTCCAAACACTTCCAGCCTGGACCTTCAGACCTCCAAGGTCCCCATCCCAGGGGGATACATCCCACTGTCTCTGTCCCTGGTCACAGCTGACCAGCTGGATCTGGCACACAGGATCATGCTCGACCTTTCTCCAGCCTTCTCCCTTGCTACCTTCCTCCCCGCCCCCTTCTCTTCTATCCAAAGCAGCTAAAACACCCTTCTCAGCGGAGGCACATCCTCCCAAACGCACCCCCACCCCAATTCTCCCAGAGCCTGCCACTTGATATCCTGAATCTTTTTTTCCCCTTCTTCCAGAGAAGGAACTGAAAGGGGAAGGGTTCCCGCCTGCAAAGTTTGGGGAACAGACCTTGTCTTCAGCCTTCCCCGGGCCCTGGCCCCAGGGCCCAGAGGCTGTGGCAGAGGACCAAGCCAGAGGACCTGCGGGCAGGCAGCACCAGCTACCTTGCCTCTCCCAAAAGGCAGGTGCAAACTGTTGCACTGCGGAGCAGCAAGGCAAAGCGCGAGCCTCCGCTGGGGCAGGGGCGGGGGCTGAAGCTCTGTCCAGAGGTGCCTGCGCAGGCCACGGGAGTGGTCTTCCACGCCCTCATCCTGCCGCTGGGGCCCCTGACCATGGAAGCCTTGATCCCGACCACTGCCTCTTACCTGGAAGGGCCAGCCGGTTGCAGAGAGGGAGCCCCCGCCTTGGCTGCAGTGGCGGCTGCAGAAGGCACGGAGCGCTGGGACCAGAGACAGAGCCGTGCTGCTGCTGCTGCTGCTGCCGCCCTCGCCGCCGCCGCCGCCGCTGCCGCCGCCGCCGCCGCCGCTGCCTTTGCTGCTGCTAAGGGGAGCTCAGCTCTTAGCCTATTGCCAGAGAGGCCGGTGACGTCAGACAGCCACCGCCAGGGCTCCAAGCCACCCCTCCGGCCCCCACCCACCCTCATAACCAACACCTTGTCCTGGCAGAACAGCCTCGCCAACACCATTCCCATTTTCCTGCTGTTCCCCAGCTTTGGGGCTGGGAGGAGCAAACCCACCCCTACCCCCACACCACCCCCACCTCCACCCTGCCAGCAACCCACCTTCAGTACAAGCACTCCTTTGCCTAGGAAGACACAGGCTTCTTCCATTGCTCTGTGCCTCAACCTCAACCAGTCTCCAGGTACAGTTTTGCTCCCTGGGGACACACTTTTTTTTTCCTGTTGACTAATCAGACTCCCTGCTTTCCGCCAATTCTATTTTTCTGCCTCTGGTTCTAAGCACAAACTGCTTATACTAGAGAGATGGCAAGGACATTTGTCAACACAACTGTGGCAGAATCCGAAACAGGAACCTTAATATGCATCAAAGACTGCATCTCTCCGCCTGTCACCAAAGTATGTCATCTCATCTGCTCTTTGATTTCTTCCCCTACTCCCTTATCTCCAGACCCAGGATCCATTCAGCGTATTGAACACCCCTTCTCTTTTGAGGATCCTTCATTCTGAACACACAAAGCATGCAAGGGCTTGTAGGGTGGGTAGGGGAAATTACAAAGAAGAGTGCAGAAACCAGTGACCCACAAAAACTCTCAGCATTGCATGTGCTTCTCGAAAAATGTCCCTTCGTTGACTCTAATTTTTGTCAAAGTGCTTGATTCTTGACGCATTAGCCTTTTCAGTTAAATGTGTACATCTCCTACAAAGGCTCTCAGCAGCCTGCAAAAATCTTTTGGGGGACCAGTGAGTGACTAGTTTGGGATCCTTGTAGAAACAAGAATATTGTATTCTATTATAGTAGCCATCTTCAAAATAGAGTATGCTTTTCTTTATGTGAGTTAATGGAAACACTGGCTTGGATCGCAACCTAAACACAGTATGGTCTTTAAGGGCACTCAGATAACTTATTAAAAGCCTGATTCTTTCTTCTCTCCCATCTTGTTTACCTTCTGTCTTTGAGTGTAGAAAGTGTGCAATATTTACTCACTGAGTTGGACAGTAGTGAAGTGTGTGCTCCTGCCTCTCCTTCCTACTATGGCATCACGGAGGAAAGCTAACAGGAACGCTAGATGCTATCAGCTGTAGTTGTGAAGTGAGGTCTGATATGAAAGAAATAATATTTCTCCTTCTGACCTATGTTCCCATCTAGCCCAATTCCAAATTCTCATTTTCTTCCCTCTCCTCCTGCCATAAATGAATGATACCCCATACACTTCCCCCACCCCAACTTTATTTAGGCACAAGTCATCTGAGGTCTAGGGAGCAGCACAGCATTAAAGCCCTTGTATAATATTTCGAAGGCCTTGGGCTCCATTCACAGAACTACAAAGAGAAGGAAAGTATCAGCTTTATCTTCATAACTGTGTCAAGAAAAAAAAATCCATTTAAGCTAACAGTTCGGTACAGGCTGAACAACGCTTCAGACCACAGACTGATGTCCTTTGACTGCCAAAGTCACTCAGTAAAAGATGGCCAATGACCTAGATATTTGCATAAGCATTCCTTGCCAGAAGTAGGGGGCCTGGTGCCTGTTCAAGCCACCCACCTTCCACATCTAGGGATTCTGGTTTCACTGGCTTTGGAGAGCGGTGAGTCTTTGCTTGTTTGCTTGCTTCACTGGGACCCCTGAGACTTCGCTATGGATACCCTACAAGCAGTGGCTCATCTGTGGATACTCTCAGCAGAATCTCATCGACATGTTGTAAAACAAGCCCAGTTTTTAATACTCCAAACTCTTTAGCAGGGGAGGAAAAGGTTGTTTTGTTAAAAAGAAGACATTACAGAAAATTAACCCTTCGTGGTCTGTTTTCCAGATTTGGGGAAGTTACTGGGTGTTTCCAGAGAAGATGTATCTCTACAACATCTTGGTATTGGGGTTCTATTAGTACTGGGGTTCTTTTTATACACCATAAATTCCGATTATGTCATGGAACTGCCAGCGCTCTTCATCTTTTGTTACGAACAAGACCATCTGTCTTGCTAGGAATGCTTAAGGTGTCGGTGACATTTCACACAACCTGTGAAAGACAAAGTCTCACCCTAGATAGCTTACGTCATGCAACAGTTCAGTGCGACTTGGCGGACAGTGGTGTTTAACTGCAAACGATTTTAGGTAAATTAAAGACATACATTTTTCAAGCCAAAAGTCCAGGACACTTTTTTTTCCCAACATCTTCTCTTCTGATCTGTAAAGTCATGAAGTTTGTGCTGAAACCAAATACTATCAACTGGGGAGGTATGACTCAACCCCAAGGAATTGTGGGGGAGAAATATGCTCCCATATTGGTTGTAGGATTTGACCTCTTTATGAGATTGTAGTTTCATTGCATGTGGCTCCAGTCAAAACTTCCATGTAATAGCAGCCAGTCTTTTAGCTTACACTCCTAAAAACTGGAGAACCAAAGAGCTTCTGAGGTATTCAGACCCTTCCCTTCATGGAAAATCCTCCCTGGACTCCAGCATATTTCATAGTCAGAAGTAACATATAACACAAGTTTAATTAGGGATTTCTATCTAGCTTAGAAAGAGGGACCACACAGGCACCAGCACATCCATCAAAGAGTCCCAGTGTGGGTAATAATAATTACTTGTAAAACAGGAAAATTCGGGCTGTGTTAAGCTCTGTATATTAACATTTATCCTTACTGCAATCCTACAAAGCTATTGTTACCAGAATAAAATTTGTTTAGTTATTCATTTACTCATTTTTTGTTTAACGAAGGTGTCTGAAGGGCTGGGGATACAACTCAGAGTACTTTCCCGGCATGCTCACAGTCTTGGATTTGTGCCCCAGCACTGGATAAAACTGAGTGTGGCATTGTTTGCCTGTAACCCTAGTGATTAGGTGTTGATGGTAGTAAGATCAGAAGTTCAAGGTCACCTTAGCCACATAAGAAGTATAAGAGCAGCTACAGAGGACCCTGTATCAAAAATAAATAAAGGATTTGCTAGAGGGTCCAGGACATGCCAAGGTACCTAAGGAATGAACTACCCTGGGCTCACAGGGGCTCACAGAGACTGTACCACCCACCAGAGCACACATGAGACTGATCTAGGCCCTCTGCATGTTTTTGCAGCTTGGTCTTTATGCAGGACTCTTAACAGCAGGAACAGGAGCCTTCTCTGACTCTTTTGCTTACTTTTGGGATATCTTCCCCTTTCGGGCTGCCTCATTTAGCCTCAATAGAAGATGACGCACCTAGTCTCACTGCAACTTGATATGTCAAGGCTGGCTGATACCCATTGGAAGCTTCCCATTTTCTGAAAATAAAGGGGGGAGGAATGAATGAGGGGAAAGGGAGGTAGGGAGAAGGACTGGTAGGAGAGGAGGGAGAGGAAACGGGGATTGAGATGTGAAGTAAATGAATAAATAATTAATACAAAAGAAAATGCAAATCTAAAGAACTACTTGAGTATGCACTATATTTGCGGACACGTGTTTAGAATTACTTTTGTAGCTGTTTCTATTTTATTTGTATGAGTATTTTGTCTGCATGTATGTGTCTGTGCACACCTGAGTTCCTGGTGTTTTTTGGAAGTCAGATTGGAACTTCTGTGACAATTACTGGAACTAGAGTGACAATTACACGAATGGTTGTGAGCTGCCCTGTGGGTGGTGGGAAATTGAACCAAGGTCCTCTGGAAGAGCAGCCAAGTGCCCTTTACCACTGAGCCATCTTTCTAACCCCCCTCAGAATGGCTTTTAGTACCTTTCATTCTTCCGGTGTTTCATCTTCTTCATTCTCTTTATCTCTCCACCTCTCTGAAACCTATTTATCTCTATTTCTACTTTTACATTACCAGTGTTCCTAACTAGTCCTCACTGAGCTAAATAAAAAACACCAGAGAAAACAGGAGGTAGAAGTGTTTGAGCTAGAAGAGGGGACATAGATGTCCTTTTTGCTTGGATCCCCCTTTTCTGCAGCAGTCTACGGACTCCCGTGGACTAGGAGTCTAGCGTGGAAGCCATTGCACTGCATTAGGTCACTTAGGTCATGAGGGATCATCACTCCACATTCATGACAAAAGCCTCTTTAGTCATCCAGTGAAGACTCCAGAGAATGTGCAGATGAGTCTGCCATTTTGTTAATTCTTATCTCTTCGGAATGCCTACAGAGATATATCTGTGTGGCATCATGCTACTGTTGAAGCAACTACTCAGCCAGTCAGTAATAAGTTAACCAATGGCTAAACAAGGCACAGAGTGAAGTTCTTGGGTTTGTCCAGTTGACTTAGGCCTTTCACGACTCAGTTTTCCTGTCTGTAAATAGGAGTGATGATAACAGTATTTTCCTTCTAGGACTATTTTAAGTACCGAGCACACAACAAGCATTTTAAAAGCAATCGTCGTTTTTATATTAGAAAGAAAATCATTACCATTGGTGTTTTATCCTGGGCAATAGAAATATTACATTGTTTTAGATAACAAAATACAGAAAAAGGTTCATTTAAGTTTTGGTATCCTTTGTGTAAAGATGACTAGAGGTGATGGGATTACAAGTACATACCACCATACCCAAGTTTGTGTGTGCTCCTCAAACTCAAGTGACAGGCACCTTACCAACTAAGCTGTCTTTCCAGCCACCTCTTTCATCTCTTCATGCCTCAAATCTTCTCTGATAAAGTCTCAGAACCAATTAAATCTAGACAAGAGAACACCAAGATTCTGTAAGAGGGAAGTCTCTAAAATCTAGTATTTATATCCTATTCATACATACTTATAATCTGTTTATCTGTCCAAAGAATTTCTTCATTCCCTAAGATTTCAATTAAATTTCCCATAAAGCAACACTTATATCAAAGAGTAGAAAACATACACTAAGCTAATGGGAGCAGATGGGTAAAAATAGATGAACTGACAGATGTCCAGTAGTTGATACGATCTTTGTGAACAATAGTTTTTTGACTATGAGGGTTCTGGATTGTGATCAGAAACACAGTAGTATGTTTTTCACAGTGCTCTGGACTGTGATCTGCTAACCTGGAGACAGAAAACTGGAAATACTTTTCCTATGCACAAAAACATATGCCCAGACCAAGTGTTATTGAAATTTAGAACCAGATAATTTTTTTTGGTTGTAAAAGGCTGCCTTGTGCACTGTAGGGTATTATAATAATCCAAATTCTAAAGATGGCTCCCCAAGGTTAAATCCAATGGTTACTCAGAGGGAAAAAACCCAACAATCTAGGTACTGCTGTGAGAAAATTCCTGCAGGTGTAATTAAAGGACTAAATATTTAACTGTAAGAAACAAATAATTCAGATAGAGCAAATCCAATCATATAAACTCTTGCAAAGAAGGGATTTTTCCCCTTAGTAGCAACACAAGCATGAGTCAGTGATTCAAAGTATATGGATATTGAACATTTTAGTTTAGATTTACAAAATGTGGAGAGCCAGAAGCCAGCTCATATAGGGTATGGCTTAAGTGAGGGCAAAGCCTGTGGGTAACAGCCATAAAGAAGTAAGAATTTGTCGCATCTTCAAAAAACTGAATTCTGCCAACAACCCAAAAAACGTGAGATAAATTCTTCCCCCAGAGTCTCCAGGTTGGAGCCCAACCTGGCTGATACCTGGATTCTGTGCTTTTGTACCATGAGACCCTAAGCAGAGAGCTTAATACAAATTGACTTCGGCCATTCTGTCTGACTCCTGATTTAGAGAACCAGGAAGTAACAAGTAGGTGTTGGTCATGCTGTTTAGTCAGATAATTTCTTAGATGCAGACATTTACCCTCACTAATCTACCCACTAGATCCCCCCTTTCTGATGTGACAGCCAAAGATATGTCTAGCCATTGTCAAATATTAATGGAAGGGGCCATAAAAACACCCTTAGTTGAAAACCACTAGTCTAGACATACATTTTTACCCCTATAGAGTTGCTATAGTGGTCTTATAAAATAAATTGAGATCATTAAGATTTTATTTACTGTCTTCTACAAGTTAAGTTTAACTAACATAGACTCTAATGTGAATCTAGAAAGAGACATTTACACACACACACACACACACACACACACACACACACACACACACACTTCATCTGGAACAAAAGTGGGGGAAGTTAAGACCAGGAATCAATCAAGAGGGTTTGGAGAGCAAATAATTCTAACACAAATTATTCCCAGCCATTAAAAATGAAAGTTTATGCTAAGAAGGGGGAAATGATATTCCAGGGTTTGAATGTAGTTTTAGACCTTACACACTCTGGCCCCATTTTTTAATATGGTGCTGGTGACTTCAGTCTGAACCTATGCATGCTTTGTAAGCCTTTAATGCTAGGATGTAGTCTTATACCCTGTAAGAAGGTTTTCTGGGTTATGAAAGAGCATAGCAAAAGAGAAACCCTTTCTTCTTTGGGTCACAGATACTGTGGCTGTTATATGATGAACTACTGACCAACTCAGTGATATTATGTGGCTTGCTCTACATTGTAGGCAGTCACCAGGATTCTTTCTGCTGAGTTTCTTTGTATATAGTAAATATTCCTGAATTTAGAACCAAGAAGTAAGTCTCAATGACCCCCTTGTTTTCAGTATCATCGAGTAGAGCTTGGCATCTATCCCTCCAACCAATCACATAGAGCCATTTTCTCAGCTATTAGATGAAAAGTTGACAGGAAAAATGACTTTGGGAGTAACTTTTATCTCAAAGATAAGTTTTAAAACTACAAATATACTGTTTAATAATTTTAAGAATACTTTCCAGTTAACGCATGTAATAATATATGGCTCTTTTCTACTCCTCTAATCCTATCACCCACCAATAAATTTCTCAGCAGACTCCTGAATCTATGAATTGAATGCAGTAAAGGCAGAAAGGCAAGGGAGTCAAAAACCCTGAAAAGAACTGGTCTTGTCCCATGAAGCCTATTTACTTCTGTACCTGAAAGATGCTTAGCTTGAATCTGGTTGGACAACTTTCTCATTGGCTAGTTCACAGTCACTCATTCGCTAATGTTTCCCAAGCAGTGACTCCTTCACTGTAGGCATCTGCTATTTTTGTTCACTTCTTGCTATTTAGTTCTATGAGAAAACCCTAGGAAGGAGCATTCAGCTGCAATCTAAGAAATCTGTTTCCACCTGAGAGGAAACAGGATGGGGCATTCACACACCACCTTCATCTCATTTCCTACAGGTCTTCACTTTCCAAGGTTCAAGGAACTTGCTGTAGCAGAGGAGACTTAATCCCCACAGCCTTTCCTAGTACATTAAGTGGAGGTAATGGAAGAACAACTGCAGATCAAAGATCCTCTCTTCTCTCCCTTTGAGTCTTCACTATTAGACCAATACTCTAGAAGCCTCCACTTGGGTATGTTCTCAATTATTCTGTCAGAACGCATTAGTCTAGACTTACCACTTCTTTATTAGGGATATCTATTTTTCTTAAAACAGATAATGTATTTTCCAGAGAATCCAACTTTTAACTCTAGTTATGGGACTAGAATCTATGAGAATTGTAAGAAAACCTTTTTTTTTATCTTACAAAAGTTTTATTTATTTTTATTGGATATTCTCTATAATTACATTTCAAACGTTATCACCTTTCCACTCACACCTATCTCCCATCTCTTACCCCTTGCTTCCTGAAGGTGGTCCCTCTCCCACAATCCTCTTCACTTCAGCTCCTTGGCATTCCCCTACACTGGAAAAACATGCCTTCACTGGACTGAAGACATGCCTTCACTGGACCGAAGACCTCTTCTCCGATTGTTGCCAGACAATGCTATACTATGCTACTTATGTGACTGGAGCCATGGGTCTTTCCATGTGTACTCATTGGTTGGGGTTTTAGTCCCTGGGAGCTCTGGAGTGTTTGGCTAGTTGATAATGTCATTCTTCCCATGGGGATGCAAACCCTTTCATCTCCAACAGTTTTTTCTCTAGCTCCTTCATGGGGGTTCCCAAGCTCAGTACAATGGTTAGCTGCACGTATCCTCAATTGTATCTGTATGACTCTTGCAGAGCCTCTGAGGAGGCATCAATATCTGGTTCCTTCCAGTAAGCACTTCTTGGCATCAGCAATAGTGCTTAGGCTTGGTGGCTGCATATGGGGTGGATCCCCAGGTGAGTCAGTCTCTGATTGATCTTTTCTTCAATGCCTGCTCCTCTATTTGTCCTTGTATTTCTTCCTGTGTGTGTTTTGTTCTCTCTTCTAAGAAGGACTGGCCTTCCTTCTTTTTGAAATTTATAAGGTCTGTGAATTGTTTCTTGGATATTCAGAGCTTTCTGGGGCTAGTATCTGCTTATCACTGAGTGCATACCATGTGTGTTCTTTTGTGACTGAGTTACCTCATTCAGGAGGATAGTTTCTAGTTCCATCCATTTGTCTAGGAAATAAGTCATTATTTCTAATAGCTGAGTAGTATTCCATTGTGTAAATGTACCACAATATCTGCATCTATTCCTGTGTTGAAGGACATCTGTGTTCTTTCCAGCTTCTGTCTATTATAAATAAGGCCGCTATGAACATGGTAGAACATATGTCCTTGTTATATGTTGGAACATCTTTTGGGTTTATGCCCAAAACTGATATAGATAGGACTTCAGGTAGTACTATGTCCAATTTTCTGAAGAACCTCCAGACTGATTTCCAGAGTGGATGTACCAGCCTGCAATCCCACCAACAGTGGAGAAGTATTCCTCTTTGTCCACATCCTACACAGCATATGCTGTCACCTGAGTTTTTTACCTTAGCCATTCTGATTGGCCTGAGGTAGAATCTCAGGTTTGTTTTGATTTACATTTCCCTGATGACAAGGGATGTTGAGCATTTCTTTAGGTGCTTCTCAGCCATTTGGTATTCCTCAGTTGAGAATTCTTTGTTTAGCTCTGTACCTCCATTTTTTTTTTTTTTTTTTTTTTTTTTTTTTTTTTAGGATTATTTGATTCTCTGCAGTCTAACTTTTTGAGTTCTTTATATGTATTGGATACTAGCCCTCTATCAGATTTAGGATTAGTAAAGATCCTTTCCCAATCTGTTGGTTGCCATTTTGTCCTCGACAGTGTCATTTGCCTTATAGAAATTTTGCAGTTTCATGAGGTCCCATTTGTTGATCCTCCATCTTAGAGAACAAGCCATTGGTGTTCTGTTCAGGAAAATTTCCCCTGTGCCTATGTGCTCTAAGCTCTTCCCCACATTGTCTTCTATTAGTTTCCGTGTATCCGTGTACCTGGTTTTATATGGAGGTCTGTGATCCACTTAGACTTGAGCTTTGTACAAGGAAATAAGAATGGATCGATTTGCATCCTTCTGCATGCTGGCTGCCCTCTAGTTAGTCTGGCTTAGGGTTTATCAATCTTGTTGATCTTTCTCAAAGAAAGAGCTCCTGGTTTTGTTGATTCCTTGTATGGTTCTTTTTTTGGCTTCTATTTGGTTGGTTTTAGCTCTGAGTTTGATTATTTCTTGCTGTCTACTCCTCTTGGGTGTATCTGCTTCTTTTTGTTTTAGAGTTTTCAGGTGTGCTGTCAAATTGCTACTGTACCCTCTGTCCAGTTTCTTTTTGGAGCAACTCAACTAAGAGTTTTCCTCTTAGCACTGCTTTCATTGTATCTCATAATTTTAGGTATGTTATGTCTTCATTTTTGTTAAATTCTGAAAAATCTTTAATTTCTTTCTTGACCAAATTATCATTGAGTAGAGTATTGTTCAGCTTCCATGTGTATGTGGGCTTTTTGTTGTTTTTGTTGTTTTTGTTTTTATTGAAGACTAGTCCATGGTGATCTGAAATGATGCATGGGATTATTTCAATCTTCTTGTATGTGTTGAGGCCTGTTTTGTGACAGAAGATATGGTCAAATTTGGAGAAGGTGCTGTGAGGTACTGAGAAGAAGGTATATTCTTTTGTTTTTTGATGAAATGTTCTATAGATGTCTGTTAAATTTATTTGCTTTATAACCTCTGTTAGTTTCACTGTGTCTCTGTACAGTTTCTGTTTCCATGATCTGTCCATTGATGAGAGTGGGGTGTTGAAGTCTCCCAATGTTATTGTGTGTGGTGCAATATATGCGTTGAGCTTTAGTAGGGTTTCTTTTATGAATGTTGGTGCCCTTGTATTTGGAGCATAGATGTTCAGAATTGAGAGTTCATCTTGATAGACTTTTTCCTTTGATGAGTAAAAAGTGTCTTTCCTTATTTTTTTGATAATTTTTGTTTGAAACTCTATTTTATTTGATATTAGAATGGCTACTACTCCAGCTTTGTTCTTGGAACCATTTGCTTGGAAAATTTTTCCAAGCCTTTTCCTCTGAGGTAGTGTCTGTCTTTGTCACTGAGATAAATTTCCTTTAAGCAGCAAAAAGCTGGATCCTGTTTACATATCCAGTCTAATAGTCTAGGTCTTATTATTGGGGAATTGAGTCCATTGATGTTAAGATATATTAAGGAATAGCGATTTTTGTTTTTGGTTATTTTTGGAGTTAGAGGTAGAATTATGTTTCTTTGGTTTTCTTCTTTTTGGTTTATTGCAAGAAGCTTTTTCCTGGCTTTTCCTAGGGTGTGATTTCCCTCCTTGTGTTGGATTTTTGATCTATTATCCTTTGGAGGGCTGGGTTTGTGGATAAATAGTGTGTAAATAAAATTTTGTCTTGGAATATCTTGGTTTCTCTATCTATGGTAATTGAGAGTTTTGCTGTATATAGTAACCTGGGCTGGCATTTGTGTTCTCTTAGGGTCTGTATAATGTCTGTCCAGGATATTCTAGCTTTCATAGTCTCTGTTGAGAAGTCTGCTGTAATTCTAATCAGTGTGCCTTTATATGTTACTTGTCATTTTTCCCTTTCTGCTTTTAGTATTTGTTTTGAACATTTGGTGTATTGACTATTGTGTGTTGGGAGAAATTTCTTTTCTGGTCCATTCTGTTTGGAGTTTTATAAGCTTCTTGTATGTATCTCTTTCTTTAGGTTAGGGAAGTTTTCTTCTATAATGTTGTTGAAGATATTTACTGGGCCTTTTAGTTGGGAATTCTGACTTTCTTCTACACCTATTATTCTTAGGTTTGGTCTTCTCATTGTGTCCTGGATTTTCTTGATGTTTTGGCTTAGGAGCTTTTGATTTTCACATTTTCTCTGACTGTTGTGTCAATGTTTTTTCTATGCTGTCTTATGCTCCTGAGATTCTCTCTTGCATCTCTTGTGTTCTGTTAGCCATGCTCCTGATCTAAGGCTCCTGATCTCTTTCTTATGTTTTCTATCTCTAGAGTTGTCTCCTTTTGTGATTTCTTTATTGTTTATATTTCTGTTTTCAATTCCTTTATCTGTTTGTTGTGTTTTCCTGTAGTTCATTAAAAGATTTTTTTTGTGTGTGTTTCCTCTTTAAAGGCTTCTACTTGTTTATATGTTTTCTCATGGTTCTCCTACATTTTTAAGGGAGTTATTAATGTGCTTCTTGAGACCCTCCATCATCAACACGATGTATGATTTTAAGTCCAAATCTTGTTTTTCTGGTGTGTTTGGATATCCACTATTTGCTGTGGTGGGAGAACTGGGTTCTGATGTTGCCAGGTTGTCTTGGTTTCTGTTGCTTAGGTTCTTGTGCTTGCCTCTTGCCATCTTGCTATCTGTGATGCTTGATGATCCTGTTGTCTCTGTCTGGAGTTTGTCTCTCCTATGCGTCTGTGGGCCTGTGGGCTCAGGAGGGAAATTGCTCCTGGGTGTTTAGCTCTCTGTGGGTAGACTGTGAGTTCTGATGGTGGTGATCCAGCTCTGGCTTTGGGCACAGATGAGGAACAGTCTGTTCACAAGCAGCTCTAATATACCTGCACCCAGAGAGTTCCCAGTGGTCTCTCCCCAAATAGTCAGTGGAGACAAAGTGGGGACTCACCTGTGGACTCAGGAGGGAGAGTGCTCCTGAGTTTTTCTGGGTGGTCAGCTGTTTGCAGGTTGGCCATGAGTTCTGCTGGCAATGGGCCAGGCTCTGAGCATAGATAGAGGCCAGAATAGTCTATTCCCAGTCAGTACCATGTTACCTGCTCCCCAAGAGTTTCCAGCAGTCTCTTCCCGGATATTCAGTGAAGAGAAAGTAAGGGCTCACCCATGGGCTCAGGAGGGAGAGCACTCCTGAGGCTTCTCTGAGTGCTCAGGGATGTGTGGGCAAGCTGTGATTCCCGATGGAGGTGGGCCAGCTCTGTCTCTGGGCTGGAACTGTCCTTTCCCAGGCAGCACCACACTGCTGGCCAAGAGTGACTCTTAAAAACAAGTAACAGTTGATAAAATGTCTGCCTTAGGGAGGATACCCTGTACTTTCTATAGGACTCTGCCATGCTATTCTTACAGACATATATCTGAGTTTGGTGGACCCCACTAGGATTTCTTCCAACCAAGAACAATAGATTGGACAAGGACACGCGTAATAGTAGAAGCAGAGTCTGGTGATGCACTTCTAGGTTGATGACATGTTTCACTTGGTAAAATTCTTGACAGACAAGTATGAGCAGCTGAGTTTGATCTATAGAGCCCATATTTCCAAAAAAGCTAGACATAATGGTATAAACTGTTAGTCTCAGCACCTGGGATGTAGAGAGTGGTGGATTCCTAAGGGTCACTGACCAGCCCATCTAGCCTGCTTAGCACACTCCAGAAAAACAGATGGGCTCTCAACCAGAGATTGAACTTTAGATTCTACAAGTATCCTTAAATATAGTTCTTCATGCTCACACACACACACACACACACACACACACACACAAACACACAAGCACATGAAAACACAATTAAACAAAGAAAGTAAAAAAAAAAAAAAAAAAAAAAAAAAAAAAAAAAAAAAAAAGCATGCACCTCCAAGGGTTAGGGGTAGAAACCTAGTGGACCAAAGCTAGAAAGGGAAGGGTAGAAAATTCTATGTTC
The DNA here is from genome assembly GCF_963924665.1 of Micromys minutus. Classification (NCBI taxonomy): domain Eukaryota; kingdom Metazoa; phylum Chordata; class Mammalia; order Rodentia; family Muridae; genus Micromys; species Micromys minutus. The sequence continues at coordinate 43,922,349 of NC_137985.1, forward strand.
CCCATACAGAGACAGTGCACTGGGACCTTTACATGTCTAGGGTATGATGTGTGTGTGCACGTGCATGTAAGTGCCTGCACACGCACATGTTCTCTTACAGGCGAGCCTCTATGGAGCTTTCTTCAGTTAATTTTTTTTTCCAAGTGCTGATTTTTTTCTTTTACTTCTACACTATTCTCCTGGTGAACTGTAACAATGAAGAGAACTATCTCAGATGTTTAGGACAATCTGCAAGTTTAAAGTTCACATTTGTATCAAATATTTTTATGTCAGGCCTCAGGGCTGCACTCCTTACCAAGCCCACCACAGCCCCCAGGGACTAAAACACCAACCAATGAGTTTACATGGAGAGACCCATGGCTCCAGGTGCATATGCAGCAGAGGATGGCATTGTCTGGCCGAAATGAGAGGAGAGGACTTTGGTCCAGCGAAGGCACATTTTCTCAGTGTAGGGGAATACCAAGGCACTGAGATGGGAGAGGGAAACTGGGAGAGGGAGCACCTTCATGGAGACAACTTGGGGGAAGGGGAATGAAATTGGCAGAAAGGGGATAACATCTAAAATGTAAATACAGAGAATACCCCATTTAAAAAAAAAAAGAAAAAATCAAAAAATAAATTGTTTTATATTTAATTTAAAATTTATTCTAGGGTTGAGAATGAGGTCTCTGCAGCTTGTCCCCTCTTTAATAGTCTCATGCAGACGGTGGACACAGATAGTGCAGGCGGTTGTGCCCTCCTCTACAGGGAACATGTTCTCTGTGAATACCATCGGAGCTCTTCTGGGAGTCACACTGACCAGTTAGTTGGTGGTTAGCTGAAAAAAAAAAATTAAGTCTAACAACAGTATTGACCCATGGTCCATCCCAGCCTTTCTGGTTACCATTGTTACCATACTTAAGAACTGCCAGTAATACTGCAAAACCACCTACATCATTGCAATTCCTCACCAATGGGAACATTCATACCTAGATGGCCAGTGTGTCAGGCAGTACCATCATGTCTCTTGTTTCCACTGAGCTACAGTCTTTTTGTCATCGGAGTGACAAGACGCAATAAGGATACTGTTAGGCTTTCTTCTGGTGTCTCTGTCTTAGCTTTGGTTCTCCTAGATCATGAGGCAAGAGTTTGGATGGCAGTAGTGTATTTAGAGGTTGTACTGAATCCCACTCCTAAAGTAGAAAAATGGTACAGAAAGGATAAAATAGCCATGAAAAGAAACATTACTGAGTCAGCTACCTTTTTTTTTTTTTTTCAAATGATGCAGAATGCACATGTCAGGATCACTCTAGTTTGGAATCAAGTAAGTCATGGCATTTATAGGTGTATAAAACACTTCAGACTCTCATCTCTTCGATTGAAACTTATGAATGGTGCTCTAAATTCTTCAGCTTTTCTAGCTGCTTCTCCAGCAATACAAGGGTCTCCTCCAATTCTAAAACTCCTTAGGAACAGACATATTTTTAATTATAAATCCGTAGAATTGAAATGAAATGAAAGGGTCTTGAGGTGAAGCAGTCCAATATACCATAAGCACTTCCATGTGGCCCACACATGTGACAAGAAAGACACTCTGGTGTCTTTGCTTGAATGACCTTGGAGAATAAAGACTAGTTTGATTGGACCAGCATCTCATGTTGTTGCCACCAAAGCAATCTGTCATCTGTTCTCTAGATTCCCTGCATGGGAATTAGACAGAACCCAATTCCCCACTGCAGCAGTGACTACATCAATCTCTCCAAACCCACCCCTGTTAGACCTCAAGCAAGGCAGTGGGTGGAGATAAAAACACAACCAAACCCTAAAACAACTTTCTCCAGTCTTCTTGCCTCTTGCCATTATGGATTCCTGTTCTATCTCAGGTATAGTTGAGACACCAAGATCGTAAAAGTAGCTGTTTAACATTTCTATTACAGTTTAGCCTGTGGAAGCTGGATGATTGGTCTCCCATGATCCTTGGCATCTAGTGTCTTTCAGTTCCATACTTCGGTAGAAATGAAGACAAGGAAAACTCTAGTTAATATCCTCTTACAGTAGCAATCAAAATCACCTCAACAGACACTTCTCTGTGGGTTGGGGGGTCACAGCACCTTGAAAGCTAAGAGAATATGAGAATTTTCCCACAAAGGGAAGCACTGAGGGAGGCAGTCACTGGAAACAGGTATTTAAAGGATGTCAAGCACTCTACCGCTGTTCTCCATCAGTCTTTGCAACAGCTCCACAATGCTAAGTTTTCTTCCTCCAAGTGTGAAGAAAAAGAGCTTGGAGATTTTCCCAGTGCATATACTGGTAATAATTGGATGGATCTAGATAAATCTTTCTCTGCCTAACTTTAAACCAAGGATGGTCTAGTTAGACTAAGGATAGGAATCCCAGCTTCAAATGTTATAGGGTATTAGAGAGATGGTTTAAATATGGGATGTACAATAAAACAGCTAACTATGGAGAGTGTATCCCGGTGCTAATCACAAAAAATGATAAAACTATGGCCATGGGCTGAGTTGGGCTAATCGTCCTTCTTTTGCTAATTTAGAGCAGTATGATGGGTCAGAAACAAGAAATGCATATGTTCTGAAAAGTTGGATGGATCATGTAATCTCTTTGAGCCTTGGTTCTAATTATAGAGTTGTTTCTAGTTATAAGGAGGTAGTGTCAGTGTTGGTCAAGAAAAGAGTCAGCCTTGGCTTGGCTCTGATGCTAAAGGGGCAGAAGATGCTATTTGAAAGAGGAGAGTCCACAGCATGCTCACAGAGGATGGGGAATTAGAATGAGAAACATGGGTTATTTTTTTCCCTAATATTAGTTGGTACCAGTTACTGGAAAGAATTTCTCTCAAGTTGGTTTCTGATCACAATTTATAGAGAAAAGAAACCAAAGATAAAAAAAGGATATATATTTTAATTAACACTCCAAATCATTGTTTGAGGATCACAGACTATACTATGTTGAGATTGGGTCAATTTATAAAGATCTTTATAGTGTAATACTTTTACCCTCAGGAATTTGATCAGAAAATCGAAAGAGACTGAATTTGTGTTATTTTTTTTCAATAAGATAATGAAGCAAATTCGGAATTACTGGGGTATCACACTTCACACAAACACATCTTGCTCTCAGATTTACACTTTTCAACACAGGCATTGAAACATAATGTGCTTCTAATTCATTATTTAAATCAGGTATTGTGCCAACAGGACCAATTTGTTTCTCAAAGCGTTAACACAATTCAAAATTATCTGCACATCTGTCATTTTTTTTATTAGCAACAAAAAGTTACCATTAAATTCACCACATCTAGAAATTAACTCATTAGAAGCAAAACCAGTCAACGAGGACTTAAGAGTCTTAGTGTCCTTCCCAGCCTCCCAGCAAGGTACCATTTTATAATAACAGGCCGGTTGCCATCTTCAGCTTCAGCAGTGAACGAACAAAAAGAGGGAAAAGGGGGAAGCATTGAAAGGGTGGGAGGGAGTAGACAGAGGGGAGGAGGAAAGGATGCTTTGGATCTATTGTGGATTTGAGCAGTACCGCTTCCTGCATTAGGGGCTTGGTCCCAGCCAATGGCTCTATGAAAAGGCAGTTGGATGATTAGGGCACCGACTACATCAGTGAATTAATCCACTAATGGATTCCTAGCAGAGTTAGGTGATTCATAGCTGATTCACAGTTTGTTAGGTGATGGCCCTGACTGGAAGAAATTATCACTGAAGACTTCTCACTGAAGATCGCACTATGGCCTGGGAGTCGAGCTATAAATGTTGTCATGGAGAAGGGTTGCAGAGGAGTGAGTGAATTCACCATTTAGACCAAGTTACAGTCATCAGATATTTGGGGCAGTGGTGCATTTGGAGAGTTCCTTCGGACACAGATCCTTGGCTGTGCAAAGGACAGACCAAACTGGCCAGTAGAGCATTCTGGGATTACCGTGAGCCACTAGGAGCAGTCTCTGAGAAGTTATTCAATCTCTGAAATGTTGCACAAATAAGGGAAGCCCATGTTGATCAAAATTCAGTCTGGCCATTGGGCGACTGGAACTATTTGGTGTCAGGTGATAGGAGATAAACAAAGAATTCCTAAAGAATTCCTAGCAAAGAACATGGATTGGTGGTAATTCCAAAGACATTTGTGCAAGACCCTGCCTAAAACTTGCTCTCACAAGAAGCCTTCTACCAGAATCTTTCCTTTCCGATCAGGGCAATCAACTCTCTCATAAAATTTCCAGAGTATGGCTTCTGGTGGGTTATACAACCTTCCGGGCAGGACTGAGTCTGAGGGGCTGATTTTAACTCAACATAAGACCAAACTTCTTAATAAATAGTTCAGAATAAGCAATTGAATTGGATGAGATTTGAGATTGAACTCTATTAACTCCTAGATGAAGGTCACATTCCCATGATTTTAAACCCAAGCAGTGACCTTATAGGGGCTAGGAAAGTGTGACATTAGAGCTATCTAAGCTTTGGTGACAACTTAAAGCCTAAAGAACTGTGACACTATGCTTCCCTCAGAACAGAAGCCTTAAAGATCAAGATGCTTTTAAATGGCCAAAAATCAAATGAAGAACAAGGGTACCACTCAAGAGAGAAGATACTGCACGTTCGGAAGCCATCCAGGAATTAGTTACCCGAGTTCAACCCTCATTCTCTAACACAGAGTAAGAGTCATGCTCATCCCACCAGGATCTGAAGACTACAGTTATATTTTAAGTTGAAATTACTGTGCTTAAGAGGTATAGAAGATAATACCTCTAACCTGTAAGCCCCACTTGCCCAAGGGCAAATAACTCCCTAGAATGTTGGCAACTATTGTTCATGTAAGATAATAATCCATGTGTTTTCACTCCTGTAAATGTTTAGTTACTCCAACTGCACAGAATGTGCTTGATCACACATAGGTTGGAAGTAAATAGGCAGGAAGTATGCATGTATTTGGAAGTAGCTAAGTAATTGCAAAGGCATATGTGGATCTCATTAGATTTACACTGCTTGAGCATGACATCTCTCAGGCATTGCTAGAAGTCAGAATTTTTGCTCTGGATTGGACAAAGTGGGAAGTATGTAGCCTGAAGGTTTTGGCTTTATAAGCACTGGACTAACAGAATTCAGGGCCATTTTTCTGTGAATCTCAAGTGTTGACTTGTCTAGTATCTAGCATTTTGCCTGGTAGTTAATAAAGCTTGCTTACAATTTGGCTCAAAGATTAGGTAGTGGTCTTATTCTTGCCTGGTGGAACTGACATATTCTGTCCCCAGTTTTAAAACCTGCAATGGTAGGAACAGAGAATATAAATCCCAATGGTGGGGTGTGAAGTCGGGTGGATGTGTCATCCAAGAATGAGCAGACACCACAGTGATGGATGGAGCATGCTGGACCAGTCTCCTGGACATTGGCCTCCTGGGTAGATTTCCATGTCCTGCCCATATGCACAAATGCACATACATATGTATGTGGCAGCCCATCAGCACCAGAGATAAGGACACTGCTGAAGGTCACTCCCACTAAGTCATTACAAAGGCACATATGAATCTGATCACATTTACAGTTTGACTGCTCCATCTCTCAGGCATTGCTAGTACCAAAGCACAAAAGCCTAACCCAACCTCAGTGAAGAGTTTCAGCATTAAGCCACTAATCTGCATGCCCCATTGGTCAGGGTTTCTACCTCTCTTTATATTTTACCTGACACTATGACACACATGCAGGATGGTTTTTCCAAAACAACAGGGTGCTACAGACAAATCACAAGCTTGAGATCTGACAGGGCTGAGTCTAAAATCTGTCTCTGCTCCCAAGTATACATCTATGGGAATGCACGTTTCTAACTCTGACAGACAACCTCTGATTGTCCATCTGTAAGGCCAAACCACTGCAATACCCTGGACGCTCTGTGAGCTGGGCCCAGAGAAGCTGCAAAGATCAAACCGAGGAAGCTTCCAGCAGGAGACCAGAATGTGCTTATTCTTCTACTTCTACCTCCTTCCCTATGTCTCCTTAGACTGCACTGTGCCCTTCAAAAAGCCAGATGCTCTCTCCACTAGGGTGTGACACTTTTAAAAATAGCATACATCTTCAATGATGGCTATGTGATCTATATAAAATAAGGCACCTTCTGCCAAGTAAATAAATAGAGGAATGCATGTGCTCATTTTATTCCAATTTAATCTGTCTGAGAGCCTGGAAGTCTCTGTGAGGTAAATAGTTTCCACTCTGCCCTTGCTGCAGCTTTCCCATTGAATTTGTCTCAGTTCCCCCTGCTGATGTCATGAGGATGGCTCCCTAATAGGTTCAAAGTTGGGGAGGACAAAGATGACTGCAATCAAATAACCGCTAAGTGTTTATTTACTTCAGATGTTTTTGGGTAACTTACCGTTCTGTCTCATAAGGAACCAGCACAGATGCCTCCATTACCTGTTTTCAAAGAATCCCATTCATCAAAACACACAAGGAGATGTGAGGTGACACGGGAGCTGCCTTAGAAACCGTCAGGGGCACAAGGACACCAGCAGTGTCCTGCCTGTCCCTGAGCGGAGCCATGCCCTCATATGTCCTGGCAACGTTCTTTCATGTTTATTTGTTTATTTTCCTTTTCACTGAGATTTAGAAAAAGAAAACATTTGTTCTGGCTTTTCCTCTAGGATATTTTACACATACACAGTGCTCAGAGGGTTATGTATGAATGTGTCAGTCTGGGTCACACTTCTAAGTCCTCGGACTTCACATGGGTGGATCAGCAATTCTGAAACACAAGTGCTGCCTGGATATCCAGATATATTATTGCTTTTCTTCTCTTATTTTAAGGCAAATGGGTATGCCCTGCCAAATGTTTAGAAAATGCACCCAAGAGGAAAGGAGCAGTGCCTACTGGTAATATTTTAAGAGGTTATTCTGGGCATAAAGAAAAAAAAAACATACTACAAAAATAGACTCACGATCTCTAAAGTCCAGTGAGAGCTATTATTTGATCTTTGGACAGTATATTACGATCACCTTTTTATGCTAATATTTTTCTTCCATGTAGATTTGTGTGACTGCAAAGAGGTCAAGGTATCAGACACCCTATTTTATTCTGAAATTAATTAACACCCTTGAGGAAGACTGCATTTTATATCTACATGCTCACTTTCCCCCAAGTTTATTTCCCTTGGATTAATTCCTGAGAATTAATTAAAAGACCAAAAACATTTACTTAAAACAACAACAACAAAAACCCTCAAGTATTGTCATATGGTCCTCAAAAGATTGAAACAAAAATATACTGCTGTTTATGGGTTTGTTTCCAGGAAGATTGCTAAACCGTTGGCTTCTGGGGCTAAGTCCTAGTCATCTGTATATTCAACACCTGTTTTGGTATGTTAAGTCACAAAACAGATGTCCGTCCTTAGAAACATTTAATTGTTTAAGTGCATGAAAGTTTGATTCAAGTTAGTAGGCTCAGAGCCTGAGGCAGCTCACTGCCATCAGGACTCACACCCTGCCCACAAGAGCTGAACACACAGAAGAGCATCAGGAATGCTCTCCCTTCTGAGCCCACAGGTGAGTCCCTACTTTGTCTCCAGTGACTATCTGGGAAGAGACCACCTGGGAGCTCTCAGGGCATAGATATCACAGTGCTGCTTGGGAATGAACTGTTCTGGCCTCCAACTGCACCCAAAGCTAGAGCCAGCTTATCACCATTGGAACTCACAGCCTGCTCTCAAAGAGCTGAACAGCCAGGACCAATAGTCTCCCTTTGGAGCTCATAGGCCCACAGACCCACAGGAGAGACAAGTTCCAGAGAGAGACAACAAGATCAACTAATATCACAAATAACAAGATGGCAAGAGGCAAGCACAAGAACCTAAGCAACAGGAACCAAGACAACCTGGCAACAGAGCCCAATTCTCCCTCCACAGCAAATAGGGGGTATCCCAAAACACCAGAAAAACAAGATTTGGATTTAAATCATACCTCATATTGATGGTGGAGGGCCTTGAAAAGCACATGAAATATTGGAGAATACAGGTAAACAAGTAGAAATCCTTAGAGAAACACAGAAAAACATAAGCAAACAAGAGAAGGAATTGAACAAAACAATCAAGGAGAAAAAGAAACAATAAAGAAAACACAAAGGGAGACAAACTTGGAGATAGGAGAAAACCTAGAAAAGAGATCAGGAGTAAGAAACATAAGCATCACAAACAGAATACAAGAGATGGAAGAGAGAATTTCAGGGGCAGAAGATACTATAGAAAACATTGGCACAACAGTCAGAGAAAAGGCAAAAGTCAAAAAGCACCTGACCCAAAACATCCAAGAAATCCAGGACACAATGAGAACACAAAACCTAAAGATAGCAGGTAGCACACAGAGAAAAGAATCCTAACTAAAGGGCCCAATAAATATCTTCAACAAAATTATAGAAGAAAACTTTCCTAACCTAAAAAAAGAGATGACCAAGAACATACAAGAAGCCTACAGAACTCCAAACAGATTGGCCCAGAAAAGAAATTCCTTCTAAAACATAATAGTTAAAACACCAAATATTCAAAAAATAAAGAATACTAAAAGCAGAAAGGGGAAAAGGACAAGTAACATATAATGGCAGACTTACCAGAATTAAACCAGACCTCTCAATAGAGACTATGAAAGCTAGAAAATCATGGACAGATATCATACAGCCACTAAGAGAACACAAATGCCAGCCCAGGTTACTATATCCAGCAAAATTCTCAATTACTATAGATAGAGAAACCAAGACATTCCAGGACAAAACCAAACTTAAACAATATCTATCCACAAATCCAGCCCTACAAGGAGGGAAACTACATCCTAGGAAAATTTTTTTTTAAAGTTTCTTTCAAGAAACCAAAAAGAAGATACCCTCACAAACATAATTCTAATTCAACAACAAAAATAACAGGAAATAACAATCACTATTTCTCAATATCTCTTAACAATAATAAACTCAATTCCCCAATCAAAAGAAACAATCACATTGAATACATGAATATGATCCAACATTTTGCTGCATACAGGAAACTTATGTCAGTGACAAAGACAGACACTGCCTCAAAATAAACGGTTGAGAAAAAATTTTCTAACTAAACAATCCCAAGAAACAAGTTGGAGTAGCCATTCTAATATCAAAGTTTCAACCAAAAGTTATCAAAAACATAAGGAAGGACATTCTTTACACATCAAAGGAAAAAGGCTATCAAGATGAATTTTCAATCCTGAACATCTATGGTCCAAATACAAGGACACCAACATTCATAAAAGAAACCCTACTAAAGCTCAAAGCATATATTGCACCACACACAGTAACAGTGGGAGTCTTCAACGCCCCACTCTCATCAATGAACAGATCATGGAAACAGAAACTGTACAGAGACACAGTGAAACTAACAGAGGTTATAAAGCAAATAAATTTAACAGACATCTATAGAACATTTCATCAAAAAACAAAAGAATATACCTTCTTCTCAGTACCTCACAGCACCTTCTCCAAAACTGACCATATTGTCTGTCACAAAACAGGCCTCAACAAATACAAGAAGATTGAAATCATCCCATTCATTCTATCAGATTAACATGGACTAAGGCTTGTCTACAATAACAACAAAGACAACAAAAAGCTCATATAAACATGGAAGCTGAAATATGCTCTATTCAATGATAGCTTGGTCAAGAAAGAAAAAAAAAGAAAAAAATTAGAGATTTCTTTTAGAATTTAACAAAAATGAACACATAACATACACAAACTTATGGGATACAATGAAAGCAGTACCAAGAGGAAAACTCATAGCTCTTAGTTCCTTGAAAAAGAAACTGGAGAGAGCATACCCTAACAACTTGACAGCACACCTGAAAGCTCTAAAACAAAAAGAAGCAGATATACCAAAGCAGAGCAGATGACAGGAAATAATCAAACTCAGAGCTGAAATCAACCAAATATAAAAAAGATAACTAAACAAAAAACAACAAAACCAAGAGTTGTTGAAAAATCAACAAGATAGGTAAAGCCAGACTAACCAGAGGGCACAGGGGCAGCATCCAAATTAACAAAATCAGAAATGACAAGGTTGACATAACAACAGAAACTGAGGAAATGTTAAAAATTATCAGATCCTACTACAAAAGCCTATACTCAACAAAACTGGAAAATCGAGAGGAAATGAACAATTTTCTAGACAGATAACAACTACCAAAGTTAAATCAGGATCAGATAAACCATCTAAACAGTCCCATAACCCCTAAAGAAATAGAAGCAGTCATTAAAAGCCTCACAACCAATAAAAGCCCAGGTCCAGATGGATTTAGTGCAGAATTCTATTAGACCTTCAAAGAAGACTTAGTACAAATACTCTTAGAAAATATTCCACAAAACAGAAACAGAAGGAACACTATCCAATTTATTCTATGAAGCCACAATTATGCTTATACCTAAACTACACAAAGACCCTAAATATAAAGAGAACTTCAGATCAATTTCCCTTATGAACAAACAAAAAACTCAATGAAATGCTTGCAAATTGAATCCAAGAACACATCAAAACAGTCATTCACACTAATCAAGTAGGCTTCATCACAGGGATCCAGGAATGGGTCAATATGCAGAAATCCATCAACTTAATCCACTATTTAAACAACCTCAAAGAAAGAAAAAAAAACACGTGACCATCTCATTAGATGCTGAGAAAGCATTTGACAAAATGCAACAGCCCTTCATGTTAAGCAGGAATTCAAGACCCATACCTAAACATAGTAAAAAGCAATATATAGCAAATCAGTAGCCAACATCAAACTAAATGGTGAGAAACTTGAAGCAATCCCACTAAAATCAGGGCCTAGACAAGACTGCCCACTCTCCTCTACCTATTCAATATACTACTGGAAGTTCTAGCCAGAGCAATTAGACAGCAAAAGATGTCAAAGGGATACAAATTAGAAATAAAGAAGTCAAATATCACTATTTGCAGATGATATAATAGTATACTTAAGTGTCCCAAAAAATTTTACCAGATAACCCCTATAGCTGATAAACAACTTCAGCAAAGTAGCTGTATATTAAATTAACTTAAATCAGTAGCCTTCCTCTACTCAAAGGATAAACAGGCTGAGAAGGTAATTAGGAAATCAACACCCTTCACAATAGTCACAAATAATATAAAATACCTTGGTGTGACCCTAATAAAGCAAGTGAAAGGTCTGTATGACTTCAAGTCTCTGGATAAGCAAATTGAAGACTATCTCAGAAGGTGGAAAGATCTCCCACGCTCATGGATTGGAAGGATCAACATAGTAAAAATAGCCAACTTGCCAAAAGCAATCTAAGGATTCAGTGCAATCCCCATCAAAATTCCAACTCAATTCTTCATAGAGTTAGAAAGAGAAATTTGCAAATTCATTTAGTATAAAAAAATCAAGGAACTATTCTCAACAATAAAAGAACTTCCAGGGGAATCACCATCCTTGACCTCCAGCTTTATTACATATCAATAGTGATGAAAACCACATGGAATTGTTACAGAGACAGGCTGGTAGATCAATGGAACAGAACTGAAGACCCAGAAATAACCCTACACACCTATGATAATTTGATCTTTGACAAAGGAGCTAAAAACATTCGATGGAAAAAGGACAGCATCTTCAACATATGGTGCTGTTTCAACTGATAGTCAGCATACAGAAGAATGCAAATCGATCCATTCTTATCTCCTTGTTAAAAGCTCAAGTCCAAGTGGATTGAAGACCTTCACATAAAACCAGGTACAGTGAAAGTAATAGAAAAGAAAGTGGGAAAGAGCTTAGAACACATAGTCATAGGGGGAAAATTTCTGAACAGAAAACCAATGGCTTTTGCTCTAAGATCAAGAATCAACAAATGGAACCTCATGTAATTGCAAAGCTTCTGTAAGGCAAAGGACACTAGACTCCAGAGAATCAAATAATCCTATTTTTAAAAATGGGGTCCAGAGCTAAACAAAAAATTCTCAACTGAGGAATACTGAATGGCTGAGAAATACCTAAAGAAATGCTCAACATCCCTATTTGTCAGGGAAATGCAAATCCAAACAACCTTGAGATTCCATCTCACACCAGTAAGAATGGCTAAGATCAAAAAATCAGGTGACAGCAGATGCTGGCGAGGCTGTGGAGAAAGAGGAACACTCCTACATTGTTGATGGGATTGCAAGCTAGTACAAATACTCTGGAAATCAGTCTGGATGTTTCTCAGAAAACTGAACAGAGTGCTACCTGAGAATCCAGTTATACCAGTTTTGGGCACACACCCAAAAGAAACTCTAACATCTATCTAGGACACATTTTCCACCATGTTCATAGCAGCCTTATTTAAAAACCACGTAGATTGTGCTGTATTTGCAATTGTTTGATTCTCTGAAGTCTAACTTTTTGAGTTCTTTGTATATATTGGATATTAGCCCTCTATCTGATGTAGGATTGGCAAAGATCTTTTCTCCTTCTGTTGCTTGGCATAAATCTGTTTTCTATCTGGGAAAAAAAAATCCCTTTACACTCATAGGATTTTATCTTATTGGTATCAGAAAGTAGCAAGTATAATTATCTTTTTATTGGTTCTTTTATATATTTACATTTCAAATGTTATCCCCCTCCCTAGTTTCCCCTCCATGAGCATAATTACCTTGAAATTCAGTTTCCTTGGTTATTTTTCTCTGAGCAACAAGAAATCTTATCACACGCTGCTCTAGGAAGAGTTCGAATACTTTCAGCACCCAGTATAGAACTGTGTCTGCTGCTTTCTCTTTACCCAAACCTCTTGGTTCACTGGTGACAGACTGGTGCACACTCTCCCAGACTACACAAGTAGCAATCATGCCTATTTCTGAATGTTTCTCTCTGCCTCCTCCTCATGTGGGCAGCCATGGGCTTGGCTGACATTCACGGAGTGGCTTATTTCTAAACATCACTCAGTTTCTTACCTGGTTAGCAAACGGGTGGTTGTTTTATATGAGAATCCAAAATGTGATGTTGAAACTTCTAGAGTAGGGACAGATACAAGCTGTATCCATGGCAGAGGTAGGCATGACCTTGGTGGAGCAGGCAAACCGGAGGAGAAAGTACAGATCCCTGAGATGGTTCTGAACATGACTCTTGAGAAGATTCCTGATTAATAAACTTGAATTTCTGGGTAGGTGGGATATCGTGGGGGAAGGGCATGGAGTAAAGTGGGACTTGAGCAGAGATACAGCACCACAGCACGTGTTTGTAACACAGAGTAGGGACTCATCTCAGGTTAGTAGCTTTCCTCCTACTCTCCTCTTCCCAAACCTCTCCGTACCACACCTATCTCACAAAGGGTCAGCCAGTAGCAAAGTTCCCATCCTCTGCAATGGTTCTTGGAAAGTTCTTGCTGCTCTCCCAGCACAATCAACTCTCTGTCCCTACTTTGTCCTGAGAGGAACTGCTGCAATGGGGAACCACCTCTGATTCACCCTCAGCAGCAACACGGAACCCTTAGGTCAAAAGTGTAGCTACAGATCTCTACTTTAGAACAGTGTCAAGCATAGTTACTGTAACAGAACTTTCAACAAGCTTTGAAATCAAGATGTCTATGTGCTGTACACATTTAATTAGTAGATCTCCCAACATATCTGTCTGCCTATCACCCATTTAATCTATAATTATCTATCATCTACCTGTCTTTCTCTGTCTGTATGTGTGTATGTATATCATCTACCTATTATCTATCCATCAGTCTGTCATCTGTTTATCTACTTGTCTATCTGCCCACCAGTCCATGCTTAAAGCTTTCTTCCCACCACAAAATAAACATTCTTTCTCCTGCCCTAACTTTCTTCTGCTGCTCCTTAAGTGGCTGCTACCCAATCCCAGGGAGCATAAACATTACTCAGAGACCTTGTTAAAATAAACATTCCCAAGATTCACTTGGATCCACGAGTCTACAAGGATGAGAGTGTGTAACCCAATGTTTCCCTGTGATCCATTTCTCTGTTGTAAAAGAAAAGGAGAGATGATTCACCCAGTGTATGTGTCTCATGCGATCTCAAGAAGCACATCAAGTCCCTTAGTGGATTTCTGACTCTGGTGCTCCAACCTTCATGGATTTCTTTTAAAGAACAAGTCCACTGGCATCAACTGCCTCTTTATATAGATCTCTTCCCTTCTACCATTAGTTCAATAATCTCACAGAGAAGCTTTTTCTCTAGACTCCTCTCAGTACCTTGCCTCTTTGATTTCTTTTGCAGCTAGCATCCTTTCTGATGACACACACAATGGAAGTTATCTTGATTTATATTATCTCCTAAATTCTGTTTTGTTTTTGTCCTTTGTTGTTTTAAGAAGTTCCTCAAGATTGTTTTGCTCAGAGTTCACCAATAAGCTCGTTATTCTTGCTCTTAACTTGATATGCTGAATCGAGGTTTTACCCTCTCTACTCATGATAGAGTATCGGGATTTTACTTTAGGACTCCAATTTCCTCTTGATGTTCATCTTCTCTCTTCTCTATTTTTCTGGTTAAGGTATCAATTCACTCTCTATGTGTTATTATATACAAATGTGTCACCATGTGGAAATGCACAGCAGAACATAGAGCATTGTTGTCTACAGGTTTACTTTCCATAAAATTTAATGAGCTTTACATAAAATAATTGTCTTGCTTTTTTTCTTTGAAATATTTTCAATATGTCCACTCTGCTATATATAAATCTGTTTTGTTTCTTTGGGCTTGATGATACTGTTACAGAAATGCCACAGTATGCATGAAGTAATGGCAATATTTTTATTTCTTTAAGACATTTGCTAAAAAGTGCCCTTAATAAACATAATATGTATTCCTGTACTTCTTCTGAGAATGTTTCTCTCAGATAAGATCCTCACACTTGGTTATTAATGCCTGGAAACCTCTCCCTGCTTTCCAAAAATATCAGATAATAAAGAGTGGAGTTTCTAGAACAGTACTTTTGTTAACATCTGAGATGATTCTTGATTACATCTGGGACACCATTCCAAGGCCTTCTTATTCAAAGTGAATTTTACTTACTAACAGAACATTTGTCCATTGGAAAGTTCATAGCAATCTGAGGATGTTTTACTTATTTATGCAAAAAATGTCATTATAATATTGCTCAAGACTGTGGAGCCTATGTGTAACTCGAGCAGTATGGACATTTTAGCAATGCTAATAGTACTTATGTCTGCTTTAATTTATTTCAATGATGTTTGTGATTTTCAGAATATGTCCTTCACTCCTCGGTTATACTTACTCCTAAGTATTTCTTATTTTTGATGGTATTAGAAGCAACCCTCCTTTCCACAATTTGTCTTTTGAGTGTTTGGCTGTTGTATAGAGATGAAACTATGCTGTGTGTTGACATTGACATTGTTCAACTTTACTGAATTCATGAGTTCTGACAGATTTCATAGAGAACTTGGAGCTTCCTGCATATCCTGTCATTGGCAGTTAGAGTTCTGAGTCAGACTATTATTTGGAGTTTGTTCTTTTAGTGTGTGTTTGTTTTGAGGCAAGATCTCATGTGTTCCAGGCTTGCCTCAGACTCGCGATGTAACCAAGAACAATCTAAATTTCTGTTCCACATATATCTACCTCACAACTACAGGTGTGCTACCATGCCCAGTTTATGTGGTCCCAAGAATTAGAACTAGGACATAGTACATGCTAAGCAAGCACTCTGGTAACTGGGATCCATGAATGCTTTATACTCATTTTCTTGTCAAATTACTATGGCCAGAACTTCTAGTCCCGGGTTGAATAGAAGTAACAAGAGTCTATACCCTTGCCTTGTTCCTGATTTCTAAAAAAGAGTTTTCAATTTTTATTATATTGCAATAAATCATTTGTGTCTACTAAGGTAAATGTCTGGGGTTTATTTTTCATTCTATTAATGAAATAGATTGATTGCATGCATGAGTTTCCTTTGTACTCTTGGATGAACCCCATTTCCTTGTGGTGTGTGCTCCTTTTAATGTGATAATGAACTTGGTTCATTGAGGACATTGGCCTCAATATTATTCAGGATTATTGGCCTTTAATTTCTCTGGCGATAGGATCAGGGTAATGCTGGTTCATACAACGAGTCTAGAAGAGATTGGGAGGAGTTGGTATCAACTCCCCTTTAAATATTTTATAGAAGTTACCAATGAGGCACCAAATTCTAGACATTTCTTTGGTGGTATACTTTTTATTACTGATTCCGGCATCTCACTTGGTATTGGCCTGATCAGATTTTCCAGTTAATCATGACCCAGTCTTAGTCTGGTGCATCTACATAGAAATGTATCTACTTCTGTGCTGTCTCAGGTGTTGGTGTATAATGGTCATCTTTTGGCATCTTTTGTATGTTCTGAATGCCAAGTATAATGTCTTCTTTTTGATTTCTTATTTTAGCTGAGTTTTTGGGTGTTCTTTTTAACCACAGTTTAGTAAAAAGCTGTTGATTTTGTTTATTTTACCAATCTCAACTCTTAGTTTTAAATAGTCTTTTCTATAGTTCTGTTGATCTCTAGTTCATGGATTTCTGCCCACATTTCCACATTCTTCTGACTTTGATTTGTTTCTTTACTTTCTCTAGTTTCCTTTGATAGAACATCAGATTGCTTCTGTATCTTTTCCTTATGTGGGCTTTATTTAGCACTAGAAGATTACTCCTAATGACTGCACTAGCTACACTCCTTAGGTTTGGGAATATTTTGCTTCCATTTTCATTTGCCTCAGAGCATCTTATTACTAGTTTCTTTGAATCTTCAGTTGCTCAAAAGGTGGGGGCTGTGTTTAATTTCTACAACGTGTGCCTTGTCTAGTTCCCTTGTTACTGATATCTAATTTTGTGCCATTGTGGTCAGAAGAGATTTTTGATATAATTTTAATCTTCTAAAACTTGTTAGGACTTGTTTTGTGACCCAATAAAAAATGCTCCATGTAGGCTTAAGAAGATGACCTGTATAATACTCAATACTCTGCTTAAGTCTCTTTGCGTTGAAGCTTACATGACATCTAATGTTTCCTTAATGATTTTCTGTCTCATCCCTCAATTGTTAAAAACAGAGCATTAGAGACTCCTATGCTATTTCATGATCAATTTTTTTCTCCTAATTTCTAACAACATTTACTTTATCAGTTGCTCTGATGTTGAATACACAGATACTTGCACATACACACAATTGTTTTATATTATAATAAAGTATCCTGCTGCTCTTCTTTGTCTCTCATGGCACTTTATGACTTACAGTCTCTTTTGCTGATGGAATTCTGGATCTCCCAGAGCTGTATGCTTTGTCACATTTGGAAAACCATCTTTCCCAGATCTTTATTCCCAGCCTGTGTCTCTCAATACAAAGTGTGTTTCTTTTGACAGCAAATGGTTGGGTCTTATATTTTTGTGTCCTGCTATCCTTTCCTTTGATTGGAAAGTTTAACTCATTTATGCTCAAAGTCATCTTGATCAGGATTGGCATGTTGTTCTTATTTCAAAGTTCTCTCTGTCTGTCTCTCTCTGTGTCTCTCTGTGTCTCTCTGTCTGTCTCTCTGTCTCTGTCTGTCTGTCTGTCTCTCTCTCTGTCTGTCTGTCTGTCTGTCTGTCTGTCTGTCTCACAGTTCTCTTGTTCTGCTTTTCTGCTCCTGCTGGCTTCCTGTGTGAGTCACACAGTTATTGTGATGAAATGTTTTGATTCCTTTATCTTTCTATCTCATCTTTGTTTTAATTTACACTTCCCCCGTTAGCAGGGAGATGAGACATCTTCATATAACTCACAGAGACACGAAGGCACTGATCCCACCCATCTCCGAGTCCCACAGACGGGCAGCATTTGATGCCGCTGGGCATACCCGAGACAGCTGACTGAGGAAAGCCTTGGTTTGCTCTCCTGCTGAGGCTTCCCATCTTTACCCAGTGTTTCTCATCAAAAATCATTTTACCAAAAGAAATGCAAGAGAGAGAATGCATTTAACTACATTAAATATCAAGAAGAGAGAACGGTGGAAACGTATTTAAACCAATGTAAAGGTGAGATCTTGAGGGGAAAAAATGGACGGAGTAAGCTTCTCACACACCTCTTCTTCCACCAGGCTATTTGTACCGTCCCTTTATGCTAAAGCCCCAAAGAACAAATTCTGCTCTGTTATTATTTTGTGACATATTTAAATCCAATACTAAAGTCTAGCATTAGGTTGGAGAAATACTCACAAAATAAAAGCCTTAGTTAATGCCTGAATTTGGGGGAAAAAACAAAGAACAGTATACCAGTAGGATGTTTCGGGAAAGCAGAGAGGTTCTGAGAGGTCCTGCTTTTTCCCGTAGACATTTCAAGAGATCGAAGTTCAAAGGCCAAAGAGCAGGTATATTGCCAGTATCTCAGAAGAGACATAAAGATATATAAAACTCCAATTTTTAGCAAATAAAGGAATCTCAGGTGTCAACATTCCTTAGTGAACTGGAAATGTTACTTGATCTTTGGAGTATTTCCTGCCTGGAGCTTGTCCCAGAATACTAGGGGAAAAGACAGGGTGGGATCAAGCAGGAGAAAGGTCTGTTCTTCCTTGCAGAGGCATCGGGGTCTCCTATCTGGGATTAAAGAGGAGCAAGAGAGAAACCTAATATAAAAGAACACTCTGAATCAGTGACATTTAGGAAGTGATTAGGCAGTGACATTAAACAAGTTCCAAGGCCATTTCCAGGTTATTTCTGTGGGCACCTGTGTTTCTCAGGAAACTACAGTTGAAGTAGGGGAAAGAGGCTGTTCCTAATTAAAACCCAAGGGTGCCTGCAATGAAAAGTTCACAAAAGAGCTGTTTGTTCCTTTCCCCAGCATGCCCACTCTTTGTTTTTTTGTGTGTGTGTTCTGTTTTTTAAAGACTTCTTTGGTACCTTCAGGAGCATAACAAAAGAAAAACATTTGAGTAGAACAAGAGAATGTCTAGAGAGGTGTAGGCCTTCAAAGGTGTGACACCTGCCTCTGACAGGGGCTTCTCAGAGGGAAAGCCCGGCTTCCCACTGGGTTGCATACATAAAATTATTTTCTAGTCTCATGAGTTTGGCAAGTACCTCTTTAGCCATTCCAACAGCTGTCAATAAATGGGATTATACCTGTCAGACGCAGTTGACATAGAGCTTAATAGTAATCCCTGATTAATAAACCTGAGCACATGCACCCTTCACTCATGGCCACTGATGCCTTCTTGTGTCTGCTTCTGCCCTGCAGGCTGTCAGTTTATGTCTTGTGCCTCTCCACCCTTCTTCCATGAAGGACCCTAGATATAATCTTGCTTTTCATAGATGTCCTGTTATATTACATGGAGATGGAAGCACTTCAATCTTCAACATACTGCTATCAACATGGCCCTAAGCCTCCCAGTCTAGTTGGAAGTAGCGTGAAAAGTTTCTCACTCTACCCAGGCTACCCTGGAAATTATCATTTCATCCCATGCTGCCCCAAACCACAGCTAACTGCAAAAACAGCTAGATGTGACCTTGCTATGTGTAACGCAAGGGGAAATGGATATGACAACCAAGTAGCCAGACTACATTACTTTCCTCTTTAAATTTCAACTTACTTTGCCTGTTGCTTTTTACTTTCCAACTACCCATGCTGTGTAATTCAGCAGAATTCCACCATTTGCAACAACCTGTCATTGATTAAATCTAATTCAGAATGGTCAGGTTCCATACCTGGATTCATCTATGCCAAATGACATTTGTCACGTACAAGGTGAGCTCATCCCACTTCCCCATGGTGAGAGGTGAAAGGGGAGGAGGAGGGAGAGTGGGGAGACTGGACCTGCCAACTCACCGTGGCATCTGACCACTGACTGTGAGGACTGTGCAAACATCTCAGCTGTCCAGTGTTCGGCCGGCAGCTAAGAACTCGGGCACAGGAAAGCTGACGTGAGAAGCAGTGTGTATGTTGCTAACTCTTGTTTGTGTCTCATCCCTGGTTATGGAGCTGCTTCAGAATAACTGTGTCTGCCAAAACCTTCTGACTCACTCACCTTTGACTGTGAGTGATGGAAGGCAAGAGCCAGGCCTTCTGCTAACTACGGCTGTTAATTAACCAGGACCACATCTTTCCTTTTTCATTGAAAATAGTTTTTTTTTTTTCTCCCTCTACTCCTGCCAGCTCCTCCCATCAGGATCCACCCACTGACCGCCTCTCATTAAAAACAAACAGGCTTCTAAAGGATAATAATAATAAACTAACATATTGGAATAAGACAATACAAACATATAGAAGGGGAAAAGCCCATGAAAGGGCAATGAAACAGATAGAGATGCAGAGACCCAGTCATTTGCACACTGAGGAATCCTGTAGAAACCCAAAATTAGAAGCCATAATACATACAAGAAAGACCTATAGGGCCAGAGGGAGGAAGAGAGGGAGGAAGAGAGGGAGGAAGAGAGGGAGGAAGAGATGGAGAGACAGACAGACAGAGAGACAGAGACATATTAAAAGTTTAAACAATAAAAAAAATACAGAATAAAATAGAATAGCCCTGACATGATGTTATAAAACAGAACCTTCAAAGATGTGGTTTAATTAGTTTTCTGATGGCCATCTACTATTGGGAATGTGACTGATCCTCAAGAGTAGTTCGTTTTTTCAGTGAGACCTTTTTTGAGAACATTAACTTTTCATTAGCAAATGGTTATCAAAGAAGGATGGTTTTTAGGTTAGTGATGAGGCATGTTTCCAGTACTCCTTTCAACTCTAGGATCCTGTTTGGTGAAGCTTCTCTGATGATAACTGAGCAAGGCACTGATCTATGAGTATAGCAGAATGCCATTAGGAATCACTTTATTGCTGTATTCTCTTAGTAAAATAGTGGTATTTGGTTTTCCCCTAGGTCCCTGGGCTATTCTAGTTTCAGGTTCTTGGTCTTCAAAGCAGTGTCAGGTCCAGGTTCTATTTCATGGAGTTGGCCTTAAGTCAAATCAGATATTGGTTGGTTATTCCCAAAATCTTTGTGCTACCATTATACTGGCATATCTTTCAAGCAAGACACTATTGTAGATCAACGGGTTTGTAGCTATGGTAATGCACAGGGTACCTTTCTATAAAGCTCTATGTAGACGCCAGCTCAGTTTCTCCATCTTCAATGAATAGTGAGGGTGTTGTCTTCAACTCTAGTCTTGACAGCAGCCTGGAAGCTTGATTTGGTAACAAGAGATGTCCAGTAGGGATTCTGTTTCTTACATTATTTGGTGATTTTATTTAGATCATTTTCATATATAAAGTATATTACTAATACAGTATTTAGTACTTATATGTGTATATATATGTGTGTATGTGTGTGTGTGTGTGTGTGTGTGTGTGTGATTATGTATACTTATTACTGTATTAGGTTTCCATACTAATCTTTAAATGGCCATCAATTTTAGCTGTGTCTCCCCATATTCCCTCCCTCCCATTCCTCTTCTCTGCCCCTCTCCACTTGATCCTCCATTCCATTCCCTTCACTCTTCCCTGTCTACCCATAATCTTCTATTTTATTTCCCCTTCCTATAAAGATCTATCTATAATTTCCTAGGTATCTTACTCTGTTCCTATGGTTCTATGGATTGTAGCTACATCCCCATTGATTTAGCAGCTAATAGCCCCAATAGAAGTAAGTACATAGCATAGTTGTCTTTCTGAGTTACCTCACTCAGGATGATTATTTTTCTTCATTTACCTATGAATTCTATGCTAACATTTTTTAATAGCTATGTAACATTCCTTAATGTGAATGTACCATTTTTTATCAATTCTTCTGTTGAGAGACATCTGGATTGTTTTTAATTTGTGGCTATTATGAACAGAACAGTAATAAACATGGCCGAGCAAGGTTCTTTGTGGAAGGATGAAGTATCTTTTGGATATATGCCCAAGAATGGTACAGCTGAATCTTGAGATAGATCAATGTCTATTTTCCTGAGGAACTGCCACACTCATTTCCATAGTGGCTGTACAAGTTGACAAATTCACCATGAATAAACGAGTCAGAACCACATTTTTAAAAGTTTTATAGTTTAATGTAAACTACTAAATATTGTTCAGTAACCATTGGGTAACTCTCCCCTGTCTGAATTCAGTGTCATTATTAAGAGTGGGATTTAGGCAAAGGCCTCTCTTCACATGAAGGACCTCCTCTTCCAACTGGCTTCTGGGAATTCTTAA
The DNA here is from genome assembly GCF_963924665.1 of Micromys minutus. Classification (NCBI taxonomy): domain Eukaryota; kingdom Metazoa; phylum Chordata; class Mammalia; order Rodentia; family Muridae; genus Micromys; species Micromys minutus. The sequence goes on from NC_137985.1 coordinate 43,944,498, forward strand.
TTATGGTTCTATTTAAATCTGGGGCCAAGAAATGCTTCTGTGGGGATAGTAGTTGCCCTGTGCAATGTAGAATATAGAGAAATACCCCAGACTTTTGACCCCTGGAAGTGGAAGTAGTTAGGTTTCTTTAAAATGTCAGTACTATGTCCCCTACCATACCATGACAATAAACAAAATGATTTTTAGTATTGTCTAGTTGTCAAATGCCTGGTAAGGTTACAGAAAGCACCCTCAACAGAAAACCATTGAGCTAGATAGAGATTAAGTTTGGTCCTCTCTAGAGTAAGAAATTCCAGTTATAGATATTTTTTAGCTTAATACAAAAATAAACATTAATGGGCCTTAGAGAAGTATATGGCACTGTATATACATACCTATACCTGTGGTTCTTAATTAATTGTATAATGAATGATTTATAATGTTGAATAAAAATTAAAAAACCTGGGTTCATGCAGGATATAATCAGAGAAAATGGAGGAACCCATAGAAAGCAGACATTCATAGGAGTCAGAACCAGGAAAATCAATTGGTAAGATGTGCATCAATATTTACCAAGTCCATTTTACATAAAATATGCATTGTTGAACATATTCTATAGCTATTCCCTAAGTACATTATTAGCAGTACATACCAATTTTTAAAATAAAATGCTGAAGGTAAGCGTCTTAGATACGTGAACTAGGTTCTGTGCTGCTACAAAATGTTTCCAGGGTTACAAAGAAATCAAGGGGCAGAGTTAGGATTCAGCTCAGATCTATCTTACCTCCAAACCTATGCCATGACTATAATGGCTTGCAGCTGAGAGTTCCCCCGGGGGCCTAACTTTCTCCATGTGAACAAACCCCAGCAAGAATTTATACAGGATGATCAACAGTACAGCTGTAAGAGGTGATCCTGATGGAGCCACGGCCCATCAAAGGAACTGCAAGTTAGCGTTATGCAACTCAAACCTTCTCCCAAAGAGATACCTGCATCCTGTGCCATAAAGAAGACAGAGTGAAAAGGAGAAAGGAATCTAACATGTCGTGACAACTAAGTGATAGCTCAGAGACTACAAACACAGGTACCATACTTACTACAATTACTCCTACAGAGGTGAAAATAGAGAGCCAGTATTTTGTCCTTGAATAGACTCAAATGACAGCCAAGAAAGTCTCCCAGGTGGGTCTCAATTTATTGTTTTGGTGCCTTAGGTTTGAAATCCAAATAAAACTGCTACTACTTAGTCTGCCATCCCGATTAACCACCTCTACACAGATATATAGCCACACAGCTCTTTAAATGCCCAGAAATTTGGAACTGATCATTGACTGCTTATTGCAAACTAGTGGTGCCCCTGAACCCAATCTCATCCAGATCATCCCAGAACAACTCTCACAGCTTCTAATCCCCCTGCCTCACTGGCTGTGGGAGTGCAGTGGGTGTGAAGGTATGAAGCAGGTTGCAAATGAGCCATGACATATGTGCCACATACGGCACCTGGAGATACAGACTAAAGAATAATACCTCACCTTGCATCTATTAGAATGATCAAAACTCGGCACACTGATGCCCCACATGGAGCAGAGGTAGAGCATAACAAGAACCCTCTTGGTTGCTTTAGCAATGCAGAATGGTAGATACACTGGGTGACAGTTGGGTAGGTTCCCAATAAACTAACTATATTGTTACAATACAATCTAAAAGATGCATCTCTTGCTATTTCACCAAAGAGAGATGAAAATCTGGTTGAAATAAAAACCTGCAGGTGGACTTCTGTCAACGTTTTATTCCACCAGTAGATGACTAACCAAGCTAGTACATCTGGGCAATTATCACTTCCTGGAGTAGGAGTAGAATATTTCTCCTCACTAAAAATAAATCAACTATTGAGCCTTGACAAAAAACACATGGGAAACATAGATGTGTATTACTAAAGAAGAGAGGCCATGCTAAGCTAAGAAGGCTGCATATTATCTGACTCCCTCTACATGACATCCCGGAAGATATGAGCACAGTAAAGTGGTTTCCAGGGGTCATGGAAGAAGGGAGAGAAGTGAACAGAGAACACAAAATAAGGGCAATAAAATGGTATTACCATGGTGGGTATGAGATATCTTAAATTTATCAGCATCCAGATAATACACAGGACCAAGTATGACTATGGACTTTGAATGATCTTTGTCAATGAAAGGTCATCAATCATAGCAAATGTCCCATTCCAGCAGGAGCTGTTCATTACAGGGGAAGCTATGTTAGACAGTGGCAGGAGTGATACATAAAATCTATATACCGTCTACTTCAGCTTTTGATGATTCTTGTGGAAATTAAAGATGTCATAATGTGCAATGGAATAACTGATACACAAAAAGCTGATTCAGGTATCAATGTAGGGGCTGGGTTAGAGATAAATGATGATGAACTAAATAGTCCTACCTTTTCTATGCTGTAAGGACCTCAAGGAGGAGGTGATCCTATACCTGGATGGGGAAGTTATAACAACATCCAGAGAGTGATGCACCAGTACGCATCATGTTCACCAAATTCCCATTCTCCTTCCCACTTCCACAGTGGCTGAGTAACCTTTCTGTTCAGCCTGATCATGGGCTTGGTCATACACACCTTTCTTTAGCCATGAAATTTTAGAAAACATGATTTGACCAGTACACATATACTTGGCTTGTTGGTTTTGACTATTGTTTCATTTTCTACTGCTGTGGTTGGGCAAGAGAACCTTTCTCCATTGCCTCTACCCCTTCAAACTGGACTCAACTCTGCTTGACCCTCACCATGAAGCAGATCAGCCTACATGAGTCCTTTTTAGATCAACCGAGTCCACTTATTAAGGTGGACCCTCCAGCTGGGTACAGCTTCATGATAGGGTGCTGGGTGCTATTCTACCCTATGGCCCTGGGCTCAATCTCTAGCACTGTAATTAATGAATAAATAGTTCAACAGACCCTGGGGGATAAGGGTAAAGTGTATTAAACCATTAGCTTTTGTGCTTGTTTATTAGACAGCAGCCACACACCAATTTAAACACAACCAAGGGCTACCTAATATACATGCAAATAGGTTCAAAGTTAACTTTAATATGAGCTATAAATTTAAATGGCAAGTGAATAGAAGACTTTGACACCCCCAACGGCATGACATGAGCAACAACGAGCAACTATAGGTGGCAAAGTGCTTTAAGGGTCTACTGAACAAACCATCTTAGCAGAAGAAGATTATTTCTAAGAAAAAAAATTATCAAGTAGCCTAGGCTGCTCTCAAATTACTATGTAGTCAAGGATGGCCTTCAAATCCTGACCCTCTTGCCTCTACTCTCCAAACTCTAGGATTAAAGGTAGGTGCCACGCCTAGATGAAAAAGAAGGCTCTTGTAGCTTTCTTGTTTGGGCATAAATTTTAAAAAGTTAGAATAAAGTTTCAGAAGACTTTGCATGTTAAAGCATAGAAATTAGACATCTATCCTAAGAGAAAGAGTTAAGAGTTAAGCTACTTGTATGATTCAGAACCACCCCTTACACGAGTGTCAGAAATAGCACTGGGGTAATTATTAAGATTTTTTTTAATTGGAGAAATTAGTTCTTCCATAAGTCATAAAATGGGTCTGGCTGAGGCAGCCTGCTCTGTCACATACCCATTTAAAGAAGGAAGTTCAGTGAGGTGCTAATAAAGACATTTAAGGGAATCAGAAGATGAACATTTGTGTCAATAAAGAATCATGTCACTTGTAAAGTGCCCAGACGTAGACTGTTCTAAATCTCCTCATTGGTGGAGATAAGAAAAGTGATGGGAAGCTGGAAGGTGAAGTGTTGAGCTTGCATGTCTTCCTTCTTCCTTCCAGGTTGCTGGAGTAATTGGAGCAGCAGTGTGTGTGAGCTGATGAACCTCTTCCTGGGAGAAGTCACCTAGAACAGGTCTTAATCTTAATCCCTCTTGCAATAGACTCCCTGATCCTACAACGCAGGAATCCAGAAAAGTAAGGCAGATCAGGACCAATGAGGAAGGATTTCACTAGACTCAATGGACTGAAGCTCATCAATGTGGATGACAATTTCCCTCTGTCTATGTGAGCAAAGTAAGAAAGAGCATTATAAATGGAGTTCTTTCCTGGAGGAAAAAAAAATGCTAAGAAAAAAGGGCATGCCCAGATGGCCAGAGCCTAGGGGAATATGAGATGGGACTAAAGGAAGTCAGGCAAAGGAGATAAAATAAATTCCACATCCACTGCTTCTCATTGCCACTTTTGTACAGTTGCTATGGGAACTGTATTTCGGAAGCTCTCTAAAGGCAGTATCTACCCAGTGCAAAGAGTTTGGGGCTGAAATGACCAGTCAATTTAAGCCAACTGGTTTAATTGATTGATTTCCACTTATGCCCCACGACCACAACCACAACCCTAGTCGAATTGGCTGGTTGGTTGCTTAACTAGATTCAGTGGCATCTTCAGCAATAAAATTGGTCTGCCTGTTGTGTGTAGATGTATCCCAGCTTAATGATAAGATGGCCCTCTTGCAGTCTGTCTTCCTGTACCACGTTCCCGTTATTTATGGGACTTGCAAGCAGCTCTAAGTGACTGGGAAGGCAGGGAAACACTATCTGAATAATTTATATAATAATGTTAAGTGTACACACACACACACACACACACACACACACACACACACACACACAGGAGCAAAAGAAAACATTAGACAAGAGTCCAGACAGCAAAGCAAAAACGAATCAAGGAACAAGTCCCTTCACAAAAGATCACATTAAGATGCAGCTGTGGGACTAAGGTGATAAAAGATGACTCCTTGTACCATGCTACCCAGGCCAGAGGCTACGTATGTGGGATACTTATGTCTGTGGAGGTGGAGGACAACCATGGGTACTGTTCCTCTTCAGGAGCTGTCTACCCTGTTTATTCAAACAGGATCTCTCACTGGCCTGGAAATCACCAAGTATATGATGCAGGCTGGCCACTGAGTTCTTGGGATTTACATATCTTCATATTCCCAGTGGTAGGACTGTAATCACATGCTAAGTATGCTTGGCCTTGCTACTCAGTTCTGGTGACCAAATGCAAGTCCTTCTGCTTGTGGGTCAATTCTTTTATTAACCAAGCTATTGCCTCAGCCTCCAAGCTTCCTACCTGTCTATCTGCTTCCTCCCAAAATGCCAGCATGGCTCCTCTCAGGTCAGAATCCTGGGCTAATGATCAGAATAGTGCCTCAACTTCGGTCTGTTCCTATCCCTGTCTCCTCTCCATGCTTCCCCCTCAAAAGAAGTAATAAAACAGAATAGCATTTTATTACCGGTGAGAAGAATTTATAAAGTCTGCATTCATTCAGCATTTCCTGGGTAGGCAACTCTGATGCTGGCTGTGTCTTTACAAGCAGAACTGTCATTTAGGCTTGAAGCTCTTTTTTATTTCTTATAGATTGTCCTGAACCTTAGTTTCTCGTTTTTTAATTCTGGGTCACTCCATGTGACCTCAAGTACACGACTTGTGACCTAGATAGCTTTATACACCGTCACTTCATTCTTTTATCAAATGAGCTGTCCCGTGCCAATTTCTTCATAGACAATGGAAAAGTCAGACAACACATCTTGCCCCAATAATGAGTTCATGATGGTCCCAGTTATGGGGAAACACATTTGATATGGAAATCAAAGGAATTCCTAATGAGAAGACAGATAGATTGAAGAATTAATTCTCTATTTCTCTAGCATGTTCTTGTTGTTTGCACCCTGCTATATAAAAGTCAGATTTATTGTAATTATTGGAAAGATTCACTAATGTTAGTGCTGGTGGCACAGGTCTTTAATCTCAGCAATTGGGAGGCAGAAGCAGGTGAATCTCTACAGTTTGAGGCCAGTCTGGCCTACAGTGTGAATTTCAGGAGAGCCAGAAAAGTCATGTATTAGAGAGAGCTGGGGTGGGGGGCTCCTCTGATGATTAATAGCTGCCCTGTCATTGGAGTTTATGAAGACCTTTCCATATATTGTCTAACTGATTTCTACTTTGACTCATAGGAGAGATAACTTGTTCTAGTTTTGTTGTAGTGATAAAACACAGACCATAGCAACTAGGGGAGAAAGGGGTTTATTTGTCTTACAGATTATAGTCTATTATTGAAGGAAATTTAAATTTCTAGGAGGAATTCAAATCAGGAACCTGGAGACAGGAACTGAAGCAGAGGCAATGGAGGAATACTGCTCACCGGATCTCTCTTTGTGGTTAGCTCAGCCTGATATCTTATAAAATCCGAGACCACCACCCAATAGTAGGACCAGTCACAGTGAACTTGTTTCTCCACTCCAATTGTTAATTGAGATTTACATACAGTCACATCTGTGGGCCAGTCTGATGAAGCAATTCCTCAACTGAGGTTACTTCTTTCAGGATGACTCCAGTTTATATCTAGTTGACAAAAACTAACCTACATAGATGTTTTACCCAGTGATTAACAGTTTAAAAATATCAAAAACACCTAACCTAAGTTTTTTTGATGACAAACTCCTTCTTGATATATTTGCATGGGGTCCCTAATCATTGAAATCTGTATATCTTTCCAGTAGGTGTTTTGAAGACATCAATTTTCCTTCCTTTTATTTTCTACATAATTCCCTGATAAACTATGAACTTAGAGTCAGATTCACATCTAAATCATGAATTGCACTTATATCTACCGAAGTTTCTCTTATTGTTAATAAAACATTTCAAAAGCCAGTCTTGCCTAGACAGATTACTTTGAAATTATGCCTTTCACTACCAGCACAGATAGGATGAACACTGAAATGGGACATCCGAGCATACTGTGAACTGTGAACAGGTTGGAATCACTAATCCCTGATGGTATCAGACCATTGTTCAAATGGAACTACATTTACAGACTGGGGTTTTATCACATGTGGTCTAATTGCTCCGTGCTTAGTTCTCTCTGTCTCTCTCTGAATCTTCCTGTCTCTGTCTTTGTCTCTTTCTATTTCTCCCTCCCCTTATCCCTACTTGTACCCCCATCCCTATCCTTATTCCTCCTCTTTCCCTCCCTCTCCCCTTCCCCTACTTGTACTCTTCTCCCTCTCCTACTCCCTTTCCTCTCCCTTCCCCCTCCTCATATCCCCTCTTCCTTTCTTCCTTCCCCTCCCCCTCTCGGTATATGTGTGTCAGTGTGTGCATTTGTGAGCACTGGTTAAGCAGGAATATATAAAGGGTGAGTGAGGAGCAGTATCATCTTGTCCTTTGAGTCAATAGAGTTGTTAGCCATACAAGAAAAATCTAACGTTCCCCAGGTTTGATTACTTCTCTTTCATATTAACATAGCCCAGTCATAATGGTGATTATTTATTTATTTATTTATTTATTTATTATTCATTTATTCATTCATTCATTTACTGTATAAGTGTTCTGTCTGCACCTATGCCTGCATGCTAGAATAGGGTATCAGGTCTCGTTGTGAACTGCCATGTGGTTGCTGGGAACTGAACTAAGGACCACTGAAAGGGCAGCCAGTGTTCTCTGAACTGCTGAGCAACTTCTCCAGCCCCATGATGGTAATTTTTATGAGTATACTTGGCAGATGATTGATTCAGAATTTGGTTCAACCACTTGTGATTGGTATCTCCACACAAAACCAATGAATCACCATTGAAGAGATTCTGATTTAAAGCCAATGTCTGACCAAGAAGGATAAATTTCTCAATATGACTAAAATGGGACATATCCTAAGTATCTAATTCAATGATAGCCTTCCAGCGAGCACAGGTAGGAATGTGCTCTACAAATGGAGATCTATTCCTCAGGTCAGAGCTTCATGGCATTGGTAAAGCACCACTAGACACTCTCCTCCAGGGCTGACTGCACAAACAAAGCAGAAAACTGCAGGTGTTCAGATACTAGAAAGAAGTGTCACAGTCCTTGGATAGATTGTCCTGGAACTTTGGAGTCAACATTATAGATCTTAATGAAAAATAGAAATGTGATTTTCTTCCATGAAAAACAAAAAAAACTAATCTATAAACAGTAGTATATTCACCCAACTGCACTAGTTTGGGTCCTAAAGTTTCGGAGTTCTCTAAGGTGATTAAACTTAATGGTAGGATTAGTTTGCAGATTAAAATTACGAGCTGGGGACTACACAGTCTGTAGTCACAAAGCTCTTATCAGTGGGGACAAAGGTCTAGATTCCAAGGCTGGTTTTAAAAATCGACTGTAATTCTTCCTTTTCCTCCCAGGCAAGAGAAGGCAAAGAAAAGGAGAAAAGGGTCACATCTCCACTTTACCAATAAAAAACTAATATACCATTGAATTTATCCCCTTACACAGGTTCACAGGCTGCCCTGACCTCAAGAGAGCAATAACTAAGGACAAGAATGGTTTGCCAACAAATTCAGAGCAGGAGAAAGGTGAGTAGATCCATGGCATTAGAGGAATAAAAAGGACATCCAGGCACCTCTGAGACTGAGGAGAACGGTGTTGTGGTAAATATTAAAAATGGAAACCTTTTATCCTACACTAGTGCTGGCTCCCACAAGCACTACAGCACTTCAGAGGATCTCTAACTTGGTGGTTCAAGGCTGCCTTTAAGAACTCCACCACCCCTGTTGCTTCTGTCCAAGGTGGATATGGACACGACTGTCCCAGCATGTTCCTTTCCTCCACCACTAAGTACAAACATGACTCCACAACCATTAACTTATCAAACAGGTTTATATGTTAAATTCTCAATCCACAAACACTCTGCACAATAAGCTTACAACCAGCGGACAAAGATACAAACTGCCCATTCAGAAAAGATAAATTAGACTCATAGAAACACTTAGAAATAATCATGACAACCTCATCAAGCTAGAGATGCGCTGAGAGGAACATACACATCTGCCTCCATCTCCTCCATCAATCTCCGCCTAATTCTCCTTTTCTGCTTTCCTAGACCTTTCCCCACCTGTCTCTTTACTGTCCAATCATATATTGCCTTAACATAAACCTAAACATCAGGAACAAATGCAGGCCATCTTCAGACTTGGATTCTCTTGGGTCTTCAATTACAGTGACATACAAACAGGGCCAAGGCCCTTGACCAACCATAGTTTGCAGAGCAGTGCCAACTCAATGCACCCTTTCTCTGACGTGCTCATCTGACATTTCCAGGATGTACTTCATGCATCAATTATGGCACAAAAGTATCTCTCAAATAAAAGTCAATGTTTGCCCAATGAAAACTAACTAGCTCCATGGAGTTTCTACCATGTGCCCAATATTGTGAGAGACATAAAGCCAATAATTCAGAAATCCACAATTTTGCTACTATTATGAATCATAATGCAAATATTTGTGTTTACCAATGGTTTTAGGTGACCCCACAAAGGGGCGTGACCCACAGGTTGAAAATTGCTGCTCTAGGGAAACCCAGTCTCAGGACAAGTTACTAGGCAACCAGTTCAACCAAGCCATCCAACGTTCAGGAATATCTGACCCCTTTAATTTAAACTGCTTTAGTGGTGCTGGGAAGGAAACCAGCTAATCTTTCTGTTTTGGCCTCTGTTTCTCACTGTACTCTAAAGCCTATTCAGCACTCACAATGGGGATTCATTAAAATAAGTCTGTAACAAATCATCACTACAAGAATACAACTTTGCCAATTTTCAGGTGTATACAAGACCTAGCTCTCCGGCCACCCCACAATTCTACTCTCAAATCTTCAAGAAGCTATACTCAGCAAGGGTTAAAGGATGTGGGAAATCCAACCTCCAACTCCAACTGAGCAGATATGAAACAAAGAAGAAAGAGAAAGTATTTATCAATCTCCAAACCTGAGTAAAACTAAGGGAGGGAGAGGTGCCTCTGTGTGTAAGAGCCATTACCATTTTAACAAGAACTATTAGATTATACCCAAGAGACTTCCAAAAGATGATCAGGGCTATTAATGTTTCTGCAGAAAAGAAAAGGTCAGAGAGGGTCATTAAGCCCTCACCTGAGACACAGATACTCACACTCCAGCCCACTCCTGCCCCAATCCAGGGAGATAATAATTTCATACCTGATCTCAGAAGTTATAGGCATGCATATGAAGTAAGTTAACTGGATGGAGAAACTCCATGTTGGGTAGTTTTGGTGTTGTTTAAGGTCACTTGTGCTCCTGTAATTAACCCCTTATTAGTGCTTAATAAACTCAGCAGTTAATCAGGCTAGACCTGGATGAAATCAAATCTTTGTTTTGTTTTTTAATTTATGTATTAAAGCTCTATTTGAGGTGAATATATTTATTAACATCTCCCTGGGAAATGATAAAATGAAAAGAATTTCATACTGTGTGCAAAGGTCTAAGCCATCCTCACAAAGCCATGCTTTGGAAAAGGCTATTTCCAGAACTGTACGTTACATGCTAAGTCCTCCCTTCCCTCAGCCATCTTTTAAAGGACATGCACAAATTACAGCAAGTCCAATTAGCATAATGAGACTACTGCAAATTAAACACAGATTTCCTAGAATATCATCTGTAAGAGCCACTTGTAAACGTCTTGTTTCTTACTGTGCATGCTCAGCTTCCATAGAAAATATTTTTGTTGCCTTCAAAGAATATTTGCAACCACTACACACTTGATTGAGTTAGATCTAGAATAAAATTTTTTTTTCTTATTTCTTTTCTCTATTTCTGTCTCAGTTTCTTTGTCTTTCTGTCTCTCCCTCTTTCCATCGATCTGTCTTTGTGTCTCTCTGTATCTCTGTGTCTTTGTCTCTGTCTCTCTCTGTATCTGTCTCTCTGTGTGTCTCTGTCTCTCTCTGTCTCTCTGTCTCTGTGTCTTTCTCTCTCTCTCTTTCTCTCTCTCTCTGATACTATATTTGTATATTTGTATATATATATATATATATATATATATATATATATATATATATATATACAAATATATATATTGTATACAAATATACAAAAGCTATAATTGGTACTTAGTATGAGCTTTTTAATCAAAATTGTTCTTGGTTCCTCATCTTTTAGAAGGTTAGTGAAAGATTCATAATATTGCTAAGTTTGTCCAGATGGTTTCCATATAGATTGTATAACTAATATGGTCATCCCCTGTGTGGTACTGTCCTCACTATCCTGTGCCCTGTGAGGTGAGCACCGCTTGACCTGGGTCCTGCTTATCTATATTCTCTTCATAGCAGCAACGTTTTCAGTTTTGTTTTGTGTGTTGTTGTTCCGTTAGGCTTGGGTTCTCTCCTAACATGACATCTTTTTCTAGGCTTTCCTGCAGCCTCTTGTCACCTGAAGCCTTGGATACCTGATACTTCTTGCTTATCACCCTAGTGGATCCAGCCCCATTTCCTCCACAGCTCTGTCCAGCATCCATTTATGATGCCATTATCAACATTTGGGATTGCCAGATTTTAAGCTTTTCTAGATTTCACGAAAATATAATTTGATTTATTAAACATTAAACACCTCATTTTCTTTGTGTTGCATTGTTCAGTAGACTACAAACCAACCTTTCATGGCTACACCAGATAACCTGCCTATAATGGAGCTATGTGGAACCCAAGGCAGAGCCTTCTGTATACTGAAATTACTTAAACCAATAGAATCTTCCCTTGGAAAGTGAATTACAGACAGGGAGCTCCTCACACAATGAATAAAAAATAGTAGGTAAAGAGATGGAGAGGTGTTGAATCAAACTACCCACTTTGCTTCTGAGCATCTTCCTGCTCTGTGCTGAGACAAGATCCTAAGCCAGCAAACACATCGCCTGTTGCACCAGCTGTGACTCAGAACCCAACAGTTCATCAAGCTCAGCATGCATGGTCCTGAGATAGACAGATGCTGTTCCTTCTTCTCTGAGTGATTTATCACTGTCTCCTTGGCTTATTTCTCCAATTTTACAAAATAAAAGGCAATAAATATTCTAAATATTCTGCTTCAGTACTGGAGAGTCTCTTCACTTTCATGTGTTTTTACTGGGGCCAATGGCTCAACATTCTACCCCTCAGTCTGTCTCTCTGTGTCTCTGTCTCTGTCTCTGTCTGTCTGTCTGTCTCTCTGTCTCTGTCTCTGTCTCTGTCTCTGTCTCTGTCTCTCTCTCTCTCTCTCTCTCTCTCTCTGTGTGTGTGTGTGTGTGTGTGTGTGTGTGTACCAGTTGCCTTTATGTACATGTGCGAGCTGGGATTGAAGAACCTATCAGGTTTTTAACCTGTCAGATTCACGGATGTCTAGAAAGAGGAGGTAAAAAGGCTGGAAGAGCCAGGGGACCAACATACCTGGGCATCTTCTTCCTACTGCCCAATGGGTCTCTTTGGTGAGGTCTCACAGGTAACCCTGACTTTTCTCACAGTTGAATCTATTAGAACAGTAGAGACTTCCATGATGAATATACTTTTTAAAATTCTTTTGTATGAATTTTTAAAAATAAAACTGAAAGATTTTTTTTTTTACAAATCCAGGTTGCAACAGAACATCATGCAAATAACTCCAAGTATATTTTTTTTTTCTGGATTTTTCGAGACAGGATTCCTCTGTGTAGCCCTGGCTGTCCTGGAACTCACTCTGTAAACCAGGCTGGCCTTGAACTCACAGAGATGTGCTTACCTCTTCCTCTTTAGTGCTGGAATGAAAGACTGGCAACTCAAAGTCTATTAATATGGAGTCAGCAATCTGCATCAATAGGTTGTAGTAACAACAAGCAAATGTACCAGTATATAGAGTATAACCAATATATTATTAATCATTACTATAGATGAGTATTTATTTGTTTTTTATCAGCACAAATGATGTCAGAATAAGCATATCCATCTGTGTCATGATTATAGTTGTTCTTTCTGATCAATAGCAAAACAATTAAGAATGTCATCATTCCCTTGGTTTGTCATTGCTTCTTTCTTCAAGTCAACACCACTCCCAGTCCAACCTGAAGTCAATGTCCCCACTGCCCCCACCGCCCACCGAAGCAGTGCTGTGATCTCAGCCCTGGTCCAGACACTCAGTAGAAGGCTAACTCTCCTTTTGAAACCTGATGGATTTGGAGTTAAACAGCATTCTCCTCAGATACCACTAACCTTTTAAATACTGCGACTTCTCTAAAAAAGGGATAAGTTATGCAGCCTTCCAGAAATGTATTATGGCTTTTTTTTTTTTCAGAGCAAGTCTTATATGGTGAGTATATAAATGATTTGGAAAGTGTTGCTCTATGTGACTCACCATAACCACCTTAGTAGACTTTGTTCTCATCCTATTTTAAAAGGTAAGCTGATATCACATAGATACAGTCATAGATCTCCACTTAGCTCTTAAGAACTACAATCCTGAACTGCAGTTGAAAACTATTATTTTTTAGATGTACTGAGTAAATTGTAAATAAAATAACACCATCTCAAGCAGCTTGGGCAGGAAAAGGAACAGAAAGAGGTGTATAACTGAATACAACGAGCCACAAGTCACTCTTTTTCATCTACGGTGTAGAAATTATAACTCCTAAATAATAATAAAATATATTTAGTATGGCTGTATCTATGTCAGATCAACCACTTTGAAAGTAAAAATCAACACTCAAACAGATGGTATCATATAACATATACTTGGAAAGAAATGAAAATTTTAATGACACAAATGAGCTATACAAAATCTCAGTCACAGAAGACTCTAGATGGTTGGCATAGACATCAATTGTTTCTTTCTAAGTCCTTTCTATGTCCTTTCCGAGAATCATCTAGACTAGGAACTACATTTTCTTGGTTTCTCTTTCAACCAGCATCTGGCCTGGCTAATGGGAGGGCTGGTAACACAGCTGAGAGAGGAAATGAGGGGAGGGCAGGGGCTCCTCTCTGAACTCTTGTGGTCTCTATCTTTAGTAGGTAGACAGTATGTGCTCTGTAGGCATAAATGTTCTCCATAGCTTTTCTTCTCTTGCTCACTGGTCCTATTTCCTGGACTCTGGCCGTGATTTCCCCCCCACTGTCTTTGCAGCCCTAGAGCAGTTACAGACTCCCTGCTATTGCTGGTCTCCAATTCCTCACCATTTTCCGTTTAATTCTTTCCTTCCCACACCTAACCACTCTCCTCATTATTGGCCAACCCTTATGAAATGTCATATTGATGCAATAGTCCTTCCTACACGCAATGGTCAATTTAATGGGAAGGGGGTGCTTGACATAATTTAGGAGATTAGTCAGGAGTCACATCAGAACCTATTACACTCATCAGTAATGTTATTTCAGTGTAGCTAGGGTTATCAGATGATTAAAAATACATAAATATGTGAACATGTGATAAAGAGCAGGGAACAGCTAACCTGTCACTGATAAAGGACAGTTTCTGTCTGCATACTAGTATGCACACTAGCTCTGAGTCTAGACCAAAACCACTATCATGCCATTAAGGTAAAAGGAACAGAAAGCAGCATGGTGGTAGAGCTGAGGAAACAGGAGTCTGCCTTAGAAGGTGAGCCAGAGTATTTGAAATGAGGCTCCAATTCCATGGCTTATTGGATAGAGGATTAAAATCAAGGTCTTATCCCTCTTGTGTTTGCATTTCCTCATCTATGTATCAATCCATCAGTGCATATGCATAATAAATTATAAGATTTAAATTGTGCTTGGGAGCGACTGCTCACTAATTATTGACAGGTTTCATCACAGTCATCCTTTTTATTATGGTTAGTTCTAGGCTATAGATTCTGTATAAATCAGGGGTCCCCCAAAATGGGTCTCTCTCACTTTAATATTCTTAGAGGTGAACGTGGTCTTTATGCAGCATAAAGATGTATATAGTTTTATCCCTGTATCACTACCAAGTTTGCTTCATATCCGGTAGGGAAAGAACTGGGCTGGCCTTTCACCTAACTCTGGAGTAAGATCAGAACAAGACCCTATAACTCACAGCCTTGTGATGGTTGGACAGGTGTTCTACCGTATCCCTAGCCAGGACCCCTGGAGAAAACAGGCTTTCTGTTGGCTGTGGTAGGCATTACTGTTGTTTCTCCCAAACATTTTCAGTGCCTCTACTACATCCTGAATTTCTTACTAGAGTAGAGCCATATGACAAGATTTGGAAAATGCATTTTGTAGGGAAGGTATAGGTCATTTGAGGACCAGTACAGAACTCCCTTCTCCATGCCAAGCTCCTTTTACTCTTTAGGGCCCCAGCCAGAAGTATTGGAAATAGCTGCTATTTCCCTCGACTGAGTGGTCAAAATGACTGGAAATAGAGCATAAGAAAGATACAAATTTTGTGTGATAAGCCACTGGTATTCGCAGGTTATTTACCACTACGGATGACATCATTGAGTTTTTTTCTTTTATAAATTTAAGAACTAAAAATAGTAGCAAGAAATATAGGCACAGATTATTATTCCCAGATCCATAATGGATTCATCACAGCCATAATTATTTTTGCTGCCTAATAATTTTTTTCACAGTGGCAAGCAATTAATCCTCTGGTGGTAAAATGACCCGTAGCCAGGTCAGAGAAAAGGGAAAAAGGGCTGAGACCTGGCCTTGCACAGTGGATAAGGTTCATATTTTGGGCTTGAAGGTTGAGGATACTGGACTTACATATGGAAATGTAAGGAGGGCCTACAGATTTCCATATAATGAGACTCACCGTGCCTAGGAAGAGTTTCCTTCTAATGCTGTCAGAAAGAAAGGAGTAAGTTAAAAGTGTTGGTATATACTTTTTTTTTCAACGATTAAGAAGAAAAGTCAGATTTTAAACAAACAACAAGTTTTTAACATAATTGGGTCCTGTGTGATAGAGTAGTTACTTTTGCATGTCTGATATACTTAACAAAAACTTAGATTTTAAAGCTTAAAAGTTTACATGAAATAAATAATAATTATTTAAAGACCTACAGCTAAAAATGGAGGCTAAAAAGGTCATGATAATATCCTTCTAACTACATAGGGATGGATTCATTTCTTACACTGTTTTACACCTGAAAAAGTAACTGTCATTCTGAATCAAAGCTCCCCATGTCTCTGTGTCCCACAGTACATATAGTTCTTGCATCCCTACATAGTCACAAATCATATACTCAAATTTTCACTCTTTTAGTTTTATTCAAAGAGTATGATTTGCCATTGAGAATGCCTTGATATCTTAAAAAAATACTAGAGTCAAAAATATGCACAGAACCAGAATAAATATAATTGCATGAATACACACACACACACACACACACACAAACACACACACTATGATTAAAGGAAGCATATTGTAATGGGAATATAGCTTGTCAGGGTGCTGCTCTTATGCACTAATCCCTGATGTATGAAGGCAGAGAAACAGGAGTTCAAGACCATCCCTATCAACATAACAAGTTCAAACTCAACCTGAATTGCATGAGACCCTCCCTACCTCAAAACAAACAAGCAAACAACAACAAAACCAGAAAAAAACATAAAAAGAAGGAAAAATGAAAGAAAATAAAAAGCATTTGGAACTGAATAATAGTTCAAAAATTCTCAAGGCTATAATACAAAGATTGATAAAATAAGGCATTAAATGTCATCTTTCAGCTTCCAGATGCACCTGCACAGACTCACAAATACATAACACACACACACACACACACACACACACACACACACACTACACATACACATGCAAACACACAAAATAACATTTAAAGTGTCTTAAAAGAGAAGTTTCTCAAACTTAGAAACTACTAAAATCAAAAAGAAAATAAGAAAAAAAAGTTTTAACAGTTTTATATCTGTTTAAAAGAAATGACTGTTAAAAATCCAGCCAAAAAGAAAACCTCACACTCAAATGGCTTTGTGGCAAATTCTTCTAACTACAGAAGAAAGCAATAGCAGAATCCTCAAGTCCTCAAGCACTGAAGAAAGTGGCAAAATTTTAGGAAAAATATATGAAAGCATTTTCATGATCTTCAAGAAGTCACAGATTGCCACAACAGGATCCAAAAAAATGTACAACTCAAAAGAAAATTCTGATAACTTAGACGTTGTTAAAATTGAGATATTCCATTTTTACAAGACACTGCCAAAGGAATGAGAAACTAAATCATGTAACAGATTGAAGATGTGTACAGTATCTCTCTATATAAAGATATATCTATTCAGACACATATATAGATATACCTATATAAAGATAGATCTGAAAAGGAGCTTCAATCCATAACATAGAAATTAGTGAGTCAAAAGACAAAAGCTGAAAATCTATTAGAAAGACTAAGCAAAAACACGAATGAGTCCTTTAGAAATGAAAATAGTTCAAGTCAATTCGCAGAAGACATAAATGGATGCACCACCAAAATAAAACTTACAGATGGCAAATGAACACATAAAAGGATGCTTAAACAGCAGCCAGTGGGGGGAACACAAATTAAAACTATGTACAGTATCCAGGAGCACCTGCAGAAGACTACAATTCAAAAGCAGCAGTATTCAGTGCTGGCAAGGATGTGGGGAAACTCACAGCTGAGAAAGACTATAAACCAGGGCAACCAACTCTGTAGAAAGTTTTGAGGGGCTCATGACAGGTGTTTGTATCCGAGAAAAAAATGGAAGCTTATGCTCACCCTAACTGTGTACTCAAACGTTCGGCGCAGCTCGATTCATAATAGCCCCGGATTGAAAGCAACACAGCTGTTCATCAGCTGGAGGATGGCTGACAACATTGTGTGCACACATACCACTTATCATCACTGAGAAGGGCTTTTCTTAGGGAAGTAGAGCCTTGCCAATACACTCATGAGGCTACCCATTTTCCACACAAATTCTTTCTTATTTTTTTAAGGCAGGGTTTCTCTGTAACAGTCCTGTCTGTCCCCAAACTTGCTCTGTAGACCAGGTTGAACTCATATTCACAAAGATCCCATCAACTCTGCCTCCCGAATACTGGGACTAAAGGCACGCACCATTACTATCCAGTTTTCATGAAGATTCTTAATGCACCGTCTCCTTAGGTGGATCAAGACAGTTACGGGAAATAGCATCTAGACATGACAGATGCAAAAGAATGTGCTATTCTGGCAACAAAAACAAACACTATGGACATAAAGTGCTCAGAATGAAAACATTTCCTTTAGTATACTTTTGGTAGGAAACATGACAAGGAAGGAGATCACCAGACTTGAGTACTTGACACCCACAAAATGTAAATGAGTTGAAAGTTTATCTCTGTCACTTGTCATTACAAGTGAGTGTCCCACCCCCCCCCACACACACTTTATTCAAGTCTTTAAGCCACTCATGATCCCTGGTGAATAAACAATCCCATCCCTTTGTCAGACATTGGGCAGCGGGTAGATAGGGATCACAAAGAAGGTGACCCAGTATCTTTGGCAGATATTGAAGCAAGGCTGTTTTAGATTCATTTCTTAGCAAATGCGAATGTTTTCTTTGTTAACTAACATCTCAGAAATGAGTTTGCTCTGCGGAAGAAAATCTAAAGAAGGAAAAGAATCACTTCTACACAACTTCACTGAGCATTTTTTTCCCAAACTAAACCTATTTGTTACACCTAGAATCAACTTTGAGATAAATCTTGAGCACATCTATGAGAGTGTTCTATTTGCATGGGAAGATCTATCCTAAATGTGGGTAGCACCACAGGCTGGGGTCCTGGGTCACTTAAGAAGGAGGGAGCTGGCAGACAATAAGCATTCCTTTTTTTCCTGCCTCCTCACCAAGGATGTATCAGCTGCCCAAAGCTCTGGTTGCCATAGCTTCACTGCCAGGACAGACTCTAAGATAAAAGACACTACTTCCTTAAGTTACTTTTCATTAAGTATTCAGTCATAGCAGTAAGAATAGTGACTAATACACAAACCATCTGAGATTTGTACTACAAATGCAACATAAAACCTGAAAAAGAAACACAAGGCCACGTCCTCAGGATAACACAAAAACAAACACCATGTTCAATCATTCATCTAGAATTTTAAAAACCAAGGGAGAGAGCTGAACCACTGTTCCCGGCCCAAGCCTGTTTTCCAGATTTCTTTTGCACCCACTGTTGGGATTCTGTAAACCCCACCCCTCAGCTACCTAGCAACAGCCAGGTATACCCCACCCCTCAATTACCCAGCAGTGGCCAGGTATGCTCCGCCCCAGTGACCTGACACTATAAAAGGAGCTGCTTGACCCCTCCTCTCTCTCTTGGCCTCTCCTGCCCTTGTGCTCTTGCAGCCTTGCTCTCCCATTTCCCTTCCCCCCTCTCTCCCACGTGCTCATGGCCGGCCTCTACTCCTCTACTTCTCTCTCTCTGCCTCTACCACCCTCTTAACTCTTCCACGACCTGAATAAACTCTATTCCGTACTATACTGTTGTGTGGCTGGTCCCTCAGGGAAGGGATTCCCAACATGGACCCCTCAGAGGCATCTCCCTTGCCCTCAGGCCTCGCCGCACCTCCATGGGCCATATGCCCCCCCACTCTCTTCATCCTTCTCCTAACATTGGTGCCGTGACTCGGATCGTTATCCTCTCACAACATTGGTGCCCTGTGACTTTTCCTTTCATTGGTGCCCCATCATCTTTTCCTTACATTGGTGCCCCGTCATCTTTTCCTTACACCCACTCTCTCTGCAGGGAATATCTAAGCATTCAGATGTGTCTTGCACAGCAGTGCATGCCTTTAATTCCAGCACCCAGGAAGCAAAGGCTGGAGAATCACTATGAGCCCCAGGCCAGCCTCATCTATATTTCAAGTTCCAGGCCAGTCAGGATTAGGTAGACAGACAGACAAATAGATAAACTGGCTCAAAACCCAACCAAATAAACAAGCCAATAATAAATAAACAAATGCATAAAGTCCAGATATAACCAGATGAATCTTAGAATGTCATCTCAAGTTGGGGTTCTAGAAATTATATTTGCCATAGTGATTAAAGAGAGCAATAAACTTGCAACATCTACTGTCCAGAAAGATAAACTTAAGAAAAAATAAGACCACATATGTAAAAAGCCTTTGAGTACCTTAACTACACTAATTTAGGGTCCATTTGAAAAACAGGCTAAAGTCACTAACAGCAGGGACTTTACAATCTTGTTACAGACACTGCGGAGACAGGCTTGGCGGTCATTTCTAAGTGACATAGCAAAGATTAAAGCATAGCATCTCTTTCCTCATGTCATAACCTACCAGGTCACCTTCTGCTTTGTTCCCAGACTTCCTTTTATTAGGTTATTCATCCCACTTTTCCAAAGAAGGGGGAAAGCAAGCACAAATAGAAGAAAGAGTTATTAAAACATTAGGTGGGAATATGTCATATGGAAGCCAACCACTGGTGAGCCTCTGAAGGGAAGGCCAGCCGTGGAAGTGTATAAGGCTTTGTGGGGAAAAAAAGACAAATCATGTCCCCTCCAACCCAACAGTCAACCTGGACAATCTGCTTTTAGAGTCATTAGCTGTGCTGTCGCTTCTTAATTTGTACAGAGACTCTGAACTACAATATCAGTTGCAATGCTTATGATAGACATCATGGAGGAACCCTCTAGAATGTACTGGAGACCTGGGAGGTGAGACACTCTCAGGACTCATAGGGAGGACCCTTGGATAAAGTGCTCTATAATGGGATAGAAGAACTTAGAGAGTCTACCTCCTGTGGAAGGACAGGACATCAAGAAGAGGGAAGGGGTTGCCAGCCCACAGTCAAAAGCTCTGACCCAGAATTGTCCCTGTTTGAAGGAACAGCAGGGACAAAAATGGAGAAGAGCATGAGAGAAAGGAGGTCCAGTGACAGGCCCAAATTGGGATCCAGCTTAAGGGGAGGCCGGGGGCCCTGACACCCTTACTGATTCTGTGGTGTTGTTGCAAACAGGGGCCTAGCATGGCTACTCTCGGAGAGGCCCAACAAGCAGCTCAAAGAGTCAGATGCAGATACTAGCACCCACCCAATGGACAAAAGCTGGGAATCCCTGTGGTTGAATTAGGGAAAAGCTGCAAGAAACTGAGGAGGAGGGTAGCCCCATGGGAAGACCAACAGTCTCAACTGACCTTCCCCTGATATCTCTCAGACACTGAGCTACCAACCAGGCAACATACACCAGCTGGTATGAGACCCCTGACACAAATACAGCAGAGGACTGCCTGGTCTGGCCTCACTGAGAGAAGACCCAAGTAACCCTCAAGAGACTTGAGGTCGCAGGGAGTGGGGAGGTCTAGTGAGGTAGGGGTTAGGGGTGGGGATATCCACTTGGAGAAGGTGGGGGGAAGAGGTATAGGATGGGGAATGGTCAGGAGGCAGACTGGGAAGGCAATAAAGTCTGGACTGTAAAAAGAAATGAAAGAATAATAAAAATTTTTTTTAAAAAAAGAAATTATCCTACAGAAATTGGCTCAACAAGTCAAATAAACAAGTCTATGACCTGAACCATTCCCTCCCCCAAATGGGGACAGAATTGTAGGAGAGCCTCAACTGAATTTTATGTCGTTGAATATTGGGATTTACAGTCAGAGAAAGAAATGTGTTGCAGTGCACAAGGACTCACTCGGTGACTATTTACTAAGCACATGCTGTCTGCCAGACACGCACTGTGCTAGGTGCTAGAACCCAAGAATTCCAACCAAGCTCCTGTCCCTGTGGCAGTTAGAATCTGAGAGAAAGAGGTGAAATTAAACCAATAATTAAATATTTGGCTACTAACAGATGGGACAAGTCTAAGTGAATTACTTGAAAGTTTAACACAAAACAAAAACTAAGCTGGGGGAGACAATGACTTCTTTCCAAAGGTCAGCTGGGGAGGTGAGTCAGAAAGGCATGTTCTGTGGAGCAGGATGAGGACCAGGCAGAGTTGCTGCTGTCCCTGTTGTCCAGGAACCTCAACCAGTGCCTCTGTATCAGAAGGGTGGTAGCAGGCCACACACCCCGGATTTGTAATCATTACACCAAACAGGCCTCATGGCATGCCTAGCACTCAATACATGCTACATACAACACCCCATCAATGTTGACAGTTACAACTGCTAAAAATATTTGTCTTAACAGCAAGGCCAGTACTTTTTATCTCTGCATCCCGCTGCCTTGGTATCATTTCAGTTTTTCCCCTCTTTTCTTCCTAACCATAAGAAGTTTCCTAGAAAGTAGGTCAGACTCCAGCAAACTCTCAGCACTGTAGCTTCTACATGAAAGAGGGAGTTTAGGAAGCTTTTCAGCAGCTCTGGGTGCCCATCCAGGCTTCCAACGGATGACAAAATATTTCCATGAGGATTTATTTAATTTTGTCCCCAGGCTTGTTCATAATTCTGACCATCTGGTACTGGAGGTTTCTCTATTTTTAATATTTCTACTTTGGGTGTTTTGCTTTTTTAACCTATTCTAGGATTAGTCGCCCCCTTGCAGCCACCCCCACTCTTTCCGCCAACCCCTGACTTAATTTGCTTGAACGAATTCTTTCATATGACAAATTTGTCACAGCCTATAACTTTGATAACCTCAGAGCCATAAGGCAGAGGCATCTCAAGCCATATGAAAGGTCACCGAGAAACCAAATGTTAATCTAGACACCTATGACTATGACGTTGTTCTAACAAGACCACCCCAAGGGTATGGGCTGCAAACATGCATAACACTTCCTGAAAGGAAGTCCCCACCCCCAAAGTATTAACATCCACACTAATTAAGTCTGGTCAGAATTCTGCTAAAGACAGACAGCCTGAGTTATTCACACAGGTGCCTTTAGACCATCTGTCCTAGCCTAGCTGACCAAATGGTAACCATGTAAGATTTTTTTTTCCTTTCACCTGGAGCAGTGTTGTCCCCAATCATGTTTCTGAATCATCATTTAGTGTGGTTGGGGTAAGACTTCATACACAGAAAATGACTTGGAGGAAACAGTGATGTGAAGCCCATCCCCTCTCTAGGATTTCACTGTCCCTGGTGTTCCTTACTCCCTCGTGGGTCTGCTCAACTATCTCATCATCATCCCTAAATATCCTGTATCTCCAGAAGAGGTTTGGATAAATGTTCGAATAACCAGGTAGTGTTGGCATTCTCACAGAAAACCATGAAGACAAGGGATGCAGAGGACTGTGTGGAGCCTGGAAATCTTGATGGAGAACAGGGAAAATGAATGGTTAGCTGTCAATAACACTTCTAGGATGAACACAGCATTCCATCTCCTCCACCTCCATGAGGCTTCCTTTGATAAGATAATGTACCCCCCCACTTCCTGTATTCTATAAACACTTTCATCTTTCATTTGGGGACCTCCTAGCCACCAGAGCAGTAATGCACACAGCAGATATTAGTCTCATTTCTCCAATAATAGAACTATGAATCTGAGAAGTAATAAAACTTGCCCAAGATCACACAAGTGGTAAATTTAGCCAAAAGAATCTAAATCGTTTCCCCCTTTCTGATAGAGTGCTCAGCATCTCTCTGCTTTACCATGGATATTTTTCAGGAACAGTTGGGTCAGGGCACTCAGGAAAAAAAAAAAAAAAAAAGAATGCAGGGTTTGGAGTGTGCACTCCAATTGTTTACTAGCTTGTTGTTTGTGTTAGGTTTGTATTGATAAGATCCTAGAGAACAGCTAAGGGAGGAAGGATTCATTTCTGTTCACAGTTTGGACCCATCCTCACTGGTTACTTTGTTTTTGAACCCGTGTGTGGTGAGACAGAACATCATGGTGGAGAGAAGCTGCTTACCTGTGGCAGATGAGAGCCAGAGAGGGACAAGGAAAAGAACAAACACTGGAATAAGTCAGAACTTTCCAAGGTATGTGCCATGAGACTATCTCTCTAGCAAGGTCCCATATCCCAGTGGTCAGCTTAGCCATGACTTTAATTCACCAGTAAAGTCAGAGCTCCAGGTTTATAACCTCTCTGAAGCCCATCCTTTGGCACGGTGTCTTCAGAAAGGCATCTATGGACAGACCGTGATATTGTTCTGTGTGTTCTATGCTTGTGGTCAGTTGCCATTTCCAGGAAGCAACCTGAAAACTCCTGTTACAAAACTCAGTAGAGAAACAATGACTTTATGAAATTCCTAGGAAAATGGCTGCATCTAGAGAATATCATCCTGAGTGAGGTAACCCAGTCACAAAAGAACAGACATAATATGCAGTCACTGATAATTGGATACTAACCCCAGAAAGCTCTGAATACCCCAGAAACAACTTACAGATCATATAAAGCTCAAAAAAAAAAAAAAAAAAAAAAAAGAAAAGAAAAGAAAAGAAAAGAAAAGAAAAGAAAGAAAGAAAGGCCAAAAAGTGGAAGCCTCAGCCCTTCTTAGAAAAAAACAAACCAATTAAGTGTATAGCACCCTCTTAGAGTGGGATACACCTAGACATTAAATCATTAATAACTCAAGAGCTAAGCATATAGCCTTGTGGAAATTTGGTATTTAAAAGTCATTATGTTTAATCTTTACACACCAAGAAAACTTTGACTATTTCCATGTTATATTTTGTTTTACATATACTTCATGATCATTGTAAATAGTAAGATTTCAATGAACACTATCAAACCTTTAAAAAAATCAAGTACTGACAGAAATATATTCATATAGTTTTATGCTAAAATGCTTTTAATAATCTGTACATGTATCTCTGTTTTTTTTAAAATAAAGTTGTAAGGAAAAAAATTTTTAAAAGTGAAGATGATATGATCAATATGTATTGTATGCCTGAATAAATTCTCAAAAAAAAAAAAAAAAAAAAAACTCAGTAGAACCTGACAAAATAGAACATTCTTTTAAGTACATATCTAGGCACTCAAGAAAGTGAGAGATATCTTTTAAATACATTCTTTTAACGACATATGTAAGTATCTAGGAATAAGAGCCAAAACCAAATGGTAAAACCTAAAACCCTGAGGATGTACAGCCACATTGAGTCACTGTGGCAATAATTACCATGGAAGGCTCAATTCTTACCATTCAAAGTAGTTTTGCTAAAACACCAAGACATACATTCTTCTATATATGCAAACACAAGCGTATGAGGGTTCACATATACATCAGACATTCGTATACAAAGGTTACTTTAAATGGCATAGCACATTTCAAGGGTAGAGTATGGTTAACATCAACAAAAGTGTTTTAAAGGCAAAATAACACATGACTCATTAACAAATATTTACTTTCATCTGCTATGTGCTGCTTAAGAAAATCATATGTATGTATGCATATATATATATATATATACATACACACACACACACACACACATATATATATATATATATAAAGCCAAGTATATGAGTCAGTCTAAATAATTATGAAACCTATAGTAGGAACTTAGAAGATATCAAAAGATCAAAAATTTACAACTCAAGGGTAGAAACATTTTGGCCACAGCCTACCATACTACTCTATCCTCTGCAGACCTTGTTGAGTACACATCACCACGGTGTGCAGTGACTGAATTCACAGGAAGGAAAAGCATCAGCAAAAATCCTGTGGTCCTCCCTTTCTTTCATTTCAGTTATGGAAGACTTGAGAAACAATTATGCCTTTCAGAGCCATCATTCTAGTTGCTGATTAGACAGTAAGTATCAGGTGGCATCCTTCCTCCTGGGAAATTGTTATGGTTAAGAAAACAAAGCCTGTAGTCAGCAGGTCTTGTATTAAGAAAAGGGGGGGGGGGGGGAAACAACTTCAAAGGGCACAGTAGCAGCTGAGTTCAATAAAAAAGGATTCTAAACACATCGATCAGAGTGGGGCCAGACTCAAGGCTTTAGTAATTCTCATACCAGTTTCCCAGTTCTTAGCTTTACTGGCAAAGCCCCATGATTGGGTGGGCATATCTCTCACACGGCTGTGTATTATTCCACCATAGTGCTTTCAAAGTCTATTTTAGAGAAATGCAAATAGCCACTATTTTAATCTCCCAGTAAATAGATACTTTCCCCCTCAACAGAAGCAAGTCTAGCATTTTCACAGTTTCAGGTTAACGTTTCTAAATAATAAATGTTCCTTAGTCCCTTTCTGTTGTGCTTTTGAGGATAAACCCATGAATAAAAGGCTCAGTAGTGAGTATAATTTTTTTTTCTCCTTTTGACAGTGGATTCCTTTCCTGGGAAATGAAAATACCTTCATGCTGAAGTAGCAGTCCATGGTGGTTTCTCTGCTGAATGGACCCTTACAAAACCCACATTCAGAACCTATTCAGTCCTTATTTATCACCGTTTTCTGCCTGGCATAAGACATCAGAGCGCACCCATTTCTGCAGAGCTACTGAAAATAACAGAAGAGCTGAGTTTTGAGTAGGGAACCTGGCATTCAAGTCTAGCTCCACCAATGACTATGTGACCGAAAGAGCGTTCATTACTCTAGATCTTTGGGCCTTCACTTGCCTACTCCACAAAGAGGAATGCGGGACTCTGACGGATTTCTAAGTTCTCTTCCATGTTCAAAAGTTCTTTATCTCCGGTACTGAAATGTATACTGAAATACCTTCCCAATCATCTTTAGTACAGCTCATCTTTAAAGTCTTAAAGGAACTGTGAAATGTTAAAAGTAGAGGGATAGAGGAAGGCAGGCCATGGCTCAGGTGAGTACGAGAGAGAGATTATGTCTTAGATTCAACTCCCTTCTTGTTTGGATGTTTTAATGTTATTATCCAACACTGTTCTTTTTCTGTTTCTTCCTTCCTCCCTCCCTTCCTTTCTTCCTCCCTCCCTTCCTTCCTTCCTCTCTCTCTTCCTTTCTTCCTTTCTTCCTTCCTTCTTTTCCTCCTCCCTCCCTTCCTTTCTTTCCTCCTTCCTTCTTTCCCTCCTCCCTCCCTTCCTTTCTTTCCTCCTTCCTCCCTTCCTTCTTTCTCTCCTCCCTCCCTTCCTTTCTTTCTTCCTTCCTCCCTCCCTTCTTCCTTTCCTTCCTTCATTTCTTTCACTTATTTATTATCTTATTTAAATTTACTCTTTCTGTATGAGTGTTTCTGTTTATTCTACGAATCCCTGGTCACTGCCACAGCCAGAGGAAAGCATTAATTCCCTGGGGACTGTAGTTACGGGTGTCAAGCCACCATGTTGGTGCTAGGAATTGAACTCAGACCCTCTAGAAGAGCCTGCTTTTTTTTTTAACTGCTGAACCATCTCTCCAACCCCAACACAGGTCTGGAGATAAATATTCATTTACCACCTAGGAGGGGGGAAGGGTGGGCCTGGCCTATCTGTGGGAGGAGATTCAGGAACTGGGAGGAGTTTAAGGTGTTCTCCCCCACACCCTGTGGTGATTTTCAGACAGGGTTGAGATGATACAACAATAGGACCCTCCCCACAAATTACTAAGTATAGATAATTTAAGAGAGTTACCCAAGTTGATACCAGGACTAAGTAGAAGGTCAAATTCAGCAATTCCGTTTGCCACAAGATTACAGCAAAGGAAACTCAGCACAGGGAGGCTCCTGATATCCTTTCTCAGGCAATCACCAACTCAACCCTCT
Organism: Micromys minutus; assembly: GCF_963924665.1. Lineage (NCBI taxonomy): Eukaryota > Metazoa > Chordata > Mammalia > Rodentia > Muridae > Micromys > Micromys minutus. The sequence continues at coordinate 43,971,814 of NC_137985.1, forward strand.
TTTCCTTTGTAAAAAGTTATTTCTTTTACGTTTGAGATTTAATACAATTATATCATTTCTCCTTCCCACTTCCTCCCTCTAATCAACCCCACACATCCCTTTTAAATTCATGGCCTCTTTTAAATTAGTTGTAATGTACATATATGTGTGTACATACATGCACACACATTTCTAAGCACATATACTGACAAAATTGGACAGTCTGTGTGATGTTACTAGTTATGTATGCTTTCAGGGCTGACCATTGGTATTAAAGAACCAGTTCATGTATTTTCCCCTGGGAAGGATTGTTTTGCTCAATCTCAGCATCCTTTATGCCTGTGGGTCTTTGTATAGGGTTGAGGCCTCATGAACTTTATCGTGTCTATTCGGACACGTGTTTATCATGATTATTCATGTCCCTGTTCGGCTCATAAGACTCTATGGATGTAACTTCTGACACTCCTAGGAGACATGATCTCTTGGCAAATGATCTGCCTCTTACAAACTTACAATCCTATCTGCCACAATGTTCCTTAAGCATTTTATAACTGTATCCATTGGGACTGGGCTCTGGGCCCTACACCTCTCCATTTTGATTATGTGTGGTTTTCTGTCTTCTTCTGTTGCAAACTGGAAAAGACCTTATGGAGTGAGGCCTCCCAGAACCAGAAAGACAAACATCTCCTGCCCTTCTACCTTTGGTTTGTTTGTGAGTTTCTTCTGTTTGCTTTAAGGCAGGTCTCCTTTATCAGAGCCTGACCTCAAACTGCTTCTGTAGCTGAGGGTAACCTTGAACTTCTGATTTTCCTGTCTCCACCTCCAGAGTCCTATGATTACTTTCATGGGCCTTATGCAGTGCTGGGGGTCAAACACAGGGCTTCTTTCATGCTAGGCAAGCATTCTAGTACCAAAGCTACATACATATCTAGTTCTATTCCACACCACACTGGTAAGGCCCAGGGATCTTGCATTGCCACCACTGTTTTCCCTGCCAGCTATGGAGAAACTCCTTCAGACTGCTGGAGAAGCAGACATAGGCCATATTACAGCATATTAAAAGTAGATAAAGGCAGATTTATTAGGAGGCAGCTCTCGGGTGAGTTGACTGATCTCACAGGTGGAGGTCTGTGGTGTCATACATTCAGGCTAAAGCAAGGGGATTTTATAGAGTTCAGGCAAGAAGAGATGATGTGTTAGCTAGGAGCTAAGATTGTGCTCATATATGGTCAAAACCTGAGCTCCTGGGTAGGTGAGTATTCTTGGGTGGACTGCTGGGGGAAGAAGGACTGATGGGGTTTCCCAGCTTATGTAGGGGCAAGCAAAGACTGACAAGTAAGTCTGTGGATACTGGGTGACTCTTCAAGCCTCTCACACTCAGAACCTTTGGGCATGAGGCAAATTACTGTATATATACCTTTGTCTCACGGCTCTACCGTTCTATAGTTTATTTTGCCCCAGCATAAGGGAGGAGCACCTGCTGACTGGTAGGCTCAGAGCTAGGCTCTGCCTTCGCACAAGGTACCCACGAAATAAACCAGACACTACTAGCGGCTGCCACAAGGAAACATAAGAGCAGAACCTGAAACCTTGTACTGCCTCCCCATCCCCATGGTACATTTCATTGTGACAATGGCAAATTTCAGACTACTGATGTGAGGTCATCAGAGGTGAACCTGGGAATACAGATGCACAATTGGATTTTTCAGCGATGGTAAAATTAAATTCCGGAGCACCGCTGAGCAGGGGAGCCAATACGCATTTGTTTTACAGATTGTTTCATGACATGATGAACAAAGGAAACAATTTTAAGTGGTAATATTTACCCAGAATTATATTATTCACAATCAGAACGCTGACAGGCACATACTCATTACCCCGGTCCTCATCACAACCTTCTGAAGGAGGCAGTACTGATACCCAGACTTTCTGGAAAAGGTCACTCAACAAGCAGCCAAAATGTGACAGCTCATAAATAATGATGGCAGGATGCAAATCCACGTGAGTCTGGCTCTAGAATATGCATCTCTCGGGAACACGCTGGTCTGAGACCACCAAGAAGAATGAGCGGGTTTAAAATCAGAGAATGAAACCCTTTACATCACACTCCTAGGCCTAAAGGCTTTAAGATGCTCCGGCAGATTTGCATCCCCGTTTTCCAGTAGACTACAAGTCTCAGAGTCCCTTAGGATCTTAAGTGACAATGTGAGTGATGTAGGTGTGTGTGTGTGTGTGTGTGTGTGTGTGTGTGTGTGTGTGTGTGTGTATTTATGGTTTGTGTGTGTTATGTGTGTGTTTATGTTTTGTATGTGTGTATATGTGTGTGTTTATGGTTTGTATGTGTGTGTATGTGTGTATTTATGGTTTGTGTGTGAATGTGTGTATTTATGGTTGATGTGTGTGTATACATGTGTTTATGTGTGTGTATGTATGTATGTATGTATGTGTGTATAGGTATATATTTATATTATGCATATGTGTATGTGTGTATATGACTGTGTGTATGTGTATGGTATATGTATGTATGCATGTGTATGTATGCATGTGTATGTATGCATGTATACATGTATGTTTGTATATGTGTGTATGTATATGTGTATGTGTGTATGCGTATATGTGTGTGTGTGTGTGTGGTGAGAGATGTTACTTTCAGAACCTGTGTAGCAATGATTCATTCTCTCTCTTCATGATGTCATGAGAGGAGCAGGGATGGGCTCACAGTCAGGACAGGCTGTGAAGAAGGAGGAGAGAGGGGCAAGGAGAGAAAACTTTCAGAGCCAATGCATAGACAAAGATTTCTACAGTTGCAAATCAGAGACTAACTGCAGCCATCTATACAAATAATTATGTATTAAAGAATATGAGGTCATACATAAAATCTCCCCGGAGGTCAGAGAAACAGGGAAATGTCTACAGAAGTGAATAATGGCAAAGTTGGGCCTCCATGCCGTCTCACTGAAAACATCATTTAACATCACTGCTGGCCTGAGGACTCCAATATGGCCACTAGTGCTGAGCACAGCACATACAATACTTGTAACCTAAGGCCTTCTGGCTTCAGAAACCTAATGTGACACCATCACCTTTGCCCGGCTGGCTTTCGCTACTTCTTTTTGAGGATGGAAGTTGGGAAGACACATACATCTGTCCACCATAGTGGCAGGCCTATTTTTAAGGTCATAATTCAGTCTAACATAGAAACATTAAAAACTGCTGAGTGAGAAAAGCACAGCAATACGACAACCATTTGTCTGGCCACCTTCCAAACATAGCGAAGGCTGGCATATTGATTAGGCTGCAGAATGCTCTACAGTGAAATTATCTCGTTTCAAAGCCATCAAGAAAGAACGAGTGACTAACACCAAACCCCTAACTCACTCTCTCCAAAACACATGGTCTCCCTTTATTTCTAAAATCTATTCAACTCGTTTTAAATAAGATAATAGAAATTGACTGTCAAAGCAATTTTCTACAGAGCCCTTTGGTAAAGTGAATGACAGTTTAGAACCCCTGGTTGGCATAGATTGGTTTACTCAAACTAGGACACAAGCATCCAATTAACAAAGTAGAAAGGAAAGGATAGTGGTTATTAAAGATGCACAGAGTATCTGGTGAAGGATAATGTGTCTTTGGCTGAAACTTATGACCTGGTTATACGAGAAGACTTCCTATGGGGGCTGTTCTGGTAAAATACCAAAGGTCACAGAGGCCCTGGGAGACTCCAGACTCCGTGGTAGAAAAAGGAGCCACCTTATCTTAGCTGAAGGGTCATAAATTAACAACAACTCAATAATTTACCACTTAAACTCTACCAACATTTCAGTGTCCTTTGGTATACAAAACACTGACCAGGACTCGCCACTCAGAAGACAGGCAATCCACCTAGTCCCTGCCCCATAAGGCCATCTGAACTCAGTTTTTAAGATAAGAAAACAGAATGGAAAAAGAAAAACCAACCAAACAAACAAACAAAAAAGTTAGTCTAGTGAAAAGGTACAAAGTCTCATGGTGCACATAGGCCGAAAGGTTGACATGCAGAATGGATCTAGACAGGTGACTAGGTGACAGAAGACAAATTAAGAACCTACAGGAGATGGCATACAAACCACGGGGGGGGGGGGGGGGGGGGAGGCAAGCCATAGCACTGAGACCACAGGCATCAGTTGTGAATATCCTGGTCATCTTGGCCTTCAGTGTCACACCGTAAATTGTTTCTCTAAGTCAAAAATACATTTGGCCACAGCAGTAACAGACATCATGGCTGTAAGTTTTTAAAGTCCTGAGAAGAGGAAAGAGGAGGAAGAGGCATAGCAGGAGGCCATTTTAAGAGTTAGCTCCGTGAAAATATGAGCCCCTAATGGGGCAGAAGTAGTGAGGACGGAAATTAGCCTCGGAGGTAAAGTGTGAGATTATACACAGTATATTCAGTCAATGAGCTAAAATGTTTTTTTTTTTGTTGTTGTTTTTTTGTTTTTTTTTTTTTAATACATGTACAAGTACAGGCCAGAACCCAGGCAGAGTACAAAGAAGAGACTAAGAAGAAATCCTAGGGAGGGCTCCTTGTCTGTAAACCATAGACCATAGGGCCACGCCTAACAATAGAAGGGTCTCCATGTTATATTGTTCCCTGCCTTTTGGTCACTAGCACTTGAACTGCCCTCACGTCTGATTCACGCCTCTGCATCTAAGAGACTGCATTTGACTTCATCTCCTTTCAAGTACAATTCAAACGCCCTGAAAAGGGAAGAGTGCTCACGTTCTTATCCGTCCCCACTCAATTCCGCCTCCCTTATCTGAAGCTCCCTTATCAGAGCCAGTCTCCTCTGGCATCATCCTTACCGAATCAAGTCTTTGTTCATCCTTGCTCTCGAGCCCGGGTTTCTAATCTTCAGAGGGCAGAGACCAGCTGTGTCTTTCTCATCTTTGGCATCTCAAAACTAATCCCATGCCCTGTATACTGAGTGACAGATATTAGATGCCAGATTTTCCACGAGGAGCTGAGACCTTAAACAAAGTCATTTAACCTCTTGAGCTTCCTTATCTCTAACTTATCTGCAAGATGAAAGCATTAAAATCCACTCCTTGGGTTGTTAAGAGCCTTTGATAGGGACAGAGCTGGCGAGCTGTAAGTCACTGTGAAAATACAGATCAATATTTGTAAGCAACTAACATAATTCCTGGCAAGTAAGTGTGTGCTGATTGGATGAAGGAACAAGTGTGCATCTCCTTTAGGAGCACTCTTTCTCTCACTCAGGAAGGGGTCTTAAAATGCAACAGGAGCAAGGGAGGGCCAGCCAAGGATGACGATGCCGGCATCACAGACTGGCATATGGCTCTCCAGTTGATGCTGAGACTTAGAAGAAATTGCAGCATGCAGTTTCTAGTTCTGGAACCTTTCTTAAAAGACATCAGATGATCCACACTGCCGGACCCCAACTCTGCCTTCTTGAGCTCCCTCCTGCAAATCCTCCCAGACAGGGCTCACTCCTCATGCATCAGCAGCACCGAGGTCCCGGTGCAATATATTATTTTCCTTTACTGGGGTTTGGTTGCTTCTCCAGGTTTCTGCATCTGTTTCTCTTTGAATCCGTTAACTAAATATATAGCTGCTGAGCTCAAAGTATTTTTACATCTTTTCCTTCTAGCTCCCCAGCCAATTCTGAAACCTGCCTCTCTAAAACAGTCAATTTGTAAGTGGGTTGGTTTGGAACATCCTTAAGCAAATTTCATGCTCATTATTTCTATAAACCCCCTCATTCCTTTCTGCTCTCCTCCCTAGGAAAAACCAACTCCAGGGGGGGGAGGGGGCAGGGAGAGAGGGAGGGGGCAGGGAGAGGGGGAGGGGAAGAGAGAGAAGCACATACAGTGCAAAGAACATAGAGACATAATGAAGTCATGGAAAATGTGGTTATTAGAAGTATGCACAGGAGCAGATGGCAGGGCTGAAGGAAGGAATGCTGGTAACGGGGGACTTCTGAGGTATCAGCAAGGAGCCTCAGAGGGGAAGATGTAATAAAGCAGTCACTTAAGAGAAAGGAACCTTTGCATGAACATTAGGAATTATGAGAGAAGAGAGCCCCAGAGGACCACAGGTCAATGCAGAGAAGATGTTTCCAGCGCCACACCGTAGCACAGGATCCGCCCCCCCCCAACCCGGGACAGACAGCTCTGCACCTCCAGACTGGCAGCTTTGACGATAAGCTGAGAGTCAGCAGCAAGGGTGAGCACGTCCCAGCTCCAGTTATTTCTCTGTCCATCTGTTGCCATTTATCTGGGTCAGTGATGGCTAAGACCTGAACAAGTTAGAAGGAAATTGTCTGGCTTGCTTTGGGCCTTTCATCTCCCCTTCCTCCTGCAGAATCATCTTCCATGTACCTGTACCACAGGAGCCTTTGGTAACAGCCTGGCAGCCTGAGCTTAAAATTTAGGTTCTGCTGAACTGGAAAGCTGTGTTGAAGTCTGATTGTCCAGAAATCCATCGCTGGTATACTGGTGAAGCCAAACCATCGTGAAATATAACAGTTAATCCCAGGAGAAAACAGTTGGATTGAAAAGAAAGAATTGGAAAGAACCAACTGAAAAGGAGGAAACTTTTGTTTCTGATGGAGACGTTCACACAGTGAGTGCTTCGAGCCCTCCTCTGGCCTCCAGAGCATCCACCCTGCCTCTCAGAGTGGGTGCACATGCATTAGCCATCAACGACCAACCAAATCCCCTTCCAGAAGTCAGAGGATAGACTGCAAACTCCCTTTAGAAATAGATAAAACTGAAAATGAGTGACTGGCCAGGCACACGGCTAACTTCTCAGAATCCCAGGTTTGCCATCTTACAGAAGGGGAGTAAGACTTTTGCTGCCAAATGCTGTGAGGATTAAGTATGAGGGTGTATTTGTCAATCATCTCACAGAAGGATGGAGTGGGAATAATGAACCACTGATGTTGATGGCAGCAATACTGATGGATGGAAAAGAGTGAGAGAAAGAGGAGGAGGAAGAAGAGGAGGAGGAGGAAGAGGAGGAGGAGGAAGAGGAAGGCAAGATCAATCAACCAGGTCTAGTTTATTGGAAAGGAAAGAAATAACAACTTTTATAAAGGTAAAATGCAAGTGCTCACATCAACAGTACATCTACTAAAATTGGAATAATACGGAGAAAGTTAGCATGGCCACTGAACAGGATGACATACAGATTCCTAAAGCACCCTCCCCCCCCCCACACACACACCACTCTTTTTGTGTTTTATTTCTTTATTACTCTTTATATGCCTGTTTGTTTTCTAATGTTAGGCAGAAAGGGCATGGATTTGGTTGGGAGAGGAGGTGGGGAGGTACTGGGAAGAGGAAGGAAAAGGGAAGCCATAATCAGAATATCTTTTAAAATCTATTTTTAGTAAAATAATGAATAAATTAAAATGTAAACAATTAAAGAGTAAAAGGCAAGGGTGTGTAACAAGGCTAATGGTGGGAATAAAAATTGGTACACACAATGTGGAAATAGTGTTACATTTTTCCAAAATATGGAGGAAAAAGTACTGCATAGTGTATTCATTTCACTCCTGTGCTCATACCCAAAGGAAATGAAGTCAACAGCGTAAAACCTGTGAATGCATGTTTCCTTTTGTGTGACACTCTTCACAATGGCTAAGACAGGGACTCTGCCTCTGTGCCCATCAACATATGAATGAAATGTATACACATGCATGTATGTACTATGTATGTATGTATGTATGTACCATGTATGTACCTACAATGGGGTACTATCCTGTCACAAAGAAAAGTAAGATCCTTTCTTTACAGCAAGAGGACACACGTTAATCAAAAGAAGCCAAACACAGAATAATAAGTATAGAAGTATCACATAATCTTTCTCACACATGGTAAGCTAATAAAGAACTGAAAATAAATGGAATTATGAGGGACTGAGAGAAATACCAAGGTTAAAGAAGAGTGGAGGGACACTATAAATATACTGATATAGAGCATTGAATCCATTAATTTAGATGATAGATAGATAGATAGATAGATAAATAGATAGATAGATAGATGTTAGATATTTAGGGTTTTTTTTTTTTTTGACAGTGAAAAGTCAAGATTTTATTGTCTTCATAACAAAATCAGCTCAAAATCAGGATCCCCTGGATCACCTGGCCCTTTCTCTTCTTGTCACCTCCCAGGTCAAAATGCTCGCATCTCTTAGTCAGCATCCTCTTAGGTCTGCCGTTGGGCTCAACACACTCCAGTCTCAGGACAATATTCTTTGTAACTTTAGCCTTTTTGTGGAAAACGGGCTTAGTCTGCCCACCACAGCCACTATTTCCCGTCATAAGGCCACTTCCCCGGGCAGACAAAGAACCCTTGCCCTTCTTGTACTGAGTCATCTTATGGAGTTGGTGCTTCCATATTTCTTGCAGAATGTCCATCAGGTCTTAGGAGCATTCACCATGTTTGCTGAGGGCTGTCGGCTCAGAAAGAAAGCTAGATTTAGTTTTGTATGTAAATAATACACTATGTGCACACTTAGTGCCCACAGAGGCCAGAAAGGAAATCAGGCCTCCTGGACTGTGAGCTGCCATGTGGATCCGAGGGACAAAATCTGGGTCCTCTGCAAAAGCAGCTCCTGTCTTTAACCACTAAGTAATTTATCTGGCCCTGATGTTTTTTTTTTCTAAAATATGTAAATAAAAATACCGAAAGATAAGAAAGGAAAGAATGAAGAAACAAAGGAAGTAAAGAGAAAGAATTCTCAGGTAAGGTCTTCTTTATGAAACTCCATTGTTTCCCATCTAACATGAAATGATTTTTAAAAGCCCATTAAAAAAAAAAAATGAGTGCTTATATATGGAGGGACTTCCTTCCTACCTCCCAAGAATGTCTCAGAATGTATAAATGCATGTTTATTTGTTTTTAAGACACGTTTCTTTTAGCTTCAACATATACCATTGACTGGCTAGCTAGTCTTGAGTTCAGGGAGTTTGGCCTGCCTCTGCCCCCCAAGTGCTGAGATTAAAGCCATGCACTGCCGCATGGCTGTGCTCTCAAAGAGAATTATTAGCAGGACTGATCTATTGTGCAGATGTTCAAATCTGCTCCAATTCTTCTCCAGAAACATTAATGGAAATGCATTAATCACCAGCCATTATACTAAGTGCTAGACTTGCAAAAATAAATAAATAGGGAAAGGGAGTTTGTCACTCAAAGAGGACAACCCAGATTGATATGTCGCTAAATCCGGTGCCAAATGCTGACGACACAGACACAGTGCAAGCTGCAGCAGCAAATCCAGCAGCTACCTGCCTGACAGATGTGGGGCTCTTCACTGGAAGTCTACCGGATTTTTGACTAGGAAGGGGCATAGCAAAGAAGAGAGGGGGGACCCCTCCAGTCAGGGTTGGCAGAGAGATCAGGGCAAGTACCTGTGTGCTCCTCTTGGGGTCTTAGCCCCAATGTGCTCGCACGATACAATGCTGTCTTACTTGCATAGAGCCCCATGAACAACAACTCTTGGCAAAACTGACAAACTGTTGTATTCAGGTACTGTAGTGTTCTGTGAGAAATCAGCTTGTACAAACATTTCACAGGGAAACGCCCATTGGTATTTATGACTTCATCATTATTATTATTTCTAAAAAGAAATACCGATGTAAATTCAGTGTATTTTCAATCATGAGAATTTCATACATGCTAGTAAGTCATCGGGTCAAGGTAGAAGTTGGGGAGATGCATCATTTGGAGCTGAGAGTCATGTTAGCATAAGCATGTAGACTTCTTAGTAATTTCTTGATTCATAGCTATCTTGGAACAGCTGCTATTAGATATAAAAATATCTATGATCGATTCTAGACATCCAGAAAAAGATATAAAGATTATTTGGTTTTGTTTCTCTTTGGTCTGTTTCAGTGAATGTTCATGAGTCACACGTGGGGAAGGGAAGATAGGCTGCTTGTGTTACACAAAGTTCAACACTTGCGTTTGCGGAAATGATTTATTCTTTTCTCCTGATGTTACTAGCAGTGTGTCCAGTTTTGGGTGAGGACACTTGGTAAGACCATGATTATAAATGTAGTGTTTGTATAATGTCTGGAAATTGTGTAAGTGAAGAGTATTCGTGATTCCACAGCCAGTGTTGTGAAATGGAGCAGCAGAAGCCAGAGACACCAACCAAGAATACGCCTCCATCTGGAATTCCCAATGCACCATGCAGGAACTGGGCCGAAGGTTACTAACCCTCAGGAAAGTCTTTGCTCATGAGGATTATGAAAAACCAAAGAGAAGAAAGTGGTGTTTTAAACAGAGGAGGAAAAACAAGCCTTTGAAACCGTTTCAAACATATGGCTCACATGAAAATTACAAGCTAAATGCTCACCAAGCCCATGTTGAGAAGCTATAGTGTGCAAAAGAATAGGCAAGGGAACAGCAGGATTCTTTGCTCTCACCTGTAGATAACTGGAAATGAATTAAAGAGACTAGGAATTGTGGCCCTACCATTCTCTCCACAAGCCCACAGGAACAAAGGTAGAAGAGCCCCAGGGCAGGGTTCAGACTTCTATGAGTGTGAAGGAAGGACTTCTTGAGATCCTTGCAGTAAGACGAATCTACTTTATCATTTCAGGAATAGAGTATATAAGGGCCTTGAGGGGTACAGGTGGAAAGACTAGTTCATAGCATCAAGTTGAGCAGGAATGTGTTGACTGGACATAATATAACACCTAATTATCATAGGTGCAGAAGCCAGAATGGGGCTTGTGTGCTAAGTTATGTAGCTGCCTCACTTGCAGAGAGCTCCCTACAAGGTTATTTATCAGACAAGGCCTGCTACCTGTGTTCAGGGACACTCTCCAGTCAGGGTCAGGCAGAGAAAGGGAAGTCCTGCTGAAAAGGGGAGTCCTCCATTTTGTGTGGAGCTCAAAAAAAAAAAAAAAACATCCGGATATGTGGAACTGCAACCTCAGTAGCAGGGTTCTCCAACAAGGGAAGGCAGGGATAGATGAAACATGAACAAGTATCCTGGGGCTGGGTTAGAGATGGGGTTTGGGTTAGTAGTACAGTTAGGGTTGGGATATGGGGAGGTAGCTGAGTTGGTAGATTATTTGCCTAGCATACACAATGCCTTGGATTCAACGTAAAACTAAGTGCTGTGGCACATGCCCACAATCCTAGTACTAGGGAGGTAAAGGCAGGGGGGTCAGGAAGGAGTTCAAAGTCATCCTCTGCTATATAGGGAATTCGAGGTCAGCATGAGCTGTATAACACTGTGCCTCAATCAATCAATCAATCAATCAATCAAATAAAAAATCAAAAAGAAATTAAGAGTTGGAAGAGTGCTAACTAGCCAGTGAAAAGCACGGCTTCCTGTCATAAATTCATTGCTTATTTATTGTGTGGCTTCTTGTACAACTTTTGAGCCTATTTTCCCATCTATAAAAGAGGGAGGATGGAAAGCAGATTAGAAGCTACGCGTTGACCCTAACCAATCAGAGCCATCTCCTGGGGGTCGTATGACAATGGGTTCTAAAACTACATCCGGGATCAGTGGTAGATATATTAACAATTATCGTGAATTTTAAAATGTAGGATGTTGGAGGAAGAGAGATGCACATACGTTATCCGTTTGAGCAGATGATGGAGATGCCTTCCAGCTCTAAATAGAAGGAGCTGGTTTGTTCTCAGTCTGCTCACGCCCCCTGAGTATCTTGCGCATGTGTGCTGTAAGTATCTTGCGCATGCGTGCCACTGCTATGCATTGAGATACCACAAAGCAAATCACAGAGACCCAGCATTCAAAGACTGAACTATTTTAGAAATACAAACAAGTGTCCATCTAGAATGCAAAATGGCTGTGCTCTCGTGTAACTATATACCAAGTGCTGCATGCACATAAAACAGAAGATAGCGCTGCCTAGGGATGTGGCCCTCAAAGAGTGACTTTGAAGAGTATCAAGGGGTTTCTAAGCATAACAGGTAAACACAGTCCCACCTAAGGCAAAATGCTTATCATACTTATGAAAGAACAGGAGGGAAGAGGTAATGGTACAATGTCGGGTGTTTGCTCAGGGATGACAAGAAATTCCCAGGAAAATTAAATCAAGACAATTTGGCAGTCTTTGTGGGCTAGAATATCAGGTGTAGAGCATTTAGTCAATGAGGATCCCACAATATTTCTTAAATGTAAATACTTGAAATTAAAACGAAAGTTTCTCCAAAGCCCAGGAGAATCCAGACTGAATGAACAGAGCATGAAATTGTGCATCTGAGGCAAAGGTTCCAACATCTACGTAATAATCCATGAGAAAAGGGGACCAGGACTCAAGCCAGGAACCAAACTCAGCTCTTGGCAAACAGTAATGACAAACAAAATCAGGAAGAAGTAAGTGTAAGAAAATTCCAACTTGACGAGAGGAAATGAAATTTTAGGTTGGTCAGAATACGTTTATGGAGAAAGTTGATACTGAAACCAGGTGTTGAATGACTGGTGTCAGTGAAGTCAGGCAGAGAGCAACTAATGAGAGAATCCGAACCCATGGCCCTTTCTGTTAAGGCATTTGCCTCTATGTGCTTAGGAAGGCAATGTGTGCTCCATAGATGTACCGAGTATTGGTGGGCTTAAGAATGTCAAGGTCTTCGTTATCAAACTTAAGAACATTAGAAAACATTAAAGGGCAGGTTACATAAGACTTGCTGCTTTATGACCTGGGTTCAACCCCCAGGGCCCACATATTAGACTATTAGAACTGACTACTGGGAGTTGTCCTATACCTTCATATAGGTGCAATATTATGTGTGCACATGCAAAATATGCACATGCACACACACACAGTGAGAGAGAGAAAGACTTAAAAAAAAAAAAACATTAAACTGGATTATTACTATAACACTTTTCAGAGTCTCCGACACATTATCAGTGTGTTTCTGAGTCCAACAACCATGCCATGCAGCTGCCCGGGGAGCGCCTCACAGGACGGGCATCCCACAGCAATGGTAGCCTAGAACCAGTTGTCTGAAAGGACCTGTAGAATGTCTCAAGGATCTTTCAACTTGAGTAAATGTAGTTTATTTTTATCATCAGTTTTCCACAAAGAAGTCATTTCTTTTTTCTTTCATTTTTTCCCGAGGCAAAGAGATTTTATTGCAAAGGACAATAACCCCCGGGCAGACAGAACGTTCAAGTGGGAGTCGGTGAGCATAAGGGATGAGTCGCTAGGGAGGTGACTGAGTCAAAACACAACTAGTTCATTTGACAACACCTACAGAGGAGCTATTTCCAGGGAGACAGAGGGGCCGGGGAAGCAATCAGAGGAATAGGAAGCCAAGTGTGGGATGTACCAAACACACCAAAAAGGGTTCTTCCCATGTCTGCATTCCAGCTACAGATTTGCCTTTTTCTGTCAGCCCATGGTTATTTCACAGTCCTCAGACTACTTTTTACTTCAGTTTTCAAAACCCAAAAATCTCTGGGATGGCCACCATCATGATCTCTTTGGGGGACGAGTTTGACTTCAAATTTAACGAAGATTTATCCACATCATGGATTATAAATGCACACAAAGCAAGGACCAGCTCACTGAGATCTCTGTGAGCATCAGAAAAAGGCGTCCCCTCGGGCAGGCACATGGCTTGCTGAGGAATAGTACTTAGTAGAAATTAGTCAAAGGAAATCCTTTCTCCAAGCAAATGAAATGGCTGGAGAGCTCATGGCCTTCAGGCAGAACCCAAACTTAGTTTCAGTTCCGGCTTGCTTTCTGTAACCCTTGGACAGGAAGCAGTCAGAATAATTGTGGGCAGTACCTCTCTGTGTCTCAGCCTTTCCCCTTTGGGCTCCACAGCAAATGCTTGAGAAGGGAACAAACTTCCTTCCCCCTTCTAGCTTATGTGTCCTAAATCAGAATTTTGTCATCTAGAAACTGTAAAACTGTGAACAGAATAGACGCATCAATGTATTGTAAGTCAGGTAAACACTGTTTTCCCCCTCCCCCTCCTCTTCCTCCTCCTCATCATCTTCCTCTTCTTCCTTTTCCTTTCTTCTTCTCCTTCTCCATTTTCTCCTCCTCCTCCTCCTCTTCCTTCCTCTTGGGTTTCAGGTTTCCTGGAGCTAGACTTACAAGCAGTTGTGAGACAACTGGTCTGTGTGATGAAAACTGAGCTGTGGTCCTTCACGGGTGCTCCTCCACGGGTGCTCCTCCTCAGCTGCTCCTCTTTGGTAAGAACAGCCAGCTCTCTTAACTGCCAAATCATCTCCCCAACCCCAAGCTTGGATTTCTCTGAAGACTCTTTACATTTTCTTTTTGCCAAAAAAAAAAAAAAAAAGTCTGAGAGTTTGGGAACATCAAAGTATGTTTCCAAAAACCAGATATACAATCTTAAATGTGAGACGGGGCCTAAGTACTGAGAGGTCCCCATCTTTGTAAGACCTGTAACAAAAATGAGTACCAAGAGTGGTAACGGTGCTAGTGGGATAGTTAACCCAAGAGCCATGTTAGTGCTGGTGAAGTGACTGAGGCTGTGCAGTCATCGAGGCCATGGAGCAAGAACTACTGCATTTGACGATGTCACAGGAGAACACGAAGCTCCCTTTGTCTTCATGGTGACTGTGTTACAACCATCACTGGGAGCCCTGAGGCCTTCTTCTTCCTCATTCAGTACAAGGAGCTTGTTTGCTTCCTTTCTTTTTCAGTAACAAGTTTGTAGATGCATCTTGTAGATCTCAAAGCCTAGGAAAGGGAGGGGACACCCATTCAAAGGCAATTTATTCTAAGATAAGGTACTTAATGGTAATCTTTTGGCATATGCATATATGGGTGTATTTGTGTGTAAAAAACATGTGTGTGTGTGTGTGTGTGTGTGTGTGTTATGTGTGTGAGTTATGTCCATTCCAACCCAAAGAGGTAGAAGAGATTTCAATGATCCCAGACAGCAGACTATCTCAGAGCAAGAAAAGTCAGAAGAGAAAATAAAAAGAGGACCACAAATCTGGACAAGGTGACCTTGTGAGTGTAGCTTTGCATAGGTCTGAAGGAACACACTGAGGTTGGAGTTGGGGGACAAGGCATGCTACTCTTTCCCAGAGAATGAGCAGGTGACGGAGAAGTTCAGTGAGGGAAAGATAGCCACAGAACACTTACTATGCTCGGAGATTTATCCAGACGAGCTCTGCTGTGCTTTATGAGAAAGAGGTTTCCAGGAGAGATCAACAAGACTTCCTTCCTTCAGGGTGGTTATCTAGAATAAGCAAAGGCTACTCAGAAATGCTTGCTTTGAAGGGCCAGCCACTGACCTTCTTAACTTCCGAGTGCCTGAGTTACAACATATCCAGGTTGGACTTCATTTTATTGCCTCTGGGATCAAAACAAGTTTTACTGACTTGCCCATAGGAATGAATTACCTAAATTGGGATCAATTTTACAACATTTTAGAGGCTAGGGTGGCCCCTTAAACAAAGGACAACCTTGACATAGGTAACATTTTCCTCTTTGCTGTACCATTCATGTCTTCCAGCTAAGAACCCTGAAGGCTGCTGAGGAGCCAAAACACCTTCACATTGGCCACTCTTCCCACCCAGGGTCTTGGAGTTCTCTAGAGTCACGTAACCAATATTTACCCTTGTTTTCTCTCTGTCCCCTGCCCACCTGCATGCTTCAATGGAGAGCAGTTAATAACCTGTGTGAAGATAATTAACAACATCCAACAAGTGACCATTTTATTTTGTTTGCTGGTGTGTTTGGCCAGCAATCATCAGAAGGTCCTCAGGATCGTTGAGAATCAGAACTCGCTGCTAGAGCAAGAGCTCAAGGCAAGGAAGACTCCCTCCGTCTCCAGTGAACCCTGCTTCAAGTACAGGGACATCTTGCTTTGCATGTGTCCAGGGCTGGCTAGTGCTGGCTTTTTATAACTTTCTCTTTCCCTAGTCCACAGACTTCTGCACTCAATGGATATTGAAGTCCCTGGCCCACCCAACTTCTTGAGAACTAGATGGGTCCTGATTGACTGCATGCAGTTTGATCCAGTCAATCAGGGATGAGATTTCAATAGTTACTATGACATCTGGTTGATACTAGAGGTCTCCGAGTGGTCCAGTCGGCTGTTTTTCTGGTATGGTTAGGCTGTGGGCTCTGGCTGACAAAAGCTGAGGGCCTTGTGCTGCTGAGGGGTTCCCTTGTATCTCCCTTGCCCTCAAGGCTTTTGTTTCCCTGCCTGTCAGAGGGCCCTGCACCACACAGTGAAAGCTCTGGACCTAGTGGGAAATTCTGTACTGAGGGCCCGTCTGCCCATCTACTCATGAAACTTCCTAACTGACCATTTATACACTCAGTACTGTACATGGCGTACATGTATACATGTGTGCTTCAAATTGCCTATTTTCAGTCATATTGGATATAAAATACTCTGATATAGTATGACCTTATCTAAAGGACGATATGAAAAAATTCTAACTTCCAGATAAGATACATTGAAAGGTCCAATAAACATGAATTTGGGGAAAAAAACTATTTAATTCAGTACAGTACAAGAGATTGGGGTTACCTTATTGGCCATGTTACCCCAAGCACATGGCCTATTTATATATAATACACACACACACACACACACACACACACATACATACATATATATATATATATATGTAAGCTACATACATGATTTTCATTAAATACATAACATATATTTTCATATATATACATGTACATATATCCATGTTATGTACCAAACCAATGAACCACCTCAATGAAGACCATATATCAATAGAGCACATTTAACATATAAATTAGTTGATTTGATATAACACTAAAATATTATTATAAGTAGCAGACTGAGGATATAGCTTTAGTTTCTGAAGTGGAAATATCAACATATACCTCTAACAGTAACAATTAATAATTTCTGTTGCTCTAGAGCCTCACTGATGTTTAACAGGCATAATATTTTTTAAATCTTTCCAATTCCAGTGTGTGCTAGTATCTATCTGTGGGTTTTCAATGTATATTTTTGTTATCATTAATAAAGTTTAATACCCTTTGGCTATTGGACATTTTATAAATCCTCCTTTTCAAACTTCTCATCCATTTTTTCTTTGGTTCTTTCATATTCTTAACTATCAGATGTTATTTAGATAATTCTGTTTCTGCACCCGTTTTCAGTTAGGTAAATTGAAAATATTTTCTCAGACTTTATAGCTTTTCTTCTTATTGAGTGGCAAAGGCCAATCTTCCTAGAAGCAGATGAAATTTAATAAGCAGAATAATTATTAAAGAATCTTCCCATGCTCAATAACTATGTCAAGGAAAAGCCAAGAAAGGAGCAGATCCTAGAGAGACGGACATCCATGATACAGAACTAAGAACAGCCTCAGCAACAGTACACACCTCCACCCTCCATAGCTGGCCTGGTGCTCAGCCTTCACACTACTCTACTGATGCCCTGGCTTCGGCAACTGTGACCATTCCTGACAGAAGCCACGGCTGCACCCCAGCCTCGTAAAGCTCTTCCACTCTCATAGCGACGTCTTTCTTCTCAGGAACAGAAACCGTTGATTTCAGTGTTGCTCAATTAAAGACTATTACCTTTTAATGCTCTCTAATAAGATTTTCATATGTCAATTCATGAAGACATCCTCTGCAGTCTCTTCACGTTCATATACACAACCTCCTTGAAAGCTGACCATTTTGTCTAGTAAGAGTCAGGCTTAATTTTTTCCTGCTTTGCTTTATAATTCTTCTCAGTATCAATATATCAGGCGAATGGAAAAGAATTGATAACCAGCGCCAGCAGAAAGCCAAGCGATTCTTACGAATACCCCAGACAGAAGCCCGAGAGGATGCAAAAAAGAAATCTTCATTTGAGCCAATTCTACTTGAAGTCTTTTCTCATGTTTCCGAACCTCGGCCGTCTGTTGTTATAAACTTGTTGAAGATACTTGCCTATGAGGTTTAAATTAAGAGCTAAGTGTGAAATAGTAAGTTTGTCTGAAAGCCCGGTAGATTTTTGCTGTAGCTATTATCCCAGAGCTAGGGTCAGTTCCAACACATAGCTTGTTCAGAATGCTGTGATTGATAGAACATTTTTGTTTCAGTAGAACACATTCCAGGCCTATTTTGTTTGTGTGTGTTTGTGTGTGTGTGTGTGTTTGTATATGTGTATGTTTGTGTGTATGTGTCTGTATGTGTGTTTGTGTGAGTTTGTGTGTATGTGTGTGTGTGTTTGTGTGAGTTTGTGTGTGTGTGTGTATCTAATTTAGGGAAAATATCCCTCCCCATTCATCCCATCTGTCTTATTCTTATCACTGCTTCTATAATCAGATGAGCCTTGACCAGCAGCCAGACAGCATTCTCTCCAGGACATTACAGAACCTGTTTAAAAGCAGATACAACAATGTGCTGCCATTCCAGGAGCAGACACATGGCAGTTCACAGAGTCCAGAGCGGAACCCCGGCCAGCATAGCTTCTGTCATCTCACTTGCCAACCTTCATACACGTTGTAAAATAAATTCCATGCAGCTCGGTAATGCAAATAATTCATGAAGAATCTGTGCTCCAAAATCACATGTGCACACAAGGAAAGAGCAACCTCGGCTGAACTGCGTTTTCCTTCACCAGAGTAGACTCAGTCCAGATCTCATCTCTGAATAACACAGGCATAGGCTAGAACCTCTCTAGGACTGGGATGGATTTTTAGCTGTACAAGTGGTTCCAACATGACAGCACGGACCCTGCTTAGTAGGTTAAAAATAAAACAAATGAAAATGTCAGAAACTGTGCATTCAACATCAGTACCGACAACAAAGCACTCCCACTGTTTGCACGATTCTGATATTTATCATTTATTAACAAGGGATTGGAGAGGTGAGAAGACTGCATTGGCATCATCAAAGATCAAAGGTCCTTTCAACTTCCCACTCCACTATCCTTCGGGGACCGACTTGTCTCCCAAAGCATGTGGCTTCATGGAAGAGGGCGCTCATCCACCACAGTACCTTTAAAAGCCCCCTCTTCAAAGGCATTTTTACATATTTTAGGCAGGATTTTAAAAAATTCCTTAGGTCCTGATGGACTTCCATTACCCCTCCTTTAGGAGACACCCCTGTGAATCCTGGTGTCCTAGAACACGCACAGCCTGGAAGTTTCATCCTTGGTGAAGGAAAAAGAACTGCCCCAGTTGGCTTAGATCCATCACGTGATGACACTCTGTGACACTGGGCACACCATCTCTCAACAGGGTTGGAGTTCTGCCTTTAAAAAGGAGAACTGAATGGCTATGGCATACACAACCCACCCCTCCTGCAGCACACTCTACAACCCACAAACACCTCGTCATAGGGGACGTACCTAGAGGAATAAATACAATCCAAACTGGGGCTGTCTTTGAGAGTTAATGACAGGAGCTCTGTCAAAAGAAAAATCACCATCATTATTTTACCAATGAAGAAAGAAGTTATAATCTTGCAACACAATCACAGGCTAGGATGTAGCTGACCTGTTTTCCCTGTCTTCCTGAATTCCAGATTCCGTGTGCATGTTTCCTGTCACTATTATCTCAAACCACCCAGGAAAGGAGGCAAAGTGATACTCAGATCTTAGATGCTGAAGCCAAAGGGGATGTGGGAGGAAAAAATTCACACCAAAGACCTCAGATCACCAAAGCAATCCTGGCTGAGAAGAACAAAGCTGGAGATGTCAAAAATTCTTCATCTTAAAACACACCACAGGGCCATAGGGCCCCAAACAGCATAGAAACGGCATAGAAGCTGACTCACAGATCAAAGAGACAGAAGAAAGGTGCCAGAAACAAACCTGCATACCTATCTAGCTTGATTTTCAGGGAGAAAACTGCTAAAAACGCACTGGAGAATTTTTACTTCAGTAAATAGTGCTGGGAAGACTGGATACTCAACACGAGAGATTAAAAATCGGCAAAGAGCAATTGGAAAAGGATGAAGTACCTGATATTATAAATGTACTAGAAGAAATCAGAAAAGAATAATCCAAACCATTAGTAGAGAAGTATATTTCTTAGGCAGGATTCCAGAAGTACAGGAAACAGACAAACAAACAGAATAGATCTATTAAATGGATCTATTAAACTCTGCTGTGGGAAACAGAATAGAATCAGTGGAGATCAGAAGCAACCTGTGTGCTGAAAGAAATTATTCCACTGCCTGAAGCCCAGAATATAAAAGGATTTGAAAATCTTATCAGCAACCTAGTTTACAAATAGAAGGATGGTTTTAATAGACATTCTTAAAAGAAGAGATATAAATGGCCAACAAGTTTATGGGGAAAAGTCATTACAAGTCATGGAAATGCAAATCACAATAAGACATCATCTTACCGAAGGCGAAATGATCTGTTAACAGAAAAGACAAAATATGAAACATTCTGGGCAAGAATGTGAAGAAAACACACAGCTGGTGAGGATGCATGGTTGTTTCCCATGGAAAACTGCTCTGATCTTCAAACAACTCAAAGCAGATCCACCATGGGATCCAGCTGTGCCATTTGTAGGTAACATCCAAAAGAAACAAAATCAGCATACAAAAGAGACATTGCATGTGCTTATAGCATCCATGTTCATGACAACCATCGTTCACCCTAGGTTTATCTACAGACAAATCAAGAAGATGAGATAGGTCAGACCAGTAAACTATTATTCAACCATGGGGGGGGGGGGGAGAGAGAGAGAGAGACAGAGAGAGACAGAGAGAGACAGAGAGAGACAGAGAGAGACAGAGAGAGAATCCAGACTGCTGAGAAAGGGGTATCTTGTCTGCTTGCTTTTATACATAGTAGCTAAAAGCAGTCAGTCTGGATATAAAATATGATTAGTGCAGGTTGAGGGTGAGAACGAGAGGCTGAGTAATAGGGGGCAAAGCAGCAGTGAGAGAAGGGGTTTCAGTTCACACAAGGCAGTGACTATCCTCGCCAAACACTTAGTTTAACTAGATGAGATTAGCCCAAAGGTTTGGGCACAGCTCAGTAGCACAGTGATCTCCTGGCATCTATAAGACCTTGGGTTCAATTTCAGTCCTAAAACTTAAAGGAAGCACAAAAACGGAAAGGAATTGGAACCACTAATTACTTCAACTTTGATCAGTACATGCATACATTACCATGCTGTACTCCAAATAATAACAGTTTTAAAAGAAATGTAAAAGACATTTAAATGAAATTAGGGTAGAAAATGCAAACTGTGTAAACCTATTCATACTTCCCACCGTTTAAAAACAAACAATCAAAAAAACGTATTTCTTACAAGAGCAATGTGTATATCAGTTCAGGTTTGTCAGCTTCCCTAGTAGTGATAAAACAATGATTTATGCTTACACACAGACACACACACACAGAGAGACACACAAACACACACACACACACACACACAGAGCCATTGTATTATCTGGATGTGGCATATACCCTAAGTGTTAGCTTATGCTTTACACTTACATTTAGGGTATTAAAGAAAACAACATCTTCTCTTTCCCTGACACATTAAATACAGGAGAAAAGCCGTGCATGACATCAGCATTCTGCCCACGACAGTTTAGGAGTAAATGTCGCAGACCATGAAGCAGAGAAAGATCACAGTCCAGGGTCTACAACAATGAAAAGAAGTGATCTAGGCACCCACCGTGCTAAAGGGCCAAGACACACACATGTTGACACACAGAGATTAAATAAAGATCCCCGGAATATGCAAGTGCAGTTATAAGTGCTTACTGATCTCCCAAAAAACAAAACAAAACAAAACAAAAACAAAAAAAAACAGAACACCCAAGTTCACTCCCTAGCACCCATATTGGATGGTGGTACAAAACTACCTGTAATTTCAACTCCAAAGAGATCCAATGCCTCTGGCCTCCATGGTACCTGTATATTCATGAATGCACACACGTGTGCAAGGTGCACACACACACACACACACCAATTAAGAATACTTTAGAAAATGAAGGATTTAAAATTCAAAAAGTTTTAAAATTTAAATTGCAAAATTTTTTACTTTTAAAATATTTTTAAAGACACCTTGAAAGTGAGGTCAATAATCTTCGAAAATAAAACTTAACACAATCCTAAAAGAGAATTACCAGGAAGCCATAAATTTTTATTTTTTCCACAGAAAAATGAAAAGGTAACTATAAACCAAAAACAATAAATCTGCATGAGCTCTAGGAAACCACCAGCATTCTACAACCATTAATTAAACCACCAATCAAAAAGATGTGGTTTCCAACCAGAAAGAAACCTTCAGGTATCATTTCTGGTACTAGCCCCACCCATGCCCTGTCAGATGATATGGATGTTAGGAAAAGGATGAGGAGAGTGGGGGGGCATATGGCCCATGGAGGTGTGGTGAGGCCTGGGAGCAAGGGAGATGCCTGGGGGGGGGGCATGTTGGGAATCCCTTCCCCCTGAGGGACCAACCACAGGACCGCACCCCAACTTTCCCCTCGAACCAAAAAGATTGTGCAAAGTAGACTTTGGTCAGAGTACATTTGGTCTGGCTTAGTTCTTATACAAGCAGTTGTTTAATAATAATAATAATTATTATTATATATGTGTGTTTATCTTGATAGATTTGTATAGATGCATGTGTGTATATGTATGTATATCAAGAAGACTATGGGCCACAGTTGCCAGAGTTAAGATAATAGAGATAAACCCACTATAGCATTAAGGCCATGTGGAAGGCAGAGACTGACACTTGGGGAAGTGCAGATGATTTAAACATAGCCACACAAATTAGGAAACTGAAAAATGCACACATTAAGAAAAGCAAAATGCCTGCTCAGAAAACCTTAGAAAAGCTCAGGTCCCAGCCTGAGGCCAATTCCCTCTGCTCAAAGCAGTCCGGCTAATTAATGAAGAAGCTTCTCAGTGCACAGCCAGGCTCCCCAGACTGGTAGATCAGGTTTCTCAGGTTTCTTTGCTCTGTTTGTTTTTATTTTGGTAGCAACAAAAATCACAAAGCATACCAAAAAAAAAAAAAAAAAAAAAAAAAAAAAAAAAAACCTGGGAAAGCACGGCCAATTAAAATGAAGGAAACAAATGGGCAGGAAATGGCTCTGCAGATGCACAGGCTTAGGATCTACTAAAATATGTTCGAGATAGAAAGGTCAGTGAGCATACCGCCAAGGGAAATCAGGAAAAGTATGTAGGAATGAAATAGGAATAAGAACAAAAAGGTAGAAATCATACAAAGAACCAAACAGACAGGAGTGTTAGAGAGAGATCAAAACCACAAGCTTCAAAACAGTTACAAGACATTATCAACCATGCACCCAAACAGGAGGGGAAAAAATGGGATGAACTTAGAGATAGAATATCCCAAATTAGTCTGGAGAACAGCAGGAAAGAAGACACAGAACTGAACAGAGCCCGTGGGACGTACAGCTCGGTCAAGCACACCACTGTACAGGCTGGTGCAGTCTCAGAGAGGAGATGCGCAGAGACGGTAGTTATTTTGTAAAAGAACGGTGTAAAATTTCTCAAACTTCATAAAATAGGTGAACTAAAAGCAAATCCAGGAACTCTTCCAAACTCCAAGTAGGATATACTAAGAAGACTGGAAACCAATCCGATTAAAGGCAAACCATTGAAGCCGTACAAAGAGAACATTAAGCGGTGAGATAAACGCTGTTCACCAGTGCCCACGTACGCCTGCTGGTGCTTGCCTGTAACCACAGCCCCTGGGAAGCAACATCAGGATGATTAGGAGTTCAAGGCCAGCTGGCCCTCAGGAGATCTTATTATCAAAAACCACAGAGATGAAGAGGCGGTTCTGTGTTCCATGCATTTATTGCTCTTCCAAAAGACCCAGGTTCTGTTCCCAGCAACCACAAGGTGCCTCACAACCATCTAGATTCCAGGGAATCTAGTGTCTTCTTCTGAATCCTGTGGGCACCAGGCATACATTTGGTTCCCAGACATAAAGGAAAGCAAAATACCCATCTGCAAAAAATAGAATAAATAAATCTAAAACAACCAACCAAACAAAATTGGCAGGAAATTCCTCAGAAATAATGGCTTTAACCATCGTTTATCCACACATCGGTAACCTTGAAAGCCAGGACGCAGAGAGATATTTTGTTGTTATTTATTTATTTACTCTTTGTTTTATTTGGGCTTGGGAAGAGGGCCATAGAGATGATATATTTAAACTGCTGAAGGAAAAGCTCATTATCTGAGAACACCATGAACAACAAAACTGATTATGTTTTATAAACTGGGGCGGTGCAAAAAGAAAGAAATAAAGATAAACAGGGGTGGGGTCTAATGTGGTCCCTTAGAAGGTAAAGGCATTAGTGCTGAAGTGATTTGAGTTTTTTCTCATGGATCCCTACTGTAGACAGAAAGCACCAACTCCTCCAAACTGTCTTCCACATTCCACACGTAAATAAATACATAGAGTCTTTCATTCGGCCAGGGATGCATTTTCATAGAGCATCCGCCGGGTGTGAACAATGCTCTGGGCTCAGCTGGAGCACTTCAGAACAAGAAGCAGAGGTTCATTCAAAACTAATCAATATGTAGGACATCAAAACAAAAAACACAGGATAAAGGAAAACACGGGTTGAAGTCTCTCTGATGTTGGATTTGGCAGAGTTCTTGGATGTGGTGCAAACAGTAGAGCTACAATAGTCAGAGACTGAAAACATACTGCGCCTCGTCAAAATTAAAAGCTTGGCTCACCAAAAGATATTGAAAGGTAAAGGAAAAAGAACAAAGAATGGAAGAGAATATTCGGTTGTATATCTGTTAATAGATTGGTGATCAATATATATGGACAAATCCTATAAATCCATACACACATGTACTCAAATATGCAGGCCCATAGAGATGTGGACACACAATTTATAAAGCAGGCAGATAACTCAAATGAACATGAAGTGGAAACTTAAGGATCCTTTGAAAAGTCCGTTTGTTGGATGGTGTTCTGTTGTAAAGGAACATGTCACTAAAGAAGAAAAAACAGGTGAAGGATGATCTGTTAAAACGAGCATGTTACAGGACATGTGATAAAGGATTCTTTGCTAATGACACAAATGTGTTGGTTCACTTTGCACGTGCAGTTGAGCTCCATTTGTTCAGACTCCAGAAACACACACACACACACACACACACACAGACACACACACACACACACACACACACACAAAACCTCCTGGCATGCTGCAGCTTCATGCCACTTGTGAGGACTCCAGCTGATTGGCAGAGTGGAGAGATCTGAGACAGACTCACGTGGCATTTTGCTAAGGCTCATGAGCTCAGGCAAGACCCATGGAGGACACATGACTTTTAGAAGGAGTATAAATAGGACTCAGGGACCTGTGAGAGGGGCTTGCTGGGAGAACTAGCTCTGTAACACTTCTTGGTCTTGGATCTTCTCTGATCTTCGATTTGTTGAGAGAGGCGTGGAGAGAAAGTCTTCCGGCTCCCCTGCTGACTCATGCTGATTCAGCTGAGGCCTGGCTATTCCTGCTGAGTCATGCCACCACTGCCATTATCCCTACACTGCTGAACTGGACCGCTGGCGTGTCCATAAAGTGTTTGAGAGTGGATCGAGCTACTGATGCTGACCTGTGAACTGAACTGCCGATTTCCTGGCAGTGTAGATGGGATTTGTTCCAAAGAACCATTTCTAAACAGGTTTACTTCCCCATATCATGATAAACTTTCTTTTCTTCTACCTCTGGCAACGGTGGGCTAGAAAGGAGGTTAAAGTGTTTAAGAACCATCATTAAAAGTAGGTTCATTATCTAAGCCTACATGATGAACATTTCTTTAAGGGAAATATACAAGTTGTCAATAAGCACATCAGAAAATGCTCACTAAACATTGCTAACCGCTAGAAAAATCCTATACAAAACTATACGAGATAACACCTTAGCAATGAGAGTTAACGTTCACAGAGTTTGATATAAAGTTCTGGAGACGGATAGTTGTGATGGTTGTATACACCATAAATATACTTAATGTCCCTGTTGTTCAGTTTAAAGGGGTGAAAAGAATTAATACCGTATTATACATTTTTTTCCAGAATAAACACTGAAGATTGAAATGGTCTGAAGGAAAATTAATCACCTACCAAAGCATCTTTCAAAACTACCTAAAGCAGAAAACATCAAGCGCACAATTGAAACTTCCTCGACTCGGAATGACTATGTGAAAATACAATCTATAACTAGGGCATAAACAAACCCAGAAATTATGATTATTATGTAATGAGCAGACTAACTTTAAAAATACTGTTACAATGGTGCTTGAGGATTTAAAATCTCTATGAATTGAAAGAAGAAATTAGACCAAAAAAATTAGCCAAATAAAACATTTCTAAGTAAAAACGATACAAAAATTCTGAAATAAAAAATTCACTAAATTGGGCAGAACATCGTTTAGACATAACAGAATTAAAGACTGATAAATTTTAACATATCCCAGAAAAGCTATTCAAAATGATGAACAGAAAATTTCACATAGAAAGTGAACAGACCCTCAGAGGCCTGTGTGGTAGAAGCAAGTAACTTAATACGTATTCACCAGATCCCCAAGTGTGAAAGAGTAACAAGTCCATCCTCCCACCCCATGTCACCTAAACCTATACAATCATAGATCTAAACATTGGGAAATTTTCCTGGGATAATTACCATTTTTAAATCTGCCCCCCATACATCATAATTGTAGAAAACAAAATATGTTCTTAAAAGTATCCAGCAGAAAAGGAGGCAGTGGTAAACACAGCATCATCATAAAACAGCAGTACCCTCCTTCCATCCCAACTGTTGGGACCCAGAAGACAGTGAGAGCATCTAAAGAGTTCCAAAGGAAAGGGGGGATGTGTCCTCTTAAAACTCTATTTCTGGGAAAAATACATTTCCATAGTGAATGAGGAAGTACCTTAATTCCTAAGGACACTGGAGACTTTGCAGAAGGTGATTGATTTCACTAAGACGTCAGGAAAGCACACAATTAACAGAGCATCTGGTAGTGTCAGAGGCTGAGGACAGAAGGGGAGAGGAGGAAGAAGGAGAAGGAAGGAGGAGGGGGCCCATCATCAAAGGATGTCATAACCCACCAAAAGATTTAGAATGGCATAGCTGGAAAGGGACTGGTTATAGCAGTAGGTTACAGTGCAAAGAATAAAACATTCACAGGTTCATAATAAAAAAGCATAGAAATTGTAGGAACAAGATCCAAACAAACAGGAAAACTAGTGGATGAAAGAGAAACAGGACTGGCTGTATAAAGTCAAGCTGTCATCTCCAAAATGTTTGCTGGAGCCAGTGGCTACATTGGTGAGCACTGTTAGCCATCACCTTCAGCAAGTGAGGAAAGGTAGCCTTATCCACGATAAAATGACTGATATGATGCCCTCTCGGACGTCGCTCCTAAGGCCACACAGCCATGATGCTATTGTTGCCAAAAATGTAGCAAAATCCAATCTCTAAAATAAAATCAATCGGAGAATAAGTTAAACGTTACCTCTAATGGCAAGTTCGGAAAACAGAAGGAAGAACTGAGGACGTTGGCACAGTTAGGAGGGGACTAGGGAGACATTACAGCTTAACAGTGTGGTGCTGTGTTAGATGTGAGTTTGAGTGTGGGAGCAGATAAAGAATGGAGGGGGGAAAAAGCAGGAAATTTGAACAGCGTCCCATAGCTCAGTAATGGTATTATACGAATATTCATTTCTTGGTTTTCTTAATTGCGCTATGAAAACTCTCTAAGAGGCCAACATTAAATGGAGCTGAGCACAGACAGACACACAGGAATTCACCGTGAAGGTTTTCAACTCTCTGGAATCCTAGAGGTTCTGCAAAACACAAATTTAAAAGTAAAGCCCACGGTCTATCTAGAAGCATCTACCGGAGATGAATTCTGACCCTACCCCATTTCCCGTCATCTGTTCCATCGGAGTGACCTGCTCTTTCTAAGCCTCCTTCTCT
This sequence comes from Micromys minutus, assembly GCF_963924665.1. NCBI lineage: Eukaryota > Metazoa > Chordata > Mammalia > Rodentia > Muridae > Micromys > Micromys minutus. The sequence goes on from NC_137985.1 coordinate 43,999,713, forward strand.
TAGAACAGTGGCAAAGGCATCGACGTAAGATATTTCTATACAGTAATAACTTAAGCAGTAATGTAAGGCATGTGGAGGCCTCAGACACTGGCTATTATTAAGGATTCTCGTTTCTGTCCTACAGAAGTTTTAAATCTTAATAGTTGCTGAGTTTTACTTCAGACACTCCCTACTCTCTAGCTAAAGAACTTCTCCTATTTTTTTTCCCCTGAGATTTTTATAGTTCGCTTTTTATTTTTAAGTCTTTGCTCCATATGGAATGTATTTTAATGTACGAAATGAATTTAAAGCTTGCCTTTATCTTTTCCCTTTTTCTTCCTTTTTTTCCCTGCAGATGGCCAACCATTTGTTACATCATAGCTTATGAAATAATCCATCTTTTTTTCATAAGCCAGCCTTCCTGCTCAGCAGCATACTAGGAGACAGATCTTTCAGCTACTTCTGCTGGCGTTCTATGCCTACAACCTGAATTTAGGGAAGACATACTGAAGTGTTGAGAAGCAACTATGAGGGGTACCAAGGACCCCCTGGAGGATATCATCAATATCAGTGGAATCCTAAGTACAGCTTCTCTCTAAACATGAAGCTCTTTCTTCCAAGGGTGCTACTAGATTTTTGGTCCCCACCTCTTGACAGATCCCCTCATTCACCACCACAACGTTTGTCAATCTTTCTGCAAAACTCCCTTCTATTGTTCCTGCATCTGACACAGGACTTGGAGGTATGTTGCTGTCCCCCAGAGATATTTATTAACAGCATGTGATGTCATCTCGTCCTGCGCCATACTCTTCCTTCCCCATGACTTCTGTTATCTTATATTCTAAACACCTTTTATTCTGAACGTCCATCCGAAGCCATTGCACTTCAAATTTTCTTTTTATTTCTCTTTCTGTTTCAATCCCTCTTCCTGAAAGTCCTCATCTGTTCACATTATAAGCTCAGGTTGAATTACAAAGAGACAGGAAATGAGATTTGAATTCTTGTTAAGTGACGTATTAATAGCAAACCTCCAAGAGAAAGAGAGTTAAGAGATTAGAAAAGGAGGAAACTTTAGGCAAGCACATCATCTTTCTTGGAGACCAGTGGCAGCCTCTTGTGTCAAGGCAGCCAGCCTAAAATCCCATGTGACTCAAGCATGGTTTAAGCAAAAGAATTAGAGACATATCTCCTGAGCAAGATGAGGTCTTGTTCAGAAGAGCGCAGGTCTCTAGATCAGGTCATTAACAAACACATCTCACAGCATGATTGGGTTGGTGCATTAATGAAAAAGACCAGGGAAAGACATGGTGAATGATCTCACAGTTACTCTGCTCAAATAAACTTCCATCTCACATGAGTTCTACACTCTCCAGGCATTCCCTTGGGCTCTGGTTAGTCAAAACTTCTCTAGAACGCTACTAAAAAAAATTCATGTTAGGAATGACTGCCCATGTGCCCTGTTTGTTCTTGAGAGCTGATAATTCCTTCTCATCTTGGCTAATGCTCAAATTGAGATCATTTCCATAAAGGGATGACCCAGGCCCTCTTCCTGAGAGTTTTGAGCCCCCTCAAGTGTTGGTCTCAATTAGAACATAGTTGTCATTAGACATTCTCGTTAATAGTGAAAGATGTCCCCATTGAACGTTAAGTTTTAAACATATGTCCCCTTTAAATAGCAGTAGTCCGGCTTTTTCATGGTATTATGTTAAGCTATTTTGAAACAAAACTAAGCAGGTATTCCTAGAATGCACTAACTATGTAAAATGCATGTCATATTCACTCTGAAGATTCACGATGGCCTAAAGTAAGAGGTGAGAAACAAATTTTTCAAATGGGTCACTAGAAGTAAGTACAAGGGAAATTACTTCTAATTCTACTTGATTCTTGGATCCATGTATCAGGGACATACCACCCCATGATAGCCTGATATTTAACGCCCACATCTCTTTTCTAGAAAACAGTCCTGGAGCTAGAGATCCCTCTCAGTGGCAAGAGAATTTGCCTAGCATGAGTGAGGTCCTAGTTTCAATTGCTGGTACCACCCAAAACTAACGAAACAGCACAAAAACACTGAATATCCATCTATGTCATGTGCCAAGTAGAAGACCTAGCACATCCCCCAGCCATCTTCCTACTGCTGTGACCTCTTGTAGGAAATGGTCCCTTGGTCTGAAGCAATACTCACCCCATACTGGCATAATTTTTTGAGGCTTTACATGGTAGGGCTGGGCTGAGGTACTGAAGTCAAGAAGGCAAATCCATACCCGGGGTGTCAGTCCAAACCAGGAGGAGATGTCCTTTCTAATGCAGGGTGGGGCTGATTAATCAGAGTTTCTCATGCTTATCTAGTCAGTACTGTACTAAGAGGCTCACAACTTGGATTGTATTACAAGTCAGAAAGCTAACAGCAGCAAAGTTCCATCAGTCTTAGTGAGAAGGGTCCACTGTTGTCTAGAGCCTTCTCCTCATTGACCAAATTACTGTGCAAACGCAGGAGAGGCCAAGGTCATTTGACTATTTGGTGTTCTGATGAAAGAGAAGCCTTCTGGAGGAAATTAAGATTCAATACAAACATATTCATGTTGGCACCCACTTCTACAAGCCATGTAATACTGTCTTTTCTCATCATTATGAGGATGCTCATCTCTAATCCCCCAAAACAGCTTCTTACAGGAATGTGATCAATCACCCAGTCCACTGACCACTGCCAGGAAGCTTATGTACAACCATATTCTAGGCTATTTCTCTCTTCACACACACTGCATGGCTAAGAGCATTACCCCAAGTAGTATTACCTTGGCCAATTGTCCCTCATGGTCACCACGGAGAGATCAGAGCAGAGCATCAGTCCATCTTCAAGGTCATTATTGAACCTAGGCTCACTTCTCTGTCCTCCACTCAATAAACCCAGTCTATCTCCTAATCCTGTGAAACTGTAGCCCTACCCATTGCCATGCCTTAGATAAAGCTCTTACTGTTTCATCTGAATGAAAATATCCATATCTTAAGAGGTGAGCTACTCTCAGCTTTTATACCCTCCTAGGGGTCAGCAGCCTACATATGATCCCATATCTTGAATGCCACAGGCATTGCACCATACTATCTTAAGTCAACCCCAGCTAAACTCAGAAAAGTACATAACATCCAAAGAGTAGGGCCAGCTTAGTGCCCTACAGTTCAAGGTATTGATTTTACAGCATGGAGAATGACTGGAAAGTGCTATCCTTAAGAGTGGGGAGACCTGCATGTCTGACCCTCAGGACCAAGTTTACCTACAGGCTCATGAGCTCAGTTATCTATGGGCTTATGCTGGTGCCAACACTGTAAGAGGGTGCTGATGCAGTTTCCATCCTTCCCCCATCATATATGTGTGTGCATGTGTGTATGTGCATGTGTGCATGTGCATGTGTGTGTGTGCATGCATGTGTGCATGTGTGTATGTGCATGTGTGTGCATGTGTGTGTGTGTGTGTGTGCGCGTGTGCATGTACTACAGAAGGGCTAGGAATAAAAGTGACAGTTCCTACTGCTGCTCTATGTCTGAACCCACTCTTCTGAAAAGGCAGGGAGTAATCTTTATATCACCTCCGTGCTACAGTTGGCTGCATGTCACTTACAGAACTGGGAATGGACATTATCTTTCCTTTCACTACCTGGGTACACACTGCTCAGACACCACAGCTCCTGATGCCACTGAGATATCGCCCATTCACTATAGCACGGGTGAATACCAAGAAGTGTTTGGAGGCACTGTGGTTCTCATCATCTCCTCCTCCCATGCAGTATTCGGGCCAGCGCCCCTTGTCTGTGTAAGAGACAGTACCCATCGTCAGTACCTGAAGAAACAGCTGTAAGTCCATCAATATTTACCCCTTACTGTAACGGCCACACACTGGGCACACCACTACCTTCTACACACATTTACATATGATGCTAGAATACCCCGTTCCTATGCAGGTCTCACCCAGTGAGGCTCTCCAACTCTGCAGTTGTAAACTTTGTGTCTAAAGTCATTAATTATAGCCAAAAACGTTGTAAAGAGACTACACTCCAGTGCCCAGAAGAAATTAAACTCAGCATTGTACATCAAGCTGACACCCTAAGCAAATTGTCAGAAGAAAAGGACTTACTTTGAAGGCTGGCCTGTAACCGTGGTAGAAATAGCTTACCCCACTGGATGCGTGAATGTGGACAGAAAGTGTATGAGAAATACTAAGGTATCTTGAAGCCTAGAAAGGAACACAGTATAGGACAGTGTCAAAACCCAAAGCCTTCTCTGCTTCTGGCTATACTCCAAGATATCTTCATTTTCCTGGCCATTATCAAAGGAGTCAGGGCGCTCAATCTCATTTCTGACATCCAATATTGATTGATGAGTTTGGATGGATCACTGGCAGCTTGCTGGCAGGAGCTGCTGCCTACCCTCAGCCTTCTCCTCCGAGAGCCAGCACAGCCCTCCCTGAATCCAACACTGAACCACTTCCAAGGCAATTTGCTTAGCAAAAGTGGGCTGTTCTCACATACTGTATCCGGCTTGAGCTCACCTTTCTAACCTTCAAATATTAAAACTCACTCTGCAGAAAATGATTCTGGGAGTCTAATCAGAATGGCTGGCTCTCTGTTCTGAGATGTACTCATTTCTCCCAAGTACACGTCTCTTTTCAGGGGACATTGACCTCAAAAGTAACTGGCTTCTGATGATACTTCTATTTCTTATTTTTGCTTCTAAAAGAAACAAAAAAGCCAATGTATTCCAAAGTTCAGGAAAAACAGTCCGAATATTTACAAGAGAGTAAGTTTTTTTTTAAAATAATGGTGTTCAAACCTTTACTGCAATATGATTATTTTTATTATCATCACAAGGTGAATGAAGAACCATTTTGTGTGTAAGATCTTTTTTTATCTATGTCTATGTGTTCAAAGTAAGAAAATGTGGTTCATGCTATAAAATAAGGAAGTCCATAAATATATGAAGAATTTGCCAGATGAGAATAACTAATAGAGGAACCCTCTTCTCTAGAATTGTTTGAAAACCCAGGGCCATTTATTTGATCATCTATTAACTGTCTGTTATGTGCCAGTCATTTTGCTCAAGGAAATTGAGAAGGCAGATGACATGTACCATGAGAAGCTTGCTTTCAATAAACTTGCAATCAAGTTGGATGTAGAAAACCTACTGTGCATGAAATTAAAAATAAATTAAGCAATTAAGAATGAATTTGGTATTGACTAAAAGTATAAATGGGAGATTAGTGAGGAGAGGATACTCTGTGGACCAGATTAGCCAAGGGAAGATTTATTAAGCTTGCCCTCAGAGAGGAGGCAAGGAGATAAAAAGGAAGATGTGGATCTGCAGAAGGGGACTGTAAGATACCCAGCCAAGGGTAGAAGTAACCAAGGTAGAAGTGTGTCAACAGCAAAGGGCATACGCAAGTGGGGGCCAGAGAGAGGCATTAACAGACAGCGTTACATTTATAAGAACTATGAAAATTAAACTGACAGATCTGAAAAGACCTTAGCATCAATTTTTGGTTATAAGTGGAGAAATGAGTATGAACGTTGAGATTTAAAATAACAAACAGAATTTCAGCTGTTGATGTCTTGATGTACTTATAGATGCAGGACAAGGACATGGGAGAGGGACTGGGGACAGAGACCAAAAAAACTGGTTTAATTCAAGTATGAATCGGGAATAGGCAGTAATACTGAGGGAAAAAAATGGGAGAACTTTTAATGCATTTTATTAACTCTTTGATAGTTTCATACAATCTATTTAATCATAATCAACACTCATACTTCTCTCTCTTCGCAAAAGCCAGCTCTGCATCCTCTCCCCCCCTTTTTCCCTCTTTCTTCCCCTCCCTTCCTCCTTTATTCCCCCTCCCTCCCTTCTCTCTCTCTCCATCCCCGCCCCCACCACCTTGGTATCTTTTTGGTTTGTTATCACTGTATTTGGTTTTATTTGGTTGTTTGTTAGGGTGGGTGGGTAGGCGGCTGTTTTCTTCAAGACGGGTTTTCTCTGTGTAGCACTAGCTCTCCTGGAACCCCCTCTGTAGACCAGGCTGGCCTTGAACTCACAGAGATCTACCTGCCTCTGCCTCCCGAGTGCTGGGATTAAAGGTGAGCACCCTTACCACCAAGCTTTGTTTTTGTTTTTAAATAACCAACCAAATCTAATCAGCGGGTTCACCCACGGTTATAGAGCTTTCCACTGGATCCATTGACTGCTTTACAGCAAGGGGTCAGGACTTGGAGCTCCACCCCCTCCATGCTAAAATGCTGACTGGCTTGATCTTGTGTATGTCTTGTAACAACACATTTGCTGTGATTCTGTCCCATCATACCCCGTGTATACTGTTTCATTTCCTCTGATTGTTCCCAACCACTGGCTCTTACAACTCCCTCCCCTTACATGCCTTCTGTTATAATTCCCGATCCTTGTGGAGGGGTGATGTAAACAAACCAACTGACATTTACTCTCTATACTTTGATCAGTTGTGAGTTTCTACATTAATCATCATCCAAAGACACTTAATGAGGATAGATGACGATAGACTTAGCAATAATAATAATAATTATTATTATATTTATATTTATAATATTTATTATTATTATTATTATTATTATTATTATTATTATTATTATTATTATTATTATTTATGAGGAAGCTAGAGGAGATGTTGGGAAGGAAATTGTCAAGAATTTTGGAACTTCAATTGCTGTCCAAAGGTTTGAGCATAGATGTGGGAGAATGGGTGAGATTGATGGAGCTGAAATCATTGTAGGAAGAAGCTCAAACAGGAGAGAGGACGGGTGAGTGGATCCCGGACAGATGTGCAGCCCATTAACCAGGCTCAGTTCGGTATAGATCACCTAGGAGTGGTGCAGGAACAGATGATAAAAAGCACGAATTCAAACTTCTGAAGGCACGGAGTGGATTATGAGACAGGGGTCAGGGCTGAAAGGTGAACTCACAAGAGTGGGTAATAAATTAAGTTCAAACCTGGCATGGGGAATCTGAAAAGGCTTTGAAGTGTCCAGGTGAAAATACCATCTACTCTGCAAATGACAGGTCAAGGAAACACATCAAATCTCAGCCAGGAGGGACCTCTCCCTACCCACTTCCATAACAACCACCCATGTCTGGAGATACCCAGTAGTCACAGTTACTATTGAGAAAGGCAGCATAACACTTGCACTTAGTAGATAAAACTCAGGTGTGTTGCTAAGCACCACACAATACTGCCCCAACCTGCAGAGCAATCAATGGGAACCCGGGACCATCTTGGAGAGAATGAGAGACAAGAGGCTCGAAGAAGGACAGCAAGTCAAGTGGTCTGATCAAGCTGACAAATTTTTGTTTATTTTTCACATGCTAGTTTTATACAGGTAAAAGAAGGAAATAAGGCATGGGACTGTAAGGCATGAGACTAAGGGAACTTTCCAGCTAAAGGACTTTTCACAATACCCTTTGTGGAGAATTACAGGAGGAAGGGGATAACCCAGGTGCAGGAGATAATTTTCTGCCAAGCAGAATCTGTTGCCTGGGTGACCGTTCTACTCGGCTAGCTACCTGACCAAAACGAGATCACCTGATTTCTGGAGAAAGGCCTCTATCATGGGAAACAGAAACCTAGGCTGAGATCTGTGTAAAATGGCATTACTCGGGCTAAGGGAATTTCTTAATTCTGTCCGCTCCCAACACAGTATATAGGATAAACCCCACCCAGCTCTAAGCATCAATAGGAGTAAGACTGAGAGATTCTTGGGCAAGAGATAAACAAATGGGAGGTATTAGCATACAGATGGATATTAAACTCCAGCATAACATAAGTGCAGAATGAGGGGGGAAATCATAGTTTTAAGTCTGGAGAAATATCGACTGGCCAGATGGAGGAAGGAGGGCCTGCAAAAAAGACCTATAATAAGGAGAGGCCAGGGAAATAAAAGGAAACCCAGTAGGCGGGGGTTAGAGCAACCATGTCAGGAAGTGCTCTGAAGTAAGAAGATATTTGTCAAAAAGAGGACTAACTACACCTGTTGAGTTTATAAATACAGAAGTGGCCACTGAGCTTGGAGAAAGGGGAATGCTTGTGATAAGAGCTAAATATGAGTTAAGTAGAAAGGCAATGGGGGCAGTCATCTGAGCTGTAGGCAGTAGGCTGGAGACAAGGGAAGAGAGTGAAGAGAGGATTGTTTAGATTGATAATGCTGCTTTTAAGAGAAAAAGTCATGCTCACTTAATTTTATTTAAAATTAAGGACCCAACTCAATGGAGCCGCTTAAATCTCTGGAAAACAGCGGTGTGTCAAGAATAAACAATGAGACATTAGTGGGTCATGAAATCAATGTTCTCAGTAGAAATGCCACTTTAATAAGTTATATAAAATAAAACAGGATAGAAAATAATAATACCACATACAATAAAATATTTTGGGGCTGGAGAGATGGCTCAGTGGTCAAGAGCACCGATTGCTTTCCAGGGGTCCTGAGTTCAAATCCCAGCAACCACATGGTGACTCACAACCATCTGTAATGGGGTCTGATGCCCTCTTCTGGTGTGTCTGAAAACAGCTACATAATACTTATATATGTTAAATAAGTAAATCTTTAAAAAATATTTTATGGGAGTGTTGTTTCAGTGGAGTGTATGGGTGTATCCTTAGTTTTCAATTTGGATACTTAGTGAATATAGACAATTAAAAGAGTTTAGTCTGGGTCCAAGCCCAGATAACTTGAAAAATAATATCAAAAAAGAAATATACAAAGAAAAAGAAATAAAGTTGGATGTGATGGGGTATGCCTGTAATCTCAGTCATCTTCTGAGAGTCATGAGGCTTCAACCCTAGCTAAAGTTTTACTGACTATTGATGGCTGACAGGGGAGAGATATCCATTTTATTCAGTGGTTTGACTCATAGTTGGTTGTTCATAATCCAGCAGTACTGAATAAATTTGTAGTCTAAGGGGAAAAAAGACATGAAAATAGAGGTGATTGTAGGGATGGGAGTTGAAGAAGTTATGGATAGATATGATTGATCTAAATACATTTATATGTATCTGTGTGCCTATGTGTGTCTATGTGTGTATCTCAGTGTCTCTGTGTGTGACTATGTATCTGTGTGTATATGTGTGTATAAAATTACCAAAGACTAAATTCTGAAACTGTTTAACAAAACAAAAAGGGAAATGAAGCATTAAGGGAGGAAAGAATTCAGTCAAAAGTATAATATTCTACTGAAGATGTACCATCTGCAGGTGAGCCATCTCCCACAGAGCTGGGCTAGAGAGACAGTGTTCCTGGACCTTCCTGCAGTTGCCTTTTTAAAGCTATAATGTGTGTGCACCACGAGATTAAGAGCTGTCAGTACATCCCCACCATTCATTCAAATGTGTGCATGATGGAGATTCATTAAATGTCAAATTTAGTGAGCACCTTGCTGTTCCAACACTGAAGTCATAAAATCCAGAAGTCAATGGATGTAGTAGGCTAATTGTAAAATGATGTTAAACCTTCCAGAGAAAAACTATGACAAGCCAGAACCCACACGCTTGATTCTAGAAAGTAATTTCCACTTGAAACCTGGGTACACACCCTCTATCAGTCAGCTGTGTTGACTGAAGCAAAGGCTAATTTTGGCTGCCATAAGCAGAAAAATCGATTGAGTATTGGAGAGTTCATAATGGCCGAGAAATCAAGGTTTGGAAAATAGTCAAAAACAGGGGAAGATAATGCATTAGCCTGAACCATACCCAGAACCAAACCCAGAATACTCATAGTAGGAAGCCAGATCACTCACATGGTTACCTCTAAAACCTAGCTAATCCAGATGCAGCTGCTACCAGCATGGACATTAGTCAGTGACAACTCCCATTTCTCTAACCACCCTCAATACTGTGCCTCTAGGTCTTCCATTCTAATTTCTTGGCACTCCTAGTTTCTTAGTTCAAGACTCACAGCAGCTGCATAGAACTGGTGGCATCTAGGCTTTGTTTCTGAGCCTAACTGCAAGAAAGGCAAGACTGAATATCTCTGCATCTAACGTTTTAAGTTTTTATTGAGGAAGACAGGCTAATTCATTTCCACGAAAAAGGAAGATGCTGGCTGTCAAGCAGTAAGTGATAAATATCCGCCACATAATAAATGATATATAATCCTATAAATTCCATCGCTGCTGCTCCTTGCCAGCTTCCAGTACCACCTTGAACTAAACTGGGTGCAACAGAAAGTCTTTAGCTACAAACATGCCAGGTACTCAATGTCACAGTCAGTGTGATACCTGGGCAGGTTTATTCTTGAAGGATGCACACATGCTAAATCACCCTGAAATGACAAGTGAATGACACCCCTTAATTGAAATCACTGACCCTGAGATTTGTCTTCTTACCCCAGAAATGGTACTGTCATCATTTCAACTTGTTGGCAGATGGCACTAGCCCCTTAGTTTAAATGGTGCCAATCACTTCAGTAATTGCTTTGAGTCCACACACAACAATTCCAGCCACACGAACCCTCTCTCTGCAGCGACCTTGCTCCATGCCAGCCCACCTCTTGTCTCTGGCAGTTTTCAACCCTCCTCCTAACCATGCTCATTCCTTTCACTTGGGATGTGGGTGGGTTTCTGCCACCCAGGCATGCATCCATTAACTTCTAATCCACTATAGGAAAACCACATGGAGAGTGTGATGCCTGCTTTGCAAATTTTAGCATCCACACAGAATAAGCTCACTGCTGCTCATCTGTGATTTGTTCTTTGTAAGTTCACCAACAACTCTCTCTGCAAAATGGAATCTATGATAAAAACTTTGAGAGGATCCCAAAGCCCCCATCAAAAGAATGTCCATTACCATTTGAAAAAGGACAATAGATCATAAGTTAACAATACAGAATCAGAAGCAAATTTTTTTTTTTTTGCTGAACTGCACTCAATTTTGAGCATTTATTTGGCAGGAATAAAACCCTGGATTCAATCTCCAGCACTGCATAACCCATGATGTCATTCTCTATAATGTTGGCCCTTAGGAAATGGGAAGGAGGAGGATCAGGAATTCAAGGTCATCCTTAACCACCTGATGAGTTTGCATATGCTGCCAAATGTGCCTTTTGCTGCTCTCTGTAGCAGAACAGCCCACAGCGTGCAGTACATTGCTGACCCAGCTCCTCTATACCTAGATGCTGTATCAACCCAAGCATGTATCCTTGTGGACTTAGATGAAGATGCTCCAGGAAGTTATCCCTGGAATAAGACTATTGGGCTGTGAGCAAAGGCAGCCTACCTTCCCTGAAGGCTGCCAGATGGCTTCACACCAGGCCTGTGTCAGCTTACAGCTTACAGCTTACATCTATGAAGATGAGTCCTGCCTCACATTCTTGCTAACACTTGATGTTACACAATTTACACCCAGATTTAGAAAGAAAAAAAAAATAAATGAAGCTGTCATTTTTAATTTTTGCAAGTCTGCTTATTAGCAAGTGGGGGCCATCATCTCTATCTTAAAATATCTCTGGTTTTGGATCCTTTACCTATCCTCTGCTATGCCTGATGTCTTTTCCTAATGGATCAGAGAAGACCATTACAGACTTTAGATAACGTCTTCCCTTTTATCTTAGACATCACCAGCATCTCTTCCATGCTCTCTTCCTTCAGCAAACATCCTTAGCATTTGGCTAATCGAACTTATTCACTCTTGCCTAATGGTATACGGTCTCCCAGGCTCATCTGTTTTTAAGCAAACTGTGCCTTTTACAAGAATGGAACAATCCAACCATGTGAAAACTCTGGACTTTGGTTTTATTTTATTCCTTCCATTCTTTTCCTCTTGGTTAATCACTCATACATGGCTGTTGGGCTCATGGTTCCTAAGGCTCTCCGATCTCAAAATGTTACTTGTGGCTTTATGTGGTTTTGTTTGGTACAGTCAGGCAGCTTTTCTAAATAATGACATCCTATTTTCTTTACTCAAAGCTCTTTAACCAGGCCTGGCAGTGAAAGTCTATAACTCCAGAAACCCAAGAGATGAAGGAAAAGAGTTTCTAAGTCCAAGACTAACCTGGACTATATAGTAATTTAAGGCCAGCCTGGGCAACTTAATGAGACACCAATATGAAATGAAAAGTAAAACAAAAAATTCCTGGGATATAGCTTAGTAGTAGAGAAGCTGTTTAGCAAGCACAAGATCTTGGGGCAGAAGGAAAGAGTAAGGGTGAGGAAAAAGAGGGGAAGGAAAAGGAGGAAGATAAAGCAGCAGGGACAAGAACTTCCCACACCATGTTTCATTTCACAGGATTCATACTTAGATTTTTAAAGACCACAGGCTTCTATCTTTCTTGACATGTGAGGGAAATATTTGCTTGCCCTCTGTGATGTGCCTGTGCCTGAGTTGTAAAGATAAGTCTAGAAACACAGTCTAAAAAAGTCAGAGAACATTAAATCTTCATACAAGTCCTACCCAATGCAGGTCTGGATAAACAGCTATTCAGAATGGCCAGTGCTACAAAGGCCACCATCTCCATTGTCCTAGAAGATATATTTAAGAGGTTTAATGTGTTAATGTTCAATTTGCTGGGAAAGGGGGAAAGCAAGAGTTTGCCTCTGACATCCATGGTCCACCTACCTGGAGACAGAATATGACTGAGTGCTTGTTCCCAAGCTGACCAGCCCATTGGGTCTTAGAGTGTAAAAACAGTATATTGTTTCCCCTTTAAATGCAGTATGAAGTCCTTGTCACTAAAAAACCATTTAAGTGTTTCTGAGGGGGGGGGGGTAGAGAATACCTGGAAAAATGAATGCTTGTAGGCAACTAGCTGACATTCCCTTGGCAAGACAATCCCCTTGAAGTATGGGTCAATGTTAACCTCTATAACATCCTTGGTCCCAGCCCTGTAATTTGCAGACCAAAGCCATACATTTTTTTTCTCTTCATACATGTCTTAGGAAATTATTTAGTAGAAGCTGAAGTTTCTATGCACTTCTATATTCTCCAAAGCATGAAAGGTTAGAGTAACTGGAAACCAAGAGTGGTCCTCTCCTTCCTTACCCCACCTCCAACCTTCCCTTGCATGGTTCCCACCACTCCAGTCAGAGATACGGAAAAAGGCATTCTCATCCATGGGGACTGTGCACTCTGCCACAATAAAGACCCAGAGGTTAAGTTGAATAGTCTCCTGTGATGGGCTGCTTTTAATATGATGGGCCTATGGCTATCTATAACCTGGCAGCTCAATACACTATCCCAGGACACTTGAGTTAGTGCTTGCCTATCATTACTCCTTAATCCATCAAAAACTGCACAGTCCAATTCTCTAGGCTGTGGCCTGAACATCTACATTTTAACAGATTTCTTAATCCCTTAAAAATACTTTTATGTTATTTATTCTGTGAGTGTGTGGGAGGGGCTGCGCATGTGCCATGGCATACATGCGGAGGTTAAGAGGATGACTTGCAAGAGTTCCTTCTCTCCTCCTATGTGGGTTCCAAGGATGAAACTCAGATCTTTAGATTTGGCAGCAGGAATCCTTATCCAATGAGCCATCTCTCCAGCACCTCTTTGATGATCCTTAGGAAGCAAACCCAACTTAAGGACCACTGGAATAAAGATGGATAGTGTTCTGAAAGGAAAACCATAGCCTCAAAGGAGAAGATTCACTTGCTGCCAATGCAGTGAATGCTAATTATTTAGGTCAGTTTTTACAAAACTAACACAGACACATAGTTGGAAAATGCCCAGCCATGGCTCCTAGAGGAATACAGGGTTAGGTTTCTGCAAGCTTCTGCCCATACTAATTTCATTGAATGATGATCATAACTTTGTTTTACATGGATTTCTGTTTGAAGTCACACAATTGACATCTGTACTGTTGATACCTTAATGACGAGCTTATGGCCAGCAACTCGGTGTGACTCATTCTGAACAATGCATGCATTTTTTTTTTTTTTTAAATCTGTAAGGCACATTGCAGCCTTCCTGCACCTAAAAGCACTTCAGCACTGTGCTCGGGGCCATTTTAAATGGTGAGGTCACCAGTGTGAGACATAAAAATGGAGGGATGAAAGAGACAAAAAGGACACTCACAGCATGAAAACGGAAAAGAGACTTTAATCTCAGTTCAGAACACACATGTCAGTTGACTCAGAATTCCCCATCTTTGTAGGTCTTTGCAAATGACTGTGGAGATAATGCAATACTAATTTTTCAGGTTACAAATAAATCTGTGGCTGTATGAAAATTTGCAAACTTAGAATCTACAAATAATGATAGGGTTCAATAAAATTTTATTTAAAAATTTTTAAGATCAGTTTCTTTATTCTCTTGAGTAGTCCGATTTTCTTTTTGTTTCTTTCACAGAAACAGACTTCTCCTAAATATAACAACGTATAAAATCACAACCAGGTAAAGTGAGCTTTTTCCTTACTGTGTTTGGACAATAGCTACTGTGTCTCTGAGGACTACTAGTGAACTATATGCAGCATAACTAGCAAGGCAATAAAAAAGATGATTTTTATGAAATGATAACAAGATAATACAAACAGAAACTGAAACTCTGGCCAGGAACTCCAGGTACGACTTCAAATTGAAGACTCATTTTAGGTACCAATTACTTTTACAGAATTAAAATTCTCATGTGGTTGATGCCTTTCAGCAGATTTGTGCTATGTTTCAGTAACACACCATTTGTATTTTTATATTTTGATATACATAATAGATAATACATAGTATGGCATCATTTCCCTCTAGAAACATATACATACCAGTAACATTATACAGATGGAGCAAGTTGTGTTTATATACATAAGAATGAGTATGGATAATTAGATAGGTGATAGATAGATAGATAGATAGATAGATAGATAGATAGGCAGGCAGACAGACAGGCAGGCAGATAGATTCCATGAATTTGAAAGAAATAAAGGAGTATAGGGAGGGTTTGGAAGGGGAAAATATTACAAAATACTTTACATCCCTCATTTTACTGTCTCTTTTGATCCTATGATAATTCTGGAAATTAAACAGGGCAAGTGCTATTTTGATTCTCAGCATGGAAATGGAAGTGTAGAGGCCAAGAGAGCCAGGATGCAGGCCCAGGTCTTTTAGCTCCAAAGCCCTTGTTTTTCTGCTGTGCTATAAGAGCAAGACACTGTGCTAATGGTGCCACATGCTAGTCTATTCCTTCAGGTCAAGATGCCTCAGAGAAATGGGTTGTGGTGGTAAACAGAGTATGCAGGGGAGTGTAGGATCGAGGGGAGCAGGCTCAGCAGTGGACATACCCAGAGCTTAGATACTACCGTGCCATGTCTGCGCGGTGAGGTTTGCTTTGAAGCATTTCCAGTCAGGAGGAAGCACTGACCAGGGCTCGTGGGCACACTTTTTAAATCAATGAGGCAGAGAGGAAAGAAAAGGCTGTGTCTGACCTAGAGATTAGAGACAAGTGAGAAAGCACCGTATAAATAAGTAATCCAGCTGGAGTTGAAGAAGACAGATGGAGACGATAAAACCAGAGATGCCATTTGGAAAAGGCGTAAAAATTTCTCATGCCAAGTAGAAGAAAGGCGATCCTGTTCGTTTAGGACGGTTTGGACAGTAGGTGCAGAGTCTTAACATCATAGGTCAACTAAAGTCATAGAGCCACCCATTTCCCTGTCTCTTAAAAGAGATTGCAAAATAGGTCCGGGGAGATCTTCAGTCAAAGTGACTACTGTGCAAGCACAAAGTCCTAGGTTCAAATCCCCAGAACCCACATAAAAAATCCAGGGTAGCAGTGAGCGCCTGTGACCTGAGTACTGGGTGTTGAAAACAGGTGGGTCCCTGGCCTGGAAGTTAAAGTCAGGCCAGTGCTTGACGGCTCATGGGCCAGGTAATTGAATCGACAAACGTCATGGAGAAACCCTGTCCTCTACACACACACATACACACTTGTTGCAAGAAGTAAAAAAAAAAAAAAAATTAAACCAGACTTTAAACTTCAGAACAAATACATTCAAAACAGTATTTTGTGATGAAAACACCAAATGCTTGAGGGTAGCGCGGCAGCAAAAACAGTTAGAAGGGATGACGTCTCCACTAGCCTGCGAAGGAAGCCGAAGTCAGAATCAGTGCTTGATGCCTCTGTCTTCCCCCTGTGAGCGCCACTTCTTCACTTTGGCTGAGGCACAGAGGTAATTCAGTGTCACTTTGGATTCTAGGAAGAAAGGACCTTGTAGGACAGAGACAGAGCCTATGCTTAGAAGAGGGAAATTATCGAGGACAGGGCACGCTTCTTCCGAGAACCAGTTTCATCTCCTTGAACGCTGACAGCTGTGGGACTCCTTCAGCTCCTTTGCAGAAACAGAGTCCGTGCTCAACCAGACCAGACCCTGAGCGTGATAACTGCACATGCCCACTACCCGCCTGCATCAGCTCTTCCTCTCGCTACAAACCGGAATCCATGTCAGTAACCAGAAGATGGACCTGGGGGTCAATAAATACCTTTCTTTGTTTCTTTTCCCACTGTGGTCACATTAAATAACCCTCCCCCACTGCTTTCCACTATTTGCAATCCTTTTTAATCGGCAGATTAGAGATGAGTAGCCAGCCCTAGCTTTTGGGAACCCAGGTTTTATGCCTTAAAACTTTCACTTATGACTTGACAGCAACACAAGAACATAAACTTTTCTAAAAGGAAAGAAAACGCACTAGAAAGTTTTTCGTGACAGAGGAGTGAGGTCACATGACTGGAAAGCTTTGAGGCTAACAGAAGTTGCTGACATTTGATCACAAAGCCAATAGACGTTTCTGGAGGCTGAAGGTACACAGCATGGGGAAATGGACAGTTTGCAGCTTCTAAGAAGGGTGAGGGAGTTAGAATGTAGCAAACAAGGTGGTGAGCTGGACATCCAGATTCATCCTGGTACCCTCTGAAACAAGAGCAACAGCCAGGACCTTAAAGAAGCAACCTTAAAAACCAGACTGGGACTCTCCAAGTAGCAATGGGTAGTCCTGCTAGATCGTCAGCCAGTTACCTAGCAATGGATCTCAGGTCTACCCCATGGGACAGTTCTCAGCCTCTCTGTGTCTCAAATGCTGCTTCTTTAAAATAGAGACCACCTGTAGCTCTTCTGGCCAGAGTGAAGACATTCTAGGAAGAGACACTTGTATCCGTCTTCTTGTTGGTAGACAACTGAGCAACTGAGACAACAGCTCCCAAGGAACCAAAAATTCCCAAAAGTCTCATACTGAGAGAAAGAGAACATTGGGCCCTGGTGCCAGACGGAAGAACTTGTCCCCTAGGAAGAGAGCTCACAGCAACCAGACCGCCTGGAAAACTCCAGACTATGGTGGGTCACAGATGGGCAGCATTACACCGACCAGAACTTTAGCTATGCATATGTCTTGCTTTCTATTTAAACCCAAACCTTGTATCGGGACCTCAAAGGAAGAGGTGGGTGGGATTCACCGGACCTCCTTGTCTCTCTTTCCAATGTGGCTGAATAAAATAAATGCCCCTTCTTGTGCTTTTGCCATTATTTGACTTTAATTGGTTTATTGAAGACAAGTGGTTGAGCCTAGATTATTAGGGCTCTAACATCCCAAGTCCTAGCTGTTATAATTCTGGAAACATACCTACTGGAAGGTGAGACACATTTATAAATCTAACCCGTTTGCCGAAATGAATGTGTTTTATGCTCAGTAAATATTAGAATACATCCGTTCTACCTCCCAGATTAAAAATGGGAGTGCTAAAGTCTGGAGAAACCGACTCATCTAAAATTTTGTAATCTTTATAGCCCTCACTAGTATGCACATTAACAGCAAAATCATGGTTCCTTCTGTGTCTTGGAGAGGCCAAGCCAGGAGCTGCCTTCTTTTCTACACTGGCACTGAGACGAAAGAAACCGGATGGTCAAATGGTCCAGTCTGAACTTGAAGGGCCGATCCTAATGCTTTGAATACGTTCTTTGGAAGCATCCTCTGACAAGGAGGGTTGCCACAGAGCAGACATTACTCATCATCTAAATGCCCACCAGGAAACAGCAGAGCTGGAGTCAGAGTGGCAGACGGGGAGGTGTGCTAAGTTACCACACGAGAGGAAAACAAACTCCACCTGTTAGCTCATGTGCCTCTATTTCTACATTGGGATAACTGGCTGGTGTGATGTGTGTGTGTGTGTGTGTGTGTGTGTGTGTGTGATATGTGTGTTGTATATGTTGTATGTGTTGTGTTGTGTGTGGTGTGATGTGTGTGTGGTGTGTGTGATATGTGTGTGATATGTGTGTGATATGTGTGTATGGTATGGTATGTGTTTTGTGTGTGTGGTATGTGTGTGGTATGGTATGTGTGTGATGTGTGTGTGGTGTGTGTGGTGTGTGTGGTATGTGTGTACGTGTGTGTATGTGATGTGTGTGTGTGTGGTGTGGTGTGTGTGGTGTGTGTATGGTATGGTATGTGTTTTGTGTGTGTGGTGTGTGTGGTATGGTATGTGTGTGGTGTGTGTGTGTGGTGTGTCTGCATGTGGTTTGTGTGGTGTGTGTGTGTCTGGTGTGTGTGGTGTATGTGTGTGTGGTGTGTGTATGTGTGTGTGGTTTGTGTGTGTGGTGTGTGTATGTAGTGTGTGTGTGTCTGTGTGTGTATGTGATGTGTGTGTGTGGTGTGTGTGGGGTGTGGTGTGTGTGGTGTGTGTGTGTGATGTGTGTGGTGTGTGTGAGGTGTGTGTGTGTATGTGATGTGTGTGTGTGTGGTGTGGTGTGTGTGGTGTGTGTGTGTGGTGTATGCCCTCTTTTTGTTTCCCTCTACTCCTCTCCCAGCACTGTTCTTGGTGTCGCTTCTGAATCCTGGAGCAGATGGCCGCAGCTGCTGTAGTGACATCTGTTGCTGCTCCTTCACCTTCTAGCTTTGGCAGGAGCAGTTGGCAAGACCAGCCTGCAAGGTCTGTTGGTACCCAGTAGGACTGCTATCTGTCAAATACTGTGGAGGAGGGGGTGGACATGTAGGCAGCGGAAATGCTAGTGTAAGCCAATCATGATCCCTAGGGCCTATTTGATCCAAAACCCCTTTCTCCAGAGTAGTTCCTCTCCTGGTCAGAGCTGGGAGAGGGGACTGCGTGTGCTCTCTCACTTGTCACTCACATTTAGGTTAGAGGGGCCTGCTGACTGGCTGCAGAAGAGGCTTGAGTTCTGACCAGGATATGTCTTTCAGAAGGAACACTGAGAACCCAGAGCAGCAATCTAAAGGCAAGAAGTGATGCTCACCCCCTAGACTCACTCTGCAGATCACCCCCAAGATGGCCAGAGGCAGTCCTTACTAGGTCTGGACGGGGACACAGACGGCATTCGGTATCCTGTCTCCATCAGTGGGTGGAATCACGTGCAGCCATCACACGTGATCCCAGAGTTGTTAGGGGCAGAGTCTATACCCTGGCAGCATTTAACAAGTCAGGCTTGGCCATCTAAACTCAATAAACCAATTAAAGAGACGGGAAGTAGTGAATATCAGAGAGAGGAGATGTATTCAGTGTGGCGACATTGGAACAAGAAACAAAAGGCACATTGACCCCCCGGCTCCTACTCCATGTCCACATTTGGATGCTGATATAAGGTTTAGGTTTAAATAGAAGGCAAGAAGCATGTCTAGGTAAATATCACTGCTCAAGGTCCATCCATCTGTGAGCCATCAATGCCTGAACTTCAGTCTCTCTAGCCAGGTAGTCTGACATGTTTTCAGGACTCTGTAATACTTCTTTCTGGAGACTCGCTTCCCTTCTTGGTGCACCAAGGCCCCAGCTCTTCCTTCTAGCCCAAGACTCCTGGGAATTTCTAATATCTTAGGGTGCACTGTTTTTACAGTCTGACAACGAGATTGGAGAGCATGGACCGAATCTTCCTCCCTGCCATCTCTGCTGGGTTTGCTTCATCTTGGGAAAGATGTTCACTGCAGAGTTTTGTTTTCCACTTGCACTCCCTGTAGATGCCAGATGCATGTCTCATACACACTGAGGTCCAGGTTGCAATTTATCATTCGAACCAGAGAGAACCACCCGAATGAGGATGTGTGCGCCTCCTTGGGGAGTGAGCGTCCCTGCACGCAGGCTTTACTGCCAAGCCCACGTCAAGTGTCAGGACTGCTGGATGCTGAGCCAAGCCCTCTGAGAATTGGTGATTTGAAGAGAAGATCTCCACCACTTCGCTGCCTTCACCGAATTACTACAAGAGAAATCTGTGAGCCATTAAATTACACTCTCAGTCACTGTTGGAAACCAGAAGAAACCCAGCAGTTGGGAGTAAAAAGCCAAAGCTTAGCAAGAAGCCAGCATTTTCTAGGGGCCAACTCTACATCAGATGACAATCCATGGGAATTCTTAAGAAAATCACTTCGATAACACGACACAAAGGACATGAGGGAAGATGGTATGTTTTGCTCAGATTCCTCAAAGACTTAGTCAATATCCAGCTGTGGCACTCTTCTAAAGATGGCTGCACAGAGGGAATGCTAGTCAAGACAGAGATGCAAATTCAACAGGCAGGAAACTCAATCCAAAGATAAAGGATATGACAAGACAAGAAGTACTCTGCTCAAAGTCACAGCGTGACCTTGCATCCCTGCCCTCTCTCCTGGGCTCCTCTGCAGTGATGAAAATGATCAGACGCTTCAATGACGCCGCTAGAACAGTACTGGAAAGTGGTAACGAGTGCAATCGGCGGATTCAAAGTGCCAACTAATATACACCACCTGGAAATCACTACAGAAGAGAGGAACCAGCCATTCCAGAGAGAGAAAGCCAGAGGGTACTGTGGGCCTTCACCCCACAAGGCGCTATATTGAAAAGCTTTAGGTTGCAGCATGTAGCAGTAAATAATAAAAAAGGAGGACTTACCCTTTATCGACCCCGTGGTCTCACTCCGCGGAGGCTGCTGTAGTGTGTAGCCGAGCACACGGACGGACTCTGTCACTTGGTCTACAAGCTACACTCTCTACAAGATTCCCTTCCCAGGTGGTTCACTCCGCTCGTCCTGTTACTTCTGTCCCGGGTGGACACATCTGCTCGATAGCTTTCCATGGTAGGTTTATATATTAAATTCTCAATCCATAAACCCTCTCTACACAATAGGATTATATCCAATGGGCAAAGATACAAACTGCCCTTCTATATGAGATAAAAGACCTATAGAATCTTTTAAAATATTTATATCTATCTAATGTCAATTAAGTCCACCTGGATCCAGCTCACCCTTCTCGAGCACCATTTTGATTTCTCCTCCAATCTCTGCTCCTCTTCCTACCTTTTCCCCGCCTACCTCTCCGCTGTCCAATCATGTATCACCTTAACATCGATCCACAGTAGCACGTCCACATAGCCTATCGTTGGTCATGGCTGTATCGTATTGCTTTCTTAGGAACACACGACCATTTACTAACCAGTTTGCAAGGTACAGCTCCCGTGAGCTTCTGAATGTGTCTCTTGGCTAAACTTTATCCAAACACATTTCAGTTATGTTCCTACCTGAGCGAGACGTCTCTGACTTTCAAATAACCGTGCCCAGGACAACGTGTAGAAATTTACATTTTCATCCATTTTCCTATTGCATAATCTTTTCACTCATACCTGCTTTCCAGAGCCTTTTTGTTTTAGAGTTATGAGTCTTTATTTCAAAACGCTGTGATTTTAACAAGATTGTATCTAACATACCAAGCTAGCTTATCTACCTATTCCTCACGGGTTTTTATAATTTATCATACTATATGCATACCTCCAGAAAAAAATGTCCTTTATGCATGTTGTGAACATTATAGCATTTCTTGCTCTGTGGTTTGCTTTTCTGTGGACTCAATGGCTGTTTTTATTAAAAGCTTGGGTCAAATATTTTGCTTGAAATTTTAGCAATGTGTAGCAAAATTACATGTGTGGTTCTTCTTTGGCCCAACAATACCATTATATCAGCAAATGTGCAGGAAGATGTATATTAGAGCTTGTGTTCCCATAACATCATTTATACAACAAAAAAACTAGAAATAGTTCAAAGTGCCCATAAATGCAGAGCTCATGGGTTAAATTATTGTTCAGCCACAGGACAGAACAGCATTCATTTGCCAAAATAATATACATTATTTCTCTATACTATTGCATTTCTAAGTGTCAAGATGGATATTCAGAATGGTCATTGTAAGCTTACCTTTCATGAACGGGGGATGATAAAAACAGGTTTGTATTGGTATGAACTGTGCACATATATATGCATTGACATATGTAAGCATACACATTGCATATACTTATATGTATATATTTATTTTTCAGCAAATAATCTATAAACTGAAACAATTATTACATAGAGGAACAAAACAAGAGTCCAGAGGTCGAGAGTCGGGAAGAAAGCCATACCCTCTCTGGCTTAATTTTTTTTTTTTTTTTTTTTTTTTTTTTTTTTTTTTTGGAGCCATGTAAGAATCATCTTAGATAATTATGAAATGTCATTAAATGAAAATGAGCAAATAAAAAGCAATTTCTAAAAATTAAAAGCAATAAAAACATCTGGTGTGATCACATAAAGGGAAGCAATTTTAGGTGATTTTCATGCACAGTCATTTAACCACATACTTAGGTGGAGAATGTCTCCCTCAAAAACAATGTCAAAGAAATAATAAGCTCTTTTTAAAGAATGCCATTAATAATTGTAGTAGATTTAAGTTTCTAAAATCTCTGTCTCTGTCTCTGTCTGTCTCTCTCTCTGTCTCTCTCTGTTTCTCTCTCTGTCTCTCTGTCTCTCTCTCTGTCTCTCTCTCTGTCTCTCTCTCTCTCTCTGTGTGTGTGTGTGTGTGTGTGTGTGTGAGAGAGAGAGAGAGAGACAGAGAGAGAGAGAGAGAGAGAACACTAAAATAAAAACACAGTGCTATTAGGTAGGAACTAAAATCTTCAAATAAGAGAAAAAATGTAATTATTTAAGCATAAAGTCAGTGTTGAGGAAAAACCTTATCTACCTAGCTATTATTTGGAAATATCAGTTTGAGTGGTATGCATTTTATCCTTTTACAAAATCATAGCTGCTAGAAAGGTATTATCTCCTGGAAAAGTATTAAAAACCGTGACCAAACTGGCAAAAAATGACCTTGTCTAGGTAAAATGATCAGCCACATATAATTTTACTTTGGTATTTGAGAGACTGGGTCTCAGATCCACACCAGAAGCCATATAGTTTGACTGTATTTTCCTTAACACTGTAAAGCACCCGTGAGCAATTTAGATCATCTAAGGCAATGTAAATGTTTTGTAATGGTTGTTATAATGTACAGTTTAGAGAATAAACTATTCAGTGCAGATACAACCTTAAAAAGGTGTTTCCCATCAAATGAATGAGTCAGAAAACTGAAGGAACTGTGAAAGTGAAGGAGATAAAAGTGTGGAAAATGACCCTGTCACTATGTCAGAGGAGAAGGCACGTCACCATCAGAGCTTACTGACATGTCAGAATGACAGAGGCACTAAGAGAGAGGGTCCCTTTGGCCTCAAGTGGGACAATTTGCACAACAAAGTATCAGCAACTGCAATATTCCAAAGCAAATAAGGAACATCTAAAATGCATGAGTTAATGATACTTAAATTTTAACAAAACTTTGAGGACTCTTACAGAACATAAAATAAACTAACTCAGTAATGAATCTTGCACGTCTTATATGATTAGCTGAGTTGTTGATAGGTTTTGGTTTTGGTTTCTGTGTGTGTGGAAGAGTTCAAATCGGTGAATAAAGATGGAATTTTGAATGTTATGGGTTCGCCACCCTTAATGAAATAATGAATATAAGAACTTATCAAGTTGATCTGGTTTGCTAAGCTTATTAGGTTACGTTAACGGGGAGTGTTAAAATGGATTAAATAGGCTGGCAGTATTTGAACACACTGACATATTTAACAAAGTCATAGAGACTCGAAATAAAAGCACATGCTTTTACTTGTTTTTGCAAGAACACAGACCAACATTCTTGACAAAAGATGGAACCTGAATCTAATCAAGCCTCCATTAAAATACTAATTTGTAGAAAGCACAAGACCAGAAGAATGTAAGGAACTCCTCTATAGTGTGAAACTCACAAGGTAATGTGGGAAACTCTGCAAAAGAAAGAACTCAGCGGGAAGAGAAATCTAGATAGTCTAAGGACGCAAAAGCTGTAGCCTTACATGTAAAGATATAGATTTCAAGGCGGCGACTCGAGACAGCCAAGTATGAAAAGAAAAAGATAGTTTTTGGATATTTGAGTGCACTATGCGGTAGAAACGTGTTGTGTGTGACAACTGTATTGCGGCTATGTTTGTAAAACATCTCAGATACAATGACTTAAGCATTTGCAGGCAAAATGATAGGGTAACTGAGATTTGCTTCAAAAGAACACGGCGTGATGTGCAGTTGATAAACCAGTTAATGGAGCAAAAACCCATTGAAGGTAATTTTCAGTGTTTCACGGTGCCATCTATGTATGAAAGAGGCAGCTGTCATGCATGGGGGTGCTTTGGGATTCTGTCTTATTGCACTGAACCATGTGACTTCTGAAGCCAGTGGGATGCTATCTCTGGTGTGGGAGGATTTTCATAACTCTTGACATTTGGTAATGAAAATTCAGGCACCTGAGTCTTAAGCATGTTGCGGCTTTTTTTAAGATTTTCTTTTCCTACTCTGTACACATTTTAGAATGAGCTTCTGAATTTCTACTCATGAATCCCTTTGGATTTTTGTTGAAATCATCATGACTAATTCATTATCTTTATTTCCTTTGGGTTTAACTTTCTGTTCTTTAAGTGATGGGTTTGCTGTGGTATTTATTAGTTATTATAGGCATAGTTATTAGATTGATCATTTTGATTATGTAAGCTTCCCTATACTTTCATAGTTACACGGCTCAACTACTTTTTTTTTTTTTTTTTTTTAGAAATTACTTGAAGTATTTGATGATGTCATTTTTATCCAGGTTTTCCATTTAATGGTTAGAAGTTTTGCCCACTTTCCAAAAAAGCGCAAGGCCTTAAAAATTTAAACACACTTTCAACTTATAAACTACCATTTTGGCATGTTTGATGAGGAGAGGAGGAAAGGGGTTGTTTGGTATACATGTTACAGTTGATCAGTTAGTAAGGACAGGACAGGAGCACAGGCAGGAATCTGGAGGCAGGAACTGAAGCAGAGACCATGGAGGAATGACCCTTGGGGAAGCCAGCTCCCCACAACTTGCTTAGCCTGATCTTTTCTACAGCCTAGAACCACTTGCCCAGGACTGGCACCGTGCACACTGGGCTGAGTTCTCCCTTGTCAATCATTAATCAAAGTTTTGAGTATTTTAATAAGCTTGTTTTAATTGTATGTGTATTCATGGGAGTGCAGGTGCCTACGGAGGCTGGAGATAAGGGGCATCAGCTTCCTCTGGGGTAGTTAAAGGGAATTGAACTCGGGTTCTCTAAAGGAGTTTGATGCACTCTTAGCCACTAATATCACTTAACACTTAACATCACTCCTGGCCCAATAAGCTTATTTTAAGCTCACAAGATATTTTATACTGTCACATTAGTATTTATTTACCTGTTTTATTTTTAATTCTTCTTGGACCTTTCCAACCTAAAATCTCCAGGAATTCAACTTACATTTCTTTTAATAGCATACTGTAATAAAGGGTTTATTTTAGGTTTTCTTGACTTAGAAAAGTCTCACCATTCTTAGAGAGCATTTTTATAAAGCAGAATTATTTTGAGGGTGGAAGCACGAGTGTGTGTGTGTGTGTGTGTGTGTGTGTGTGTGTGTGTGAGTTCTTAGTTTTAGAGACTGTTTTTAGCTCACTCATCATATACATACCAAGCCTACCATCCCATTCCATTGCATTCCTCTGTCGGGATTTTCAATGTCGTCTTTTAGATATTTGAATATCATTACCATGGCTATCTTCCTGTCTTGCTACCTTATCTGAAATACCTGCAGTCCCCACAAATATTTTCTGTTGCCTATTATTCATGCACGCTTTGTTCATGGTGCCTTACGTACCCCTAGTTATCGGTGATTATAAGCCACGCGTTCCACCTTCTTTTTAATAGCAATTACTAAAGTCCAAGATCCTGTGTCTCTCCAAAGACAGTTTCCTTGTGGACGGGGCCTTGGGCAACATTCCCTAAGAAAATCAGTTTACTCCTAGCTTTTTCTGACCTGTGGAGTTAACTGGTCAGTGTCTAATCCAGAGCAGCAGGAATTTGTAGTGTTGACTTAGAAGCCTGTGCATTTCAGTGTCCGCTCCTCCCTGAAACATCAAAAGGCTTCCAAAAACACTGGTTAGCTGTTCTTCCTGTCAGCAGATGCCTCAGGAGTTAGGAGGGACAAAGGCAGCCTCACATACATTTGACTTTTTCCAGCTTTTAGCTCAGCGATTCCTCATTGTCTTGTTAATTTACTCATTACTCTAATTAATGATGTTTTTTTCTTCCCCCAGCTTTTCTATTTATCTTCAGTGGAAAACTCAGTTCAAAGCACCAGCTTTGCAAATATAGAGTTTCTTAAACAAGTTTTTAAACTTTAAATTTTTAATTACTGATGCTAGACTGTGTTTTTCCCTGTAAGTAAAGAGAAAATGTAGTTTATCACTAGCCTTCACCAAGACACACATTTAAGTACTGACAAGATAGGGGATCATCACAGGGAAGCCGATGAACGTTTCTGCTGAACCCCCATGCTAAGGATACATGCAGATAAACAGCAGTGTAGACTTGAGAGAGAGGTGATGCTCTAAACAAGGAGAAAGGGACATTTAAGGTCATTAAGGGAAACTGAGCCACAGCCGATAGTTTCGAGATGCAGCAGGAAGGGGCAAGGCTTACTGAGATGACTGTGAAGTCACACTGGTGAACTCTCTGCCTAAAAGTGGCTTCAGCAAAAAGAAACTTTCTAAAGCAGTTCTTTGAAGCGACAGTAAAAAAAAAAATCACGGAATATAATTTTAATCACTTTAAATTTGTTTATTATTGTTGTGCCATATATACATGGTATGAGTATGCATGTATACAGATGTGTACACATGTGTACAGGTGTGTACAGGTGTGTACAGGTGTGTATAGGTGTATACAGGTGTGTACATGTGTGTAAAGGTATGTACAGGTGTGTATAGGTATGTACAGGTGTGTACAGGTACAGGTATGTACACGTGTGTACAGGTATGTGGGCACAAGTGTGGAGGTGAGAGGGCAACTTTGGGGAGTCAGCTCTTTCCTTCCACCCTTCTGTGAGTTCCAGGGATGACACTGAGGTCACCAGGCTTCACTTCAAGTGCTTTACCCGCAGAACTGGTTTTCCAGCTACCAAGTCAAGCTTTATAGCTATTCCTTTAACCTTTATTTTTACCTCTTCCCTAAGTGGGACAAATATCAGACAATGTACCATGGTGCTCACACATCGAAAGCCCATAGTCACCTTAGAACATAAAAGGAAAATAAGAGATATCAAGTTACATTTACAGGTTTTCAAGAATGTTTATTTAGATTGCCAAAGGATGTTTGGTAAATCATCATGATATAAAAATATATAATTTTGCAGGTGTTCTGAACATCATCAGTAATTGTCAAAAACAAACAAACAAAAATGTCTACTCTTGTAGCCAAACCTGGTGGCTTCCAGAATCAGGAAGGTAAGGCAGGAAGGTTATCGCAGTTGGAAGCCCACCCAGGTCAAAAGCTAACTTAGAAAATTGCATGAGGATTACTCAAATTCAAGGTCAGCTTTTTCTGTCAGAAAGTTCTAGATCAGCCAAGGCTACACAGTGAGATGCTGTCTACAACAGTCTCTCCTCCTCCTCCTCTTCCTCTTCTTCCTTCTCCTTCTCTCATTCTTAGTGGTAACCAAAAAGTCAAAATATACCCCAAAAGAAATAAGACATGTGAGAATCTATATCGCTACAGATAGTATTTTTATATGTAGGTGGTCTCAGGTTCGGGACACATCTGTGTTACTCAGGAAAACATCTGGTGAGTCACTTGAAAGAGAAGGGTATGAGGATGAGAGAAGTTGCCTGAATGTCCTTAAAGGTGATGGGACAGCTGGTGACCACAACACAACAGATTTCAACTACCTGAGTTTTAGGGTTTGATTGTATTAGCTCTCGGGACAAGGCTGTGCGAGCATATAGATTGGTGTGAGTGTGACTGCACGACTGTGGGAACATTGAGGGTTACTCCCAAGCACAAACCAAGGAGGGAATGAGAACAATGAACTACTCAGAGCAAGAAGTGGTAATTTAAACAAAAATGTGTAATCCATTCCTATTAAATCCATACATGATAGGAAGGGAACCAG
Organism: Micromys minutus; assembly: GCF_963924665.1. Lineage (NCBI taxonomy): Eukaryota > Metazoa > Chordata > Mammalia > Rodentia > Muridae > Micromys > Micromys minutus. The sequence goes on from NC_137985.1 coordinate 44,027,967, forward strand.
AATGAGACAGTAATTCTGATTTTTTCCCCCAAAGGTTTTGTGTGTGTGTGTGTGTGTGTGTGTGTGTGTGTGTGTGTGTGTGTCTCTACAGAGGTGTGTCTATCAGAGCCCTGGAGCAGGCTGGGGTTACAGGAAGTAGTGACTCACCTGACCTGACATGGTCGCTGGGAAATTCAAGTCCTCTGCAAGAGCAGCAAGTGCTCTTAATCTGCTTCGCTGTCTCTCCAGCCCCGGTGTCCAAATATGTGAAATTATAAACTACTAAGCATTGTCGATTCTTTCCAAGTTAGTGTTTAGATTTACTCTGTTCCCAATCAAAATCACAACTGTGTCTTTACAATATTTTGATGACTGACTCGAAGGTTCATCTGGCATAGCTAGTCAATGAAAAGGAAGAGTAACGGCCTTGCTAGCTATCAAGGCAGTGTGGGTACCAGCACTGTGACACTAGCCGGGGCAGCCGATCAGGCTGTGCACAGCCAGGGAACGTGAGCACTCTGTTCGCGGGATTAACAGACCATCACAGAACAGGGAGAGAAGGGGGAGGAATGAGGGTCAGTGTTGAGAACCAGTTTCAGTTACTTTGAAAAAAAAAATGTGTTCAGTCTCGATATCATTTTATCTAAATGACTTCAAGATAAATCGAGAAGTTAGACTGGGGGCCAGCGAGATGGCTGAACGGGACAAGGTGCTTACAGATCCAACAGCCCGAGGTCGTGTCTTACATACTGCAAAGTGATAGGAGAAAATTAGACCCCTGGGAAAGGTCTTCTGACATCCTCACACATGCCACAGATCACACACACACACACACACACACACACACACACAATAATAATACAATTGAATTTTTCCAAACATATTTCTTATTAATTATTTGGAAATTTTATACATCGCACCCTCAGTCACATTCGTTTCCCATTCCTCCCAGAGCCATCCCTCCACCCCTGCTCCCTCCCCACAACAACAACAAAACAACACCAAGTCCAGTTTGTGTTGCTCATCTACTCTCCGGTGTATGGTCAAACTCCCAGGGGACAGCCCCTTAAAGAAAATCAAGTCCTCCCCCAACCTCCCATTACCTACTCTTACCTCTTCCTCCACCCCTCCCCCCACACACCAGAAACCACCGGCAGTCCTCTATGCCACTACAAACAAAGCTTCCGTGCCCACAGGAGTCCGTGGCAGCACAGATCATGTGCTCCCGTGGTTTCCCGAGGTTGGGCGGATTGTGGACTTTATGGTTTCCGGTGGCAGGCAGCTCAGATCATAGGCACCAGCCGGACCCTGGCAGCAGCGTGGATGGCGAACAACAAAGATGGAGAGAGAAGTTGGGTTTGGAAAGGCAAGAAGCCTCGGTGGGCAAAAGTGCTTGCTGGCCACAGCCTGAGTACAGTCCCGGAACCTGTATGTTGGACGGAGAGCATGCACTGCACAGGACTGTTCTCTGGTTTGCACACATGCAGCCTAGTATGAGCATACACACACAGCGGTAATAAATAAAGTTAGTTTTTCTTAGCTGAAACTGTAGAAACAGAGGCCCATAATTAAATTATCTGTCTCTTATTGAAACAGAAAAGGGCATTTTAGGTTTAAAGGGAACTTTCCAATATTTTAGGAATATTGACAGACTTAATAACATACAACGTTCAATGTTTATAACTTAGATAAACCACTGGAAAGGCAATCAATAAAAATTTATGTATCTATATCAAAAGTAAGCAACTATAAACCTGAAAGCCAAATAATTTGGTAAGAAAATGTTAATTGCTCTCCCGTGTTCCTCCTAATAAAAAGAGATAAGGTTTATAAACACAAGGTCACCAGGAAAACCTTAATAAATATCTGAAATACATTTTAATGAATTGTCAACACATAAATAAAACTTTTAGAAACTCATTTGGCCAGCTTTTTAAAAGAAGAGGAAAAACGTGGTATATTTTAGCTTGCTGTCATTAGCAAGCTAGGCTACCGAGGAACGGGCCCTGACACTCATTTGGTGAAAACCAGATGGTTCAGTGATTCGAGAAAACAATTGTATGTTGTGTAATGTGAAGGTATAAGTTTTAACAGTTTTTAAGCCAGAAAATTTTACAGTTATGGAGACTTACTTTAAGGGAGACAGTAAAACGCATGTTAATGTCATAGATACTACCAAGCATGATATTTGTAATCACAAATACTAGCAAAAGGCCTCGGTTCTCATAAATATCGATACATGATTCCTCCGTTTTTGCATTTCAGAATATTATACGGTCTGCAATAAGGATTTTTTTTTAATGAAACTGAGGATGTTAATAAAAACACCAAGTAGTTACATACTTGGTTTGACTGGAGTTGAGTGACTTAGTCCCCATGGATAAAGGGAAGCAGAAATGTTGACACTGTAATTACAATTAAAGATGGCCTGCATAGGTAGTTACTTTGTTACTCGTGACAGAGTAACTGTTTCTCAGCTTCCGATTCTCTTGTAAAAGACCTGTAGTCAGAACCGTCTGCACTAGCCTGGCCCTGTGGTAGGCGCCACCATGGGAGCCTGAGCGTCTCAGGTGGCCAAGCCGCTCTCTTCTCCTGGGCTGCCTCTCTGAGCCTGGTCTCGCTGGTAAATGCATGTGGCCTGTGGACTAATATTTTCCCTGCCTAAGCTTTTGTGTCCATTCCGGAGAAGCAGGCCCACAGCGTAGAACATGACCACATCATACTCTAGCAGTAAGTAAGCTTTTAGAACAGTCGTGGGTTTTGTTGTTGTTGTTGTTGTTGCTCTGCCTTACATCATTGTCCATCGTAGGAAATTATGGGATGTTTCAGAAGTGTTCGGAAACTTAAGGAGAGCTACAGGGATTATGAAAACTCTGCTCTCCCGGCGCTCTTTCTGAAAATGGATTTATTAATTTAACAAGGCACTGTTAGTCCTCTCCCCCTTTATGAAATGATTCAAAATTAATATGGACTGGTATGTTTCCTGGAAGGTCCGCTAGTCTGGGAGAACTCAAGCCTGTCAGGTATAGATTGCCTTAGTCTGCAAATGGCTTCTGGGATTCCTGAAACTCTTCACGGTTAACAACAGCAGCTGAAGAGAAACACTTGAAATATCCTAAAACCACTCTCGTTTTCCCAGCAGAATGTTTAAGGGCAGAGACTTGAAAACAAAAGCTAGTGCTTTTTTCTCTCTCTCTCTAGTTCTCTCTAGCTATTCAAAAATAGTTTTGAAACCGAAACATGAATTCAAATTCAATGTATTTTGGAATGTGTTTGCAACTTTGGACTTTTATTTTTAAAAAGAGAGAGGACACAATTTGCCCCATGCCCCCAAGGAGTCCTGCTCTCTAATCAATAATGGTTTTCCCAATGATATGCAAAATATATTGAAGTGGGTTCAAATGTTAATGGAGCCTTAGAGCAGGGTCTGAACAAAGAAAATAATGTACTTTAGCTGCCAAACTCTAGCCTGGGCTCTACTAGCCCTGTGAGGAAACCTGCCCACAGCATTCATGCCTCATCTTCATTATAGAAAGAAACCCAAGGGTGACTTTTCCCCCCCAAAGCCACACCTGAGTGACATCCAATGGAGGTATAAGGGTATAGCAGCTCTCTGATTCCCAGGCCACTCTTGTCAACCACAAGATGCTGTCACCTTCTCAAGGAGTTGAGCACCAACAAGCACAAATGATGAGTCAACATTGAGAAGAGCACTGAAAGGTCTTGGGTTGGTGCCCAAGGGACCACTGAGGCACACTGGCCTTTCAAGTGAGAGATGAGTTGGACACGTTATTAATGCCACGCGTGTGCATACAGCTCTAAGGACATTTCAGGCCCACGTGGTGGGATGGAGGACCCTCTTTTAAGGTTTCAGGAAGTGTTCCATACCACATGGTCAGTGTGTAGTCAACAGCTGATGACGGACCACAGTGAAGCTATCTCTGATGGGGAGCAGGGGACAGGAAAAGGAGTTTGTGGCATTGTGGACGTGAGAGGAGTAGAGAGGAGAAGGCCAAGCAGTGGATGTGTATCCAGTGTGGCACCAATGGCCCTTGATAGCCTGGAGTCTGGGGTCTTTCCACTGAGTCACCTTTGAGGATGGGCAGAGATGCGGCTGAATTCTAACAAATGCAAACTTTTCAACCTCAACAGGGAACCTTCAGGGAAATGGCATTATCTGAGTCAAGACTTAAAAATGCACACAAAAGGAAATAGGTAATAGCTATTGCTAAAAGCTCCAGTGTCCAGTAGCCACATGTCATCCTTGGCCAGTCTCTTATGACTCTGCTTGGTCTTGTGATGGTTGCAGAAGGGAGCTACCCTAATCAGCATTCAACACTATTGGACGCCCACACATTTTCCTACATGTTCAGAGTTTACCAATGCTCAGGATCTGAGGGCTTACGTGGGTCATTATAGCAAAAGGAGACAGACCAAAGCATCTATAGTATTGGAGCTTCGCCTCATTAAATCAGCATGGCAAGGGTCTTCTGTGGCCTCTACATTTACATTTGCTTGTTTGTGACAGGGTATCATGGATCTCAGGCAAGCCTTACGCTTTCTCAGAATTTCTGACCTTCCTGGCTGTACCTCAGGATGCTGGGCTTACGAGCTTGTGACACCACACTTGGTGCATTTGGTTCTGGAGATCAAACCCAGGGCTTCAGTGCATGCTGAGTAAGCACTGTGCCACCTGAGCTGCACTCCTTGCTCAATGTGTACATCTTCTTAGAAAATCCTCATGATCCCACACACTGGAGATGTGGAAAGAGGGACAAACCAGTTGCTTAAGACAGCAGCTTTTGACTTTTTCCAACACTCTGTGAGATATGTCTGAACATTGGTGAACATTTCTCTAAAACCCTTGGCCATCTTTAGCAGTCACTAAGTTTTAGATAACTGCTTCAGTCAGCTTTGGCTGTCATAGGGAGTTTATATTCTCTCTGTTCCTCTTTCTGTCTTTAACACACTCACATATCCCAGATAGATACATATGTATACAACTTCATCATTGATACTTATAACTCCTCTTGTTTTGTATAACAAACAATCACATTCCACGTTGGAAGAATTCTCTGGAGGATTCACTGGGATATGAATTTAAAGTCACATGAATACAGTACTGAAATGTCAGACTTCATAAACGTCTGGAGACTCAGCTAAACGATTTTGGAATTCAGAAATTCACTCGTCTTTGCTCACACACAATCTACCGGGGACCATGATAGATACTAAGAAGAAGAGAGAAAAATCATCTCAGATCTCAATGACATTTCAGCGTAAGCGTAGAAAATGTTACCCTCTTGCAGGAGCTAAACAACGATTTATACTAAGAGCTTCAACACTGCTGAGCATTTATTGAGTTCTTATCATATGCCAAAGTTCAGTAAATTCTCTGCCCATACCATTATCACCTACAGAATCTCCAAGCAGCCTTTTGATGAAATTACCACCTTGTCTTATAGAAAAGGACACTAAGGCATGGAGAAGTTGATTAACTTGCCTGTGGTTACACTGATTGTGACTAATTAGCTTGGGCAATGTGCTTCTACAGCCTGAATCTCTGGCCTGTTAGCTCCATCAGCAGAGAACAAATCAGATGAGAAAGGAAGTACGGAGATGCTCATGACCAGGTTAGAAAGACGGCTTTCTCAGCGGATTGTGTTGTTAAAAAAAAATAAATAAATAAGGAAATGGACAACAGAAAGGAGAGTTAAAGAGAACTCAAACAAGAGGACATATCCAAACACTCAGGTGGGAAGTGGCAGGGAGCTTTTAGGAAGCTGTTTGGACCACTTTTAAACTAGGTAGATCCATCCTCAAATAATTCTCTTGATCTTGGAAATTTCAATAAGAAGAAGCAAAAACCAATCAATGAGCTAATTTAGTACTGAAAGTTTTTGCTACCATGTTGGTCGAGAGGCAGAATCAGAGTGAGGTTTTATCAAAAAAGGACTACAGAGACAAGGCTAAGCCAGCTCTCTGTGAATATTTGACAGGTGGATCTATTGGGCATAGACTTATTTCTTCGCCAGCATCAGCATCCACTGGTCACCTTACCTCTAAGGAACCCCTCCTTCAGTGCAGACAGACACTCACAGTTATATAACAGACACATGGATGTGTGAATGTGAAGGGCTCAGTAGTGTCATGGAGCAGAAAGAGAAATTTAATCCCTAAATCACACCAGAATCAAAGTATTCCAACTGCCAAAGAGAGGAGATAAGAACAGAATGCCTGTAACCCCTGCACACAATCAAAGGCCAGATCAAAACCGTGAGAGACAAGCTCCGTCCATGGCTGCCAAAGCTTCTTGGCTGTCACTTCTTTAGCATTCCCTTGAAACCAAGTCTGACTGTGTTCATTTCATCTTAATGTCTTTCATGAGTTACACTTTGGAAATAGAATTTGCGTAGTACAAAAAAAAATGACCTCAATCTTATTAATAATAACCAAAGCTGTGTAACCCAGTGCTAACCCAAAGGCCTAGAACATGAATTGAAAATTCAAGATCCCTCTATATCTTACCAAAAAGAACATCAAAGGGCTTAGATTGACAGCCATACTCAGCTCTTCAGACTGCCCTGAAGGAGGACACATAGGTTTTTAAGTAATAGTATTTACAGAATATACTTCATGTCTCTCCAATTGGTGTAACATCACTTTTTAAAAGCAGTGTACATTTTCGGAGGATACAAAGCACAGTTTTCCTGAAAACCTGCTACAAAACAACAAATTTATAAAGCAATTAAAATTATAAATGAGTTATTCCTAATAATAGCACACATTATACATATACATATACACATACACACATATATATACATACACATATACATATACATACAGTCTCCTCCTTTCCTCTCAATCTCACTCAACAAAAATACTATCTTAACAACCACCCACTGGCAAAACATCAGTACAAACAGCTCCATAATGCAATTGAGAAATGATACTACCCAGGTAGAGGACAGAAATGAGTAAAAGAAGCATTGAATATATGTTATAATTTCTAGATCAAACTCCCCCTTAATATTGCAAAACATAGCAATGACAGAGATCCTCTCTGCCTAGGAGTTCTCTCATGCAGGAAAAGAAAAGACAAGTAAGCATCCAACCAGAATAGTAGCCTCCCACATAGTTGTAGATAAGTAAGCTGAGTTTGTAGACATCAACGTTGGGCCAAGCCCATGGCTCTGGCAATAGGTCTAACTTTAGAATCAGCATATATACCAATGAAACCCTGGTGCTCAGTCTACTTACAGACCCTGGCAACAGCTACCCACTGATGCGTAGGAAAGACTTAGCCACAAGAGTGGGCCGTCTGGCCTAGAATTGGCAGCTAGGACAAATGGCAAAAGTAATTTCCTTTATGAGACCAAGATACAAGACTAGGAGGAATGACAACTTATTTAATTGTACAAACATTAAAGCAAGGAATCCAGGAAATAAAAATGCCACCAAAACAACTAAAGGAACTTACTAACCCTACACTGACAGAGTCCTAAAGAGTAATTTAAAGACATTCAGTGAACTACAAAAAAAAAAAAAAAAAAAAAAAAAAAAACAAACAAACAAACAAACAAACAAAAATGGCAACTAAATGAACTAAATGATAGAATACTAAACAAAAAACAAAACAAAGAACAACAGCAACAACAAACCCAAAGGGTGTTGAAGAGATGACCCAACAGTTAAAAACACTGGCTGTTCTTCCAGGAACCTGGGTTCAATTCTCAGCACCCACATGACAGCTCACAACCATCTGTAATTCCAGGTCCAGGAGATCCAATGCCCTCTTCTGGCCTCTTTGGCACCAGCCATGAAAGAGTTGTACAAAATATTTTGGTTTTTAATGAGAAGCTCAACAGAGCTAGAAAATAATTGCTTCATTTTAAAAAATATTTTCTCGATATTGAGCTTCTCATTTAAAAATATTTTATTATATTATTTGTGTGGATGTTTTGCTTATATAAGCTAAAACACTTCTGGCCAGGCATATGCCCAGGGCTCAGGGTCATGGAAGAAGAGCAAAAATACTGATGGAAGAGACAATGAATATTCCCAACACTGCCTCTCCCCTCTGACTCTGATCTTGGATGTCATTGACCTTGTTCCACTTAATTTGTGACTTTATTGACACTGAGAATAAGTCAGCAAGCCCCTCCCATGATGTTCCTCCCACCCACGAGACACCCCAAGACAGTAACAGTATTTCCCCTTTCTTAGTCACACCTGGAGCTATGCTTTTAAAAGTGTATTCTTTAAAAACAACAACAACAAAAGTTTAAAAATGTATCTGCTCTGAGTAGCACTATTCTTAAAAGACTCAAAGGAAAAATTTTACAGAACCAAGATGACCCATTGAAGAAAAGCCCCATTTTTAATAGGTAGTAAAACAAGGGTACCATCAAAGTTCCCTACTGAGACCACAGTGGCAGTGTGACAAGACACATTGATATGTGACACTCTAGACTCAGTGGCAACTCGTGATGTAACCACATCCTCTCCTGTTTTTATTTATTCATAAGAAGTGAGAAAAAGACTTTCTTTGTTATTCTTATTTCTGTTTTTTTCCCTGCTCTATGAGCTCCTGGCAGTTACAGGAAATATCCTTTCTCTGTCAGACAAAACGTTCTGAGTTTTCATCAGCATAAGCAATTCTAAAATGTCAGGGCTTCCTATCAATTTATAAATGAGAGTAAGGCAATGTTTGTTGAACTTTGAGCACCATATGCTAAGAGAGGCAACTTCTGTGTATCCCATTGACTCATGCCAACAACTCTGAAGGACAGGTCAAGTTACATATATAACTCTGCATAGAAAACATGAATAATGATAGTTCAATGCTCATGCTTTGCTTTTATGCCCCTCGGTTGAAGAGATGACAAATGTCAGGGACAAAGTTGCTGTAAGTCATCAACGCAAGACAGCTTTGTTTTGAGTAATTATTCTTTCAGCATTTTGCCCATTTTCAAATGTTTTCCTTTTCCAGTTCCCTTCCCAAGACAGCAGTAAGTTAGAGAAAAGTCGGCCTGTTTCCTTTTTCTTTCACAGGACTTCAGTAGAGAATCATATTTCTTTATACACACACACACACACACACACACACACACACACACATATATATATACATATATGATTTAACAGTAAAAGCAGACGGTGGTAGATAGGTGGATGGGTGAGGGTTAGGGGAAAGATCACATTTCAGTGAAAAGCAGATTCCATCCAAAAGCAAATGCTTCTTCTGCCTGTCCTTGAAAAAAGGACAATGGAAACCTTGGGGTCAGACACCCCAAGAACCACAGGCTCAGAAGACACCCTGGGAAAGCCCCACTTCAAGTTCAAAGTGTCTGCAGGTCCACATTAAATTAAGCAAAATCCAGCATCAGTGTTGGAAGACAGTGCAACAGTAATGTACTACATTAAGTATTCCATAGCAGTACTTACCAAATCAGAAAATAAGCTACACCTTCAGAGGAGAAATAATTAACATCCATATCCAAGCATCTGTCTTAACATTGAATAATATCTGGTCATATGTCTATTACCTGAAAGCCAGATTTTCTTTCTTGTATATTCATGGTAGGTTTAAAAATTCAAGTATAAGTATGTATTCTTAGTGATGAAATCACATTGCTTTTCAGGCATCTTCCTAATTCTCAAGTTGTCTCCGGATAGTTTTAAGTTATACTTTCTGCTTTTTCATTAAGATTTCATACTGATGTGAGATCCTGAGGAGCATGTTGCCAATACCTTCTCAAGTGCTCATTCATCTAACTCATTATTATCTTTTGGAAGTGGGCAGGGATCACATTCTAAACTGCCTAAATAATTGTAACGAGCATGATATTAATTTAAAACTTTGTAAATAAGCATGAAATTTTTAATTATTTGGTGAATATGGAGACTCTAATTGATTCTGGCTGGATCACGGTAGCTGCAGATCACACCCAAATCCCAGCAAGGCTGCAATCAGAGGAGAAATACCAAAGAAACAAATGATTCACCTACTGTTTCAGTCCTGTGCCCAGAAATAGCCATGAAAAACTCTAGTCATTACCTGAGCATGCTGGGAAATCTGTCCCTTCCAGTAAGATATTCACAGCATGAATTTAATGAGTATCGAATACAAATAGAAAGAGGGCTTGTTTAGCCTCCATGTCTCAAGAATGGTCACTTAATTAAATTACCTATATCACAGTACAGACATGACAAAGGTAATTCTCCATAAAAATAATATTACAGGCTGTTTAATACAATAGAAAGATATTGGTATTTTAAGAGCTCATTGATCTTATCTTTTGCAAAATGAAATTTACTTGCAAATAAATCATTTTTTTAAGCTTGAAGTTTATGTAATATACAGAAGGGTCACTTTAGGGGGGAAAATTCAAAATAACAAATACCAAAATGTACATATTCTTATTGGGGTCTGGAAGGAACTGCAAACTTCATTAACTTCAAATAAATCTGATCCTGTCTGAAAGTACCTACTATAAAAATTTAGCAGGCACATTCCTAAATAATAGGACCACAGTGATTCACGTTCTCCATCCATAGTTTTCTCAACTTTCTACTTAATAAGGAAAAGCCATACTTTTAAAATACTTGTTTTCTGAGACTTGCACCCCTCCCCATCATCACTAGAAAACACAATTTAGAAGAAGTGATTCCCCGTGTCCACAGTAAGTTGATGTCCATCGTAGCAGGAGAAGCACCACAGAGTTCTTGGCAGCAGAAACATGCCGTGGAGACTCACACACCTTGGCAGATCTGAAGCAGAAAGCCAGGACATGGTGGAAATGGGTATTGCTTCGAAGGGCCTGTTGTCTGAGACCTATGTAAGCCAGGAAGCCCCTGAGTAGCAGTTCCAAAGTTACCCCCAAAGCAATGCCAACGTCATGGGATCAAGTGTACAAAACATGTGTAGCAGATGCTAGATTCAAACCACAACACAGACCAAACAAACTTATGTACGGTTCAATTAGTCAATGGAATTATTCAGGAGTGGAATTAACGTTTTATTTTTCAATACACTGAATTTTCAAAAATGCACTAGCTTTTCTTTTATACAAAAAAATGAATCAACAATTTGTTTAAAAATCTCTTAACTTGTAAAGAGAACCTACCTTCCTTGCCATTGTATGAGTTTGCCAACGTCTGCTGAGTAAAATCACTGCGATGTCCCAGATTTATAGTAATGTCATTCCTGGGTCCTCTCATGTGTATGCCTCTACTACATAGGTTTAATTATTCCATGCATTATTCCATGGTAGCCCTGTCTAGTCAGTGCCATGAATGTTCATCACTATAACACTCACCAGCCAAGACTGTCTTCATCACTGTATACCCAGGACCCAGCATGGCACAGTCCTGAGGACATTTAACATCTCTGATTTATATTCCAGTAAATACATATGAATAGAATGTCTCCCGCACTTCAACATGAATCCTGGGAATGTGTCTTGTTGAGAAGCTTAGGAACTACTTCTCTCTATTACCCAGCTTCAAGTTGAGGCATTTCCAGAGTGAGAAGCTCAGTTCATTGGAGAAAGTCAATCTTATCCACAACACACCATAACAAAAGGTTATTCTTTTCTCTGGTTCTCCAAAGGCTTCCTATAGTTTTTATCTTGGCTTTAATAAATGAGGTCTCATGCCTAGAAAGAGGATTCAGCAGTTACAAGCACTAGATGCTCCTCTAGAGGACTTGGGCTTGACTGTACACACACAGCTCACAGATATCAGTAACTCTAGATGCAAGGGATCCAATGCCATCGTCTGTCTTTCATGAGTACTGCACACAAATATGCTACATACATGACATGTATATGCACAAATATTCACACATATAAAATAAATCTAAAGAGAACTGATTCCCACATATTTTCTCTGACCTACATATACATCTGCAAGTTCATGCCTATGCATTCACAAACACAAATAAATAAACGTAAAAACAAATAAGTGGGATATATCTGAGAGGCAGCTAACTCTCATATATTAAAAAAATACATTTAAAATAATAGTCTCAAAAAAATAATAATAGTCTCCATCCACAGAACATGCCTCAGTGTTTCATTTGTATTGCTTTTGTTATTTTATTATTGTGACTTTTAAAAATAGGGTCCTACTATTTCATCATTCTACAAGCTTGTCCCATAACCTGGAAACATAGAATAGAGTTTCCTTAACAGCTAGAAGATTCACTAAAGTTGGAGACCAAAAGACCAGCAAGATTGATGACTTAAAATACCATCCAAAGTTGCTTTGACGGGTGAAATGAGCCATGATCATCAGCCAACAAGCAAGTCAAAGATGGATAAAGAAGGCTTCAATATGTACCTACCCCCTGAGTAAGCAGTAAACAGCATGTGATCATCTCCCTGGTCATGATAGAGGTGTGCCCATTAGAGCCATATGGCACTGTGGGGTATCTTTATCTCAGCGGTTCCATGCTGCCCCCAAGTACTCGTAGGACCCCCAGCTTCCTCAACACACTGTACATCAGCAAACGCACAAACTCGTGATTTCTCACTTTGTTTTCTTCGAATGTTTCCCACTGAGGTCTATTTCTTTCTGGAGTGTGAGCTCTTTCTGGTTGAAGGGAGCACATAAGTGAATAATGCTAGAGTACAGTAAGCATAATTTGCATGTTCACATTTTTGAGGACTTCAGTGAAACCCAGCAGTAGAGCCCTGATGTAAAATTACAATCATATTACCTTGCTAAGGAATCTAACTCTCCATATAGCTTGAATCACATGAATTATGACTGTGGATAAGTAGTCACATATATATTAATTTTACAAACACACATGCACATAAAAGGTGATGGAGAGAAAAGGAAAGTGCGAGGGAGACAAAGTGAGGGACAGAGAGACAGAAAGACAAAGAAAGATGAGACGGAGACAGTCAGAACATATGACAGAAGAAAGCCACTGCAAGGAATTATATCTATCCATTGTATGCTATGCCTAATGTAGAATGAATGGCAGTTTTCTCTCATATTGTTCTTTCAATAGTCATTTATCCACACAAGCATAGGTAGAAAACATGGCTGGAGGAGGCAGCCTGGCTGTAACTAGTCAAAATAGTATGTTTATAAAGAGATTGAGAACAATTAATTCAAGTATTAATTGTTAATTCAAGTGAAAAAATATGCAAACTCCCTCTTTTCTCTCTCCCTCTCCCTCCTTCCCTCTCTCTCTTCCTCTCTTTCTTCCTCTCTGTCTCTCTGTCTCCTCTCTCTCTTACATACACACACACACACACACACACACACACACACACACACACACACACATTAATGCAAAGATAAGAAGTGGTTGCTCAAGGCCTCCCCCAAGAAACTCAGATTGGTGGGTATGTCTAATGATGCTGGATTAGCCTCGATATATGGTTTCCATGGCAATAAATAATGAATGGAGATCTTCTACTACCTATGATGAAGACAAGGGTCAGAAAACAGTAAAGTAGCTTGTTTAGTAGTAAAATACAATTATCAAAACCAACTACAGTTGCTCTTACCACTGTCAAATGTAAGTATTTTAGGAGGCTGTGGAATTCTTACCCTAATTAAAAACACAATAAAGGTGATATTTACAAAGTCATCATGCAATAACTTTGCATCACCCCAACAGATCTACATAGAACTCAAACAGAAAGCAAAGCTAGTGACACTCTAAGCCAGTTAGCCTCAATATGATCAACATGAGCAGAGCTTAGAAAACACCAGAAGGAATTGTGACAGTGAGGTCATTTGTGGCTGGGCTCTTAACATTTCCTGTAAATAGTGAACTAGGGACTATTCAGTTTTATGGAAAGAAAAGAAAGCCACCTCTGGCCATTTTCTAGTAAGACTCCAGATTAAATCCTTTGAAGAGCATGCAAAAGCATCACACATTGATGGTGGCAGATCCTTCCAAAGAGATCTGTGAGTTAATTTTGATTTCTTGTACTGGTCAATATACTTGTCCTGGACTACACTCCATGAATACAGTTACAGAATACTCTAGAAACACTCAAGAAATTTATTCAGTCTAATCTACAAAAATCATTTACCCTAACATGGTCATATATGCAAAGTAAGCCTGCATCCCTTGAGAGGCTTGTACTAGGGACAGTGGTGGTAATTAACTGTCATTAATGCTACCATTCATCCATGTTGCCTTCAGCAAACTGAAATAAATTTGGTCTGCCTCCACATGCTTTGGACAGTCAATGTAGAAAAATAAAAAATATAAACCTTTCTCTCAAGGAATTTAGGGTCTAATAGAGAGAGATGCCTACGTATAAACCAGTGGAATCAAAATTAGAACTTAAAAACCTGGGCTATGTTACCCTTAACAAGCAAGGCTCCTCCACTCATTCCAATGTTAATTAGCAAGACAAGATACTATAAAAACTATAAAAAATTAATTTATTTATTGGGAAAAGGAACGAAAACTGGTGATCAGTGACCTCAGATTCTTCTTCAGAGTCTTGATATGAGCTTTAGGTTCAAACAGAAGGGGGACTGACACAGAGCCAAGAGGTACACATAATTAAATGGTCCTGATCAAGGTATGATTCCTACCTGTGGTCACCTTGGTGAGTCCTGAAGATGGGCTCCTAATCACCCTAGCAGACCTATGTAGTTTCTTAAGATGGTCTGCTCCATTATAGAAGAATATTCTTACCTTAGGGTAGTATGGCTTACCTGTATGACTTTGTTGTTCATGGAACCTAAGGTAACTCAAGGTTTAGGATAAGGATTTATCTTTGGGACTTCAGCCTTGAGGGGGGTTTGAGGATGAGATAGGTTAGGGAAGCAAATCATAGTGTTTTATTACGATCCAGTTTGTCAACTACTCATTAACATTTATTGTTTTCAGATCCCTTGAGAGTTAGCATACCAAAACAGTCGCAAGGAATTCAAACCAAAAGTAAAGAAGACAAACACAGAGCAAAGGCAGAGAATTTAAGGACTTTGAGCTTATCTTTCCCTCAAATTTTTGCAGTAACTTTCGCCTACAGTATTATCTGAAGCAAAAGTGTGTTGTTTTCCCATTCTATTAGCTCCACTTTACCATAAGAGACAATTTAGTTCTGCAACTTCAGTAACAGAACAATAGTGGAGTGAAAATTCTTTCGCATGTATTTGATCATCATATGTGTGACTTGTTGCCAAGTATAAAGACAGGAATAGAACTTGGAGGCCATAAGGCGCACATATGCTCAATTTCATAGATACTGTCTGACAGCTTTCCTAAGTAGCTGGGCCAATTTATAACCACACCTGAGCACACAATCGCTCCAGTTGCCTTGCGTCTTCCTACCCCTTTGAATGCAGTCCTCATTTCAGCCCACTCCATGGATATTAGTGTAATTTTAACTTCGAATCTGACTAATGATGGGAAGCATCTTTTCGTAGGTCTTCTGCTGCCTGTAATCCTCTTCAGTGAAGAGCTGCTTCCATCCACTGCCCATTCATTTGTTCTCATAAAGATTATTAATCTTTATGAGTCTGTGACATTTACAAATAAAGTCATGTGTGTGTGTGTGTATGTGTGTGTGTTGTGTGTATGTGTGTGTGTGTGTGTGTGTGTGTACTTTGAGTATCTTCACACACTCTGGAAAATGTAATTTAACTCATTTCATAGTGTCTTTATAATTCCAATTGGAGACAAGGACCTTCAGTGTTTAAACACACAGATTTCTGACTTTGGAGGCTAAATTAATCCAACACATTGGGACCAATCCCCAACAACTTAGAGTATTTTATTATAACCCAACTTGCCATTCATTTGCTTACATTTATTGCTTTCTGACTTTTAGAAATGTTTATAGGCCTATGGACAAAAAAATACACCATTGCATTTTATTTTATTTTTTTTATTATTATACCCTTCTTATTTAGATCTAGGGTTCAACTGAAATCAACTATTGTGTGTTATGAAATAGGGAAATGAGGCTGTTTTATGACTTTTCAATTCATATATAGTTCAAATTGTTAGTAAGTTGTCTTTTCCACAGAGTACTACATCCTGACCAAGCATATGCGGTATCTATATAAGTCCAGGTCTGTTCCTGTACATCTATGATGGCTTCTCTGCCCTCCTATGTATACTTATCACTTCCTTACCTAGCATTGATATATACTGTACATGTTCCTACTTAGTTGAGCTTATCCAAGACTGCCCACTATGCAAGGTGACTCACATCTTCATGTAGATTTTAAAATCAATTTGTTAGTTTTAAAAACAACTTACCTTAATGGAGATTGGTCATAACTGAAGAGGTCACATCATTGCAATATCAGATGTTAGAGTCTAAGAGCAATTGGTCTTTCCGTGTATTCATTTCTCTCAGCCTTACACACTTTTCTATGTCGAGAGCTCACAAATGTTTTAACAGAGTCAGCACTTAGTATCTTTGTTCTGCTTACTGTTTTAAATTTGTTTACTTACAGATGTCATTTTCTAAACATTCACTGTACATCTGTAAAATAAAACTGACCCCTTTCTATTGCTTTTCTGTTAGCTTCCCCTGCTAGGCTCACGTATGTAGATTTTCAAATATGTCATCTATGCACAAAAACTACACAATTTTTCTTCTAGTTCTGCGTCCTATTGAACTCCACCCCCTTCCACATTTCCATGTTTCCACAAGGAATTATTTTCTTCTGCATGAAGAACCCTCTTGAGAATTTCTTTAACTTTAGGTCTGTTGGCAGCAAACTGTCTCAGGTGTCATTCTGTCTGAAAATACATTTATTCTACCCTCTTTTCCAAACTAGCTGTTGAAGTATGAAACGAGCATAGAAGAGTGTGCATGTCGGAGTTTTATAACTCCAAGAATTTTCTTCAAGCTGAACTGATGGCCACACAAAATGTTTCCATAATGTACCTCTCCGGAGAGTAATTATGATTCTGACTTTAACCGTTTAGCTTTCTCTGTTGAAATTTCAAATAAAAATAATGTATGTATTCCTTTGTATGGGTGGTCTCCTTTACCAAACATTTTGTTTTTGATATTCATGCATACCACTGCTTGCAAATGTATTTCCTCTCATTGCTCTTTGGTCTCCCTTTGTGTGTGTTCTGGTAGTTTACATGTTTTGACTATTCAAATAGTGTAGGAGCAGGAACAGACAATAATTGCATTTGAATCTCCTCGTGGTTAGAAATAATTACCTTTGCTAGATCTCTGCTTTGCAGTACAGCTGTAGAGATCATGAAATAGGAATCATCTCAGTTTTCGAAATGGATTTCCAAAGAGAATTTGTATGTATTTATGATGTAAATTCTACTGTTGGCAATGGAATACAAGGATATTGGCATCTCTCGGCACCATAGCCAATTCTGCTTTACATCACCTTTTCCAGCCTAGTCATTTGGATGGTTGTGAATTCTCATAAGATGGTCATTTTAAAAAAGATTTTTAAGAAAGAAAGAGAGACAGAGGTTATGTGCCAGGGGGCCAGAAGAGGGCATCACATTCTCTGGAGCTAGAGTTACATGTGGTTGTCAGCTGCCTGAAGTGGGTGCTGGGGGCTAAACCTGGATCCCCTGGGGGAGCGGTGCAGACTATTAACTGCTGAGCCATCTCTCTGCTCACATGAAGGGGTCATTTAATTTTAATTTTACTGATAGCAAATGTAGGAGAACATCATTCACAGGTTTGGTGTTTGTTTGTTTGTTTGTTTTTTGGTCACTGAAATTTTCTACTTGTTTGTTCTTATCTATTTTTTAATGGTCTTTGCTTTTTTTAATAGCTTTTTATATGTCCTGGATATATCTCATATCAGATATACATATGACAAATATATTCTTCAGCCCTGTGGAATATGGTTACACTCTCTTAATGCTATACTTTGACGAGTAAAAATAAATCTTAACTTTAGGATTTCAACTTACAACTAATTTCTTTTTGGTTAATATATAATATTGGATGATCGTTGCTATATAGAAATGCATTTGTCTTTTCATATCGGTCTCCTACAGTTCACTGGCCTTGTAATTATTTATAGAAACTATTTGGTAGGCTGTTTTGCATTTTCCACATATACTACCATATTATATTGAAATAGACAACTCTGCTCATTTCTTTTAATGAGGTTACCTCTTATTTGATACTTTTGTTTTAAATTGCTGTCTAGAGCATCCGGGACAATGTTGAAAGAAGAGGTTTTCTGGGTTAGGGTTAGAGTTAGGGTTAGGGTTAGGGTTAGGGTTAGGGTTAGGGTTAGGGTTAGGGTTAGGGTTAGGTAGAAGCATGCAGCTTGTCTCAAGAATGGCATCAGCTGTATACTATTAGTGATGAGACTTCTCCAGAATCAGAAACAGGCAGAGAATAGAGGTTGACCAAGATGCTACATTCAAGGAAGCCAACACTTAAACTGCTTGTTTTTGCATGTTAGTTTTAATGCATATTATTTCTAATTACACATTGGTGATGATCTTCAGACAACCTGGGAATAGCTTGCTAGGCAGATAACATATTTGGTTTTAGTTCAGAAAGGAAATATAGAAGTGTTTCATGGTCATTCTGGTGTTTGCTGGAATTTCTGTTTACTAGTTGATGGCAGCAGTAAGAGCTAAATGGTAAATGTAGCTGGAAAAGAATTAAAGAAAATGCTCTGAACACAGATGGATGGCGTAGGGGCAGATGAAAAGGTAGACTGAGGTGGAGAGATGTCCAAGATACAGGTATAGACCTCTAGGGACTATAATGGAGCATACAGTATAGATCAGTAGAACAGTAGACTCAGAAACAAACCGAGGAAGTTACGTGACTCTTGACAAAGAGACAGGAACCTGTGTTGGAAAAAAGGCCGACTCTTATAAATAGCCCTGGGGAAACTGGATATTCACACAGAAGAGAATGAAACTAGGTCCCCGTCTCTTACTCTATACAAAAATAGATTCAAATGTATCAGAGACCTTAATGTAAGATCTGAAACTCTAAAACTGCTAGGGTAAAGTACTCCAAGCACAGGGGCAAAGACTTTCTGAGTAGAATTTGAGTAGCTCAGAAAACAGAGAGAATTGACCACTGGAACCATGTCCAATCAAAGAGCTTCTGTGCTCCTTAATTTCCAGAACATAGAAAGCTTGAGGAAGCAAGATCTTAAATAGTGATTCAGCCCATGGGGGACTGATTGCTAAAATAAAGAACCGAAAAGAAATGCATACCAAACAATAAATAAGGCGATGAGCTGAACATACATTTCTCAGAGAAATATAAATGTCCAGTAAGTGCATGATAATTTTACAACATGCTTAGCTATTGGGGGATTGTCAGTGGAAAGGGTAGATATTACCATCTCACTTCAAACTGAGTATCTGCGATCAGAACAAAGCAAAAAAAAAAAAAAAAAAAAAAATTACCGAAGAGGGCGTGGAGAAAACAATACCTTTATACACTGCTGGTGAGTATGTATCTTGGTACAGCAACTGGAAACCAGTACGGAGTTATTTTCAGCTAATGGAAACAGAACTACTATACTGCCCATTTATAGTGCTCCTGGGTATGTACCTAAACACTCGAAGTCGATGCATTGTACCTGATTCCTGTACCTGATTCCCACAGCCTTTCACAGTGACTGAGTTATGGAACCAGCCCAGTGACCATCACCAGATGGATGCATAAAGAAAACATGCTGCATAGACACAATGAAGGTGAATTGACTATAAAGAGTGAGATTGGTTTGCTCTCAGATGTGGAACCCAGACACTTAAAAGGACATAAAGAGGGAAAGTGGCCCATAAATAGAAAGTGAACCAGGGGGAAAGAGAAAAGGACAGAAATAACAGAGGAGACTATGGTGAAAGTACATTTCTTATGAAAATACCATAGGCTGATCCATTATTGCATAGAATACACACTAGTTACATACATAGATATGAAAAAGAATGTGGTACACACACACACACAAACTCGTGGGTAACACAACTGAGTTTCTGGAGGGGAAACAGACCATCACGTTTAAGGAGTAGCCCTTAGACATCAGTGATCTGCCATTACTCTGTGTTCTAGGAGCCAGCATCCTATAATTACATGCACACTTCACAGCGATATGCAGCACATTTCATCCAAGGAATTGTGAGGCCAGCGATCCCATGTGGGTCCCCTTTGAGCACCATCATTTTACATCCTCTGACCTAATTTTATAAAACCACAGTTGAAAAGACAGCCAAAGGCTTCATCTTAAACTGTACTTTCACCTTTGAACCACTCAGCAGCACTACAGGGTGGACAAGTCCTTGTCCATCAGTTCTTCATTAGATAACAGGGGTGAGTGGGGTAGGTCAGATGCTGCGTCATGAGCTGTCTATTGACAATACATGGATAAAAGCCAGAAAGTATGGGTCTGTGAGAACACTCATTGGGTAAAGGTGATTGCTGCCAAGTATGAACACCTGAGTTCAAACCTAAGACCCTACAGGATGGAATGAAAGCACATAGTCCCATAAGTTAGTTTGACCTCCGCATGGTATTATAGTGTTTATGAACAAACACATGGATAGATAGATAGATAGATAGATAGATAGATAGATAGATAGATAGATAGATAGGTAGGTAGGTAGGTAGGTAGGTAGGTAGGTAGGTAGGTAGATAGGTAGGTAGGTAGATAGATAGGTAGATAGGTGCAGTGGTGAATTTAAAACCCAGATAATCAACTATACCACTTAACACTGTTCAAAAAAGACATGGGATTAGAAAGCACTTCCCATAAACTTTGGAATCTACCTTGACCAAGATACAATCCAGTTCTTCTTACTGCATACCTTAATGGGGGAGGGGTCAGCATATATGTTGAATTTTAGATGTGCTTTTTTTATGGTTTAGTGTTTCTCCAACAACCCCATAGAGTGGTCATCGCCCTTATCGTAGATGAAACTATAACTTATAGAAGCACGGGACTTTCTCCATAGCACAAATTAAATAGTGGAAGCTGGAGGCCATACTCAGCCAGCCAGCCAGCCAGCCAGCCAGCCAGCCAGCCAGACACACACACACACACACACACACACACACACACACAGACACACATGGAGAGAAAGAGGGGGGAAGGGAGGGAGAAAGAGAGAGAGAGAGAGAGAGAGAGAGAGAGAGAGAGAGAGAGAGAGAGAGAGAGAGAGGGAGAGAGAGAGAGAGAGAGAATTGATTTGTTTTCTGGAATAATATTCAATTCTCAAATATCGGTAGGTCTGTCTGTCCAGGAAAGAGAAGACCAAAGGTCCATGGCTGCACAGAAGTAGGACTGGCATAAAGATGTGCCTGTCAGCCTGTCTTCCTGTCTCTACCTCCTGATATCCTTTGTTACATTAAAAATAAACAGAATGTTGATTCAAGAATTAAGGAATCTCTGGGAGCTCCCAGGCTAACTGCCAACCAAAGAGCATACATGGGTCTGATGCCCCTGTCATGTATGTATCAGAAGACCTCCCTATCTGGCCCTGGTGGGAGAGGCTGTGCCTAGTCTAATCCTGTAGAGAACTGATGCCCTGAGGTGAAGGGATAAGGGAGGGGCACCCTCTCAGAGGCAAAAGGGAGGATGGGGGAAGAGCTCTGAGGGGGGGGACCAGAAGAAAGGGCAACACTGAGGATGTAAATAAATAATTTTTTAAACGAATTAAGAGATCTAATAAAGGGTGTATGTCACTAAAACAGTGAAATCTTATGTCCACTTAGCTGCAACCAGGATGTGGTCCTACAAACAATCCCAACTCTAGTGAAGAACTGCATGTGCCTTCCTTGGTTAGCTATGAATTTATATTTAACATCGTATAACAGGGTGATCTTTCCTTCATTTCCAAGTCCCTGGAAAGCATTTCAGTCAAAATGCATAGAAAATGATGAAGTCTTGTAGGAATGCTACCACACTGAAATTGCAGCGAGTCTTACTCTGTACTGTAGGGAAGATTGGAAGCTATTGGCAAGATGCAGCTCCTGCTTTGAGGATGCTTGAAACTCGGCAATGGAAACCGAGTGGATGACTTGTAACCAGTAGATATGGTGGGAATAGGGAACCGCTGCTAAGGCCCCCTTTGAATTTCCTTGCTCGTCTTTCACAGGAGGCTGCTAGTTCTTCATTCCCTTTGCTTGGCCCTCCTTTTGGAATTTTCTGAATATTCATTAATTCCCATCTATGCCAGATTCCCCGTGTCTCGAAATGAGCTTGACTGTGAGAAATGCCAAATCACTACAGGGACACAGGTGGCAAATGGTTTTGGAGAGGAAAGACTACTTCATTTTCCTGAACTAAAAATAAGGTGGGAATGAAATTAATATTTGTCGAGGGCCTGGCTTGTGACAGGCTCAATGCCAGACATTTTAATCTCGCCAGTCCGTATGTAATTACACATTTCAAGTACTAGCCACCCTTTATTGGAGTTAGACTTGAGATTATCTGGCTAAGGGTTAGCTGTGTGAGTACCAAGCAACAGAAATTGCATTGGACCCCAATCTGCCACTTGGTTTCTATCTATGTACTGGCTTTACTGGTATCCAGAGTCCTAGACTAGCCTCAAATAACAAGAAACGTTGTTGTTGTTGTTGTTGTTAAAACAGTAACTCTCTGGAAGCTTTCTCTAGCAAGCTAGACCCACACAAAAGTGATCAGAATTACCTATCACTCATCCCCACCCCAATCACCCCCAATCACCTGAATGGTTATAGAATGGGAGGCCACAGTTCCGAGCTACAATCTATAGTACTGAGGGCATTTCTGATGCAATTAGACAACACTGGGTAGAATTCTGTGAATACTCTCAGTGGTGCGGTGGAAATTTTACAAAGCAAAGGGAGAGGTCGCTTTCAAGTGCCTGCCGCTGCCTTGCTGGGAAGCTGCCTGTCCTGGCCACGTCTCATGAGAGCTTCGCAAAGAGACACCACCAACACTGACAGGGCCAAATCAAAGCTGGGTGGTTTCAAGAGCCAGCAGGACTTTTCTTTCTCAGACACTCCTAAATCCCATCAGTGCTGATGTTTGTCCTAGGCCCCAAGGGAAGCTCTCTCCTCTGAACATAAGGAGAGCGTTTCCTTTTGCTGTCGTCAAGTAGACACCGTGTGAGTGGTTCAGAAGTAAAGTTATACAAATGTCTGGACTCTTAGAGATGGTCCTGGGGAGGGTGGGGAGAACAGATGTGCAAACAAGCAAAGTAAATTTGACGTTACATCAGAAACGGTGAGTGGCAGGATGGGGAACACTCCACGTGGCATGCATGGGGACAAAAATCCTATGGATAAAGAACAGTCCAGAAATCTAGGACTTGGAGTAGCCAGCCTAAGTGGATATAAGAAGTCGGCTGAGTGTTCCTAATGGTCCTTTATGCAAATAGTGGTACAAGGTTGTGGGTGTCCGGGAGCTTAGAGATTCTGGTTTGTTGGATGCATGGTGAGTTGGGGGTAGGTTCTACATCTGATAATGTATTAAAGATGAAAGAAGGGACTGTTTGGAGGTCCTAAGTGTTGCAGAAGATAAATTTTGGAGTGGGGAAAAGAGAAACTATTATCAGCTCATAAAATCCATCATAAATCTCTTAATGATTTCAAAATGGCATTGTATTAATCCCAGAACCAATAAATAAGTACACCAATTCTGACACTTTCCAAGTAAGTCCAAGATGCATGGAAACACTATGTTCTTGTTCAAGTGTAACATGTAGAAACTGTGTTCCTGTTTGTCCTCGCCTGGGACAGCTCTAGCACCACACATTTTTCTCATGCCCATTCACAGCTGGCACCATGTTCTTGAATCCATAACCATTGCTCCTTGGTCTCTCATTGTGGGTCCTGAGCTTCTTATAAATGGCTTTATCTAGTGTGACGAACTCTGGTTACCCTTTTGCCTTTCTAAGGTCTGTGAAGCATGCAGCCATAATTTGCTTTTGTCTCTGCTGTGTATCACAGATCAACGTGAACGTGCCAGAGCCTCGCATCAGGCTATCTGGGTAACTTGTGGTTTGGAACTACTATACACAGTTTGATATAAATAATTTGTTATGCATGATGGCCCATACCAGCATGTGCTCAGGAATGGAACTGTTGGGTCACAGGGAGTTACTCGTTTTGCCTTAGTAAGTGATAGTTGTCTAAAATATTCATGTGAATTTACACTCTCACTAAACAATAAACCTTACTAATCCTAGTTGTTTTAATTATCTTAACACTAGTCAGGTTCAGTTTACTCATACCAGAGAATCCTTCTCTATAGTGAAGAAACCCACATCCAATTGATGATTCCCACAGCACTTTTTACCAGGAGCTAAGCCATTTCTGTAATTTATTTATGGCCTGTGTTTACTCCCTGACCTACACTCGTTAGAAAGCAAACTCCATGGTAGCATGCACTCTGATGCTCTGTTTCCAGCTAGAACTAGTAAAAGACAGTGCTCAAAAAAGTTTTAGTGAATGAGTGAATTAGAAAGCAATTAAATATCTTACTTCAAGGAAAGTGGATTAATTCTGTAGATCTGGCATTAAAACCTACTATAATAATTAAAATATTAAAATTTCACATAAAGGTTTACATAGAGATAACCACCACATTTTATAATATTTATAACGTTTTTGTAGTCACACTGAATTGGAAATAGTCTAAATATTGAATGATTAATCATCAGCCATTAACACACATTAATGATTAATGCAATGAGGAACATGACATTCGGAAATAATACGTGGATTTTCAATCATTTCAAAGACTATATACCACCCACTGCTACGCACTTTCCAACTACACTGGAAGAATACTCTCATGTGTGCGAGAGAACATGTGTTTAGGACGAGAAAGAGGACAACATGGATGTTTATGGAATAAGAGAATGTGTTAGAGGCCTTTCTGAATGGTAAAATCGAAAATGATTTTTTTTCCTTTTATTTTTCCATGTTTTCTCAAAAAAGCTCAAGATTTCATTAGGGAAACAGCATCTCTATATAAGATTAATTGGGGCTCTGGCAACCATGGAACAGATTGATTCCTCCTAGAATCCTGTCTCTAACGAAAACTCAGTGGATATAAGATAATAAAATAGGATGCAGACAGATGGTAGATTTATTTTTTGAAAACCTTAGGTTGTCAGTGTTGCCCGTGGAACAGCCCCACTGGGTTTCCATTCAGTCCCCAAAATACGGTTCTACAGGCCTCCTTCATCTGGATCTGCCAATGGGCACATATTCAAAAGGAACAGAGCCAGTTCTGTTTGCCTTCCCCTTGCCCATCTTTCTTCCTTGTGCCAGACCTGAAACCAAGAAACCCTCTCTGTGCGAGACCCTCTGTGACCATACTTGGCTAGGACTCAGGTGGACCGTCAGGTGTTGACTCGGTTCTCCAGGATCTGGACTCCCTCGACCTCAGTGCAGTGAACTTATAAAACGAGTTCAGAGGTGCTGCTTTCTCTTCTCCTTTTAGAAGAGTTTAGAAAAGATGGGCAGTTGTTCTTTTTATAAATGTTTTATAAAATTCTCCCAGGATAACATCTGGGCTTGGACTTTTCTCTGATGGGAATATTTTGATTTCTGAGTCAATCTCCTTTCCTGTGATAGACCAAACAGAAATTCTGCTTATTTATAATTCAACCTGGGTACAGTGTAAGTTTCTAGAATTGCATCCACTTCTTACAGATCATCCATTTTGGCATATAATTATTCAAAGTAGTGTCACATTGGGATTGTATCTTTAACAGCACCTGTGATGCCGTTTCTTTCTATTCTAATTTTATTCAGATACAACCTCTCTCTTTTATGGTTACTCTAGATTTAAATTAAAAAAAAAAAACTGTCAATTCTCCCTACCTTTAAAAACATTCTTAGTTGGGCTGGAGAGATGGCTCAGTGGTTAAGAGCACTGACTGCTCTTCCAGAGGTCCTGAGTTCAAATCCCAGCAACCACATGGTGGCTCACAACCATCTGTAATGAGATCTGAAGACAGCTGTGGTGGACTTGTATATAATAAATAAATCTTTTTTTAAGTACTTAGTTTTCTTTATATTTTTCTAACTTTATCCTCTCATTTAGCTTCTATTGTAATCTTTGTTTCTTTTGCTAACATGTGATTAGCTTCTTTTTCTTTTCTTATTTGCTGAGGCTTGTGGTTATGTTGCTCACTTGAGATTTTGTTGTTGTTCACATATGTATTTGTGATGCGACTGAGTATATGATGGAATTTAGGGTCTCTTGGGAAACACACTTCTAACTCTGTCCAGGAGTAGGCTGGTGGGGGGGGGGTCCAGAGTGCATAACCAAGAGAGGGAAATTCATCCCAATGTCCAGCACCTTCTAACCCATAGCTCATATACAAAGAAATCCAAAGAAAAGCATCACGGTTCTGCCTTTGCTTCTTTTTGAGTGAGTGTGTCTGTAATTTTTCCCACCGCCATTTGCCAACCGAACACTCCAGCATCCGGGCCCTTTCAGTGTGCACCAAATACCCTGACTCTGCAGGCGTCCAGCTTCATGGATAAGCTGCTTCCAAGTTACAGCCTCTCTAGCATTTGGACAGCCATTGTTGGTCTTGCTAGTCCTTGTCAGGTCAGCAATCTAATAAACACCCTATGAGCACTATTCCTCTATACATCGCTACCTAGTACAGAATTCATCACTATAAAAATTCTTCTTGGGTTAATATCCACTTATCAGCAAGTGCCTAAGTCCTTCTTAGAAGGGGGAACAAAATACTCATGGGAGGCAATATAGGGACAAAGAGTGGTGCAGAAACGGAAGGAAAGGCCATCCAGAGACTGACCCACCAAAAGGATTCATCCCATATGCAACCCTCAAATTCAGTCACTATTGCTGATAACAAGAAGGGCTTGTTGACAGGAGCCTGATATGGATGTCTCCTGAGAGGCTCTATGAGAGCCTTACTGATGGAGATGAGGATGCTCGAAGCTAACCATTGGACTGAGCATGGGGACCTCAATGGAGAAGTTAAAGAAAAGACTGAAGGAGATGAATGGGGTTTGTAACCCCATAGGAAGAAAAACAATATCAATTAACCAGACCCCCCCCCCAGAGCTCCCAGGGACTAAACTACCAACTAAAAAGTCCACATGGAGGGACCCATGGCTCCAGCCACATATGTAGTAGAGGATGACAATGACCTGCATCAATAGGAGGAGAAGCCCATAGTCCTGTGAAGGCTGGTTTCTCCAGTGTAGGGGAAAGCCAGGGTTGTGAGGTGGGAGTGGCTGGGTGGGAGGAGAAGCATTCTCATAGAAGAATCAGGGGTAGGGGGATGGAAGAGTGGGGAACTGGGAAAGGGAATAACATTTGAAATGTAAATATATAAAATATCCAATAAAAACTGCATGCCGAAAAACAATTCTTAGAACTGCTTTAGTTGCATCCCATATATTCCACTGTGTTCTGCTTCCATGTTTGTCTCAAGACATTTGTTAATTTGCTTTTAAAGGATAAAAGCCAAAGGCTTACAGGCAACACCATAGTTGGTCATGGGAAATGCAGGCTCTGCCTCTCAGATTCGGAACACAACAAAGCTCCCACTTCACTGCTCTTTCTCAGAGGATGCTAGAGGCCCTGGCTGGAGTAACCAGGTAAGAAAAACAGGCAGAAGGCATCGAAATCACAAAGGACAGATAAACAGCCCATACTTTGCAGATTAGAAAAGGCATAAAGATTTTTTTCCTCCTTGAAAATTAGAAAGAATAAGTAAACTTTGCAAAGCACAGAATACAAAGTCAAAGTAAAAAATAGTATTTCTGTGTGCCAACAATAATCTGGCCAAAACCCACAGTTTACTTGAAATCTCCTGGTGATATCACTCTTGACTGTGTCATCATAAGGAAAGCTGATGTGGCAGATGATTCTGAATGATTCCCCAAGCAAGCTGCCAAGACCAAAATTTCAAACCAAAACAGAACAAAATGAAACAAAAGCCCCACAAAGATAGAAGGATGTAGGCACAAACCCCAGCCACACCTATAAAAAGGACTAAAAATAATAACAATTAATGTGTGCAAAATATAGGGGGGGAAGAATACATCTCTAGTGTGACTTTTTTGTTTTTTTTAAGTGTATCCAGGGCTGGGGAGAGGCCTCATCATTGGAACAAAACACATGAAATGTACTCAAAGATTCTTTGTATTATTTCTTACAACTGCATGTTAATATGTGTTTATTTTAAAAACAGAGATAAATTTAAATCCCGTACACAAAGAGGGAATGGAAGAATGGTATTAGCAGTGAGGAAAAAGGAATCTGCTCCAGCCGTGCTGTCTAGCCGCTGCACCCCCAGATCCCGACAGGCTAAACTATGGATCTGGCTCCAGCATTGTGAAGCACACACTCTGTCTCCAGTCTGCCTTGCTTCCTTGCAATTTAGCCCAAGAATCCTGGCAGTATTAAGGAAGATACAAGAATTGACAGATGGCGTTATAGAAAAAAACAAAACTCAGAAGCCCAAATATCTGGCAAGGATAGACTATCACAATCAAAACCAGAATTGCGTTTTGGTGAAGCTGGAGCTTTATTTTGCCTGGCACATGAATGTCTACCTAGGAATTGTGGAATTATACCATGAAAGGCAAACATCCCATGTGAAGAGTCATGGAGAAATAGAGGAACCACACTTAACGAGGAAATGCAGGAACAGAAGTGTTGGTCTAGTACTGGCTTCCAGTCGTCTCTAAAGTAGGATTCCTGAAGAGTTCTTTAAATTTGTTAAACTCCAAATGAAATTAGAAGTATTTTCATAGTTTATTTCTAGAAGAGGTGAAGAACTTAGAATTATCTCCCAAAATAGAACAAGATACTAATGCAGCCTTTTAAAATTTCCCCCATTCACACTGGCTGTACGTGGACTCCATAGGTTTGATCCTTTATATTTCTGTGGGTGTATACATATTCACATAGGTATGTAGATACAAGAATTACAATTAAAGAAGTTAATTGGAGGGAGAGTAAGGAGATCACGGGGAAGTGCTGGAGGGAAGAGAGGCAGTGTAAGTATAGTATTTATATTTGAAAGTCTCAAAATTTGTTGAAAATACTAATGAAAACAATATGATATTTTTAAAGATAAAACTGATTCAAAAATAAAAAAGTTACACCAAATCATCAGAACATTGAGAATTTTTACATTGGTATAGTTTGAGCAGTGAAGTCTGTTTAATAATTAGCTTACCAGACTTGAACAAATTCTACATAAGTGTCATGGTTTTGAAGATCAGAAATGGAAAACAGACAAGCAGTGTGCTTCTCTCTCTCTCTCTCTCTCTCTCTCTCTCTCTCTCTCTCTCTCTCTCTCTCTCATTCTCTCTCTCTCTCTCTCTCTCTCTCTCTCTCTCTCTCTCTCTCGACAGGGTGTCACTACTAGACCCAGTTCACCTAGAACTCACTACGTAGACCAAGATGGTCTTGAACAGAGATCTACCTGCCTCTGCCTCCTGGGGGCTGAGATTTCAGGTGTAAGCCACCATACCCAGTGCATTTCCATCTTTACATGTACATTTTGATCCTCACAGTCCTATAGACACACCCACAAAAAAACCCTAAATTATCAGCCTATCAGTCCACTCAACCTTCATAGACAATCCTAACAGTCCCCTTAGCCAAAATGTTTAAACACTAAAATACCAGACAAGTGTCCTACTTTACTTTTGACAGGGACCTCTCAGAAACACTACAGACTGTCTGCTGAACTGTTAGATTGATGACTCATGGCTACTCATTTCCTATAAGAACGATAACCAGCCTGTAGTTAAAAAGTGTGAAAAGACATTAAGAGAAATGAGAAAACACTTTATACTGGCAACTTTGACACCTTTCCACAATTTTAAAGAAAGCTGTAAAAAAAAAAAAAAAAAAAAACTCCTGCTTAGAAATCATGCTCACTGCCTCCTGCTTGCAGGTGAACAATGGCAACCGTTAGGAACAGAAGATGAAGAATGCTTCATAAAAGCAAGGTACAGAAACAACTCAAAAGTTAAACAGTTTCACCTCAAATTTACCCTAAAGGGTAACGGGAGGAACACTACAAAAAAATATAAGATAGCTTTAAGTTTCTCTCTGCACCCTTGAGCTAACCCTGTGCCACAGCTCTCCATACCCGAATTCTGCCCAGAGAGAGCAGGTCTCCCAGGAGTGCTGTCACACCTAAGTTCACAGGGGAGACCACCACTATTGATCCAATCTTTGGCCCAAGAGGGACTCATCAGGAGCCCACAGGGCATAGGAACTGCAGAGCAGCCATTGACAGTATCTTTCTGGTTTTCATATGCACCCCAGAGCTAACCCAGTGCAACAGTTCTCCATACCCAAATTCCACCTGGAGAGAGCTGATCTCCCAGGAGTGCTGACACTCCCAAGATCATAGGCTCACAGGCTCATGGGAGGAACAAGCTTCAGTCAGAGACAACAAGACCAGCTGACACCAGAGATAACCAGATGGTGAAAGGCAAGCACAAGAACATAAGCAACAGAAACTGAGGCTCCTTGGCATCATCAGAACCTGGCTCTCCTGCCATACCAAGCTCTGGATGGCCCAAAATACCAGAAAAGCAAGATTCTGATTTAAAATAATATCTTATGGTGATGACTGAGAATCTTAAGAAGGACATATATAACTCCCTTAAAGGAGAAAACAGGTAAACAGGCAGAAGCCCTTACAGGAAGCATATAAAATCCCTTAAAGAAATACAGGGAAACATAACTAAATAGGTGAAGGAATTGAGCAAAGTGATTCAGAATCTAAAAATAGAAATAGAAACAATAAATAAATCAAAAAGGAAACAACCTGGGAGATAGAGAACCTAAGAAAGATATCAGGAGTCAGAGATGCAAGCATCACCAACAGAATACAAGACCTGAAAGAGAGAATTTCAAGTGTAGAAGATACCATAGAAAACAATGACAAAATATTCAAAGAAAATAGGAAATTCAAAAATGTCCTAACCCAAACTATTCCGTAAATCCAGGACACAATGAGAAGACCAAACCTAAGGATAATAGGTATAGAAGAGAGTAAAGATTCCCAACTCAAAGGGCCAGTAAATATCTTCAACAAAATTATACAAGAAAACTTCTCTAACTTAAAGAAAGAGATGGCCACAAACATACAAGAAGCCTACAGAACCCCAAATAGATTGTACAAGAAAAGAAATTTCATCTATCACATAATAGTTAAAATACCAAAAGCACAAAACAAAGAAATAACATTAAAAGCAGAAATGGAAAAAAAATCAAGTAGCATATAAAGACAGACCTATAGAATTACACCAGACTTCTCAACAAAAATTTTAAAGGCCAGAAGATCGTGGGCAGATGTTATACAAACCCTAATAAAACACAAATGCCAGCCCAGGCTACTAGACCCAGCAAAACTGTCGATTACCATAGATGAGGAAACTAAGATATTCCACGACAAAAACAAATGTAGACAATATCTTTCCACAAATTCAGCTCAATAAAAGATAATAGATGAAAAAAATCTAACATAAGGAGGGAAACTACACCCTAGGAAAAGCAAGAAAGTAATGTTCTTTAAACTAGCCCAAAAGAAGTCACCCACAAAACCATAATTCCACCTCTGACAACAAAAATAACAGAAAACAAGAATCATTGGTACCTAATATCTTGCAACATCAATTGACTCAATTCCCCCAATAAAAAGACATAGTCTAATAGACTGGATACATAAACAGGACCCAGAACTTTGCTGAACACAGGAAACACACATCAGCAACAAAGACAGACACTATCTCAGAGTAAAAGGCTAAAAAAAGAAAATTTCCAAGCAAATGATCCCAAGAAATAAGCAGAAGTGTCCAATCTAATATTCAATAAAATCAACTTTTAACCAAAGATAAGGATGGACAATCCCATTTTCATCAATGGAGAAGTCATGGAAACATAAACTAAACAGAGACAGAATGAAAATAACAGAAATTATAAATCAAATAGGTTTAACAGATATCTATAGAACGTTTCATCCTAAAACAAAAGAAAGTACCTTCTTCTCAGCAACTCATGGCATTGTCTCCAATATTGACCATATAACTGGTCATAAAGCAGGCCTCAACAGATACAAGAAGATTTAAATAATTCCATGCATCCTATCAGATCACCATGGACTAAGGCTGGTCTCCAATAACAACGAAAACAACTGAAAGCCCACATACACATTGAAGTTGAACAACTATCTACTCAATATAACTTGGTCAGGGAAGACATAAAGAAAGAAATTAGAGAAATTTTAAATTTTAATAAAAATGAAGGCACAACATACACAACGTATGGGACACAATGAAAGCAGTGCTAAGAGAAAAATTCATAGCTTTGAGAGCTTTCAAAAAGAAACTGGAGAGAGCATACACTAGCAGATTAACAACACATCTGAAATCTTTAGAACAAAAAGAAGCAAATGCACCCAAGAGGAGTAGACTGAAGGAAATAATCAAAATCAGGGCAGAAATCAACCAAGTGTGGGGGAATGGGGGAAGACTATCCAAAGATTTAACAAAACCAGAAGCTGGTTCTTTGAGAAAATTAACAAGATAGATAAACCCTTAGCCAGACTAACCAGGGGGCACAGACATGGTATTCAAATAAAAAAATCAGATGTGAAAAGGGAGACATAACAACGGAAACCAAGGAAATTATAAAAAAAATCGTTAGATCCTACTATAATGATTATACTCAACAACAAGGGAAAATCTTGATAATTTTATAGAGATATACTGGAGATACCAAAGTTAAATCAGGATCAGATAAACCATCTATGCTGTAACATAATGGTTAAAGAAATAGAAGCAGTCATCAAAAGTCTCCCAACCCAAAAAAAAAAAAAAAAAAAAAAAAAAAAAAAAAAAAAAAAAATCAGAGAATCACATGGTTCTAGTATAGAATTCTATCAGTCCTTCAATGAAAATCTAATACCAATACTCTTCAAACTAATTCACAAAATAGAAACAGAAGGAACCCTACCTAATTTGTTCTATGAAGCCACAATTATGCTTATACCTAAACCACAAGAAGACTCAACAAAGAAAGAGAACTTCAGACCAATTTCTCTTATAAATATAGATGCAAAAATACTCAATAAAATCCTTGCAAACCAAATTCAAGAACACATTAAAATGATCACGCACCACAATCAAGTAGGCTGTATCCCATGGATGCAGAGATGGTTCCATGTTTAAAAAAATCTATTAATATAATTCACTATATAAACAAACTCAAAGAAAAAAATGAACATCTTATTAGGTGCTGCTAAAAGCATTTGACAAAATTTGACACTTCTTTGTGGTAAAAGTTTTGGAAAGATTAGGAATTCAAGGACCATACCTAAGCATAGTAAAAACAACATACTGTAAACCAGTATCCAATATCAAACTAAATGGAGAGAAGCTTGAAACAATCCCACTAAAATCAGAGACTAGACAAGGCTTCCCACTATCTCCCTACGAATTCAATATAGTACTGGAAGTCCTAGCCAGAGAAATCAGACAGCAAGAGGAAGTCAAAGGGATACAAATTGGAAAGGAAGAAGTCAAAATATCACTATTTGCCAATGAAATGATAGAAGACTTACGTGACCACAAAAGATCCACCAGAGAAATCTGGATTTATTAACTCAGGTAGTACTATGACCAATTTTCTGAGGAACCACTAGACTGATTTCCAGAACGGTTGAACCAGCTTGCATTCTCACCAACAATGGAGGAGTGCTTCCCTTTTGCCACATCCTTGCCAGTATCTGCTGCCACCTGAGTTTTAATCTTAGCCATTCTCACTAGTGTGAACTACAATCTCAGTGTTGTTTTTATTTGCATCCCTGATGACTAAAGAACGTTTCTTTAGGTGCTTCTCGGCTATTTGATATTCCTCAGTTGAGAATTTTTTGTTTAGATCCATCCCCCATTTTTTAATAAGGCTATTTGTTTCTCTGGAGTATAACTTTTTGAATTCCTTGTATATATTAAATATTAGCCCTCTATTGGATATGGGATTGGTAAAGATCTTTTCCCAATCTGTTGGTTGCCATTTTGTCCTATTGACAATGTCCTTTGCCTTATAGAAGCTTTGCAATTTTATGAGGTCCCATTTGTTGATTCTTGGTCTTAGAGCATAAGCCATTGGTGTTCTGCTCAGGAAATTTTCCTTTGTGCCCATGTGTTCAAAGTTCTTTCCTACTTTCCCTTCTGAGAACCCAGTTATACCACTCCTGGGCATATACACAAAACATGCTCCAACATATAACAAGGACACATGCTCCACTATATTCATAATTGTCTTATTTATAAGAGCCAGAAGCTGGAAAGAACCCAGATGTCTTTCAGCCAAGAACTGGATACAAAACATGTGGTATACACGTTTTACACAATGGAGTACTACTCAGCTATTAAAAGCAACAACTTCATAAAATTCTTAGGCAAATAGCTGAAACTAGAAAATATCCTTCATGAATAACCCAATCGCAAAAACATACATGGTATGTACTCACTGATAAGTGGATATTAGCCCAAGAGCTCTGAATACCTGAGATAAAATTCACAGACTACATGAAGCTCAAGAAGAAGGAAGACCAAAGTGTAGATGCTTCAGTCCCTCTTAGAAGTGCAAACAAAATACTCACAGGAGGTAGAGTTGAAAGAGACTTGAGATGAAGAGAGGAGGGGTAAAGGAGAGCAGGATCAGGTGTGGGAGAATATGGGGGTGATGTACAGAGGGTCAGGAAATTGAGCACAGGTGTGTAGCAATGGGGCCTGGGGAACTAGGGGTAGCCACCAGGAAGTCACAGATGCCTGGAAAGCAAGAGGTTCCCAGAACCCAACAGGGATGAGATTAGCTGAAATACTCAACAAAGTGGAGGGAGAACCTGTAGAGACCATATCCAGTGGTTTGGCACAGCCCCCAGTTGGGGGAACCATTCATCTCAAAACTTTTAATCCAGATTGCTCCTGTCTAAAGGAAATACAAGGACAAAATGTGGAGCAGAAACTGAACGAAAGGTCATCCAGAGACTGCCCCACCTGGGGATCCATCCCATATACAGACACCAAACTCAGACACTATTGTGGATGCAAAGATGGGCTAGCTGACAGGAGCCTGATATAGCTGTCTCCTGAGAGGTTCTGCCAGAGACTGTCAAATACAGAGGCAGATGCTCACAGACAACCATTGGACTCAGAACAGGGACCTCAATGGATGAATTAGGAAAAGGACTGAAGGGGATGAAGGGGTTTGCAATATCATAGGAAGAACAACAATATCAACCAACCAGACCACCAAGAGCTCCCAGGGACTAAAACACCAACTCAAGAGGGACCCATGGCTCCAGCTGTATATGTGGCAGAGGATGGACTTATCAGGCATCAATAAGAGGAGAATCCCTTGGTCCTATGAAGGCTCAATGCCCCAGTGTAGAGGAATGCCAGGTTGGGGAGGTGGGAGGAAGTTGTGGCTGGGTGGGTGGGAGAGCACCCTTATAGAAGCAGGGGGAAGAGGTATGAGATGTGGGTTTGCAGAGTGAAAACCAGGAAAGGGGATCACATTTGAAATGTAAATAAATAAAATATCCAATAAAATAATAATAAAATAAAAAATAAGCCATACAATTAACCATTTGTGGAAAATAAACAAGCACAGACTAAAGATGTCATCAAGAATTCTATACATTTTCAAAGGACACAGGCAGAATTAAAATTTTCATTCGTGTATATTAGAATTTACATTCTGTATACTCTCTTCTACACAGTGCTGCAAGTGAATGCACTGCAGGCACCAAAAACCTTAAGTCACCTCCAGCTCCAACTTTCTTCTACTTCATTAGTATGCCTCCTTCTCAAAGCTCCTACAATGCTTAGCTTTGTCAACTTGACACAACCTAGAATCTTCTGGAAAGAGTTTCAACAAAAGATTTTCTGTAGGGTTAGCATGTGAGCATGTCTTTCAGTGCAGGGGAGTCTCAACTAAGTTCATTGCTATGAAGAGACCCAGATCACTGTGGGTGGTACCATTCCCTAGGCCAGGGCCTTAGATTTTAGGAGTGAACAAGCAAATGAGAAAGCAAGTAAGCAAGAAACAAGCAAGCAAGTGTGGATGCATACATTCTTTTTGCTCTTGCCTATGGGTGTGACTAGTTGTTTCCTGACACCTTGACTTTCTCACAATAATGGACTACAACCAGGAAGGGTGAGCTAAAATAAACTCTCCCCTGAGTTGCTTTCTGTTAAGAGTATTTCATCGCAACCACTGTATTCTGAGAATCTCTTCCCTGTCTGACATAAACTGAGGCTTCTTCATTCAACTCTTTCCACACTAATCTAGTGTTAGAATATACATTTCGGCTCTTGCACTGAGGCAATTGTCCGAATCTAATGACATTATATATATTCAAATATTTCCCTGCTTTTGGTCATCTCCAGTTTGACTTTGCATGACTTGTGTTTGCTCACCTGACCTCTTTTCTTTAACTTTACTATAGCACTGTACACATTACGGTCACAGGGGTCTCCACAAAACCTTCTAAACAGCTTATGATTTACCTTGGCTTTGATCACACGGTTTTTGTTCCTGCTCTCTTCCCTTTTTTATTTTTTCTCAATGTCTTCTTGTAATTCCCCCACATACTTTAAGAGAGCAGAGAAGTGCTTAGGTGTTTAATCAGTGCCAACCTATAAAGGAAGCTAGTTAATATAAGGGCATGGGAAGGTTTCAAAGCTGAGACTAGCTAGTTGACGTTTAGTATTCAGTCATATGTCAGATCAGGTTTGCCTAAGCAATGTTCACCAAAGGAGGAAAGCTGGACCCGGGTGGGCACTCGGTAATCTCCACAATCAACTACGTTTAAGTAAAAAGTCAACAGAAGATGCCAATTTGTTTACCTCAATTTGAGCAATATACAGTATATACATGCATTAAAACATTGCATGATATTTGAGAAACACACGCAATGTCTTATGCATGTCATAGGTATGTTATAGGGTCTCTCACTGGCATGGTAATCATCAGTTAGGTTACAGTACATAGTCAGTGACCCCAGGGAGCCTCCTACTTCTGCCTCTACAGAACCAGGGTTACCAGCAGGGCCACCATACTGGCATTTTATGTGATAACTAAGGAATGTGCTCAGTCAGTTCCTCATGGCTGCAAGTCAAACACTTTATGAGCTGAGCCATCCTTCGGGAACCAAATATGTACAATTATATGCAAGAATTAAAATAAAAAATAAACAAAAATAATTATAGCATCAGCAAGAAGTACAAATGTATAATAAAAAGGAACAAAAACGTTACTTCTGCTTGCCATAAATACCTACTAGAAGCTAAGCTGAAACTAGCATTAAAGTGAGAAAAGTGGGTAGTAAGTCTTTAGCTGTCTAGATGACTCAGGAAGGATCATGACGATCTTCTATAGGTTTTATATGATCACTATATTTATTAAACTATTTTAAATCATTCTTTTTAATACATAACATTATAGAACATATGATAGTATTGATATTACATGATGTCATGTAAATAAATCTATGAACCAACATTACTTTTAAAACAACTGTGTAATGACCCTGTGAAACACCAGTAAGGAGAATAAACAAAGTACTATTAAAAATGCAACATTGTATCAATAACTGGGTTTATGTTAAACGCTGGGACTTCCTTGATATGAGTATAGTAGGGCCTGGGGTGTGGTTCACTAGAATGAGGACTTGACAGCTGAGCCTGGCAACCCAAGTTCAATCCCCAGGATCCCAACACTGGAAGGAGAGAACTGATTTCCTCTGGTTGTCCTGCAGCCTCAGCGCTTACCCTGGCACATACATATATGCAAACACACACACACACACACACACACACACACACACAGAGAGAGAGAGAGAGAGAGAGAGAGAGAGAGAGAGACAGACAGACAGACAGACAGACAGACAGAGACACACACAGAGACACAGAGAGAGCTCTGTAAACCTATCTTCTTCACAGTTGCAATCTCATCAACACATTTAAAATAAACTGCTTTAAAATAAACTGAGTTAAAATGATCGAATACCATATCTAAACAGAATAAGTGTTGTACTCAGAAAAGGATTCACAAAAGGTAAAGAAGATAATTTTCTGTCCAAAAAAGATGAGCTGGATGTTTCTGTGTCAGCTTGACGCAAGCTACAGTAAGGCCCAAGTGAGAACGCCTCAGTAAAGTAATCACAAGGGGAAGGGTGGGAGGGGCCTGAGTGGGATTAGGGATGGATAGTGGGGAGGGGAACATAATCAGGTATTGGGTGGGGGAAAAGAACTGAAGCCCTGAGGGCCAGCAGAAAGAATGGAAACAAGCAACCTCAGGGGGTAAGAGATGAATGTACCAGAGACCTGGGAGGTAAGAGACCCTCAGGACTCAAAGGGAGGGACCTTAGATGAAATGCCCTACAGTGGGGAGAGGGAACTTGTAGAGCCCATCTCCAGCAGAAAGACAGGGTATCAAGTGAGGGATGGGGTTGCCATCCCACAGTCAAAACTCTGACCCATAACTGTTCCTGTCTGAAAGAACTGCAGGGATGGAAATGGAGACGAGCCTGAGGAAAAGGAGGTACAGTGACAGGCACAAAGTGGGATCCAGCCCAAGGGGAAGCCCCAAGGCCTAACACTGTTACTGAGGCTATGGAGTGCTCACATAAAGGGACCCATCATGACTGCCCTCTGAAAGACCCAACAAGAGCTGAAAGAGTCAGACGCAGATATTTACACCCAACCAATAGACAGAAACTGCTGTCCATTAGGAGAAAGCTAGAAGAAGCTCAGGAGGAAGGCAACCCTGTAAGAGGACCAGCAATCTCAATTAACCTGGACTCCTGAGATCTCTCAGACACTGGACCACCTACCAGGCAGCATACACCAGCTGATATGAGGCCCCCAACACATATACAGCAGAGGACTGCCAGGTCTGGACTCAGTCAGAGAAGATGCACCTAACCCTTGACAGGAGGACTCAGGGAATTTAGAGGTCTGGTGGGGTGGGGACATCCTCATGGAGACAGGGGGCTGAGGAAGAGGTATGGGATGGGGAACAGCGAACCATGGTGGGGGATAAAATTTGTGTGTCTAAAAAGAGATTAAATAAAATTAAAAAGAAATAAAAGAAAAGAAAAATATGGAAAATTTAAAAAATAAAAAGTGCCCTAGATTGGTCTGGGGACAAATCTATGGTCCATTTTCCTGATCAATGATTGGTGTGAGAAGCTGCTACTCACTGTGGGTGACACCAGTCCTGGGCAGGTAGTCTTAGAGGTATATAAAAAATCAGGCTGAGCAAGCCATGAAAAGTAAGCCAGTAAGCAGTGATCCTCCACGACCTTGCCTCAGTCCCTGCCTCTAGGTTCCTGCTTTGAGTTCCTGCCCTGGATTCCTTCATGGTGGACTAGAAGAAAAAGATGAAATGAATCCTTTTCTCCTCAACTTATTTTTGGTTGTGGTGTTTTATCAGAAAAAACAGAAACCAGAACTAAGACAACAGCTTTGGGTGGGTGGGGCATAGCATCTAGTAGATTTGGGGAAGTAACATACTTAGACCTTTTTTCTGAGAGAAGCTGAGTTCTTGACAGCACACTGACCCTTTGGGTAAAAACCATACAGTAGTGCCCACCTCTCCAGCAGCAGAAAAGCCCTCCCCTCAGCAATCTGACATTGTTTTGAGCTCCCTGGCAAGCCCCCATGAAAGTTGTTCTTGGTGACTCCATCTGCCAAGATGGAGAATGTGTCTCGTGGTCAGGCATGCCATGACTCTGCAAGGGCGGGCGGGTGAATATGGTAAGGATGGCCTGGTGTAAATCTTCAAGAGGTGGGACAAAGCTGTGGATTGCTGAGAAAAGCACCAGCCCACAGAGCCTCTCGGTGGGAAGCTGTTAGAGATGAGTCCTGTGTGGTTACAGAAAGGGAGAGCCACTGATTCTTACCAGCCTTCCCCCACTCCACCCCAGAGCTCAAGTCCAATATCAACTAGTACTAACAATGTGAAAATTTAAAATAAAGAACTAGATTCAGATTCACAGGAGAGGCTTGATGCAAGTGGTCTGAAACCTTCAACAAGAAATCAGACTGGAAATGTCCCCTGTGGCACCACCAGGCTTACCTTTTTTAGTGGTGGTACCACAGATCAACCAAGAATTTTAGAAAGACTCATTCTGGGCCCGACACAGTGCTGATGCCTAATGCAATACCAAAGGAGCCTTTAAAATTATCTCATCACCAAAATCAATTCAAGGCACGTTTAATATGGGGGAGTAAGATTACACAGAGAAGTGTGTTGTGGTGATTTCTGTGAAGAGCAGTACAGAGAAATCCAGATGAAGAAGTGGGATGTGGGCCCTGGAGGGAGGAGGGGAGGGAAGACAGGCAGGCAAGGGGAAAGGAAGAACAC
The DNA here is from genome assembly GCF_963924665.1 of Micromys minutus. NCBI lineage: Eukaryota > Metazoa > Chordata > Mammalia > Rodentia > Muridae > Micromys > Micromys minutus. The sequence continues at coordinate 44,068,308 of NC_137985.1, forward strand.
CGTGGGAGGGAAGAACAGAGTGAGTGAGGCTCAAACATGGTGGGGAGCTGGCATGAAATGAAGGTCACAGCATCTGCTGAGAACTCAGGGGCCCGTTTCTACTGGGAAGACAGCTGATGCTGATCAATTGGCTGACAGGATTTTGTACCAGGTCAACACCAGCCCACTTATATTATGTCAAGTTGACCGGGGTCATCATTGTATCTGACACACTCAGAAAGGGTGACCTGACAGGAGTCATCACTGTATCTGACATGCTCAGCAATGGTGACCTAGACTGGGGTCATCACTGTATCTGACACACTCAGCAAGGGTGACCTGACCAGGGTCACCATTGACACACTCAGCAAGGGTGACCTGACAGGGGTCATCACTGTATCTGACACACTCAGCAAGGGTGACCTACGACATCAAATCTGGTTAGACTAACTCCAGATAATCTAATTTCACACTCCTGGACATCTGTCTTCAGATTTAAGCCTTAGGAACTTTTCTCCCCATTGTGGCCATTTTACCAAAGCCCATGCTCCATGAGACCAGCCACATCCATCAGCTTTATCGGTCACAAGGTATTAAAATACCAACCATGAAGGAGTCATTTGGGTATAAAACTCAGGGGGGAAAATCATAAAAACAGAAAAAAAGTTCTTACTTATACTTTTAGGACTAAAATAACAAACATATTAAATAAATTCTAGATACTATGTACTAAGATAGGATTTGGGGGTCCTCGTAGTCAAAAAAAGATATGGGGAAAAAAGGTCAAAACATGTAGAAAAGCCATTGCGCCCCCCAAAATATGAAGAAAATGGCACTTGTGAGCTCTGAGTATCAGAAATTACCAGCTTAGGTTTGTGGCAATGACATCTGTAGATCAGGGCTATGGATGAAGATACTCAGATGTGGGAAGTAAAAACTTTAAAGGTTCTTTGGAAAGTCAGTTGTGTTGGACAGTGTTTTGTTGGGGCACCCGTGTGAAGGAACGTTTCATTAAAGTGGACACAGCCGTGAGAGACTAAGGCAGACTCATGAAGGAATGTTTCACTGAAGCAGACACAGGAGAAAGGACATTCTGCTAAAGCAAGCATGCAAAAGGACGCGTGACGAAGGATTCTTTGCTAACAACACGCATGTATTGACCCACCTTACATTTCATAGTTGAGTTCTATTCGTCTGTTGTGACTCCAGGGACGCACATGCTGAGGCAAGGCACACAGAGGGTACAAATAAGACTCCACGGAGGGACGGAGACAGAGCTTGGCTTGCTGGTTCAGCTCGCCGTGTAACGCTTGTGGGTCTCGAGTCTTCGCTGATCTTCGCTTCCCTGAGAGAGACTCAGCTGAGAACTTCTGGCGGTTTCTGCTAGGTCGTGCACCACTGCGGATTCAGGTTTGCTAGCCCATTTCTACCGGACTGGACTGCTGGTGTATCCGTGAGGTGTCTGCGGGTAGATCAAGCGGCTGCCGCCTGCTAACCTGTAAACTGAACTGCCAATTTCTGGACAACACAGACCAGAGTCGTTCCAAAGAACCTTTCTAAACAGGTCCACTTCCCTTGTATTCTTTCTTTTCCACTGCCTCTGGTGGGTGGTGGGTTACAAGGGAGGTTAAATGTTTGAGAACCATCATTAAAAATAGGATTCGAAAAAAAGAATTAAAGTGACAGACATGAATTTTGTCTTAAAAGGGTGGAAGGCTGTCCTGGCTCGGTTCATGTCGACTTGACCAAAGCCAGAGTCATCTGAAAGGAAGGAATCTTAACTGAGAAAGTAGCTGCATAAGATCTGGCTGTAGAGCATTTTCTTAATTACTGTTTGAAGGTGGAGTACCCAGACATTTGTGGGTGCTGCTGTTTCTAGGCTGGTGGTCCTGGTTTTATAGAAAGTAGGTTGAACAGGCCAGCAGCAACCCTGCCTCCAGGATCCTACTCTGTTTGAGTTCCTGTCCTGACTTCCTTTGTTGATGAACTGTATTGTGGAAGTGTGAATAAAATAAACCCTTTTTTTCCCCAAGTTGTTTTGGTCATGCTCTTTCATCATAGCAATAATAATCTTAACTCGGAAAGGCATAACTCAGAAGGAAAATAGGAAAAGAAGATACCAGCAGAAGAAAGATCAAAGGCACAGAAAATCAGGGCATGATCATTCAGAGATCTGACGATGTTCATATTAATGAAGCACAGCACTAAAGAGAACAGACTTTAACAACAACAACAACAATAACAACAACAATAATAATAATTAGGCTCTTTAATAACAATAAAAAGGAACTGTTCAGAACACCACAAACCAGACATCAGGGACCTACACACAAGGTCGTAAAATTTGATCTTTACCATAGAGTCCCCAGGGACCCACAGAAAAATATGGCCACAAAGCTGGGGATAAGCATAGTGGCTTTTGTACATGCACAGGGTCTTGGATTCAATATCCAGTATCACACATGTATCTACACATGAATGACCACAAAGAAAACTCTGATTAAGTGAGTTAATTTCTGAGAAGTGTTGAAATCTTGAAAGACCAGAAACGGAAGATAAAGTTTCCATGTGAGTATAACTAAGAATTGGTACTTCCGAGAAGAATAAGAGGGGCAGAGGGGGCGGCTGGGTCGGTGAAACGGTGCCTTGCAAGCTTGAGGCCCTGAGTCAGAGTCACAGAAATCATACCAGGCAAGGTAGCAGATCCTCATAGTTTGCTTACCATGAAAGCAGAGCCAGGCAGATCCCTGGGGAGGGGGCGTGTCTGGAGGGGGGAGGGTTGCTGTTAAGTTCCAGGCCAGTGGGAGACCCTGTCTCAAACCATAAGGTGAACGAATGGCAACTGAGGAACTCTATCCAACATTATCCTCTGGCCTGCACATGCACACGTGTAACACACACACACACACACTCACACGTCCATGCACATAGATGTACATGCACAAGAGATCAGAAATTTTATCTTAATAAAATAAAATTGGAGTAAAGGAAGACAGCCTAGGAAGAAAGCAGATTAGGAGAACAGCTTATAGAAAGAGATAATATCAAATTAGCCCAAACTTTCCAAATGCTTAGGACAATTGATATAAAAGTGACAGATGTAAATGTGCAGAAGAACCAGTGGCTGCCAATGGCAAAAAAAAAAAAAAAAAGGAAAAGGGAATTTTTAAAAATTAAGAACATTTTCATAAACCAGAGTAAAATCCTACCTATATATTTAAAGAACATATTGCTGCCATAGGAAATAAAATGTCTACACTGAGATATTAGCTAGCTAAGGATCAGTCCTTATATCCATGGGAGGCCTCCCCTTCTCTGAGGAGAAAGAGAGGAGAATGGGAGATTATAGGAGGGGAGGGGGAGATTGGGAGGAGAGAAGGGAGGGGGAGCTGTGATCTGGATGTGATTTAAATAAATTAATTGAGAGAGAGAGAGAGAGAGAGAGAGAGAGAGAGAGAGAGAGATCTAAGAAAGAAACATGTAAGTCATTTACCCAGAAGAATTTTCATTAGATTAGACATCTTGACAGACAAAGTTCACACTAGGATGCAATGTAGCACTTTTAACATAGTCAAATACATATAAACTAGGACTTAAATCTACCCACAATTTATTTCAGCATAAGGGTCAGAAATGTGGCCGACTTTCCTGGAGCCTGCATGAATGCATTTACCAGAGAGCACATTTAAACCATCAAGAAGTAGCTGAAAGTTTTTAACAATGTTCCAGGATTCAGGACTTAGTATACTTACCTACAGAAATAAGACTAAAGCATTGAGACCATTATACTAAAACAATATCAAGTAGCAGCCAAAGTAGCCAGTAGTCTCCTGAGGTATTCCCCTATAGGACATCCACTATGAGGAGACAAAACCATAAATAGACTGCAGAAAGAATCTTAAAATGAGTCAGCATAAAAAAGTGCTGGCTGTAGTGTGTGTGTGTTTGTGAGAGTGTGTGTGTGAGAGAGAGAGAGAGAGTGTGTGTGTGTGTGTATAATTATCACCATCATCTAAATCATTATCATTATTATCATTATTATTTGAAGATAGGCTCTTTCACTAAGCTCAGCCCCCATCCACTGGCTAGACTAGCTGCTCAACAAGTTCCAGGGCTACGCCTGTCTCCCACTTTTTGAGATAGGGTTGCAGGCAAGTAGTACCACATCTGACTTTTATATGAGTGCTGGGGTCTAAATTTAAATTCTCATGCTTGCAATGCAGGCACTTTAATAACAGCAATTTTCTTAGCACGCCCAAATTGGGGATTATTAAATAAAGATATATTAGTATATAACTAAGGGTTGAGAGGGGGTTTTGAAAGGAAGTTGTCCTGCAATGGTGGGTGTATATTTGGTCGGGGAAGAGGGAGAAGGAGAGGGGAAGGGGATGGGGGAGGAGGAGAGGTGTAGGGGGAGAGACAGACAGACAGACAGAGAGACAGAGAGAACTGTAGTTTTGGGGTTTGTTTTCTTATGTTTATTTGTGAGGTAGGCTCTCTTGTATCCCAGGCTAACTACACTGGTTATCTAGCTGAGGATGAACTTGAACTCCTGATCCTCCTTGCTTCCACCTTCAGAGCACTATGACTCAGAAATGAGCAACCCTTGCAGATGGATTCTGTTGTTCTTGAACTTAACATTATTCAGAAGATGTCGTTTACAACCAAAGGCTGAAATATTAAGCATTTGTTTTCAAAATTAAATATAGTTTAGCGATTAAGTTAGCAAGGAAGTGGTTAGCTTCTTTCTCTAAAAGAATTTCCTTTTGAGAATTAGACAGTAAGTGGATTTCTGAGCTGTTGCATCTCTGGTCATGGTAAGGTTACATTAAAAGTTTCCACATCTTTGGCCTTCAGTGTGGTTCATTTGCTGTGGTACAGTGAGGTCTAACTTCCAAAGAAGAAAGTTCTGTCCTTGCGATCAAACATCACAGCAGCTTGAAGTTTGACAGATGTGCTTCAAGTGCTTGACCCTCAGCCACCGAGACAGACTCGATGGGCTTGAGAGAGACTTCCTTCCCTTCACACATTCCCTGAATCTCTCTATCCTCCCACCTCACCTCAGCGCATGCTGCAGTAAAAAGCTGAAATGACAGAATCTGGACAAAGGCAGAGACAGTGACTAGGGAGTAAAACGTGTTTGTTGATTAAGATATGTTTATGAACAGGAGTGTATGTGTGCATACAACCAAGCATATAAACCAATAAATGTCAATACTAATGGTCTTAAGACTAGAAACAGTGTTGCTAATATCAGGGAATGAAACTGGAGCACACAAGAGCAATGGGAGAATTTTAATTTTAGCTAATCTAAAATTTGTTGGTCATCAGAGGAAATAAGTAGGTTATACCTAATAAGAGTGTTAAAGAAAAGTAAAAATGTATCTCTTACTGTCAGTTTTCTTAGCTTTGTGTGTGTGTGTGTGTGTGTGTGTGTGTGTGTGTGTGTGTGTGTGTGTGTGTGATGGTGTATATATGTATATCTCTGTTTACAGGTGTGGAGGTGCTGGCATGTGTGTAGAGGTCACAGGACAATCTCAGGTGTTGGTTCTTGCCTGCTTCCTTCTTTGAGGAAAGGTCTCCTTGATGTTTGTCTGCACCAATGGCAGGCTACCTGGCCAATGCTTTCAGGCATTCTTCCGACTCTGTCCCCACCCATTACGGAAGCAGAAGGAGAGACAGGTGCTATTGCTCCCAGCTCCACTTCTGTGCTCAAGATTTTAATTGAGGTCCTCATGCTTCTGTGACAATCACTTGACCCACTGAGCCGTGTCCCCAGCTCCAGAAAAGTCTTCTTTAACAAGTAAGCTTTGAAACAAAAGGAGAAAGTATTCACACAAAGCAATAGATAGATAGATAGATAGATAGATAGATAGATAGATAGATAGATAGATAGATAGATAGACAGACAGATAGATAGATAGATAGATAGATAGATGATAGATAGATAGATAGATAGATAGATGATTGATAGATAGATAGATAGATGATAGATAGATAGATGATAGATAGATAGATGATTGATAGATAGATAGATAGATAGATGATAGATAGATGGATAGATAGATAGATAGATAGATGATAGATAGATATAGATACACACACAAGTTTAAAATAGACAAAGTATGAAAATAATACCAAATGCAACCATCTTGTCAATAAGCTTATGACAAAAAAAAAAACAATTATTCTCATGCTGACTTCTTTCAACCTGTTTTAGTTTCTCTTCTGTTATTATGATTTTAAAAAATACTCTGTAAAAAAAAAAAAAGCTTAAGGGAGGAAGGCTAATTTTAGGTCCATGAGAAAATATGTACTACTTAAAAATTAACAATATATAAAGCCACAAAAATTTAAAAGAAATAATAATTTTCAAAAAAACTAAAACCAAAATGCTATTATTTTATCCTGGGGAAATAAAACTAAAAATAAAAACTCCTTCTTCCTGAAAATACAAATTCCCCCACACAGAACCTCATCCAAATCTCATGGCAAGAAGATATATAATATAGAAAAATATAAAAAGTAATTGAAAATCTTCTGAGAACTGAAATAACCAAAATGCAGTGTTTTGCAGAGAGAGGAGATGAATAAATTAAATGCTCAAATAAAAGCACAGAACTTTCCAGATTTTTCTTACCAGTGAGAGTGGCCAGTGGATGAAACACCAGCTCCAAGATGAAGAAAAATGGTAGCTATCCAAAAGAAAGATCGAATGGGCTGGGAATTGGCTCAGCCAGTAAAGCTACCTAGCAAGCACGGAGACTTCAGTCCCCTGAAACCGAACCTGAAAAGCTGAGCATCGGTACAATGTGCCTGTACTCCCAGCATTGGGAAGTACTGGAGTGTCCCAAGGGCTCATTGGCTAGCAGTTTAGCCTGTCTAAAGGGTTCTAGGCCAGTGAGCAACTCTGTCTCAAAGGGGAAGGGGGTAAGGAGATGGTGCCTGAGGAACAAGGTCATCCTCTGGATTACACACACACACACACACACACACACACACACACACACACTTTGTTCCTTTGAATAACATTAGTAACATGGGCAAACCTAGTAAACCTCTTTTCCTTTCCAACAAACACACAAAGTAGCACAAATACACACACACACACATACACACACACACACACACACACACACACACAAAATCTAACCAAGGAAAACCATCAAATAAAGTAATTTTAATACACATAATTAAATTTCAAGAGTTTCAAGAAATCACTTTTTAAAACCTCGATGAAACAGATAACGTAAGTCAAATAAAAAGGATGTCTATAGTTGTCACAAAAATTGCTGTAAAAATTATAGCAGAATCTTTCACAGTGCTGAAAGAAAATCCATAACTTTATGTTGAGGTTAAAATGTGGAGCCCAAAACTTGGTTGCCCCAGAGATAAGAGAGAGAGTCTGCAGTCGACCCAAGTGATGCTATGTGACCTTGCCCCACATTATTTCTGGTTGGTGAATAAAGATGCCTACAGCCTATAGCTGGGCAGTATTGAGATAGGCAGGGCTTGGTGCTCCCAGCCTTTGAGTCAGAGGAGAACAAGAGGAGAGAGAGAGAAGAAGTTAGGAAAGAGGAGAAAGTCATCATGGTTTAGGAGTCAACAAAACATGGCCCTGAGGGCTGGCCAATTGGAGTTAAGAGCAGCCCAGGTGACACATAAGTAATAAATAACTCGGAGTTATCAATAGGAAAGTAGATTCTAACAGTATAGAGAGTAGATATCCGCCCAGCTCTTGTGCTGTTTAAGGCTTCTAATTATAACAGTTGTGTGTGTGTCTTTTATCTGGGAACTAAAGTCTCAAAGGTGGGGTAGAAACCCCAGATTGGGATTAAAAATTTCAATAACAACTTTATGCTTGGGATGCTAAATGATTAAATATGAGCAAATCATTCTACAAATTACCATAGCAGTGTGCCAAAGCCATTTCAACTGTGACAAACTCTTTTTAAAAATTCAACATTTATTTTTAGTCATGTACACACTTACATATATGTATTCATTCATTAAAATAAGAACCAAGTAACAAATGCTGAAACTCTAAGCAAAGTTGCTCACTAAGCAACACTAAGTCACTGCTCCAAGTTGTTTTACTCTTAAATGTGATATTGCTATAACCAGCCAGTGGAATTAGACAGAATAAATCACATGGGGAGCAGTACTGAAGCAATACATACATTAGAAAAATTTAAGATTAAAAAAAATGAAGATAAGGGACTTGGCAAATTAGCAAGAGATAAAATTATGTGGAGATTAAGACCTTCCACATAAGTGGAGCTTCCACATAAGTGCCAAATATCATGAGATACAAAAGAATAGAACCCACACACTCCACTCTGAAAAGATTAAGCAAAACATCTAACAACAATGACAGACAGTAGGGCCTACCTATAGAAAAACTTAAACGTTATTGAAACACAAAGAGTAACTTGAAGTAAGAAAAAAAAATTCCCTCTCTTAAAGATAGACTCAGAGAAACAGCTAAATCCATGGCGTGAAAGCCTTTCTTCGGTTAGTCAAGGACATGAATAAGGGGGTAAGGAAGCTAAGGAGTAAAGAAGCTCAGTTAGTATAATGTTTATGCACAAGTACCAGGACATGAGTTTATTTTAAAAAAAAAAGTAGGGGAGTAGGGGCTCTAAGTACCACACACAGTCATCCCAGACTGGAGCGGCAGAGAAGGAGAGTTTGGTGGCTGGGTGTTCTTGCCCAGTTATTACGCTACAAGTGCAGAGAGAGAGAGAGAGAGAGAGAGAGAGAGAGAGAGAGAGAGAGAGAGAGAGAGAGAGAGAGAGAGAGAGAGAGAGAGAGAGAGAGAGAGAGACACGCTGCCTCAAAAACTAAGAAGCAGCACAATAGAGATACCTGACATTGACTTTTGGCTTACACACACATACACACATACACACACACACACACACACACACACACACTAGGAAGAAACATTCATCTAGATTAAAGAAGTTGTACAGGATAACTCACTTAACTGTATCGTCTGGTGTGGATGCTAATTAAAGTAGGGTCTAGGGTTCTAACTCAGTGGTAGAGTTGCTGACCTGCACTTGGCTCGGTAGCTACTGATTGTCTGGTTTTCTCTCCCTCAAGAAAGCATTTCCACTTACATACAAGAGGTAGATTAGGTTATATTAAACATACTCCATCCGGAAAAACAAGTAGTCCCAAACTTTAGGTCTTCAATTGCTAACAGTGGCCTGTTGTCTTTCCCCTGTTGTTTGTGCTCCTGTAATGGCGTCTGGAACTAGGCTGTTGGTTGTTTTCTCTTGGTGTGGCTACTGTACGCACCTCGGCTGAGTGGGGGCTTGGATCACTATTAAATGGTATCAAAACTCAGCCTGTTTTGATCCTGGGTGGTGCCTGATGCTCATCCTGGAGACACCTGTGATATATGATTAGGAAATCAGAAATGGTCTGAGCTCAGCTAGGGCAAGGTGCAGCTTCTGACAAGAACAAACCCCTGTAGGACTAGTGAGACCTATATAGAGCTCAAAATACAGATCCTTCCTGATTATTACTAGTATAGTGGGCACATCTCACATATGATTGACAGGTGCATGAAACAATAGTTCATTTTTAGAAAATATCCCTGGTATGTTTCTTCTCCAAACACTTTCTTAAAATGTGATTGAATTAAGCCCTCGGGTTTTCTAATTCTTTCTTTCATGAATACAAATACTCCCAATAAGTTTTCATCTCTTGGAGAGGGAGAATCAAATTCTGTGACTTTTTTTAACACTCCAAAGCACCCTGAATGTTCCTGGGGCATAGAGATCAGTTACTAGGCAGGACCTGAACAGGACAGAGTGGGTGCTGGAATCACGGAGTGAACAAAGTTAACAGCAGGGGGGCAGGGACTTTCCTCTTTATGAATTTGCCGTCAAGCCTTTAAGCTGCTCCTGAAGGCACACAGCAAAAATCAGAGCACACAGGAAAAAAAAAAAAAAAAAAAAAAAAAAAAAAAAAAAAAACAGTCCAGGAGGTGTGTGTGCTCTGCGTCTGGGCTTACATTGTCCTGTGTCTTTAGAAAGGAATCAGAGGAAAAGGCATTTTTCTGGAATCGTGAGTATGGAATTAGAAGTACTTAATGACTTAGTTGGGTTTGTTCTGTTTTGCTAGTACATTCTAACAGGGTGCCTGTGTTTGCCAAAATGAGATCTTATCACGTGTCATCCAGACCTAACTCCATTAACATGGAGCTAAAGATATGTCCGAATATTGCAAACACAAGTCTTTGGCTGGCAATGTAACTCATTTTTTTTCTTTTTAAAAGGAAAAAGAGAAGGATAACTAACGCAAATTTCTTAATATGGATTCCTAAGATAAAAATAAAGTAACATATCCATCAACCTGGGTAAGGTTTAAAAAGCTAAATATGGGAGAAAAAAACCTCAAATATGACAAAGGACATTATGAAAGCTTAGGGGAAGACACAGCATAGTCACCATTGAGACCACTGTCACCAAAAGGTTCTTACCTTTTAGATCTTAGCAGCCACAGCTTCATTCTTAGGACTTCCTGGCAGGGATGGGAAGAGTGTGGGATCTGCAGCCAGACACACAGTCTGCTGTATGGGGAGAGAAGTCTTTTCTTCTAGTTGCATGGTTGGCCATCATCTTCCTAATGAGTAGAAATCGATCGCTGTGTGACCTATGACTGCAGTATGTGAACATACTTAAGGGGACAAATGTACAAACCCAAAGAGCTGGCCCTGCCATCTCTTTACACAAGAGATCGCTGACCCGATGTCCTCTTCTACAAATGAACTAGCTAGGTCTCCCATTTCTCCACCTGAGTGCTACTAACAAGAGAAACTTCATCATTCACTTCCTGGAGGACATAATTAGGGTTCATGCTCAAACCCCAGAGGAGAACAAAAGAAGCTTATGTTGGACAGTATTAGAACATTGCTAGCTCACAAGTCATAACATTTAATGATATCAGAACCCGACTATAATTCAAATTCACCATCACTGTTATTGTTATTACTAGCTTTAAAGTGGGGATAGTCAGTTTACAACCTCACAGAACTTTCCCATTTTTCTTGGGTAAATACACACCTGTTAAATCCTATTTTTACCCTCTGCCTATTTTTTTCCTGTTATTTTTGGTGTTCTTTACTGAGTGGAAGGCACTGTATTGGGATATATGTATGTGGTAGGTGTATATGTCTGTTGTATGTGTCTTAGTTAGGGTTTTACTGCTGTAAACAGACACCATGACCAAGGCAAGTCTTATAAAGACAACATTTAACTGGGGCTGGCTTACAGGTTCAGACGCTCAGTCCATTATCACCAAGGCAAGAGCATGGCAGCATCCAGGCAAGTACAGAGTTGAGAGTTCAGCATCTTCATCTGAAAACTGCAAGTGGAATACTGACTTCCAGGCAGTTAATGTAGTGTCTTAAATCCCACACCTACAGTGACATACCTACTCCAAAAAGGCCATATCTTTAAATAGTGATACTCCATGGGCCAAGTATATACACAGTATATATATATGTATTTGTATGTGTACATGTATACATACATATACAAATATATGTTCATAATATTGGTTAGTTAGCCTTGACTTTTTATCATAAAGTTAACTGTCATTTTATTTAGTAGGAAATGGACAATAAGGTTTAAAAACTAGTATAATACCACCTAGAGCTTAAGATGAGGTGACAGATCTACAACCCAGAACTACTCAATAGCAATGAGCATACTTCATGCAAATGAACCTCTGCTATGTTTTACTCTAAAAAGGCAACATTGGCTCATACATTGATGTATTTGACTCCAGGTGGTGTCAATTTGAGAGTGGAATTGGTGTCAACTTTAGGAGGCAGGGTTTAGCTGGAGGAGAGGGGTCACTGGAGGCATGATCCTTTCTCCCTGCTTCCTGGCCAGAGCACATTTCTCCTCAGACCTTTCTGCCATGATTATCTGCCTCATGGTGGCCAAGGGGGAAAAAAAGCTGCCAATCAACCACAGGATGAAACCAAGAGCTAAAAATAATCTTTCCTCTTCAGTTGCTTTCCTCAGGTCTTCTCCACAATGAAGACCCAACTGGTGCATCCTCTTTTAGTATTCACACCACAAACCCATTAAGGACTTCAATTGCATAACTTTTGAGGAGATGGAATCAAGGGGAGGGTTCATCCCATTGTCCATTCATAGTCCCTCCGCCCACTTGTCCAGTTTCCATTTTCCAAAGCACTGATCCTGGAGTATATCATCCCCTCCTCGAGCTGATTAAAAAGATGTCTGTGATCTGGAAGTTTCCTCACACCTGAGCATACATCAGACATCTGAGGAAGTAGCCATTCCTTTGTCTAAAACTCAGGATCACAACAGGCTTCTACCAGAGCTCTTGTCACACACTGCCACCTGTGGTCACTTGATATTCAGTGGAGCTACAGCACAGCACAAGCTCCAGGTTTAGGAGGAGTGCATGCTTCCACTGGGGCCCTGGATGGGATGGGAGCCTTCAGGGCCTAAAACTCAGGCCTCTTTCATTATCAATTTTACTACCATTCTCTTTAGAAAAGAGAGGAAAGAGAGTCCTTGGTATGACACTAATATGGGCTCCTTTTACCACAGGCAGTTTCTCCCAGTCAGAAAGCACACGTTGTTGTAGTTTAATGCCACCAGGCTTCTCAATCTTCTTGAGGGAAACAGAGATGAAAATACAGGCTGAAGCTGAGCAGAGGAGCAATGATCTAGTCTATACTCCAAGAGCAAAATAAATGGATAAGGCTAAGGCATGCTATAGAGTGAAGTTGTGTGTGAAGTATGAACAGATCAAAGCTGGGCTCTCACTTCAAAGAACAGCACCAATGTGGTGAATTTGACTCCATTTTGTTAGAAAATTCCTTTAAGAATTCCCTTTCAACCACCTTTGTAAACAGCCATCTTCCGACCTCAGGTCTATGATTGAATGCAAATCTCAAAGGGGAATCCCAGTGATGATTCAAGCTTTTATCTGATGCTGGGTATTTGTCCTAACCAGGATGATTTCATTATAAACTCATGATGAGTTCCTTAAAAGGAAAATGAGAATCCCAAGGGAGATAGATGCTTTAACAGCCCCAGCACATAAGCTCAGGCTATTATCAACTGAGCTGCAGCCCCCATGTATTTTCCTGAGAATTAAACCATCACCCACCGCAAAGGAGATTTCAAGCCAGCTGAATTCAGTCAACCCACAAGAAACTCTATTCCTGGCAGGAGTACAGCAGGCCTTCAGTGAATCAGTCTAAAGGTGGATTGTTTGTAGAGGAATTTTAATTCAGCAACCTGCTGCTTAGATCACATCAAAAAACCTTCTAGGTTTGTATGATCTGGCTGGTATGTAGAAATGCCACACACATTTAATTCCTCTGCCTGGAATCTAGGCACACCTTTAGTACACACCTGTAATCCCAAACAATGAAGGTAGAGTTAGTTTGTAGAAGGAAGCAGCCATGTTTAGAAGTGACTTCTAATTGAGGGTCAAACAAAGTGACAAATCAGAGAAAGGTTTGATATAATCAGAGATAAGATATGCCTAACTCTCATGAGAACAACTCAGGAGAGGACTTAAGAGAACAATGCAGGGGCAGGGGCAGTTTTACTGGACAGTTTTACAGAGACAGGTTACAGGTAAAGTCAGAAAGAACCAGAAAATAAGAAGCTAGAAGATTAGAACTGATTGTCAGAGTTAGTTTGAAGCCAAGCAGAGCAATTCAGTCAGAAGTCTAGAGATGCCAGTTTGAATCAGTGAAGATTGGAGAGGAATTTTGGGCCAGAACAGCTGACTTGAACCAGCCTGCCAGAGTTGAGAAAGAATTGGAAAGGGTGAGCTATTCAGCAGTAAGCCTCTGAGACAACAATTACATCTAGCAAATAAGTCACTTGTCTTGAAAATTAACCTCAAGCTGACTATAGAGCACTGCCCCTCTTATCTAGATCAGCATAAATAGCAGTGTTCTATCTGTATCAGGAACAGTAGTAACCCAAGATGATACTTCTACCCCCTCTCCCATTCACCAACTGGGTAACAGGACTTTCAGCTTTCATTCTGGATCACAGCATCAGAACTACTCCCTACAATCTACCCAGAGCTATTTTCCCTAAAAAATATGCTTCTATTTTTCTGGACAAATTCCCCCCTTTTATCACAGATGTTCCAGCTCCACCAAATAATACCCATAGGGCCAGATCATTAAAATAAATAAATAAATAAATAACAAAAAATTCAACTTAAAGAGATGAAATAGGTGTGTCTCAAATAACCAAAATCTCAGAAGCATTCTTCATGGATTCAGGTAGAATTTTTTGCTGCATGTAAGCCAAAAAAGGGGGGTGGGGGCGGCAAGAAGCCTGTTCCAACACAGATTGCTGTATTTGGCTTCGGAATTTGAACCCAAAATTATATTTGCAAAAGCTTGCATACCTCGGTAGATTTGCATTTGTACAATGCACTGAAAATTCTCTTATTCTTTATTTCTCCGTAATTTCCCCATGTTACATTTTATCCCAGGCCATGAAGAATGCAAGGAAAAATGGACAAAGAGGAAGAAAAGGCACAACCTGCCTTATGATGTGAAGATAGTGTTTACTGAAACCCAAACCAATAAACAATGTAAACCTACAACCTAAATCCTCCACTTAATAAACCGGCTTTCAGATTACTCTACAGCTGGCTTAAAAGAAAAAGAAAAAGAGAACAGAGAGCCTTTGTTAATCACCAGCAGTTGGAGTTTAAATTGCTACTGCATTGCTATTGTTCTGGGGGCTTGTGCAATTGTCTCAAGATAATCTCAGCCTGTGGCTTTTATCCACAAGGGCCATCCAATCACTGAGGCATACAATAAGAGGAAGAAGGGTTTTTTTCAATCTTACCAAATGAGATTAACTGGGTTGATCTGGCTCACGGCTGCCAAGAGACTGCATTCAGTAAAAATTCACATCATCACATTTTTAATGTAAATTTTCAAGCAATTCTTTACTAGTGTAAATTAATAGGCAAAGGAAACCAAGACCAGAAGTCTGGGTTTCATTTTGGGTTTTTGTTTTTTTGTTTTTTTGTTTTTGTTTTTTTTTTGTTTGTTTGTTTGTTTGTTTTTGTTTTTTGTTTTGTTTTGTTTTTTTTAAGAATCTAAAAGCACTGTTCTGCTTTGAGTTATTGTATTTTAGTGAAAGGTTGCTTTATTGTTGTTATTGTTGTTTTTAGACTGCTGGACTTGAGGCAAGTCCATACACAACATGGTAATATTCTCAAATCACACAACAGAGATTTCTGAAAATATCCCTTGTGCTCAGAGAAAGCCATCCCCATATCCTAATGCCCTTTAACAATACACAATACAGTCATGTGTGTGTTATTACTACAAACTAGGTCATTGCAAATCACTCAGCAAATGCTCAGATGAAAAGGCCATTATCATCAAGGAACTGTGGAAGAAATGGTATCAGTTTTGCAGGATCCAATCCATGAGGCAAGGGTATATTGAGAAAGAATTTGTCTAGGAAATTGGGGTGCTTTAAGCATCTCGGAGAGTTCCCTCTCCCTAGCTCAAGACTAAAACCCAGGAAGCAATGGTAATCAACATTGAGGGCCCTCCATCCACTGGGCCCAAAGTGTTTTCCATCCTTGTCTTCTCATGTGATTTCTGGCACAAGCTCTGCCTCTGCTTGGCTGATTCCACCAGGAAGCCCCTCTGCCTGCCGGTGTTCTGTGTGACCTGTGAGTTCAAAGCACTGGGTTTTCACGAAGTTTCATTTCTTTGACCTTCCAAATATCAACATAAATAATAACACAGATTTTTCCTTCTTTCTTACTTCTGTTTCAGTTTTGTGAAGATGTTCTCTGTAGGTATGTAAAAGATGCAAAACAGGCCACAGATAGGGGGAAGATAAGGGTAAGAGTCTCGAGTAGGGACCGCAGAATCGGGATGTGAACCGAACCTTCTCACATAGTTTTTAGACATTTCGATATTTATTGCACTTAAAAACAAAGAAAAACAAATTATTCTTCTCTTCCCTCAAAGTAAGACTGTTCTTCTTCAAACCAGCAGACTTTGAGATAAAGGACTTACCAGTGTCAGTAGCAGCAGGACCTGAGTAGGAACTCAGAGGGTCCGGAACACATTGGGCTACCATGTTCCAGAGCCCAGCCTAAGAAACAACTGACTGAACAAAATGAGACTGGAGGTAACCTGAGACTAATATAGATGCCCAGATGTGGTTTATTATTATTAGCCAGGACAGAACACTAGCTGTACTGGCTTGGGCTCTGTGTGATCCCAGGACCAACAAACTGGCCTTACTCTTTCCCTAAGGCTGAAGGAAGTCGGTGCATTCGTCTGTCTGTCTGCCCTTATACCTATGCCAGAGTATCATTAAAGACACCGACAGCCTTCCTTGGGCACAGGATAATGGTTGGATTGCTATTTTAATATTCTTTATTGAATCCGAATAGATACAGTTAGTTATCTGAATACTATTACTGAACAGAAAAGAGAGGTTACTGAGCAAATCGACATGTGTTTTATTTTGAATTACAGAATTACAGAAGCACAAACCATTAACATGAAAGCATCAAGGCCGACTCCTTCCCACACTCACTCATTCAGTGATATTAACTGAGCACCTAATAGTGTGCTAGGTATGAATTTGGAGAGTTTAAATAACAGTGAAAGGCAAGCCTCTCTACCTGAGTCTATCAAAAGAGGACATAAGCTTAATCCATAAGAAAGCTGTACAAAACGCCAGAAAAGAAATGGATACTCTGGAAATAGAAGAAAAGGCAGAATAAATAAAAGCATTGGCAGGTGTGTAGAGGAAGCTATAGGTATGAGTCTGAATAGAGTAGTCAAGAAAGACTTCGTGGGCAGGCTTCACTTGAACAGAAAATTCAAGATGAAGTAATCAGCCTTGAGGCATCTATGTCGGAGGAAAGCCTCGCAGCAGAAGGAAGAATCGATGCAAAGACAGAAGTGAGCACCCAGGGAGATGGCTTAATGGGGAAAGTGCTGCTTCCCAAGCATGAGGACCTGAGTTCAGATCTGTAGTATCTATATAAAAGGCAGGTGCAGTAGTGACAAGTGTTCAAAACTGTAGAACAGGAGTCTGAGGGTGGAGTCTGATAGGTGGGGTTTGAGAGATGAAGTCTGAGGGGTGGGGTCTGATGGGTGCGGTCTGAGGGGTGGAGTCTGAGTGGGTGGGGTCTGAGGGGGCGGGGCCTGAGGGGTGGTAGCATGAGTGGCCAATCCCCAGAGGCTGACTAGACAGTCAGTGTATCCAAAACCAGCAAGCTTTCAGTTCAGTGAGAGACTCTTCCTTATAAACTAAAATTAGGCAGACAAGTAAATCGAGGATGTCTATTCCTTGCACACTCATGCACACACAGGTAAGTGCACACACAAATACACATGCACATACTATATACATACACATAGAGACAAAAATATAAGAAAGATCAAGAAACTCCAAAAAAGGTAATAGCGCTAAGGTTCTCTGAGAGAAATGGAGGGACTGCAGGACGCTGGAAGTGTGTTGTCCTGCAGACCATGTGGAACAGGAACGCCCACTCTAAGTGAGCTTTAAGCAGGAGAGTGAGATGACTGGATTTCCTTCCATGTTAATAGATGGGCTCTGAGTTAGCAACTGAGGACAGACTGTAGATGTGGATTCCAGGTAAGAAGCTATTACAGGAACCAGATGAGAAGAAATCCTAGACTAGATAGACAGGGAAGTGCTGATGATAGCAGAATTTGGAATCCCTGTTGAGGAAAAATCCAATCAACACAGTTGATGTGAGAATCAATGAAGGGATGGAACCATCTTTTGGACTCCCTTCAGAAGACCTTCATCCTTGAATGTGAGTGGCAACTAGGGAGTTTCCTCTTTCACCTCAGTCTTCTCTTTGGAGAATTAGCGGACAGTGCAAACTCGAAAAACACCCAGTTTCCCTTGTTACTGTGGTTACAGAACAACCCTGAGCATTTTCTTTTTTGCTGTCTTAATCACTCCTTGTTTACTCCTTTCTCTCTTGTCTGAGAAGAGTGTGTGAGGTCCCTGTGAGCATCATTTCATGAAAATAATCCTGGTAAAAGGTGGGACTGGAAGCCCAACCCAATCTAGACTTAGGCTCTAAGGATCACTCCAACAACTATATATAAGACAGAAAACTGATCCCCATCCTGTCAGTCAGAGGCTTGCCCAAGGTCAACCAAGGTGATTAACAATCAACCTGCCATTAGAATGTATCTTCTTTCATTTTCTATCCAAAGAGCACAACCTCTTTGAGGGAAAAACAAAGAAACTTTTTTAAGATTTAAATATCTTACTGCTTAAAATCCTTCAGTATTATCTGTGACAAATGTTGTATTTATCCCAGGAAAAGAAAATACTTCTTCTAGAGAAAAAAAATTTTTTTCTGCCTAGTGACTAACTTTCATCCTTTGTTATGAATTAGCTCAAAGGCACATCCCTAAACCCTCAAATGAATTATCCATAGAAGTAGGAGTGGGCTGAGTGTCTGACAGAATCTCTCTTCAGCCTGATAGTGCACAGGTGAGCGGGTGTGGGGTCCATGCCTAGAGAGTGAAATGTAAAACATCACATTTCCAAGGCTTATGTAACAGCTTTTCAGAGGTTAAAAACTGCTCCCCAAGGCAGTTTGTGAATTCCTGTAGTCAGCTCAGCTGCTGTGGCTGTGGCTCTCACTTGCAAGGGTCCTCAGAAAGACTGATTATTTTATCCTTTGTACTTCAGAGCTGAATCATCCTGCACTGCACACAAGTCAGCAAGGCTGTTTTCTCCGGGACTGCAAACAGTTCCTTCTGGCAGCCATTGTTCTGTGATTTCCCTGTCTGTAGAGACAATGGGTTCCAGTTTCAAACCTTATTGCATACGCATGCACGGCAGCCATCATTACAGTGGGCTGGCTCTCTGGCTGGAAGTCAGGAAGACACTTAGGCTGAGGGTATTGTGCTGCTCAGATTGGGAACAGGAAAAAAAAAAATGACAGCTGGAAATAGCAGCAGAATAGAGTGCGGAGCATCTGACCAAGCAGAGCCCTGTGAGCAGACATTCTATGAGTCTGTAGATGTTCAGTCATTTCTTTGCGAGGGCATGGATGGCTGAGCTGGCGAAGACGAGAGAGGGTGGCAGCAGACAAGGGTTAAAAGAAGTGGATCCCGGATCCCTTGCTCCTTCTTGCTTCCTTTGTGTCTTCTTGCTCCATGGAAAAATAAAATAGCCAAAAGTGTTTAATTTCATGCATACATTCTGCCTGATGACTCGGTGTAACTCCATTCAAGGCAGTGTGAGACTTAATTTTCAATGGCAACAGTAACACACCAAGAAACAACCACATAGTGCTGGACTCTCTCTTTCCCTTGGCTTTCTTCAGCCAGAAACAATCGACATCCTGTTTACCGTTTTCACTCTTCTGGAAGTTCAAGTCCCTACAGCCCTCCCCCTCCCCCCATACCATTACCTAAAATCTAAACAGTGCACTTAGACATAGGCACATGCAGAACCTCAGATACCATCATTGTATGCCTCTACATATAGTAGGTGTTCAACAACAATAACAACAAAAACAACAAAAAAAAAGTTGAGAGAATAAATGTTCTACCGTCTTCTCTGTCTCCCAGGCATT
The DNA here is from genome assembly GCF_963924665.1 of Micromys minutus. NCBI lineage: Eukaryota > Metazoa > Chordata > Mammalia > Rodentia > Muridae > Micromys > Micromys minutus. The sequence goes on from NC_137985.1 coordinate 44,087,943, forward strand.
AACAGAACAGACATGGTTCTTAGACTTTGACACACAAGCTCCTAATTTTTTCTCCAACCTGCAAAGGCCATTTTGGATAAGACACTTACTCTACAAGGCATCAAACAAACAAACAAAACAAAGCCAAGCCTGCTATCACTGTCACCTTGATACTCTAAGTGAAATTCAGGTCCAACCTATATTCTGTATATTGTAAGAAGCCCACACTGTCCAGGTCTTCTAGAAGTGACTGCTCCTCTCTGTTCCGCCCATGCATATCACCTACTGGTCAAACATTACTGTGCAGATTTTTTCAACAATTTTTACCAGTTGTCTCATAAACAACATTTCACAGAAAATAACAGTTTAATTATTTTTCTTTTATTCTAATCACTGTGCTAGCTGTAGCAAAAATGGGTAATTATTTGTTGACATGAGCCAGTAAGAAATCATCATATTTCAACATTCCTATTAAGAGTTCCAGACAGGCCAGGAAGATGGTTGTCTTAGTCAGGGTTTCTATTCCTGCACAAAACATCATGACCAAGAAGCAAGTTGGGGAGGAAAGGGTTTATTCAGCTTACACTTCCACATTGTTGTTCTTCACCAGAGGAAGTCAGGACAGGAACTCAAGCAGGTTAGGAAGCAGGAGCTGATGCAGAGGCCATGGAGGGATGTCACTTACTGGCTTGCTTCCCCTGGCTTGCTCAGCCTGCTTTCTTATAGAACCCAGGTCCACCAGCCCAGGGATGGCACCACCCACAATGGGCTGGGCCCTTCCCCCTTGATCACTAGTTGAGAAAATGCCTTACAGCTGGATCTCATGGAGGCATTTCCTCAACTGAGGTTCCTTTCTCTGTGATGGCTCCAGCTTGTATCAAGTTGACACAAAACCAGCCAGTACAGATGGCTTAGTGGTGAAGAGTCCTCACTGCTCCTCCAAAGGGCTGTGGTTTCATTCTGGCTCCAGTGCTTAATAACTTGGAGAGACTGCCACCTCTGTTGGCCTCAGTCTGTTAAAATGCAAAACAAATGCCCAACTGCTTCTATAGGGATAGCATGAGGCTTTCTAAAAAGGATAATGTTTCTTGGTACTCAAGAAACACAAGCACCATTGCAACAATTTCTCCTCTCATTCATGAGGACCCTTAATAACAAACATAGAGAAATCTGTTAGACTCAGACACATAGATTACGTGCAGGTACCTGAGAGGACCCTGTGCCCAGGAATACATGCCAGAACAATTTGTCTCTACTGAGCTCTTGACACATTGACATCAAAACATGGCTTGCCTCATTTCAGTTAGTCACGTGACCTGAACCAAGGACCACCAATCAGTTCCAACATCTGGGACTATGACCTTAGCAGACTCTAGGGAATCTGAAATTTCACCAATGGAAAAGAACCCACAAGGCCATGATAGGAATGAGAAAGTTATTCAGGGAGAAAACAATACAAAGCCATATGAGCTCTACCAACCAACTTCTCATGACAGTGTCCGGGCACTCACTGCATCTGGAAGGAGGTGTTTTGTGTAGCAGGCAAATCCGTTGGTGGTATACATTGGAGGTCATCTGTGCACAGAACCCTTCAAACAGCATCCTTAGCTTTCCACCTGACTGCTTTCTGAGGTCCAACCTACATGCACCTGCATCTATAACTATTGTACAAGCAAGTGCCTCCATGGCCTTCTGCTTCATAGAACTGTTGGATTTCTATATACTGGGTCTGGGCTCTTTGCCATCTACTGACATGGAAGACCCAGCATCACCTGCCAGGACTCTGCAAACAAAAAGAAAGAAAGAGGGTGGTTGTAGTGACAGGAGACTGATGGATGGGCCAGCAAAGAGGATCAAATGTTTTGAATGCCATGGGCTGATTAGAAAAGGCCAAAAGTTCCTCCATAGAAAGAACATAGTTTATAACTCTGATCATTTATACATGGGCTCACTTTCCCTGGGTAATTATAGATTATTATCCAGCTAATTACCGTACACAGTTTTAAAAGATCTGGAATTTATTAGCTCAATCTGGAAATTACTGTGAAACGTGATTTGAAAGAAAAAGAAATTCCAGGAAAGTAGTTCCAGTCTTGCCAGGGTTACACAGTGCAGTAATCTCATGATTCTCTTTCTATGTGAGATGGGTTTGTAGTGCCAAACACCGTGCAGATTGTCCTAGCAAGGGGATTTCAGTATCTCACTTCCAGAGGAGGTACCAGATTTACAAAAGAAGAGAGGGACCAGATGTCAGTTAAATTTGAATTTTAGATGCCTATTAAATCAACTTAGCCCTCATATGTGGCAAAAGGAATAGTTACACTAAAAATTATTCATTTTATAATTAAAATTCAAATTTAACCCAGCATCCTGTGTTTGATCTGACCAAAAAAAAAAAAAAAAAAAAAAAAAAGATCTGAAAGTACATGTGCAAAGTAATGCAAAGCAGAGAGTGTGAAGGTACAGGCTCACTAAATAGTCTCCTGATGTCCAAAAGAGGAGGGTCAGACTTCATCTGTGTATCCAATAAAACGATGTTTAAAACGGGGAGGGAAATGTTAATGAAAAGTCCCAAATATGGGCTTTTACTTCCAAGTTAAAGTGACCTGGTCCTCCTCCCTTGTGGACATTGGTGCTACCTCCGAAGAACCTCCTCAGGGAATACTGAAAGAGGAAAACAAAAGAATTATGGGGAACACTCCTGATGGGAATCCACATCAGCTTCCACACTGGCCTGCCTCATTTCCTGATTCTCTGAAGCACCACCAGGATAGATGGCCACTCCCAACCTTCTATTACTTTGATGCACCAGAAATTCTCAGGCTGGGTTAAAAGGATAGGAAGAGGCAGAAATTAAAAAAAAAAAAAAAAAAAAAAAAAGCATTATTCTAATTAATAAAGGTATCAGCACCTCATTTTTAAAATTTTTAAAATGGCTTTGAAAACTATTTGGGTATAAAAGAATCACTGACAAATGTACTTGAAAAGAAGCACAAACTAATTAAAGACAAAATCATATAATTACCATTAGTATAGATTTTTCAAAGAGCATCACTCTGAGCTGCCTGTAATCAACGTAGTCAGATGATTCCTCCATTCAACCGAGGCTTAATCCATACCTAACATGCTAGACGTCTCATTGCAGCCACTGAGGGGCAGCCAACAAGATAGGCGAAATCCTAATCTTGAAGTACTTAATGCACAGAGGTGAGGAAGGATGGGGAGAACCAGGAAAAAAATACAAGAAATAAACAGTAATAAAGAGATAAAATAAACAATGGGGACACAGATAAAGTAACTGAGTACTGGGGAGGGGGGACAGAATCAAGGGTTCTGGAGAAAATGAAACAGCCCCAGATCTAGATAAGACCCAATGGTTCCCCAAACGTATCTCTAAATTCTAGGTTCAAGGTTGAGGACTCCTGCGTCCTCTGGCTCATTGTCAGTCCAGTTTTGCAAAGTTCATTCAGCTTAGAGAAGGGTTTGCCTCATCTTTCTGTGAGACCTTACAAGCCTGAGAAACAGTCCCCTTCATGACTCATACTCTCTCTCCCCTCCCTCCCTCCCTTCCTCCTCTGCCTCTCATACCCACAACCTTTGTATGTACAGCAGGCTTTATGAGGTTTGTAGGGGAACAGCAAATTTACTCACCACAAATACTTGTCACTTAAACCAAATGTCTCCAGATCCTGGGGACACGATTGCTTTGCTTCTTTTTTGGCTCTGACATTCCAATACTGTTCTCATCACTTCTGATAAGCTTTGCACAGCACTTACTAGTTTACCCCCTACTGAACCATCAACTTGGTATCTTTTTGTTTTTTTTTTTTTTTATAAGCCCCTTAACAGGGTATTACCTAAAACAGACAACTTTCTCCTTAAGAGAAACTCTGATGCCAGCTGCTAAGATAATCACTTATTTCAATCGGCACATAAAACAGTCAGAAACCTATAATTTGTTACATTGTATCAATTGTAAATTTAAAAAAATTCTTTGATTGGCAGTTAACTAAAAGTTTACATGAGACCCAGGTGCTTTCTTCTGTAGTCAGATTTCCACGCCCACTTGGTATCCTGCAGACGATGTGTGTGGTGCACAGTAGGCCCTCAATACATGTTTGGTGGATTTAATTTAATGCACTACAGCCTACCGGAGCACCGTGGTGAGTAGAAAGCACACATCTGGCAGCTCGGAGCTGCCTTATTAGCGGCAGTTCGCCTCCAGCGGCACTTAGCTACAGACTGTTTCCATGCTGCTCTGGCTCTCAATGTTAGAAAATGTTCCCGAGGTACCTCATGGAGTGAACACAGGGAGAACGCATCCCTGTGGTCTAAGATTTCATGCTTAAAGATACAATACACAGATTGTCCCAAGGAACGCAGGTAATTAGTCGAGGTCATTAAGCTAGCGACGGCCAGGTTCATCCACTACTTAGGTCCTGGCAGTATTGAAAACGCATTGTCACAAAAGTGACTTAATATTCCCATTTCTCTTGAACTGCTTTTCTTCTATTCATAGTTGACCTCATAGGATTACTTTAACTTTTGAAATGATTTTTATTTCTCCATCTGGTGAACATGTTTCTAGTTCATACTGACTTGAGAACACTCTCCAGCTGGAAACATTAACTCCAGCCAGGCCACCTCCAGTCCAAGGTCAGAGTTACTGCATGTTACATCCATTTGTCTTTGAATCAGCGGCTTCAGACATGCAGGACTCCTTGTTCTCTTCTAATACTACAACATTAAGCTAAATTTACTCGGCGGTGGCATTTCTCATTGAATTATGGCCTATGGGGAAGGCGATGTGACACCTTTCACCCAAAGTTGTATAACCCGAAGGTTGAAGATTGGTTTTATTTGGTTAATAAATATTTACTGATTGAATTACTCTCCTCATTCTAAGGTAAGAAACTGTTAGAGAGAAATGGGAAGACTGTGATACTGATTAGAAAATAAATCATTTAGATTTCTACTTACTGTCTAATGCATAAGTAGTCTGTAATATGCCCTAATCTAATGTCTAAACTAGAACTTGTGATGTGCTGTTTAACTCATGAATTGCCCACTTGACCAGAGCAAAGTCGTTTTGCTTGAACTTTTAGAATTTATAGTGGTAAATTCAGTGGCTCAATGCTAAATTAACTTAGTCTATTCTTAGTCTCTCTGTGTTCTCAGTTCTCTCTCATGGAAAAGAGAGTTAAAAGGATAAAATGCAAGAAAGTTGTCCAAATTGTATGCGTATGTAATAAATGTTTTCCATTTGTCCTGCATAACTAACACATATTCAACTTGCTTTTTTATTGACCTTGGGGCCCATAAATGAATCTGACTAAGCCATTAATACTATGGGGTCCTAATGAGGACCTTAGATGACCCTTTACTTTACTATCTGTACTAGTTGAAATCCTATGAAAAGAATTGTCTCTGTATTTCTTATTCACCATTGTTATGTAACACAAGCATTTATTTTATTCTTTGAGTTACAAACTACTGTTATTTCTTTTGGTAATGGAATCAGGACCATTCACAAACTCACTGGAGTTATCCCTGTGCCCTTTTAAGTCATCTGTGTCTTTTTGAAAAATTATTTGATTTGTGGCATCACAGGATGCTATAGCCAATTGTTTCTCTAAGGACAGACATCCCAGTTTCTTCTTCTTTTACGTTTGAATGGGAAGACTTAATTTTTTTTATGAAGGGTCCTTTGCCCATTAGAAAGACGGCTCTTAAGCATCTGCTAAAAAACAGAGATCTGACTGTGGCTGTCACAGAGGACACAGACTCAGATCTCCACTTCCTGGATCTAATGCCTGAAAACAAGCAGAAGACCCTGAGAAAATGCAGAGATGACAGGTTACTGCTTTGCACACTTTGGCAGAAAAGAAATTAGCATATGTTTGAGGTCCTTATTAATCACACCAAGGAAACACTATTATCACCCGAGGAAAATGGCTGCCCCCACCCTTTTCTCTATCACTGTCTCCCAGGAGTTTATTACGCATTGAGAAAATTGTTTACTAAGGAAATAAGTTCTGAACTTATGAAGACTATCACTCAGGTGACTCCCTAGAGAATAGCATTAGTTCATGAGGTCGACTTCATGTTTCCCTGGGCTCTGCTGACTTTCATTATTCAAGGGAACTGAGAAATGTCTTGGGGAAGAGCAATAATTGGCTGTATCTATTCATGTTTCTGTGTAATCACTCTGCTGGACCCATTGTAGACAAAGTTCAGTGTTTGTGTATTTCAAACAGGATGGGTCCAAAATTAAGTGTGTAACAGAGAGGGATGACTGGCCTTCAAGAGTACAAGATTACTCACGGCAGAAATTCTCAACGTTAACATAAGACACGTATGGACTCCTTCCATAGGGCTGTTTTCTCCATCCTCCCACCTTCTCTCACCTTCCCCTTCTGTTTCCCCTTTCCCTTCCCTTTTCCTCCCCCTTTCCTTTTCCCTTTCCCTTTCTTTTCTCTTCCCCTTTCCCTCCCCCCCCCCTTTCCTTTGTTTTCTGAGACAGGGTCTTACTTTGTAGCTCAAATTCAATTAGCTCTCTGCCCTGGCCACCCAAGTGCTAGCATTACAGCTCTGAGCCACCACCAACAAGCTACAAGATGCTCCTTGTATATAAGACAATGTTTAGATATTAAATGTAAGATATTTCCAAAGTGCTTCCAAATTAGTCGATACCATGAGCAACAGAATTAGGCATGACTTGTAAGGCATTTATAAGCATGCACTTATAAGCATGCTTAGGACTCCATACTTTAATACCAGCTTTAAATTATATGTCTTATACCTAAGCTTAGTAGTAGAGAGTGATCTGGCAATTTATGAAACAAAGCCTTTCTCGCTCTTCAGTGTAGGTAACACTTATAAATAAGAGAATCTAATAAAGTAATTATTGTACCCTCAAAAACCAGTATTCTGGATTCCATGAGGTTTCCTCTCAGATAAGCTATTACCCAACAGAACACACATTATTTTGAAAGCTAGGAATCTGAGTTCAACCTTTTAAACCACTTACCTGTGTTGCTGGGAAAATGAAGAAGGAGGCCTCTTGTCCATACAAAAGCCATCTGTAATTTTTAAGAAAATAATCCCTTTATTTGACAAAAAATTAGGCTTACAGAAATATAAGCACATACTATTGACTTTCACCTTTGTCTAAACTAGAAGTGCATAGACAAATATGGTGTTGAAAACAATGATACCAGAAATAAAACTATTTTTATAACTCTCTATAACAACTGATTCTGAAAGCATGAGGTGCTTGGCTGACTAGTTTCCCTACTACAAACAGTAGGAAACTGCACGCAGCATGGGAGACAGCCATTCTCACAGGTCAGATGTGGGAACCGCGGTGCAGTGTCCCAGAGAGATGATGGAAATAAGAGATTTGGGGAGATGCTTTCTAGAAAAACAGGGCAGAGAGCGGCAACCACACGGGAGAATGCTCACTCTGCCAAGCTGACACGTATGAGACCAGGTGATGGTATCCAAAAGCTTTGGGACCTCAGATTACAGTACAGCGGTTTCTGCCAGGTCCTTGTCCAAAGGTGGGGAAGTGTGTGTACTCGCTGCTGAGCAGACAGGTTTCGGAGACTGAGACAGGAAGGAAGATAACGAAGACTGGAAGAGTTTGGATTTACTAGTTGATCTGAAAAAGTCTTCTCTTCAGTGCCTAGTGCATCCATTTGGGAAGCCAGCATCTCTTAGGAAGAAAGGCATACCCTACCACAGGAACCAGGGAGGTCTTCCAGTACTTCAGTTACCACCCAAACAAAAGTTAAAATTCATTTTTAAAGAAGTAACAGTTAAGAGTCCTCAGAATATTGCCCTTTAAAAAAATAGACACGGAAGGAGAAATAGAAGTCAGAGTAGAAAAGCCATTGATGAAGAAGGTGATACTGGCATTAGTAGATAAGAAGGAAGTCAGAAGCTGTGTTCGAGGGGCTGGGGAGATGGTTCAACAGTTAAGAGTGCTGCCTCTGCAGAGGACTGGAGTTCAGTACTAGCGCTCACATTAGGCAGCTCTCAGCCACTTGTAACTCCAGCTCCAGGGGCTGCAACAAACACCCTCTTCCGGCCTCCTTGAACAACAGCATGGATGTGCACTAAGGCACAGAGTGGTCAGCCTTGAAACCATATGTATCCAAATAACAAAAAACAGACTCGCTCACTCAACATATTATATTTTTTACATATTTGTGCATACATACACACACACATACACACACACATGAACATACACATGCCCACCAAATATAACTAAAGTAAATGAAACCATCAACTTGAGAATTGGGGAGAAATTGGTAAGTTTCAGGAGAGAGTAGCTGATAGGTGATGGGGGAGGAAAAGAAAAAGGGAGTGCTGGAACTACATCAATTAAAAATTTTTAAAAATAAATTAAAATAAATCTTTGAACAATAACAAAATGCATTCATACTTAAAGGGTAGCTATTGCTTGAACAGATAGAAAATCTAAACAAAAATGTAGAAGCTATTTTTGAAATAACCAAATATAAGATATATAATTAAAAGTTATATTTAAATGAAACTATATTAAAATGAAAAGGTCACTAAATGGAGAAAATCTGTAGGGAGGAGGAATAGAAGGGGTGGGAGGAAGATAGGCCAGGCTGAGGGCAGAGCAAGCAGAAGTGCCGTGAAATTATCAAAGAATACTCAACTCGTCAATCAAAGTTTTCATCAAACAAGCTTAAAACAACTTACATTATACAGAATAAAGGGTAAACGAACTAGAAACCAAAATGATAGAAATTATACTGAAGAGAACAATTTTTTTAATTAACAGAGCCATCGTTTTAATTACATTTAGAAAGAATAAAGTGATCTAACCCATGTAAAATTGAAATATCTGAGATAAAAGAGAAAAAGTGAGACAGGAAAGCAGTTCAGAGATATTTCGATCGGGATAATAGCATCACACTGTACAGAATTTATAATATATGCACAAGTGAGATCGGCAGCAATCATAATACGATGTAGAAATGAAGAAGAATGACCTATGTCCTTGTGTTTTACATACTGCAGTAAAAGACATAATGGAGTTTGGCATCCTAAGCATCTTCATGTGCACAGGCCAGGGGCAGTAAGTGTACATGGGCAGACATCACAGCTGTTAGTTCCCGAGCTCTTGGATCTTCCTTGAGTGAATCTCTGTCCATTAAACACATGCTCCTTGCTCCCCCCTTTCCATGAGCCTTGTCAGCTGCCATGCTTCTGTCTGTATCACCTCTCTAATACCTCATAGAGATGCAAGCATACAGCGTTTGCCTTTCCTGATGGGCCTTCTTCACTTAGTTCAATACCCTTCAGATTCAGCCGTGCTGTACCATATTAGATTCCTCTACTCCCAAAGGATAGACAACAGTCTATTGCATATGTATGCCATGTTTTTTAATTAAACATTCATTTTATTTTATTACACAGGGTTTTTTTTTCCTGCATGTCTCTCTGTACTGAGAATTTTATAATTTTGGTTTCTTTTAAAAAATACAAAAACAGTATTATGGGAATATGTTTCTGTTTTAATCCCAGGTGTGGGATATAGGGGTGGCTCACAGTGGGTGACTGTGATTTACCTTGTGCTCTATCAGGGGCGTGATTTTGTCAGCTTCAGATACTTTTTGCAAATGTGTGATGCTTGGAATTCTGGGGCGTTTTTCAGACATTTGGTATAAATGCTAAAGCCCCTACGTTGTCATGTTGGTTGTTTGTGGTCTGTTAAGTAGTGCTGCATAAAGGTTGGTTGTGGTTTGTTAAGTAGTACTGCACCAAGAAGAAATGAGAGAAGGAAGAAATAATGAGATATTCTCACTGCAAAGATCAAATCTGCCCCTAATCAGCAGGAGGTTGTCTAATGACAGCATCACCCCCTTAATATTTCCCCTGTATCCTTTTATCTCTCCTGGCTAGTTTTAGGGGGTTGAAAAGGTGAAATAAAATGAGTAGAGAAAGGTGGAAGAAAGAAGAACCCACAGAGTAGCAAAGCCAGGCTACATCTCTCTGTAACACTTGCACACTGCTACATCTCTCTGTAACTCTTGCACATTTAGACATCTTTCTGTAACACACACTGCTACATCTCTCTGTAACACTTGCACACTGCTATATATCTCTGTAACACTTACATACCTTATGCCCTAAGAAGGCAGAACAGAATGACAGATTCCCAAGGACTGAATTTCCAAACAGTTGTGAGCCTCCATGTAGGAATAAAACTCGGGCCCTTAACTGCTGAGCCATCTCTTCAGCTTCCGATCCCACATGACACATTTTATTTATTCATTCATCTGGCTGTGGGCACTTAGATTATTTCCACGTTTGGGCTACAGTAAACAATGATTCTATAAATATTCATGTGCAAATGTCTCTTTATATTCCTTCTTTCTTGGCTTTTGAATTTACACCTAGAAATGAAATTTTACATTTCTTAATGAAAAGTATCACAGTGTTCCTAATTATGAGGGTCTCCCTGGGAATATAGCTCAGAATAGGATGTTGACACAGAATGCATAAGGTCTAATGTGCATCATAGCAAAAGTGAAAACAAGTGAGAGGTTTAGCTGGGGGCAGGATGCAAAAAACACACCCCAAACCATCTTTACAACTAATACAACTGAGCAAACTTTTAATAAACAAATAGAATATTTAAATAAAATCACCAACCCTCTTTCCTTGGTTTCTATCCCAACATATGTGAAATAAATATTACTTTCAAGTACACACTGACATTTACTGAGATACACTATATGGTGTACCATTCTGGTTTGAACCTAGCCCCCCAACCCCCAGGGTCATGTTTTGAAGTCTTGGTCCTTAATAGTGGTGTGTCTTAGGAAGCCTATGAGACCTTTGATGGGTAGGGCCTAGCTGGGGTCACTGGGAATGGGCATTTGAGGGTTATATCAAGCCTCTGGTTCCTGCCTTGCTCTTGGTTTCCTGATCTGTCACAGTATAAACAACCTTTGCCAGACACTTCCACTGATGATCTGAGCTGCCTCTCTATGCCTTTCCCACCATAATGAACCCAAGCTCTGAAACTGTGAGCCAAATGTATCACCCCACCCCAAGTTTCTTCTGTTGACTATTATATTCATGGCAATGCGAAGACAAACACAAAAACCTAATAAACATACCATAACACACCTCAGCAGATCCCAAAAAACTAAAATCACGTGTGGTAGAGTTACTGAACACCACAGAAATGAATCAGGACTCAACAAAAGAACATTAAAATTAAGTAATATGCTTTTATATAACCCTTAAGTCAAAATTTAAATCACTGTGAACTTAATGAATATGAATGCATACTAAAAATGTAAAGGATACATCTAAATCAATGCTTAATGGCAAGGGAGGGAATTAGAGTTGAAATTTGTTTATTTAAAGGAAGAGCTTTAACACTGGTTGGCCTGGGGTGAGCCTGGTGACCTGAGTTCAGTCATGGAATCCGTGAAAAGGTAGAACACACAGAGCATGCGTGCACATGCACACACACAGACACAAAGACATACACACATAGCAGCAGCAGCAGCACTACATGACGTTTAAGCCTGATTACCTAAATGTTACCATTTGAATCATAAAGTTTAAAAACAGATATTAATGAAATAGAAACTAAGCAAACTATAAGTTCCAGCAGAGTCAAGGCCTCTCTAAAAAGAAAAAGCCTAGAGAGGGGAGAATGGGGGGGGGGGGGAGTTGTGTCAGTGGCTAAGAGCCTTGTAGCACAAGCATGAAGAATTACATCTAAATTCCCACCCGGCATGTGAGAGCCTGGTGTGGTCACATGTGCCCATAGCTCAGAGTTGTTGAGAGGCAGTGACAGGAGGGTCACTCAGATTTGATGACTGTCAGTTGCCAGTTTAGCTCCAGTTTAAGTGAGATACCCTCTCTCCTGAGAATAATGTGGATCATGCTATCTGAACAACCACAGCTTTTTTTCTGGCTTCAGCACATGTTCACGAGCATGTCTATCAGCACACAAATGTTTGCATACATCACACATACTAGCACACATAAACACAAGCATATGGTTGGTAACATTGTAAAACACCCAAGAAATAAAGCGAGAGAAAAATAAATTACCAAGTTTGGAAGAAAAGAGAAAGTAATATTTCAGACACCATGGAGCTAGTAGCAACAATGGCCCCCAGGCTTAATCTAGCTTCTATTTCTGTACATCTTGCAGGCTAAGAATAATTGTCTTATACTTTGAAAGGATCACAGAAAAAATAATAATGTTTTGTGATGCATGAGAACTTTATGAAATGCAAACACCAGAGTCCACAAACTCTTGTGGTAAATATTTAAAAAGTGGTGCCGGGCTCCGTGCAGACCCAGCCCCGGCTCCCTCTGACCTGGGCGGTGTTTGAGCGGCTCCAGCATGGCACCTCATCATGCTGCTTTCATTCACAATTCCCTTGTCGGGTTGTTACCATGCCAGGATCACATATCCCAATTCCGTGGCTGGCTTGGTTGCGCCCTGCCAACATACTTTCTATTGAACTCAATTAAGTCACTATGTGAATGAACACACCACACAATAACTCTGATCCAATTGATAAGATATAGTTTCCCATCGACCATCCCTTTAAGATATTCATAATAACTTGTATCTTTGCGCACAGAATTTTAACATCTGCCTCCATGTTACTCAGGCTACTTCTCGCCCTCGCTTCTCCCTCCCTTTCTCAAACTTTGTTTTCGTCTATCCTTCCTTCTCATCAATGGCAGGCCTCGCTTTATCCTGGACCTGCCTTCCTGCATAAAGACTTCATCTTCACTAAACAGTTTCATTAGCACACAGCCACACTTCCTCTCTTTGCTATCAGCCCTACTCACGTTCTCACACAATGGTGTTGAGTGACAGTGACAGAGACTGTGTTTACAAACCTCAATCTGAAAAGGAGGACTGTACAATAAACCCACTATTTTGTGTAATTCATATATGCTGTGAATACCGTAAAAGGAGATGCTCAGTGGTTAGGACCACTTATTGCTCTTGTGTTGTACTAGCTGGGTTCTAGCCACCCACATGGCAACTAAAATCTATAACTCTAGCTCCAGAGGTCCCGACACCCTCCTGTGGCTTCCATAGGAACTACATGCATGCAATACACAGCGGTACATGCAGAGCAAACATATGTACACATAAAGGACATAAATCTTTTCAAAAAGAAAGAATGAGAAAGAAATATCACCAAAAGCTTTGTGTTGGCTGATAAATTTAAAAATTAGGCCAAGGCTGGGTGCGACTATATACATTTTTAATGCTATCATTTGGAAGGAGAAGTAGGAAAATTGGGAATTCAAAGTTATGCTAACCATGACCACATAGTGAGTTGGAAGTCAACCTAGACTACATGAGACCGTGGAGAGAGGCAGGGGGTGGGGATTAAGGTAAAATAAAATGCATTGTTTGGAAAGCACAATTAACAAATGTGACTCACACAAAAATATATGAGTATGAGTCAGACTTTTATTTGTAATGTAAAACTTTCCCCTAGAAAACCCTAAGTACTTTAATCTGCTAAATTCAATTATAGAAGGACTGCGGACCTAAAGATGAAGGTCACTGTGAGAGAAGAAACATCAGAGGACAGTTCTGAGATTAGGAAAGTTTCTAACCAGGACATTAAAGAGTAGCAACCGAGGGGGACCACACAGATAAGGTAGCCATTCCAATTAAAAATCTCCATTCATCAGAAGGTCCCATTAAGACTGTGAAAAGGCCAGCCACAGACGGGAGATGTCTGCAGCACATATCACTGACAAATATTGCTATCTAAAGTACAAAAAGAGCCAGAAATAATCTGGAGACTTTTTTTTTTAACAAATGAGGAAAAGCATTGAACAGTCACTGCACACAAAAGGGGAGAGCTGGATAAACATGAAAATTGGTCTCTGTCATTATCAGGGAACACAAATTAAACCCACAATGGGAAACACCTGCCGTTTGCAATTTTGCATAGCCTCCTGTCCTTTTAGAAGTGCCAAATTTCCTCTGCAGTAGCCAAATTTCCATCTGAAGCCCACCTCTTAGCTATTCCAAGCCATATAGCTTGGCCCAGCCTGAGTTCCAGGAAAGGGAGATGACTGGCCCAAGCTGACAAACATACTTCCATGGCTGCTGGGTTTTATGTGAACATGAAATATCAGATCCATCAAAACATGAGAAACTATCCCTGCCTTTTTCTTTGGTTTCTCCTGTGATGGATAGTGACACCCTGTGATCTAGAACTACATGTCAAGAGACAGAAAATTAGGACGGACGGCAGAGAGAATAATTTCCCCGAGGTGTCCCTATTTAGCAGGTATGTGGCATCTCACCTGAAGCCACTCCCACCACTGATACAGTTGGTTCTGGCTAGTAAATTTCTCCATGGAGAGAACCTTTGCATTAGACTTTTCATGACTTCAAAGTGGCATTCTTCCAAGGAAGGAGCTGGGACAATAAGGGTTTTTACCACCAAACCTAAGCCCTGCACAAAGAGAATCAACCTTTGGGAATTGTGCTTAGTTTCCACTTGTATGTCATGATATACATATGGCCAGATCGATAGACAACACACACACACACACACACACACACACACACACACACACTAAATAAATGCTTTTGAACAATAAAAAAAAAACTTTAAAATGCTGTTCTACATGAGGACCCCAATGAAGGAGCTAAAGAACTGAAGAAGCTGAAAGGGTCCGCAACCCCATGGGAAGAACAAAATTATCAACTAACCAAACCAATGAGTTCACACAGAGAGACCCATGGCCCCAGGTGCATATGCAGCAGAGAACTTCAATGGAAGGAGAGGCCTTTGGTCCACTGAAGGCTTGTTTTTCCAGCATAGGGGAACGCCAAGGTGCTGAGGTGGGAAAGGGGTGGTTGGGAGAGGGAGCACCTTCATGGAGGCAATGGGAAAGGGAGGGGGAGGGGATTGTGGGAAAGAGTTAACATCTGAAATGTAAATGCAAAGAATATCCAATAAAAAAAGAAGAAAATAAATGTTCTAATTGATGAGTTTGATGGCATATGTTGGTGTTTTCTAAGATGCCCGAGAACTTGATAGGTACTCTTTATTCATGACAACTGAGCTTTAAAATCCCATGATGTGGGTAGAGAAAGAATACAGATGCCTTTAGAATGACCACCAGGTAGTGATGGGTGTTGTTGTTGTTGCTGTTTTAACTAAAGATAAACAGCTCCCCCTTGGCTATTTAGTTTAATGGTCTAAGATGCTACTGGGTTTATCTTTAAAGACTCTACAGGAGGTGCACATAGCTGAGCGATCCTGGTTAAGATGATGCCCCACCCAACATCATTGCCTAAGCTCCAGACTCTCCTACAGGGTGATCTGATTTGTCAGATCTATATGAAATCTCTTTCCAGGGTTGGACTCCTCTTATTGGCACAAGGACCTCAGACTTTCTTCCCACAGAATAAAAATACTGAAGAATGTGGTACATCTACAAATGGGAATACTATTTAGCTATTAAAAACAAAGACATCATGAATTTTGCAGGCAAATAGATGAAACTTGAGACTATCCTGACTGAGGTAATGCAGACCCAGAAAGACATGTATGGTATGTGCTTACTTAGAAATGGGCAGTGCCATAAAGTGCAAGAGAACCATACTACAATCCACAGGCCCAAAGAAACTGAATAACAAGGAGGTCCCAAGGGAGGATGTTCAAATCTCACTCAGAAGAGAAAACTAAATAGTCATTGGAGGTAGAGAGGGGACTGGGTAGGAGAGGGGGTGAGGAGGAGAACAGGGATGGAGATCAGGTGCAGGGAGGAGTTGAGAGAGGTCTGGTAATGAGAATGAAAATTGATGGGGGGAGGAGCATCATCTCTAGCCAAACATTGACTACCCCAACTTGAGACCCATCCTATGTGAGAGTGCCAACCCCCCACACTATTAATGATACTTTGCTATGCTTGCAGATAGGGACCTAACATAACTGTCTCCTAAGAGGCTTTACCCAGCAGCAGATGGAGACAGATGCTGAGACCCACAGCCAAATATTAGGCAAAGCCCAGGAAGTCTTGTAGTGTCCGGGATAGAAGTGAACAAATCAGAGAGGTCAAGAACACAAGAAGACCTACAGAGTCTACTAACCTGGGACCACGGTGCTCAGAGAGCCTGGGCCATCAACCAAGGAGCATGCAGGAGCTGGACCTAGTTCCCCTACACATTTGTAGCAAGTGTGTGGCTTGGTGTTCATGTGCTTCTCCTGAGAAGTGAAATGGAGGCTGTCTCGGTCTCTGTTCCCTGCCATTGGATCTCCTTCCCCCAGACTTGGACTGCCTGTTTGGGCCTCAGTGAGAGAGAATATGCCTAGACCTGCTGGGCCTAGATGCCCCAGGGTGGGGTAGTACCCAAAAGGGGACTTCCTCTTCTTTGAGGAAAAGGGGTGGGGCAATGAAGGGAAGGGATTTGTAAGGGTGGGACTGGAAAGAGAGGAGGGAGGAGGCCATGATCAGGATATAAAACGAATTTAAAAAAATTTTAATTAAAACAAACAAAAAAATCTGAAGAAATTCAATTTCTTGGGGCACACCGTTTCAGTCATTGACAGCCAGAGAGAAGGGCGCAAGCATGTTTAAGATCATTTCTTTCCAGATGTTGTACGAGCAAGATTGCAGTTCCGTGCTGGCCGGAGTACAGACCAGCACTGCTAGGGTTTTCTGAAGTTTTTACAAATTAGAGAAATAACAGTTTTATTGTTGAAAAACCAAACACTGAAATGTGCATTGCTTCTCCTGGGTTAGTCCTGTGATCTTCTCTGTCCTGTGTATTACTTAGCCTTTCTATGTCACTAAGACACCAGCTCTGACCATTAGGCTGGCTGTACTTGTGTTATGGTAACACACTTAACCAACCTCCTGCTGGACAGTCACTTTCCCTGTTTGTTTTTAAATTAGTCTGTGGAGATGGATGGCTCAGTAGCTAAAGCACTTGTCTTCGAATAAATACCTGACGTCAGATTCCCTGAACCCGGGTAAAGCCAGAATTTGTAAGTCCAATACTCCTATGAGTTGGAAGGCTGAGTAGGACAACCCCCGGAAGCTTTCAGACTAGAGCAGCACAGAGAAGACAAAGACATGCCGACTCAAACAGTATGGAAGGTGAGATCAATACTCAAGCTTGTTTGCAGACCTTCACACGTACACTCTGGCACGTGTATACCTGTATGCACAAACCTGAACACATACAGCACATCAAATGTGCACGTGCACATTCGTGTGCGCAAGCGCACACACACTCATACAAATTATACAAACTGATGCTTAGAGACTCAATTTTGGTGTTGAATCTTGTAGTTGGGCAAGCCACTCCTTGCCCTAAAATCCCTTCTTCCTTAGGGAGCCTCTATAGTTTCCAAGTCTTTTTTAATTCCTAAGGGGGAAGTAAAGCAAGGGGAGAGAAGTGGATGACAAGAAGCCTTTTCTTAACTTATAGACAAACCTGACTGTCAGAACTACATAAGGGACTATCTCTATATTCCATGATTTTCTTTTAAAGCAAAAGCCCACATTTACTGAATGCCTATAAGTATAACATATGTCCGAAACACAACAAATTCCTAATAAATATTTATGCATAAATAAATGAAAACACCCAGAATTTAAGCCAGATCTGTTCTCAACCCAAGGTGATCACCGTTGACATCTCATGAGATCTTCCTCTGACTCAGATTGAGGCTTACTTCCAAAAACAGACTACAATACATGAAGAGAGCATGAAGCCCACACCTACTAGAACAACCGGGTTCTACCCTAAGCACTTGAAGTGTTAGCTTTCCCTTTCCGTGTTCTCTGAGAAAGAGAGCATTGATTCTAGGACTCCCTAGTTCTCCAGTGTTCCTAAGTTCTACCTGCTGCTCATTTGAGCCACTGACTGTGTTTATTGTTTGCAACCAACAAACTGGAAGGTTCACCCAAAACCTGGGTCTTCATCAGCCAAACTTCAGGCGATGGCAAGGTCTGAGAAAAGGAAAATTAATTCCACTTCATGGCAGTGAATGCTGCCCTATCTTGGAAGTAGAGACCAGTTGCTCTTGGCAAACTGCTGAGAGGAAGGTCCTTGCCAGACACTCCGTGAGAGCAGAGACACATAATTGTGTAAATCTCAGGTGGAGGAATGGCTTCCATTGCTCTTTCTCCATATGTTACGAGAGAACAGTCTGGAGCGCTCTGCATGTATGGCTATGTGAATTTTCCTACTGGAAAACTTAGGGAAGTTAGACTTATTCTTTACAATACTTCAGGTAGAGCTCATGCCTTCTGGAAACTAATTATGAGAACTAGCTGTCCTTGAATAAACCTGGCAGAAGTAAAAACACCTAAGGCTATTTTTAAATATATTCTATGACTTTTTCTAGTGGCTTCAGGTTTATTAAAAAAAAAAAAAAAAAAAAGCAATTCAAACCATTGGAAGCAAAGGAGGGAAATCATTTAGTGTAAAAACAACCTTAGAAATGTATTTAATTTATGAGCTCTATCTTACACAGCTTCCCCTTCAAAACATCTCTGTGCTACATTTAGTCTCACATCTTCCATTCGATCTCCGTCCAGCTTGTATCAGCCGCTCCGGAATCAGGGTTCTGATTCCTGCTCTATAGCAGATTCATTCTCTCTGCAATCCATCTTCACAATGGTGCCAGCCCAACCCTCTGCCCAAAAGCTACTGCTGAGATAGCCCAGTACGCACTAAGAAACGCCTGACCATTGGAGCCAAGAACAAAGGCTTCATTCTCTGTTCTGCCAGCTAGAAGCAATCTGAGTTTACAGTTATTTGTGGTATAATGATAGAGCTGCAGTCTTAGCCACGCATCATTAAGCAGTTTCAGCACCATGTGAACACCACAGAGTGAACTTCCCACACCTGCACTGGAGCATCCACCACACACCTGGCCCATTACCATATTATGAAACCACTGTGGTAAATGTGGTCCACCATTGACCAAAGAGTTCTGAGGTACTTGAGTATACCAAGCCTTAACATCTCTGAGCCTTAATGCATATCTGCAAATTGGAGATCATGAATCCCCTGAAGGATGCTACAAATAAACTGCACTTCATTTGCTTTACTTTCCCTTATTACGTTCTTACAAAATCATCCAGCACATCCTCTTCCTGTCCTAGCAAGGCCCTACATGTCCAGCAGCTTGTCTTCACCAAATGAAATCCCTGTCCCTGCCTGACTTCATTCTCAGCTTTTCCAATTTGTGTCTCTCCTTGGTCCGTGGTATATACTCACTCCTTAGTCACAATGACTTCACTGTGTTCTGACATATACCATGGGCACAAATTCCCCGGTTCACAATCTCAGCTGTCTAGGAATAGAATGTTCTTCATGTTTCTGTAGTTAAACATGATTTCTAGGATCCAAGGTCCAACTCTAACTAGAAGTGGTTATTCAGTCTTAGTCAAGTTGGTTTTCCCTTTGTCAGACCAGGCTTTGCTAGGTCCCTTCTGGATTTTTGGCTTCCTCTTTTAAGAACTGTAGTTCATTTATAGCAAGAAGGTTCAGGGATAAATGTGCTTGCAACCAACCCTAACGGCATGAATTAGATCCCCAGGCAAAGGTGAGAACAAACTCCTATAAATTGTTCTCTGATCTCCACACACACTAAAGCATTTGACCCCCACAAACACACAGAGATATATAATACATAAACAAATGTAATTTAGATTTTTAAAAATACGGTAAGAAATTGTAGCTCAATTTTAAATCAGCTAACCAAATGCTTGGGCCAAGCTAGTGGACAGGTAGGACATTAACCTCTCTCTCTCTCTCTCTCTCTCTCTCTCTCTCTCTCTCTCTCTCTCTCTCTCTCTCTCTCTCTCCTCCCTCCCTCCCTCCCTCCCTCTCCCCGGCCTTATTCAAATGAGCGCTGTTATTATCCCTAATGACATCATCAGTGAGTTCTGATGGCACCTGCTTTGGGTCTTGAGTTTTAGGAGGCCTAACTCCATCTTAAGCCCAATCACCTCCACTGATTTGCACCCAACTTCACTGATATGGTAGAAAGCCCCATGTTGAGTCAGAACCCTTTGTCCAGATGGCACCTACAACCATTTCTACCCTTAAATGCCTTCTCTGATCAAACCAACAATTGACAAGATTCCAAAACAGAAACGTAATGCTCAACTCTCCCTCCAGTTTGCATGGTATATTGTAGCTTGGGAAATAAAACCCCAAAATATCCCACTTGAAACTTCAAACTGAGAGCTTCAACTACCGGGAGGGGCTTTCCCCTGTCTACTTGAAAGGATAGATCTTTTAACAGTCAGTGTCTAGACTCTCTTCCCAGAAGACTCATTAGCCAGGGCAGACTGGTGTGTCTGGCAGGGGAGAAGATTAGAGAGGACACACAGTACCCAGAACCCATGTGAGCCTTGTCTACAGCCAATTCACTATCCCTAAAAATAATAATTAACTTTTCTTCTAGAAGTATCTCTATCTCCTACTGCTTCCTCCCTATGAAGAAGGTGTAGACATCTATATGTCTTACTGGATCATCTTCACCCAGTGATGCTTTGGTCAGCAAACAAGTTTGGTGACTTTTTCCCCCTGTGGATTCATCTGTTTCTCACTTTAAGAGATTCTCCTATCAGACCTTCAGACGGTAAGTTCTTTGTGCCCCACAGGTGCCTATTGCCTCCATCTAAGCAAGAGCTATACAGGGCGTTGTCCAAACCATTCCTGACTCTGTTGTCAATTCTCTCCTCCTCCAGAAACACGCCGTGCCTTCTGGTTTGGAAAACCACTGGCTCTGACATAGTAGCTTTAGTCTTACAATTCTTCACTGTGAGTCTGCATCTTTCAGGGTCAACTTTTGAGACTGGGAAAAAAATAATGGCTTTTGCTTTTGATCAGGTTCTACTGTGAGTTTTCAACGTTTGATTTAGAACACGGAAGCTGTACATTATCCATCTCTTCCTTGAAGCTGTAAGCCCAGGCTGTCCCAGCTGCCACCTGAAATGGATGGATGGGTTACAGTACAGAAGAAACATCAATAATTGGAGGTGGGGAAAACACCACACAAAATGAACTCAAGGTTTCAATAGAGTAAAGATGGATAAGGAACAAAAATACTCTGATGTCAAACATCACCCCTACCATGTTGGTCTGGAGACACTTTCCTCCAGGATCATGCCTCCCTCGCTCCTCTTGGTTAGTCAGTGTACACTGCTAGTGTTGGGCTTGCTCATCACCTCCTTCGAGAAACTTACAGCTCCACCCTTCCATTCCAGCCCCAGAGTGAGTAATTCCCTCATTCTAGAGTCTGGCAGAATCTAAAATGACCTCTGGTGACACTCTTCTGTGTTTTCCTTCCTGGATTTGTGCAATGAGACAATACTACTGCCATCCTGCTACATTATGAGGCAAAAAGATTTCTGTCAGTGTAATTAAAGTTGTTAATTAGTTTACTTGGAGTTAATCAGAAGAGAAAGCATTCATGCAGGTCTGACCTTATCACAGGCGCTCTTTTAAAAGTTTTCCCTCACTGGTTTCAGAAAAGGAAGTAAGAGATAGGAAATGTGGTGTGGGCTTGATGTGCCCTCACTAGGGACAATGGAATCAAACATGCCCTGAAGATGAAGGAGGAGGATGCCAGCATCTAGCAAAACAGTGGAGATCTCAATTCTACAATCTCAAGAAAACCAATTCTTCCAGGAATGAGGAAGCTTCAGGAAATAACACTGAGTTTTATGAGATTCTCTCTGGCTGACACCTGCTTTTCAGTCTGGAGAGACTGCAGGCAGAAGACACGGTGATGCCATGCCCTAACTCAGACTTGGAGAAGCTGTGAGATAAATGTGTGTTCCTTTATACCACTAAGTCTCCAGTGGCTTGCTATACCCCTACCATCTTGTGATAACCCAGTTGTTACTGTATCACGGTTGACTTGGTTCCCTCATGTATCATGATCGCCTTGAAATTCCTATGTCCAATATAGAAGAAACAAAAAAATGAGAGAGAAAGAAAGAAAAAAAACAAACAAACAAAGAAGAAAAACTATATATTCCCATTTTGACCATATTTGTATTAAAATACTGTTACTTGAAATAGATTCATTATGCATGCTAAATGAGATATCATAATAAAATATAATAGTGACTAACATTATATGATTTAGCTGTTATTGTTATTGTGGCCAAGAACTATTAAAGCAGTTGCCAAGTCAATATATTAACACAAGAAGTGTTTACAAGTATCTGGATACATGAATTCATTTTAGAGAATTCCCATTGCATTTGCAATCAATATCATCAGATCAGAAAGCAGGGGTGGGTGTGGGAGAGAGAATCAGAAGGGAAGACATAAAAAAGAAATGAGACAGGACAATGTATGAATGGCATTCAACAGATCCTATTGGCTACAAAAGATTTCTCTAGAGGAAAAAGTCAAGTTGGAAAGGGATTTGGCCATATTATGGAAGGTGCTGAATACCACACTCTGAAAATGATACACTATCCTTCAGGAACCAGGAAGTGCTGGTGAGTTGCACAGAGTCACAATCATCTTAAGGATGCACCGGACAAGGCAGATTATGGAGAAAGTAACACCAGTTGAGAAAGCTGCAAGGTATTAGAGCCCACAGTGCTACCCGAGAGCAGTTAGAGACAGCAGGCATATAGGCAGAAGACCGTGAGAGAGACATCAGTACAGGAGGAACAGAGGCCCCGTCTTGCCATTGACAACAAAGGTCAAAAGCCTTACAACTCATGCTGCAGGCAGACATTGAGCATTCCCTTTGGAACCTCTCTCATGAGTTTCTCTACTTAAAAGGAGACTCCTAGACTTATCCTGAGATGACTGAAAAGCCTCAGTATGTGAATCAACGTTTGCAGAAGGTCCTCCTGCAGATGTGGATTTGTGACAACAGATACCACCTCTTTTCTCTTCTTCATCTTTTCAACATTTGAAAGGAATTAGAACTAATTGAATATGAGTAGGCCTGGACTTTCCCAGGAGGGTTGAGGGGAGGAAAAACTGCTAGCTGGCCGTGCTTTCTACATGTGGGCAAGCTCCTAGAAACCCCAAAATCTGCACCCTTTGTCTAGAGTAGGGTGCACCATTCTCTCTAGGATTCTCCAAGGTATGTGAGCTCTGCAATCCTGAATGAGGATTCTGACAGGGGAGCAATGCCCAGGTAGACAAGAACAGACATTTAAAAGTACATAGGTACTATCTTCCACATCCCCTAAGAACATCAACCAAAGCACATTCTTAGGCCTGAATTCTACACCTGACTCCATCTTACGTTCTGAAACAAACTCACTGGGGCCATTGTTTAGAAAACAAAGGCCAGCTTAATTCCTTCCATCCTCATCTCAATGTGTCAAAGTTCTACAGAGGCTTCATCAATCACCTCTCTCACCTTCATTCTCCAGCATTCTTCACTCTAACTGTAGACCTTCAACTTCTTCAACTCCCCCCTCTACCTGTCTTTACACATCCCACAGTGGCCTTGGCTTCTTCACAGACACTCCCTCATCCCTCAGCCAAAGCCTTGCCTTGCCGACAAAAGTCCACCCAACTCCTTGGTCCTCCACACTTCAGCTGCCTAGCACGCAACTCCATGAAGACCAACAGTCCTCACTTCTGCAGATGAGCCTAGGTCTTATTATGATGTGCAAGCCACTGAACCTTTCAAAGCCCCAAACTCAGTTTTACAAGCTCCCTTAGCCAGCCTACACATTGTGGTCATTATTCAAATGACGTTTTGGGTACAAGTTGGGATAATTTGACCCTTTTATCTTTCTACTGTACCCAACACAGTAAGTCCAAAATTTGGGTTCAATCAGTGTTGGTCCTTTCGGTTGGAAAACAAAAAACAAATAGTAATTGGTGAGAGAGTTCACTCGATAAAGTGCTTGCCTCTCCCAAATGAAGATCTGAGTCTGTTTGCCTGAATCACGTAAAAAGCTAGGCATGGTAGCATCTACTTATAATCCTAACACTGTGGAAGTACAGAAAGGAGGGTCCCTGGGGGTCAGTAGCCTGCCAGTCTAGCCGAATTTGTGAGCTGATGACCAATAAGAGACTTTTGCTCAAAGGAAGTAGGTAGTATATGCAAAGATGACCACTAAGGTTGTCCTTTGACCACACACACACACACACACACACACACACACACACACACACACACCAACATGACCACACTCATATACACAAGTTAAAGGAAAAAAATGGAGACTCCTGAGGCTAGAAGATGGCTTAGTGGTTAAGAGTATTTACTGATCTAGCAGAAGACTCAGTGTCAACTCCCAGGACTCATGTTGCAGGGGTTACAACCACCTTTATCTCTAGTTACAGAAAATGTGGCACCCTCTAATGGCCAACATGGGCACTATACTCACATAGTGCATAGACATGCACGTGGACAAAACACCCACGTACATAAAATTAAAATGTATAAATCTGTTTTAAGAAAGAGCGAATCACACTAACCAAGGAAGAGTGCTTAGACATACTAGGTAGTAATTTCTAACTTTTACAATACATTCCCACTCTAGAATCCCACAACATCTATATTAGTGTGTATAATTATTTCTACTGCTCTGTCTCTCAACAGCCCTTCAGTCTCTATGAAAGAAATTGGCTTTAGCTCTGTATCCTCAGAGCCTACCATAGCCTGGGTCAGGGTAGGCATCTAACACATTTTGACTAATAAGAATGTAACACATCTATGAGGCTCCGTAGTGATGAGGCCTTCATTGCCTGTAGATCTTTCTTTGGTTCATTTCTTCCAATCTCTATTTCTACATTCAGAAATGGTCTTACTTAGTGGCAGCAGTGTCATTACAATGGTTGGAATTTCAAGGACATCTCTGCCAGTGGGCTTTTCTATCCAAAGAATGGTTGCAAAAGTCAAAGGAGTTATGCATGTGGATGAAAGCCTACACTCTTTCTATAAGCTTGTGCTATTTTCCTTCTTAACATATATACACCATATATATGTAACATAAATATACAGTATATATGTTACATACATACATCATATATATGTAACATTTATACACTGTATTAGAACCAAACTGACAATGGTTCTTTCCTTACACACTTCTATCTGGATAAAAGCATCAAGGTTTTAACCACAGAAGCTGGAGTACATATTAAATTGTCTGCTGAGAAATAAACCATATGAAGTCTAAAGGTTGGTTAGTGAAAAATATAAAATTGACAAATCCACTGTTTCATACTTCATTCCCTAAAAGATACTGTGGTCTTATGCCATAAAGCAAACTGACAAGACTCAATTTATAGTCAAAAGGGCTGTGGTTGAGCTCCAGCTAGGACCCTAAGTAACCCACTTAATCTCTCTGACTGTCCATTTTCCCTGAGCCCACGTTGAACTGGATATTCAGGCACCAACAGGTCAGAATTAGGAATGGCTAGAGCGGGGTTCTGGCCGGATTATCTAATGCTTGTCATTAATTAGTTGTTAAATCGTGGAGAGATCGTTAGAGCTGGAGGAGATGTGGAAGAAGTAGTGACTGTTTTGTAACTAATGGTTTGGAAATATTTTAACACTTTAATAAACGTACATCTACAAGGTGCTGTGTAGCACTTTTCCTGTCTCAGCACTTCCTATGCGGAGGGCACTGAGTAACTGACTCCTGAGGCTTCCTCAAGTGGACAAATGAACTCTTGGTTATTTAGTTTGGCTGGAGGACTAAGTGGGACAATATCCACATGAGGAGGCTGGAGCATGTCTAAGACAGAATGCAGATTTGCTAAACGAAATCTTTCAATATTAACTGTCAACTTGACAGGCTCTGGTATCACCTAGGAGACAAACCTCTGGGCATGTCTAGATTAGGTTGACTGAAGCAGGAAGAACCATCTTAACTGTGGGCAATGCCATTCCATGGACATCTCTTGACTGAGTAAAGAGGAGGGAGCAAGCTGAGAACTACCTCCTATGTAGTACTCCCTCCTTTTTTCCCTATTCCTCTCTCTCCTCCATTTCTCCCTTTCTACCCTCTCCCTCCTTCTCCTCCTTTGTCTTTCTCCTCTTTCTCTTCCTCTCCCTTTCCCCTCTTTTCTCTTCCTCCCTCCCTCTCTCCTCCCCATTTGTCTCTCCTCCCCCTCCCTCCATCCCTCTCTCCTCCCCCTTTGTCTCTCTCCTCCCCCTCCCTCCCTCTTTCTTCCCTTTCTCTCCTCTTTCCCTCCCCTTTCCTCTACCTTCTCTCTCCTTTACCACTCCCTTTCTCCTCCCCTCCCTTCCTCCCTCTCATCACTCCCTCCCCTCTCCCCCCTCTCTCTTCCTCCCTCCCCGTTCTCCTCCCCACTATGGCTGCACTGTAATCAGCCACCTCATGCTCTTGCCATCATTCCCTTCCTCACCATGATCAACTGTACCCTCAAACTGAGCCCAAATGAGCCCTTCCTTCATTACATGTTTCTGCCAGGTGTTTCCTGCGGTAAGAAGAGCAGCTAATAGAGCAGCCGATTGTGACATGGAAAAGGAATCTTCTCACAGTGTTTTTAGAAGGAATTGAAATCCTCAACCTAAGAACTGTTTGGCTCTCAGTCATGTGGGTCTTCAGGGTCCACTTATTTTGCACAGCCTGCTAGTAACACCCACCAGTGCTACACCACTGTCTCCTAAACTCTCTGTGGGTACCCCTAGAGAACTTCACCATTTCAGCCTAGACCCCAAACTTTCAAAAGGCACACCTTGCTGCCCTGGTTAGGGATCTAAGCTTCCAGGCATCTTTGGTGCTCTCACGTGCCACAGGGCATCATATTTGAGATCTACTTGATAGAAGGTTTGGACACTCTGTTTCTTCTCCCAGACTCTGTACCCAGTGAAAGGATTGATGACCCCTCTCAAGATCCAGAATCTAGTGTCTGACTGCTACCAGGAAGTTTGAGAAAGTGGCCTTTGACAGGGGTGTTTCTACCAGCAAAGCCAGATGAACCCTTTATCAGAGAGTAAACTCACTGGGCACTTGGACATCTCTCACCTATTAGCCAGGTAAATTACAGGCATTGAACTATACTTCACCAACTGCCAAATGGAAGAGCAATTTAACATCAAGAAAGATCTATAAATATTTAACAGATGGGAAAGAGGCATTATATTGCTATTAAGTGTTTGATGAACTTGACTGGAGAGAGCCCTTACTCATCCCAGAATGCCAGGACCTCTCCCACACCTGAGGTATTAGAAAACAGATGCGGTGAGCAGGTGACTAAACAAAAGAGAGACTAGCTACATGCTTCTGGGGCAATGGTCCATAAAAATCCATGAAAACCCTGTATCATCAGGTATTGCTAAAAAGTATGGCTATGGGGACTCCTGTGACTGATCAAACCTTTGCAGAAATGGTAAACTCACTGTGCTACATTAAAAAACCCAAACTGAACACTGTGTGCCAATGAACTCACAGAAGGAAAGTAAGATTTTGCTGCAGCAGCCTGGTGTATGTGTGAGTCATATGATAAAAATGCCTAGTCTCCAGCATCTGCTTGTCTTTCTCAGGGCAGGCAGCCTTGTGCCTTTCTTTGAGATACTGAAGAGTTCTTGAATGGCAATGGATATTAAACAGAACAGCTGGACCTCTGGCTCCTTCTTGGAACACCCCTACCCCTCCCTCTAAAAAGGGTTAACACATTTCCTGAAGGGAAACAAAAAAATGGGTCTTCACTCTTGTTCTTTCTTTCTGAAAGATGGTTTCATGGTTTTCTGCTCTGTTCATACATCTCCTCTTTCAAAGATGACATTTGAGGAGACCTTATTTTTTTTAATCTCCATAATAATCATCACTAGCATTAACTTGTAGATTCACATGTATACTCCCAGTCCACTATTGCATAAGGCCATGGGAGCAGGGCCTTTGTCATCCTCACTGGCAGCTATGTCTATGTGCTTCTGCCTAGAACAATGTCTAGGTAATAGTGGAAATAATGGAAAATGAGTACATATCTTTTGAATAAAAAAAAAAAAAACATCTGGCCTTACTATCATATATAACTACACCTATGCAAAGGCAGAGATATCATATAGACCCCCCCAAAAAAGACAAATGTCTTAGGATTGTAAAGATCACATTCTTTAATAGAATCCTGTCTGAGTAGTAGATACTATATATACATATATACATATACATATACACATACACATATACATATATATACATGGTAATATTCTGTGAACGTATTTTAGGAGCCAA
The DNA here is from genome assembly GCF_963924665.1 of Micromys minutus. NCBI lineage: Eukaryota > Metazoa > Chordata > Mammalia > Rodentia > Muridae > Micromys > Micromys minutus. The sequence goes on from NC_137985.1 coordinate 44,116,164, forward strand.
CTACCTCATTACCCTCTTAGCTCGTGCCTCTGTAGTCCTAATGGTCAATTTCCATATACAACTTGACTGGGTTACAAAAGATGTGGATCAGAGGGTAGTGGGGAGAGTCAGTTGATAAAGTATCATGAAAACATGATGGTGCTGATTCCTAGAGTCCTGCTAAAGCTGGCCACAGTCCCACATGTCTGTGACCCCAGCATGAGAATGTAAGGGGAGATACTGTCCTTACAGGGTCACTGTCAGGGGTTAGTATGTATAGTATACGTGTGTAATACCTGAGATAGCAGCTGGCCAGTGTGCACAGACATGAGGACACATCACAACTAAACCCATTCCTCTAGTCTTCCCTGCCATCCTGATCTTAGGGACCCACTGGAAGAAGTATTGTCTTAATCACAAACTTTTAATTTCCAACTTTTATCACTTCTCGGCCTTTTGACAAAGAAACAGTGTAGTCTCCAACTATCACGGAGACTGTGGGGACATGTTCACAGAGACTGCGGGGACATGCTCACAGAGACTACGGGGACATGCTTACAGAGACTGTGGGGACATGCTCACAGGGACTGCAGGGACATGCTCACATAGACTATGGAGACATGCTTATCCACTGCTGACCCTGAGATCTGTCTCTTTCCCTCCAGTAACCCAGTTGACAGCTTACTCGGTTTTGCAGTACTACTTTGTCTGCCAAGCTAAGAGTCCACGCTCTCTCCCCCACCATCAGTTCTTCCATAACGATGAACACAGTGTCACTGTGTGCCCATTCGATTGTAAAATGGTGAACACAGATGTGAAAACGATGCACCCCTGATCCTATGTAGCTTTGACCAGCTGGGAAAAGATGTGCACCTAACTCACTAAACGAGGGTGGCAAAAGAATGAGGAGGAAAAAGTACTTTAGGGAGAGAAAAGAAGGAATCCAAAGCCAGTATTATAATCTGGATTAACATCTACATAGAATTATATATATATTACATATGATATATAATATATTATATTATAATCCTATGTAATATAAGATTAACGTCTATAGTCACCTATGAAATGATATTAAAATACACAGAATTCAAAGCCACTGAGATTCCCATTCTAAATGTCGTACATCAGCAGCACAGTCCCATATAGAGGTTCTCGAAAGTTCCCTGGCCAAGATCTGTTCCATTTACACACAGAGCAGAGCTGTGTGAGTCCTACAGAGTGTTTCTGATACTTAGTGAATGTGGAGCAAGAAAGGGAATGAGCTAGGGATGCCCCGCTTAGGGCTGGGCAATGAAGCTTCTCTGGTGACACTGAGAGATGTGCTCACTATAGGTCCCGGGTCTCTGGTCCTTCCTAGAGATTCTCTTTCCTCCCCTACTTCAGACAGCTTCAGATTTCCATTCATTCTCCTGGTCCACTGGGCCTCTCTCCAGTCTCTCCCTCCACCAGACCCTGCCTCCCTGTCCCCCATCTCCCTCCCCCTACTTAATTCTCTCTTTGCCTCCTATGACAATTTTTTCCCCTTTTAAGTGTGATTCAAGCATCCTTACTGGGGCCTTCCTTCTTATTTAATCTCTTTGGGTCTATGGGGTGTATCCTGGATATTCTATACTTTATGGCTAATATCCACTTATGGGTAAATCCATACCATTCCTGTCCTTTGATGTATGAGTTACCTCACTCAGGATGATATTTTCTAGTTCCACCCATTTGCCTGCAAAATTCATGATCTCCTTATTTTTAATAGCTGTATATCCCATGGTATAAATGAACCACAATTTTTTTGGTATCCATTATTCAGTTGAGGACCATGTGAGATTTCTAGCTCCTGACTGTTTAACAAAGCTGCTATAAATATAGGAGAGCATGTGTCTTCATGATACAGTAGGGCATATTTTGGGTATATTTCCAGGAGTAGTATACCTGGGTTTTCAGATAGTACTATGTCCAATTTTCTGAGGAACTGCCAGACTGTTTTCCAGAGTGGTTGTACCAGCTTACAACCCCACTAACAATGGAGGAGTGTTCTTCTTTCTGCACATCCTCACCAGCATCTGCTGTCACCTGAATTTTTGATCTTAGCCATTCCGACTGGGATGGGGTGAAATCTCAGGGTTGTTTTGATTTGCATTTCCCTGATGACTAAGAATGTTGAGCATTTCTTTAAATGCTTCATGGCCATTTGAGATTCTTCTGTTGCGATTGTTTAGTTCTATGCCCCATTTTTAATTGAGTTACTTGGTTTATTGAAGTTTAAATTGACTTCTGTATATATTTTGATTATTAGCACTCTGTCAGATGTAGGGTTAGTGAAGATCTTTTCCAAATCTTTAACCTGCTTTTTTGTTCTGTTGACAGTGTCCTTTGCTTTACAGAAGCTTCTCGGTTTCATTAGGTCCCATTAACCAACTGTTGATTTTGGGGCCCGAGTCATTGGTATTATGTTCAGGAAATTTCCCCCTGTGCCAATGAGTTCAAGGCTCTTTTCCTCTTTCTCTTCTCTGCAAGGCATCTTTGTAGGATCATCTGGTTTTTAGTGTCTCTGTTGAAAATTCAGATATAATTCTAATACGTCTACCTCTATATCTTACTTGGCCTTTCCCCTTGCAGTTTTAATATCCTTTCTTTGTTCTGTACATTTAATGTTTTCATTGGTATTTGGCAAGAGGATTTTCTTTTCTGGTCCAATCTGTTTGGTGTTCTGTAAGCTTCTTGGATATTTATGTCTATCTCTTTCTTTAGGTTAGGAAAGTTTTTCTTCCATGATTTTGTTGAAGATGTTTTCTGGCCCTTTGAACTGGGAATCTTTACCCTCTTCTATTCCTATTATTCTTAGGTTTGGTCTTTTAACAGTGTCCCAAATTTCCTGGATGTTTTGAGTTAGTAACTTTTATATTTGTTTTTTTTTTTTTTTTTTTTTTTTTTTTTTTTTTTTTTGATCAATGTATCCATTTTTTTCTATGGAATCTTCTGTGCCTGAAATTATTCCTTCCATTTCTTGTATTATGTCGTTAATGTTTGCAGCTATAGTTCCTGTTCTCTTTCCTAGTTTTCCATCTCTATGTTTGCCTCCATTTGTGCTTTCTTTATTGCTTCTATTTCCATTTTTAGGTCTTGGACTATTTTATTCATTTCCTTCATCTGATTGTATTTTCCTATATTTCTTTACAGGACTTGTGTTTTCCTTAAGGGAATTATTTACACCCTCTTTAAAGGCCTCTGTCATCTTCATGAGATGAGACTTAAGGTCACAGTGTTGTTCTTTGGGTGTGTAAGGATATCCAGAGCTTGCTGTAGTATGAGAGCTGGATTCTGGTGGTGCCATATTGTACTGACTTCTATTGGTTATGTTCTTGTGCTTGCCTTTCGTCATTTAGTTGTTTCTGGTGTTGGTTGGTGTAACTGTCCTGAGGTGGAGCTGTGTGGTCAGGTGTGATGTGCTGATCTGTGACTGCTGTGTGTCCAGTAGGATTCAGGTAGAGCTGTGGGGTAGGGTGCAGTGCACCTGCTGCATGACCACCACTGGTGCAGGTGTGAACAGAAAGAAGATGGAGCTCGGACAGGGCAGGGCAGAGCCCAGGCTGCTAGGCTTTCTGAGGTCCTCGAAGGCAGAAGCATTAGAGCAGAGAGGTGGGGGTGTCTCCCGTGTGTGTATCAGGTTAGAGACTGCCTCTTAGAAATTTTATTTTTAAGAGAGAGAACACCGAGTTGGGTGGGTACAAAAGTAGGTGGATCCAGGAGGAGTAGAGGAAAGAGGGGTGTATATGACTAAAATACTGAATGAAATCTCAAATAATCAGTAAATGTATATATATTTTTAAGTAGAGCAAACTATTAAAATTGACATGTTTTGGGAAGAAGTGAAACTCTGGCCACTCAGGATGGAGAAACACTCACAAAGACTTTGCCAAAGTCTGGAAGCAGTTACTACACCATAGTAAAGGCTATTGTAGATTTACAGGAACAATACAATAGTATTAACTACATGCAGTAAACTTAAATGAATTAAAATTAAATACTATTTAGAATTGCCAATAAGAGCCAGGGATAGACCTAGGACCTCTACACATATGTAACTGTTGTCCAGTTGGGTCTTCATGTGGGACGCCTAAAGTGGGAACAGGGCTGCCTCTGACTACACTGTCTACCTTTGGATCCCTCTGCCTCAACGGGGCTGCCTCTAGCCTCAATAGAAGAAGATGCACAAGTCTTAATAGGCCAAGGCTGGTTGATGTCAATGGGAGGCCTCCCCTTTTCTAAAGAGAAAGGGAAGAGGGTGGATTGTGGGTAGAGGAGGCAAGAAGGGGGACTGGAGGGAGAGAAGGGAAGGGAAGCTACAATCAAAATGTAAAGTAAATAAATTAGTGAAAAGGAAAAGAAATGTACAAAAAAAAATTAAGTAATGTTTAAAACTCCCTCCCTCGGTCTCATGAGCCATTTTTCAAAGGTTTACTAGTTCAATGTGACTAACCGTAACTGCATTAACTAATAGACACACCGTGTACTTAATTCTTGAGAGAAACGATTATTAGATGTCAACTCTGCTCTGATTCCTCTATGAATCCTATTAACAAAAATGCCACTGCTTGTGAAGTAAAAGGCTGCCATATTTCCATAAACATCTTATCCAGAATCTACTCCACATTCAGCCGTCGGTAAGTCCTGAAGATTTTCCTTAAGGTGAACCCTCCATCACCACTTCTACCCTGGCTCCCACAGTCAGAACCCAATACCAGAGTGAATAATCCTGACCGCACCAACTTTGAAGCAGGACATTCTTTGGCCCTGTTATGCAGCAGTTTCTCCCGTTCTCTCCAAGTCAGTCCTCAGAGATGGGTGAAGTTAGTGAGGTCAGCTGAGAAAGGACATTCAGAATTATGTAAGGAATACACTGTTCATTTGGACACACAACGATGTCACGAGCAAAGTAAATGCTGGTGTGACTCACACAGAGATGGGCAGCATTGAGTGAGGTTGACAAAGGGCACTCATTCCTGTACCCACCTCTTGGTGTAGACTATTTTCACAAGCTACTTGAGCACATTTTAGGCCTCAGTTACAGTGACCTGGGAATAGCAGTCACAGCAGCACCTGGAGTTCTTACAGCAAAGGACAACTTTGTCCCTCTCTTCGTTATGAGTCTGAGGAAACTATTGGGTTCAAAATGGCATGCAGTAGAAACGATTGAGAAATGATAATTATCTCGATAGAAGGCACGAAAGGGTCCTCAAGTATTTTGAGTAAGACTTAACAAACATTTCCATTGTGCATCATTTCTGACCCCAGCAACTTGAAGTGACTAAGGTTTTCCAATCATGACTGGCATAAAAACTGAGAAACAAAAGAGGACCCAAAGAAGCCAGAGCATAAAGTCAATGTGACAAACGCTGAAAGTGCCCCCACTGTTAAAGAATCAAAGGCATTTAGAAGATACATAAAACCATAACAGCACAATGTTGCCAGTGATATAAAAGGAGAGGCATTCATTCAGCCCCCCCCCCCCCAGGAGCTTGTTCACACGGAAGCCCAGCTCAATAAAGCCTCCCCCCCCCGCCCACTCTCCTTGTTCACTTGCCTCTTCTTCTCTTTAGCTTCTAGAGTCTTCTAAGTCATTTCTTTTCTCAAAAGGGAAACAACGCCCCCCACCCCCACTACTTGTACACAACCCAGCCCACATCTCAGCTCAGCTCCTATAGAAAGCCTTACAAGACACAAAACAAAAAGTCCATGAGACCTCATAATGGGACAGGGTTAGTGGACTGCTGGAGGAGGTCTGTTCCCTCCACATTCGTCTTTGCCCTTTAGTACAGTTAATGCAGTTTGGGGCCTCCAGTTCAGTAATGGACTACTTAGGACTGGCATTAGCGATTTATAGAAACCTCACATATCCCCAGGGAATTCCAAGGAGAATGTAGCCATCTTCATGGGCCTGGATGAGATAGAGAAAACTGTTAGAGCCCCCCCCAACACGTTTCAGCTTCACTGAAAACACACCTTCCTTTTGAACAGTGGTTCCCACTTTTTTAAAATATAGTTTTATTGGATATTTTTTATTTACATCTCAAATATTATTTATTGCCTTTCTCTGTTTCCCCCAGAAACTCCTTATCCCATCCTCCTTCCCCCTGCTTCTATGAGGGTGCTCCCTCACTCACCCACCTACCCACCCTCCCACCTCCCTGCCCTGACATTCCCCTACATTGGGGCATGGAGCCTTTCAGAACCAAGGGCTTCTCCTCCCATTGATGCCCAACAGGGCCATCCTCTGCTACATGTCCATTGCTGGAGTCATGGGTCTGTCCACTCTTTGGATGGTGGTTTAGTCCCTGGGAGCTCTGGTTGGTTGATATTGTTGTTCTTCCTATGGAGTTGCAAACCCCTTCAGCTCCTTCAATTCTTTCTCTAACTCCTCTCATGGGGACCCTGTTCCCAGCCCAGAGTTGGCTGTGAGCCTCTACCTCTATATTTGTCAGGATCTGGCAGACATTCTTTTTTAATGCTGTGAGACTTTAATACAGTTTCTCGTGTTGTGATGAGCCCCAGTCATAAAATCATTTTCATTTTCACTTCATAACTGTAATTTTGGTACTGTTATAAATTGTAGTATGAATATCTGATATGCAAGATATCTGATATGTGACCCCAGTGTGTGTCCCACAGGTTGAGAACCACTGCTTTGGAAGCTCAGATTCCTTTCTTAACCTCCCCTGCAATTGTAAGAAACACTGTGCTCTTGTTAATGTCAGCTGCAGATGAAAACCTGACTGGTTTCTGCTAAGATCCATGGAAGTCCTCCCTTCCTCAGCCCCCTCCATATAGAGGTCCCGATGCTCCTGTATGAAAACATCCTCTCACCTCTAAGAAAGCTGCCATAATCTGCACTGACCCGAGGTCACTTTCCCGTGTGGCTCACTTATTAAACACATTAAAGCCACTCCTAAGACCAGGGTTATTAGAAATCAACTATGCCGCTGCAAAATAAAATGGCCACACAGCACAATATGGAGCTCTTGCAAGCTGCCAAGGAGAAAATGCCTCGTGGCCTCTAGATATTAATTAATAACAAGAGCCACAAACCCAGGCTGAATCCAATATTATGAACCCCCTCCATATTCTAAGCCCCTTCTTTTAAAATTTCTCAGATCATGCACCAATAACAGACTTTGGAAGAATCATTAAATCACACACACACACTTTCTGTAGTCAAATGTAGAATCTAGAAATCACACAGGTAGAGAATAAATCATCATTTTTATTACTGGGCTGCAGCAATGACTGACTGGTGAAGTGCTTTCCCTACAAAGATGAGGACCTGAGTTTTACTCCGAAGAAGCCCAACACACATGTACACATAGACACACAAACACACACACACAAACATACACATACACACACAGACATACATAGACACACAAACACAGACATATACAAACACACATACACAAAACATACACAAACACACACACATACACAAACACACACATACACACATAGACACACACAAATACAGACATATACAAACACACATACACAAAACATACACAAACATACACACATACACAAACACACACATACACACACATACACACATAGACACACACAAACACATACATATACAAACACACACAAAACATACACAAAGACACACACATACACAAACACACACATACACACATAGACACACACAAACACACACATATACAAATACACATACACAAAACATACACAAACACACACACACACACACACACACAGGGCCCAAGATTTCAAGTGCTTGAGCCTCTGGGAAGCACTTCTCATTCAAATCAGTACAGAATAGTAACACATATCATGTGAATAGAGAAACACACTTTTCTAACAGCCTCGCCCTATGTGCGTCAGACACAGCACCTCACGAGCCCCTTTACTTCAGTCACCTGCTTGGTGAGAGCTCACCCACATATCATGAGCCACTGGTCTCACTATGGAGTCTTAGTACTGGCCCAAGTAATGAGCTGTACCAAAGCCTACAGCGAGGGGCCTTCCTTCCCATGCAGAGACTCTAGGAGGGTGGGTACCAGGACAAGTAGTTGAATTTCTCCAGAGTGCACGGCCCTGTGACCCTTATTTCCACCCCCACTTTTGAAACGTCTCAACACCATTCTAGGCCACCTCGAGTCAGCTCCTCCCTCCATCACCCATACCTCGTCCCCTATCCAGACTAAGAGCAGTATGGTACCCCAAGTATGACCTTCCTCCGCTAAAGCTGGAGCCCCAGGTGTCTATTCTACAACTTCTGAAGGAACCCAAGAATCGAATTTCTAGCATCAGATCTGTATACGCCAACATAAAAACAATTGACTTAAACTTTTTGGCCTCCAACTAAAGACAACACAGTGCATCAAAGGCCAGGCAATTTTAAAAGCAGACGTTTCTGGATTGGAAAATGGATGTCTTGGCTGACAGAAGGCCAAGGAAGAAAGGGAGGCCAAAGGAGCATCCTGGATCACTTAAGGAAAATACAGCTAATATCACATTTGCACAGCAATTAACCTCACCTCAGAGGCCTGCCCCATGGCCAGGTCTTAGGCAAACTTCCCTTGCAGTCAAGCAAGATACATGAGCAAATAAATTAGCTGGGAAAGGAGGCCAGTTAAAACAGTTGGCATCTGTTGAAAAACATTCAGGTCAGTCAATATTGGACCTGAATTTCAAGAGCAGCTTACTGGTCACAACCTGACACTATTCCACTTCTTTCCCTTGTCCAGCACATCTGAGAACTGTCCTGTAAACATTGCCCGAGTGTCCCCAAATGCAGAGGGATACAGTCATGTCATTAAAGGGAGCCAGGGCAGGGACAGAGGCAAGGTGCAAAGCATTCTGATGTCTGCCTCTCTGCGGCAAAGACTTGAGAAGCTTTAATGGCATGGTTCTGGGTGAATTAAGCCTTGTGAGAGACGGAGAAAGCTCCAGGTCTGAGTGTAGCTGCAGGAGAACTCCAGGATTCTAGACCCGAGCAAGCTGCTTCCCTGACAGTGGCAACTTTGCTTAATCCTGAGCCACGGCGTTGCAATGACATGTCTCTGAGATTCCACAGCTGTGCACAGGGGTTAATCCTCAGGCAAGCCAGCTCTCAGAATCCCTCGGAGTCTCAGAACACAGGTTCCAGAAGTGTGGGAGCAGCAATGCCACCTGGGATTCTGAGTCCCTACTCTGATAAGACCCACTGATTGTTAAAATCCACATTTTAACAAGACCCCTGGAGATTAACTAACTCCTAGCTCCCAGGGCTGTGACAGAGAGATGTGGAAGGAAAAGAACAGAGAGATGAAAAACACACACAGAGAGACACGCATACAGACACACACACACACAGAGAGAGAGAGAGAGAGAGAGACAGAGACAGAGACAGAGACAGAGAGACAGAGAGACAGAGAGAGAAACAGGGAGAGTGCTTCAGGAACTGCAAGCTGGACAGGCAAAGCAGGCTTGGTGAGGTCATGAAACTCATTCTGAGGAAAAGTCACATCTGAATAATCTCTATCTTTGATTCAAAGAATTCCCAAGTCTTTGTGTGATTTCTATATGCTAGGATTTCCAGACAGTGACCAAAATATTCTTCTGAACTCTAGGAAAGCGTTTCCAGATAAGAGCCATTGAAGACTAGCCAATCTGAGAACACTGAGGAACTGAACACACTAGAGATCATACTTCATCTTTAGGAGGCTGCTCTGGCCACCTTAGGCTGCTCATTCCTTCACTGTCTCTACTGGGGTCCCATCCGTGATTCCTTCCCAGCTGAGGACCACACTGAACACTGTGTGTTAGATGTGCATAAACGTGCAACATTTAATCCTAATTAATAATAGACAAGCTTGCCTATGACAGTTAACTTGTATGAGCCGTAAGGTAGTGAGCAGCTTTAGGGAAGACGACCCACACACTTCTTTGATCCCCTCTATCTAAAGCGACCCTTGATCTCCTCTTGTGAACATAAACCAAGGGAGCCTTTGTTCTCTGTCATTCTGAGTAAGGATTCTGAGTAGCCCTGCAGAAAACTGGGCCTCTGGAGACGAATTGATGAAGTCAAGATACACAGTCAGTTCTAGGAAGAGCTGAGGGAGGGTCACACAGAGGAAAAGCTTGACATGGTGATTCCCCTCCTCCGGGTGCTTTGCCCAACCCAATCATCTCAGAGTGGGGAGGAGCCACCATAGGCCGGTGCTACAAAGAAGTAAATGGGAAAACAGAATTATATGTGACTTTTTAAAATTAACTGAGAATCATTTTTTTATCTTAAAAATATGTATTTATATTGGCTTTAAAGAGAATGCCCTCTGCCATAGGTTCATACATTTGAAGGCTTGGTCCCTAGTTGGTGGAACTGTTTCGAAGATTAGGAGGTGTGGTCATGTTGGAGTAGGAGGAGGTGTGTCACTGAAAGTGTTGGAGGTTTTAAAAGCCCTTGCTAGGCCTAATCACCCCAACCCCAACCCCTTCAGTGTCTGCCTTCCTGCCTGCCTTCCACTTGTGAGCTCTCAGCTACTGCTCTAGTACCATGCCTGCCTGCCTGCCTGCCTGCCTGCTATCTTGCTCCCTGCTTTGATGGTCAAGGACTCACCCTCTGAAACTGTAAGCAAGTTCCCAATTAAATGCTTTCCTTTTTAAACTGCCTTGATTGTGGTATCTCTTCGCAACAATAGAAAACTGAGTAAGACAGTCTCATGGAGGCTGGAGAAACAGCTTAGTAGATAAAGAGCATATGTTCTAAAGCAGGGGCCCTGAGTTAGAATCCCAGAATTCCTGAACAAATACAGGCAGGGCTACATGTGCTTTGGCTCCATCACTGGGCCATGGAGACAGGCATACCCCAGGAGCCAGTGTAACCAAAGCAACATGCTTCTGGTTCAGAGACACTGGCTTAAGACAATATGGCAGGGGATGGATAAAGGAAGAATCTCAACATCCTACTCTGGTTTCCACAGGCACACATGCCCACACACTCATATGCACGCACCACATGTGTACGCTGCCCACAACACACACGTGCACAAGTGAAAAGAACAAATGTGTCACTTTAAAGAGGAGATGCTAAATATTCCTGGGAAAATGCATGGGCATTTGCTCTAGAAAGCTTAGAAGTGAACACTATTCCGTCTCCATTATCCCTCCGTGTTGAGGGGTTCGTTTAACCTTTCTAAGCTCCACTGTCCTCAATTTGTAGTTTCTATTTTAATAACTGCTGCCTTCTCAAGTTCACAGATGTTTTGTGAGGCTCAAATAAGATAATGAGTACTTAGTCCTACGATTCAAAATAAGAAGAAAAAAAAAATAATGACAGCCTTCCCTCGTAACGTCTGCTCATGGCCTGAGTGCTTCTCCTGAGAGCTGGCCTGCTTGCCGTAAAAAGGGAGAGGAAATGTCATCATGGAGCTGAGAGATCAGGGGCCTCCGAAGTCAGGCACATGGAAATAAACCCAATTCTGGTCATTGTCACTGGTTTGAGTTTAGGCAAATCCCTTCATTGTTCCTAGCCCCAGTGTCTTTATCTGTAACATAAAGATTGTATTCATGTAGAGTGAGTGTGCAAATGAGGAGAAATGCATGCGCCTTGCCTGGCCCTTATGAGGCTGTGATGGTTTGTATGTGCTCAGCCCAGGGAGTGACACTATTAGGAGATGTGACACTGTTGGAGTAGGTGTGTCACTGTGGGTGTGTGCTTTAAGACCCTTACCCTAGCTGCCTGGAAGCCAGTACTTTGCTAGCAGCCTTCAGATGAAGATGGAGAACTCTCAGCTATGCCTGTACCATGCCTGCTTGGATGCTGCCACACCCCCACTTTGATGATAATGGACTGAACCTCTGAACCTGTAAAACAGCCCCAGTTAAATGCTGCCCTTTATGAGACTTGCCTTGGTCATGGTGTCTGTTCACACAATAAAACTCTAAGACAGCGGCCTTCCTGCCGGTACAATCATAAAGAGCAAAACTCTATATTCTCCTAGTGAAAGAATATGTAACCTAGATGTGCCTTACATCTGGCATTCAGCTGAATTTTCTCCACTAAACACTCACTGGTCAGGAGGCAGAGTGCCACCACACCCTGTTTCTACCTGGATGGTCTCAGCTATAAGACGGAGAACCATGCCCAGCAGCACGTGAGATGTTATGAGACCTTGTTTTCTTGACCCTTAGGACTTACAAAGTAGAGAAACCCAGCAGGATGCAAGCCGTTCATAGACATCTGACTGTTTCACTATCCACATAACATTAGTGGGATAGAGACTTAGATTATAGTGCTTGCCAATAGATACAATGAGAGGCCAAAGAGATATTATAAACACTAAAATATTAGATGATTACAAGGAACAAAGCCTCAAATAGTGACAGGACACCGCCCTCAAGAGGAGGCTGGTGTTAGAGGTCAGTGTCAGGGACAGAGGCATCTCAAATGTGTTTTAGGGAGAGAGAGACTGCCCACTCAGTCGTAATGTGAAGCTCGGCCCTTCAATGTGCAGTCTGGAGAGAGTGAGTCACCAGGCAGACATGCCAAGGCTGACGGGGTGATGTATCACCTTGTCGAGAACTGAATGAGGAGAGCATGAAGGGTTTTTTAGGCAGGACTTGGGAGTTGGCCTGGTGGTAGAGGCTGACACAGGGGGTGGTAGAGACAGAGGAGAACGCTCAGAAGCCTAACCATGGCCCCTGGTGTGTGAACTGTTAAAGCTCACAGCTGAGTCTGGTCAGGCTCCAGACACAGATTGAGCTTGGATGTTCAATCTTGGCTTAGGTGGGGAAGAGTTCACCAGACTCTTGTGATGAAGGTGTGGCCTCCAGCTGATGTCACTGTTGAGAGCTGATTGTACAAGGACACTAAAGTCAAAGATTGATTCGTTGATGAATGTACAGCTGAATGGGCTGCCAGAAAGTGAGGCATAGCTGGAGAAAGTTCGTAGATCTCTAGATGCTTAACTGACGGGAGCATCTTGTCAGTAGACACCCCCTTCTCTTTCCCGCTTTCTTGGGATGCTATGTCTTTCTGCTGTGATGTTTCTGGCTTGTCACAGACCACAAAGCAATGGAGTCAGTAGCTGACCTGAACTGAAACCAGGAACCTAAATAAACATGTACTTTAAGTGGATTTATTCAGAAATATTTTTGTCCTAGGGGTAAAAAGCAAGTTACACAATTATTAAATTTCCTCAAAGATGGGAGACTCGTCATTCTTTGAAGCCCCCTCTTCTTATTCTCCCCTACAAACAATCTTATTTATAATTGGAACTGCACACACTCAAGCATAGTCAACTGCAAAGTGCAGTGTAAAAGTAAAGCCAGGTTGATTGCTGTTATTATGACTAATGGAACTCCAAAGACCCCTTACAATGTATAAAGGACATTTTTAGAGGCATGAAGAACTTGGGAATCCATCCTAATGAATAAAATGTCATTTACCATCTTGGCTTTTTTTTTTTTTTTATGATCTTTAGAGGTTTCATAATCTTTCCTGGCATTTCAGTAAAGCCAAGGAACCGTACTCTTTTTAAAGCTAATTGCCTGGAAAAAAAATTCCTCCTCTCTCCAGTGCAGAATAAAAGTGGCTGTCTAGCAGTGACAGAGCCCTAAACATGAGCCACTGCAGACAAGACAGGGACTAATGCGAATCCATTGCTGCTCCTACTCTGGCTTTTAGACAACAGCACTTATGCCCAAGGGTCTGGCATTTACCGGTGTTTTATCTGTGTATGGATTCCATGCCATGTGTACTGATAACATCCCATAACAACCTTCAAGTTCTGCAGAGTTGGATTTTCTAAGTTGGATGGAGTTAGGAAACCATTGTTCTCTTTGAGGAGACCAAAGGGTAACGGATAATGAATGAGAGGTGTCTGTCAGTTGGATGTAACCTGGGTCTCCTCTTTGGAAAAGTATTGATAATTAAAAAGTAAGAAGATGAAAACCTAGCCTCAGTTTTCTTGATCATGAGTACCACCATCTGTCTCCAAGAACACAGAGGGGAATGCTGTTTGATTTGACTTGGTTTTCAAACGGATTGCGTAGTGAGTAAAAAGTATCATAAGCTAATAATGTCAAGAAAAGAGTAGTGAGTTCAAAGCAAGGATGGATTGAAGACATATGGGCTATTTAAGCAGAATGCTAAAACTCCATATGAGATCCACAGAGAGCAGGTGACCCGTCCAGCAGGTCCAGTTATTCAGGGTCCCGAAGAGGCCTTCGTCCTGAAAGTCATGGGGGCGAGAGAGAAAGGAAGCCAAGCACGCAAAGAACGACAAGAGTCAGTCTGAATGGTGTCAAGGCTTCATTGAGGGTTTGGTGCTTACAGCTTATATGGGCTGGGCAGAAAGGGGGAAGCAGGGTGCAGTGGAATTTTTACAGCATCTACGTGACAGGATGAGGGTGGTCCTGCAAGTTACAGGTTAACAGTCAGGTATGTGTTTCAGGATCTCTTATCTTGCCGCCTAGCAGCTAATCTCGACAGAACCTCATAGTGGTGAATCTTGGAAAGGTCAGGCTCTCACGGGTGGGAGGATGTAGGTACAGCATTGACCAGTTCTAAGGTGGCTGCTGTGTAGTCATTTTCTTAAGCATGGTTCTCAGGCATGGCTCCCTACAAGCAGGGTCAGGGTAGAGTCTGTCAGAGAGCACAGGTCCTCCGGATATGAAGCACATAGGAATCAAGGTCCCGGAGCAAAACTTGTGTTTGAAGCAAGTATCTCAGCAATGAGGCCTTTGCCATGGCCAGCCCTTCTGCCTATGTTTGCTACTGCCCAAACCAACGGTGTTCACTCCATTTGCCCCATTAAAGCACACTGCATATCACCTCAACCAGGAAGCCCGTCTTCACCGACATCCCTCCGTTCTCCTCACGCCATTTTTTGTTGTTGTTTTACCACTACAAGGCCCACATTGGTAATGATTACCTATTTGCTTATCTTTCTTCCCCACCACACTGTGAGCTCCTGGAGGACACGGAGTTTGGTCTTATTTATTAAGTATCACAGTGCCCCTTACACTTAGCACGGCCACGTGGAAGGGCGGAAGGCCGGGAGGAGAGGATGCTAGTAAATTCTTCAGCAGAGGTCTAGGTGCTCAGCCCTTACACAAACATCACCACTGAACCTACACAGGGATTTCGCAAGTGAGACACGCAGTAAACATCCCTCCCCCTCCAGGTCAAGGGCAGAAAGTCAGCCGAGTGTCAGTCAAGTCTCTCTCCCTCAGCTAGAGAGACAAGCTGTTCACAGCTTGCAAGCGTCCCTTGCCTTCGGTGCTGGGGGATTTGGCTATGGGGCTCCTAACGAGATCAAGCTGAATCGCACAGTTTCATCCTGTCAACATGCATTGGAAATCTTTCTTGGGTGATTTATCATGGAAATACACATGGCAGGGAAGGGGAAGGCAGGGGGATTGGAGGAAGCACAGAAAGCCACTCTGCCTGCAGTGCTCCCTCGCTGGCACCATGCCCACAGCGGCCACTGCTGCTGATGGACAAGCCTAGGCCAACACTAGACAGACGGGCTCCTGTGAGAAGGCTACCTCCTGAAAATAAATAATCAAGGCCACTTCACAAAAAGTGTTAACATGCAGCAGCCACAGCCAATAAATCCTGGGCAAGTAGGTTCCAGTGGGGGGAATGGATTCATTCCAACCACCACCCTTACTTCCCAGCCAGATCAGCCAAAATGAGGAGTAGTTCAGATCCCCCTCCCCCAAAGTCAATAGCGAACCAGCACTAATTTAAAGTAACAGTGTCCACAGTTACTCAAAGCTGCACTCCAGAGAAAATTGTATCAAACATCAATAGCCAGGAATTGGAAACCATCACCCTGAGCATTCCTACACTGGTCTGCATTTCCTGCCTTTCTCCCGGCTGCCAGGACTAATCTCAGGCTAATCCTGATTGGTGTATGTGGGACACTGTAGCAATGGGGAGACTTCTTGTTAAAAGTAACACTAACAAATGAGGGGCTCAAACACAAAGCAGCTGCCATTTGTCAATGCTGTTTTGTAAAAAGGTGCCAGCTCACACGCAGGGCCCTGGAGGGCAAAGACTCCTTGTTCCAAGGCTGTGAGCCTGTTCCTTGCCAGGCAGGATATGGAAAACAAAGAGTAGAGGACAGCAGGAAAACAGTTCTGCTTCCAGACCCCGCAGTCTCGTGAGGCACATAGAAAGAGCCAGAGAAGAAAAGACCACTGTACGTGTGTGTTGTGCATGTGTCTTGTACTTTGAAAGAAGCAAGCTTAGCGTGTCCTAGGGCAGAGCATGTCTGGCCAAGGAAAGGATCCTGGGAAGATGTGTCTCTTGATTGTAGGTCTATGTGCAGGCAACGCAAAATGATCTCTTCTTAGAACTATACAGTGGAAGTGATATGTGTGTGGGGGAGTGTGTGTGTTTGTGAGAGAACATTTGAGTCCATATAAGCCTTTTTTGTTTCTTCTTTGTTCTCATTATCCTTATGAATATAGAGATTTCTTTATGTATTGAGGTCTAAAGAATTTGAATGTTGACAATGACAAAGCACCCATGGGGTTCAATTTATCAAGACCTGTGGTGTGTGTGTGTGTGTGTGTTTTCTGTACATGTGAACGTAGAGCAAAGGGGGAGGGAGGGAGGGAGGGAGGGAGGGAGGGAGGAAGGAAGGAAGGAAGGGAGAAGGGAATGAGGGAGGATGGCTGGCATAGCAGCCTTGAACTCATTGTAGTAGAGGATGTTCTTGACCTTGGCACTCCTCCATCTCTGAGGGCTAAGGTCACAGAGGAGCAGCAGCACATCTGGTTTATGTGGCTCTGGGGGTGGAGCCAAGACTTCATAGACGCCAGGCAAGAACCCCACCGACCAAGCTATATCATCAGTCCATGGTGCTTGTTTTGAAAGTTACTTTTTAATAATAATTCTTAAAAGACAGAGAAAATAAACATCGTTTCAAACCCTAAATCCTAGAGAGCTTCTGTGCATAGCCGTTAGATTTCTGTGTTTTAGAACAAATGAGAAAATTGAAGGAAATCATACCAAGAACTATTTTTAAAAAGTCAAAGCTCACTGAAGGCAGAAATCACTGTTGCTGAGTCGGTGTTAGCGCACTGGAACTGCAGCCACAAATACCCTGGGCTGGGTGACTTAGAACTATGCTTATCCTTTCAATGTTCTCAACCAGAAGTCAGGAACCGAGTCAGCAGCCCTGGTCCCTATTCTGCAGGTTCTACAAGGAGTCTGTCCTGTGCTTCTGCCTATGTCAACCGTCCTCGCTATCCCTTGGCCAGTCTCTCTTCCTGGTCCCCTGGGCTTCCTCCCAGTGTGAGCCACTGGGTTCGATTTCCCTCATCTTATAAGAACACTAAACCCATTGTACCTTAGCCTGAGCTCATGTCACCAGCTTCCACCTTCAAAGACCTTATTTCTAAATTAGGCCATTCTCCCGGGCACTGGGATTAGGGTCTCAACATACCTTTCCAGGTGTTGGGTATAGACAGGATTTGGCCCATAGCGAATACACATGAACTTGTTTGCTTTTCAACCACGCCTGTTTCTACCAAAGATCAGTCATACACATCCCCAAACTATGCAGAGTAATAAGACCCAGAAACCTCACTGCCAGCTACCTCCGTTGCCTCATTCCTTATCCTGAACCTGTTTAAGGAACACCATTAGCAGCGAGGGCTCTGTGACTTTAGCAACAAAAAACGAGAAAAGTATCTTTTCTGAGTGTTTAGCTGAACAACCATCTGGCGTGCCCTCTGTTGTACACACCAAAGTGTATGTGTGCACGTGTGTGTAGTGGTGTCCTGTCCGAGTGTCACACGTCAGAAACAGTTCCGTTGTTCCTTTATTTGTGCTCTGTTGACCTCTGTAGAAGCTTGGCCTCCTAGAACACTGGGAGTCCTGAAAAAAAACACGTTCTTTTCTTATTACATTGTGATAGCTAAGAGGTGAATGGAGCGGTGACAGTAACATATAATTTGCTTTTTAATAAATGGCATCCATGATAGGGCAGTCATGTCTTAGGAGGGGAAAGACTAATTATAGTGGGGATAAACGGAGCGTGGAGCCAGTCCTAAGTTTTCATTACAGCAGATGTCACTGACACGTCAGGGTGTTTGTTTAGCATTTGTCCCCCTGTTCCTAACTGTGGCTTGAAATAATGACAGTTGAGGAAACTAAGATTGGTACTAAAGTCACCCCAACGTTTGATGAACAACCAATCACCTCCCACTTGGCAAGGGCTCAGAGTAACTGCAGCAGTGCGAAGTCTGGCAGATTTTACCCTTGAGGGTTAAGGTATTAAACAGAATGAAAAACTAATCTCACTTCAGTGAAGTGTGATAGGTACTTAATCGTTGAATGTTTGAGCGGCAGTCTTGTAAAGCACCTCCTTTTAAAATGATTCTATTAGAGTAATTAAACATGTAGGAAACAATGCCATCTTTCCACTGTGTGCAAGAGCTCCCTCCTAGTCTCCCTTCATCTCTGGCGCTAACTAAATCTATTCCTAGCCGTTGCTTCTATGCACTTCACTCCTGTCGCTCTATATATAGATCTGTAGATAGAATATTCACTGTGAACACCGGTCACGCTATATTCACAGGGGGATTGTTTTTTAAAACTGTAAATTCTTTTAATAGTTCACAGAGCCAGCCATGGAAGTAAAAAGTCAGAGGTGTTCTTTAGGTCCCAGGCTGCACATTTATTTCCTGAACCACTCAACAAATCTTTACTGTGTATTCATATTACACACACACACACATATAACACACACACATATCACACACATACATCCCACACACACATCACACACATCACACATCATACACATACATCACACACATATCACACACACACATCACACATATCACAGATATTACATATCACACACACATACCACACACACATCACACATACACACATCACACATACACACATCACACACACACATACGTCACACACATATCACATACACATCACACATATCACAGATACACATATCACACACATACCACACATACCACACATACACACTTCACACATCACACATACACACATCACACACACACATACCACACACACACACCCACACACATATCACACACACACACACACACACATATCACACACATCACTCACATCACACACAGAGACAGAGATAGGGAGAGACTGAGAGACACAGAGATAGAGAGGGGGAAGGGATAGGGAGAGAGAGAGATCCACTAACATGTGAGTTGAACACCAACAGCAAAAAGACAGGGTCTCTGTCTGCTAAGACTTTAAACTGATGGAGAGGCATACCCTGGCTGCTTCCAGCCACGTAGCAGACAAACCCCTAAATACAAGCAGTAGCCACAACAAGAAAAGCTGAAATACACTACGTCCTTGCTCAGTTCCCGCTATGACAGCTTATTCCCTTCATAAACCACCACTGCGCTATTTCTCTGCTGTCATTTTGTCGAGCCTCATTCACCTTCCATATCTGGTTTGAGCCAGAAACTGTTGAAAGACCCTCGTCTAGAAGACCTTTATCTGAGGGGACCCCAGGACCCAAGAACCAGCCGAGACCACTGGCTGCAATCAGCATGAGGGTTTATTTGATCAAAGTACACAGGTACCTGAGGGCACACAGTCTCTCGGAGGACTTGCACGCCGAACAAAGGGGCAGTCCCCTTTTTATAGGGCTTGGGGGGCAGAAGCAAGGTACAGAAGCAGAAGCATAGCAACAGAGTTCTAATTGGTTAGTTTAAATGTGGCCAGGGAGTGAGCCCAAGGACATGGCTCCAAGGACACAGCTCGGGGCTGCGGCTTTTTTTTTTTTTTTTTTTTTTTTTTTTTTTTTTTTGAGAATAGCTGCCTTATGGGGCTTATCTGAAAGCAGTTGCCTTGGGCTTATTTGGGTGCTTTCTGTTCTCTGTCTGTCGCAAGCTGGCCGCCCACCGACTTGTTTAGCCACCTAGGTCCCTGACCTGGCCCGCCCTGTGTGTGTGCAGCCTTGCAGAAATGGCATTATTGCTGCTAAGCAGGGGTCTTTCACTGTCCTACACAGTAGAAGCTAAGGGTGACTGGAAGACAAGGGCCCACCAAGGCCAAAAGCCCAAGAGTTTGGAAACCAGCCAAAAGGTCACATGACATCACTCCTTTTCTTAACCCTGAGGACTGTCAACTTTTGAAGTATTTGTAAGAGAATTGTATGACTTGAATAGAAAAAAATCATGTCTTTATTTTCATATTAGAATTCCTTCTTATGTAGAATGTAAACAGCAGATGACAGAAGTTAGAGCCATCACTGCCTTTGCCTGCAGATCAAATCTTAGACATTTCGTGCCGTATCACAATGCTGCAGACACCTTGAAACCATTCCTATGCCCACTGTTACTGTTTGCAATTATGGGAGTTATTAGGCAAATCACTAAACCATACATGCACAGCGATACATCACATATTTGATTTTTTAGTATTTCAATAATCTATACTTTGAAATAGAATGATAATTCATAATACCATATATATTCTTTGAGCTCAGTATATTCCAAAATGTTGTATCTGTTTCACAAGGTTTCAGAAGAAACCAGAAATCAGCATTACTGAGAGGATGAGCTAGGAAAAAAAAAAAAAGGGTGACTACCAGTCAAGAGACCTTATAGAGAAAAGTACATCTCTGCTGTAATTTCGGTAGAAAAATTAAAACAATACTGTTGATTGCAGCTGTCACTGCAGAATCTATGACCTGGGGCTGGAGCGATGACTCAGCAGTTCAGAGTGTTTACTGCTCTTTCAGAGTTCAGTTCCCAGGAGCTCGCAGCCACTTATAACTCCAGCTCCTCGGGCATCTGAAGATGCTGACTCACGTGGGTACCAGCATCTTGTATATAAACCCATATAAAGGCATAGAGAAAAAGAGAGAGGGAGAGAGAGACAGAGACAGACAGACACGGGGAAAAAAAGAATTTATGATCTACAGTCAACGGTCTATTCACTTAATGATTAATAAGTACAAAAAAAATAAGTTAATGAGAAAAACACGCAAAATGGGGCCTCTCTGCCTATGCTCTGAGGTGTTTGGTGCAAACAACAGACACAGGTTGTTTTCCTCTGGGTGGAAGTAACCAAGACTCTCCCCGTAGATTTCTAATACATTATGTTTAATTAATGAGCTCAAAATAAACATTATTAAACAAATAGTGCATCACAAACAAGAGTAAAAAATAATAAATAAAAGTATTTTAATAATGGGCCCCAAGACATTGAAATACTGGCATTATCTGATTCAGAATTATAATAGCTATACAGAATATTTAAAGAAATAAAATAATGGGACTAAAGGTTAACATGAGTTGGGCTATTAGAAATTAACAATTCATAATGAAGAAAATGAAACTTTTGGGTATTTAAAGAAATACAACTTAAGGGCTGGAGAAATAGTCAGTGGCAAGTGTTCAGTGCACAAGCTTGAAGGGATGAGTTCATATCCCCAGTACCCACCTAGGCATAGCAGCATTTAAAGGAGGGTGGAGAGAGGTGGATCATGGGAGCTCACGGATCTAGCCAATCAGTGAGCTCCAGGTTTAGTGAGAAAACATGCATCCAAAAATGAGGTGGAGTGTGATAAAGGAATACATATGACATTGACTCTGTCCTCCAGATACATGTGCACACACACAAACATGTACATGTGCATATACCACATACACATGCACACACACACACACACACACACACAAGTACAGTTTAAAATGTGTATTATTGAAACTTGAATATAGATACAAACTAGACTCAAACTCTAAAGTTTGATTTTTTTTAAATCTAATTAGACATGGATGAAAAGATAATTGTGATATTAGGAAGTATTTCTAAATAGTGCATGAGTCAAAGATGAGACAGTTATGAAAATTAAAATACACTTAAATTAAGTAATACATCATGAGACTTGGGAATGTCAAAGTAATTATTTGAGGAAATCTATTATTTTGGATGTTTAGCAGAGAAGAAAAGGAACAAAAATTTTAAGCTTAATACTTAAAAAAATTTAAAACTATACTTTTTTATTTTAAATAAAACACTCTAGACTTTAATAAATCTATGTTCTGGTGATGTTTGAGGTGTCTCATTGGACTATCATAGAATCTCAAGTTCTTCAAAAACTATTTCTGGAAGTCTGAGAGATGCTTTTGAGGGTAAAGTCAAGAGCCAAACCTAAGGGTCCAAGTTATCATCCCCAGAAGCCACATAAAAGCTTCATGTACTAGAATATATGTCTGTAATCCCTGCTCCTCTATAGGGATGTGGGACATAGAGGGAGAAGAATCAGGATGCTACTGGGCATCTTAATTTAAAAAGCAGCAATGGGGCCTGGTCTTAAACACAGTGTAAGACAAGGACTGACACTGAAAGGTGTCTGTTCTCACATGCATGCTATAATACACCCATTCTCTACCCACCCCCCTGGCCTCACAGAGAGAGAGAAAGAGAGACAGAGAAAGACAATGAGTGAGAGAGACAGAGACAGAGAGAGACAAGAGACAGAGAGAGACAAAGAGTGAGAGAGACAAAGAGTGAGAGAGACAGAGTGACAGACAGAGAGTAAGAGAGACAGAGACAGAGACAGAGAGAGAGACAAGAGACAGAGAGAGACAAAGAGTGAGAAATATAGAGACAGAGAGAGACAAGAGACAGAGAGAGACAGAGACAAAGAGAGACAAGAGACAGAGAGACAAAGAGTGAGACACAGAGAGAGCTCTACACAGAATCAAATAGTTAAATAACTATTTCTGATAAATATCAGAAATATCAATGTCTTGACAGAAAGGCAACAAGGAAAACTTAGTATGAAAAGTTGGGAGAAAACAGTCTGGGCAAGCCTTCTCTCCTGGACATATAAAAGGTTCTATACGTTGAATCCAGTCATGTATATAAAAAACAAAGCCTGTCTGTGTTTATTCCAGGAACACAGTTTGATTTAATACCCAATAATATAACTCACCACATTAATAGGTTAAAAGAGAAAACTCATTTTATCATCTGAATAGATGGAGAAGAATCATTTGAAGAAAATGAATCCTTTAATATAACTGTTTAAATAGGATGGCAATTGTATTAGCTTACTAAAGAACAGCCACAAAGACACAGAAAACATGTCAAGAGGAGATATTAGGAATATTCTGTGTAAAGCAGAGAGCAACATATATCAAGAGATAGCTGTCAGTGTTACATTGTCACTGCCGTAAGAAAATGAGAAGCCACCGTGAGGGCATGAGGGAGTTTTGTCAAATTCCCAAGAATCAGAACCTGGTATCAAATTTTTCACAATTCAAGTAGGAAAAGCGACTACAGAGATGTGGGTAAAGTGCTTGCTGCACTAACATACGGGCCTGAGTTCAGATTCTGAAGTTAAATACTTAGAAACAATTAAAACAGTGCAAGTTTTATAGATAAGACTTTCCCTACACCCTCATGTTGCAGGCACAGTTCCCCACAACCTCAGCATTTGCAACCAGAGGCAGGCAGAGCCCACCAGTCAGTCTAGCTGCCTTCGAGTGCACTGAATTCATTAAGTCTTGCCTCAAAACTACGTGAAATTGTTATACAATGATAGTCAAAGTTAACTTCTGGTACACACACACACACACACACACACACACATTGTAGCTTTGCCTGTTCCTCAGTCCTGCTTCTCCTACCCTGCCACCCGCTCCTGCTCTGACTGCTGGCAAACAGCAGCCCATATTACAAAATGATGACCAACACCCTTCAAAACGATCGTGACATATACAGTCAAATTGAAAATGTTTACGATAGAACCTTCGGCTAGCCCCTGCAACCTTGGGTCCATATATGCCTAGTGTGGGTTGACAGACCTTATTCAAGGCACTGTCCTCTTATCGTTCTAAGGCATGCAACTCGAGCATTTCAAGCCGACAGGAGGTGGGTCTTCACAGAGCCCTGTGACATTATCATTGTATAGTTCCTCTCACCCAGCAGTAGCCGGTGGTGGTAAGAGCCAAGCAGTGTTTAGACATGCTCCAGAAACGCTTAGTTGCTCATCCTCTCTGAAGTACAGCCATTCGGTGTGAACTCCATCACTAATGCCTTCAAAAATCAAATGGGAACTGTACCAAGTAAAACATTTCCTGTGTTAGGAATGGTTTGCTGTTCAAAGTGGTTTGAGGCACATGTGAAAAAAAAAATGTTGGCAGAATGTCATTTATACATTTTTGTTAACAGCATATTTTATTTTCCCTTATCCTTTTACTTTCAAGTTGATAACTTATTTAAAAGTGAGGGCGTATTAAGATAAGGAAGTATTATTTGGATGATATGACATGAAAGTGTTATATGACAATAGAACACCAATAGGGTTTGTCTTTCCTTGCTGCGATTTTTTTCCTAGAATAAGTTATAGCAAGCTGCACTCATCTGAATGTAAAAGCAGAGGCCGCTTCTGAAGGAAAATGATGTTGTTGACCTGTGATTAAAAGCAGTGGTTAAGCCTGGTGTGGTGGTGCATGCTTTCTAGAGACCGAGGGAAGATCACGAGTTTAAAGACAGCCTGGGGTTTGCAGAGGGATCCTGACTAGGAAAAGAATAATTGATGGTAAGTTGTACTTGGCCTAACTGTATGCTTTTCAATGCTTTCTTTTATTTCTAAAGGTAATAAATTCTTTAAATACCAAAGCGGAGGCCTTCCTCAGAAAAGGCCCCAGTTGACCCCAGGTTCAGAAATGGTGAACTGAGAACCTCACCAATAAATGGGAAATGTTGCCAGTAAATTACAGTCACCTTGTAGATGATACTGGTTGAGTGTCCTAGTCCAAGGTCAGGCCGGGAGCTCAGAAAACAAGCACAGCCAGAAGGAGAAACAAACTGAAGATGGAAAGAGCAAGGATGAAACAGGGGCATGACGCTCTGAAAGAATTTAGCCATTCAGAGACTCATGGAAAGAGCTGTGATTCTATGACTGAAAAGTTTGGAATCTGGTCTTAAAGCATCCTAGCAGCTACTAGATCCTCAATTGAGAACTGAAATTTGTCAGAAAAAAAAATTGAAATGCCTATTTATAAAACAGTGAACAATGAGGCTAGAAAGTGAGTGATGTTAGCCGTGGTAAGCAGTGTGGTTTCACTGCAGGGCAACCCTTGGTTTCTCAGCATCGTGATTCAAACACCCAAGGGATTAGCTACAAGCACCAGGGCTAATGGCAAACTTAAAATAAAGTAAGCAAGCTAGTCAAGGCTGCTTTGGTTATGGGCAGCAAACTCTCAGTCTGAAATAGTTCAGGGAGAGAAATGTATATTGAGATGCCTGTCTCATAGAACCCACACCAGGATTTAATGAGCACTCAAATCAGTTTCACTCTCTCTCTCTCTCGTGTCTGCTTCAGTGTGGATGGACATGAAAGGAAGAAGACCAGATGCAGCCCAGAAATGTTCATTTTTAATCTCTCATCTTCTCAAACTGACTAGTCTCTGATCCCAGTTATACTATATAGAGAAAGAAGAAACTTTGTAAATCAGTTTGTCACGATCCCAAGCTTGGACCCATCAGTTGAGGCTGGACTGGAAGACCGCCTTTATAAATCGTGGATCTGCAAGAAACAAAGATTTGAGGGTTGCAGTTCCCAGAAGAAATAGACACCAAACATGTGGCAGTAAGTATCCATGACACAATGTAAAGTGGCTTCACGCACTTTACAAAATGGGGCTTGCTCTACTCTCTCTATTCTTCCAGCAGACCCAATCCCTCAGGCCTGTTCGTCGTCCCTAGTTCTGCAGCATAACACTAGCTGCAGCCCTCTTTTCATGTCTCCTATAGATCCTACAGACCATTCCTGACCTCCTCTCCCCCGCTCATACCTGCATCCCAGCCTCAACCCCAGCAGGCATTCCCTGTGAACATACCACCAACCAAGCAAGTCAGAAAAACAGGAAATACACAGCCATCGTACTCTAAAAATCCAGAGAAGTAACTGAAACCAAGTAACAAACATTTATCCAATAAAGACAAATCCAGAAATCAGCACCTAGACCAATAATCACCCCAAACCCAGATGCCTAGATGCCAGCTTAAGAATACAATTAATAACAGCCAGGGCAATATGTCTTCATTAGAACCCAGCTAACTTACCACATCAGGCCCTGAATATTATAACATATCTTAACCAAAGGGGGAGGAGCTTAAAACCACTTACATGAAGATTAAGGAGATCCTCAAAGAGGAAATGAATAAACCCCTTAATGAAATCCAAGGGAAAACAAACACTTGAAGGGAATGAATAAAACTGTTCAAGTCCTGAATGCAGAAAGAAAAACAACAGAAGGAATTCTAGAAATGAACAGTTTAGGAATTTAAACAGGAACTACAGAGACAAGGTTCACCAGTATCATATAAGATGGAGAAAAGAATCTCAGGGATTGAAAAATAAACAAATAAATATATAGGGTAAAGAAAATGTAAATTCTAAAAAAAATTTCTGACACAAAACATTAAGGAAATCTAGGACACTATGAAAAAAGAAACCTAAGAACAATAGGAATAGAGGAAAGAAAATAATGCCAACTCAAGGGCCAAGATACTATTTTCAACAATATCATAGAAGAAAAATGCATAACCTAAATGATGAGATGTTTATAAAGGTACAAAAAGTATATATAACACTAAAGAGATTGGACCAGAAAGTAAGGTCTCCCTGCCATATAATAATCAAAACACTAAACATACAGAACAATGAAAGAATATTAAAAGCTACAAGGAGAAAGACCAAATAACATATACCTATAAAGAGAAACCTATTAGAATTGCAGGCAAACTCTCAATGAAGACTCTAAAAGCCAGAAGGGCCTGGATAGATGTGTTACAGACTAAGAAACCAGAGATGCCAGACTAGACTACTATGCCCATCAAAACCATTAATCACCATAGATGGATAAAATAAAATATTCTATGACAGAGTCAAATATAAACAATATCTATCTAAAAATCGAGCCCTACGAAAGATGATAGAAGTAAAACTCCAACCTAAGGAGATTAACTACATCTGTGAAAACACATGAAATAAATAGTCTTGCACCAGCAAAACCAAAAGAAAAGAAATACACACAAGCCCATAGGCACACAAACTACCACAACCAACAACAAAATAAAAGAAATCAACAATCATTGGTCATTGATATCTTTCAATATCAATGGTCTCAATACACCCCCACTCCACTCCTAAAAGACACAAACTAACAGAATGTATGTGAAAACAGGTTTGATCCTTCCACTGCATCCTAGAAACACATCTCAACATCAAGGATAGAAAAAGGGTTGAAAAAAAGATATTCCAAGTAAATGGACCAAAGAAACAAGCTGGTGTAGTCACTTTAATGTCTAACAAAGTATATTTGAATTAGTTTAGAATAGAATAGTCCTAGAATTGAAAGAAATGAATACAAAACATACTCAAATTTATGAAACACAGTGAAAGTGGTACTAAAAGTAAAATTCATAGCACTAAGTGCTTACATAAAAACTTGGATAGATCTCCTACTAGCAATTTAACAGCACACATGGAAGCTCTGGAACAAAAAGAATTAATCATACTCAAAAGGAGTAAATGGCAGGAAATAATAAAATTCAGGGCTGAAATCAATAAGTTGTAAACAAAGAGAACAAATACAAGGAGTCAATGAAACAAAGACTTGATCCTCTGAGAAAATCAATAGGATAGACAAGCCTTTAGCCAAATAACTGAAAGAATGATCTAAATTAACAAAATCAGAAATGTAAAGAAGGTCATAAAGACAGACACAGAGGAAATCCAGAGAACCATAAGGACATACTTTAAAAAATATGTATTCCACCAAATTACAAAACCTAAAAGAAACAGATAATTTTCTTAATAAGTATAACTTACCAAAGTTAAATCAAGATCAGATAAACCATATAAATACATTTATAACTCCTAGTAAAATAGAAGCAGTCATTAAAATTCTTCCCATCAAAAAAGCCCAAGACCAAACAGTTTTAGTGCAAAATTCTACCAGATTTTCAAAGAAGAGTTAGTGCCAACTCCTCAAATAATTCTTCAAAACAGAAATATAAGGAACATTGTTCAATTCATTGTATAAGGCCACAATTACCTTTTACACAAACCACATAAAGATTTAACAAAGAAAAAAGAATTACAGATCATTTTCCCTTATGAACATAGATGCAAAAATACTCAATAAAATACTTAAAACCGAATCCAAAAACACATCTAAAAGATCATACAACAGGATCAAGTATGCTTCATACCAGAGAAGCAGAAATGGTTCAATACAAGAAAATCAGTAAATACAATCCACCATATAAACAAACTGTAAGAAAAAAAAAAACCACATGCTCATCTCATTATATGCAGAAAAGGTCTTTGATAAAATTTAATACTCATCCATGATAAAAGTCCTGGAGAGATTTGAAATACAAGGGATATACATAAACTTAATGAAGGCAACTTACAGCAAGCCTATAGCCAACATAAAATTAAATAGAAAGAAACTCAAACAATTCTACTAAAATCAAGAACAAGACAAGTTCTTGTTCTGCCCCCTCTCTCCATAAGTATTTAATATAATACTTGAAGTTCTAGCTAGAGCTAGAACGGAAGACTAAGGGGATACAAATTGGAAAAGAAGAAGTCAAAGTATCATTATTTGCAGATGTTATAATTGTGACCCTAAAGATTCCACCAGGGAATTTCAACAGCTGATAAATACCTTCAGCAAAGTAGCTAGATACAGGATTACTGGGAAAAAAAAATCAGTAGCCCTCCTATATATCAATGACAAATGGACTGGGAATGATATCATAGAAACAACATCTTTCACAATAGCCTCAAATAATAAAAAGTATTTTGGTGTAACTCTACACAAGCAAGGGAAAGACTTGTATGACAAAAATTTCAAGTATTGGAGAAACAAACTGAAGAAAATAGCTGAAGGTGAAAAGATCTCCCATGCTTGTGAATTCATAGGATTAACAGTAAAACTGACCATCCTATCAAAAGCAATCTACAGATTCAATGCACTCTACATCAGAATTCTAACACTTTCTCTCTATGGAGTCCTGACAAAGGGAGCTCCACTATTCAAAATAAGGTGGACCAATACATGCATGCCATTAGCAAAGAATCCTTCATCATGCATCCTTTCACTGGTGTCCGCTTCAGTGAAATGTTTCTTCACATGTCTGCTTTAGCAAAACATCCTTTCCCTTGTGTCTGCTTCAGGAAAACACTCCTTCACATGTTCGCCCCAGCAAAACACCATCTGACACAACCGATTTTCCAAAGAACCCTTAAGTTTCCACTTCATAGCATGGTAGGTATTAACTTATAAGTATATATTAGCTGTTACATAAATGATTTTTTTATATCCATAGAATCAGAGAGGTTAGATAAATAGAAAGGCTCTAAGGGAAGATGCATGAATTTCTCAGGGAAGGAAAAATAGAATAGATTAGGTGAGTAACTGGGGTGGATAAAGAGAGTAACAGAAGAGATCAGGTTGGAGGTAGAGGAGATGGAGTAGAGGGAGAGAGTATGGGTAGCAACAGCTACAATTGTAGGGCACTTGAGGAGGTAGAAACCTAGTGCAGTGGAAACTTCTAGAAAACTATGAGGACGATCCTAGTGAAGACTCCTAGTAATGAGGGAAACTGAGTCTGACCATCTTGACTGGCTAGTTAAGGTTTCCAGTGGCAGGACCGGGTTTCATTTGGTTGTTGTTAGCCAAGGGAATCCTGTGGAGATCCCCAAATAAACTAGGTTGATGTTAGGACAGAGGGATGCTCTCAGCAAGCTGACAGTGGGGTTCCATTGCTGTGGACAATATCCACACAGCTCATTGAACATGGAGAGGTCCAGTGAATGCTTTCATGGAGCCTTCTCCCCTAACTTCTAGTCTCTTTGGTAGGGGAAGGCACTCTGCAGGCTATGGAAAAAGAAACATGGACACCAACCCAGTCACAAAACCTTTGACCTATAATATGTCCTTTATGCAAGATGTGCTGAGTCAGTGGTGGTGCAGAACTCATGGGAATAATCAACCAATGTTTGATTTAACTTGAGGTTCATTCCAGGAATGGAGCCCATGCCTGACACTACTTGGATGGCCGGGAATCTGAGACCAGATAGCCCAGAGACCTAGGGTAGAACCAAACAAATGCAATCAGTGAAATGATAGTCTGCTGTACTTATAAAGTCATCAGCAGTGAGACTTCTCACAGCAGATGAAACTACATATGGAATCCCCACAGCCATACACTATATGAAGAGATAATATAAATTGAAATTCTACATTGAATCTCTCACCTTGAAATCCCACAGAAGACAGAGGCAGAGAGGTTGTAGGTATCAGATGGGATAGAGGACACCAGGATAACATGTCGCATTAAGTCAACTAAGCAGGGTACATGTGGACTCACAGAGCCTGAAGCATTGAGCATGGGGGTCTGCAGGAGTCTGTATCAGGTCCTCTGCAAATACACTGTGGCTGTTTTGTGAGACCTTTATAAATGTGGGAGTGGGTATGTCTTTGACTCTTTAATCGGATCTTGGTACTCCTCTTGGGTTGCTTTGTCCAACTGCAGTATTAGAGCATTTGCCTTGTCTTATTGTGTGTTGTTTTGTTGTGTTCGATTGTTGTCTCTTGTTGGAGTCTGCTCTTTTCTGAAGGGAGATGGAGCGGGTGTAGCTCTGGAGGAAACTGTGGGGGGTAGAGGGAAGGGAAACTGTAGTCAGGATGTATTGTATGAGAGAAGAATCCATTTAAAAAAAACAACACGGGACTCAGTCATTTACCAGAACCAGATAAAATCTGATTCTCTCTGTCTCTGTCTCTCTGTCTCTCTCTGTCTCTCTCTGTCTCTCTCTCTCTGTCTCTCTCTCTCTGTCTCTCTCTGTCTCTCTCTCTCTGTCTCTCTCTCTCTGTCTCTCTCTCTCTGTCTCTCTCTGTCTCTCTCTCTCTGTCTCTCTCTGTCTCTCTCTCTCTCTCTCTCTCTCTCTCTCTCTCTCTCTCTCTCTCTCCTCTTCTATGCTGCTTAACAAATCAAGTTTGTTCAGGCTCATTCATTTACAAACTTTGGCTGGCATCCAGCATCACCAATATGAGATCATGGGTCCCAAGGAGCTCCTTATATCTATGGTCTGTGGTCTTCCCCAGCTAACAATCAGCTCCCTGATGCAGCGCAGCTGCCATTTCCACTCTGGTCATGTTACCATGGGGATCACATCAGAGTTCTTTGTAGGAACTAGCTGTAGTGCTTTTGCTAATGGCCCATGGCCTTGACGCTTGGGATAACAGTATTAGGCAGTGAAAGCTCTTGTTTCTGAGAGTCCTGCCCTTTACCCCAAGGTGAAGGAGGACAAGGGGCAGAGAAGGGAATGTGCCCACTGAGCTAAAGAAGACCTTTTTATCGGTCCTGGTACAACTATGTGTTTATATGTTGAAGATAGGGGGTGCGTAAAGCCAGAAAAAAAAATTAAGAGGTGCTGATCAAAGAACACTTAAATTCCATTTGGATGATAAATATTCAAAAGATCAATACAGTGACTAAAGCCAGTAATAATAAAATAAATTCTAAAAAAAAAAAACACTTAAAGTATAAATTTAAAAGTTAGGGAGGACTGGGAGGGGGATAAAGACTAAACTGTAAGAAAAGATTTAAAAGTAATTAATTAATTAATTAAAAAATAAATAAATAAAGGTTTGTATCTCTAAAACTTAAAGATGTCTTTACGGTTTGAGTATGAAATGTCCTCTACAGGCTTTTAATACTTGGTCTTCAGCTTAAGAAGCTATTTTTGTGATATTATTGGATCTTTAAGAAGTAAGACTTGAACTCTCTTCTCTGTCTCTCTGTCTCTGTCTCTGTCTGTCTCTGTCTGTCTCTGTCTCTCTCTCTCTCTCTCTCTCTCTCTCTCTCTCTCTCTCTCTCTCCCCTTGCCCCCTCCTATTCAGTCAACCAAGGAGATGACAGAACATGGCAGCCTGCACTCCCAATGCATGATAGCTCCCATGGGCTGCCATGCCTTCCAGTCATGACACCTTGAACTGAGCAAGTCCTTTTTCTAGTATGTTGCTTCTGACAATTATTAGGTTTCAGTGAGAAGGGAGAAAGGAAGATCTATATAAGATGATACACTTTATTCAGACCCGAGGCGCCACATTTCACCTGATTTATTATTGTTGTTGTTATTGTTGTTGTTGTTTACAACTTCAAAAGGGGGGGTGAGATGACCTGGTTCTATGCTCAACTCAATCACCAATTCTAAAAAGACAGTGTGCACAAACCTCTCCAGAGCCTGTTTCCTGTTTCCTCATCTGATGGACTTAGTCCAACTTCTTTTGCATTTAAAACTGCCTTGGTTAGTATTTTGATAAGGTTTTCTATCTCCAACTTGCAAATGTGTTTGCTCCTATTAAACCATGGAGCTGTCAGATAAAAAACAAGCAAGACTAGAAGCAATACATTATACAGGTGACAGGGTCAAAGGGTTAAGGGCCCAGAAATGGGAAGAGCAGATTCAGACACTCAGGAAAGAACACCATGACCTGTGTTTGAAGAAGCAAGGAAACACCAAGCAACAAATCGTGTCTGAGCTGCATGGCTGATTAAAATACATCTATTCCAAGGCAGAGAACAATGAGCCCAGTGAAAAGGTTAGATCTGAGAAGCATCAGGCTTGGAGACACAAATCAAATCCCCACCCCTACTCCTCTAAACTCTAAGCCTTGTGGCCGGGCCATATACTCCAAGGCTACGGTGGTCACCGTGGGAAATAAATGCGTATTGTAATATAGTTGTTCGTTTCTCAGAGGGGTTCCCAGTATCTAAACAGATAATGGAAAGATAAGTGTGTGTGTGTGTGTGTGTGTGTGTGTGTGTGTGTGTGTGCATTTTGTATCTCGTTTGTTGTGTCCTGTTCTGAGCCTCAGGGTCATGCCTCCGCAGTTGCACTCTAATCTCTCTGCTTTGACTCATCCAGGAAAAGCTCAGTTTTCTCAGAGCTGGGGAAAAGCGTGTCGCTTCTACAGACATTTGCTGACTACCTATGGGAAGGCAAACATTATTTTGGAATAGGCAGGAATTTAATATAAAGATACATTGATGGCTACTTAAAAAGCCAGATGCCTCGATGTTAATTTTCTGACTCCATTCCAGTTTCTAGCTGCTAAACAACCCAAGAAGCCCTCTGCGGAGTTCTAAATACCGTGCTCCAGGACTTGGATCCTTGGTAAAATGAAGAAAAATGGAGTTCTTGTGCCAGCTCTACCAGTATCTTGCTTTGAGCCAAGGTTCACAGACCATTTGCGCTCTTGGCTTCCTCCTCTCCCTCATCCACAGGATCCTGGGAGGAGCCGAGAAGGTGATCGCTGTGAAGTCACTTTGAGATATGGTCTGACTGATGGCAAGCCAGAACCCTGAAACTGCAAGATGGGGGCTTCACTGGAATACAGGCTTCTTCTGGCTCAGACTGGCTTCCTCCAGCCACCGAGCTTCCTTCCATCAGCTGCCACGGCGGCGGCTCTTCAAACCGGGGGGATTGAGAAGCTGGCGCGAGCTCATCTGAAATTCACACACCGGAGCTCCACACACACAAGGGCATTCTGAAATTGGAAATTCAGGAAGATGGCAGGCGCTGCTGCTCTCCATGAAGAATGAGTTGGAGAGAAACAGCCGTGCTCCTCCCGACGATGCCTGGGGTTTGTGGGTGATTTGTAATGCTTTCACTGAAAAACCCTCGTCCTCATGAACACATCTTGAAGATAGAAATCAATCTTACAACCTAACAGGAGGAGAAAATCTGTTGGGAGAAAAAAAATGAAGGGGAAAAAAAAAAACACCTTATCCAAGAATCCTTTATACTAAATAAATGAGTTCCAGAGGGGGAAGGGCATATCCATATTTTCCTCTCATTCTTGCCATTTATTGGGTAGATGTAAGAAGGAAGATTGAAGAGAGGGACAGTACCCAGCAGCCATTCCATCTCAATAATTTAGGTGGGATGCCGTCAGAGAGAGAGAGAGACAATATTTGTCATTTCACCTCAGAAACTTCTTCACCGTATCTTTGGCATTTGATGCTATGTCCGTGTTCATCTACAATAGAGAATAACTAAAACTCCCCACAAAGCAACTCACAAGTCATACAACAGGCATCACTGTACAAAGTGGTAGCTACTATCATCTTGGCTGTAATCACAACCTTTAATGAATACGTCAGCACAGAGTGATTCAACTGAACGCCCAGGCCTAGTTGAACTGTGTGCCTCAGACTCTGAGACTAGAGAAGGAGAAGGTATGAGGTGTTCTAAGGGACACGCCATCCAAAGCATAACAATGAGAAGTTCACCAATTTTAGGAGCAGGTAAACTACTAGCTGAGGTAGAGTTCAGGGAAAGGTGTTGGGCAAAGATGGAAGGTTCAGAGGAGAAGACAAGAGGTAGATTAGGGTATATCCCTGAAAAGATAAATCTAAAGTGAATGTCCACTAACATGTAGAGAAGTCCCCTTGTACACTGAAAAATATTTTATTTTCCAGATAGATGACTCTAGTCTCTTTCAGAGACCCTACCTACATACCTTAATACGAGTTGTACAATTGGCCTGAAAAACAGATGAGATTTTGGGGGGGGGGAAGTGTTGACTACTACTGGTAATGTTGCTTTCCACCTGTCTCCAGAGCCCCACAAACCTCAGATTCCAACCCTCTCCAGAGGAAGCTTGTGGGAGGAGAAGGGGATCTGGCTTAGCAGTGAATCACTTATCTGGCATGTGTATGGTAATGAGTTTGATCTTCAAAACCACAAACCAGAAAACTAAGCAGTGAAGAATCATGCAGACAAATTATTCTTCCCCAGTGTCCTTCTGACCCTTTCACTATGTGAAGAACTTCTTTCCTAAAATACACAATCCAAGTACAGCTTGTCAGGGAGAAATTCTATGAGCACCCACAACTAGTCAAAAAATAATCCAGTAGAAGTCAAGACAGCACAAGTCTGGAATGCCACTGATGTATGGGCAGGAGTATTCACTGTCTTCTCCCATGCATCCAAAGGGCCAACACAAAACAGAGATCATCCCAAGGAGAAGCCTAGCTAGGTGCTCTGAACACAATGAAAGAAAGATGTTACAACTTGAGAAGTCCTTAAAATACACACCAAGGAAGGTAATGGGGACTGAACATGAAGGAGCATGCTGAGAAAGCATGCCATGACAAACTCAGAAAAATAAGAAACCGTGCAGAGCCATGTAAGAGTGCATGGAATTCACAGGCAGAAAAGCATCTCACTTCAAAGCTCAGAAGGGGGTCCAAAACCCCACACAAGTGCAGTGAGTCTAAGATAATAATTACCCAATTCCCTTTAAACCATACATTCCAGTTCTCTAACAAGAGTCCAAGACAAATTGAGGTGACTCAACTAGTGGGTCTTTATCTGATGGGTCAATTCCTAGGGGGAAAAAATTGAAGGCTTTGCTATCATGTCCCATAACAGAAGCCAGAGAGCAAGTGTATTTCTATATGTATGTGTATGTATGCACATGTGAACACACATCTATAAGAAAGTGTTCAATATTCTGTCATTTCCTGTGTGCCCCTGCTGCTAATCTCAATAAGAATACCTAATGGCTAGTGAATGTGCCACCTACAAGCTTTCGTGTCAAGAGGTCATTTCAATATGGCATTATGAAAGGTAAGTTGAAAGAATTTAAGCTTCATTTCTGATACTGGTGAACTTTACAGTTTAAAATTATTCCTCCCACAGTCAGCAAATATTCTTTAACTGTCCACAAGCCAAGAATAAATGTGGGAGAGAACGGAGATGGCTGAATAAGAAAATATGTTCCCTAGGAAGGACATCAGGAAAGGGGACAATCCTCTGTTCACATTAGCAAATACAGACCATGGGCTTAATTAGGAGTAAGCTAATGCAGATCCTATGTAGTGAGACCCAACCCAAACCCTAATGTAGTCGGTAGACAATAAAAAGGGTGAGTCAGACCCAGGCTCAACGTCTGCAAAATACTAATAGCAAAGAACATCATCTCCTGACTATGGTCTAAAGGCATTATAATGTCAGGTCTGAGAGCAACAGACCTAAGTCCAAATTTCCAGAAGAATCAGGAGCTTTAGACCTTGCTCCAAACTCCAGTTCCATCTGTACTCAATCTCCTCTGCTCCTTTCCTTGATTGCCAGTGTCAACAGACCATTTGAAGGCCTGGGATCAGCGATAGAGCAATGGGGTAAACATCTATGCAACATACTCAGTATAATGTATCCGTCACTCATGTTCGGTCCTGTTCTCATTTTTATACCAACCGTGAATAGATGTAGGAAGAAGGATAATGCTGATGAGACATAAAGGAAAGACGCTGAACTAAGAATTGTGATGTGGCTGTCATAACAGTGAACTCCATAACTGTGGGCTTTCCTACCAGCATATAAGTTTCCCCTAGATTCCTTGTATATGAGTATATGTATAGGCCAATAGCTTTGGCTCATTTCTGCTAATTCATAACTCAGTTATCCAAGTCATACCATGTGGCTGGTTACTTGACCCTTAGTTTTAAACAATGATGGTTATCTTCCTCTGTGTCCAGAAGAATCTCTCATCCATCACTCAATCCCAGAATAATAAAATTATCATCATCATCATCATCATCATCATCATCATCATCATCATCACCATCATCATCATCCTTCTCCCTCTTACTTCTTCTTCTTCTTCCCCTCTTCCCCTCCTCTCTCTTCTCAAATCCTTCCTCCGCTCATGGCCAATCAGCACTTTATTGACGGGTAAATTTTTACATAATGCACAAGAGATTGTACAGAGCTCTGTGTCTTGATGGTTAGCTCACATCCTATCACAGGTAAGATGAACATGGTGACCTGTCAGATGTCTTTTGGCAAAAGGGAATTCCAGTTCCAAAATGGGGATGGATGCCAGTGCTAGAAGAAAAGTAACAGGGTATAGAGAGACATCAGCCTCGAGTAACACAAGAATAGTTTAACTGGGTTAGAACTGCTAACCATCTCAGTACTAGAAAATCCAGCAATTAAATAGAACAGCCTTGAATTGTATATAAGAGTTCAGGTATACAGAAAAGAGCAAGAGAAAAGAAACAGAACTCTTCAGAAATCACATTTACAGGTTGTAGATGAGTCTTACTTGTCCAAGACAGACTTTAAAGCACTAACCATTGACTGTTACTGGATGACCCAAGGAATTCCATTATGGAGTACCACAATTCCCATGTATAGAAGATAGGCAAGGAAGGTGTGTGTGTCAAAAGAGGGCAAAGTAGCAACCAGTCTGGAGGATGTGTTGGCTTCCTTCTGTATAAAACACACACCCATTTTTCTCATTGTTATACAGGTGTCCTCCTCTCTGTTTCAAGTATTATAAATCCCTCCTTCCAATCAGACAACTGGCCTAACCCCTGCTCAAATTAGAAACATATCATTTAGTATTAATGGGAGGTACCTGAGCATTTTACGGGGTGTAGGAGGACCTAACTGGGTTAAAGATGCCACAGTCTGCTCTTCCAAGTCCTTGAGCTTCAAGAAGACACATCCTACAAAGCAGACAGATTTAATGTCATGGCATGACATGAGAGGGGAGTGACTTTTCTCTACTGTTTGCCCCTTTCCACGCATAAAGGTACAAAACACCGACCCATTAACTTCAAAAGTATCACACTGGGACTATTTCAGGATAGTGTCTGAAAAGTAATGAAATGTTTTTTAATACTCCACAGAAGGACAATTCTTCACACTCATCCTTAATTATGCTCTGTCTCTCTGAAATGCCTCCAGACCTACAAGTCTCCTAGGAGCCCCAGAGGAGACAGCTCCAAGGCTATTCCAATGCAACCCTAGCCCTAGACCATTCGATGACGCCATATGCTTTCTGCACCCCCTGTTACCCTTCAGACCCATTCTGCTGAATCCATGGCTCTGCTTGGCCAGTTTCTCTTTATCCTGAGATGGTAATATGAATGTCTTCTCCACCTAGAATCCCACACTTGAGTCCCAGGTTGGCTTACATGCCCTTTCTTACCAATACCGTCACCGATCCCAGCAATAGCTGGGTGCATTCCCATTGTCTGTTGGCTTATCTGTCTCCCCCACTCACTTATCAGCTCTTTGAGGATAGAATC
This sequence comes from Micromys minutus, assembly GCF_963924665.1. Lineage (NCBI taxonomy): Eukaryota > Metazoa > Chordata > Mammalia > Rodentia > Muridae > Micromys > Micromys minutus. The sequence continues at coordinate 44,154,310 of NC_137985.1, forward strand.
TCATTTTCAATCACTTGGTGCAGAAGTAGCATATACTTATTGAAAAAAATTGAATAAATCAATCAAACTAGATCAATGCTTGGGATACTAATGCTTGGAACTACTAGGGTCTGCTTACAAACTGTCACGCGCCCACGCTTCCTGCCGCTAGGAACAGGCGTGCAACAAACAAACAGCTTCTTCTGCGCAATAACCTTTATTGAACAGCACTTTGAGCAGGGGCTTCTTGAGCAGGAAACTTCTCTCTGAGCCGGGGACTCCCTGCCGAGTTCTAATGTCTAGACGACCTCTCACGCGCAGTCCCCCACGAGCGATCTCTCTGTCCAGTCTCTGTCCACGAGGGACCTCCCACAATCTCTTTTACCTAGTCTCTCTCCACATGGTGCCTCTCCGCCATCCCTCCACGTGGGGTCTCCCGCAATCTCTCCACTGTCTTCCTCTTCTTCTCACATGGGGGAGAAAATGCACTGCTATACATGCCTAGGAGACTCGTGTTGCTACCTGATTGGTGCATCCTCCTGTAGCTCAATCACGTGCCCCAAGAGTGGGCTGTGACTTATGTGGTGCATGTGCATTAAGTCTCTTGGCTGCGCAACAGCTCTGTTTGCTGAGTTCTCGGCGGGAAGCCGGTACCATGTTTGGGTGCAGCACAAACGGCTCCCTACAACAAACAAAGTAATAAACCTGGTAAGAGAGAAGCAGAAAATCCCAGATCTGAAAAATGAGTGCACTCCCTATAGTTCACAATGAACCAGCTTGGTGATTCTGGAACCAGAAATCAGAGCTGCTGAATGGGCAGGGTCAGAGGACAAAGAAAAGACTCCCAAAGTCACATTCAATTCCCTTCTTAAAAAAAAAAAAAAAAAGAAAAGAAAAGAAAAAAGGAATGGAGCCACCTTTAGAGAACATATACAAATATTTCTTTTATACTGGGATAAGTCAAGGCACAGGGGAGCTAATATCATGCTCAGAGCCAACTTGGTATTAAACTTGGCCATGCTGATTTCAGATCCCATACCTTTTGTCCCCCCTTTTCTACTCTGCTCATTGGAATCTTCCAGGTTCCAATTTTTCCAAGATGTTCCTTTTGACATTCCGGGAAACAAGATGCTGACTTGGAAGCTCAACATCCCAAAGTCAAGACTTCTGCTGTAGAATGGTAGCCCTGAGTCAGTAAGCAGATACACAGGTACCCTTGTAAAGGGCCAACGTTGAGTCTGTCCTTGAAAACAGTTCAAAGGAAATGATTAGGATTAAGAGAAGGGGCTGTGCAGGGAGAACAGGGTGGAGGCTCCTCCAGAATGACTGGTGGAACAACGTTGTATGAAAATGTCACAAAGCACACCTGCTCTTGCTCCCCAAAGACACATCGCCAACTCAGAGCCATCTTTAACTGCCATTATCAGCAGGGCCACACCCAGTTTTCAGCTCTCAGTCTCCTCACTTCAAAGACAAAGCTATCAAGTATGGAGAGAATGGCTTAGAGAAAACTAAAATGCATCCAACTCTCCGCCAAATGAAAATGCCATGGGCACAAGGCCAAAGGGTATTCTTGGCCTGGATGGCATTCACCACCCTGAATTTAGGGAACTGGCAAAGTTTTTTTAAGGAGCATCACTGGTGAGCTTTTTTATTCAACCTTTTGCAAGCCATAGCTCTACCTCCTAATTCACAGCTTGCTTTCCCTCTGAAACTGAACACACTGTCCTGGGCTTTGTCGTGGGAAAAGCAATGTCAACAAAAGTACTACATTGTCACCTAGTCATGACTGTCCAAGCAGCACTTGGATGGGATCCTTTAAGGCCACTGCCAAAAGCCCTCTTTCCCAGAAAGAGAGTACAGCACACACACTCACACACTCTACACTCACTCACTCACACACACACACACACACACACACACACACAATCACACATATTCACACACTCACACACACATTCACACACACATACACAGTCACATACACACGCACACACACTCATACACTCACACACACATACACTCACACACATTCACACACTCACACATTCACACACTCACACACACACATTCACATACATTTACACTCACACATACTCACATGCACACACTAACAAACACATACACACTCACTCCTACATTCTCATATATACTCACATATACATATTCACACAATCACACAGACCCATTCACACATACATACACACTCAAAAACACACATAACAAACATTCACACACACACACATAAACACAGACACACACCCTATAACTGCAATGTATTTTCTGAAAACTATTTCTTTTATTTTTTGAGATTATACCATAATTCCATCATTTCTCCCTTCCCTTTCCTTCCTCCAAAGCCTCCCATATACACCTCCTTGCTCTCTTTCAAATTCATGGCCAATTGTTACCCATGCTCAGTAATGTCACTCTACTGTATGATCTTGATCTTTATTAACCAAGATCCAGACTTTTGCATTTTAACCCCTGTATTTCCCCAAACTGCCATTTTAAAGTGACAATATTTTAGGAAGAATTTTCATTCCTGTTAACACAATCTAGATCCATGCAAATTCTATCATTCTGACATCCTAATATCTCTGGTTTCATTTTGTCCATTGACAACCATAGGGACTGAGAGGCAGCATGGGATGCTAGAAGGTAAGAAACCTTGGGCTCCTGGATAGAAAGCCTCACACTCAGCAGGTTCACATGCAGAACAAAGGTGGTGAGATCTAGCTTTGTTCAGTAAATAAAATTAGCATTACTCTTGGGTGAGTGTTCATTTGGGGAGTTTTTAGAACCAAGGAGTGAAATGAACAGCTCTTGAACTACACAGAAGCCAAGGGCTAGAGACTGTTTTGGAGAGTTCGTGACTTAAGAAGATGTTTGAAGTGAGAGATGGTTCAAGAGTAAAGGTCCTGTAACACTGATCCCTGGTACCCAGGTAAAAACACCAGGTATTGTGGTACTTTTCTAACCCCAGAACTAGGGACAGAGACTGCAGATCTCCAGATCGCTGGAGCTTGATACTAGCTAGTGTAGCCAAACTGAGGAGCTCCAGGTTTGATGAGGAACCCAGTCTCAAGAACATAAGGTAGAAAGTGATAGAGACACCCAAGGTTAACCTTTGGCTTCCACAAGCATAACAAGTTTACACATATATATCATATACCTAATACACACACAAACACAAAAGTGGTATCAAGATTCAAGTGAAACTTTTATCAGACTAACGAAGAGTCACTCAGACATGCACAGTGATCAACAGAGGGTGTGAGAAAAAAAAAAGAAAAAATGCAGGATTATCCAAGCGAGGGTGCTGGTTAGACCAATCATGCTTCAGCCATCTTGACGTCACTTCTGAGCTATACCATGTTCTAGAACTTACTACTTTGTCTGGTGTTTGAGAACCATGTGTTTCTCTATTGTATAAAGAACAAGAGGAGGGTAAAAAGAATAAGAACTATATTTAAAATCCCCACCACAATTATGAATACATACCTTCCCTTTAATACAGCCTCATGAACAGTACGGCCCACAAAAATGAGTATCCATTTTCAAGGGTTCACTGCCGAGAACCCCTCCATGCACCCTAAAAACATTTGGTTTGGTTTCTCAATCTCTATTTCCATTGTTTTCTAAGCCCAAGATAGTAAGCTTGCGAGTCTTCTTCAAACTAGGCTACCCTTCCTAAGGGCTCCTAAACTTCCTGATGACTCTGCCCAGAGTCCCTCTGCTCATCTCATTGCCGTCCTCTGATGTCTCAGCCTCAATGTTCACGTGCTTGTCAGGGACACGCAAGCTCTAACTTGGGTTTTCTTGACTACCTCTGTAACCTCCTCCCTTGCTATTCATCTCCCTAAGCCACTGGTTCTCAGCCTGTGGGTAAGGAGCCCTTGCGGGGTTACATATCAGATATTCACAATAGTAGCAACAATTGCAGTTACTAAGTAGCAACAAAAATAAGTTTATGGTTGGCAGTCACCACAACTTGAGAGACTGTGTTTAAGGATCGCAGCATTGGGAAGATTGAGAACCGCTACTTTAAGCCTTCTCTTGCTGCTCTGGTCCCTACCTCAGCAGAATTCACACAGCCCAGCTACCCCAGAATTCTCCTCTGGCTTGACCTTCTTATTTCAGTTTCTGCTAGCCTCTGGCTCTGTCTTCCCCAGACAGTTGAGCTTGCTGTGTACAGTGGTGTTTTGCTCACAGCACCACTGATGCACGCTCCTGTATTATTCATTCTTGTGTCTTTCTTCTTGGTTCCCTGCCTCTTTTTAGCTCAGGGACTTCTTAGTAGGTAGACAGTGTCAAGCCTATCCCTCACAATAAATCCAAAAATTTCATGTGGTCACAGCTACCAGGTATCATTCCCCACAAAGGCCACAGCTATCCTTTGGCTGTCCTGAAGCCAAACTGTACCTTGATCACTGTTGTCCCTAGTATTTATTTCCTGGTTATTGTTGTTGGTTTTTTTTTTTTTTTAACCTTCTACTTGGTGGCAAGTTCAGCATTCAGGATGATCCAAAACAGAGAGATCCTTAACAGGCCATAATGACTTTAAATCAATAAAGTGTGGAGTAAAGCTATGAAAAAGAGAATTGTTAACTAAAAGAGCACAAGCTCTGAGAGAAAACATTTTTATATTTATTCTGCAATTAGTGGAGTTCTCAATATAGTGTTACATTTATATGAAGTCATTGTCTGGAATCTACTCTCATCACAATCTTTAGATTTCCTTCAAACTCTACCCAGATCATCTTGAAGTTTTGTTCAGCCTGGTGGGTGGTGTCAGTCCTATACTAAAGTTAAGTTCCCTAGTTAGGACACCATGAATGTGCCTATCCAAGTTGAAAGCAAAAGAGAGAAGCCTGAAAAGGAGTCTGTATTCCTTTGAAGTCAGTGTGTATGTAGGCAGATCAGTAGATTGGGTGTTAGTTGGATCTGAGATTTCATGTATAGCATTTACCTGACTCTAAATATTAGCTCCAGTGGACACAGAGGCTCCCTATATCACATACACATATCCTGCCCTACAGACATGGAGTATCCAACTCCAACTAACGGTTCCTCCTGATGTGGGCAGGAATGTACCTGCTGTTTCTCTAATGTGGATTGTTTGGTGGGTTCATTCAAAACTAGAGCTCAGACAGAAGATCCACAAGCTAAGGTGATGGCAGATATGATCCACTCTGTCTAACATCAGAACAGAGGAAGGCAATATCTAATGGACAATCTTCTTTCTTTTTAATTTCTACAACTAGTCTAACTTTCATTTTATCCCTTAAAAGTTGAACAAAAATAGATTTATTTTAGCCTGCTCTGGAGGGAGACCAAAGTGCCTTTCTTTAATAGGTCATATTATCATAGTTTAAATTAATGTTCTTCCTTGAGTTTTAATATGATCATTTTTATCCCTGATGATCTTTTCAGTAACTTTTTAAAAGGCTGAAATCTAGGTTTTTAAAGTCCCTGAGGAAAAAGGTGCTGAGTTTGATTAATTTTATGTCATGCTTTTGGGTGTATGATATTCTTCAATTTTATCTTAGTGGGAAAAGGCACCAAATTTCCAGATGTCAACTGTACCAATTAGACATGCTTGGTCCTGGGATTCCTCAAGGACTTTTCAGGAACTATTCTTTGTAAAAAGTATCTAAACAACAATTTTAAGAACCAGTTTCCACACAGAGGACTTTTATCATGGTAACATATCCAAATGACTAACAAATCACATTAGTGTTAGTAACTCCAGGAACAAACACGTGATAAGAAAGGAGACCTGGGAAAGGCTACCATCTTCTTCCTCTGTCTCCACCTATTGCATCCACAGTGTATAGTTATGACCAGGCTTAACTTAGGTTTAAATTCATCTCAACCTGTTGCCTTGAACCTGTTGAACTGAATGGTCCCAAAAAGTGACATTACTATGTTTTTCTCGAAATACATAGGTCAAAAGAACTACCAACTGGAAAACCACCAAATACCATTAGCTTTCAAAGATGCAAATCACCTGTATAATTTTCCACATCAAGGAAGGTCAAGTATAAAAGTCCAATTAAAAAAATCTTATTCTTTAGGAGTAATCATTCATTTGACAGCTGGTTAAACAAAATAAAATCACACTGGCTTTCCCAAGGTCACAGTTAAGAAATGCATTATTGTTGAAAGGCGTGGATCTCATAAGCACCAAGATGACCCTGAATTAGGAACAGCTGAGTCTCAGTGGAGCCCAGCAGTGTCATGAGTCACATTAAGGAAATGAGCCAGGGCTTATGCTGAGCCCCTGGACAGAAAACAGAAACCAAGCAGGAATCTCCACAGTGGCATCAGGTGGGAAAAGGCTAAGACCTAAACATAAATACATCTCTAGGCAGATAGCTTCTGTGTGGCCAGAAGCAAAACAAAGTCTGAATTGGGTGCAGAAGGATTAAAAGGAGGTAGACCAGATGGTAGAGTTAGGTGAGCCATATTGCAGATCCTGGGTAGACATCCAAGATAAAATGGACTTCATGCTGAATTAAATTCCCAGATAATTTTGTTGAAATGCTTAGGGAACCTGCCCATATTGCATTTCCCTTCTCTGTTTTCTTTTGTCATTCTTTCATTTTGTCCACGTCTCTCAGACCTGTCAGTATCCTTAAAACCCCGCCACCTAGCACCCTGTGCAGCTTTGCACTCGATGAATTGCCATTCCCAAAACCTAATATCTGAGATAAGAAACATGCAGGCTTAGATGGAGTATTCTATTACACCGCCCACTCTGTTTCAGATACTCTGGGAGACAGCTAAGTAAACTCTGTACATGCTTTGATTTCCTACACAAGAACCACCAATGATGTAAGCCGAAAGTGCTAACTATGGATGTCAGTCAGCTGCTCCCTTGGTGTTTGTGGAAATGAGCCTCGGGAATCAGAATAAATGGAAAAGGAAGAATTTTTGACAGAGAAAAGTGCTCTGAAATACCATTATTGAGCAGAACCATGGTTTCAAACATGGTTTAACCATTTCTACAAGGGAAAAATATCTATTCAGTTGTAAAGGATACAAAGGTATGGATGCTCTGAGAGTCTGTCTCCCCTTCATCACCTTCTCTCCTTGTTTCTGCCATGGCAGCTGTTTCAGAGGCACGCTTATAGAACCCTAGTGCTAAATAAAGCATGATTTGAAAAATACTAGTGCACACTTAAATTCATAGGCTTCCAAATCAAGAAACCCTTATTCCATACCCAATTTGCACATGTAGCACCTGCATGAATTCACTCAGGCTAAGCTAAGGTTCTGCTCCTCATCTATAAAACAGAGATGATAACAGTATCATCAATGGGAGTTTGGGAGGTTATGTAAGAACACTTACAAAATACTTAGCCTTTCCTCGCCTACACTAAGAATTCAGTAAGCTCCAAATATTTTTTAAAATGATAAATTCAAAAGAATATGAATGGTTTTTTGTTAGTAGAGGTAAGAATCTGTAACCATTGCTTTTAACATCTTCTAAAATATTGTTCCCTAATTTTGGTTCAGCAAAATATTACTGCCACACAATTGTTCATGAATCTCAAGCTCTGTGGTCAAATTTATTAGGAAAATATTGTTTAATAAAAGATCCCAGAGATGTGCAGTGCATAATCAAAGCCAAGTATCTGAGTCAGAAGCCCATCAATCACCAGATGAAATTTCATCTGGAAAAGATCACCTTTGCTGGGGTAAAGAATGGAAGAGAACAGACAGGACAGTGGCAAGGACATGAATTAGGGCCACTGCAGCCAACTGGGGAAAAGACGACCTGGGGATGATGGCAACGGGCATGTAGGGTCAGCGATATACCCCAAGTGCCTGGCTTAGATGATGGGCTCAGAGGCAGAGCCCTCAGAAGAAATGGATTATAAGAGCAAAAATAGGTCTGGCAAAGAGGAATTGTGCTCTGCACTAATGTTTCTTATCGAGTGAGAATGCCCACTTCAGCTGGCCAGCATAAGAACCAGGTGTGCTAGCTCTCATGATGGGACAGTACTGTCTTAATAGCAGGCAGCCTTTTCTTACTCTTCCTTCTCACTCACTGTTTTCTTGAATCTGCTGGTGCTCTTATCCCTGGGCAGCTTGACTGTAGTTGCCGTGCCTTAAAGTCTAACGATTAAAATAGTAACTTCTCCACTGACTTGTTAGATGAATATGGGCCCCCAAATGAGTTCCTGTCGCTACCGCTACGTGGCTAGAAGAGTTATGGCTGCAAAAGATACACTCTCTCTAAGAAGAGGCTATGCAATCAGCAAAGGGGAAAATGCATGTTATGGAGGGGTGGAGCAATCAATAGAGGATATGTTAGTACACATGGCTTCCATATGACTAACAGTGTTTATTACAAATATTATTTAAATCTCTTCTGTGTTGTGGATTGCCTGATGCCATTTGTATTGTGGTGTTAATCCTGCTTTCAACACCAATACTTCTGTACGGTTTAATTTCAAAGATTAGTGTTAAGACAGTCATAAAGCTCTTTCTCCATGGTTGTGTGAGAGACATGAAAAGAAGGACACCAATCCCATGTTTCAGTTGAGATTAAACTAGAACATGGATTAAAGGGTTTATAAAGCCAATTCTCCAGCTGTGGGTTTTGGATATTAAATTCCACAGGTGATGTGATTGTAGACTTAATCTGTGATTGTCTGAGATACTGATGTAGCCTTCTGTGGACATGGGGACTAAAGAGGTAAGTCATGGGCTATTTAGTGCTCTTTGAATAAAAGTTAGTTTATCCAGATAATCTAAATAATTTTTTAAAGAAAGTTATTTCATCTGTAAGGAAAATAAAGTGTTTTCCAATTCTACTTCCCCTTGAGAAGGTGCCTCATTACATGAAATTCATGAAGACTTTTTGTTAAGGGGAGTCAATCAATGTCTTATGACTATTGGACCTAGGATAATGTTTCTTTTCACCCTACACCTCCTGTCATCTTTGCTCTGCTTTGATTTCTGTGCCAAAATAGTTAAGTAGTTTCTTTTCACCCTACGCCTCCTCCTCCTCTTTCTTCTCTCTCTCCCTCCCTCCCTCCCCTCTCTTCCCCTGTCTTAGTCAAGGATTCTATTCCTACACAAAATATCATGACCATTAAGCAAGTTGGAGAGGAAAGGGTTTATTCAGCTTACACTTCCACATTGCTGTTCATCACCAGAGGAAGTCAGGACTGGAACTCAAGCAGGTCAGGAAGCAGGAGCTGATGCAGAAGCCGTGGAGGGATGTTACTTACTGGCTTCCTTTCTCTGGCTTGCTCAGCTTGCTTTTTTATAGAACCCAGATCTACCAGCTCAGGGATGGCACCACCCACAATGGGCTGGGCCCGCCCCCTTGATCACTAGTTGAGAAAATGCCTTACAGCTGGATCTCATGAAGGCATTTTCTCAACTGATGCTCCTTTCTCTATGATAACTCCAGCTTGTGTCAAGTTGACACAAAACCAGCTAGTACACCCCCATTGCCTCTTTCTTTTTCTCCATCCTTTCCTCTTTCTTCCCCCTCTTCCAATCCACCCCTACCTCCTTTCTGTCATACATTCCCCCATACTAGAGAACAACTAAGGTCTGCCTCCCACACCCTAAACCACTGCCCTTGGGCTGATAAATGTCCTCCTCACCTCTTGAACAAAACCATCTCACTTCCAGATTGAGACATTTCTCTGGAAAAATGCCTGTGTTGGACTCTCAGCTGATTCTGATTCTGAGATGGTTTCTATACAGCAAAGGACTAGAAACTAAAACTGAGAACCAAAACTTTACGTGTTTTCAGCTTAGCCAGGTAGGTAATATGGTTCTTTGATGTTTGGCACTTCCCTCACTAGATGTAAGCAAATGAGGGGGGCATTCTAGAAGAAACAGGAGTGAGAGGAAACCCCCACCTCTATGTTCAAGCAATTCTCTAAACTTGCCCCCCCCCTTTCTGGAGTGAAGCTTGAGAAAGAAAAGGGTCATACACACAGCTCTTGCCTCCTCCTTCTTCTTACCTCTTCCCCACATCCTCCGATACACCCTAAATTGGAAGATAGAGCATTTTAGCTAGATCAGTGCTACTCAAATTTTAGTGTTCACCAGAGAGCGTGGTGATAAAGAGATATCTGAGCCCTACCCTGGACTGTGTAGAGGGTGGTTGGGAATTTGAATCTATTAGTTTGCCCAGTGATACTAGTTCTGCTGGTCTGGGGAAATATAGTCTTTCTTCCCCTAAAATCTCGTGGCTAAACCCTCCTGCCAACAAGGGGATTCTTTTTCTTATGCACATTGCAACTTCTTTATGATATGAATTCTCTCTTTATTTTTCTACCTATTAAGAAACTCTATGAGACTCCTGCAAGTTCAGCCCATTCTGTGTTTGATAGGGCCTAGATTAGCTTCTTTAATCAAGTTTAAATGCCCAGTAGTCAATACTATATTTGATTTTGTGAAAGAGGTTAAGTATTGCTCAGTATCTTTTCTTTTCATTTCTTCAGTAACATTCCTGAAAGCAGATGGATATATTTAGCTGATCTAGGAGAAGGGCCCAGGGCCCAAGCTCTGAAAGAATAAAAAATATTGCATGAAAATATTTATCAAAAGCATACCCTTCAATGTAGTTTTCTTCCAAATAAATAAATAAGTACTCTTACTTCTGTTAGAGTTACATTTTCCCAGTGTCTCCTGCTTTATATGGGATCTCGGTACTTAACTGTGTTTCTTTTAGGTGTTTATTTTGGGTGTTATTTTCTAGAAAGCTGTCCCTCTTCCCCCACTTCCAATGGTAATCTTTTAATTTACATTCCAGTCATTGTCCCCCACCCCCACAAAATCTACACTAACCCTACATCTAACAGAGTGATAATATCCAAAATATATAAAGAACTCAAGAAGTTAGCCTCAAAAAAAACAAATAACCCAATTTTAAAAATGGGTTGCAGAGCTAAACAGAGAATTCACAACAGAAGAATCTCGAATGGCCAAGTAGCCCTTAAAGAAATGTTCAAAGTCCTTAGTAATCAGAGACATGCAAAGCTGTCCCTCTTAGCCACCCTGTTCAGTCCTCTCCATTCCTGTGTTCTTTCTTCCTCCTGATTTAAAATGTTTAATCAAAACCAAAACAAAACCCATTTTGCAAGGTACTTGTGCCATCAATACAGATATTGTAGAAATTCCTCCCAGCTGTCCTGAAAGAAGCAAAGGGAAGGGTCAAGGTTTAAGATCAGATTTAGGAGAAAGATAATGCTACCCAGAACTGGGGGGGGGGGCGCATAAAGGATAAGGGAGATACTTTGCTCAGGCATGGAAGAAAAAAAAAAGAACAATGGTTGGGAACTATATAGAATGGCTAGAATTCGGGGATACTATCCCTGCTGTCCTTAATCACGCCAAGGAGAAAGGACCAGGGAAGAATAGAATGGGCAACAGTCACATGGATGATCTGGGGCCTTCCTTCAAATTAACACTTGGTCTGGTCTTCTGGTGTGCCCTTATGGAGGTTCGTATTCTTAGTAAGTGGGCTTTATTCTTTGAGAGAACAAAAGTATACAGAAGAGTTTGTGATTGTTGCCGAGAATAGCTGAGTGCAGGCTTGGAGTCACCCAGAAACCAAAAAAAAAAAAAAAAAAAAAAACACCCAGCCCGAGACTACAAATATGGAGAAATTAAAGCAAATTCCCCAAAGGAACAGAATCAGGTGAGGTTCTGAAGCCACTACTGAGCCTTAGAGCCTTCTAAAGCTGCCACACCTCAGTGTGACAAGACCAGAGTCCCAGCATGGAGTACAGCCTTCCTAATGCTGCAGCCCTTTAATACAGTCCCTCATGTTGTTGTGAACACCAACCATGAAGTCATTGTTGCTACTTCATAAGTGTAGTTTTGCTACCATTATGGATCATGATGTAAATATTTTGGGAGATGGAAATTTGCCAACAGGGTCAAAAACAACAGGTTCAAAAACACTGCTCTAGACCCTAGAAATGAATGTTTTACTGCCTGCACAGCCATATCTAGGAGCCCACATCCTTTGAAGGCAGAAAGAGGTCCTCACAAGAAGGAACAGTGATTCCTGGCCTCAGTCTCTCATTCTATTTCATATGAATCTTTCCTGGGAAAAGACTAATTCTCAAAAATTGTCAAGATGGACAAAGACAGATGTGTTTTTCTTTAAAGACCTTCATTTATGAAGTTAACAGCCAGAACTGCATTTGGCCTTCGGGCAGGACAAGGACAAAAAAACACCCAACCTTCAACCCTTGCCCTGTTCCCCTAAAACTTTCAAAACACATCCACTGGCCCATCCCAAGAGAGGACCTTCACCATCTTCTGCAGATGAGCAGAGTCCTATCCAGCACCTGGAGGTGCTGTCATGTTCTACTGATGGCCAGTCCCTCTCCATAGATCATCTATGTACTGTCTAAAGGCAGGGCAGCAAAACTTGTCATCAGCAAAGACTAATCAGCAAAAGTGTCAATAGGGGACACCTCCCATATGTATCTATTGATAAGGAGCCACATGGCCTCAGAAGTCACCTCCCCAAGCTTCAGATGGCTCATGTGAAAAGCCAAAGCCTCGGTCAGAGTCTTGCTGCTTCCTGCATGCCCTCAGAACCCTAACAGGGTAAGAGATGAATGCTGCTCTTGTAGTTATTTCAGGACCTTTCCCATGATGGATAGGTTCTACAGAGCCCACCACTGCTCTTACTTGAAAAAGACAGGAGACTCTGCAAAGGCAGGACAGCATGGGAAAAGGGCAGTCGGGGAAAACAACTTAAGGCTGAAGGGTGTTTCTCATTCCTTTTTCTACGTTCATGAACTTCCAAGTAAAAGGCAGAGGCTGGTTCTCTCCTCACTCCAGATGACCCCACATTGTGACAGTCTCTCTGCTTCTCTTGTTCAGACAAGACTTAACAAGGCTTGGGCCTTCCTCAATGGAGCTTCAACCAAAGCCATATTTAATTTACCAAGGAGAAAATGGACAAAGGCTCAGAGGAAAGAAACTGTGCTTTGGGGTCTGAACAGGCAGGGTGAACAATGAGATGCTCTGGTAGGTGTCATGCGTCCTTCCTTTTAAATTTTTCATTCATTCTGAGAAACACTGGAGGGGCTCCCTGAAGACTCTGGTTTTTCGTCTTCTTTCCCAAGCTCCTGGTTTCCTGGAAGCTGCTAAGGATGTTCATGGAATTGACCCATGACTAATTTTTTTTTCTGCTGTGCCATCCCAAATAACTAATTCAACTATGGCATAAAGGACAGAAACACAGTGGTTATGTGTAATAGCCTACAGTGGCCACCTCCTAGGTGACAGGAGTGTGACAGTATGTCCTCACAGTACCCTCACTGGTTCATACTGCTGTCAACTTCACTTCATAGATGGGGAAACTGGGAAGTCAGAACAACTGACCTCTCTCATGTTAAGCCTTCTGCACATGCAAAGCTTATCTTGGTCTATATGTGTATGCATCTAAAAAAAATACCAGAGTCTGGGTATGAGGGTTAACTTTGATTGCAAACCTGACTGGGTTGATACATGCCTAGTGCATTAGTAAGACATGCCTTGGAGTATGTATTTGAACTCGCAGAGAAACCTGATGGAAGAGAGAAGACGAGCCCTAGATGTGAGTGACATCATCCCATGGGCTGGGGTCCCAGACTGAATAAAAAGTAAAAAGGAAAGAAAGTGAGCTGAGTTCCAGCATTCAGCTTTCTCTGCTTCCTGGCTGAGGACACAAAGCAATCATTAGCCTCACACTCGTGCTTGCCACAACTTTCTCACCGACAAGCCTAGCCTATTAGGCTAGCTTCCTTTCCATTTCTGTGATAAAACACTCTTTCAAAGGTCACTGGACAGAGGAGGCTGGTACTTCGGCTTATAACTCTAGGTTATAGTCTATCACTGAACAAAGTCAAGGCAGGCCTGTATACTATTCCACACAGCATTGTCTCTGGCCCAATTAGAGGCAAAGAAGAACAGCTAAAACCATGAGAATGTTAATTGTTTGCTTGATCATTCTCAGCTAACTTTCTTACACACCCAAAGGCCACCTGCCCAGAGAATTGTGCCACCCACTGTGGCCTCCTACATCAGTTGTCAGTCAAGATGATCTCCCACAATGCTCACAGGGCGATCAGATCTGGTGAACCCCTCAGTTGAGGCTCCCTTCTCACATGATGCTAGGCTTTGTCAGTTTGACAGTGTTCACTAATTAGGACAGACTGCATCCTCAAACGATGAGCTAAACAGAAGTTCTCTCTTAAGTTGCTCCTTCTCAGGTATTTGGTTACAAACAAAAGGAATTTATATAGTAAGTGGTTAAGAACCAATTTCTTACAGTTCTAGAACAGAAATTCTGAGACTAAGACAGGAAGAGGTTTAGTTTTTTTCTGGGGGCCTTTTTGCTTTCAGCATGCCACCTGGTTTGCTAGGGGCAAAGACCATGCATATTACAAACACACATACATACATGCACACACACACACACACACACACACACACTGCCATAATTCCCAGGAACCACAGAGAGGCACCAACATTCCAAACCTGCTTCCCCTCAAATAACTGTGATCATTCCAAATCTGACACCCCAGGACCATATACGAATGGATATATCTTGTGCTACGTGTTATCAGTGGGGCCTGAATATGCCAAAGGTCATTTGACTGACAGCCATGGACATGGCAGACCACAGACTTTGGTGCTGAAGAGATTAGAGAAAGAATTGGGTCAATATAAATCACACAAAGAGAAAAATCTCTAGGGTATTAGATCTGGAGAATATTACCACCCAGTGTTATTAGAACACCTTTCTGACCATGCTAGCCAGGGCCATATCAGAGTTTCCATTAGAAATCTTATTTTCAAGGGTTTATGACTTGCTGTAAAAATTCAATTGCAGTTGAAGAACAGCATACTAGGTTGGCAGAGCAGAAAGCAGTTCAATTCAAAGAAAAGATTAAAAGTCAAGAAGAAACAAACAGGAGAAAAAGAAAACCAGTTGTCTGAGAAAAGGACAGCTGGACTTGCCCTCCTCTTGTGCCCTTGTGAGAATTAAAGATGGCTTTATTTCGAACTTGATTTTTCACAGGTTATTAACTCCCAGGTGGAAAGAAATCCTGCGGGATATGAGAGGCAAATGATGCATTCGCCAGCTGGAAAAGCAGCATGCAAGGACCCATGTTCCACCAGATCCTGTAGATTCTGAATAATGCCCACCCCTCAGGTCTCAAGGGACAAATGTTGATTCTTTGCTAGTCTGGCAAAGGGCATATGTGATAGTCAATTTTGTATGTGTCAATTTGCCTGGGATAGAGGATGGGTGAAGAGCCAGTAAAACATAATATGTAGGCATGTCTTTGAGGGTTTTCTAGAAGAGAGAAGCATTTGAATCAGTAAGCTGAGTGAAGAGAACCCACCCCATCATCACTGTGGGCAGGTAACATCCAAGCTGTTGGGGGCTCAGAAAGAACAAACAATGCCAGAGGATGGGTGAGGTCATTCTCTCCTGTTGAGTTGGAGAACACATCTTGTGCTCTTGGACGGCGTAGCTCCAAGTTCCCTATCCTTCTCCACTCTCGGGCCTTCATCCTCAGATTGCAAGATCAGTGCCTCTGTTCTCAGTCTTGTAGATCCAGCTAGAATTACTCTTCTGAATGTCTAGGTTCCCCAGATTTCAAAATATATATCACCGGACTTCTCTGGCTTTTCAGTGGTATAAGACAACCTTCCAAAAACCCCACACATGCATGCATGCCCACGTATGCACACACACACACACACACACACACAAACACACACACACACACATACACAAAGGTGTCCTTTGGGTTCTATTTCTCTTTCTTTCTCTGGATAACCCTGACTAGCTAATAGGGTACCAAATCTACCCAGTAAGTTTGTATCCTCTGATGAATAGAAGGTATGTTATGTTCCAATTAGTCATTCTCTAAAAATAAAGCAACTATGTCTTTCTCTGTTACCCTAGTGAGCATATTTTGAGAGTTGCACCCAAGGTTTCTATACATCTGTCAAAGTTATCCAGCTATAGCTTCAATATAAAGTAGCCCAGTAGAGATTTATCATTTTGCCAGCACTACCCTCTGGGTCACAAACCCAAAGAAAGGATGCTGCTCTTAGTTCAGAAATGCCATCTCCCAAATGTTGGAAGCACATGCTTGGAATCCAGAGTTCACTAAAGCCTAACACGCTCTGTCTGGGCATGGGTATCTGTTTTCAGTTTTTAATAAGTCGTAAGGGCCTGCAGGGAAATAATAAAAGACAGCAACCAGACTTTTCTCCTTGGGAAGGAGCCCAGGGACGGCACTCTAGTCAGAAAGAAAAAGCAGAAAGTATGAAGATGGCATGCTCAGTGATCTCAGGCAGCTGGGATTCCTGGGCTACATGCGATTCCTTTAAGGAGTGAACAATGAAAACTAACTGGCCTTGCTGTCACAGCAGTGAGATTCTGCATTTGGGAGAGTGATGTCAGCTTTCATGGTGCCTCACTCTAATACAAGGGCCGAGTAAAATAATAGAATGAAGATTTTCTTCTCAGTGATGTGCATGCCAGCTGCATTTTCTAGGCATTATTTCCTACAAATCTTATAAAAGGCCTTTGACCCAAGTATGTGTATCCATATCTACTGATGTTGAAGGACGGTAGTGTGTTCAGCGATCCAAGGAGGGGATGTGGGGGTGGGTGATGATATAAAACAGACACATGTTCTCCTCTCTCTCTCTCTCTCTCTCTCTCTCTCTCTCTCTCTCTCTCTCTCTCTCTCTCATACACACACACACACACACACACACACACACACACACACAAAATGGCTGGAATAAGCAAGCTTCGACAAGCGCCAACAATTTCATTGTCTCTCCCACAATGTATATGTTTCGCCACAATCTTTCAAGTACAAAAATCACAATGAGGTTACATTCTATTTTTTAAGTAAATGATTACAATAAGTAGAAAGTTCCCCAATACCCTTACAGGATCAAATGTTTTATATATTCTAGGTGAAAAACGAATTATTCCTAAGAACCTACATGCATTTGGAACTAAGAAACTTGCTATAGATTTGAAAGTATATGCAAGCAAGGTATTTTTCTCAGCCAGTTTATCTTATAGGCAGGCTGCAATTTGTAATTACAAAGAAAACATCAGTAATTTTGTTGTTTATTTTTAAAAGTAAACTTATAAAAAATCTTTAAAGAATCACAAACCTAAACTTTCATATAAAAACAATCAGTCATTTCTACTTTAAATCCTCAGGGTTCACATCTACTCATTAACAATTTTTTATTAAATCATATCAGGAAGCTGAGGGCAAAAAATGGGCACAAGAAATTAATCACCACCTTGATCCCCTGCCCAGCTGTAGCAAGAGAGGCAAGTCAGGTAGTCTAGTCCACCTGCCTTTGTTCTTGTTCCCTAACTTCAAAAACATCCCTTGCTCAATAAACAAAAGTGTGCCTTTCTAAACTATTCCTCAGGATTTTCTACATCAGAGTCACTAAAATAATACCTTGGGGCTAAAGAGTGATTAAGAGCCCTGACTACTCTTCCAGAGGTCCTGAGTTCAATTCTCAGCAACCACAACCATCTGTAATGGGATCTGATATCCTCTTCTGCTGTGTTTGAAGACAGCTAAAGTATACGAATACAATAAATAAATACATACATACATACATACATACATACATAAACAAACAAACAAACAAATGAAATCTTAACTTGAGTAACAATCTACATCTCCAATTTTTTTCTAAGGGATGTGGTCATTGCTAAACAATCTACATCTCTAACTTCTTTCCAGGGGCAGCAGTTGAATCATTAATCTGCTCCAGCAGCAGTGCTTGAAAAAGATCAATCACTATTACTGTAAGTGCCAAAGATGCTGTCCAGAAGGACTTAGGAGGGTTGTGAAGACCACAACCGCAACAAAAGGAGAGAGAAATCCTGCACTAGCATGAAGTCCTCAGGACACTATTCTCCAGGGATCTGCCTCTCCAAGGCACACTCATCATAAATGTGATAATGGGTGGACCACATTTCACATTCTAAACTGTTTTGCTATTCCTCTTGCATGGCCCCCATTGAAACAATGAGGTAATTAAACAATCAGCTTACCCATGCTTAAACCACAAAGTGGCAGAGGCAAGACTGAACCACACACCTTTGTTAGGTGAAGGTCCTGTTACATATCTATCCACAGCATCTCTTGGGCACCATGGGTAATAAAGAGAATGTAAATGATTAGTGGCAGCCAACAGATTGGGAAAGGATCTACAATCCCACATCTGATAGAGGACTAATATCCAATATGTACAAACTCAAGAAATTAGACTCCAGAAAAATCAAACAATTCTATTAAAACATGGGATACAGACCTGAACAAAAAATTCTCAACTGAGGAATACCAAATGGCCAAGAAACACCTAGAGAAATGCTCAACATCCCTAGTCATCAGAGAAATGCAAATCAAAACAACCCTGAGATTTCACCTCACACCAATCAGAATGACTCAGATAACAGCAGATGCTGGCAAGGATGTGGAGAAAGAGGAACACTCCTCCATTGTTGGTGGGATTGCAAGCTAGTACAACCACTCTGAAAATCAGTCTGGCGGTTCCTCAGAAAATTGGACATAGTACTACCTGAAGGCCCAGCTATTCCACTCCTGGGCTTATACCAAAAAGATTCTCTAACATATAATAATAACACATGCTCCACTATGTTCATAGCAGCCTTATTTATGATAGTCAGAAGCTGGAAAGAACCCAGATGTCCTTCACTAGAGGAATGGATACAGAAATGGTGATACGTTTACACAATGGAGTACTAGTCAGCTATTAGAAACAATGACTTCATGAAATTCCTAGGCAAATGGGTGGAACTAGAAACTATCATCCTGAGTGAGGTAACCAAGTAACAAAAGAACACACATGGTATGCACTCACTGATAAGCAGATACTAGCCCCCGAAAGCTCTGAATATGCAAGAAACAATCCACAGACCTTATGAAGTTCAAAAAGAAGAACGGCCAAAGTGGGGATGCCTCAGTCCTTCTTAGAAGGGAGAACAAAACACTCATTCGAGGAAATACAGGGACAAATAGGGGAGCAGGGATTGGAGAAAAGATCACTCAGAGACTGTCTCACATGGGAATCCATCCCATATGCAGCCACCAAACTCAAGCACTATTGCTGATGCCAAGAAGTGCTTACTGGCAGGAGCCAGATATGGATGCCTCCTCAGGGGCTCTGCCAGAGTCATACAGATAGAACTGAGCATGCTTGCAGCTAACTATCAGACTGGACAAGGGGACCCCAATGAAGGTGCTAGAGAAAGGACTGAAGGAGCTGAAAGAGTTTGCAATCCTAGGGAAGAACAACATTATCAACCTACCAAACCCTCCAGAACTCCCAGGAACTAAAACACAAAGCATTGAGCACATATTGAGAGACCTATGGCTCCAGTTGCATATGTAGCAGAGGATAGCTTTGTCTGGCATCAATGGTAGAAGAGGCCTTTGGTCCAGTGAGGGCATGTTTTCCCAATATAGGAGAATTCCAAGGCACTGAGGTGGAGAGGGTGGTTGGGAGAGGGAGCACCTTCCTGGAGACAAGTGGAGGGGGAGAGAGATGGCAGCAGGGGGGAAGGGGATAACATTTGAAATGTAAATACAGAGAGTATCTAATAAAAAATATCAGGGAAAAAAAGGAATAGACTCAGAGCTTCAACTGTGATAAAACTTGAGTTAGGACTGGGAGAAGTCTATTGACTTTCTGTACAAAGGAAGGCAGGTTTAACACTAATTCTCCAGATCTAGACAAGCAAAGGACAGAAAATAAATTTCCCAAGATTACCTTTTAAAAAATTATTTAATAAATTAAAAGAACTACCATATAATTAATCTATATCTCTCCCAAGTATATGCCCAGTGAACTCAAAGCCAAACCACACAGATGCTTGCACATCCATAGCACTATGGAAGCAGCCAAGAGATCCAATAACAGGTGAATGAATTTTAAAATGTACCACACATACATACAAAATAGGATATTTTCAGTTGTAAAAACGAAAACTATGACATTCCCAGGAAAATGGGTAGAACTAGGGATCATTACATTAAGGGAAATAAGCAAAGCTTAGAAATACAAACACTGCATGTTTCCTTTCATATGCAGAATCTATATTTAAATTCATTTACACACATAAGTATGCATATATGCATATATATGTGAATATATATATGTATGCATATGTACACACACATAGAATCTACAACATGGAAATGGAATGAGGACTAGGAGAAGGAAGGAAGAGACTTACCACGAACGGGGAGGAGAGAACAAGCAAGATGGATGAAAGAGACATTCCCATTGTCTTGGGCATCTGAATACTTGGTCCCTAGTTGGTGGCACCGTTTGGGAAGTGTTAGGAATATGGCCCTGTTAAAGGACATATGCACAGGCCACAAGGAGTCTGGAAGGCCAGGGGAGGATCTTCTGACTCCTCCCTATTTGTTCCCTAGCCCTTCCGCAGTTTTTATTTTCCCCAAGTCCAAATGTTCCCACACTGGCATATCCCAGATTTCTTGTAACCCTCTTGCCTCTGGGGTGTCAGCACCAGACAGCCATCTGGGACCTCATCTTCAGTCTAGAATCTAATAAGCCCAGAAACCTTCTCAGCTGTAGAGACACAAGACTGAGCATTTCTTATCTGAAATGTTTCAGCCCAGAAGTCTTTTGAATTTCATATTTTTTCCAATTGTGGAATATTTTTCACACGATTGAGAAACCTTAGAGAAAGGTACCCAAGCTTAAACACAAAGCTCATTTGTGTGTCCCATTTGCTCGTGTGTGCAGCCTGAAGGTCATTTCATACCACATTTCATGGCCAGTGCTCTGACCACAGTTGACCACCTAAGTCTGAATTTGGAATTTTCCACTAGTGACATCATGTTGGTGCTCAAAAAAGCTCCAGATTTGAAAGTGGGCATGGTGATAGATGCCTGTCATCCCAACATGTGGGAGAGTAAAGCAGGAAAAAAATCAGGAGTTCCTAAGTTTGAGATAAGACTAAACTAAATCATAATGATTCCCTCCCCAGGCCACCAAAAGCTAGGTTGCAGATTTTCCGATCAGGGATGTTCACATTGCAGTGGATTATTACTAGAATTGCTATTCCAATGGGTCTTCAGTTTCTCCTTTGCCTTTTAATATCCAAATACTGTTTAATAAATTCCTTTCATTAAATTCCCCCCTTGTAATAACTTGCCTGTTTTGTCTTCCCAAAGGGTTTCATAATAACAGGCAAACCTCTAAAAGAAGCTTCTTTTGTACCCTTTTGTAGTTTAATTCTTTGGGCCATATTACAAATTAACCTACTCTGTCCCTAATAGTTACTTACCACTTGACTCTGGCTGCAATGACTCAACCTTTGCAAGACTCAGCTTTTTCTCTAGAAGAGAGCTGGTCACACAGGAATGCTGACACATCTGAGAGTACAGGTGAGACCACCACTTCAGCTCAAATTCCTGGCCACAGAGAAACCAACCCAGAGCTCTCAGGACACAGGATCTGAGGAGCAATCTGAGACAGGATCCTTTCAGCTTCCACCTGCAGCTGGAACTGACCCTGGGCTACAACTCTCTATACCCAGAACACTCTGGGAGAGAGCTGGTCCCCCAGAAGTGCTGAAATACCTGAGAGCACAGGAGGAACAAGCCACTGTCAAAATCAGCAAGACCAGCTAACTCCAGAGATAAGCAGATAGATGGCGAGAGGCAAGTCAAAGAACATAAGGCAACAGAAACCAAGTTCACTTTATATCATCAGAACCTAGTTCCTCCAACACAGCAAGTACTAAATACCCCAACACACAAGAAAAGCAAGATTCTGATTTAAAATCACAACTCATAATGATGTTAGAGGACTTTAAGAAGGTCATGAATAACTCCCTTAAAGAAATACAGGACAACACAGGTAAACTGGTAGAAGACCTTAAAGAGGCAACAAACAGGTGAAGGAATTGAACAAAACAATTCAGGATCTAAAAATGGTAATAGAAACAATAAAGAAATCAAAAAAGGAGACAACCCTGGAGTTAGAAAACCTAAGAAAGAGATCAGGAGGTGATAGACACAAGAATCAAAACAGAGATAAAAGGGAGAATCTCAGGAGCAGAATATACCATAGAAAACATTGACAGGATAGTCAAATAAAAAGAAAAATGCAGAGAACTCCTACCCCAAAACATCCAGGAAGTCCAGGACACAATGAGAAGATAAAACCTGAAAACAATAGATATAGAAAAAATTAAAGATTCCCCTCTTAAAGGGCCAGTATATATCTTGAACAAAATTATAGAAATAAATGTCCCTAACCTAAAAAAAGATATGCCCACATCTTGTATCTTCTGTAGATACAAAAAGTCTACAGAACTCCAAATAGATTGAACCAGAAAAAAAAATTCCTCCTGTCAGTTAATAGTCAAAACATAAAATGCACAAAACAAAGAAAGAATATTAAAAGCAGTAAGGGGAAAAGGTCAAGTAACCTGTAAAGGCAGACCTATCAGCATCACACCAAACTTCTCAACAGAGACTATGAAAGCTAGAAGATCCTGGGCAGATGTTATACAGATTCTAAGAGAACATAAATGTCAGCTCAGGCTACTATATTCAGCTAAACTCTCAATTAACATAGATGGAGAAACCAAGATATTCCATGACAAAACCAAATTTACACATTATCTCTCCACAAATTCAACTCTGCAAAGGATAATAGATGAAAAACTCCAACACAAAAAGGGAAACTGCACCCTAGAAAAAAATAAGAAAGCAATCTTTCAACTAACCCAAAAGAAGACAGCCACCCAAACATAATTCTACCTCTAACAACAAAAATAACAGGAAACAACAACCATTGGTCCCCAATATCCCCCAGTATTAATAGACTCAATTCCCTAATAAAAAGACATAGACTAACAGACTAGATATGTAAATAGCACCCAACATTTTGCTGTAGACAGGAAACACACCTCAGTGGCAAAGACAGAAACTACCTCAGAGTAAAAGGCTGAAAATCAATATTCCAAGCAAATGGTCCCAAGAAACAAGCTGGAGTAGCCATCCTAATAGCAAAGAAAATCTACTTTCAACCAAAAGTTATCAAAAAAAAAAAAAAAAAAGGAAGAATACTTCATACTTGTCAAAGGAAAAAATCCACCAAGATAAAATCTCAAATCTGAATATCTATGCTCCAAATGTGAGGGCACCTACATTTATAAAAGAAACCTTACTAAAGCTCAAAGCACACATTGCACCTCATACAATAATAGTGAGAAACTTCAAAACTCCACTCTCATAGTGGACAGATCATGGAAGCAGAAACTGAACAGAGACACAATAAAACTAACTTAAGTTATGAACCAAATGAATTTAACAGATATCTGTAGAACATTTCATCTTAAAACAAAAGAATATACATTTTCTCAGCAAACCATGGTGCCTTCTCCAAAATTGACCATATAATCAATCAGTCACAAAACAGGCCTGAACAGATACAAGAAAATTGAAATAATCCCATGCATCCTAACAGATAACCATGGATTAAGACTGGTCTTCAATAAAAACAAAAAACACAGAAAACTCACATAAAAATGGAAGCTGAACAATGCTCTACTCAATGATGACTTGGTCAAGGAAGAAAATAAAGAAAGAAATTAAAGACTTTTTTAGAATTTAACAAAAATGAAGGCACAACATACCCAAACTTATGGAACACATGAAAGCAGTGCTAAGAGAAAAACTCATAGCTGAGTGCCTTCAAAAAGAAACTGGAGAGAGCATACACTAGCAGCTTGGCAGCACACCTAAAAGCTCTAGAACAAAAAAAATGCACCCAAGAGGAGTAAACAGCAGGAAATAATCAAACTCAGGGCTGGAATCAACCAAGTAGAAACAAAAAGAACTATACAGAGAATCAACAAAACCAGGAACTGGTTCTTATGGAAAATCAACAAGATCGATGAACCCTTAGTCAGACTAACTAAAGGGCACAAGACAGTATTAAAATAAACAAAACCAGAAATGAAAAGGGAGACATAACAGAAACTGAAGAAATTCAAAAATCATCAGATCCTACTACAAAAGCCTATACTCAACAAAACTGGAAAATCTGGATGAAATAAACAATTTTCTAAATAAATACCAGATACCAAAGTTAGATCAGGATCAGATAAACCATCTAAACAGTCCCATAACCCCTAAAGAAATACAGCATTCATCAAAAGTCTCCCAACCAAAAAAAAAGCCCAGGACCAGATAGTTGTAGTGCAGAATTCTATCAGACCTTCATAGAAGACCTAATACTAATACTCTCCAAACTATTCCACAAAATCAAAAAGAAGGAACACTACCCAATTTCTTCTGTGAAGCCACAATTATGCTTACACCTAAACCACACAAAGACCCAACAAAAAAAAGAACTTCAGACCATTTTTCCTTATAAATATTAATGCAAAAATACTCAATGAAATTCTTGCAAATAGAATCCATGAACACATCAAAACAATCATTTATCATGATCAAGTAAGCTTCATCCCAGGGATGCAGGGATGGTTCAATATATGGAAATCCATCAATATAATCCACTATATAAATGAACTCAAAGAAACAAAACACATGATCATCTCATTAGATGTTGAGAAAGCATTTGACAAAATTCAACACCCCTTCATTTTAAAAATCTTGGAAAGATCAGGAATTCGAGTCCCATATATAAACATAGTAAAAGCAATATAGAGTAAACCAGTATAGCCAACATCAAACTAAATTGTGAGAAACTTGAAGCAATCCCACTGAAATCAGGACTAGACAAAGCTGCCCACTCTCTCTCTATCTATTCAATATAGTAATCAAAGTCCTAGCCAGATAAATTAGACAACAAAATGAGGTCAAATGGATACAGATTGGAAAAGAAAAAGTCAAAGTATCACTATTTGCAGATGATATGATAATATATTTATGTGACCCCAAATATCCTACCAGAGAACTCTTACAGCTGATAAACAACTTCAGCAAAGTGGCTAAATATAAAATTAACTCAAACACATCAGTAGCCTTTCTCTACTCAAAGGATAACCAGGCTGAGAAAAAAATTAGGGAAACAATACCTTTCACAATAGTCACAAAATAATATAAAATACATGGATGTGACTCTAATCAAGTAAGTGAAAGATCTGTGTAACAAGAATTTCAAGTCTCTGAGAAAAGAAATTGAAGATCTCAGAAGATGGAAAGATCTTCCATGCTCATGAACTGGCAGGATTAATATAGTAAAATTGGCCATCCTGCCAAAAGCTATCTACAGATTCAGTGCAATCCCCATCAAAATTCTAACTCAATCCTTTACACCAGATCGAAAAAGCAATTCTCAGATTCATCTAGAATAACAAAAAACAAAACAAAACCCAGGATATCACAAACTATTCTCAACAATAAAAACATTTCTGGTGGAATCACCATTCCTGATATAAAGCTGTACAACAGAGTAATAGTTATAAAAACTGTATGGTATCGGCACAGAGACAGGCAGGTAGATCAATGGAATAGAATTGATGATCCAGAAATAAATGTACATACCTATGGTCACTTGATCTTTGACAAAAGAGCTAAAACCATCCACTGGGAGAAAAAAGATAGCCTTTTCAACAAACGATGCTGGTCCAACTGGCAGGCAGCATGTAGAAGAATGCAATTTTTTAATCACATTGTACAAAGCTCAAGTCCAAGTGGATTAAGGACCTCCACATGTAGCCAAATACACTGAAACTAATAGAAGAGAAACTGAGGACAAGCCTTGAATACATGGGCACTGGGGAAAATTTCTTAAACAGAACACCAATGGCTTATGCTCTAAGATCAAGAATAGAAAAAAGAACCTCATAACATTTCAAAGTTTCTGTAAGGCAAAGGACACTGTCATTAGGACAAACAGCAACCAAAAGAATAAGATCTTTGCCATCCTACATCTGATAGAAGGCTGATATCCAATATATACAAAGAACTCAAGAAGTTAGACTCCAGAGAACCAAATAGTTCTATTAAAAATGGGGAAGAGAGCCAAAGAAAGAGTTCTCAATTGAGGAATATCAAATGGCCGAGAAGCATCTAAAGAAATGATCAACATCCTTAGTGATCAGGGAAATGCAAATCAAAACAACCCTGAGATTCCACCTCACACAAGTCAGAATAGCTAAGATCAAAAACTCAAAGAGAGTGAGGATGTGGAGAAAGAGGAACACTCCTCCATTGGTGGGATTGCAAGTTAGTACAACCAATTTGGAAATCAGTCTGGAGGTTCCTCAGAAAATTGGACACAGTACTACCTGAAGACCCAGCTATACTACCCCTGGATATATACCCAAAAGCTGTTCCAACATTTAACAAGGACACACGCTCCATTATGTTCATAGCAGCCTTGTTTATAATAGCCAGAAGCTGGAAAGAACCTAGACATCCTTCAACAGAGGAATGAATACAGAAAATTTGGTAGAGAAGCCCCAGGTCCTGCCAAGGCTGGATGTCCCTTTGTAGGGAAATATCAGGGCAGAGAGGCATAAGGGAGTAGGTGGGTAGGGGGACACCCCCATAGAGGAAGAGGTGGGGGATAGGGTGGAGGATTTGGGGAGGGGAAACCAGGAGAGGGGATAACATTTAAAATGTAAATAAAACTTATCCAATAAATAAATAAATAAAAACATGAACGAAAATCACCACATAAATATCTCATTGAATGCCCCCCAAAAAAAGATCTTAAGACATTTCCTAAGTTTTCGCCTCCAGAAGAAGTTTAAACATTGAACTGTTAGTAAACAAGATGACAGCCCCTTCCTGCTTTCTGTGAATCAGCTGTTCTCAGTGGCTACAAAGCTGAACATAACTGGCTTCCAGCCATTGCTCTGAATATTGACTTCGACCCCTCCACCACCACCACTGTCTTTTTCTGTACACATAAGTACTATCTTAGAACATACCAGAAGCTCCTAGGGCCAAAGAGATCCAATGGCTTGGCAAGCATTTATACATCACTCTGCCCCAGATACTGCAGCAGGTGCTGGAGATACAGGGAGAGATAAATAAGATGAAGCGCTCACCCTCAGGGAGCTCCAGCCAAGACACACACAACCTCAGCTGTGAGCGCTTTAGAAGAGCTATCCACAGAGATCCAGAGAAAGAAAACAGATCAAGCTTGCATAGCCTAGTGCCGTTCTGAGGCGTCCACAGACTACAAGCCTAAATCCTCAGCATTTGTTATCTTTTTCCACTGCCTCACAAACCGTATGAAGTGTTGGCAACTGTGCTTTAGGAATAATGGTAAGGAGAAATATTTAACTTTTTGTTAATAGCAGCTAGTCAGAGAATCCCTCTGAAGGGAAAGCACAGTTTTGTGGAAAAGTAGTTAGTATTAATTTGTTAGCATTGCTCGAATCAGATACCTGACAAAAACAACTTAGGAGAGATGAGGAGAAGGCTCAACAGTTAAGAGCTCCTATTGCTTTTCTAGAGACCAGAGTTTAGTCCTCTATGGGTTTCCAGCACCCACGTTGGTGGGTTGAGCATAACTGTCCTCTGGGTGGAGCCTCTCAGAGGACACGTGCTCTGTGAGATGTCTTAGATCTTAGATGGTTTGTTTTACATTTGCTTTACAACTGCCTGTACGTCCAGGGGACCCGATAACTTCTTCTGGCCTCTGTGGGCAGTTTATTCCCACAAAGTAACACACAGACATACACGGGGGGCGGGGTGAAAAGAGAAAAGGAGGGAGGGGAGAGGGAAGGGAGAGAGAAAGAGAGAGAGAGAGAGAGAGAGAGAGAGCGCTGATTGGTCACACCCACAGTAAGGAAATAGGTGCCCATGTTCTTGTGTCTGTTTTCAGTCACCCCAGTCCATGGATAAGTGCTGCCCATATTGCAGGTACATCTTCTTGGCCAAATCTAGAAAATTCCTCACAGACCCGTCTAGGAGTTTGTCTCCCAGGTGACGCCACATCCTGTCACGCCGACAATATCAACCACCACATCGGCCCCAATCTCGGATCTGCCTCGAAGACTGGCTCTGTGAACCAGGCAGGATATGGAAGCCGGAATTCAGAATGGAAACTTAAAAGGTTCAACAAGATTCCTAGAATGGTTTGTTTTATAAGATCTGTAGAGATCTGCTTTAATTTC
Organism: Micromys minutus; assembly: GCF_963924665.1. Taxonomy (NCBI): domain Eukaryota; kingdom Metazoa; phylum Chordata; class Mammalia; order Rodentia; family Muridae; genus Micromys; species Micromys minutus. Next base: position 44,182,508 of record NC_137985.1, read on the forward strand.
CCAGAAGGTTTTGTGATGTCACAGTGGACAGGGCTAGCAGACAGGCTTTGTGTGAATAAAGAGGTCACACTGCTCCCATGTCTTACGACTAAGCCACCTCCTCCTCAAACTCTCCCTCTTCCTCCACTGTAGCATCCTGGCACTGCCGGTACCCGGACACCAGGTCATTCACGTTGCTCTCAGCCTCGGTGAACTCCATGAGTTCTCATCCATGCCTTCACCTGTGGACCAGTTCAGGAAAGCCTGGTGTCGGAGCACGGCTGTGAACTGCTCTGAGATGCGTTAACAGCTCCCGAATAACGGTGCTATGGCTGATGAAAATGGCAGACATTTTTAGGCCCCAAGGTGGAATGTTGCAGACAGCTGTGTTTACATTGTTGGGGATCCACTTAACAAAGTAGCTGCTGTTCTTGTTTCGGACGTTAAGCATCTGCTTGTCCTCCTTCGTCGTAGACTTGCGGCCCCTGAACATGGCAGCTCAACAGAGTGCTCTGAGATTTTTATTAACACATATTTCTTACATATACTAGTAGGATTCACTGTAATATTCCATGCATACATATAATTTACATAATCATGCACCCCTCTTGCCCCTGGTACTCTTCCTAGCCCCTTCAACTAGTCTATTTTTAGGTCTTCTTATGTTTTCTCTACATATGCATCAGTACTCACAAGAGCCAAGGCTGTTATCAGCCAAGATGCCCGTCAACAGGTGAATAGATAAATCTACTAACTCTCTCTCTCTCTCTCTCTCTCTCTCCCTCTCTCTCTCTCTGTATATATATATATATATATATATATATATATATATTTGCAGAATGAGGTGTTTTTTAGCCATAAAGAATGTCTTCCCTAAAAATGTCTCCATTTGTGAGGTGGGGTAGGCAAAACTGTGGGTGGAAATGAAGTCCATAACATTAAACAAACAAAAAGGAAGAAAAAAATTCAAGACACAAGAAAGACATATCCATTGTTCTGAACAGAATTCCCAAAGTAAGCATTAAAAATAAGGGCCAGCAAGATGGCTCAGCACTTAAAAGGTTTGCACCCAGTAAGCTGACTTTGCTCCCCAGAACCCACAAAGCAAGAAGAGAACTGAGTATCACAAGTTACCCTTTGATCTCCATGTAACATGGCACCTGCACATAAACTCATAGGTGCACACATGTGCACACATATGCACACTTCAAAAAATAATCTGTAGCCATTTTTCATAAAATGTAATTAAATCAGATTTAAAAGCATATGATTAGCTAAAAATCCAATCAACAGAGAGCAGGAACAACCTACAGAAAGAAATATTTGGCAGGGCTTGTCGCACAGAGGGTAATATTCAGAAAACACAAAGGATTCAAGAAATTGTGTTAAAAGAGAGCAAGAATTGAGCAGGGCACCTAACTCTGACCCCATGTCCTCCATTTTCCCAGCAATGGAACTCTTTGTATATAACCAGTCTTTATGCTGAGAAGTGGCCTTAGACTCTGAGCTTTAGAGGAATTTACATGTCACTCCTAAAGGAAACTCATCTGTGTTACTTCAGGGTATAAAAAGAAAGAAAAGAAACGCAGTGACAAATGCAGCGTGAGCTTTCTCCACATTTCTCTGCACACACCTCACTCCCACCCACATCAGGCTTCTGCCCTAGCTAAGGCTGACCTGTCTGACCTGTCTGAGCACATTACACATGTTCATTCCTCAGTACCCAGCAGAAATGCATCCAAGAGAGGGAATAAAATCCCCCACGTGAATGCAGATGCTCTCCCAGGTTTTAAAAGTGTAAATCCTGCAGTCTCTTTCAATGTGACCTTTCCACTATGGAAAGATGTTATTAATTTGCAACTCACAATAGTCTCTAGGCCCTCATTGCAATTAAGAGCATCAACTGTGTCATTTTCAGAACTGCTCATCGGTGTTCCTGAAACTTCAATATTGAAATGCTAGCTCATTTAACACAAAGAAAACAAAGTCTGCAGCAGCCGCACCGTCAAGAAATTGAGTTATGGCTCTAGCTCACCGGAGGACTGAAGCTCAGAGGGTGATTTTTCCAGGCAGTAGCTGACAGTCATGAAATACTTGAATTACTTTGTGCTACACAATAGAAAGACTCTGAGTGGCTCTGAATAAGGGGGAGGAGGGAAGCGGGGATTAGAAGATGCATTCTGTAAATTCATCTTAGAGTATGAATAGCTGAAATCATTATGATGACATATACTCCAAACCAAGGCACTTGCCATTGATAAAGTAATTATTAATCATTAATCTCTGCAATGATTATAAAAATCTGTTTATGATCAAGGCCCCATATATTCACAGCCATGATTTTAAGGGTAGATTTGTCATTTCAAATAAGCAGATAATCTTCCTGTGTAATGAGCCTCTCTTCTCATAGATCAAAATGCATTGTGGGAATCTCAAGTAAATGATGCTTCACACGCCATTTGTTACCTCTAAGTTTATACAATGTGACTAAACATGAAAAAAATAATAAGATACCTCTTCTACTTCATTATTTTCTCTCCTTTTAAATTTCTTCCACGTGAATGTATTTGAAGCAATTCTGATAATGCTGATTAGGCACCTCAGAATTCGCCTTCTCCTCTCATCTTGTTTGATACGATTAACAACAGAATTCGTCTTCACGAATTACTACGAGACTTTGTATCATGGAGTAGAGGGTTTGACCCCTTAGCCCATCAATTACATCAGGAGAAAAAGAAATGTTTAGTCTCTCACGGCCGAGATGCCGTGCCTGTCCAGTGGTGTAGGGTGGTTTAAACTGTGTAATGTTCCTCTTCAACTGACCAGCGCCCAGTTCAGCCATTCACACAGCTGGATCCTGACAGGTGACTAGATTGGTCACAATAGAATGCACCCCACCTGGGTCTCTTTGCTTATAAGGCTCCTGACATAGTGAGGCCATAGCCAGCAGTCTAACGGGAGTTGTAAGAAGGCTTTAATTGATAGCTTATTCATTTGCATTCTTAGAGAACCCACTCAGTTTTATATCATGAACTAGTCACTTCGAATAAGCCTGAATCTCTCAGGGGGATTAAAGTTGAACAGTGTCTTTTAACCATTGAATGCTTTTTAAAAAGTCCTAGCATCCTATCAGCAAATTCAATACATATACATACATACATACATACATACATACATACATACATTATTTTCTTCTACACTGTGACCTGGGCATTGCATTAGCATTTTTTAGTCCTTGTCATTTATTACAGAACAAATAAAAGTGTCTTAGATGAAATAGACATTTACTTCTGATGATACATAATCCAGCAGTGTAAGTAATTTTGTTGCTATCTTCTTGCTCCTAGCTGACCCAAAAATTATAACCCTATCCATGCTGTTGAAATGAGTTCACCAACAACAAAAAAAAAGGTAGTAGGGGAGAAGTGATATTCAGGAAGATTATTTCTAAATACATGACAGTTGGCTTGAACAGCACCGAGATCAGGGTTCCTCAAACAATACTTTGTCAGTAACCATACTTAGCTGCAAGAGAAGTAGGAAAAAGTCTTGAGCTAGCAGTGAGTAGAGAGAACAGAAGAATGGGCACCTGAACTGAAACTAGAGAAATCCATTATGAGGAGGAAAGAGGAAAAAGTAGATCCCAGGGCAATTGTTATCCCTACCACCGTCATCCCACTCTAAATTAGAAGGCTTCATATCAAATTTCAGATTACTGACTTCTTTTAAAACAAACAAGAAGATCTAGCAATACAGGGCTTGGATCCCAACGTAACAATTAGATGGTGGTAATGCGCCTTTAGGCATTTATCTCCTGCCCATATTCCGTCTCCACTATTCATCCATTATTTTATTCCAGTCTCTGGGCGTGGTGAGTTCTCCCTTGAAGCATGTTCCAGCACTTTCCCTACATTACTTCGTGTTGTCCTCGGAGCAGTTTTGCAAGGCAGCTTTCTTTACTCTGTGATAAAGCTAAACAAGCCAAGGCTCAGTAGGACTAAACCACGGATTGTTAATCTAGAAACCGACAGATGTAAACAAACACAGATTCTTGATTTATTTGACTCAAGTGTTTGTGCTAAGATATAGGTAAATGGGGGGGGGGGGAACATTGAGAAATTTAGTATGCTTCTTTTAGCATTTTCTTTGGTGAGACAATTTCCTTATTGTCTTGCCTGGAATATCTTTAATCTTCTGACAAAAGGATACTCAGATGTGGTGATTGAAGTAATCAAAGGAAAACATCCTAAGAGTCACATGGAGTGAGCACACCAGCTTAGGCTGAAGTCTTGGGGGAACTCCTACTCTCTGAAAGGTTCTGGGGCTGCCACTGCACCTCCAAATGCGTGCCCACCCTTGGCAGTGCAAACTGCACCTGCACTGTTCTCCCGGTATCTCAAGCTTCTAGGTCCCCCTTTGCTATTCTCACTCTGCCTCTCCCTTGATGTCACTCCTGACTAAGGTAAGCTCCCTCCTCATTGGCCATTCTTAGCTCGTAGGCCCTTCAGATCTCATTTCTGACTCTCAACACCCCGTCTCTATGTGTGCCACCAATCTCTCTAAGCAGATCACAAGCCGGAAAGACAAGATCACAAGCAAACCCCCAATAAATTAGGTTACAAATTTCTTGTTTTTCAAAAACTCAGGTGGAACACTTCATGTTTCTATCCTTGAAGCTTGCCGTTTCTTGTTCTCTTCTGAGAAATTCACAGTCACTGTAGAATGGGAAAGAGTATAAAAGAAATAGAGAGTGTGTTGCCTGAGAATTCAGAGATTTAAGTCTGTAGTTTGGGCTCCTTTTCATTCATTCATTCATTCATTCATTCATTTACCAAATTTTCTGGATATGCACTATGAGCAAGACCTTGAAATTAGTACCAGAAATCCAAGGAACAAAATGAGGTTATAGCTTCCATAGGGTCTCCTGGTTGAAGAAGTAAGGCAAGAAAATAATTATATAGTCAAAGGCACTCTATTGCAATTTGAAGTGTGGGCAAGGAGTGCTAAGAAGAAGCCATGTGAAAGAAACACCATTTCCTTGTTCCCAAGTGTCCTCCTGAGGCAAGATAGACATAATTGCTCTACCTCTCCCTGGCCTTTGAAATCAAAATGGAGCAAAGTTCTGGATTCGTAAGATATCATTATGGAAATTTTTAGTTTTGTTCTCCCACTAGTCCTGACAACCATCATTAATCTTCGAAGCTCTTACTCATGTTAAAAAAAAAAAAAAAAAAAACTAAGTGATTCACAGCTACATAACAATTAGTGATAAAGTTAATTAGAATCCAGGTTTCTTAACTCTTCTTTTTCAGACATTGCTCATTGCTTGACATGAAATATCACTGGTGAGAGATAAGTGGAAACAGGTACTCATTAGCCAGGGGCTGAAAAATCCCACTTACAGAGGGTACGCATTTCTTCCTCCATAACAAGCTGGAGACACTTTCAGACAGTGGCTCCCACAATTCCTAGGAAGACAATGACAAGAGATTCTGGGGATGCGGAGGGAGAATCGTGATGCAGGGGAGTGGTGGGGTGTGTGTGCCTTCTATGGATTTCTACAGCTATTCCTCACAACAGCCTTGTGACACATGCTAACACAACAGTGGTGGTTGATGGAAAATGCTCTGTGGATGAGCATTGTCATCCTGTGACCCACCTGAAAGAGTGACTGCAAGGAGGGAGGGAGAAGAGAATTATCCAAAATGACATCTCCACTAACATTCTCCTTAAAATGAGGAATAAGAAGCAAGCCAGCATAGAACACTACCAAATGCAGTCACAGCTTCCTCTCCCAAGCACCCAGCACTCCCAAATAAAACCCAGCAAGGACCATAAGTTACTGGCACCGTATTTAACTCTGCAGAACAGAGGCATAGGCCTGTCTCCTGCCAGTCACGACTGGCTCCCGGGAAGGAGGAAAAACATGAGGTTCTCGGATGCCAATTATGTATTGTTGAAAACTAACAATGGCATTCATTCAAAACCTAAAAGGACCATGAGTCAGCCCTGACAAATACAACAAACCTTAGCTAGCTAAAGACCTGAAGAATTATCTAATCTAATCTAATCTATATATAATTTAGATCAAAACTGGGTACTGCTCACTGTTCTGTGACTCATTCAAAGAGTGTTTGGAACAAATGTTATATCACTTATATTTTTTTTCAATAAACTAAGAGTCTTGATTCTATCACCCAGAGCCTGATTGTCACAGAAAGAAGCTAGATGGGGAAGGGAAATCGTGAAGAATGGAGTCAGAAAGGATGTAGCTCTGTCCTCGCCTTGCCTTTTAGCATGTAAACCTCAAGAGTTTCAGCAAATGGTGTGATTTGTACTCTGTAATAAAATAAAATAAAAAATTGGAAGCATTCCCACTGTACCTATTGGAGATTTAATTACTACCCTTGTAGGTAGCAGGTGAAGCCTTCAGCACCTTTTTTATTGCACACATCGTGTCCCCATTATGGTCCCATCTTCCCAAGAGATGTCAAACCATTCACAGCAATGCACAGCTATTACCATGTCCCTTTCTTTACATTATACCCAGAGGACCCAAGATGTCCAAACCCATGCTTTCTGAGACATCAGCTCTCTTAATCAACATTCAAAGAACATCTACCTCAGATGTGTTTGGAGTACATCTCCCCTGTAGAGATTTCTAAGCTGCTGAAGCAGAATCGTAGAACAAACTATCATGAAACATGATTACTATAGTAGAAGAAGGTACACAGAGCAGTAGGCAATAAAGAAATAAAAAGGATAACAGCGGAGTTATAGAACTTGGAGACAGGGAGAACATTGGGGAGAGCTTCTCCTCTTAATCAGGGACAACTTCCCCATTTACTAAGAATAGTTTTTGAACTATGTTGCAAAGAGTAGGCAAGTTGTTTGCATAGTTTATTTTCTTGTGCCTCTACATGGCCTAGCACCAAGCTACACTCATTCTGCCTGAGATATTTTCTGAAGGAAGAAAGGAAGGTGTCTTAGTCATGGTTTCTATTCCCGCACAAACTCATGACCAAGAAGCAAGTTGGGGAGAAAGGGTTTATTCAGCTTACACTTCTCCATTGCTGTTTATTACCAGAGGAAGTCAGGACTGGAACTCAAGCAGGCCAGGAAGCAGGAGCTGATGCAGAGGCCATGGAGGGATGTTACTGACTTGCTTCCCCTGGCTTGCTCAGCCTGCTTTCTTATAGAACCCAGGTCTAGCAGCCCAGGGATGGCACCACCCACAGTGGGCTGGGCCCTCCCCCCTTGATCACTAGTTGAGAAAATGCCTTACAGCTGGATCTCATGGAGACATTTTCTCAACTGAGGCTCCTTTCTCTGATAACTCCAGCTTGTATCAAGTTGACACAAAACCAGCCAGTACAGAAGGGAAGGAGGGATTTATTTTACAGATATAGAAAAGTGTAGCAGGCATCCATTGTCTTGCCTGGACTCTGCTTTTCATACCCAACAGGATCCTGGCCCCTGAAGAAGGTGTGTTGGTTCAGGAATGGGCTACAGACACAGGGACCAGAGTACCAAATCTTTAGAATCTCGGGTTAAAACCCAGAAGGAGAGCTTTGGCCCACTTAAAAATAGGGGCTGTTTAGAGAGTCTGTCTCTCCTACCATGTGAACGGGGAGCAAAGAGAACTCATGAAGTGGGCGCAAAGAGAACGGCAGAGATGAGAGGCGGAGTGACGAGTGACCGGAAGTGCAATCTAAATTCTTCCTGCCTCGTAGGTCTTCTGATGCTCTGCTACATTCCCGCCTTTATCTTCCTGGACTCCCTCTACTTTTGTTTTCAGTTAATTTCCCACATTTTATTTATACAAGATGTACTTGTTTTCTGATATTTTGAACCAAAAGCACTTTCTCTAACGATAAGGCAGGCTGAGGCGGAGGGAATTCTAGACAGAAGCTCAGCATAAATAGAAGCCCAGTGTTCTGCAAAGGCTTGGTTACTTAAATGGGTGGAAGTGTGGTACACTATGATCTGAAAGGAACAGGATCTTTATATGCCATCAAACCCCAAGATCAAAGGATGATTCGTGAAAGTAATAATTCACCATCTTCCTCTGCACATTTCTACCTTTGCCACAGACCTCATCAAAAAGTCTGAGAAGCTGTTCGGGTTACACCTAGCAAAGAAGCCCAGGGGAGAGCTTTCAGAAGCATGCACGGAATCAACTGTGGGAACTAATTAAGTTTAGAGACCTGTAAAGAATCAGGCTGGAGAGATGGCTCAGAAGTCAAGGGTCCCTGTGAGGTGACTCACAACCACTTAGAACTTCAGTTCCAGGAAATCCACAGTGCCCCTTTCTGGCCTCCATGTGTATTTGCACTCACATGCACATACCTGGACACAGGCGTGCACAACTCTGCATAATTAAAATTTGAAGTTAAGAAAAGAAATCATTAGGAACATAAAATAGACATTGTCACTGAACAGAGTCCAAGTAGGACTGTTTTTCCCCCTCATATACAGTGACATGCAATGCTGACAGACCTAGAAATAGTTGACTTCTGCCCACACAGAAACTCTCTATTCTGTGACCAGAGGATCACAATCTCCATATGCATAGTGATTAAAATTCATTTATTCAAGCATCTCTTCCTCCATCAACACCAGTATGAATCTCCCACTATGCTTTTTCTTTACCTCTTCTATCATGTCAGAAGTCACTAACATAACTCCTGACAAAATTTTCAGGCCACTGTCTACTCTGAGGTATGTTTTCATATACTAATGTGCACGAAAGCCCATGTCTTAACATTTAATACTATTCATAATATGGAGCCACAGTACGGCCTGCTTCTGGAATTGCAGCATAATGTATCAGCCATTGAACAAACATGCAGGATAATTCTTATTAGCATTACAAAGGGTGTTACAAATGAGCCTGCTCTTGGCAAAGGATTGAGCTCCTGGGTTCCTTTAACCTGCTTGCTTCTTCTGTGCAATTAAAATATGATGTGATTTTTTTTTTCTCCCAAACACCATTTACAGTCACTCTCCTAGGAATATAATTATTGTTATGTGATGGGTTTAACCTTTATTGAACTTAATATCTTTGGCAAAGTATTTCTAAATCACAGCTCTGGGAAGTTCTTCAAAGAAGCCAAGAGTAGAAGCTGCCTTCTTGATGCTTAACACAGGGGTATGAATCAACAGTCCTGGTTGTTGCTGCTTCATGACAGCAGCATCCGTGTGACCAGGATGTGAATGCTGCTCACACACTCAACAGCATGCCTGGCACATAAATAGACCATCTTCAACTCTTAGTTCAGGGCACGCTTATTGGTCTGGGTTGTGATCTTTCCCTACCTGACTTTCTGAGGGTTTCCAAAATAGTTCACCTTAAGGTAGCTAGAGGCTCAAGTATTTTCCTTTGTCCGTTGACCAACTTAAAAAAAACTAACATTTTACAAAATATGAACAAGAAACATCAGGGGTGTGTGTGTGTGTGTGTGTGTGTGATTGTTAGATGATAAAAAAAACTGGCCTGAGGTGTTGAGGCATTCACAGTGCTTTGGCAACCGAGGCCATTTTGCTCCATTGAGAATCAGACCACAGCTACAGGACTTTGATAAACCAAATATTGGAGCATCTGCTCTCTGTGGGGCCGTGAGGAAGGACCTGCTTATAGATGGTTTTCCTGTCTATGCCTATATTTGCCCGTTTGCGTAAACAATTGGAAAAATCCACATTCTAGTTTTAACTTCTCCTGGCTCTGTGACCCTGGAAACATCTCAGCTCCAATGCAGAACAGTACATCTCTGCGTAGTTCAGGTATCAGTGGTTGACAATCCAGCAGACACCCTCAGTCCTTTTATTACTTAATTATCTTCTCTATCACTGAGACTACAGAGGTACTATTTTCTGACTTTCTTTTTGGTCAGGGTTCTGTGAGTCTGCAGAGAGGTATTCTAGAGAAGTCTATCCTTTAAAAGGGGGAGATATGAGAAAAATAATTATCTCTCTCCACCTTGGAGATGCGCGCGTGCACGCACACACACACACACACACACACACACACACACACACATTTTATCGGAGTTGAATGCTTGGACATTGCTATACAGAGACATGGTTGGAAAGAAAGACTGGGAAGAAAACAATATTTTTGTAGAATCATTAACCAACTCATGAGCTAACAAACCACAACCTCCTGCAGACTTCTTAAGAAAACAACATATATCCTTATGATGCAAATTATGGGCACCAGAGTTCCTCTTACTTCCAACAAATGCACCACAACAATCCTATAAAATATGAGGCTCTGACTACAGCTTATCTCTAGAGTTTTGTGCAGGATGGAATGTATGAGAGAGCTTCTGTATTCATGCTTAGCACCCTTGGTATCTTTCCTCTTGGCTAGTTTTCTTTTTTCTTAATTGGATATTCTCTGTATTTACATTTCAGATGTTATCCCCTTTCCCCCCACACTCCCTCTCCCCCTCAACCTGCTTCCATGAAGATGCTCCCTCTCCCAACCACCCTCTCCACCTCAGTACCTTGGCATTCCCCTACATTGGGAAAAACGTGCCTTCACTGGACCAAAGGCCTCTTCTCCCATTGATGCCAGACAAAGCTATCCTCTGCTACATATGCAACTGGAGCCATAGGTCTCTCAATATGTACTCAATGCTTTGTGTTTTAGTTCCTGGGAGTTCTGGAGGGTATGGTAGGTTGATAATGTTGTTCTTCCCTAGGGTTGCAAACTTTTTCAGCTCCTTCAGTCCTTTCTCTAGCATCTTCATTGGGGTTCCCATGTCCAGTCTAATGGTTAGCTGCAAACATTCTCAACTGTATCTGTATGACTCTGGCAGAGCCCCTGAGGAGGCATCCATATCTGGCTCCTGCCAGTAAGCACTTCTTGGTATCAGCAATAGTGATTGGGTTTGGTGGCTGCATATGGGGTGGATCCCCATGTGAGGCAGTCTCTGAGTGATCTTTTCTGCAATCCCTGCTCCTCTATTTGTCCCTGTATTTCCTCGAATGAGTGTTTTGTTCTCCCTTCTAAGAAAAACTGGGGCATCCCCACTTTGGCCGTTCTTCTTGTTGAACTTCATAAGGTTTGTGGATTGTTTCTTGGGTATTCAGAGCTTTCAGGGATAGTATCCAATTATCAGTGAGTACATACCATGAGTGTTCTTTTATGACTGGGTTACCTCACTTAGAATGATAGCTTCTAGTTCCATTCATTTGCCTAGGAATTTCATGAAGTTGTTTCTAATAGCTGAATAGTACTCTATTGTGTAAATGTACCACAATTTCTGTATCCATTCCTCTATTGAAGGACATCTGGGTTCTTTCCAGCTTCTGGCTATTATAAATAAGGCTGCTATGAACATAGTGGAGCATGTGTCCTTGTTATATGTTGGTGCATCTTTTGGTTATAAGCCCAGGAGTGGAGTAGCTGGGTCTTCATTAGTACTATGTCCAATTTTCTGAGGAACCACCAAACTGATTTCCAGAGTGGTTCTACTAGCTTGCAATCTCACCAACAATGGAGAAGTGTTCCTCTTTCTCCACATACTCACCAGCATCTGCTGTCACCTGAGTTTTTTTTTTTTTCTTAGCCCCTCTGACTGATGTAAGGTGGAATCTTAAGGTTGTTTTGATTTTCATTTCCCTGATGACTAGGGATATTGAACATTTCTTTAGGTGCTTCTCAGCCATTTGGTATTCCTCCCTTGAGAATGCTGTGTTCTCTTAGGGTCTGTATGACGTCTGTCCAGGATCTTCTAGCTTTCATAATCTCTGTTGAGAAGTCTGCTGTAATTCTGATCAGTCTGCCTTTATATGTTACTTGTCCTTTTTCCCTTACTGCTTTTATTATTCTTTTTTGTTGTTGTTTTGAACATTTGGTGTTTTGACTATTATGTGTCAGTAGGAGTTTTTTTTGTTTTGTTTTGTTTTGTTTTGTTTTGTTTTTTTCTGGTCCAATCTATTTGGAGTTCGGTAGGCTTCTTGTATGTTCATCATCTCTTTCTTTAAGTTAGGGAAGTTTTCTACTATGATTTTGTAGAAGATATTTAGTGGGACTTTTAGTTGGGAGCCTTTGCTCTCTTCTACACCTATTATCCTTGGGTTTGGCCTTCTCATTGTGTCCTAGATTTCCTGGATGTTTTGGGTTAGGAGATTTTTGATTTTTGTATTTTCTCTGACTGATGTGTTAATGTTTTCTATGTTATCTTCTGCCCCTGAGATTCTCTCTTCCATCTCTTGTATTCTGTTGGTGATGCTTGCATCTATGACTCCTAATCTCTTTCCTAGGTTTTCTATCTCCAGAGTGTCTCCCTTTGTGATTTCTTTATTGTTTCTATTTCCATTTTCAATTCCTTTTCCTGTTTGGTTGTGTTTTCCTGTAGCTCTGTAAGTAACGGTTATGTTTCCTCTTTAAGGGTTTCTACTTCTCCTGGCTCTCCTGTAATTCTTTAAGGGATTGTTCATGAGCTTCTCTAGGGCCTCCACCATTATCATGAAGTGTGATTCTAAGTCCAAAACTTGTTTTTCTGGTGTGTTGGGATATCCACTACTTGCTGTCGTGGGAGAACTGGGTTCTGATGTTGCCAGGTTGTCTTGGTTTCCATTGCTTTGGTTCTTTGCTTTGCCTCTTACCATCTTGTTATCTGTGATGCTAGGTGATCTTGTTGTCTCTGACTGGAACTTGTCTCTCCTGTGGGTCTGTGGGCCCATGGGCTCAGGAGAGAGATTGCTCCTGGGTGTTCAGCTCTCTGTGGGTAGGCTGTGAGTTCCAATGGCGTTGAACATGCTCTGGCTCTGGGCACAGATGAGTGCCAGGACAGTCCATTCCCAGACAGCACCGTGCTACCTGCACCCCGATAGTTCCTGGTGGTCTCTCTCTAAATAGTTAGTGGAGAGGAAGTGAGGGCATACCTGTGAGCTTAGCATGGACAGTGCTCTTTAGGCATCTCTGGATGCTCAGCAGTCTTGGCTAGTTTTCTTATGAAGAAGTAGTATCTTATAGTTACAGCATTCATTAGATTGACACATTTTGAAATATCGTGTTGCTTTTTTCTTAGGAAAGTGGAGCCTCCCACAGCAATGGGAGAGGAGCTTTAAAAGAGCAGAGACCATTCCCTTGCAACAAGCACCTATGTGCCCAGGCAAATGATAGACCAAATTGATAGGACAAAGGAACCAACATAGGAGTTAGCCCAGGGCCATGATAAAATGAGAAAAGGTTAACTGGATGAGATCTGAGAAGCCCTGACATAAAGGTTCCCAGCAATTTTCTAACTCATCTAGCCCCAGGAATTTCCACTGGACTTTAAGAATTTCTGTGGCCAGAAATTTCTTGACACATACTGAGAGAAGTATCAAGCAAGCTTGAGAACTTCAAAGCCCTGAGGAAATCGAAAGACAGAACAGATGGTTCTGGAAGCCATTCAGGATAGTAAAAATAAAGAAAAAAGGGAACATAGATTTTATAGCTATGGGGCTGTGCTTGAGTGTGTATTCTACCACCTAACACCTGGGGTCCTAAAAGAGTCACTGAGGTGCTCTGCAAATTATTTATACAATATACTGCCCCTGCTTGCCTTTCTTCATGACTGGTAGAGAAAACCAGTAAGGTCATAAAGCAATGTCTTCATAAACTGTAGAGTGCTGTATAAGTAAAGAAGTTATAAACCTTAATGATGAGGATCAGGCGATAGCCAAATAGATCAAGAACCTGGGAGTTATAGAATACCAGGTGGCCAACAGCCCTGGCTTAATATGTCACAATGAGGTAGGTCTTTCTTGATTCAGTTTCTCTGTGTCTAGCTACGGAGTGTATGCTGGAGTTAGACTCAATCCATGGCTTCAAACTTAGTAAACAGCTACCTGATAGTTACCTTAATATCACTGCTGTTAGAAACACCCACAGCTCTGGTTCCTTTCTCTCCCTGTCTTGTCTGGGTTTTTACCAAGATGGCAAAGCTCCTATGAAAACACTATCTTCCTTCCAATAGGGAAAATCTGATACTGAAGCCTGGTGGAATAGAGAAAGAAATCGGGGTGCTAGGCTACAAACATTCAACCTTTCTTGTCTGAGACTCAAGTTAGTCACAAACTTACTTGGAGAAAGAAATCCAGGTGGGAGGCTACAATCCTTCAACCTTTGCTGAGTGAGACTCAAGTTAGTCATAAACTAACTTACTCAAGTGAGTTATAAACTAACTTAGTCTCAGTATACTTTCTGTGCCAACAGAGCACAGGGGACTGGATGATTTATGAAGAACAGAGATTCACTAGGCCATGGAAGCTAAAAGTATATGATTAAGGAGCTACATCTAGCAAGGGCCTTCATGCTACATTGCTTCCCACTAACAAACCCCCTTTCTCAGCTGTGGATACTGTCGCTCAGTTAGTAGATTGTTTGATAGCAGGCACAAAGCCCTGAGCTCTGTCCTGTCACTCCATAAACACAGAATGGTAGTGTGTGACTATAATCCTCCACTTGGAATATAAAAGCAGAAGGATCAGAAGTTCAAGGTCATCCTCTGCTATGTAGTGAATTTGAGGCTAGCCCATGCTCACAAGACCTTGTCTCAAATAAATAAACAAATCATTTCCGTGATAATGACAGTAACCCAGTCAAGAGAAGAAAGCACTGAAGATCCAGTCTCCTTTTACTGGACCTCGAACCTTGTGACACAGGGTCCGGGTTTCCAACACATGGATTTCAGGAGATAAACCCAAACCACTAGCTATATAGCACTGGGCCAGGCCCCTATCCTCCCAAAGTCTCAGTTCCCATTGTCTGCCATGAGGTCTAATTAGGCCTGTTGCACTTCCCTTCTGGGAGATCTATAGTGCTCACATGAGCTGAATTCTCAAGAGCAGTACATAGATGTAAGATTTCTCCCAGTTGCTGTACAGAGCTGAAGGTGGTGAGCTCGGAAGTCAGACATACCCAAGCAATGCCCAGCTCTGCTATTTCCTGCTACAGAATTCCTTCTCAGTTCAAACCTGGAGCCCCTTTCTAGAAAGGAAGAAAAAAAAAAAAAAAAAAAAAAAAAAAGCCCTAGCACTTACTACATAGATTGTTTTAGTGACTAAATTAAATTTTAAAATCCTGGCTCCTCATTAAGAAAACACTTACTGTAAATGTTGATTGTAACCCTGCCTCTGTGTTATTTTTGTTTGTTTTGCTTTCTTTGTTTTTAAGTCCATGTCATAGTCATAAATCAAGAAGGAAACATTCTCAGCATGTGCTACCTCTCAGCCTTCCCTGGGCAGTCTCTCCAAAACATCCAGTGGCCTCTTAGGGCTCTATTGAGATTTTGAACTGATAAACTAGGAGGAGGCCAAAGCTTTAAAGTTCACAATGCCAGCACCCAGACTCCTCCTGTCCATCACTGCTGGCTTAGACCCTTGGGTTACCCAACATACATTGATGCTTTGATGCAGAACACAGCCTAGCAGAGCCCAGCATTACTCCCACTAAGTTCAGAGAAATCCACCAAGGTACCACAGTAGCCCAGCACAGGTACCTACAGGAGGCTCTTCAAGCCAAGCCTCCACCCCTCTCATTCTCTAAGCTGCAAAGTGATTCTGGTCACTCTGCCCTGAGCATTCCGGCTCCCCTGCACACAAAGCCAGACAGCGATCTTACCAAACCCATAGCCTTACGGGGCACTCCTTACCAGACTGGCAGAAACGAAACCGACCTTCCTTCTATTGCTACACCAACATAGTGTGTCTTGATAAAAGGATCCGTAAATGAACACACAGGAAAGCATTTACATTGAAGTAACACATCCAGCTTTTTCAGTTAACCAGTCATCTGCTTGCACTGATCACAGAAAAATCACAGGGCTTTTGGAGTACAGTGCTGGATCCTACCAGATGCTGCTGGTGTCCCATAGGTTATACCATTAGCTTCTTCAAATTCCTATAGCTAGACCAAGAAGGCTCTTAAAACTGGATGAAGGCCTCCAAGTCAGCTGTGTTGATTATGACAAGTAGATGTTCAATCGGAAGTCAGCAGGGTGATAGACAGACAAGAGAACAGATTTTAGAGAGGTTTCTTTCAAAGCTTCTTACATCTGGTCCCTACATTAACTCACATCTGGTCCCTACATTAACTCACATCTGGTCCTACATTAACTCACATCTGGTCCCTACATTAACTCACATCTGGTCTCTGTCACTAGCTCTCATTTGACCCTTGCTACTAACTCACCTCTGGGCTCCTAACTAGCTCATTTCAATGTGAACTTTTTCTTTGTAAAAAAAAAAAAAAAAATCCATTCAAGTTAGAAATAATTAGCAACCTTATCTTGGAGACCACATACATATTGAACACATACACTGGATATATTTATATAGTAGAGTTATACTGAGATATCGTTCAGGTACTCTTTGATCTAATTTAAGCAATCCATTCTGATACATGCGTTCATTCTTCCTGTCTTCTCTCGAACATCATAGCCCTACTGCTTGCTGAGCCTGCTTTCCCCAAGTCTTCCCAACACTCATTTAAGAAAGACTCAGAAATATCCTCAGAAATATCCGTTAGGTGTTCATACTGTGCCAGGCACAGCGGCAAAACAAACACAATCCCATTTTTCAAAACCCCATAGTCCCTAAAGAATTTTTTTAAAAACTAATAGAAGGGGATGGAGAGATGACTCAACAGTTAAGAGCACTGATAACTCTTGCAAATGACCTAAGTCAGGTTCCCAGCGCCTACACAGAGACAGGTTCCGGGGATCTAATGCCCTCTTCTGACCTCCACAGGCACTGCATGCATGTGATATTCAAGCATATGTACAGTCAAGACACTCATACACATAAGAGAAAATAAATTTAATGTAATAAAATACATTTTAAAAAAGTACAAAGGTACAACAAATTCACAGGCAAAGGAAGAATTAAAAAGGTACATATGTAACACGTGTGCTGGCTAGTATTTTCACATAACTAGAATTATCTGAAAGGAGGGAACCTCAGTTGAGAAAGTACCCCCATAAAATTCAGCGGTAGGGCGTTTTCTTAATTAGTAATTGATGGGGGAGCCCATTGTGGGTGGTGCTATCCCTGGGCTGGGGGCCTTGAGTTCTATAAGGAAACAGGATGAACAAGCCAGGGAGATCAAGCCAGTAAGCAGCACTCCTCCATGGCCTCTGCATCAGCTCCTGCCTCCAGGTTTCAGCTCCTGTTCTGAATTCCCTTAATGATGAACAGTGATATGGAAGTAGAAGCCCAAGCAAACCCTTTTCTCCCCAACATGCTTTTTGGTCACGGTGTTTTGTCACAGAAATAGAAACCCCAACTAAGGCAGTGTATACATGTAGGAAGTCTTCACTCATAAGTTCTCATGCTAGAGGCTTAGGGGGTGTCCAGCCCAGGGCTTGTTGGCTGCAAACGGCTGAGGATAGCTATGGATGAAGCCCAGTGCAAAACTGTAAACTTACCTAAATCCTTATAAGATTTTTTTGTTCTGGTAATTCAGTTGAGCATTCTTAGACACAAACGTCATAGGTGACATGTCTTGATATTGCCATGTCAAAGGTTGGGGACACTAGCCAAGTTAGCATACCCCAGTCCCAGGCAGACAACAGACCTCTTTATTTTTTTTTACCCTTTATGTTTAATTTTGTGAGTAAGCTTTTAGAATTTTGTTGCTGAGATTCATGTGTATCCTATTCTAAACCCCTGAGCCTTTTCTGCACTCATATCTACAATATTTTGACATGGTTTGCACCTGGGAATGGATCTTAAGGATTTGTTTAACCATAAATGTTTCTGGCTTACTTCTCTTCAGGGAGAAAGAACTCAGAACTTGCTGTGTATTTTACCTTTCAACTAGGAAATTAGTGAGCAAACTTGAAAGTAATAGTAACTGTTTCTTCCCCTGAGATGTAGGCGGGTTTCAGCAAATATAGATGCCTAAACTTGCTGGTTTTAAAGGTGTTAAGGAAAAATCCCTTCTTGGAAAAAGATCTACTGAGAGGAAGAATAAAGAATGAGCAGAGAAGACAGAAG
This sequence comes from Micromys minutus, assembly GCF_963924665.1. Classification (NCBI taxonomy): domain Eukaryota; kingdom Metazoa; phylum Chordata; class Mammalia; order Rodentia; family Muridae; genus Micromys; species Micromys minutus. Next base: position 44,200,484 of record NC_137985.1, read on the forward strand.
TCAAGATCTGGATTCAATGTCAAGTTCTGATATTTGCAGCCTGATTTTTTTTTAAGACAAAGATATAATCCCTGCCGTCAACAAGTAAGCATGTAACTGAGGTAACACATAAATACGTCATGTAAAAACAAGTATAATGAAGGATTTGGTCAGTCAGTTCCTATGGAGGATTTGGGCCTGTGAGGGGGCAGGAAAGAAAAGAAAATGCCATAGACTGAGCATTTGTCACCTCGTTATTTTTTTATCCTTTGAATGGGCAAGTATTTGTTACCATTATAATTTTAAATTAAAAAAAAAAAGTAACTGAAATACAATTTCATCCATTTCCTTCTCTCTCCTCCCTCTTACTTCCAAACTCATGGCCTCCTTTTCTTTAACTGTTGTTGTTACATCGACATATAAGCGATTAAACATGTAAACATACTTGCTGAGTGCATGCAGTGTTGCCTGCATGTTCTTAGAGCTGACCACTTGGCGTTGGATAACCAATCGGTCTAATTCACCTCTTGGCAGCTGTTATTTAACTGGGTCTGGGGACCCATGAGACTTCTGTCTATGGGAATTCTGTCAACTGTTGTTGGAACTCTCATTTCTTGCTTAGACAGCAATGGTGTTGAGATTTCATGGTGTGGCTTCCCTGTCAGAGAATCTGAGATCCTAATACCCATGATGATAATATTAGGAGGTGGGACTTGGAGATGTTGGTAGATGACGGGTGAATTAGTACTCTTACAAATTCTTACCGAGAACGCTAGCTCTCCCCTCCATCACGTTAGGATACATCAGGAGAGAGCTCTCCATGAATCAGAAAGTGGATCTTCACCAGATGCCAAATCTACTAGGATCTTGCTCTTGGGCTTCCCACCAGCCAGAACAGAAAGAAGCAAATTCCAGCTGCCTGCTTTATTCTTCTTAACAGCTCAAATAAACCAAAGACAGGAAGGCACAAGAAGGAAGGCACTCTGAGTTGTAAGGCAGTATTTAAAATTAGCCATGGGTAGGAGTAAAGAGAAGAACTGGGGGCAGGGTGGCCCATGGGATGGTGCTGTTTCTCCAGCTTGAAAGTCCAGGTTCAATTTATGGGGATTTACTTACTATGCAAATATGAAGATGTCCAAGTGAATAAGAGGCAGGGAGTCATCTATACCATGACCATAAGGTCTGTTTCATGTGGGACATTTAGGAACCCACATAATTCCTAGTTGTTTTTACATTCAGTTATCCTAGGGTCTATAGAAATTGATCCAGAAGTGGATTCTCTTATTCTATTACTCTAGTGTCTCAACATGCAGATTATTCATGATGGGAATAATGAACCACCCCCTCACAAGCGCACATGCGCTCGCACACGCACATGCGCACGCACACGCACACACACACACACACACACACACACACATCTACCTCTCTGTCTTCAGCCACTACCCCCACTTCTTCCTCTAGTGTCTGTTCTTCGTGCCTTGGCTTCTTCCCATCCTACTGTCTAATTTCCAGTCCACTGCACTTGAACTCACGGAGAGAGGATGTCTGTTAGTAAGACCCACCCAGTACAGAGCAGCTCCGCTGAGCAGAGCTCTCGGGCCAGGCTCTATGCAGGATGTAGGTCAGTGGTGCCTGTGCTCGTTCTTGCCTATTATCTACACAGACAGCAGCAAGACCACACAGTTCAAAGCACAGTAGCCTAAGCACAACTGCTTTGTTCAGCAGCATCTTCCCTGAGTGCCCCCAAGCAAAGGTTTTTCTACTGCAGTAGACAAGCATTTTCTGCTTGGAACCGTGTGCTGCCTCAGCTGGGTGGAAAAATAAAGTTGGAACAGGATGTAACTGTGTATGGAACTGACCTGGACCCTGGAGGGTCTTCCATTCAAACATAACAGGAGTGAAGAGTGAACCGCAGATACGGCACTTTGAATCAACTTAAACCCAATACTAACATCCCCTTCAACACGAGACAAAAAAAAAGTCAGTGAGCACATATAAGGGCTTATCCTGTATTTGGGGAAGCAAGGGCCTTAGTCAGGACCAGTTGATCTGCCCACAGAGTGAACGAAACCCCCAGTGATCTGACATTCTTTTCATGGCTTTTGTGCCAAGTGAAGGACACTAGAACCTTTACCATCCGTGGTCTGCTCTAACCTCCTCCAGGGCAGTGATCAATGGCCTCTAAAGCAGAAGGGTAGCCCTAAGGGAAGATGCAGACATTGAGAGCAAGCCTCTGCTTCCATTTGACCAAGGGATGACATAGCCAGAATCGGAGCTCAGCTCTGGAGCCCACATTCACGGTTCTCTACCACACAGGTCTTGCCTGCCCCATCAGAGAGCATGACCATGAAAAAGCCTAGCTGAACATGATGCATTACAAGGCGGCGCGTCTAGGAGGAGGTTGGGATAATAGCTGGTTGTTCAGAAGGAAATGGAGCAAGCAAGGCAGAGAGCATCTCAGCAAGGCAGCACAGCAGGGCCGAGATGAGAGGCTACTGCTGACTGAAGGGACAGGGGGAGCAGAGAGGAGCTGGCTTTGGGGACACATGAGGAACCAGTGAGGCAGGAGTACATCTCTCAGGACTGACTCAGTAGAAAGGATGTGGCAGTATTTCAACTGAGGCTTTAGAACTAATGAAAAGCCTGGTCCCAAGCTGGAACAGCAGCGGAAGCAAATTTGGATTCCGAACCTATTCCCCTACAGAATGAGAAAAATCATACAAAGCCATAGAGAAGTGTCTGACAAATCCAGGGCAAGGATGAGAGGTTATCTCCCTTCCAGGTGGGCAAAGCCACCGCTGCAGGAAGGGGGTCCAGAATCCTGGCTGAGGAGCTTGCACTTTGAATTGTTTCAGATCTTCCAGCCAAGCACAAAGAGCATCTCAGAGCCACAGTGTCCTCCTGTAGAGCGTAGGAATCCAAACGCTCACCTCGCAGTGCAGCTGCGGTTGCCAGAATCCTCTGTAGACCCCCCATAGCCTCAATAGGAGAGAGAACGAGGCTGCCACATCCCATGCGATTCCACATATAACACTTTAAAACAGACAAACAAAAATCCTTGGGGGGGGGGGGGGAGACCAAAGGCTACTGTGGAGGAAGAATGAATGTGCAGAGCACGTAAGAGTCTCCGGGCAGTGAAAATATTCCATGTGATATTTTCATGGTGGATAGATGTCAATACTTGTTTCTCCAACACAAAGAGGGAGCCTTATGTCTACTATGGACTCTGAGAAGTCACCATGGGAGTCAATGTGGTGTGTCAACTGTAACAGAGCAGGGCTCCGGTGGGACATGTAGATGATCAGGGAGGTTATGTATGCGTATACATAGGAACAGCCATCGCATGAGAAATTGCCACCCCTCCAGCTCGATTTTGTTACGCACCTAAGACTGCTATAAAAAATAACATTTATTAGGAAAAATCAAGTCAGCTCAAAGTTGCTGCCAACAACCTCATAAGCACACTATGCCACCCCGTGCTTGTATGCCTGCCTAACAGGGATACCGCTATTCCTTAGAGCCCCATCCTTACAGTATGGCACAGGACTTGGGCTACAGACCCTTTCGCTAGCTTCCTCTTCTGGCTTCTCCAACATAACATGGTTCCTTGGCTTTGTTAGGTGAAAGAAGCAAGTTAGCATCATCCCCGATATTAGGAACTCGGGCCCCTGCTCCTTTATCATGTCGTGCGTGCTGACTGCTGAAAGATAGATTCCACCTACACTGAGTGGTGCTGAACCAATGTTCCCCCCACCCACCGTGTTTCCAAGGGCTTATGGGATATGCTACCCTTCTTTTGATAGATTATCACCTATCGCGCCTGCAAACCCTGCAAATGGCAACTGCTACAGAGTCCACACACCCTCCTTTCCTCTGTCTGTGCTTATAAACATGTTCAGCTGGAACATCCACACCACTCAGTACCTGAGTTTTCTATGCCCAGATCTTCAGAACCCTCCATATGCTATAAGTCCTCCAATGGGAAGCACCATTATTGAACATCTATTATATGCTAATTTAATACACCAGATCACAGAATTCTCATTCCAGGCCTTTGACTGGGCTTTGCCATTTCCCAAACAAGATATGGAGGTCTCGGAGGCAGATGAGTTCCCAGTTAATACAGAGAAGCGAGACCCAAACAAGGTCAGTCTAACTCTTCAGTTCATGCTGATGCCCTTTTCTCACAGTTCTTCTGAATGAAACATGGATCTCTGGCTTTCACTTTCTTCCTAACCGTGCTCGGTGACAGTGGCGTCTCCTCATGAGGTTTTGCTCTGGACCAGTCTCCCTATTCTCCATCAGCAAGGGATGTGCAGGCCATCGAATGATAGGAGTTCTTTCTCTGTAACAACCATCTTCAAGGCTTCCAAGGATCTGGTTGATAGACCCTTCAATTCCCTAGCTTCTGAATTTCCCTAAAGAATCAGCCATGGGAATCTTCAGGAATGCGGGATAATATTCTACAGAATATTTATTACAGCTTAAAGCACCACAGTGTGTCCATAAGTTCCCAGTGTTCCATTCTTCACCCTCAACGCTACCTCTCCCTGCTCTGAGATCCCAAGCCTCGCTCCCATCTCTTCCCACATGTCATTTGTCCAAACCTACATTCCAGGGGTCCATTTGCTCTACCCAGTTCATTCACTGCCCACCCCAGAAGCAAATGCAGCCCTGCTCCAGCTACCTGACACTCTTCTCCAAACTGTTTCCTCAGAAGGTCAGGGCATCCTGAAAACCGGGCGTAGAGTAATAAAACGACTGTGAGAATATTTCAATACGGAAGCCAAGCACAAGCTACAAATCCCAACAGGCTCTGTTCTTCTGGCTGTGACCTTGCACTCAGCCCCCGGCTTAATCTTTGGGGGTGGCACTGCCCATCCCAGGGTGACACTTCCCATAGCAGACACCCCCTCCATTTTCTTGGCCTTGATTGCAAATAAGCCACCTCACTTTTATAGGTGATTTCATTCTTAAGTGGGGATATTATAATAATTAATGTGCATACCCTTGGCTTTCCTAGCTCCACTTAAAATATCTCCAGGAATTCGTCCCTCTCTAAGTGCACTGCTCCCTTGCCAAGACAGTACTTCCCCTTGCTCCTCATCCCCTTTGCTCACCTCTGATATGACTTAATTTCTCTGCAGTCTCATCTCTCCCCCATTTCCAGTCTTCACACTGAGTCTTCTTTCTGCAGGCCCCTTGCAGCGTCTACAAACCGCATTGTCTCTCTGTGCCAAAGCACTGTTCTGGTAAAGGTTCCCCGTGTGCCCAGTCCTTCCCGAGCACTGTGAAACAGACCCTGTGTTTGGTGCTGAGACGACAAGGCACAGGAAATCTATGTTGAAGGAACTCACATCCCAGGGAGGGGTAGCAGGTAAGTGGAGGATGGGTGACTTCTTGCTGAGGGATAAACACTGTGTTGTTAGGTCGGCAATGGAAAGACACCCACTGTGCATGGAAGGTACACTCGCCTGTATCCAAATGGGGAGAGATTACACTGTCCTTATTCTTACCATGGGAAGATGCCAAGGTTAGGGACAGGGAGACAGACCGGCAGGTAAAGGTATTAACCTTGCAAAGCTGATTTACCCCAGTTCAATCCCCATATTCCACAGTGGAAGGAGAAACCCGACTTCTAAAAGCTGTCCCCTGACCTCCATTGCACACTTTGGCACATCCATATCTACTCATGCATGCATGCACTCGCGCACGCGCGCGAACACACACACACACAGACACACACAGAGCATACATCCAGATACCGATAATTCATCAACTGTCTCTTTAAAATGTAATATTCTAAGTCATATTCTAAGCCACTCATCACCTCTTCAATCCCAGACTAAGGCTACATCTTCTGAAACATCCTCCTGGTTTAAAGTACGTTTCAGTCTGACCCTTCACACCATGCAGCAGACATCACTTCACAATAAACACTCCATCCAGCGACTCCAAGATGTAGAAGTATTTCACCAGAACTGCGGAAGGAAACAAGTCACTTGCAAAGTAAACCATTTGTGCCGCTGCTGCCTCTGACGCTTAGTATAAACCCCTTTGCCTCTCATTGCTTGTGCGGCCATTTGCATGTGACTGGTTTTCTTGACTAAATAATATCTGGGGAAGGGAAATGCTGCAGATGCAGAAGTTCTGCTGCTTTTTCTTTGTAAAAAAAATTATTAATCATTTTATTTGTTTATGTTTCAAATGTCATCCCCCTTCTTGGTCTCCCCTCCACAAACCCCCTCCCCCTCCCTCTTCCCTTAGCGTCTAAGAGGATACTCCCCTACCCAACCACCCACTCCTGCCTCACCCCTGTAGCATCCCCCTTCTCTGGGGCATCAAGCCTCCACAGGACCAAACGCTTCCCTCCCATTGATGCCAGATAAAGCAGTCCTCTGCTACACATGTAGCAGGAGCCATGTATACTCTTTGGTTGGTGGTCCAGACCCTGGGAGCTCTGAGAGGTCCAGTTAGTTGATACTGTTGTTCTTCCTATGGGGCTGCAATCCTCTTTGGCTCCTTCAGTCCTTCCTCTAACTCTTCCATTAGCATCCCCAGGCTCAGTTCGATGGTTGGCTGTATCTGCATCTATCTTAGTCAGGTGCTGGCAGAGCCTCTCAGAGGACAGCCATGCCAGGTGCAGAAGTTCCGTAGCTTCTTCTATGAGTCGTACACTGCCTCAGTTCTTTAGTAGATTAGAATATAAAAAGCATTAGATAAAGAAATACTTGCAGTTGTTTTTTAAAAAAATCCTGATTTTATATATGCCACACATAAATATTTCTTGCATTTCTTAAATCTGAAAGAAAGTGAACCAAAAACCACTAAAGAATGATCAATGGATGTGAATGGGGAAAACAGTTTTTTAAAACTTTGTGTACACACAGACACACACACATATACATAAATAAATATACAAAACTTGTGTTTAAAACTTGACTTTAAGCTAAGGTGAGGACTCAGCAGTTAAAGAACTGGAGTTTGGATCCCACAAACTCACTCAAATCGCAGGAAATGGCCCATTTGTGATCCCAGCCTCAGTAGGCAGAGACCAGGGCTCTCTAGAGCAAGCTGGCTAGTGAGACTAACCTCTAAGGAAAGCTCTGGATTTCACTGAGAGAGACTGCTTCAAAGAACAAGGTGGAATAGTCACTGTGGAAGATCCTTGACACCAACCTCAAGCCTCTACACACATATATGCATGCCTGCCCATATCACACGTATACCTACACACGTGTGAGTATGTATACACAGACTACACATACATAGTCAGAAGCAAAAGTTTAAAATAACAATAAGCTGTGCAGGGTTACTAGTAATCGGATGAATGAAAATTACATGTATTTTTTTAATAAGACATGTTCTTATATGAATTGGGAAAAAAGTAATGAGCAGGAACAGACATATATGGAGCGCTTGCCATGGGTCAGGTTTTCCTCTAGAGATTTTGCTTGATTCACTCCTAACAATAAAGATAACCCTATGAAATTGTCACTACTCCTTAAGTTTGGGGGTTTGTTGTTGTTGGGTTTGGGGTGAAGTTATTGTTGGTTTGTTTTGTTTTTTGTTTGTTTGCTTGCTTGCTTTCTGGTTTGTTTTTGTTTTTCCCTTTTTCAAGACAAGGTTTCTCTGTGTAGCCATGTCTGTCCTCTGTCCTGGAACTTGATCTGTAGACCAGGCCAGCCTCAAACTCAGAGATCTGCCTGCCTTTGCCTCTGAAAAACATAGAGAGTTGACTACATAGCAGGTAGATACCTGACTAGTTAGTTGTGAACATCTAGCTGGTTAGAAACTCGGAACTAGCTAAAGAAAGAAAAACTAGTTATGTTGGTATCATATTTTGAAATTGTTTAATCTTTTAGTCCCATGTGATAGAATTTAGAGGGTGCTGTTGTTGCTGCCTCCTGGTCTCCTCTTCCTCCTTCTCCTTCTCTTCTTCCTCCTCCTCTTTCTCCTCCTCCTCCTTCTCTTCATTCTCCTTCTCCTCTTCTTCCTCCTTTTCCTCCTCCTTCTCCTTTTCCTCCTCCTGGTCCTCCTCCTTCTCTTCCTCCTCCTCCTCTTTCTCCTCCACCTCCTTCTTCTCTTGCTCCTCCTTCTCCTCTTTCTCCTCCTCTTCCTATTCTTCTTCCTCCTCTTCCTCCTCCTCACCTAAGTTTGTTCTTTCTGCTGTATTTCCAATGGGCTATTTTCCTAGTTGTAAGAAGAAGGAAGCCCAGCATGGCAATTTCTATATATGGGCCCACAAGGAAAAGAAGGGGGTTTGGGTGCTTGAAAAGTAGTGTTTCTGCATTTAGTTCATGGGCAGAAGCAACCACTGTACTGTAGGGGAGACAACAGCCAAGAATAATCTTTAATCCCCCATAAGACATCCACAAAAAGAAATGATTCTCCTCACAGACATAGAAACAACAATCTCCTCTGGATCCCTTCTCCCTAAAGGAAGCTAGAAGCTAGAAAATTATCTTACTCTTAAATATCCTTCACAAACCCGGCAACTCACCCCAGCTGTTATGGACTCCGAGTTATCATGAACCTCTAGTGATAAACTTTATTTGCAGAAACAAAGGAAATGAAATAGGACAAGACAGATTTAGTGCCAGGTATGGTGACACACATCTTTAATCCCAGTACAGGAGAGGCAGAGTTAAGCAGATCTCTGTGATTTCTAGGTCAGTCTGGTCTATACAGTGAGTCTCAGGACAGCCAGGGCCACACAGAGAGACTGTGTCTCAAAGTTGGGGGGAACGGATGCTTCTGCTTAAAAGCCTTTTTTCCCCGTGTGGGCTGGGTCCCTCTGTGTCACCCCACAGCCTCCTGAGCACATAGCCTTGGGATCCGTTAAGGAGAGAAAAGTCAGCAAGCACAAGTGTAACCCAGGCACCCTTTCTGGTCACAGCAAGAACCAGTATATGGGTTCCAGGGTGCCCCTGAGGACCATCTATGAATTTATGGATGGGAGCACTGTTCTAAGAAACAGGCTGGGCAAAAGAGGCCTTTCCAGAAAGGTCTTCGTGTGCTCCTTATGCAGTCTCTCCACACAGCACATGTGTCGTCCCAGCAGCACCAGCCTACCATTCTCTAGTTGGTGAATCCTATCAGCAGATTCTGCATTTTCCTTTCTCTGACTCTTCTGTGTCTTCCTCCGCAAGTTACACAGGAGACTTTGGACAGCTGTTATCTGATAACCTGAGAAAAGTATCAGCCTTGAACCCTTCCCAATAACATGGCACAGGTGCCCTAAGACTGAATCGCCTTGCCCTGGAATCAAAATAAGAAAAGGGGTGAGAACTAGGCTCCACTGTTTATAAGGCTAGTTTTCAATATTTGAAAGGCTATAAGGAGGCTGTGTGTATGGAACGTGTTTAAGCAGAGATGAGAAACTGGAAATCATCTCGATTTTACCAGCACAGCTATTCTATGCTGGAAGCCTATTAGAAAGGTATTTTGGTCTGTGATATAAAGTAATAATGTTTACATAAGAATGCACAGAGAACAGAAGTCAGATCCCATCTCCTAAGGCCTATGTGGGACCGAGCTCAGATACATTAAGAGAATGCCATTTGGGATCTGGTTCTAATTGGATTTTTCCAATCTTTTATATATTCTAATGAGATGGGGAAGTTTAGCATTTAGGATATAGCCTTTATGCGGAGGACGCAAGCAGTTTTTCTTCGTCAGGCTGCCAAGTCAGGGAGTAAGGTAGAGAGGGTTTTTGTATGATTCTCCATCAGCTAAGGAATCTCCTCACCTTGAACCTTCACGAGGCACCTTAAACTTTCAGTTCTGTGGAGCAAAAGAGTCATAAAAGGGCACTCAATGGCCTTCAGCTGAACACCCACAACTAACAGAGACCTTCATACCCATGTGTGGCTAAAGATCACCGAGCTGCAAACCAGAAAGCCAGCTGACCAGTGGCCACCTCACAAAAAGTGCGTCACTTCCGGAACCCCTGACACATAGTCCAAAGCAAACTGGCAAGCATGCCTCTTAAGATACACAAAATGGATACAGCACTGACAACCTCTGGCTATCTGCGCTGGTCGGTTAGGACTGCTCTGAAGACACCTTACCAGGCAGCTCTAGAGGTTCCAAGTTCAAGCTCAAGGTGGCGGCAGGAAGACCCTGTATTCTGCCTCTCTTAGCTACAGACAGCTGCCTCAACACTGAGGTGTCTGTCCTTGTCTATGTCCAGATTTCCCGCCCTTGTGATGGAATCCATGTTGGATTAGGTCCCACCCCGAAGAGTTTGTTCAACTTAATTGCCTCTTTAAAAAACCCCTCTCCTTAGGTGGGAGTCACATTCTGAAGTCCTCAGGATTCAGTTTGCAGAATGTGTGTTTGAGGGTAGGGAGACGCCATGTAGACCTTTTGTTAGATTTCCCACCTCAATAAGAAACACCTCAAGAAAACAACTTAAGGGGGAGAGATTTATTTTAGTTCACAAAGACAGACATTTCAGTCTATGGCTGAATGACTTTCTCGAGTCTGGGCTGTGGCAAAGTCAAGCATCACAGCAGAATACAAAAGAGTTAAGCTGCCAGTCTCCTGGTGGCCAAGAAGCAGAGAGAAGGAGGGGGAACCAGGAGTGGTACTGTCGGTGACCTACAGCATCTCCCTAGGCTCTCTGAGAGCCAGCCAGGGACTAGCCTTCAACACACAAGCCTGCAGAGGATGTTTCATGCTCAAACCACAATAGCCCATAAGAGTATCCAAACTAACAAACTGGATGTTCACAAACGTTCTCAAAATCTCTATGATTCCATTAGGGAATTTGACTAATACCATTCCTAATTATGACCTGGTCCTATACTGACAGTCCAAATGGAGCTGAGATTCCTCAGGGAAGGTAACTGTCCACTCTGGGCCACAGTTTCTCAGATGCAAACCCTATTACATAAAATCAATATAAAAATTAAATGGTTTTACATTTATAAAGAGCTCAGACTGATACCTTACACAATATATATACTGAACCTCAAGTATATACAAGTTATATTCAGCTCTAGTGAGTCAGATAGTAAATAGCTAGCTAGGAAATTTGGAGGTGAAACCCTAATCCTTATTCACCTTCCAGAAATTTCAGACAGCTCACTCTTTCCCCTTGGGTTCTATTCTTGCTTTCTAGTTAACTGGTCTGCACTCACTGGTAAATCTCTTTTGCTCTGGTTAAATTCTCAGGCAAATTAAAGGAATGTCTTCCTTGGGTCCTTTCTCTTCTCACCAAAGGCTGAAGGGAGAGGCCTAAACTAATCCTAGGGCATCCAGTGACTCTTCTTTTCCAAGAGGATTTCACCTTTCCCATAGATCATCGATTTGCTTGTCAAAGAAGACCCAAGTTCCCCTAGAAAACAAGGGGAGCTACACAAAGACAGGGGACATTCTTGCTCTGACGAACTATTTTTGGTCGCGAAAGAGCACCGGGCCTCTGTAATTACAGAACGAACCCATGCCAGAGCTAACAGAGACCTTCCCTCCACCCACAGAGTTCTCACTGACACTAACGGAATGGCTTCTCTGCAGACACACACCCAGAAGAAAACACAGAAGATGCCTCAGGTAACAACCAGGACATCCTAGGTGGACAAAGCTCCACAGTGAATGCTAACAGACAGGTAAGCCTGCTGCTGGAAGAAGCAGAGCTGCTGTGTGGGACAGTTCCCAGAAAGACTCTGTGACTCACAACGAAGACTGATGGACCAGAACATCAGTGATGTGGGGAGGTTTGAATATTGCAAGTCCACAGTCAAGTTACCTTGGGCTGTCTTTGGCTTCCCTTAATAGTCATTTTATGCCCCACATGCCCAGTGTAAGTGAGCTGACATCCTGCGACCTCTAGATAAAGCCTTCAGATCACAGTAACAGGCGACAAACACCAGCCTGGTCATCATTAGCATCTACATCAGAAAGAGATTCGCCTGCTCTTCTCAACTCATCTACATGATGTACTCACCCAGGTATTTGGAGTGTGTTTATTTATGACTTTCTGTTGTGCTTACTATAAAAAAAAATCATGCAGTCACTGCCACATTGGATGATGGTGTTTAGGACGATCTGAATCTGCGCTCCCATCCCACCACGGACACTCACACTTGTCTCCAGAATGAACCATCTCTTTCTCGTTTTGAGATTAGAACTGTGGGCTTTGCACTGACACCACACTGACAGGAACCAGGCATAGAGGACACGCCGGTAGTGTCTAGTGGCTGGGGAGGGATGTGTCGGAGGTGGTCTCTGCACATAAAACAAGAGATCAGAGAGAGACTTGGTAAGACACTGGGTTGGAAGCTGCCTCCACATGACATGGTAAATGAGGAGAATGTCAATGTCAAATAAAATTGCAAAGAGAGAATGGCTGGAAGAACACTGGCATTACTCAGGGATGATACGGCAGCTGCACTGTGTGGAGAGACAGAAGGGTGACTCAGCAGAAAGAGGTAAACAGCTCATTCGGGCTTCACTGTGCCAAGTTCCTGTGGGGGCAGAAGAAACAGAAGAAGCCTACCTCACCCAAAAGCTAAGCAAGGAGACCCTGGTAGAGAGACTTCACATGTTTCCTTTCGTATGTGGAGTCTAGATGGGTAGGTGATGACAGATAGATAGTTATGAATGCAGAAAAAATGGATGTCAGAGAAGATTCTTAAAAAACAAGGTGATGGTGGAGAAATACAATGTCTAACACCATGCGGTTTCTTATATATGAGAAAGGCAGATACACAGATAGATGGTAGATAGGTAGATGATTGATAGATAGATAGATTCATACATACATACATGCATACATACATACATAGTTAGAAAGATAGATAGGTAGATGATAGAGAGAGAGAGAGAGAGAGAGAGAGAGAGAGAGAGAGAGAGAGAGATTACACACAGAGATGGCCAGTTTATAAATCATGGCTTTATTCCATGGGCTATATGCAACCCTAAACCATTCATTCCTAATCTCCATACCCAAAAACCATTTCATCCATAACAGCATAAGGATTATTTGTGGGGAGGAAGGAAACCAGCAAGGGGTGAGAGAAGAGACAGGGGAGGGTCATGGTGACATGTTGACCATGGCCTAAGTACAATGCTATATATATATGAAAATGTCATAATGTAACTCATTATTTTGTATACTAACTAAAAATTTGATGATGCTCTTTAAGAGTAGTAAGAAAAATACCAAGATCTTTACAACAGAGAAAGCAGCAGGAGGCAGGGACAGGCCATACAGGTGATAGAATAGCATCACTGCGACATTACAGGACAGGTAGGAGAAGAGACTCAAACCTACAACCACCATCTGCAGGGATGCAGCTGCCTCTCCTGTAGGAACAGGCTTCCCTGCAGCACACAGGAACACCATCTTCTGCTTCCTCATTTAATGCTGGTCCCATCCTCGGCTGCACTTACTGCCTGATATCCTAGTCTCTGCCACAGCTTTCAAGAGCATAATTCACCACTGCGGAAAGTTTTATTGGACAGCACTATCTTCAAGAATATTATTTAAGAGAGCTGGCGGTAGACAGGTTTGGAACAAAGCAATTCTATAGCCATTGTTTAGGAGGTTAGAAATCATAAGGATGACAGTTATTTAACGTGTGATTATTTTTGCCTTTGTCAAGAAAGCACCTAAACACCATCAGGAAGATTCAACTTAGCCCGCACTGTAGTGAATACCACCAGCCTAATATTTCTGTGGGGTTGCATGTGGGCCCTGCAGTGTAGCCATGATTTAGAACCTGGCCATCGGTGTATTTTGTGGACTTCATTTTTTTGTGTGTGTTTAAGCCTGTGTATCTGTTTCATTTCTCAAGCACTCATGAGTCCTAATCTTAAATGCAAGCTTTATTGTGCTTTATTGTGGTGCCGTGAGTTGAACCAAGGGCTCCTATACAATAGGCAAGTACTTCACTGAGCTGTATCCCTATGCTGAGATTTATATATTAACCCTTTCATTCCTAATATCCAAGGCCAGTGTGTCATACACAGATAGCACAGAGGACATCTGGGTTAATGAACTCTAAGGTTCTCTCCTTGAGTGCCATCCTGCCCATCCCTAAACTGTCTGTCACAGTCCTCTGCTCTTGACCTCCATGTGCTTTCCCCAAATACCCCAGGATTTATGTGTGCCATGAATTTGAAAAATACTACCTCCCATCACCCTGACTTTGGTAGGCAAGCTTTCGTTCCTGCTGCAGGAACCTGCTTAAATTTCCTTTATCCACCTCATCTGACCTACAGTGCCTTGCATGAGTCCCCGGGGTCTTCTGTGGCACCTTTCTGTATGCAGCAAAAATTTTGGTTGTCCGCATCCTCCACTAGGTCATGAGCTCTGGAACGGTTATTTTCTCAAGGACACATCCCCAGAAGTGATCAAAAGTCTGGGATGCAGGAATGCACAACGCTCATGAAATTAAGAAATGGTTTAGCATGGTTTAATACTGAGCCATGTTATGTAAGTGCAGTTGAAGGTTTACAGATGTATGTCTACTCACAGTCTCACCAAGGGCACAGTCACATTCTGGCCTTTCTTCCTCCTTACCATATAAAATCCAAGCAAATAATGAGGAGGCATCCCCAAACTCGAGAGAACACTAACCTCAGAGGAGAAGACAGGGTCCTGGCATGCAGAAAGAACACGTACATGATAGTTGTCTGTATGGCCAGTGCTCTAGCTTTTATGAGCCTTGACTTGTTGGTGTTTGATTCATAGCATGGACACATTGCATAGGACACATTTGAAATGATTTCTCCAGAGTTCCGTTCCTCTCCAGCAAGAACCTGAGCTGCTCTGTTCTGTTTTGTTCACTTCGTTTCAAAGGTTTGCTTCTGCGTCACTTTTCACAGATACGTCAGCATTTTTTCTTTCTTCTTTCAGATGTAAGAGCGAGGAGGAGTAGCATGAAGTATCTGGTAACGGTCTCTGCCATGGATGCCGATGTCTATGCCTGACCCTTGTAGCATCTCCAAGAGACAACGGTCATGATGACACTGAAGCCTGCCAGGGCAATGCCATTTGCTCAAAAGCACACACTTTGTGCTCAGTATCGCTCTCTCCCACCAAAGGAAAACCAACAGGAAACAGCATAAGAGAGCTAAGGCACAGAACTGGTTCTTATCAATTCAGTATTGATGACCAAGCCCAAGATATGATCCCACAGTTCTTACTCTCTTATGTGGAAAGCTGGGCATGTCATCAAAGACACAGGAGTAACCTGGGTGGGGGAAACCTTAACTTTAAATTGTGGGTGAAGGAGGGGTTGGTGTGCTGAAAAGAATTCCCAGTGAAAGAGAAAAGGACAGTTCCTGGGAAGAAGATGGGCAAAGCCCAAGATATGAATACAGATTTACTGTGATGTGGTATATAGTTTTAGTCAGTTTTAGCTTCTAGACTATCCCAAGTATCTCTGTCTCTCTCTGTCTCTGTCTCTGTCTCTCTCTCTCTCTCTCTCTCTCTCTCTCTCTCTCTCTGTGTGTGTGTGTGTGTGTGTGTGTGTGTGTGTGTGTGTGAGTGTGTGTGTAGAGCATACCAGTAACTTTGAGAAGTTTATTAACAACCCTCAATTGTGGGCCCCTAAGTACTTGGAACTTAGGATATGCACGTCATGTTTGTATTTTTAATCTTTAAAACTTTTATGCACATGGGTGTTTTGCCTGAATGTATGTCTGTGCCCTGCTTGTATGCCTAGTGCCAGTGAAGGCCAGAAGAGGGTACCAGATAGTTGTGAGGTGCCAGGAATCAAACTTAAGTCCTCTGAAAGAGCAGCCAGTGCTCCTAACCTTTGAGCCATCTTCCCAGCCCCAAATCAGGTTATATTTCTTTCAAAATATTTATGACCAGACATGTTGACTCATACCTGTGATGCTAACACTCAAGAATCAGAGGTAGAAAGAATCTTTAGAAAACATGCCATATCTTCTAAGCACTTGAAAATTGTTAAGAAGGAGGTAGTCGGCAACCACTGAGAAATCAAAGTAAAACAACTTAAAAGTTAAAATTTCATTCAGTAAACATATTTGAAACAAGAACAATATATACCAGATACTGAATGTTGTCTAAAATTATATAACATGGTCTTCTTATGGATGTAATATAAAGCCTGCCCTGTGGTCTTCCTTGTGCCCAAACCCCTCCATACATCTAAGTACCCCTGTTTCTAATAAGGCTTTAGGTTATTCACTTGGCTGGGGGTGGGTTAAAAATTGATTTCCTTGATTACCAGTCTTCCCAGAGAGAAGAGACAGTCTCCTGCAATTACTTGATTCTCCATCCCAATGACTGATTTTCCCATGGTTCCTTTTCGGTGTCTCCCATCTTTATTCTGGTACTGAGCCCTGCTGATGCCGACGAAGGTGGTAATTAGGTGTGATTTAAGTGCTGCATAATTTGTCCAAAGCTATGAAATGCCATCGTACAATCAAGGGAGTTTGGTCAAGAGGAAATTTTATTTCGAAAAAGGAGAGAAGGGAAGCAGCGGCAGAGGCCACCTGCTCTGCAGGGCTAATTAGGATTCTGGCTTTGCTGAGAACGTTTTTAGAAAAAGCATGTGCAAGGGTTGCTGAAAAGTAGTGTCAGTTCTGGGAAGGAAGTGAGGAGAGTCACAAAGGCTGAACAGACAGGGCCAGCTCAACCTCACAGAAGAGGAGTCCCCGAAAAAGACCCCACCAGGGAAAACCCTGTAAACAGGAAGTAGCCAGCAGGTAGACTGGATGACCCCAAGTCTGCTATATTGACACTCTGACCCACTGATGCTAGGGAACGCTGTATACCTCCAGGAGGCAGAAGAATTCAGGACAAGAATTAAAAACCAGGATGTTTTGAGAAAGGAAACTCTCTCTGCCTTCTCAATATCTAGCTTGTGACCACTAGACAATTTTTTTTTATCATTTGTACTCTGCAAAGAAGAAGGAATAAGTACTCAGGAAGAAAGAAACATGATTTAAGGGACTGAAGGAAAGAGGGAAGGCAAACTGAAATTCCATAGAAGTGCATAAAAGGTATTTCTGAGCCTGCATCATGAATTTGGGTCAGTAAAAATGTCTTCCTACGAAATTTTCATTTCCAATGCATTTGTGCTGTGTGACTTTCAACAAACACTAGTCACTTATAACTTAATGTTCCAGCTTTAATCATTTTTGTAATGTGAACTAAATTAGTCAATCCATCGAATATTTGCCCGTATCTATTATAATCACTTTAATTACCTTCATCTGTCTACTAAAGGACAAATTCTAGTTCGTGTTATTATCTTTACACTGAAATAGCGCCACGCAAATTAGAAATTATATTTAGACAAATTAGTTCCCTACCAGAATTTTCAGTTTCTCATATGAAAAAGTTCAGTGGCAGATTTCAAGTTTGCTTAGAGAAAACTTTATATTTAAATAACTCCTAATCTGATATAAAATGTTTAGTGGGTAATAATCAATAGAATATAATCACATAAATTCAAACTTCATTAATGTGGAACTTACCATGTTTATCTTTGCTATATCTGTAAAAATGAAGTTTCCTAAAAAATTATTATTCAAAATTCAAATGTACCAAGGAGCTTCCTAATGCTGTCTTCAGGAGTCTAAGTGTTCCAGAATCAAGGACTTCAAAATGCATGTCTAATTCTGTAAGTTATATACTGTTGTAAGAACCCTGCTTACCTTGTGGAAAGGAGGCGGAAAAGCCATAGCTGCTCCTTTCTGTTGCTGGTATAAAACCCTCTGGCCAAGAGCAGTGGGGGAGGGGAAGGGGTCTTTCTCTTTCCAGGTCACACTCTATCACTGAAAGAAGTCAGGTCAGCATAACACAGATGAACTCACAGAGACTGTGACAGCCCACACAAGAACAGATCCAAACCAGACAAATTCACAACATGGAGAAGAGGAGGTGAACACAAAGTCCCACCCCTAACCAACAAAGTAGTTGCAATTGATATCGACTGAGAACAGGGAAATTAATGTTTTCCAGTGACGTATCTCTGGGTATATCAACCATACCAGAGAGGAGGTTCTATGTCCAGGAGTAGTCAACCTTGAGAAAATGGATTCTGTGGATTTTGGTGGCGTAGCATACACATGCTTTTTGTTTTTTGTTTTGTTTTGTTTTTTTCTGAAATTTGTTTTGATTTTTGGCTTTTACTTTACCTTTCTGTTGGGGGAGCATGAAGTTGGGTGGGTAGGGAGGTGGAAAGGATTTGTAAGGAGTTTGCAGAGGAAAAGGAATATGATCAAAATATATTGTATGAAAGAATCTTTAATAAAAATAAATTTAAAAATTAAAGTTAAGACAAAGAAGAAAAGAGAAAGAAAGACAGACAAACAGATAGACAGACAGACATCAAGGCAAGATCTCAATGAGGAATTTGAGCAGAAACCATGGAGAACTGCTGCTTGCTGGTCACTCCCATGCTTATGTTTAGCTATCTTTTTTATATAGCCCATGACTAGCAGCCTAGGGACAGTGCTGCCCACAGTGGGCTGGGCCTTCTCAGACTAGGTAGCAATCAAGACATCCTTCACAAACATTTTCACAGGCCAATTTGAACCTTTTCATGGTGACTCTAGGTAGTATCAAACTGACACTTAAAGCTGACTGGGAAAGAAACTAAAAATCCTAGTGTTACTGCATCCTATACATCTGGCAAGATTAGCATACCACAGTCAATGTTCTTTTTCTTTCCCTCACTTGAAAATACTCTTGCTGAGGAGTTACAAAGAAAACATATTCAGTACAAATGTACAGCAACATTCTACATGGTACTTGTCAATGTAGATTTCCCCAAAAGGAAGCCCCAAGGGAAAATGATGGATGTGTTTTCAAGGACAGTCTTTTCCAAATCTACTTGGCAAGTACCTAATCCTACTGAGATTAAAACAAAAGGAACTAGACCACTTCTAACAAGAAACTCAGCTCCTGAGGCAAGACCATCTTGTCCTGCTAAGTTCCCACCCATCTTCTAAAGCCATTCATCAAAGCAGAGAAAAAGATACCCAAATCCTGCTTAGTCCATTTCTGTCCTTTCCTCCAACAGAATAAGAATAGCTCATCCTTGAGATGACTGGTTAAGTGACCAGAAGAAAAATCTTATCAAACTGTCCTTAAACAAACTTGAGGTCAGGAGGAGAGGAACACTTGCTTAGTGAGACGAGACTGTTGAGGGGTGATGCCCCGTGAGTCTACCTGCAACAGTCAGTGGTTCTAGTCCAATCAGTGCCTAATTTAATTAAAATTTGTATGGAATACTACTTCTCTGGACTAAGAATCAAATGGAAGTAATTCTTACAAAGGTAAGAATGGAGTTCTTGGGAGGATGCATAAGGAAAGAAAGCCCCAGCACTTCTGGCCGGACTGAAGTATGGAAGAGTGGCAGCCAACACACTGCTATCCCAGTGCAGAGGGAGAGGTGGGAGATTTCCAGCCGGCCACAAAAGCCGGGGCTTGAGGTCAAAACACCCTTCTCAACACTGTGTCTGACTTGTGAAGCGAATGCATGAACAAGATAGCTGTTCGTGTGCGTCCATTCCAGCTCCTGCCCCATGTTTATGAAGTGCCCACTCATTAAACATAATGAGAAGATGATGCTTCTGTGTGTGCGCATGGGTCCATGTGTATGTGCATGTGTGCATGTGTATATGTGTGCACGTGAGTGTGCATGCATGTGTGTGCTGGGAGCATAGGTGTTGTGTATGTATGCATGTATTATGTTTTGCAGACACAAGTGTACAGGTGAGAATGGGAGCTGAAGGTTGACATTAAATGTCTTCCTCAGTTGCCTTCTTACTTTATTTACTGGGGCAAGGTTTCTCATGGAATCCTAAGCTCACATGCAACTGGGACTTAGGGGTCCTCTGTCTCCACTTTGTCTCCATATTACAGGGCGATCTGAACTCCAGTCCTCATACTTATGTACCAACTGCATTACTCACTGAGCCATCCCCAGTTTCCAGTGTTCCCTTAAGTCATGAACTATATACCTACTAGTGACAGTATTTACTGACCATATCTTTTTTAAAAAAACATTTAAAAATTTTTTCAGAAAAAATTGAGACTTAATCCACTCACCATATTCCAAATCAAAATAGATTCATTTTTAGTCCATTATGAGTGGTTTTGAGAGATTGCTCATGAACAATCTGGCCCAACCTGATACATCCTGGTAGCTCTTGTTCTGTTCCATACAGCAATTAGCATGCCTCTTGGGAAAAAAAAAAAAAACCACAAGCAACAACTTGGGGCCACGAGTAATGAAGGAGTCCATTTTCATTTCCAGAGTATTAAAGGCAGAAACCCAGGGGCTTGAACAGAAACCAGAAAATAGCTGAGGAGATCTTGATTGTGTTTTTGAAAATTCCAATTTCATTTCTGAGTGCCGAATGTGCCCCGGAGCAAGACTGAGCAAAGCAACCTACAGAAACTGTCCTTAATTACTTCTTTCCTGGGCTGCTTCTAACATTAGCAATCTGGAGGCCAGTTCCATAAACCTGGCTGGAAATCACTCAAAATCCTTCTCTGATCATTTATTTGAGAAGCAGGCAGAGGTTAGACTGTAATGAGACTCCTCTAAATAACTTTTCATCAGAATAGGGTTCTTAACTCTTTAATTCCCTCAGGACAAATGGGATTTCAGAGTCAGTCATGGCCCAAATACCTCTGTCTCCCTTGTGGTCTTCATGACCTGGTTCTCCTCTGTTCTGTTTACCTAGATGGAGTACTATTGCTGTCTTCTGTGCTCTAAGACAGTCAGACATAAAACAGTCTGCCTTATTACTTCCAGTATTGTGAATATGTCTACCAGAATTTGTGTCCTGATATGTAGCCTGAAAAACTGTAGAATTCTGGCCTGAACCTGTTCCCATTTGCTCCCTCTGACCCTGTGCTTTGTCTAGCTATGTCAGGTGCTACTGAGGGGAGGGGAGGGGGAAGAAACAGACAGAGATATGAAGCAAAGGACAAAGAGAAGAATGAGCTAGCGCTATGTGACCCCAGTACCCCTGGGGTTGGGGCTTTATCTAGAGTGGGAGACAGGAAAAATAACACTAAGAGTGATTGAAAAGGCCATAGGGGAACACTAATATTCACTTAAAGTACATGTATGATATAGTAAAATGTATGTGAGTACATATATAAACAACATAAGTAAAATTGAATCACCTGGAGTGATAATGCTTCCTCACAAGGAAAAAAAAAAGCCACAGACTATCTAACAAGTATTCGGAGCCATTGGCTCCCAGAACTTGTATGTAAGATGCTGCTACCAAAGACACTCAACACACTTTAGACACAAGACTCAGTGGAATCAAGCTAGAACTGACATGGGAGCCTCTTTCCCAGGGAATATCTCTTAAAGTATCTTAAGGTGCTTTTCGAGATGCCAAAGGAGAAAAGAAATCACTAATCCTACCTACAAAACAATGCATCCCAGAAGTGGCCAATGTGGCAAAACGTGCCCCATGACTGCAACAAGGTCATTTCTATCTTGGGGGCAACCAATGGCCACTTTGTCAGCCTTAAGAGATGCTCTATAGGAGGGAACTAATATCCGGTGCTGTAAACCTAGCCAAACACCTGTGGCTGGTGAGGTCATGAAGCCGGGAGGAGTCCCCACTACTGCCTAAATCAACAAAATTTCTAACTGCATTTCGAATGCCTAACCTTATATCCACATAGAAGTGGAGCTCTGCCCTCGTATCAAAAAAGCTTTTGGCAACAGATTGAAATTATGATAGAAATACACAACTTGTCAAAAATGCATCAAAGCAACTGAACATAGGGTATCCATCCCTAGTTAGTAGATCTACAATACAACAATACCTAAGGCTTTGTGAACTTCTAAAAAGAGAGGATGGAAAGACTGTGAGATCCAGAGGACCAGGATGACTACTATGAGATAGTATCTTCTATATGTGATAAAAATGCTGTACTGGACCACATGAAGCTCAAGAAGAAAGAGGACCAATGTGCAGATACTTCAATCCTTCTTAGAAGGGGGAACAAAAATATTCTCAGGAGGAAATAAGAGACCAAAGCAAAGGCTATCCAGAGACTGCCCCACCTGGAGATCCAGCCTATATGCAACCACCAAACCCAGACAATATTGCTGATACCAAGAAGTGCATGCTGACAGGAGCCTGATACAGATGTCTCCTGAGAGGCTCTGCCAGATCTTGACAAATACAGAGTCGGATGCTCACAGCCAACCATTGAACTGAGAACAGGATCCCCAATGGAGGAGTTAGAGAAAGGATTAAAGGAGCTGAAGGGGTTTGCAACCCCATAAGAACAACAATACCAACCAACCAGAGCTCCCAGGGACTAAACCACTATCCAAAGAGTACACATGGATGGACCCATGGCTCCAGCTGCATATATAACAGAAGGTGGTCTTGTTGGGAAATGTCAGAGTGGGGAGGTGGGAAGGGGTAGATGGGTAGGGGGAACCCCCATTAAAATCAGGATGGGATAGGGGTTTATGGAGGGGAAATCAGAAAATTAAAAAAGAAAAGAAAAAAATTAAAATTAAAAAAATAATGTTACATCCATGAAAACTTAACATGGTCACCTAAACAAGACCTGTACAGTGTCATTCCAACGGAGATTCTCACGAGGCCTCACCACTAGATGAAGAGACAGAGGCAGATAATGGCTTCTAAGATCAGGGAATCAGTCATTTCAGGGATGACCCCTCCATAGGTTATCTATTCCCAAGTGGCAAGCCACATATAATATGAGCAACACTAGATGTATTTAGCTGGCTGTAGTTTCATGTGTGTGTGTACATATACATGCATAATACATATAAACATATGGCACAAACGTAACAGTAATAATTTAAAAGGAAGAGCTCATGAATTTGAATAGAAGTAAAAGTTAGATAGGGGAGAGGGTGGGGGTAAAAATTATGTAAATACAACATTGATGTATGAAATTTCCAAAACATATATATATATATATATATATATATATATATATATATATATGTGTGTGTGTGTGTGTGTGTGTGTGTATATACACACACACACACACACATACACACACACACACACACACACACATACACACACATATATATATATATATATATATATATATATATTGGGAACAAGATCACCAATGGGGAAAATGTTCAGCCACAGTGTGTGTTGACATCATATTTGGCAAAAGACAGGCAGGAAATTCACCTTGAGGAGAGCCAGAGCCCACCCCAGCAGATGGAGCAAGATGAACACCTGCAGGCAGACGTCTAAGTGATGTCCAGTCAAGCGTCTCCCAGGCAATACCTCCAGCCCAGAGGCCAGACAGGAAACTTCGATGCAGCAGACTTCTAGCAGACAGGACAATGCCTATAGGAGGCTAGGCCAATTCACTACCACTGTAATGAAAGCCGCTTGACCCCATTTCTAGGACCTCCTCCTACCAGCAGCCATAGTCCGGTCCCCTCAGTAATGGCGAGGACAGGCCATTACCGAAGGGCAGCAGCGCCTCTCATCCTGATTTACTGAAGCCACATTTCACACTGGTAAGCAGCAAGAATAACAGAGACAGGGAGATGGATTCTCTTTCTATAAATAAACAGCAAACGGCTGTGGGATGCCAAGTCATAATGATGCAACAGAGACACCAAGCTCCCCTTAACTCCCGACGAAAGCCTGAGTATTATGTAAGAATTATTCGGCACTTGAGCAGAAGACCTTTTAATGTCAAGGATCTCTGAAATTAGATTTAACGTTAACACTGGAATGACTCCGGAGGACGTGCTCTGGTCTAGAGAATGGGAGAAGAACGTTCTAGTCCCTTTTGGTTTTCACAGATGTTTTCCAGTCAATGCCTCACTTTTAAATATAACAAAGTCTTTCCTCTGGAATGCCAGTCTGGCCTGCTCACATTTGGTGTGTCTAGTCCCATCTTTAAGTCTCACGACTTTGATCAGGTCACTTATCTTGTATGGTGGACCAAGGCATTGGCGTTATTGTTGGGCTTGTGGGTAGCTCAGAACTGTCGTCATGAATACAGCAGTTTTCCCACTGTAAGCTCTGTGGGACCTGGTGGTACCATCCTCCATCGACCCCACCCTCCATCAACTCCAGACCTCATCCTCCAGTGGTTTCGTCCTCCAATTGTTTCTCCTTTCCTTCCACTTAAATGTTTTATTTTAAATTTCCCTCACATGTATATGCATCTGTAACTACACATACACAGGAAAATATCTGTAATTTGCTCGTCTGTGCCCATTCTTCCTTATGGCTCTACCCACACCCTGGCTGTGAGGGCGCTAAATCCATTCGTGAGATCTACATCCTCAAGAACTAACCAACTCCCCAAAGGTCTCACCTAGTAACAGAATCACATTAGTGACTAGGTTTGGACACATGAATTTAGCAAGAACACAAACACCGGGGCCATGGAGAGGCCCAGCTGTAGATTTACTGAACAGGACAAACAAGGTATGCCAGTCTGATGGTGTGTAACACCACGCTTTTCACAACGACTTTAAACAATTTGTATTTCTGCCAACATAGCTTAAGAGGACCCTTCTCCATTTCCCCTCCAACAGTGGGTGCTGCTGTTCTTCTAAATGTGGCCCTTCAAAAAAAAAAAGTTTCTTAAAATTAGATTCTGAATGCAAGTGATGTTTAAGAGCTTTTCATAACATTTTGGCCACACGGAGTTATTCTGCACATATTTCCTGCATATCATTTGCCCATTTTTCTACTGTAGAGTTTATTCCTTCTGACAACTTATAGGAGTTATTTGTATATTAATAAGTGCATGGCAGAGCTATGGGTCGTGTTTTTCATGACGTTTTTCTGTAACTTGTACCTTTGTTTCATCTTGTATGTTTTTTTTTTTTTTTTTTTTTTTTTGGTTTTTTTTGTTTTATTGCTTGTGGTTGAAATCCTCCTTATTAGCAAATCATACAAATTAGATACTAATTTTCAAAATAAAAATTGTATCATTATATGTATATGAAAAGGATCCAAGTGGAAAACAAGTCTAGAACTGTATTATTTGAGGCCATTTTCCCCCTGGTGAACACTAAATCCTCATACAAGCTGGTCTGTATCTCTAGATTTACTCAATTTTCTTTGTCTTTCCCAATGTCAAGTTCACATTGATGTTAACTTGATGTCTTCATAGTCAAATAGTGTGTGGAGGAATATCTCTCTCTCTCTCTCTCTCTCTCTCTCTCTCTCTCTCTCTCTCATATTCTTCTTTTACATATTTCCTTGACTTATCTTTAGAAAAAAATATCCTTTCCTATAAATTGAAAGACTCCTTTATCTTGTTACCTTGACAAACTTTGTAGTGGGCTATTGACAGGAATTATCTAAAATTCACATTTGGATATTGAACAATGTACCTTTTTTAATTAAAAAAAACTCCTAGGGAAGCCAGATGTGACGTCATATACCTATAATTCCAGCACTCTAGAGACTGAGACGGGGTAATCACAAACTTGAGGCCAGCTTGGTAAACATAATGAGACCTTTATTTAATTAACTAATTAGTTAATTTCTTAATAAAATTTACTAGGTGTTCAAATGTTGTTATGCCCCTAAGTCATATGTTAAAGTTTTCCTCATAAAGGCTCTGTATCTTGATTAATATACTCATTTACAAATATGTCCTATTATTTAAGGCCATTTATGAGGTTTATCTTCATTGTCAAAGTGCCTGGATTTAGAAGCACCTAGAAAACACACGTCTGGCCATGTCTATGAGGGTGTTTCCAGAGGGTTAGCCAAGGATGGAGGCCTTGAATGTGAACTTCCCCATCCTGTGGCCTAGGAACCAGGACTGAATAAAAAGACAAAAAAGATGAGCTAGAGAGATGAATTAGCTGATAAGGTAACTGTGGTGCTTTCGAGAGGACCAGAGCTCATATGCCATCGTCCATATAACAAGCCAGGCATCTGTGCACGCTTCTATCCCCAGCTGCAAATGGTCAGAGACACGTGAAACTTCTGTCAACATTGTTTAGGGGGACTCTTCTGAATTTGACCCCTCAAACAAAAAAAAAAGTCACATTTCTTAACATTAGATTCTGGGGCTCACTGATTTCTTGTCTAGCTGAGAAACTGTGATTTATTTCTCCAGGTTCAGGGAAGGGCTGTCTCAAAAAGAATGGGCTGAGAAACCCCTCCTCTAACCTGTGTGTTTGTGCACAGGCATGAATGCCGACCCCCCCCCCCCCCAGGCACATGCAGACACTCATACATACGTACAAACAGACAAGATAAGTAAGTCAGGGAAAAGCAGACACTGAACTGAGCAGCCTCGGTCTTGTCTCTGCAAACACTGCCGTCAGCTGCCTCCTGCCCCTTACAGCATGCCTCCGTGATGGTATATACTGCACCATCAAACCATGAGCCAAACTATCCTTCCCCCTGTGAGCCATGTCTCCTGAGGTATTCGGTCACAGCAAAGAGAAAATGAACTAGAATAGTGTTACAAAGTAATCCTTTCCATTTCCTTTTCTAAAGGCTTACTCAGAGGGGAAAGGCAAGTTTTGATATCTGTATATATTATCTTATCCAAGCTATGGTGTAAAATTTCCAAACCAACTTTGCTGGGTCTTTAAATACCCGTGAGTAGACTTCTGAAGTCTTGGAAGGTTGTAAAAAGCATACCACACAGCAGAAGAGGAGGAGGAAGAGGAAGAAGTGATTTTAATACTAGTCATTTCTTTTTCTGATTTATTTCACTCATGAAGATACCAATACTGGGCTGTATAAAGATGCTGGGAGCAATCCTCATATAATTCCAAATTTTAACTTAAGTAGATTTAGGTTTTGACCTTCAACACTTGCTGGTTGGTTGTGGTAAGTGGTCGTAGTGTAGCTAGGTTACTTCTTTCTTAACATTTTTGCATGTTAGTTTATTTTTATGAAGCAGAGTTTCACCTAGCTCAAGCTAGCTTCAAACATGACAGTAGCTTAGGATGATCCCAAATTCCTGTGTCCTCCTGACTCTGCCTCCCAAGGATTGCATGCATGTGCCACCACACCCAGCTCTTCCTTATTTCACTTCTATAGTGCTTACCTTCCTTTCATAAAATGCCCTTTCAAAATCTAATACAACCACTTGACATTTAACTTGTTAATTCAATGAGTTAGACTGATCAACCGTCCATGTGCGCCTCCCCTTGTGTTCATGATACTAATCATAGTAGGTCACATTCTGCTGCTTCTCTAAACCTTCACTGGATTCTGTTCTCGGTGGGTTTAACTTTGTGCCAATATTTATGAGTTATACTAGTTTATAAATTGTTTTGTTTCAATTATACTCCCCTTATCACAATGGCCCTCAATCTTCCTGATGCTACAATCTCTTAACACAGTTCCTCCTGTTGTGGTGATCCTCCCCCCAACCATAAAATTATTTTCATTGCTACTTTGTAACTATAATTCTGCTGCCGTTATAACTTGTTGTAAGTTGTGATGTAAATATTATTCTTGTCCTGGTGATCTTTGGGTGTCAGGACCCACGGATTCAGAACCACTGCCAGATTTGAGTGTTGAGGTTAAATTAGGTTCATGAAGTGAATTTGATTCTGATCTCTGATTTTTCCATGGTTTAGATAATTATCCAAAATGCACCCTGCAGGGCATGTATCCAAGGATAGCTATGAATGTGTCCCAACACCAAATTATAAACCTACTTAAAATGTGAGGATGGTTTTCTGCACTTTTTATTTTTCTGACTCAATGGCATGGTTCTGGTGTGTGAATTTGTAGTTGACAACAGGATGCTGAAATGGTTGGGTACACCTAGGTCCCTTTTTGACTGACTGCCGGTCTTTAAATGCTAGAGCTGCTTGGACCTGAGTCTCATGAATGCTCTTCTCTCCTCTACGTTCCCCCCATTTTCGGCCCTAGGATGCTATTTAGCCTTTCAGGATCAAAAGAGGACAAAGATCTATATTTAAGATGATTTCTTCTCCATTTATCTTCTTCTTGGGCTTGATCCTTGGCTGTTGGTTTTGATTTCAAGTATTTTGGTGAGATGATCAATGTCATGAAACAGTCTAGAAGGGTGTATACCTTCATGCCACTGCCTTTCCTGAACACGTGACTGTCTTGGATGTCACAGATTCTCGTCTGTTTTCTGTAGATTTTGTTTCATTATCGCCTAGCTCCCAGGTGAATAGTCTGCTACAAGCCTGTTCTTACTCCTAGAAACTAATGACTTGTTTTCTGTTTTAAAGGTTTACAAGATCTTCTCTGCATTCTTAAGAGTTGAAGACATTTTACCAGAACATGTCACTTGTCACTTTTCTCAGCAATCTGATCTAGAATTTAGCTAGTCTCTTCAGCACAGAGATAAGAGTCTCCCCAAGAGTCTCCTTCCTGTGTATGTTTTTCACTGACTCTTACTCACTGGGTCTCTCTTATCCTTCCATACACCTTCCGATTTGTAGGCTAAGTCTCTTAGTTCATGCTCTCTTTCTTGATTTTTTTCTTGTCTTTTTAAAATTATTGTCCAGTGTTTTTATCTTCTGGACTACCAAAATGAGAGTCTTGGTTGAATAAAACCATATGAGTTTTTCTTCAGGAAGTCTTTACTGTAACGCACTCCAATTTCTTTAGATCTCTTATTGGGTTTTTTAGCCACTTCCTAGGGCCACTCCATTTGCTGAGAATGTGTTCCCTTACTTCTAACTCACCTTCTTTCCCCAGCTTCATGTTCTTTGTCTTTGTCAGCTCCATCGTGATAGATAAAGGGAACTCTCTTCCTCCAAGGTGTGGTGGTACAAAGGCAGACAGGTTCTATGTCCTGGGGCTTGGCTTCTAAGAAAAAGACTTGTGCGTGTTCTGTCTCTCCCTCTTCTGGCTCTTTTTGGGGGGTCTTTAGGTACCTGGGGAACCAGAAGTGTCCATCTGAAACCATCCTTCTCTCCTAGACAAAGCCCTTTATGCAATCAAGCCCTTTCCATTCTCCACAGAACTCTAATGGCTCTCTCACCCTCTTACCAAATTGGTGTCTGATTCTAGCATAAAATCTCTGCCAACATCCTTGCCTACAGATCCTCCAGCCACCTGAGCCCAGGACTCATCAGCTCCAGATGCCACTTAGTCTGAGACACACAGATGCCTCGGAACTTTGGTTGTGGGCAAAATGGACTTGCTAGTTAATAAAACACAAAGTCCTAAAATAAATTGTATTGTATGCTTCTTCATCTCCTTTAGCCTAGTTTCAGCACGAAAATCACATAGATGCCTGCAACACAGACCTGCCCTTAGGTGGGATGGGGAAAGAAGAGCAGCCTATTTTAAGAATCACTTCAGATAATAATTTCCATTTCTTCTAGGCCTACCCAGGTTCTACAGAGACCTCAGTACGTGAGTCAATTCTTAGGTTTACTATTGTGTTCATTAAATACAGAAAAACTGAGAAGCCAGGGCAGATGCAAAGGAGAGAAGAAGGCTCCTTTCCCATGTCTTCCTTGGTTTTCATTTAATTATGCCGTAGAACCAAGAACACCAAACACCTCTCAGCAGCCATCCTTGTGTGAGTCCTGAATCAACAAGAAAGATGAGCAGCCCTAAAAAAGCCAAACAGGTGAGAAGACCCAGAATTCATAGCAAAGTCAGCTCTCTAAGGACCCATTTAGCATCTGTGCTTCCTTTTTTATCAACAACTACAGGGTTATCTGTGCAGCTTCACACTGATTTGAATCAGATTTGAAGGCACTACATTCCCCTAAAAGGTCCTTGAGAAGCATCCACAGGCGAGCTGAAATGAGTAAGCACAGGCTGTGACAAGAGGAATCAGTTCTGGGCAGGATCCTACCCACATTTTCTCATCTGACAGCGAAAGGCTTCACTGCCCATCTTCTGGACCATCTGGACAGCTAATGGACTGCTTCATACGGAGCCGTACCAGAAGAAAGTGTTGGTTCTGCTGTCATCTGCAACCCCCCTCCAAAGGCTGGTAGGGTCCTCTATTTCAACCCTAGCGGGTCTCAGAAGACATGCTCCCTCTCATTCCCATCTCTTTTTATAGTTCCCATTAGTAACGAGAAGCATCAGGGTGATTAAAGTAGTGTTACTATTAACAGTGTCTCATTGACTTATGACGGCACAAACAGAAGACACATCTTAGGGTCTCGTTAATGGGATGCATTAACTGCACAATAAAAGGTATGGCTGCA
This sequence comes from Micromys minutus, assembly GCF_963924665.1. NCBI lineage: Eukaryota > Metazoa > Chordata > Mammalia > Rodentia > Muridae > Micromys > Micromys minutus. The sequence continues at coordinate 44,230,603 of NC_137985.1, forward strand.
TTCATAAGTAATAAAGTTAAATCAATCTTGACTCCTAAGAAATAGCAAAGAATGAAAGATCTTAATGGATCCAAACAGGAAAGCAAGTGGGTGTTGGCTCATTCTTCTTTTCTGCTTTGGGTTGCTGATTTCTTTCTTTTTCCTAACAAAGGCCTTCTCTCCAGTTCTTTTAGCAGAGACGTGACAAATTTGTCACAACCCTCAGCAGCTGACTGATGGCTCTCCCACTAATAACAGGAAAGTATCTTGGCTCCAAAAGGCAAAGGGTAAAAAAAAAATTGACAGTCCAAGAGCTGGTTATGAGATGTTTCCTTCCATAGTCAAGAATAGTCCCAGCCATCCCCCTCTACTTGGGCACTTGAACTGACTATTTCAAGATTTTTTTTTCAACCCCTGTCAACTTCTGTCTCCTTGGTTTTGTGGATGTTAATGCTTTCTAACTAACTTATCCTTGAGGATGGCAGTAAGTAATAGAACTCTTTCATAAAGTACCTATCCTGGGTGTTGAGCTGCCACTAAGTTGGGAAATGCTTGCCTAGTATGCATGAAGATTTGATTTTTGTCCTCAGCATTACATAAGACTGGGGCATGGTGGTATATGCCTATAATCCTAATACTTGAGGGTTGGAGCAGGAGGATCAGAAGCCAAAAGTTACACAGATTTTGAGGTCAGGCTGAGCTGCATAAGATCCTGAATTAAAACAAACAAAGAAACAAATGGTATGGAATAGAGGCAGGGTGACTGAAGAGACAGTTCTGTGGCTCTTGCAGAGGATCCAAGTTCAGTTTCTGGCACCCACATTAAGCAGCTCACAACCACCTGTGAGCTCTTGTAATGATAAATCTGCTGCCCTCTTCTGGCGACTGGAAGAACCTGCACTCAGATGCACATAGCCACACACAGACACTCTGATATGCACATAATTGAAAGTGAAATTTAAATGCAACTAGACAAAATACAACTATCCTAATACCTGGTAACACCAACTCCCTGAGTATTTGATACTAGTTTTTTTGTAACAAAGCTCCATTTCTATCCTAAAAGGCCTACATTGTTTAAAATAAAATAAAATGCTGATATAACCAAAATGGAGGTTGTGAGGAAGAGTGGTGATTCCCAAACCTACCTACTCATCAGAATTTTCTAGTAAACTTAAAACACCAGTGCTTCCTCAGAACATCCTGGGATGAGATCATGGCCAAGAATCTGTGTCTATTAAAAGAAACCCAAGTGATCACAGTGAGCTGTCCATCAAAGTTATAGAAAATCTGAGAGCGAGAGCTAAAACAAATTCCTCTAAACATCATCCTAAGATCATGTCTCTAAGCTATCTTTGATGGGAGGGGGCTTTGCCTGTAATGGTCAAATAAAATAAATATAAACACTGTAAAGAAATATATTCACAGAAGAAAGAGCCCCTTGGGAGCCAGAAAGGTTGTGTTTTGATAACGAGTAACATGTGGTTAGATAAAGGAACCAAACCCATACTCTCGTTTCAATTTTATCATTGGTTAAAATTCAGTAAGGGATTCCCGAGGGCTAATGGACATGGTTTCCTGGTGGTATGGTTCTGGAAAGGTATATATATATACGTGGCATGTACACTTGTGTACTAGCTCAATGAAGCGTGGCAAATGGGATGTGTAGAGGACTGCAAACTTCCCTTTGGTTGGTCTTCTCCAGTGCAGGCTGCCTGCCTAACAGTTCAAGGCAAAAATCCAAGTACCTTTGACTCTTTGTCCCCCTCCCCGGCCTCACCACTGCAGTGAGGAAAGCATTCTGTCCATTTTGCCTTCTGGCCGTCTTTCCTACTGCCTCACACCTCTGACTCCTATTGACCCAAGAAAACCTGTCCTTTTTCTGTCCTCGTTTTCTCCAGTGTGAGACGGGGCCCTGGATGAAATTAAAGCTGTGTATCAAAGAAAAGTGTAAGAATTCAGGAAGGTTGAAGCTGGACATCACACAGATGGGACCAACAGATAAAAAACCCTATGAATCCAACTTGAGTCCTCATAAAGAGTATTCTAGAGATACATTTTGGATTGGTGTCTTAGTCGGGGTTTGTATTCTTGCACAAAGCATCATAACCAAGAAGCAAGTTGGGGAGGAAAGGGTTTATTCAGCTTACACGTCCACATTGCTGTTTATCACCAAAGAAGTCAGGACAGGAACTCACACAGGACAGAAACTTGAAGGCAGAAGTGGATGCAGAAGCCATGAATGAAGGGGTGCTGCTTACTGGATTGCCTACCCTGGCTTGCTCAGTTTGCTTTCTTATAGAACTCAGGTCTACCAGCCCAGAAATGGCACCACCCACAATGGGCTGGGCCCTCCCCCCTTGATCACTAGTTGAGAAAATGCCTTACAGCTGGATCTCATGGAGGCATTTTCTCAAGGGAGGCTCCTTTCTCTGTGATAACTCCAGTTTGAGTCGGGTTGACACAAAACCAGCCAGTACCTTGGGCAAGCCGTATAAGGGTCATTGTTCTTTGCATTCTGCTGCTGTGATGGAACACTGACCCACAACAACTCAGGGAGGAGAAGGTTCGTTTCATCCGTCATTACAATTCATTGTGAAGTGGAACCAAAGCAGGAGGTCAAAGCAGAGGAGCCTAGAGGCCAGAACTGAAACAGTAACTATGGAGGGATGCTGCTTGCTCACTGTGGCTTCCTCGGACACCTCCCTTATATCATCCGGTCCCTCACTTGCCCATGGCTGGCAACATCTATGATGGGATAGGCCTTCCTCCATCAATTAGCCATCAAGAAAATGCCCCACAAGCATGCTCCCAGGCCAACCTGATGGAGGCAGTTCTTTAACTGAGGCATGTCAAGTCGAGAGCCATGATTAGCCACCACAGCCACCATTCCAAGAGCCATCCCCAGAAACCTCAAAAGACTTATTACCAGAGTTTTAAAAATATACTGTAAAGTATGTAATATAGCAGGTAAGATCTGGGTGATATAGCTCTGAACTCCAAAACTGCCTATAGACAAAGTATTTAATAACTCTGGATCTCAGATTCTCCATTAAAAGTAAGAATAGTGGTGCCCAATCTATAGGGCTGCTCTGAAAATAAGAAATATTCATGAGTGACTAATACATAGGATTACTCAATAGATTCTAGGTTGTACTCATCAATAACTAGATGTGTGTGCATCAGAAAGGAACCAAAAGACATCAGTCAGAAGAGGATGACTCCTTACGTCATCCTCATTGTGACTGTCAATAGATTACAAAATTTCTTTACAGCTTAAAAGTCTAAGTTTGCCCAGATATTCCTTTGACAGCAGGGCCAGAACCCAGTACCACTTTGATAGTCAAGGGTCACAAGTAGGGTATTGGGTCAGGGCAAAGAGTAGAGGAAACGGGGTAGAAAATACATTAGGAAGTGACAGGTGCATTGAGGTCAGCACAAAAGAGCTTTCCGTCCCTGCTTTTTTTTCCTAATGAGCAATTCCTAGAGTCAGGTCACAGTGTCCCCATCCACCGAGTGTGAACCAAGTGGGTAAGTGCTTTGAAGCAACCTTGTTAGGATCTCAATTGAACATGCCCTGTCCACTTAGTACTTAATGCGGCAATCAGAGCAGACAGATGCTTAGAAATTACTTTTAAATGGGCGTTTGTGCTCAGCCTCTCTCCTCTCTCTGTAAGCCATGTTGAAATAAAGATGACAATGGTCATAGTCACACACAGTAGCCCTGTTACAGCACTGTTTGCTCCACTGAGGCTCCACCCTGGATCCTCTCCAAAGACGCTTGGCTATTAAACTACTAGAGATGTCTGTTTTTAATATGGCCTTACAGAAAGAAAAAAGGAGGCAATAGGGAGACGTAAAAATTTGAAATAAAAAAGTCTTGCTGTACCTGCCTCTCTAAAAAATTAGGAGATAGTGGAGTGAGAAATGGAGGGGCATGTCACATTGTATAATCTTCCCAACAGAGTAAGTGTAGAAAAGGTACGGGGAAGAGAAGGCTTCCTAATTTGCTTAGGGGATGTTTTATAGCTGTATCAAGTCCCCCAAATGCATAGCCATGATGAAAATGTTGAGACAGATAGATATCCCTTCCGGTCTTTCAGTATGACTCAGATGTCTTAATGTTCCAGGCACTGTTGTGTGTATCGGGGATACAAGAGTTATGAGGGTGGGGCGACAGCATAAAATTGCCTCTTGGATCTCCAAGATCAGAGATTGGGGAGGCAAGCAGGAATCACACCCCGGTGGTGCAAGTGTCAGATACACATTGGCCTCACCTCTCTTCCTCTGTGTCAACATTTGTGCTGGCAGCTTCCCACAGTCTCAGCTGCTCAATGCACCTCTTTCTTTCCCAGTGATTCTTTCCCACCTGTGTGTGTAACAGATCCACTGGTCCTCTATATAGATGCAGTCTTCTAGACTGAAAGAGTTAACATTGCATGGGACATGGGTAACAGAGGTTAGGAGCCAGTGATTTCCTTTAGGTCCCATGAACAGATGATTTTTGGCTGTGTCTACTCAGCTTGTTAACGACATGAAGTGTCCCCAGAAAGGACAGTGAAGTCTTCAGTCCTAGTACCTACAAAGATGTCTTTAGTTGGAAATAATTTCTTTTGTGGATGATTCGGTTACCAGGTCTTTAGAATGGACATAATCCAATATGGCTGACATCCTGCTAGGGAGTGTAATTAGAGGGAAACATGCACATAAGGAAAGCATCATGTGAAGAGAAAGGCAGAGGTCGGACTGATTCACCCACATGGCATCAATAGCCAATGGCTACCAGCAAAACACTGCAAGGAACATGCGGTAGAGTAGATTCTCCCTCACAGCCTGTCCTGGCTAGTTTTCTTTTCTTTTCTTTCTTTTTTTTTTTTTTTTTTTTTTTTTTTTTGTAAACTTAACAAATTTAAAGTCATTTGAAACAAGGAAACATTAGTTGAGAAAATGTCCCCGCCACATTGGTCTATGATACCTTTCTTGATTAATGATCGATGTGGGAGGACCCTGTTTACTATGTGTGGTGCCATCCCTGGTCAGGTGGTCCTGGGTTCCATAAGAAAGCAGGCTGAGCAAGCCAGGGGAAGCAAGCTAGTAAGCAGCACCCCTCCATGACCTCTGCTTCAGTTCCTGCCTCAAAGTTCCTGCCTCAAGTTCTTGCTCTGGCTTTCATAATGATGGACTTATAAACTATAAAGTGAAATAAACCCTTTCCTCCCAAGTTGCTTTTGCTATTTTATCATGGTAACAGAAACGTAAGACAGCCTCTAGATGGAGCTAGCCAGGCCAGCACCTTGATGCTGGACTTCCAGATCTGTGTCCTATTGTTTCAACTGTTCAGTTTGTAGCCCTTTCTTATGACGGCCCTGGCAAATGTGTTCAGGATGCCCCAGCAGGATTGTACCTGCGTCCATGCTTAATTCAGGCTTCAGACTGATACCTGTTTTAGTTTCTCTGATATCTTTAGTCTCTTCAGCCCCCAAATTAGACCCTCTAAATAAATCCCCAGTACTGAACCCTTGTCTCAGAGTCTGCTTACTAATGGAGAAACCTAGGCTAAACCCCTAGAAGACATTTGGCCATTATCCCAGGTCTCTGAGTGAAGACATCAGAGGAATAACCTCAGACTGTCACATGAGTGATAGAGAACATCATCCACTGATGTGGAGGTTCAGTCATTTGCTGCAGTTGCTTACTGGGGACACAGCTTGAAAGGCTAGGCGAGGCCATACATGGCCTCTGTGGCACAGACTGTTTTCAAGCCCATGGTGATAGTCAAAAGTGCTACTGGTGCTCTGAGAAATCTGCATGCCTTTCTAAGCCAGGTATTGCACACTGCTCCAGCTAGACCAAGTGGAGATTCTCCTCTACCTGAGATGGGCCTATGTCCCAATAAACCCATCTTAAGTTGGAAACACTATATCACAAATACACTTTACACCTGACCCAAAGAGCATCACAGTTCAGCAACACAACAAAGGCTGCTCATTCTGGATCCCTAGAACTGACTTAAACCCCTGTATTTCTACCCTTGGAAGGCAGAGGATTCTCAGAACAAACTGGCTAGCAAGACTAGCTGTATATGTGAGATCTGGGTTTGACTGAGAAGACCTGTCTCAAATAAAGTAGAAGAGCTATGAAGAATGATTCTTAACATCAGCCTCAGGCCTATACAAATGTGCACACACGCACACACACACATACACACACACACACACACACACACACACACACACACACACACTGCACAGAGAAAAAAACAAAATGCATAACCGAACCATCATAAATGGGAAGCTATATGTATAGGAGTAGAGAGTTGTGTTCTGAGCACCCTGTTTAGCTTTCTGAAAAGTCACATATCTGTATGACACTTCAACATCTTAACTCATCCACACCCATCACTTCCTCCCAAGACAAAGAGCTAGTGACTTGATTAGTCCCATTTGTTTACCCAATGCAGGTATTTTCCGGAATGAAGTTTCCCAGAAGAAATAAAAGAATCCTTTATATGTTAACAACATTGCAACTATAAACTATTAGATTATCACGACATTCATGTTTACAGCTTGACCCAGGCTATGTTGTAAACATCCTAGTGAACCAAAGAACCTCATTGTAAGACGTTCCTACTGGCATGGGGCTTAAATAAGCCTTTGTTTTGCCCCAAGCAGGAGCTGAATAAATAGTTAAGAAGATTTCTCTTGTATTTATATGTAACAGTCTCTTCTCCTTTTTTGTCAAGTACCCCTGCAAGTATGCTAGCAAAGGAGTAAATTCAGCTGTTTCTTGGCAACCTTGTTTTATGAATCTACAACTAGTTTGTTATTTTTACATTGCCTCATCTATTTCTTTCTTAGCAGGTCCTGATTGTACAAAGTAAGGCATTTCATTAGACATTTCTACATGTGCACATAACATATTTTAATCATATCGAAACCCCAATATTATTCTTTCTACACCTTACTCCCATTAATGTTGCAGTCTGGTATCACCTAAGGGTAGAGAGAACTGGGAAGTTCCTTCTGCTATGACCTTGACTCTGATCACATGGGCCCCTCAAGCCCCAGTTCACTGGGCCACATGATCATCAACGGGCATCTGTCCATCTGGCACCTGGGGACCTGAGAAGGGCATGGGAAGAGAAAATGATCTCTCCACGTAGTTTCCCACCTGCAGGAGAGCTATGGTGGCCTTCCTATTTTTAGCATGAAATAATCACATTAGGTGTTAGGTGAGGGGAGGAAGGGAATGGGGCTGGAATGTACCGCAAGCTCTGCACACAGTCACTTGTTCTGCTTGAGCGGATTCCAGAACACCCTGGGTGCTGGATGCATTTAAAAACTGTAAAGAGTGTGAGATTGGCTAGGAGCATAAAATACTAAATACTATAAATAATCTAACCTACTGGCAATTATTTGTCCAGAATTTGTGTGTGTGTGTGTGTGTGTGTGTGTGTGTGTGTGTGTAGTTCACTATTAGAGTGTGATAACAGCTGTTGGCACTATTTAGAGATGAGCCTCCAGAGGAACTGGGTCTGTCCCAGTTTCCTGAATCCTGAAGGCTTCAACTCTCCCTGGTGACATGGGGAAGGCATGGAAGGCAGAGAAAGTAGTAACACAGCATCTAGCAAAGTTGTTCAGGTTCCTGAGCACAGGAAACTGAGCCAGAGTCCAATACAGCATCCCTCCCCAATCACATGTCAATCATAGTTCACCTCTGAGGGTTGAATATTAAGAGGGCTTTTCTGCAATTGCATGGAAGAGATACTTATTCCTGTGAGCACCTCAAGATCAAGACTATCCTCCTTCAGATCCTGTGTTTCCACTGCTGTGACAAAATCTCTGAGATGGCCAGTTTAATAAGAGGAAAGGTTTATTTTTTTTTTAATCATAGTTTCAAAGGGTTCAGTCTACTGTAAACTTGGCCTATGGACTTGCTTGGGTCATAGTTGGTCAGCCTTTTGGGCCTGTGGAGAAGCAGTGAACATCATGGTAGGGAGAAGACGTTCTGAAGGAACTGCTCACTTCACGTTGGACAGGAAACAAAAGAGAGAAATTAGTTGGGTACAGAACATCTCCTTCAGGAGCATGCCGCCCCAGGACCTAACTTCCACCCCTCAAAGCTTATACCAACCTCTGAGAGCAGGACAAACTAGCAGCAATGCCTTTAACACAAGAGCTTTTGGAGACACTGGGCCAAAGTACAGCAGACCCAAAGCCCAGGGGTGTCTCTCGGTTGACGTCAAATGTGTTTCAATCACTTTTGGGAGATACTGCACTCTGAACCTTTCACCACTGTAGGTTACTAAGTCAATATCCCAGGAGCAAATCTACAGCTTATAATAAAACTAGGGGATGTAGCCATTAAGGCAGTTACTTAGGACCCAGCGAAGAATGCTTTAGCTCATGGGGCAAAAAGCAATTCACCGCTATGGCATGAGCATGTGACTGATTTCATAAAGGAAGGGATCAATATGCTGGTGTTGTGGTTGTTGTGGTTGTTCACTCGCTGAATCTTTCAGGTTAAGCATAATCCTGTGTGTTTTGAGGCAGGGTTTTCTCTCTTAAATCTGCCACAGGGAGAGTGCTCCTCTTGCCCGTGATATTTAGGCGTGCATACACACACCTCCAGTGTGCAGAGATGGGCCACTGAATACAAAAAAAAAAAAAAAAAAAAAACAGTTCTCTCTCTGGCTGTGGTGCTTCCTGGAGCGTGGAGACCTCAGAAAACGTTACAAAGGCTCAGCACTGAGAAGAGCAGAGGGAACACTGTCAGCCCCACGGCCAGAAAGACAACAGTGGATTTGCACCCCTGCTTTAATCGACACCCTGCTCCTCTCGGGTCTTCCTGAGTTCGGAAGGTAACAGAATGACAGGAAAGAGGCAGCTCTCAGGTAGGACAAGCATCAATATGGCTGCACCAGAGTTCTTCCAAATGAGCCCTCACTTAAAGGAAAGGCAGCCAGCGAGCTGAGGTCAGAGTGCTCCCTTTACAAAACAAACAAGGCTCTGCCAAAAAAAAAAAAAAAAAAAAAAAAAAAAAAAAAAAAAAAAAAATCCCTTTCCATATTGAGTCAGCCCCTGGGAGATGGTTCAGGAGGAAAATTCTTAAAGTATTATTGGAGACTGTCACGAACTGGGAACAAACATCCATCAAGTCGGGAGGCTCCTACCTCAGAGATGGCAGCTGACTCCGCTGACGTCAGCAGGCCTCTGCATCTGTGCAGAGAAGACAAGATGGCTCCGGGAAGGCCTGAGAACCACATCATGGAAACACAGGTGTATCTTGCCAAGGCCTGGGAACAGAACTCTGGCACGTGGGGGCAGATTTTACCTGAGAGAGGAGCAAACTGAACACAATATATGACACCAGGACACACCGTTTCATGAAGACACACAAATAAAAAGGCTCTGCATGGACTTGCCCAGTAGCTAGAAGCACTACAAGCAGGAAGTGGTCAAATTGAGGCTTCCTAAAGTAGGGAGAAGGACTCAGAGTTGGTGGGATGGATATTCAAGCCCTGAAGGAACAAGTTCTGGAAGAATTCTGTCAGCCATGGAAGATGCATGGGGTCTCCAAAAGGCTGCAGAGGGGCAGAGTCAGAATTGGAAGACGCTGTAAAACACTTGAAAATTATCTGTTTGTCCTGCTGAATCTAAAAGCCCTCCTTCCCCTCACTGCCCCCACTTCCCACCAGAACTCACAATCCAGTGGCTCAGAGCAAGCACTGACAGACAGTGACACCATTCCCTGGTGATGGCCAATCCAGCACATGAGCACACGTCTCACAACCTCACTGAGGAGCAAGACTTTATGTCAGTGTGCTTATTAGAAAGCTTACGGGGCTAAAAAACACGTCTTACAAGTGACAGCTAATGTTCATAGTACTCTGGATGGTAAATTATGAACCTTATTGATTATTACAGAACCCTTCTGCTGATATGTTCCCAGTCTTCTAGTTGATTGTAGAACTGTTGAATAGCCACACCCCTTCCAGGCAACAATTAGAAAAGTAAGCAGACAGAAAGAAATATTCAGATCACAAATTGTCTGGCTAGGAACTGCTGAATACAGTATTGGATATCAGTTCCTAGCTGAGTAGCCCAGCTTCTACCCACAGTATGGGTGTGAGTGTGTGTGTGTGTGTGTGTGTGTGTGTGTGTGTGTGTGTGTGTGTGTGTATGTGTGTGTGTGTGTGTGTGTGACAATCTCCCTCCCTCTCTCTCTCTCTCTCTCTCTCTCTCTCTCTCTCACAAACACACACACACACACACACACACACACACACACACACGTGTTCTTTACTCACACAATACCATCCAGAAAAGCCTTGTGTTGGCAAATTTCTGAGCCATGAAGTTACCATGGGACCCAGCAGAAAATGCACAGCTTCAAGACAAATGGAAATGTACATCCTGAGAAAAGTTGCAGGTGAAAATTAATATCAATATTGTGCCTAACAACTAGAAAGCATAAATAAGCCAAATGCATGAATGAGTAAACGGATAAGAAAAATCTGACATGCCCACATGATGGAGTATTATTCAACAATAAAAAGGAAGGACTAATACATGTTACAAAGAACTACGTAAAGTATAAGGCAGTTGATATGAAGTTGGGAAGCGAATTAGCGGTTTCCTAAGGCACGGAGGTTGGAGAAGTGAAGACTAAACATTAATGAAGTTTTGGTGGGTGGAAATGATATAGTGTTCAAAAATCTGAGTGTGGTAAATAATGAAAAAGGAGACCATAAACTTGGAATAGAGCAGCAAGGCACATGGGAAAGGGTCTGGGGGAAGGGGCAAGGGTGGGGAGAAATCGTGTCACTGTATTATAATCTTAGAACATTGCTTGTGGCGATTGCTGTGTGCCTTTGGGAACATTCTAAACCCAAGAACTGTTACCTCCAGTAGTGATATTGTACAGTATGCTAATTATCTCTCGGTAGAGCTGTTTTTAAAACCTCCGGAGCTGTAGACTAAGGGCTGGTTTGGGTATTATTTACTGCAATCCTGCAAATGTTTTAATAGTTTATAGAAGCCTCATGAGGAGAGGTGTTGGAGGAGAGTGGGGAAGGGTGTTGGGGGAGAGTGGGGAGGGGTGTTGGAGGAGAGTGGGGAAGGGTGTTGGAGGAGAGTGGGGAGGGGTGTTGGGGGAGAGTGGGGAGGGGTGTTGGGGGAGAGTGGGGAGGGGTGTTGGGGGAGAGTGGGGAGGGGTGTTGGAGGAGAGTGGGGAAGGGTGTTGGGGGAGAGTGGGGAGGGGTGTTGGGGGAGAGTGGGGAGGGGTGTTGGGGGAGAGTGGGGAGGGGTGTTGGGGGAGAGTGGGGAGGGGTGTTGGGGGAGAGTGGGGAGGGGTGTTGGGGGAGAGTGGGGAGGGGTGTTGGGGGAGAGTGGGGAGGGGTGTTGGGGGAGAGTGGGAAGGGGTGTTAGGAGAGAGTGGGGAGGAAGAGTGGTAGCTAAACTTGTGCGATGCATCCTTGAGGCCAGAGGTCAAAGGTGCTGTCTACCTTGACTTTTTAAGTCTCTTACTTGATTTTATTTATTTATTTTTTGGCTTATTACTAACTTGGAGCTTGCTAAGTAAGCTAGGAATCTAAGCCCAGGAATCTTCCTCTCTTTCTCGCAGCAAAAGGGTGCACCACTTTATCCAGCTTTTTAAAGTAGGTGCATTGAACTCAGGTCCTTGAACAGAAAGGGTACTTTCCTGACTGAGCCATTTCCCCAATGTTCCACCTCAAGTTTTCATTAGATTCCATACTTATTTAGAGAGCTGGGGTGACTTCCACACCACCCAAAAAGCGACGTGTGTTGAGTGGCGCAGTCAGCTTGGCAAAGACAGTTCTTAGCTTTTCCAGATACTCACACAGACACACCCAGTCAACTGAAAACTAAAGGCAGGCTCCTGATCCTACAAGAGAGTCACAGAGCAAGGCCAGGAGTGCGGAGCCCAGAGAAAAGCCTCCACATGTGTCTCAGTCAGGCTCTGGCACAGCCTCTCAGGAGACATCCATATCAGGCTCCTGTCAGCAAGGACTTCTTGGCATCAGCAATTATGACTGGGTTTGGTGGCTGCATATGGGGTGGATCCAGGTGGGGCAGTCTCTGGATGGCCTTTTCTTCAATCCCTGCTCTACTCTTTGTCCAGTATTTCCTCTCATGAGTATTTTGTTCCCTCTTTTAAGAAGGGCTGAAGCATCCACATTTTGGTCTTCCTTGTTCATCGGACTGAGCACGGGGACCCCAATGGAGGAGTTAGAGAAAGGACTGGAGGAGCTGAAGGGGTTTGCAATCCCTGTAAGAAGAACAATATCAACCAACCAGACCCCCCAGGAGCTCCCAAGGACTAAACCACCAACCAATGAGTATACATGGAGACACCCATGGCTCCAGTCACATATGTAGCAGAGAATAGCATTGTCTGGCATCAATAGGAGGAGAGGCCCTTGGTCCTGTGAAGGTTAGTTTCCTCAGTGTAGGGGAATGACTGGGTGGTGAGTGGGGAGTAGATGGGTGGAAGGGGGAGCACCCTCATAGAAGAGGGGGTATGAGAAGGGAGAACTTAGAAAGGGGACAACATTTGAAATGCAAATACATAAAATATCCAACAACAACAATAATAATAATAAAGCTTCCACATGGAGACTGAGATGTTGGCTTACAAGAGGAACAGAGCCTTTCAATCTGGGTGTCAGGTATAGCTTGCTGAACTATGTATGCATTCAGTAAGTCTCTACAAGCATCTAACCTAACTGGGGGTCTCAGTATTCAGTGAAGAACCAAACCCCTATCCCAGCCCATCAGGGAGCTTCTGAGGCAGGGAGCATAGCTGTGAAGAGATGCTATTCCTTAAATCAACTAATCAGAAATATGATAAGGGCTCTGTGGGAGAATCAGAAGCGCCAAGAGAATAGACTGAGGTCAGTCCTGCTCTGAATTAAAGACAAATGGGAAAATGAAAATCCTATCTCCTGACACAAGTCAGGTGGACTGACCTGTTTCAGGGGTTGTTTTCCTTGTTGCTGCCAGTCTATCTGGGTTTTCCTATTTGCTTTAGTTCAATGCGCATACAACAGTCACTGAACCCTGACATGGCCTAGGTTGGTGGCAGCCAATCACTTTAAAGGTCAATTGACCCCACCAATGCTTGTATGACTAATCACCATCATTATAATCCACCCTCTACAAAATGTATAAAAACTGTTCAGGGTTGCCTCTCCTCTGGATTCAGATCAGTCCCAGCGCACTGAAACAATAAACTTCTTGCTTTTACATCAATCTCCTCTCTCTCTCTCTCATCTCATTCAAGGGAGTCTCCCAGTAGTTAGTGCGATTTGAGTCTTACAGGGTATTTTGTCACAGTGACAGAAAGCTGCCCAACACAATAGGAATATGTGATCCTGTTCTCTGACTTTTAATGGCAGAGATATTTGTGTTACAGAATTTTTTCTACTTATTTTTGCTCATTCACAGGTTTCTAGAAAAAGAAATACTTGATTGGTGAAAGTGGGGAGACTGAAACCCACTGGCCTGGGCCTGGGGTGGGCCTTGGCTCTGCATGGAGTCTCCACTGATAAGGAATCTAATGCACTAGGCCTGCCTTGGGCCCCAGCTCTAGCTTGTCTACCACACACAGTTCTTCTGTTTTTGTTTCTGTTTCTCCACCTGGAATAGGGGCATGAGTGCTCCAGGTATCTCTCTACTGCTGAATAACCATTCCCAAATCCAGTGCATTCAAAGTAAGTTATTTGCTGGGAAGATGACTCGTTTGGTAAAATGCTTGTTACACACACATGAGGGCCTGAGCTGCATCCCGGCACCGACATAAAACCCAGGTATGGAGGCACATACTCAAAATCTCAGTGGTAAGAATCAATGGATTCATATTCATCTTTGTCTTCATCTGCCATAATGGTAGATCTGGTTTCAAGGTTGGAGAAGACAGAAAAGTCCCATCTGGCCTCTGTAATATGAAATCATTTTGAGCCTGGCCCTTTAAATGATCCTATGCTCTCCAGTGTCAGCTGGCCCTTGGACTTCTGGGAACAGGAGAGGATATAAAAACCAGCAGAGGCTGAGAGCTGGAAGAGGGTAGTAGTCAGAGAGAGAGAGAGAGAGAGAGAGAGAGAGAGAGAGAGAGAGAGCAGTAGGATTGGGGAATAGGGGGTCCGAAAGGCAGAAGTAGGGTCAGAGAAAAAACCTGATACAGGAAGAAAGAAGACTATGTAGGCTAGATGTAGTCCCTAATGTCGTACTGTAAAGTTCATCAACACAGCAGCAGGCCTTTTCTTCCCACCCAGCCTGCAACTGGGATAAGATTCTGCTCCCTAATCCACCACCACCACCATCACCCGGCGCCAGGAGCTGTCAAAATGGCTGCTTCTATCAAAATGGTGGCACCAGGACAGTCCCACAAGCAAAGTAGCTAAAAAAAAAAAAAAAAAAAAAAAAAAAAAAAAAAAAAAAAACTAAAGAACAAAAGCCACAGGCACCGTGCTAATAGGGGACTAAAAAGCCTTCACTTTGTAAGGTGGGCACTGGCTGGGTTCATCTTCTTGTATTTATATTCCAGAAGTCAGAACCAGGAAGCACAAAATGATGTTGTCTCTAGGAGCTGGAAGCCCGGCCTTACAGAGACAAGCAGAGCAAGCTAACTCGGGCTAACCAGGTAAGGGCCCCAGAGAACATTTCTAATTTCTTCTAAACTTCCTGCTGCCGGCTTCAAACTCAAGCTTGGTGTGCTCAGCAGTTGCTCTCCTGTGACCCCGGGGGAGAAGCTGTGACTGGGAAAGAGATTCCAAATGATACTTTTGAAATTCTTCCCAGACCCTTGCCTTGGAGGTGGGCCCGTTGGGACCTGGAGGTGTGGTACCAAGGATCCGACAGCTGCGGCCTCTCTCTACTGCTTGGCAGCTTGCACCACCTTTTCTGGACCAAACAGCCTTGCAGCAGGCCTGGTGTGCAGGGGACATCATCTGAATCACCGATGCTCTCTGGGGAGCAGAGTCCTGTGCTCACACATGCAGCCCCGAGCCGGACGTGTGCTTCCTGTGAGGCTCATTTCCAAGGCCATGGCACTTGGCAGCCATAGATGTACAGGGTTGGGTGAATGATACACAGAGGCAGGGGCATACTTGGTCAGACTAGGTTATATATTCCCTGAGGGTCAGGAAGATTTTATTTCCCATCCATAGTCCATACAAATAATACCATCAGCAAGGGTAATTTATTCATGCTTAGCATCTCAATTCCCAAACATACCCCTTATAGGTGAGATGAGACTCCCATAATAGCACATTACAGACAAGGTTTGAGGCACAGAGCTGCTGAGCTCCTCGCTGACAGTCATCCAAGACAGATAATGGAAAAACAGAGAGGAGTCTTGAACCAGAGTCAATGCCTTTAATCACCCCACCAGCCTGTGTAGCCCGAAAGACACTGCTATAGTGTGGGTGCCCCCAAGATCCGGCTGGGGAACTGGCCCTCAGCTTGGAGGTTTACATCTTCTCTGATATAATAACTGCCCAGCTCCCCAAGGCTACCGGGACAGCCACAGACTGAGTGGTCCAAACTAACAATGTTTTCTCTCACAGTCCTAAATCAGAAACTAGGAAAGCCTCCCTCTGTGAGTCTGTGTTCCTGTGCGCATGTGTGTGCTTCTGTCCATCTATCTCGTAATCTCCATCTCCCTCCCTCTTTCTCTCCCTTCCCTCCCTCCCGCTCTCCCTCCTTCACTCTCTCCTTCCCACCCTCCCTCCCTCCCTCCCTTTTCCTTTCTGTGTATCTGTCTCTCTGCCTGCGTCTCTGTCTGTGGCGCCTCTCTCTGCTCCAGGAGAAGGCCCTTCCCTTTCCTTAAGCTCCGGAGGTGACTTGTCATCAGTCCGTGGTCTCCCTGACTTCTAGAAGCATCTCTACAATCTCTGCCTCCACTACTGGAGCTTCCTTTCCTCCCCCTCTTAAGTAAAGCAGTTATTAAGTCTGGAGACCTCCAACTCAGTGACAGACTCAGGCCATCTTCCCAAGAATAACCCTGTCTGAGCTCATTTCATATATATTAAAAAAAAAACAAAACAAAACAAAAACAAAAAAACCCTCCTATTTCCAAACGAGGTGTTGACTGTGGGGTTTCCAGGTGGGCATGATTGGGGGGGAGGGGTATGGTACAGTGCAGTGTATGTGGAGGCCGCTCCAAGTGCGGAGACGGCTAGGCGTAGACGTACCTACTGTTGCTTCTGTCCGGAAGTTAGCTTCCTAGTTGGCTTGCCCCGCCTTCCCCGAACTCTTCCAGAACTCTCGTCCTCTCGAAGCGGTTACAACTCCTGCATGGTCACCATCAGATCACCTGTCCAGGTAGAGATGACACTCCTGAGAGCAGGCATGGTCCTTGTTCTCTGCCTCTCCTGGCAGCATGCACGAGAACCTTCTAAATCATGTGTCATTTTCCAGACGGAAAGGTTTTTCTTAAATGCTTCTCTCCCAAGGAGTCAACTTGGCATTCAGTCTTCTTAACAAGGGGCATAGCGCTGGGCCTCTGGGCACTCGCTCTGCAGTCAGCCCTGGCCTCTTCCGTCTCAGGGATATACACTTGTCGCTTCCTGTTTATGAATTAGTCCAGAAGTGTGGGTAATTAGGTGAACTGAAGGACGAGAATGAGTCTGTGGGGATGAGAGAGAAAAAGAAAAAGTAGGAAAAAAAAGGGGGGGGGGATCTAAAAGTATTTGGGTTAATAAAGTTTTGGCTAGTTTATCCATGTGCTGCATACTGTGTGGTACTAAGGGGTCAGATGACTCCTGGGCTCAAAACCCAAATTCTGCAAAATTCACATTGCGCTAACATGGGTAACCTATTAAGCAATGACCCGTGCCTAGACGTGTCTGCTAAGTGGAGACCATTGTTGTTGTTGCTGATGGTTTCTAGCCTGGGGTCCTGTTGTGCTCCAGCTTCCTGATACTGCCAAACACAGGATTTTCAAGTTCATGCCACCCCCTTTCGACAATACCCCTTCCCTCCTTTCTGAGAAAAAATCCCGAGTTCTTTCCAAGGGCTGCTCCGAGACCTCTCAATGACAACACACTCCACCTGGCCGGGCAAACTGTTTCTTCCCCTGTTCTTTAGAGACCTTGGGCTTTGGAGCTTCTGTCTGTTTCCTGGCCCCATACCCCCAAAGTGCTGGGCACATCAGCAAGTTATCAAATGTGATTGGACGCATTGCACAAAACACCATTAGCCTCCCCAACCGCAGCTGCTTTCTCCTCTAACCCCACAGACTCACCCTTGTCCTTCAGTCTGCCTTCCTACTCACAAGGCCTCTGGACTGTTTATAAATAGGAAATGATGTCTGCATACACAAATATCCCAGAGGCCAGGAACACACTGAAGACAAGGTCAGACACACGCTTCTTTGGTACTTGTGGACTATCTACTTCCCAAAGCTACACTTCTTCAATTCCTAAAACAGAGTTCTCCCTTAAGGCCGGGGCATCTCGTCCATCTTTAACACTCTGTGGAAAACTTCTCTCTCCTTGAGCTCGTATCTTTTCCCCAGGACAATTTCCACCTGGTTTTAAAATTTATTTAAAACAACTACACCATTTCCAAAGGATATGAATGCTCCATTAACGCCCAGAGCCAGCACCTAGTGGGAGAGGCAGATTTACACCTTATACCGAGGATCTGGGATGGTTTTGTGAGTTGCAAGTTTTACGGGAGTTCTGGGCGTGAGGGGAGTGGAAATGTACAGCGAGATGTAACAGATTCGAGAGAGGATGGATGAGGAACTGAACAAAGTTCAGTCAAAGGTGTTGGCATCCAGGAGTGTTCCAGATACAGGAAACAGCATGTGAAAAGCTCCGGGGCGATGGGAAGTTCTTCATTCTCAAAGCTGACATGAGCTGGGGACGTAGCCCAGGGTGGGAGCTATTGCTTAGCTCACACTGGGGGTTGGGTTCCCTTCCATGTATGCGCATATGCACACGTATGCACACAGGGCTCCACAGCCACAACTCTGTGACTTCCTGCGAAGAGACTGTGACCCAGCTCATCTCTCTCTCTCTCTCTCTCTCTCACTCTCTCTCTCTCTCAGAGTAGGCCTTGCAGTGGTCTCCCTGGTCAGCTGAGGCTATAAAGAATGAGGGAATCCGAAGTTCCCAAAAGGCCAAACACTTCCACATGAGTGGTAGGTGGAAGGGATCGTGTTACTTGGAAGATATTTGTGAGTATCGTAAAAGCTTCTAATTGGAAGGAGAGGGAGTGAAATATAAACAGCCTACAGTTCAGGTTGACACCTGACACCACTCCGCACAAGTTCTATTTCTCAGTCGTGAAGGCACAGGAAAGAGAGCAAGGAGACGAGTCTTAAGAAAGCCAGGGCCTTCCTGATGAGAAATTCTAACCTTGAGTCTTTGAAACACTCAAGGAAGGGATCTGGATGATCCCTTCTCCATGCATGCAGCTGTTCACCAGAAAACCCCGAAACCACAAGCGGACTCCCAGGGAACCTCCGCACACAAAAAGAAGAGGCTGTTCCCTTCACCCATCTCTGGCATTTTCTTCCAGAACATTTTTGAGATGTGTGCCTGGGAGGAGGGTGGAGCTAAACATGACTCACCTGCAGAGGTGCTTGCTTGGCAAGGCTTCATCTGGGTAGGCGGCAGACCTGGAGGCGTGCTAGGTTTTATCCCCACAGGAGCGCTCGCTCGTGGAGAAACAACCTGAAAACCAGCCTGCATCCTCTTTCTTGTTCCCTGGCAATATCTTTTGTGGCTCTGGGGTAAACTCCATGGCCTGACAAATGTTCCCCGACTGAGCCATGTCCCCAGCCCTCTTTTCATGGGGCCTTATCACCAAGAGGCCCACACTGTTTTTTAATTCATTCTGTAGGCGATGTGGACCTTGAACTTACAGTTCTTCAGTCAGCTGGGGCTATAGGCCTGAAGCACAGAGCCCAGCTCCCTTGGTTCCTCCTTTGATGGAGACACACATGTAACGTCCCTCTCTCCAGAGTGTTGGGCTGAGCTGTCCAGTCCTCGGATTTAAAAGGTGTTAGGGAGAATGAGCTTGTAAAGTTTAAGGAGTCAGGAACTCAGGCTGAGGCCTTCCTAAGTAGCCACACTCTGCTAGTAGAGTCTCCACATGCTATTCTTAGTTCTCAAGTTGAAAGTATTGGACTAGATGCATCCTGTCCTTGTGAACACCTCCAAGCTGTCTTTCCGCCAAACAGCATGAAGCTGAGGATGATTAATGGCACCATCAAAGAGACAGCTCTGCCTCTTAAGGGCTGAACATACTGCCTCTCTGATAGTAAAATCTCGTGAGGTTAACCGTGGTTCACAAACACAGCTTCAGGGACCTCCAGCTCTGTGCCTTATGCAGAGACCTCTAAACCAGTGTTTCCGGCCATCAGAAGCTCCAACGACTCTACAAATATTCAGCTGGACCCATGGCATGCCTGAGCTATGGAATTTGGTGAGCCAGGTTTAAATCCAAGTGATAGGTGATATGGAAGCAAATTATTTCACCTCTTGGGCTGCTTCCTTATCTGTAGTCTTGGAAAATAATACTTCCTTTCAGAACCCTTACCTAGGTGAAAAGAGAGAGGAGAAACATTGGCTGGCTTGAGTACATAGCTCCCATACAGTATTGATTGGCTCAAACACACTAAGTACTTTATATTTGTAGGTGCATATAATCCTAGCAGGAGATGGAAAGAGCAGCCAGAGTTCAAGGTCATCCTGAGCTACACATGCCAGCCAGAGGCCAGCAAAAGAAGATTCTGTCTCCAAAAACAAAACCAAAGAGATGCACACCCACCCACCGTGGGAGGCAGCTATGTGACGTTGAAGGCTGTAGATGGATCCGTGTACACAAGGCTGATATAAACACAGAGGCAGTGAGGCTATTGGGGTCAGACGCTTCTGAGCTTCAGCCAAGGAAGGACTTGCAGACAGTGAGCATCTGTGGCCTAGAGGAATCCAATGCTGCCGGGGAGTGGGGCAGGTTGAAGGTTGAGGGTGTTTGTGTGTGTGTGTGTGTGTGTGTGTGTGTGTGTGTGTGTGTGTGTGTATGTGCACGTGCAAATTTACAGCATTTTTTACTTACTTGAGATCAGTGTGTGCTGGGCCCTGAAGCCTTCAGAGTCATGCTAATTTGCACACAGCAGACATTCAGGTTTGCTTTTAGCAAGAGCGGCAGATAAACAGATCAGAACAAAAATTCTGATTGGCTAAAGGTAGCTTGACTGAAGGAGAAAATAAAAAAAACAAAAGCCGTTAAAGAATCCAGCTTAACGCGATGCTGGGCGATCCATCTGGATGTGGTGCTCAGCCCTGTCACTCAGAATAACTGGCAGCCTGATGTTTCCATGAGTCATCTGTGTAAGGCAGGCTCAGGACTAGAGGTTAAGGGACATGTCCTAATTTAATAAGCCATCTGTAGCAAAGACTTTGTTTCTTAGCTTGGCATCCTTGCCCTTCCCATATAAATACCTCTCTTAGGTCCAACACATCTCTAATTAAAATCTAAATTGCATTCAAGGTTTGCCCATACAGAGAATGCCACCCTGTCCAGCAAAGACATGGCCCCCATGAATTGTGAGGTAATATTTGAATGTTCTTTAACTTGTCCCTTACCAACACGTCCATTCCCATCGTTACTAAGGTGTCAGTAACTAATATTGCTATGACTATAACTAGGCCTCATCTCTCCTCCCAGCAGGCAGAACTGGTGCTCTATAGAAATAGAAGCCCTCAGCAGAGAAAACACTAGCTTAGCAAAACCCTGGATTCCCAGGCACTGCCCTTACCTATCAGAGAATGGGAAAGAAAGAGTGTACCGCATAGTCAACCATGTCTGCAAGGACAGCCCCAACCCTACATTTCTAGCATCCAGCCCGCAGTCCTCAGTATGTATGTGTGTTAAAGTCACCAGGAAGGACTAGAGTATCACCCAGAAAATGAGCCAGGAATGAACCTCCGACATGTTTCAGAACCGCCCAGGATTCTCACCAGTTACAGTCAGTGCAGCGTAAAAGAGCTAAGTTGGCAAACACTACTGTACCAATGGTGAGATCTCTACCTGACAGTGTACAGTGGCTAGCTAAAATGTGAGTGCTTGGGGAAGTCGGGGGAAGGATTATGACTTAGTATCTTTAAGTCTAAATGGGGAAAAGTCAAAGGAAGTAATGGGGGGGGTGCAGAGAATCACTCAGGAACCCTACAAAACCAACAATGTTTGAGCTGTCCCCCTCCCCCAGACCAAGAATTCAAATCTCTGACTACAGAGTCTGGGTTGGAGCTGTTACAAACCCTTCTGGTTATTTTACTGTATAGCTAGGGTGCAAAACTGTCTCATGGTGAAGACAAGGGGTAGGTGACTCCCCTGCCCTCCCATTTTATCACATGTCCCTTTCTGTCATTAACCCTGAATAGCACAGACTAGGTGACCCATGAAGAAGGAACAGTGATCTAGCCCACAGCTTTTGAGTTTTCATTTTATGAGGCCCTTCTTGCTGTTCTGGGCCTGGTCTGGTGGCAGGACTGCATTCGAGAGAAAAGTCCAATCTGATTTGTATAACAGACCAACTCCTGAGATAATCCATAAATGAATTCACTGGTCATTCATAATATTCCCTGGATAGTCCCCCTGATCCACCTCTTAATACCTCAAACTATCAACAATAGTTTGGCCAGGGACAGTAAAACCAACAGCATCAGCTATGTCTCAGTGGCCTTATCTGTACCTAAGGAAAATGCAAATATGAGAGATAATAAAGAGCCAGTGCAGACTTAAGTCTCAACACTTGGAAGACTTTCAGATTACTATGATAAACTGATCACTCGTGTCTAGTGATCAAACCAAACACTTCTCTCACAGCTGGGACCATGCTCCTTCAACCATTTCAACCCAGCTGTGCCCACATCCTCACAGAGAAAGCATCATGGACCACCACCATCAGATCCACTCCCCAGCTTCATGCTTTTCTACCTTGATGTATCTCCTAAAGGCTGACTTCTATGAGTAGAAAAGAACTTGGTTCTGGATGAGCCCCACCCCCACCCCATTCACAAATACCCTTACCTAGCTGTGGCTCTCAAATCGTAGCCTGTTATAGAGAACAATTGAAGGGCTTTGGAAACAGAATGGACAAGAACATTCTGAAGCCAGACAAAGACCCAATGTGGAATGGAGAGGTGTGTGTGTGTGTGTGTGTGTGTGTGTGTGTGTGTGTGTGTGTGTGTGTGTGTGCAGGAATGACCTCTCAGTCCCAGATGAAGAAGAGGAAGAATCTGACTTTTTAAGGGTGTAACTCTTGGTAGTCAACTATAACCCAGGCCAGACCAGGCCAGGCCTGACATCCAAGGGTATCTTAGAGTAACACAAACTGGATTTTGAGTTGAAAGAGAGAAACAGAGACAGAGACAAACACAAAATTGAGTGGTAGGGAGGAGGTGGATCTAGGATGAGTTAGGAAAGGGGAATGTGGTCAAAACATACTTATGAATGTCTCAAAGAACTGGTAACAATATTATTCAAAAGTATATTCACATTTCGTGTTGCTAATAGCCCAAAGTACAGACAACCCAAATGGCTAACAACTCAAACAGGAAATAAGCTATGACAGAGGTAAGTAGTAGACTATTGATTGCACATAGAATGGAATGAGATGCTAATATATGTGATATGCATAGCTTTAGGCTCAGTGAAAGACACAAGACACAGAAGGCAACCTTACAAGATGTGTCTGTTACACATGTTACATGTGTAGCTGGAGTGGGGGAAAGGTGATAGCTAAAGGGTACAGGGTATATTTCTGAGGTAATAAAAATGTCAAATTTTTTGGTGATGATAAACAAACCTGTAAATATATTAAAGCCAGTTGAATAGTAGAGTTACATATTTTAAATGGGCAAATTGTACGGTATGCTAATTAATCTCATACAGTGTAGAGATTTTTAAAAGTATACAGACTTCTCAAAATAAAATTCATCATGTTTATCAGCCCTATAAGCAAAACTTCTAGTCCAGAAGACTTAGGGTGTGGCCAGGATTTGTACTTCCCACAAGTGGGCTGCTGCTGCTGCTGATACTACTGGATCTGAGGACCACACTTCAAGAACCACTCATCCATCACATTCAGAGTCTGACAGCTTGCTGTTCTTCAGAAGGGCCTTGCTAATAAAGAATACCCAAGCATCTTTTCAGGAAACCTGTGCATCCATTGTTGTCTTGGACTCTTATCTGAAATTAAAATATCCATCATCTGAAGGGCTCCATCAGGTATGTTGCATTAAAATCCTTAGTACTATTTGTGGTAGTTTGGATGAAAATGCCCCCCACAGACTCATAGGGAGTGGCATTATTGAAAGTGTGGCCTTGTTGAAGTATGTCTCAGATTCTCTTCTGCTGCCTTCAGATCAAGATGTAGACTCTGAGCTCCTTCTCCAGCACCATGTCTGCCCACATACTGCCATGCTTCCTGCCATGATTAAACCTCTGAAGTGGTAAGCCAGCCCCAGTTAAATGTTTTCCTTTATAAGAGTTGCCATGGTCATGGTGTCTCTTCACAGCAATAAAACCCTGAGACACTATTATAATACACTTACCTGTTATCTCACCATTTCCCTTCCGGAAACATACTCTGAAGATAAAAGATGCACTCATGAGTTTAATCATAAGATTGCTCATCATAAGTTGCTCAAAAGCAAACATGTAGAAACCACTTGGATGTTTGCTCATGAAAAGTTAAAGGTAATCTGATTGATACTCCTGTTTCATGTCACTTTCAAAATAATCCTTGTATCTGAGAAGCCTTTGGGCTCACAGAATCACCATAAAGCCAGCAGTGCTCCCATGTACCCACATCCAGCTTCTCCTATTATTAACACTTTTCATTAGTGTGACACGTGTGTCGCAGTTAATGGATCAACACGCAGCAATTATTAACTAAATTATTAGCTAAATGCCACACACCGCTCCGATTTCCTTGCTTTTTATTCAACATTCCCTTTATCACTCAGGATGATATTTGACATTTTTCGCAGACTCAGATTTTGTTCCTATGACCTGGAGAATTGTAACAACAGTCAGGTATCTGCAGATCTTCCGGCAGCTTGAGCTTGTCTGGGGTTGTTCTCACGGCTGAACTGAGGCTCTGTGTTTCTGAGAAAACTCACAGAAGTAAAGTACCACCCTTATCACATATCAGCCCTCTGGATGCTGGCAAGCTTCACCCTGACCACAGTACACCCACACCCTTCTTAGCTCTTTTTTCATACTGCACTCTTGGGAGGAGAGGCGGTAGGCCCAGTTCACACATCATGGAATCACATTCTGACTTTTCAAAGATAGAACATCTACATGGATTATCTTTAATTCTTCAAGGAAGACTTGCCCTCTTCCCTTTGTTTATTCCGGCATTATTTGCATTGGCCCATACTCACAGACACCTCTAGTGCAGTACTGTTAGGACTCAGTCCTTTATCTGCCTGTCAGTCACTCCATATGCGGAGCTCTTCCAGTTGGCTCTGGTACCCCACTTGACGTCTCTCATTCCTTAAGCTGCTATGTCTTTTAGCACATTCATTCTTTGTAGCACGTTGGGATGCTCCAGGCTCATAAATTGCCACAGGTCTAGAATCAGCCAGTTCTCCAAGAAACCAGCCCCCTCCTCTTCTGCACCCTTCTCTTTTTCTTCTTTTTCCCCATAGTACAGCATCAGAAGCCAGTGTGCTAGGTGTACTTACAGGTATCAGGATAACAAATGTTAGCATACCATCAAAAAACAAGAGGGTATTTGAGTCAAACAAAGCATTTAAAACAGCAGCAAATATTGAAATAGGTAGCTTATAAAGCATTATGATCTAATAGATTCCATTCAGATATATGGAAGGAAGTACAGATATATGCACTAAAGTACAGCGGTGGGTGTGTTCTGAGAACATATCATTAGGGGATCTGGCACTGTGTGAACACAATGAATAGAACATACCCAGAGCCCTAGATGGGATAGTGCACTATGACCAGCCTATACAGCACACCCTGCTGTGTGTGATTCCTAAGATATTACATGGCACATGATCGCACTAATAACTATCTTAGGGCATCCAATGATAGGTGACTTTTATTTTCTTCATCTCGTATAACTACAATTTGAAGGTTTTTGTAGTTACTATGAGTTCATTAGGAAGCACCTACTTGTGACCGACCCGAGGTCATGGAGTTGCCTGTTGACCGAGCAGGACATAGCCTGTAAAGTCAGAGGGGTCTAGTCCAGCTTTGTTCCCATAACTCTGGATCCAGGGTGTAGCTGACCTCAGCAAACTGAGGACAGCCTTGGGACTGAAGGCTTGGATAGCATGCATCACTGAAGAGACTGCCATGCCATTCCCTGTCCCCAAATGTCTCTCTCTGTCTGCTTTTTGTAACTATGTAAATACCTAAGCCTGGGTACTCTGCAAAGAAAGAGATTTGTTTAGTTTATAATCTGGGGACTTACAGGCACCGAATTTACAGGATGGGAGCTATAAAGAACAAGGGATCAAATTACCATACAGTAATAACTCTCTCTCGGGAGAACTAATGCTATCTCATTAACTTCCTTAAGCCTTCCCAAGGGCATGCCCACAATGACATGGTCCTGTCTTGTAAAGCCCTGGCCTCCTCTACATTGCCACACTGAGGAGCAAATCTCTAACACATGAACCATTTTGGAAAAACTGCATTCAAATAAATGAAAAATCAAGTAAAAGCTACCAAACTGTAAAGCCCAAACTTTATACAATTGCTAAATATATTTTCCCGGATTCTTTTCTCTTCTAAGGGGAGCATGGACTGACTGTACCTCCCAACTGCAGAGAAAAGCTTAAACAGTTATGCATAAGGTGGTCCGACCCAGGGAGCTATGCTGTCATGGTCTGCATGTTTTCGCCCCTTCAAACAGTCCCCATGAATAGGATTAATACTTTTCTAAAAGGGACCAAGGATCTTTTGCTTATGCCTTCACATGGGGATGAACAGGCAGCGTCCAGGACTGGGAGCAGGTCCTCTGATAAAGACAATAAATCTGCCGGTGTCTTGATCATGGACGTCTCAGCCTCCTCACAAGTGTGAGCGATAGATTTCTGTTGTTTATAAATTAAGCAGTGTAAGGTAATTTCTTATGTCAGCCCCAAATAGCTATTCTTTAGAATAGCTAAAATTAACCACATTTTCTATAGAATTCCAATAAGAGGTCTTCGAAGGTGCTTCTCCAAGGACTTATGCCCACAGGTGGCATGTTAATGTAAAAAGCATAGAGCCATTTTGTAAATTTTGTAGTTAAAAAATCATACCTCATATTCCATTTCAGCTGTTAGGTCACTTAAGTTAAACTAACATGTCCCTATGTTAAAGACAAAGCATGTCATCTTATTCATTTACTTATTGATAATACGAAAATTTATTTAAAAGTTGGTCTAATTTTTAAAACTTTTTAAAAAGATTTATTTATTTATTATATGTGAGTACTACACTGGAGCTGTCTTCAGACATACCAGAAGAGGGCATTGGATCCTATTATAAATGGCTGTGAGCCACCATGTGGTTGCTGGGATTTGAGCTCAGGACCTCCAGAACAGCAGTCAGTGCTCTTAACTGAGCCATCTCTCCAGCCTGATTGGTCTAATTTATACATGTGCTATTGGTGAGTACATACAGTAATGTTATGGTACCTATGTTCTTCATAGTAGTCTCAACCAGGCAACGTTTCAAATGTCCATCAGCAAGAAAACAGGTGAGCAAATTATGGTAAAATACTTTTTAGTTCCCTACTATCACATGACAAACTGCAAGACACAGAATCTTACACAGTGACACTCCTCACTATTTTATATACTCGACATGTTCAGCTGGTAGCTGACATTAGCCACGTTGGATTCAGAACATGGCTGGACCTGCAGCACCCAAGATGGCGTCTTTAACATGTCTGGCATCTCAGCTGCAGTGAATGGAATGGAGCAGCCACTTCAGATACCACATGTGGCCAGTTTCCCATAAGTGAGTATATTCGTAATAGATAGATCCCAAGAACTGTTTCAATTAGTGAGAACCTTCTCATAAGTATCTGCTTGCGTTCCAGCCCCATATTATTGCCCCATATGGAAGAGCTATGTGAAGCACAGATTTTTGTGATTATTATTCCATTTTACAGTAAAATTGAATGAGGCTCATTCAGAAAGACACAATGGCAGGGCTGAGGACATGACTCAGTGCTAGACCTTACTGGCACACAGTAGTCCATGAGTTCAAAGTCCCAACATGGAAAGACAAAAGAAAAGAAAGGAAAGAAAGGGAAAGAATAAGGAAGGGAAACACTGAACTCAAAGAACGTGACGCAATGGAGCTCAGTGTTATGGCACAATGACCAGCTCCTGATAGGATTTGTCCCTCTCCAAGCTGCCTGGCAACACAACCCACCCACATGCTTAGGTCAGTGGCCTAGAGTAGAACCGATTGGATTTCAGAGCCCTGTTTGATTGGTTACTAGCCGTGGGGCATCACTCACAAGTTTAAGCATGAATGAGTGGAAGGTTCACTCCTGTCAGCTTACCTGCCTTTTAGAATAAAATCTTATCAGAGCAACTGTATGTGTAAAATAGTAGGCCATACACATCCATTCTCTAAGTATTTGTTGAGCATTTCTTAAGTACCATCTACCAGGCTGTGGGATAAGGCAATGAATAAAGACACCCTCCAGCCTTAAGTGTCTAGCCTACTTTGTTTGACACAGAGTGGGGAGCATGGAGACTGGCAAGAAGCAGTGGTGGATCTTAGTAGGTCCAATGACAGAAAGTGACAAACAGAATGGCCTGGAGTTTAAGTCACTACTGATTCCAACCGGTTGCTCACAGAGAGTACCACACAAGGGGATGCTTCAGCCGTGCAGGACCTCAGGGCTGGGAAGTCCAGAGAGAAGACACTACAAAGTCTAAAGTGTTGTAAATGGACCAAGGGCCAGGGAAAAGGTAGGAGAGATCAGAAATGAGATAAAGTGCAGGGCCTTTTAGATTATGGAAAAGGCTTTAGATTTTATCTGAAGTACAATAGTCAATACAGTTTTGAAGAATCACACAGGTCAATCAGTGATTCTCAAGGACGGTTGGAGCTGCTCATCACAGGGAAGGCAGTAGCAATGAACCCAGTTAAGAGGTTACTGCAACAGCCAGGGGTCAGAGATCTGGAGAAGAGCAGAAACTCACTGGGAATAGCGATGAGCTGGTTATTGGACATATTTCAACAGAAGAGCTAAGCAGATCTACTGATGGGTCAGCTGAAGGGTATGAGACAAGTCAGGAATATCTCAACATTTTTAGCCCAAGAGACAATCAACAGAGATGATAAAGAGACAGAAAATATACAACGGGAAGATTTCAACCTATGGCTGGGGAGGTCAAAGCCCTATTGGGAAAGCTGCCACTATTGTTCAGTTAAATAAACATGCCAGCCCATCAAACTGTCTCCTGAATGTATCTATTTATGCCCATAGCTTAGTGCTACCTCAGCTCTGCCCTGAGAAACTTTTTTTTTCCAGTGACTATACTGAGGTTACAGCAGAGACTCCTATGGTCAAGATGAAGACAATAAGTGAGGAATGGGACATTTCTAGGCCTTCTCCTCTGCTCAGAGAACACCACGGAAGAGTAGACAGAAGGACCACTGGAGGGAGAGGGAGAGTGCTGTGACGTACTGACTCCCAGGTATGACAGGCTACTCTGTTCATGACCTCACAAGAGCTGTGATTACCTGCACAAGATTGGAACCATCAATATCCTGTCACAGATAGGAGAGGATCATAAGATCCCACCTCCCTGAAGAATTAACGACAATGGTTTCTTTGGTGGTATAGACACTGGTTAATTGTTCATGATCTGGTAAACTGCTGCTCTTCATGTTCATGAAAGCAGCCCTAATTAAACCTATTGGAATGTACAGAAGACTTCACACACACACACACAGACACACACACATACACACACACATGAGAGAGAGAGAGAGAGAGAGAGAGAGAGAGAGAGAGAGAGAGAGAGAGAGATGGAGGGAGGGAGGGAGGGAGAAGGAGAGGGGCAAGGAGAGAGAGGAGGGGGTGAGAGAGGAGGGGAGAAAGAGAGAAATCCGAATAGAAAAAGAACTGGCTTGGAGGGAGGAGGTCAATAGGAACAAAATGGGTCAGAGGTAAATATGAGCAAATACGTTACACACACATATAATGCATAACTAATATGCAATTAGAAAAATAAACAAAACAAATAGAAACAAACAAAAGAACATGAGAAGCAAACAGGAAATAAGACTGACAGAGGAGTCAGTATTTTTAAAAGGTGAGAAAGTAAAATTCTGCAGACAGCTAAAGTAGGATGAGCCCAAGAATTGATCATGGATATAGAAACACAGAAGTCCATGACAATCCATAAAATATGTTTTAGCAAAGAAAAAACAAAAGCTAAATAATGAAATGACTTCCATCTTCCCAAGGCAACCTTGTGGTACACTACACACAGGAATTACTCTGTTGTGGTAAATATTAAAAAGGACTGGCAGCTGCCAATTCCTGCACTCCTCACTCTCTGTGCAGACATGCAGAGCCGCAGGCCGCAGAGCCAGATCCCTGGGCTCCAGCTGCTCTCAGCCATTGCTTCCACACACCCATCAGCCTGATAAAATCAAAGCTCCAGAAACTTGTTACTTAACAATTAGATTTACATGTTAAATTTTCAGTCCACAATATACCCACACAATAAATTCACTGCCGGTTAATAAAGATATACACCACACACCTAAACAAGATAAAATTGACCTAGTTCACCTAGATCTAAACCATCCTCCTCCGTCTTCTCCATCTTGATTCCTCTCGCTTCTCCTACTCCTCTCTCCTTCCTAGATTTTTCCCTACCTACCCTTCCTTCCCATCCAATGACAGGCTGGACCTGCCTTGCTGCATAATGACATCTTCCTACACAGCACCCTTTCTGTTTAATTAAAAAAATTTTTTTAATCAAATATAAGCTGTGTACAACTATCACCATTAGAAAATCATCTAGATGACTATGTTTTCTCAAAGTTAATTAGCTTGGGTAGGCTATAAGACTAAATTAGTTTTCAACTCTGCCAGAAATCTGAGAATGACCAAATATCTGTACACACAGGAAGCCTAATACAGTTTCCAGAACTGAGACAGGTTGTAGAGATAAATTTCCACTAGCAAAATCCCGTTAGCAACATGTAAGAGCAAGTCTTCGGCCTTCTGGCCCATGATATATCTGACAGACCTTTAAAACGCAGAAATGTAGAAGGGCTGATCATTTTTGCTTGACAAAGATTATCAGTTGACTATTCTGCATAATGTATCCCTTTTGGAACCGTATTAGTCTGAAGGTGAAATCGGTGGTTTTTGCCCAGTGGCTGCCTAGCCACAAGTATTACCTTACCTAGAGGTAGAGATGTTCAATTTCTTCATAAAATCCATCAAAGGGGAAGTGTTAGGTTAGCTATGTCTCAATAAAAGATAAATAATATTAAATGTCATAAGTTGTGGATTTCTGGCATTTTAAAAAATCATCTATCTATATGAGGTAATCTGGACTGTTGTTCATTAACTATTCTCAGCTATTTCTGACAAGAGTATTTTAAAAACACAATGGTGAGCTAGGAGCCATGAATTTGTCATTTGACCCTATGTTTTGTCAACTCAGAAGTTTGCAAAGACATCAATAGGACTCCATTCAAACCTTGTATTTAAATTTTTTTTTGTAACAAATAAGTTCTATGCCAATGTAAAGAAATGACTTTAGCTTAGTTAGCAAATGAGATTATGGCTGTACAAATCAATCTAGCTAATTCCTCCCTGTTAAATTGTGACCATTTCTAAATTCCTTAAATAAAGCAACCTTAGAATAGCAAACTCCAACCCCCCCCCAAAGTCCAGGGAATTAGGGTGATGACTCTTCATTTGCTTCTTCAAGTGTACATGGGTGTTGAGATATCCTTGGGGGTGGGGTAGGAAAATGGGGGAGCTAAATGGCCTTAAGAAGGCCACCCAACGATTGTTGGGACCTCTGATGTCTGTCTTGACTGGATCTGGCTGAAAGTCCCTGAGATCAGGAACCCAAGCAGGCCAGTTCAGCCTTCTGATGATGAGCTTCATCAAAGCTGTACATTCTGTAATATATACATCTCAAAACAAAATTTCAGCATCATCAAGATATCTTTCTGTTTGATTCTCTTGAATCTAGTTTTTCAGGTGGTCTCCCTCTTTCAAATCTGATCCATATCACTCTGGACGGCGCCCAGAACCTAATCCTCTTTTCTAATGATGGCATCACAGGTAGGCTGAGGAAGAACGCTGACAATCATCTCAATGAAGAGGAAGATCATCAATCACAATGAGAAGAACAGGCAAGTGGTGCTCATGAAACTCCTATCACAGTAACGTAAAGGGGCTGGAGAAAGGGCTATGATCCCCAGAAAACCACCAGAAGCACCTAAGCTCCTGTCCAACCTGCTAAGAGGGCACATGCCTTATGGACGTACAACACCACCTCCAGGTGCCTTGGTTAACAGCTGCAGGAGACTTTAACAGTTCTATGTTTGGAAAAACCTCCAAAGGTGATTCGGTGATAAAAGAGTAGTGTTTCCAACCAATGTTTCATCAAAGAGATCATTATATCTAAAAACTAAAGTTTAGTTGACAAATTTTATCACACAGAATTATCTCTAAACAAAGCTGAAATATGAATAGAAACTGACACACATAATCAATCCAAGGAAAAGTCAGACACACTGAACGTTGAAATTAAAGTTCTTGTCTCCAAGTGACAGCAAGGAGACAAACACACAAGAAAAAAAAAAAAAAAAAAAAAACTCAGACTATGAGAAAATACTTTAAAGTCACACAGGCAATAAAGAATTTGTATTTGGAATATCGAACTTCTCAATTCTCAAAGATTCATAAATAAAAAAAAAACAAACATACTTCAAAAGAAGATAAACAGATGACACAGAAGCGTATGTAAAAGTACTCACTCTTTTCAGATGTTGGAACAATGGAAGTCATGATCCCATTAAACATCTGTTTAAGTGATTTATCGTAGCGAATGGCAGGTGGAGAAACTGGTCTTTCACAAGCTATGGACACAATCATAATAGCCATTTAAGAAACGCATTTGAAATTTTTTAAAGGTAAGCACTTGTTACACATGCAGCAGCTGTTGTTTCTGGGCATCATACAAAGATGGCTCCTAGCAGCTGGATTTGCAGTTTCCAAAAGTAAATAAGGTTAATTTTTTGGTTAACAGGTGAATGTTTAAACTGTGGTATGACCCATACAATAGGCTATTATTCTGCAAAAAAAAAAAAAAAAAAAAAAAGCTACTAAGTTCTCTTCATAGATCAACCTCCAGTTAATGATGTTGAGTAATAGGAACAAGACAAATCTATGATCCCATTTATAGAAAATTCTATAAAAATGTGGACTCTTTAATAGTGATGAAAAGTAGATCAATGGTTGGTGAGAAAGTAGAGGGAGGAGGGGAAGGCTGCTCACAAGGCAGAACAGACAAACTGGCATGAGAAAAATCTTGGGGGGCAACTACAATATGGCTTCATGGATGTACATAGGCAGAGTTCTAAACAACAAATTTCATACATTAGACACATGCAGCTTATTAACATCAACTATGTCTCATAAACTGTTAGGGGAAAACTGGGAGCACTGTATAAAACAGGAACAGACGATTCTTTTGATGAGTTATGCCAACAGGCATATCCTGTCTACTCTACAGGCCACATAGATGAGAAGTCTGTGAGCCACATGTGCCCTTGGTAACCATGAACTGTTCCTGTTCCTCAACATCATTATCCTGAGGTCACTTCATGGAAAGCTAAAGTGAATAGCATTTTGGTTTGGGTTGGGACACGTTGTCCACTAACCGAGTAGGAAAGAAAACTTAGTAATGAAAGAGACACCTACAGCAGTGATGATCTTGAGCAGACTAGAAGAAATGGGGCCTGACAGGAGGAAACAGAATAGTATACAGCTCAGATGCTGGAAGCACATGGACATAGAGTAGCAACTGGGCAGGCTCTCTTTAGACATTTTTTAGCAAAATCTATAGCAAGGTCACTAGCCAAGAATGAGGGGGAAGCTTTGCAAGTTGCATCAAGAGAGGGGAAAAGTGAGCAGAAGACGAGGCTGAGGAAACACGAAAGGTTCACTGAAGAACTGTGGTTATGAATTTTGACACTGAGGAAGGCCCATGTGGCTGGACACGACTTGCCAATGTGTCTGCAACAGAAGCCTGTCCTTTCAGACTTTAATCCATCAGATTTGTCCAAGCAGTCCCTTGCTCCCCAGCCCTGCTGTTCACCCAGTAACTCTGCTTCACTTTACAAACGTGTCCTGTGCATCTTTCCTTACAACCATCTTAGCTTCATCCCATTTGCCTGGTACACAGATGATGAGGGAGGGAGTCCACAAGAATCACTTCTCTCCTTCTTCACAGAGTCTGTGGGTAGCCACATGAGACAGACACTCCTAGGAGAAACTATGGATATCAATGTACCTTCAAAGTGTCCTTCCTGTGACTGAGACTAAATATCTTTCTTTGGAAAAAGGGGTCAAATATGCCCAGAAGAATTCCCATCTACCACCTCAGATGAGATAAACATGTTCAAAGTCTTCCCTGCACCCAAACTCTGATCTTAAAGTAATACACTCGGTCATGTAAAGCAGAAAATGCCCAGGAATGTGCTGCACCCAAAGTGCTTTCCCATGGGAGCCCGGGATAATAGATGCATGCTTCTTGTTTGGAATTAACTCAGGCGCTTTTCTATCTTGTTTGCTTTCTCCACTCTTAACTCTTGGCCACACTTGTTTTAGGTTTGTTCTCACTAACGTGCACATCTACTGCATTTGGCTATGATCCCATCGATGTATGACCTCCATCTATGACCTCATCCCCATACACCAATCTCCACCCTGCTGTTTCCTGGGAAGCAACCTGCTCTCGGACCTCCAGGAGGGTTGTAGCACTGATAGCTCCAAGTAGAACCTAGTGAAGACAGCAAGGTGCCTACATTTACTCTTGGTGCTCTTCAGCCATGCACCCACCTGCTGACTGTATGTTTCAACTTGAAGGTCACAGAGTAGCTCTTGTCCACCCTCCTCTTCTGGGTTTGAGTCACTAACTCTCCCTCAAGTCTCAAGGTGGGGGTGGTAACATCTCTGTTAGCAGCTTTAAGGCAGACAAGTTTTTATGATTCTCTTACTTACCCTGCCTTCTTATAATGTAAATAAAGTTTTTATTAACACCCACCCCACCCTTTACAATTATACTAATTTGTGTGGACCATCTGTTTCCTGCTGGGACTCTTGATAGATTGTTCACCTGCCTGTGAACAATGATTTAATAGCTGAATTCCATTACAGCCTCAATACAAAAACAGCCATGAACCATACAGCATCCCCATCTTCTGGGAGCTTGATAGAAATGCAATTCCAGGCCCTACCCCAGACCTGTTGGATCCAAGCCTGGTATCTGAAAATTCCCTAGTGATTCCTTTGTATGTTACAACCCAAGAGGCAGCACATTTTTCTGAACTTTTAAAAAGCCTTTCTGGGGGTAGGAGGGGACACAAAAGATTCACTCAGACCAGTTTAAGAGATGGGATCTCACATCAATATGAGACAGATTCTGTCTCAGAAATCTAACAGGAACCCATCAAAGGTTTATCTTGCTTCTCTTGAGAATGAGAGGGTCCCTGAAATAAAACAGTTTATTGAAGTATTACTAATGCTATTTCCAAAAGGATTGCTTCCAAGACAGGGTTTCAGTAGTAAAAGGGAGTAGTATTTGGGAAAGTATCTGTTAGACCAAAAGAAAAAAGAACACTTTCTATTAAAAGATTAGAGGAAGGTATAACTTGTTTGCATTGAACCATCACTGACTATAGCAAGGAAGGATAGGGTTATGCAAAGGAAAAGCTGCAAAGGGAGGTCAGCCAGCATGGAGAAGTCATGGTTTCTGGATGGGTTGGCGATGTGAGCAAGGTTTGGGTTTAGGTTCTAGCACACATTCAAGAGATGTAAAATCATCTTCTTACTTCCCTTCTATCCGCAAAACCTTCTTAATTTTAATTTTAGAACATTGTAGAATTTTTCTCTTATCAAGGTTCATGAACTCAAACACCAGAGAGTCAGTTTAGGGTCCAAAATGTCAAATACAGGAGTGAGTCAGGAGGTGTATTAGTTTTGTCGCTGTGAGCAAATGTCCAGCAGAAACAAGGAATAATTTACATTGCTCATATTTTGCAAGGTTTCAGTCCATCATAATGTGAAGATACCACAGAGGTGCTCACAGCACAGCACCACAGTCACCCTTTAACAGGAAGAGGCCAGAACTGGCCCAGAGACCTACTTCTAAACAGATCTCATCCTCCGCAGTTCTGATGTATCCCAACAGTTAAAGATTTTAAATTTTACCAATGCATTTAAATGACTTATAATCTATTCATCCTTGGGAACCTCTTCAAAGGCATACGAAGAGGTATGCTTTAACTTAAAGTATAAGCTTCTTAATCCAACCAAGTTGAATAAAGATGTAGGCATACGTTTTCTGCAACCTACTTTTAATAAAGGCTCAACCTCTTCTCTAGCCCACCACCCAGCAGAGGTAGTGGAAAAGTTGTCAGAATGTGGGAGAAGTGGAGCTGCTCAGCAACAGTTCTTGGGCGGCAGTTCAGTCCTGTAACAAATATGACTCAGCAGCTGCAGACCAGTCCTCCAGGCAGGCAGACACCAGGCACAAACCGGCAGCTACAGTCCAGTCTTTTCAGAAGGCAGACACCAAACATGAACCAGCAGCTGTAGTTCAATCCTGAAGAAACAGCCAGGCTCGCCTGAGGCAAGGCTGTGCAAGTGGCAAGCTCAGAGACCTCACAAGCAGTCAAAGAAACTTTGGTGAGTTTCTCTCAATGGCTTCATTATCACAAGATGAGCTCAACAACACTACATAAGGTGAACCAACACATTCATGTCAGTCAAAATTATTGAGGTGGAGCAAACCAAACCAAGGCTCAGTGCTCCCACCGTCTGTGGGGTCACGTTCATACTCCTTCATCAAGCATCCTTTCTCATGTTTGCTACATCCAAACATCCTTTCACCTGCGTCTGCTCCAGGAAGACAGTCTTTCAGTGTTTGCTATAGTAAAATAGCCTTTCACCTGCGTGCCCCAGCAAAACTACATTTGGTAGAATTAACTTTACAAAGAAACTAGAAGTTTCTCCTTCATAAAGATGAATCATTAATTATGGCAGGCCTTGCCCCGTCATCCCTAACCATTTTTACATTGCTTTGGCTCCCAAGAACCTCTGCTAGATCTCTTGGGCATGTATTCTTGCTCTTCCAGACAGCATCCTCCTTCATTTATCTCTCCGCCTAACTCATAACCTGAGCTTAATTCCCTTGCCCTGTTCTGCCCTGTGAACTTTTTCCTTAGCACCTGATTTTCAGCTGAGAATAAAAACGTGTCCACTTTGTCTGTTTGGGGAAAGCCACCTGCATCAGTGTCTCTCACAAATGAAGGGTCAGATGGCAATCTCGGAGTCAGCAAGCACAGATAAGATCGTGTGAAACATGCCCTGAACAGCAGGGGCAGTGGGAGAAAAATCACACCAGGATTATGTCCAGTCTTCAGTGATCCAAAGCAGGGTTTCAGATCTTGGTTGCAGATTCCTTCCCTTACAGCACCACTTCCCAGAAACATCTGCATCCTTTGGCAGCCTCTGGTATCAAGGCTCAGAGACTACTTCATGTTCAGGGTACTTCAAGTGTTGTATAACAAAATTAATTACGTTTAATTAAACTTATCCATTTTTTATGGCCTCAAACAACTTCAGAATGCCGTGTAAGGTTATGAGATGGCAGTACTCCAAAGGCTTCTGCCTTCGGTGACTTATGTAATTCCAGGGATTATTTTACACTAGCGAGTCTGATGAATGACCTTTCAGCTTTGGTTTAGCAGTAAGAATTAGTCTCTGGGTCCTAGAGCATATAAACTGTGTCCTTTCTTCCCTAACACCCTGTAACAGCTCCCTGCCTCAAAAAGCACCATCCTTTCCCATCTGATCTTTTTATGATACACTAAGGCTATGCATTTGTTCCTTTTCCCCAGCTACCTGAACGGAGGCAGTGAAGAGTCATTCTCTCACGGGACAGGTACAGAGCATGTAGGAATGCTGGATTCGTCAGCGCTGGGCTGAATCAATGCTTATTCCCACTTACTACATGGCTCTCCCTGGTTGTGTGCTAAACCAGGACTCAGCATGGTTTTTGTTCTGCAGCTATAGAAGCACCTAATCTGCTTCACCTTGGGCCCAGAATGAAGGAATACCTTTGTCTCTGGTCCACACTGCCCGGGTGGGTGGAGGTCTGACAGGAGCAGACAGGGCCAACATCTACCATGCGCAATCACCTGACTTTCAGATAGATTTCAAAGCTAGCAAAGAACACCCTGAACTGCTTAATAAGGACCCATTCAATTCTACAGATAAACCACACTCCGAAGTAGTTCATGAACCAAATGCCTTGCAATACGTTGTGGTAAATTTTAAAAAGTGGAAACCTGTGATCCCGCACTAGTGCCGGCTCCCTCGGCACTACAGCACTGCGGGATCTCTAACTTGGTGGCTCCAGGCCGCCTCTAAGAAGTCAGGCGCCTGAGCAAAGGCTCTGAGAACAAGCTGTGGGTCCGTCTCTGAGGAGGAATGGACAGCAGCAGTACAGTGAGAGCGCAAACGCTGGTGGTCACTGTAATTGTGGGAGGATGCTCATGAGAGCACTGACTAGACAAGGAAGGTGACACGTTTCTTCAGAGACCAGCACAGACTGGCTGAACTGCAAGTGTTGAGACACCCGAGTTAGCATCCATCTTCTTCCATGAGAGGATAAGTGTATTGCTATGACTGAAAATTAGTTTTGACAGTGACTGGGACATGATCCCAAGAGTTTCATGCCAGCGCCCAGATTTCTCCACAGTTCCTTTATTAGGAACAAAACGGAGGTTCTGTCTCCTCTTCTCATAAGGAGCTAGGTGGAAACCGATGACACCTACTAAAGAGCACATGAAGAATGTCTCCAGACGTCTAGAGATTTTATAAATAATAACCAGCGATCTCGAGTGGAAGGGTTACTTTTGAGCAGACTAATTTACAATACAAAAAACTTGTTTTAGGAATTTGTCGTGTTTTAATTTTATGACTCTATCTTTGAGTGTCTTTCATATCACTGGACACAATGAAAACAATAGAACTTTATAAGAAATACGTTTATTTTTTACGAACTCAATTAAAAATATTCTTTGTCATGGCTGGTCTATTATACTGTTTCTTTGGGATAATGAAATATGCATAAATTACTATGTATACTTAACAATAACATTAAATATTTTGTACTGTATGAAAGATGGGTATTTCCAAATGAACAACGAGATCAGCACCTTGCCTGTAAAACAAACAAGAAGGGCCTAGGTACACTGCTAGGGAGCAGAGCACTTATCTACCACATGCACGGCCTTGCTTTAATCTTCAGCACTGTGAAAACAAACAAAACAAGCATTTCCAACGGTGAGGAATAAGGACCTACACATAAATTCTAACAGAGCACACAACATGTCTGGATTCTGAGTATGCTCTTTGATATTTCAAAACTCAGTTTGTTAAGACTTAGGATGTGATCGTTTCTGTTAGAGAATGCATCATCTGAGAATGAACACATAAAACCCAAGTGTCCCAAAGCTGCTTTCAACTTCTTGCTCACATAGTAATGTCCAGAGATATCAAAGTGCACGAAGGCACAGAGAATATTTAGTTTTGACTTTTAAGGAGATGCAACACCAGCTCTTCATCCTCTGCTAAAGACAGGCCTGTGTCCAAAGGTTCTAACGTTTCCCACTTGGCCTTCTTTCCATGATGACTTCTTGGTCTTACATCATCAACTTCAGTGCTGTTTCTCTTTCTCATTTCCTGCTTCTTCTTGGTGTCACTGGTGGGAACAAATTCAATGATTCATTTTATAAATAATTAACTCATAAGCATAAAGTCAAACACTTAATAGGACAGAATAACCCAAATGTAGAACAGGTAGTTGGTAAAATGACATTTTGTGAGACAGAAACCACAATAGAAGGCACGTGTGAGCACTGTATAAATACTATGGCATTCAATATAATAATAGTAATAGGAACCTCTGGATACATTATCTATAATCTGAAGACATTGAGAAGTCCCTTAGGTACGTCACAATATAGTCTATCCTTCTGTTAACATATCAAATTATCTCTATTTAAAGTTAAGTTATCGTTTAGGTAGCAGGTTTTATAGGCTAGAGATACAGATAAGGGTATAATGTACTACTTCTAATTATATTATAATAAAGAGCCTAAAATGTCAAAAAAGTACCATATTTTCTTTTTTAAAAATGTGCACCTAATGTACACGTACAGTTAGAAGAAACTAAGTACTGCTGACTAAGTCTGCATACACCTGCATATTGCCCATTAAAGTAGAACTAACTTCTGAGAAGGGGGGAAAATCACTAAATGCATTAAACAACAACAACAACAACAACAAATAATTGGGACAGGTGAAGGGTTACCTGAGTTCCATCCTGAGAACTCACATGGCAGAAATATTTTCTGACTTCTCCAAGTGGCCATGCATACTCATGAATCAATAAATGTTTTTAAAAATCTTCAAAACATTTTGAGATAGCATAATCAAAATAACTCAACTGGAGAGCACGGAACAGGGATGGCAAGAACAGCCAACAATCTCCCAAGCCACATACACAGCAAGTTGAACAGCTACTCACAAACTAACTGATTAGATCATAACTAAGGAAGCCAGTTACAATTTCAAAAGAGCTCAATATAGTAAAACACCACAGTAACCACAGGGCAGACATCAGTAACTGACAAATGTCAGGACACAACAGAAAACCAAAAACCAAAACAAAACAAAAAACAGCAACAGAGTGGTTCCCTTAACTACCAAGACAGACTGAGAAAGACAGAGACAGAAAGTCACACACAAAGACAGACAGAGACAGAGAAACAGAGAGAGGGAGGAGAGAAACAGTCAATCACTGAAATTCTTAAGTTAAATTATTTACTCTGTAATAAATTAATTATTTCATTTAATTATTTCATTTAATTGTTGAGAATTAAATGAAGCCAGATAAATAAAAACACTGTAACTCTTTACATACTAACTTACTTTCTGCCTAAAAATTACACCCATTCAAAAAAAAATTCTTATGCTGGCTGTATATAATAATCAGCAAAAGAAAAAAGCTACATCAATATTACATTATTTTTCCAACCATATGATGTATCCAAAAAGAACGAACTGTTCAAGTTTGAATGGACTCCATTACTGTTGCGACGATAGCCTGATATAAAAGTGAAGATGCCTAATCAGCATATCCACTTATAACCAGCTGGAAGCAAACTATAGATAATTCTCCCACTTACTTCCCAGAAGTACCCAAATGCTCTGACTCAGCCATTTTCTTTCACCAATAGAGGAAAGGCAAACTAGATGACATGATGTGGTTATTCAAAGCCACAAATTGCTGAATTTTGAAAGGGAGCCTGGAACAATGAACATGAAAGCCAGCAAACTTTTTTAAGCCTTTAAAAAGAAATTCAGTCCTAATGTGCTTAGGAGCATGGCTACTTCTGTGCCAAACCCACCGAGTTAGAGTGCCATAAATATTTGGGGACAATGACACTGGTTTTGTCCATCTTGCACATCAAGTGCACCGTGGAGAGGCTCACGGAAAGCTTAATTAGTAGACTCTCTGTTAAAGTATCTTCCTCGGTTAATGTGTTCTTACTCCATTCTCTGCAGAAAATAGCAGCTTCAGATGTTTTCCCCCAAAGAAAACCAGCTATGAATGTTGCTTATGTTCAATTAGCAAATGCAATTTTAGGAAGGCTTTTTATGACTACTCTCTATAGAAAGCAAATAAGTAGTGCTATGAATAATGAATCATCTGGTGATCGAATGGGAATTTTATAGATAACTGCCACAATATAAGCCCCAAGAAACAGTAACCAGAAAAGCAATGATCTGGTTGCATCAGAAAAAGACTCTTTCCAATGCTACAGTGCTAGAAGCCCTCAGCTGGTTCACACCCTGCTGCATGAAGCCAATGACTCCTGTCCTCTGTGCACTTGGTACACATGAGAGCTCAGTGGATCTAAGGAGGGACTGAGAAATCCTCATCAGTTAGCAGACTATAACAGTCCATGTTTAATTAATTTTTGGTTCTTAAATTATTTTCTACAAGTTCTGGAAGTATAGTTTTATCATGTAGCTTATAGTGGTGAAGTAGCTTATAGCACTGACAGCAAGCTGACAAACCTAGACTCACTATGAGACAAAGCACCTGAGCATAGCTGCAAAGGGAGTCTCTCGTTTGTTCTGAGAGAGATGGGAGCATCCACCCTAAACACAATGGAAACGCCATGGGTTGGGGTCCTGGTCAGAATACAGCTGTGAAAATCGTGTGGGCATCAGTATTCATTCAGACATCTCTCTGCGTCCGAACTACAGATGCCATGTGACCAGCTTCCAATGATCCTGCTGCCATCTCCTCCCAGCCACAACTGACTGTGTCCCTTAGAACCTAAGCTAACAAAGTAAACCACTCTTCCTTTATGTTGCTTCTTGTCCTGTATTTGGTCACAGCAACAAGAAGAAAACAAAACACTACATCAACAGTGACATTTAGCAAATAGATGGTAAAATATTCTGAAGATACTGAGGCTAGAGGGAAAAAAAAATGTAATTTACTCCAAAATACAAATCCACATTTATGAACTCCCTTCATAAAGTAAGTGAACTCCAGAAGGAGGCAATGTGGCACATAGCCTTCAGGGTGCAGGTGTTTGAGTTCCACATTTTATCTATCAGCACTCCTATAGAACCTCAAGTGCTAAGCTCTTGTCAATCCTCCAATATTTGAGAACTCAACAACAAGCATATGAACTGATGAAGCACCATCTTAAAAACAGTAAAGCTTAACTAAGACCAAAAGTCCCCTACTATCAAAATCAAAACTTCAGAGATAATAATCTTTAAATAATCTGAACCATAGACTTCATTACTGTGCACTTAAAGAATAGATCATATAACTAAGTCCAGGTGAAATACCTTTAAGATGTAATATGAATAGACAGCAAGAGGAAAATCCAATGACTGAGACTTTACTGAAAGGAATAATACAAAATCACGCCACAGTATCTAAAACAAATAGCTGAGTCAATTATTTATTGGTAAACAATGAAGGAAAGAG
Organism: Micromys minutus; assembly: GCF_963924665.1. Classification (NCBI taxonomy): domain Eukaryota; kingdom Metazoa; phylum Chordata; class Mammalia; order Rodentia; family Muridae; genus Micromys; species Micromys minutus. Next base: position 44,272,964 of record NC_137985.1, read on the forward strand.
GAAAAACGGAATGTGAAATATTAAATGTTAATGTTAAAAACTGACTTTGATGAGGGACATGGTTTATTGTTTCCTAAATTCTCTGAACCCCAAACTCAAAAATCTTCTAGAAGCTGACTTTATTTTTTTCTATAGTTTTGGTTTTCCAACTTCAACATTTAAATTATTTTCAGATAACTGTAATTGTGTCTCTCCAAACAAAAATAGCTTCTGCATTAAATTCAAGAGGAACAAAAGATGGGGATGACCCCCCAAGCCTGTGTCTCTAAGGGAGTAAGGGATCTCCTTCTAGCTGTTGCATCGTGCACAGAAGACTCCTCTCTGCTTTATCATCTTCCCTGAAAGGTGCTCAGCTGGCCCATCAATAGGGATCTTTTCCTTCTGAACTCAACACATCATAAATTGTTTATTAGTCACGTGGAGCTTAGTATTGCTACCTACCAATGCTAATATGATTTTTCTCACCTTTATCCCATTTGGCAGCACCACTTCAAAGTTTTAAAGTAAGCATGCCCAGAAAATTTTCTTCTGGGAACCTTGCCCAAGAAAATAATTAAAGATATGCTCAAAGATTTCTTAAGAAAGATACTTAAGATAGAGCTACTTTAAATTTTAGAAAGTTAAAAATCCCAAAATGATTTAAAGAGTTAAATCATTAAATACATTATAAAGATAAACATAATATTACATATCTTCTGAAATATTTTATGAATACTAAAAATAATTTAAGAAACCAACACAAAATGAAGACCCATCTACATTTAAAATATATGTATGGAAAAGATTTGAAAGTTTATTTTTAAATGTTCTTTTTGCTAACGCATGTATCTTCTGCTATTTTTGTAACCATCCTATATTAGTGTTTGAAATAAAAATTAAATTCAAAGTTCTAAGTATCTAGGTTCATGTTAATTATTGTTTGTAACTCCACAAAGTTTCAAAGCACACAATGTGTAAATAAATAGTTGTTCTCACTGATAACCTAACTTAGCACAGACTTGGTGGGTGAGCATGTATAGGTGATGTGTTATTTTCAGTAGTTGTGAAAAGGCTAGGAGTTGTGGTCCACCCGGGGTTGTATCGAAGCACGTGGGAGGAGGAGCAGGAGCACTGTAAGGTGGAGACCGGTCTGAGCTGCCTGATGGATTCTGTCTCATGATCAACAGGAGAAAGAAAAAACATAAATGAGATTATCTCCCAGTCTTTGCTTGGGGCCTGCTCCCATCTTCTTCCTGTAGTCATGTGCCATGTTTAGCCTACTTCTTTCTAACAGGATCCTGGGATGGACTAGAATGGCTGTAGATTCTTATTTCCATAACCTGCCACAAAGCGAGCATCAGTCAGATACAGAAATGGGAGGAAGAGTGCAGGGACAAAAAGTGGCCGAGATCTTCCTCTGGCAGAAATACAGGTAACTCTGGGATCACTATTAGGTTACATATTTAAATTGCAGTAGCTGTCCAGAGTATTCGTGTTTCAGATACTAGAATAAATTACTCGTTTTCTGAGAGGAGGCTTTTTAACAATCCTTCTAGCCTTTATTCAGTGAGGCTTTCTTAACTTCATCTGAAGTCAATTCCCAATTCTGCCTCCACCAATTCTTTCAAAAGCTGCATAATCAGGTCCTACTTTTCTGCTTATTTCCTTGTGGTTTATATGCTGTCTACCAGCAGTGTGTGCTCTACAAGAGCTGTCCATTCTCCTTTCTACTACCGTAGAGCCAATTCTCAGAGATCAACTATCTACGTACATAGAGTAAATGCTGAAAAACAGAAAAGGGCACTTCCCGTGCTCCAGTTTTATAACAGAAACATCTCTGTGAACATCAAATAGATCACACTGCACTGATTTCACTGCATCATCCATTTCAACCAAGGCTGTAGAACACTTCTGCAGAATATTCTAAATGTAGGAACTGACTGAATATTAAGTACTTAATAAGTGATTCTGGGAGGAAAGTAATGAGACATTCCAGAATTATATTCTTATCAATTGTATGCTCATTTAGAAACTCCTACTGGCTCTACCTTTACTAATTACAAGGATTATTAGTGTCACTGACATCACTGGTCCTACTGTGTCTCATATCTGGATTTCTTTTTACTGTCATTACATCTTCAAAAGATGTCTTACAAGGTTATGCACTGTCATTTGGTTGACCGTGAAAATGAAAGAGATCTTAAGTAATATGTCTACACTTCACAATTTGTGAAAGAAATTATTCAAAGCTTTGACTGCAGCAAAACCAAGTTTTGTTTGGCTTTAACACAGACTTACTATACCATCAGGTACAAAGTTGTTGCAGTTAAAACTACTACACTCCCTCTCAGAGTGTGGTACACCTAGACCTCAAATCATTAATAATACAAGAGCTAAGATAATAGCCTTGTGGCAACTTTTGGTATTTAGAGATCATTATGCTTAATCTATGCCCAACAAGAAATCTGTTTCCATGTTACCTTCTGTCCTACATGTACTTCATGCTTATGGTAACTAGTGGGATTTCAATGCATGCTATCAAACCTCTAAAAGAATTAAGTACTGACAAAAATATTCATATAATGTTATGCCTTTAAAAATCTGTATATGTGTCCCTCTTTTTTTTTTTTTAAATAAAGTGGTAAGAAAAAAAAAGAAAACAATTAAGGCTGATATGTATACCTGAAAAAAAAAAAAGATGACAATTATATTGATTATCATCAGCCTTTGCAGGCACACCCACCCACCCACCCACACACAGAGACAACTATATATAGTTAAAAGGGGCTTAATGAGTAAGAGTGTGCATGTGTACGTATGCTTCGAATGTGTGTGTTATGAGTGTATACGTGTGTCTGACTGAATAGTAAATACAGATATCCCATAATATATATATTATTTTATATATTATAATATATATGATATATATATTATAAAATTTAAGAGTCAAATCAGAAATTCCACACAATGCAACAAGCATTTCACTCTGAAAAGTATCTTACAGCCCTTGTACTCTTGAGTGTGGAATTGTTGTAATAGGCAATTACAGAACATTATTAGTATAGTATGTTCTTGAGAGAATAAACAATAGATGTTCTTTCAATGTCTTGTCCAATTATTGATAAGTAAATTTAAGACAAGGACATTGTCCCCTGCAATATACATGTACAAAAAAAAAAAAAAAAAAAAAAAAAACAAACTACTACGCCAAGCCTTAAGAATGTAAGATATGGTGTAATCTAGACTAGAAGACTAAGATCTAAGAAAACTTGCCAATGTCTGCTGTATGCAGTGCTTTACAGGAATAAAGTGAAATGAACTCCCAAGGATATTAGGGCAAATAGTCTATAAAAGCTTAACTTTGGAAAAGAAGATGTATTGTATTATAATGAGTTCCTGCCTTGAGGACAGTGAGAGAGGGAGTGTGTGTGTGTGTGTGTGTGTGTGTGTGTGTGTGTGTGTGTGTGTGTGTGTGTGACAGCATAAAATAGAAGATCAATATCACTGTACACCTTAGAAATCTAACACAAAGGGCTGAAGGAACTGATCTTATTGTAGTGGCAGTACAGATCTTCAATGCCCTTGACTCTCCTCTCTCTCGTTCAGAAGGCACAGAAAGAATTGGGTAGACTGGTCTAATTGCCAAGACGATGAGGTGGGTATGGGAGGTATAGAAAAACCTCCTTATACAAAATCCCCAATGTTTCGATCGTCGGTGGTGAGCCACTGGAGAGCAAGGTCAGCGTCTCAATGCCCAGTCTGGCTTTTTATTTGTACCCTTCAGCCAACAAATGCAGCTTGGAGTTTTTTTTCTACACAATTTACAACTAATAATAAACAAGCATGAGCTAACTCATTTAAAAAGATCTTCAAAAGTTTTGTACCTAACCCCAAGTATTGGCACTTTAAAATTAAAGTTTAAAATAAAAAAGATGTTTCCCCTTATGGCAATAGACCTAGTGGAGAATGATCACTGCAGTATATTTCAGAAATCTGTTGTTTCCTTCTATGGTAAAGACTATTATTATTACTGCTTATGAAATCAGTACTAAGAGTGCATGATATTCTCACGGCCTCAATTCTCATATTCTGCTGGAACTACAAAGAATCATAGGAAAAATGTACAGGAAGTTTAATATAAACAAATGAAAATGCTAAAAAAGGTAATCTTAGATCAGAAGTCTAATAATAAAAGAGAGATCTGGGTTTGTGAAAAGGAAAAGGAAGGACATGCGAACCTCACCTCTCACCACCACGCCTCATCCACATTTCCTTTCATTAAACAGCCACACGTTATTGGGAACTGGCATAACCTTTTTGTTGTTGATGCTCATAAGTAATTTAGGGATTTGGTAAAGAGCCAGGAGCCCCCTTTCAGACAAACACACTTACACCATAATTTTGTATGGTATATCTAGATTTTTGATATTCCTCTAACACTTATCTGCAGAGTCAAGGATAAAAACAATTTCTGCTCTGCAGAAAATTTGAACATATAAATATTTCTCCTCCCATACTGAAAATTTAAATATCTAAGTTTAAGCTAGAACATCCTCTTGCTACTAATCTACATGCAGAATATTTATATTCCCCAGAAATATATCCGTTTCCATCTCAAGCTACTTTAACTGATTTGTTTTCACCAAGGATCAGCATGCACCCAAACATATCCCTGGAATTAAACTATCTGAAAACATTAAGTCATACAATTTATTATTCTTATTATTCTCTATTAGTCTTTAAATGACTTCCAAAAAAAGACAACTCAAGTCTTCAAAGTAGGTCATTAAACAACTCTTTACACTGATAAGCCAAACAAGAATCAAATGCATGGACACAATCTAAAATTCTAAAAGGGAGAGAATGGTGATAGACTATTACATTATTGTGATAACACTAATGGAACTTAGATATAAAGGCATGACAGGGTGCAGGGTATAGATTAAACATCAATGCCTCTCACATAAAGCGCTGTCACCCATGGAGACTGGGTAACTAAAAGGGACAGAGTAGAAAACACAACCGAAGACTGAGACACATGGAAAGTCAAGAGGGCAGTTTCATAAACTTCAATCTGCCTTTGAAGTTTCTCCAAATAGTTTTGTTTTTAAATATTTCAGAACATAAAGTGAAAGGATGGCAGGCTTACAATGAAGCAAATGTATTATTTACATTATAAAGCAGACCTGACTTTTCTCTGTATCTGCCAAGCTGCAATAAGATTAATCAGCAAGCAGAGGTCCAGGTAAATGAAAACTGTAGTTAATAACCCCTCTCCCTCTTTCTTCCCACCATCCAAAGAACACACACAGGCTGGACCTAGGCCTCCCTGAACATGTGTAGCAGACGTGCAGCTTGGTCTTGGTTGGGTACATAACAACTGGATGGAGCTGTCCCAAAAGCTGCTGTCTGTATGTGGGGTATGTTCTTCTGACTGGGCTGCCTTGTCTGGCCTCAGTGGGAGAGGATGCACCCAGCCTCAAAGACTTGATGTGCCAGGGTGAGGGGATATCCAATAGAGCCCTCATCTTCTCAAAGGAGAAGGAGGAGAATGAGGGAAAGACTGTGGGAGGGGTGGCCAGGAGGGAGGCAGTCATGGGATATAAAGTGAATAAATAAGATAAAATAAAATTTAAACATTGGGCTGTGGGCAAGCCTGCTGGGCATTTTCTTCCTTAGTGATTAATGGGGAGAGGGTCTTTTGGTCATGGTGTTTTAGCACAACAGTCACACCTGCCTAGACACCTGAGGTTGTCCTCTGCGCCCATCCTGCACTACGCAGGGACACGCCCTCACTCAGATACATCAGCACATTCACTCAGAGTGTTTCTGCCCAGGTTTTCTTCCTCAGAAACTCATCTTTGAGGCATAAATATCTGTGAAAAGTCTTCTGTATTTTATAAAGCTGACTGAAAAACCTTGAAATAGTAGTTGCTGAACAAAAATGACTGAAGAGATGCTTCAGAACCCAATACTGAAAGACTAGGGATTAGAGCGATTGTTACTAAGACAGGAGCAAAGACAATCAAATTTACTCAGAAATAAAACTGGCATCAAGCATGTTTTAAAGGCAAAACCAAACACAAAAGACAAGTCAAAACCCACATACAAGAACATATACTGAGATTAGTATTAAGAACAAGTTAAGAACAGCCAATTACATGTGATCTGGACTCATTTATTCAATACAGGTTAAGATGTCACCAAACACAGTAGAGAAATCATGTTTAAATTGTGACAATAACCTTAGCAAAAGGAATAAATCTACTGCCCTTATGCTACTTAGAACAGCCTATCAAACACCCACTGAACAACAATTCCTATGTCACCTGACGGTCACCCTGCACATGCTAGGAAAGCACTCTGAGGTAGACTGGCAATTTCTTATAAAGGAATCAGACTTGGCTCAAGGCTGTAGTCTACAAATTAAAGACTGAAGGAAGATAGTATCTAATATTTTGCCTGAACTATTAAGGTTATAAATATTAAATACTCAATTTTATTGGACAATGAATATCTAGAGCATCCATGTATTTCTTGTTAATCATATTTAATATGTGAAAAGCTTTTATATCATTTACAATTCACATGAGGGTGGCCATGAACCTAACACACTGAATGGGACTGTATATACAAAAATTAATGTAATGTATTAAAAAACACAGTTAAAAGAAACAATCCTATTGAAAGACTTTAAAAGGACAATTGCCACCCCACCCTGTCTGGTTCAGATTTCAGGAACAGCTTAGCTGCTACTCTCTTTAGGAACTTCCTGATCCACTAGGCTCAAGTGAGACCCATCACTTCCTATGTCTGACCTTCCTCCCACATCTCCGAGCATACAAATCACAGCATTCATCCACTGCAAGTTTCAACACTATGTACTTATGTCTTTGTAACCACAACTGAACTAAAAGCTCTGTGGAAGCCAGGAATGGAATTTTCTGTTTAATCTTTTGTACTTTGTGCCTGCATTTATTATAGACAGCACATGATAGGCACTAAATCATTCTTTATAGAAAGAATATATGGAAAGAAATTACAGCTACTCAAGATATAAGCAAAATCTGGTATTTCATTTTATTTTGTTTTTACTTTATTTTATTTTATTTTATTGTGTGTGTGTGTGTGTGTGTGTGTGTGCGCGCGCGCGCGCATACAGCACTTAAGTTCAGGTGCTGTCAGAGGCCAAATGAGAACAACAGATCCCCTAGATGTAGAGTTACAAGCACTTTTGATATTATAAATTAAGTAGAATGTAAATTAATTAATCCAAAACATTCTTACTGTAGTTGTTTCCAACACAGTGACAAATACTTTTTACCCTTCAAGCATTGTGACTACTATACATGGGCTATTTAAATAAAGGTCATTTATGATCCCAAAGGAACTGTGCAAGTCAGTCTTTTCCCACTAAAAGATAAACAAGCTTAAAGTCCGTTAGAGATAAGAACAATGCCTGTGCACTGCTCAACAGACCAACGAATGATGTCACAAAGACAACCAAACAAAGCCTGACTTTTCCTATGAACTTGTTTTGTCTCTATTTTAGTTAGTGACTAAAAACCCTAATATCTATGAATTCTATTCTATAAGCCCAAAAGGGAAAGAGAAGGAAAATGGAGAGAAAAACTGGACTGATTCTTTTTAAAACAGATGAAAATGAGGAAAAAATCAGAGAGAAAAGGCAAGCTTTTTTTTTTTTTTTTTTTGTCTGACTCTTCTTTGAGAAGAAACACACTAAGCTGGAGGCCGAGCTTGGCTCACCAGCATCAGCTGTATTATGAGCACACTTCCTGCTCCTTGCCCACTTGAGCTGTCTGTGGTGATAGACTAGGGCGCTCTCATCATTTGTATTCCCTCCTCCCATGTAGGAGCCTTAAGAACTCACGGGAACACCAGGACCACAGCAGGCAAGGTCTGTCTCTGCTGCACAAGTTAAAGGGGATTGAATGATGAACACTGGAAACCTGAAACCTCGCACACGAGACAGCGCTGTGGATAATCCCAGAGGCCCGAGGCCTGAGGCCGGCTCAGACCCTCCTGCAGCTGTGCAATGGACTGAAGAGGCAAAAATTATCTAGTCCCTTAAGACTGAACTCATCTTTGGAAACACCAAGTTTATATCCAAAGAATATGCTTCCGGGAGAGTCATGATAACCAGAATCAGCATGAGAATAGTTTATACTGAATGGAACCCAGAAAGAGCACAGCAAACAAATCTTTAGGCAATCAGTGAGATGACATCACAAAACCTTAGTAAATCAAGTCTGTGACCGGGGAAGAAAAGATGTAGCTCAACTGGAACAACCCAGGAAACCTGCACCTACATTACTTCTGTATAGAGTAGTAGGTGCAGCAATTACTACTGTTAAAATTTACTATGATTGGTCTTCTGAATACTTGAGCTAAATTATAGACTACTACTAGTACCTTATCATAAATCCTGTGTTCTAAAGAGATGATAAATAGGGTTTACTTTGTGTATCTTCATCTTGACTGATAGAGGATATGTTAAGAAGCTCCTTGGAAAGAAATATAAACAAAACATATCTTCCATAAGGACATGAAACAGCAGATCTGCTAACCACAGGGCAGTGGTTCTGAATTACTAGAAACACCCCTGCCTCAACTCCCAAGGAACGCCTGCCTAGCAATAGCTAAAGACATTTTTGGTCTCAACTCAGGACAGGAGATGTGCTACTCCTGGTAGCCACACATAATGTGAAACTACCTATGGCCCCCAACTATCCCTATCACATGAGCCAGAATGTCAACAACCCTAACGCTGTCAGGACATGAACCCAGATGTTCAGTCAAGTATCAGCAATGTGTCTTCGGCTCTCTTGACCAATTTCTCTGTGAGTAGAACTAGAACACACACACACAAACACACACACACACACAAGGAACTCTTAAATATAGAAGGAATCAAATCCTGTCCATACTCGATCTTCAACAAAGAATATTTCTTTACTATTAAGCAACCTGAGTAACTTTAATCTTCCAGAGTTAACTAGCTGTCCCTGAAATGAAACCATCTCAATTTTTATGTAATACTTAACTATCTTCCATCTGAAACCCCATCTTTAATCGAAATGTTTTGGTATTTCGAGGTACTTTATTTCCTTGGTATCACTACCTGCTCCTAGCTTCTTTCCATCATCTATATTCTGTTGTTTCTTACATTTTTCAAACTCTTGGGCCCAAATATATGACCTCTTTTACTTTTATTGATACATCTGTAAAGAGTAGCACATCTTACCCTTATCTTTTATTGATGTAAACTTATACATCAATAGGTTAAGAGATTCAGATATGTAAAGGCCTTAATCTTTGCATCATTAATGCTGACAGTGAGGACAGAACCTGGAGCTGCATTGTTCCTATGAGAGAGAATCATGGGAAGCCGGGCTTTCTGAGAGATAAGAGCATAAAACTATTATAAAAACTAAAATGAGACCATTAGCGAACAAACCACATAAGCTGTAGTAGGAAATGCTACTACTCGGTAATGACAGAAACATATTAACAACACCTTCTGAACAATGACTTAGAAACTGAACCTAGGTCACATACTTTAGTGGCACAAATGTATATATAATTTTTAAAATCCTAATAAAATTATTTCTACCCAAGGTGTTTCTTAAAATATCTTTTCTTAAAAATCAAGAAAAATTAGATACAGAAGGTTAGAATCAGATACAGGAGGATTGCTGATACCTTAAAGGTTTGCCCTACCCTTTAAAGCAGTGTCATGCAAACAGGAAATATGGCTGCAGAACAAACTGTACAAACCAAATGATGTTCTCCTATAGAGTTAAATTACACAGAAACGTGAACTCATGCTGTAAACCAGGTTATCAACAGATCTATAAAGAGAGATCCCATATGCTAGTCTTTAATGGATGGGGCTGAGGGGCAGTCTTCAATATGAGCATGAAGGCATCATGTGGACCATTTGGATGCCACACGAATACCAAGGAACTATTTGAGGTGTCCATCATCCTTTGTCTTCACATCAAAAATACTGACTTATCTGTCCTCACCGCCTAACTTCTATCCAGTGACTTAGAAAACCCATAAAGCTTAATACTCTATACAAGATTATTATAATACACAGTACTCTGAAAAAAAACACTAAGTTAACTCACACTATTATTCAATTTACCACATTTCATTTAATTTTAGCATAGAGGCAGATAGATAATAGACAAATAAACAGGTTTTAAATGGGAAGAATTTGGCTGTTTACATAGAAAATGTCTATTATTTTATTTGCTAATATGAAAAGAATATGAAACTATAGCTTCCTCTTTTAAATCTCAGAGATTTTTTTTAAAATTACACTTTACATTTACATATCCATTCATTCATATATTTGTGTGGGGGTTAGAGGATGTGTCCACACATGGAGATCTATAATATACATCATAGTGGAAAACTGCCAGGTAAGGCTTGAGATTATTGAGAAGCTGGAAGTAATTTGAGCCACCCACTTCAGACCCAAGCATGTTTATATCAGATGTCCTCCAAACCCTTTGTCTGGTGATGGGCACCCCAAACCAGGACTCTGTGACAGGAAAGGATGACAAAAAAAAACCCAAGAGAAAAAAACTTTGTGCCCTTGAGAACAGGTAGAAAATAAACAATTTCCAACATAGGCTGATGGTGTTTTTAACTATAATATAAAAATGTCTGCAGAAGAGAAAGAAGCTCATCCACAGAGAGAAAGGGCAGCTGGGACTCCAGCTGACCGCTTACACTTCCCCAGTCAGCCTTTTCTGCTGGGCACTGTGAAGGTCACATTTGATGACGTTACTACCATCTGATGCTATTTGTTACCTGGAAGTCCTGCCCAAGGCTACTTTGCTCTGCTTGGGACTCCCCAAACTGTGCACTAAGAAGTCAAAAGAAATTGCTGACGTCAAGGTCAGAGGACAACTTACTGGAGTTGGTTGTCTCATTCTTCCATGCGTGTCTCTGGTACTGTCAGAACCGTTATCAGCTGACCCACCTGACCAGCCTAGCTTTTGTGTGTGTGTGTGTGTGTGTGTGTGTGTGTGTGTGTGTCTTCTAAAACAAGGTTTCCCTTTATGTGTTGTCTCATGAGTCAGTGTACAGTCCTAGATAGTCTTTCATTCTTGTCAAAATCCATTGATATTTGCTATCAATGAAACCTTGCCTGCTTGTACTTACTGTACTTTATAATTATTCAAGTATAAAGAATTAATGGGGGAGGAGAAAGGGGGAGAATGAGAAAACAAAACTCATGTATCATAGTTATTTATGGTAACAGGAATTATAAACAAAATTAACCAAAGTCCTTAAAATGATCAGAAGCGTATGAGATGCAGACAAAACAAATAGGAGTAGGATTGTATAGGGCATCAAAGGTTAAAAAAAACAACAAAACCTGATGTGAGAGTTTAGTAATCACTGGATTCACTAGAGCAGAAAGGGTGAGAACACACCTCAGCTTCTGTTTTGTATCTTCACTCTCCGACTCGTCAGAACTTCTGTGCTTATCTGGATCAGGAAGTGTGCTTGGATCAAATCCACCATCATCTTCATCACTCCAGTCCAGAAAGGCTTCCTCTTCGTCTCTGGCCTAAGAAGACACAAGGAGAATCATGATGTAAAAGGTAAACTGATGATGGGAGAATCAGGACACAAAAGGTTAGCTGACAACAGTAAAGTTCAATACAGATTCAAATACTCCTCTGATGGTCCCAAATTAGAAGAATTCATTATAAAGGCCTTGAAACAAGACTTGAAGAATTTCAGCATTTCTAAAGACATGAAAATCTGTATTATTTCAAAATTAAAATAATATAATCCAGAAAGTATAACTCAATTTAGAACTTATAAGAAGTTATCAGTGTTACTTTTTCCATGTAACTTAATTATTCAAACAAAGCATGAAGTTATCTACTTTTTTTACTTACACACACACACAGAGAGAGAAAACATACTTGTCTGATTTTTATGACAAGTGTCTAAATTTACAACTAAAATCAGATGTGTAAGAAGTTCCTTTATGTCACTGGAATGCACATGTAGAAATGATGTGACTAAGAACACTGAGCAAGCAAAGGATAAGAGGAAGGAAGAGTAGAGTGGGCAGGGAGTACGTGATGCAAAAGTGAGACCTACACATTCGAGGGCAGGCATCATTTCTATCAAGTTGGTTTCTGAAAGATTAGTTTGGCCGCCTGGTATTTGGATGCAAATGCTGCTACGTGAATGAATGTGTATATATATACATACATTTGAGATATATATATATATACATATATATCAAATTTGAAAGTCGAAATAAGCTTCCTTTACTTAACACATTTATAAATCTTTTTCGGACCAAGTATGACAAACCTAATGATTTTTTTATTCAAGTGATTAAAGTTAATAATGAATAATTCATTCACTAAATTTGAGTTTTTAGTTATTATTTTTTTACATATTTAAGCCACTTCCTCACTTGTACAAAAAGATTATGTACAAATATATACTGGACTTCTTCAGGAGTCTTCTAAGCTCTATTCCTTTTTCTTCATTTTTGTTTTAGTTTTGGATAGGCTTATTTGTACAAGATCTTCAGATCTTCTATCCTTTTCTCCTAACACTGTGCTTCACACTCTCTAGCAGATACAGGTGAGTCATTACACACTTATAGGATGTCCAGGTTGTTGTTTTCCTTCATGCTTTTTATACAGTTAGCATTGTTCTGTGGAGATTGCTTGTTACTCAGCAGTATCCTACTTTCCTTTAATTTGTTGAATACCTTTTTCTTTATTTCTTTAAATAACTGAAGTCTATGCTAAATTTCAAGCTAGGTAGAGGCAGTTTCTACTATTACCTTTTTCTTATTTATGAATTATATATCATTGCTGCTATTATTACACATCTGATATTTTTATAAGTATTTTTATAAGTAATATAAATAAAAAACATTCTACATAAACACTAGATTTTGTCCCATTTTCTATGGATGGCTGAGTTTATACTAAATATGAACTAATTCATGGTATGTAGATAGATGCTTATCTGTTTTGTTCTCAAGTTTCTAAGTAGTGCTTTTAAAGCAAAATTTTCTAACTGAATATTTAGGCAGTTAGTCCTACCTTCCTCAACTGGCTTCTGTGGCTTCTCTAATTTCTAGCTGCTCTTTTGGCTTTGAGAGTCATCTATAATCCTAACAGTTCAAATAAATTACTTTGTTCAACTATATAACATCTACCATTTAGTATGGCTTTTTAGCATTATCTTAATGTAATGAAACAGGAATATATTAGTAGGTGAGCTGTGTTAATAAGATCTCACTCGATATTCCAATATAATATTTTATAAGACAATGGTAATCCAGAATAAATTTTACTGTCAAACAGGTATTATTTGTAATAATCAATACTTAGGCCTTGCTACTTTCTACCCTGTCAGATCATACCCACCATATTGTCTGTTCTGTATACACTCTATTTATGACAATGACAAGTAAATTCAAGGTAGCAGTTCTTTTCAGAAATACAATTTCTAAAATCAGAATAAAAGACATTTTAATACTAATCTTTTCTGTCTTTTAGTATCTTCTTAGGAAGATTAGAAATATAAAAGTACAAAATGTGTAACACCTATATTATGAAAAATATGCTGCACATCTAATACTTTTATTTTAAAACACAATTTTTACTGTAAAAACAAAAATGCTATAAAAGTTGCTCCTAAATTATTTTTAACTTGGATGTATACTCTCTCTGGTCATAACAACAAAGGAGATGTATATTTTAGTTATTCTTTCTTTTGTGATTTCAAAAGGTTGTTTAAAAGATAGTCCTTAAATATAATACTATCACTGTATTTCCTTGTAGACTCATTTTCATTAGAGACAATACAAGTATACTGTTGTGCATCCATCCACTCAGAACTGATTGCAAAATGTCACTGTGTTAGCAGAAGCTTTCTGAGGTAAAGCGCTTAAACATTGTCTCAGGAAAGTAACTAAATTGGTACAACAGAAACACAACAAAGAAGGTCACTGAAGAATAAAACATTTGAGGATGACATCGGTATTTGTAAAACACTTGAAAGGGGGAGGGAGCAGGACGGGGCGGTGTGTGCCTTAAATCCCAGCACTCAGGAGACAGAGGCAGGTGGATCTCTCTGAGTTTGAGGCCAGCTTGGTCTACAGAGCAGCCAAAGCTACACAGAGAAACCCTGTTTCCAAAAACCAATGGAAGACCTGAGAACTAGTAAGCTCTGTCTACTGTTACCATTGCAGAATCTAGATCGGGTTCATTTTCTCTGCCTATTAACAAATTGGAAGGTTCCAGGGCAGAGAAGCTAAATCACGACAGGCAGTAGCAGGCAAACTCTCAGATGCAGTAGACAAAATTAGCCCATGAAGAAAGGCTTTTATGAAGTGTGAAGAAGCATGCACGGCAAGCAAGGTCTACACACACACACACACACACACACACACACACACACACACACACACACACAGGCAGACATTCGACATTCTACAAAGCAGACAAGAGTATTAGGAGCTCAAACTCCAGGTCTCTCTTTGAGGACTAGGGCTTTTAAGGATACTCTGCCTTCCACCTCTAAATTAGGGTTCATCACAACTCTGGCAAACATATCCTGACCTGTCCCTAAGCTCGAGTAGTCCATCAGCAATTCCGTCAGCTTGACAAAATGTCTACCAGGCTTTCTGTTCTACTCTGCTAGGTGTCTGTCTCAGGTTGAAAGAATAAGGAAGAAGTCAGTCATCTTGGAAGTTCAGCATCTTTACTACCTTTCATCTAATGAGCCTTCTCCCTGTCTGTCCACCTATTTAATCTCACTCCTACTCCCTTACTTCATGTACAATTATAGCAAAAGGTCAACTATCTTCAGACCAGTAATTAGATCAATAGACTCTCGATGTCCTAGCATCTTAATACTGAACTTCCAGTCTCAACAGTTGTTTAAAAAATGTTTGGTTTTAAATTGCCAATAAATAGTTTTAATTTACCATCTCAAAATGAATGAAGAGGTACAAAATTCATTTTTAAGAAAATCAGTAAGCTTAAAACATAGTTTTATATAACAGATCCAAAAATAAGTATGAATATATAAACATAATCTATGGGAGCAGTAGAGGAAATATTATGAAGACAGTTACATGGCAGAGTTTGAACACTTGTCTCCAACACCTATCTCTTTTCATGTTGAAATCTGGATATGTTATTGTCTGCAGTGTTACAAGATAAACTCTTGTAGATCATACCCTTGCATGCCCAACAATCTTCAATATATTCTTGATTATATTTTTTGCTCTTGACTCTAGACAACTGGTCACGTCACAGAGCACAGCTGGAAGATGACACCAGACCCACCATTAGTGGGCAAGCCTGAATGTGAACAGTGCCTGTCTCATTACGAGCAACACAACTCTCCTGTGTTCCTTTTCTCCACTCTCTATATCCGCAGCCCCGCCTCTCAAAAGGCAATTCAAATCTACTGGTTATTCAAACTTAACTTTAAAAACTCCCACATAGTTTTGTCTTTGGTTTTTCAGAACCCAACAATATTTCCTGATACATTTTAACTCACTTACAATCCCATAATAATATTTTATTGCCTTGGATATTAAAATCCCTAATATTTTGATTATTCCTAATAAGACCATTGTTTCTTTCATATTTTGCTGACTGGTAAATTTATTTTCCCTTTGTTTATAATGTAGATAGAGCAAGAGGAAAAAGTTTATACATAATACTTGCTTATTAACAAGTAAGGAAATTTAAGACTGCAACAATATGTTTGAGTTTCTAGTTTATTTAGAACAGAAATGATTTTTGAAGCTTTTATTCATGAAAAAATTCCAACATCCCCAATACAGTCACAAACTGAAAAGTCTGAATTCTAGTGTGTAGCTTTAGTATCTTTAAGATGAGCATAGACTCTTGTACACTGTTTACCATTTTGGGATTGAAAATAAATCCTATAATGAAAAGCTAGTTTTATATTTGAAAGATAAACCTTGAAACATATGAATGTCTTCTAACATAAATATTAGCTTAGAAAAGAACACATGTTCAAATCTTATTTGGTATATTAAAAAAAAAACTAAGTAGCACAATCAGATTCTAGATTTCTTATTATGTACAATAAACACATATGAACACATAGTAACTGACTCTGATAAAAGTATGTCCTATGTTTTAAATCATATTCTCCATTGATAGAGTCTGTGGCATACATACATAGTTGTAATGTGAATAATAGAGTAATGTATGTTCACAGGTTGCTATGGAAGTTTAGCCAGTGGAGGGCAAGATCTAACACTGGAACTGTAATGGTGGCAGATAATATAAGACAAGCTTCATGTGAAAAACATCATTTAAACTGTGGTTAATGAAACAACAAAAAGGAGACTGAGACACCCAGAGAAGCCCCTTAGGATGTTTTGAAAGACAGCATAACACGAGTAAAGGCAAAGGATATAAGCAATATAGTACAAGGTTGAATCCAGAAACGTTATTAGAAAAAGCAGTGCCTATCCCCTCTCCAAGCAGGTAGAGTCCCTACGTTCACAGTCTAAGAAGCAGAAGGCCAGCTAGATGGTAACTGTCTCTGGTTCTCTTACCCAGATTTAAACAGTAGTAACGTCTAATTAGGGAGTCTATAGACTGAGGAAAGATAATATAAAGTGCTCTGTACAAAGCTTGGTAGTCACTCTGGGGCATATGCCCAAAAGATGCCCCTCTACGCCACAGGAGCACATGCTCCACCATGTTCACAGCAGCCTCGTCTGTGATAGCCAGAAGCTGGAGAGAACCCAGATGTCCCACAATGGAAGAATGGATACAGAAAATGTGGTTCATTTACACAGTGGAATACTATTCAGCTATTAAGAACGAGGACATCCTGAGTTTTGCAGTCAATTGGATGAACGAGAAAATACCATCCTGAGTGAGGGAACTCAGATCTGATAAGTGAATATCCCCCCCTTAAAAAAAAAGTACAGAATACCCAGGATACACTCCACAGAGCTCAAAAAGGTTAACAAGCAGAAGGTCCAAGTAAGGATGCTTCAATCCCACTTGGGCGGGAGAAGAAAGCAATCACAGGAAGGGGGAGGGAGGGACCTAGCTAGGAGAGGGGACAGAGAGAACAGGGGAACATGATCAGGTATTGGGTGGGGAACAGGACTGAAGCCCTGAGGGCCTGCAAAAAGAATGAAAACAGACAACCTCAGGTGGTAGGAGGTTGGGGGACCCTCCAGAATGTACCAGAGACCTGGGAGGTAATAGACTCTCAGGACTCAAAGGGAAGGATCTTAGATGAAATGCCCTACAGTGGAGAAAGGGAACATGTACAGCCTACCTCCAGCAGAAAGACAGGGCATCAAGTGAGGGATGGGGTTGCCATCCCACAGTCAAAAATTCTGGCCTATAATTGTTCCTGTCTGAAAGAACTGCAGGGATGGAAATGGAGAAGAGCCTGAGGAAAAGGAGGTACAGCAACAGGCCCAAACTGAAATCCAGCTCAAGGGGAGACCCCCAGGCTGACACTACTATGGAGTGCTCACAAAAGAGACTATTGTGACTGCCTCTGAAAGACTCAGTAAGCAGCTAAAAGAGTCAGATGCAGATATTTGCACCCAAGCAATGGACAGGAGCTGCTGACCCTATGGTTGAATTAGGGGAAAGCTGGAAGCTGAGGAGGAGGAGGTGATCCTGTAGGAAGACCTGCAGTCTCAACTAACCTGGACCCCCGAGGTCTCAGACACTGGACCACCAGTCAGGCAGCATACACCCGCTGATATGAGGCCCCAACACATATACAGCAGAGAACTGCTGGGTCTGGACTCAGTCAAGATTCACCTAACCCTGAAGAGATTAGTAGCCCGAGGGAGTGAGGAGGTCTGGCAGGACAGGGATGGGGGTTGGGCATATCCTTTTGGAGATTCGGGGATGGGGTGGGCAGCGATGAGATGTGAAACAGAGAGTGGAGTGAGAGGGGGATAAAATCTGAACTATTAAAAAAAAGAATAAATAAGTTCTTTAAAAAGCTTGGTTGTCAATGAAGATCCTTAACAAATGATGGAAGCAGTAATAACAGGGCGTTACAGCTCATGGACATTTCGGGAACATTATACCCAAACCATCAGCCAGAGGCTGAATGTGGAAGAAGGATGTGGCCAGTGGGTCGAGGGTACAGTTTTGCAAGATGAAAAGAATCAATCTGTTGTATGTTAAATACTGGTTAAGTTATATAAGATTTACAAAAATACCCAGCTAAAACCCTTATTTTACAGATTTCAAATACACACACAAGTAAGGAACACATGCAGGTCTTGGGAAGGTAGGGTAAAGCACATTCTCATGGGTTGTAGAACAAGTTAATAGGAAAACTAAAACTACATCTTTAGTCTTTGTAAGTCTTCCAAGGTCAGATGACACCATTCTCACAAGATTATATGAATACTGCATATCTGGCAAAGACAGAAACTCAAAAATTACCCTCAAACAAGCAACCATAGGAAGATATTATGCCATCAACTGGCTTAGATATCTTTTTGTACACATCAAGATATCATTTTTATAGAGAACTTGGTGATAGTCGGGGTAGAGACTATGGTGTTGCTGTAACAATAAACCCAACTCCACTTTGTGCTCTAATATAAGATGGTAACTTTAAAATCTATGCATTTTAGTGTCTAAACAAGGAAGTCTGGTGGCTAGACATGTAAGAATCCAAATATCTTTGAATAAGTGTATTGTGTGGTATGTACTTACAGTAACATACCACAAGGAATACACCTACACCAAATTCTCCCTGGGACATACAAAAGCTGAAATACACAGGAAAAATAAAGAAAAGGCTTTAAGTTTTAAACATCATCAAAGGACTAGACTGATTTTTGAAGTTGGATTCACCATACATCTGTTAATATGTTTTACCTTTTAAATAAATTTAAGTGGGCCAACATCTATACATTTAAAAATTAATAACAAGAACTGTTCTATAGCCATTACTCTTGGTAGCTAGTTTTTATGTATATGGGTTTGTGATTCTTTTTTAAATTCATAGGCAAATAGATCTATGCAAGTCACTTTCATTCTGTTTCGAGATTTTTGTTTGTTTAGATTTTGTGTTTGTATGTATGTGTTTATGCCTGAGAAGTGTGGGATACCTATGTGCAGTGTAGGAAAAAAAAAAAGATGGTTAAGTCCCCTGGAGCTGCAATTACAAGTGATTATGAGCTACTTCCTGTGAGAACTTGAACTGAAAACGGATCCTCTGAAAGAGCTGCAAGCTGCTGCTTCTCTCCGGTCCAACCTCAGGTCGTTTTCCATCAATATGTACATTAGTGCTCCGAATCACGTCTCTGGATCATTAAGTTGGTAAAATATGATATATGAAAACATTCTAGTCATGCTCGGTAAATGGAGAACTGCAGCTAAAAGAAAATCGAGGTGACTGTCTTTTGTGTACGAAAGGTTTACTTCAGGCCACAAAGGCATTACAGCGCCCAGGAAGAAACGAAGATGGTGCTCTGGACGGCAGGCTAATGTCGGTCCATAGTTTATGAAGCGGAAAGCAGGACAGGTAGCCGCTTTGTGCATAGCTCACGGCGGAGTGTCTGCTCTGTGAGAATGAGACTTTGATCTTATTTTTGTTGCTAACCAGAACTCTCAGACTTGGAGTGAAAACTGTAATCCTTTGAAATATTTCTGGTGATAACAATAGTGAATCAGCATGCCCTATTATTTGGTTCTGATCAAAAAAACCCTCAAAGATACATGATTTTTTTGGTTTGAAGCTAAATTTGGTTTCAACTTCTTTATAACACTTAACAAACATAGTGAATCTTTACTATCCATTGCAAAGAAATAATTTTGTATAATAAAATAGTAAGTTTTCATCATGTTTATATTCCAAGGAGATCTGAATGTAACTAATACAGAGAAGTCAGTCATGCGCATAGCTAAATAGAAGTTATTCACTTAAAGATTGGGTTTTGTACCATGGAAAAGTTCCAGAAGAGTACTGAGTGGCTAAGGGTGCTTGTACACATTTCAAAATAGAGTTATTTTTACTTTCTGGTGCTTTGTAAAACTAACCACAGCATACAAACTTAAGTTATTTAGACAAATAGTAACTTCTGTTAACTAAAGTAACTATTTCCAGTCTAGTTAAACTTAAATTACAAGTTGTCTAAAATTTCATTTGTCACCTAATTTTTAAATTGCCCCCCATAAATAAAATAGACTCTAGAATATAAATTACAACTATAAATCCAATTTTTCTATAAGATTTCTGTAAGTACAAAGTTTCTAATAAAAAGAATGTTGGAAGGGTGCACTAGAGAGATGGTTCAGTGGTTAGAAGCTGAGGAAGAACCCAGATTCAGTCCCCAGCCCCAACATAGTGACCCACAGTCATATGTAACTGCAATATCAGGGAATTAGACACCCTCTTCTGCCCTCTACAGGCATCACTCACACACATGGTACACATACATACATATACATATACATATAAAATAAAAATAAATTCTAAACACCAAAGGGACAAATCATTCCATATTCCTTATAGCAATAAAAGAACTGCTCTTGCTCAAAAATAAGAATTTTTTGGGAAAACTAAACTTTCTTTCAAACTTCACAAATATTTCACTAAAATAGCACAGTTGCCTATACTAGAAAAATATTTTATAAAACAATATACCTATGAGAACAAAACATTTTCTAAGATATTTTACATTCCAAATCCTATTAATTTTGCTAATTCGGTCATAATATTTTGTTAAATTTGTTCCAGTATTCATTTTAGGCTGAAATTTTCAAATTTAACTGATCTGAATAACACTAAAATCAGAAAAATCCACGATCTTTAGCTTGATAAACAATGACTTGTAATTAGAAAAAAGATTGATATCTCATTTAAAAATGTAATAAATCTACATTTAAAGTTCTACTATATTCTTCAACTTAAGTGCTGCATACCCAGAACAGAGGTGACTTTTAACTAGTACCAAATTCTTATCTTTACCTTAAAGACAACAACAAGGGACTTGGTTGCAAAGTGAGAACCTAAATTAGATCTGAGTATTCATAAAAGCCAGGCATGACAGTGTGCCTGCAATTACACAGGCAGGGACAGTCAGACTAGCCAATCTGCAGGCTGAAAACTTACTAGCTATCTAACCTCTGTGGTTGTAACTCACAAAGATGGAGAGTGATACAGGAAGATACCCAGGGTCACCCTCAGGCTTCTGCACACTGCGCACCTGTACACAGATCTACACTCACACATAAATGTGCATACAAATACAACACAGATACTTTAAAACATACCAGTTCTGTTCTTTTTCTAACTTTCAGTCTTGCTGTTCATTAAAAACCTGCTCATTACAACTATCATTAAAACATGCTCAAACAATAGCTTCTTTTAACCAAAAAGTTATTTACCCAGTTTATAATTTTAATAACAGGAAATTAGGATTTGATGAAATTCATTTGCACAATGATGACCAACTGCTAAATTTTTCATTCCTTCCTTTTACATTTTTCCACAAATCTTTTATGAACAGGTATAATAGGGGACCAATAAAGATAATTTTCCACTCAACGAAACAAAAACAAAATAACAACAGGAAAAATGTGTTTTGCTCACACAGGAGAAACACTCTGAAGTGCATATCTGGAAATCATAACTAACCTACCCCCTGTATGCATTTGTATAAATTTCCCTCCCTCCCTCCCTTTTTTCCTTCCTTTGCTCTCTGCCTAAAGACTTACCATCAAGTACTGGGTAGATTTCTGATTCCATACTTGCTACTTGCCAAACTCAAGTGACTGGGACCATAATCCTAAGCATGAATTATTGTAACATTGCATGATTACATATTGTTCTCCTGGAACAGTATGTTTTAATAGATGTGTTTTGAGAATCCTTAAGGCTCTCAAGATATAAACTATGGCACTTGGGGTATAGCACTATGATGACAACTGGCTCACACCATACTTGAGCTTACAAAGTACAAAGGTGGAACAGTCTGACATTTTGCAGAAGTCTACATTTTCTTGAGAAAGTGGTTAAGCTATCTACTGAACCATACGTAACTTGAGAAAGTCTACACTGGAAATTCTAGGTATTGAGAAAGGTTATTCCTTCAAGAATTTTTTCACAGAGACTTTAATCTGTCAGGCCAATCTGATTTTACTGACTATAGTCTAATCTCAACTATGTAAGTTCCTGTGAAGAGTTCAGGAACATGAAGCATCCTTGAAGGCCTGCAGGAGAGTTGCTGGGGTTGAGATTGAAGGAATATACCATCTTACCAGATTTTAAGATTAAAACATTTCTCTAAGTACATAAAGTTGATCACAGAGCAGTGCTGGCTTAAAATGCAATTTCTGCCACCACAAAAGATAGGTAATGAAGAACACAATGTCCTGCAATCAGGGTAGCTACCATGAGTCAGAGGAGCTCAGGAGGCATCCTGGGAGGACGGTGCATGTGGGGTGTCTTCATGAAAGGCAGGGCATGAGTCAGATGACCTCTGAATACTGAGTAGTAGGATGAGACATGGAAAGAAAACTGCATGTAGAAATGTGTCCAACCATGAAGACGATCAGGAAGCAAATGTATGTCTGAGGGAATAAGGAAACTGTCATGCCTACCAGGTCAGAACTAAACTTTAACATGCCTCCCCTAAGGCACAGCCTGTATATCTCACTTTTCTTTACTGGTTCACTTTTCTTTGATTCACTCAGTATCCTCATGGTATCCCATTTATAAATCTATTAATTTACAAATGTTATCGTGGGCTTCTTGAGTCCTCTATGGATGATAACTTACTATAAAAAACAAACACGTTTATATTTGGATTGTCAGACAAGGTCATGTTAGATAAAAGTTTACTGAATCAGAATCAATGAGGAAGTGTGCACACAGTTTTAAGTGGGAGCGTATTATTTGTGGGTTTTCTTTTCTAAAAGCCAAAGAGTATCTTACTTGCAAGAGAAATATCTTACTAAACCACAGTAATAAGACAGCATGAATGGCACAAAAATAGACATACAAAACAGTATAATAGAATGCAGGGCCCATATGTAAGTCCACATAACTTCAACTACCTAGTTTCTGAAAAGAGGTAAAATACATATATATAGACACACACACACACACGTTGGAGAAATGACAGTATATTCAATAAATGGTGTTGAGATATCTGCATATCAAATGCAGAACAATGAAACTAGAACTTTATTTCTTTAACCTTACAAAAATCTCTAAGTGGATATGATTACAACATAAGACCAAATACTCTGAAAGTACTAGAGAAAAAGGGTAATGTTTTAACGCATAGGCTCAGGCAGACCCTAAACAGGAATATGGAAGTAAAAAGGTAAGACCAGCAATCAGTAAATGGAATCTCATGAGACAAACAACTGTTCAGTGTGGTTAAAATAAAAAACTCTAGCGAAAGCACAAGCTGGCGAGGATGTGGAGTAAGGGAACACCCCCTATTGCTGGTGGGAATGCAAACTGGTACAACCACTCTGGGAAACTAATCTGACAGTTCCTCGGAAAATTAAAAATAGTTCTACATTAAGACCCAGATACCACTCCTAGGCATATACCCAAAAGATGTTCCACCATACCACAAGGACACATTCTCCACTATTTCATAGCAGCCTTATTCACAATATACCCAGAAGCTGGAAAGAACCCAGATATCCCTCAACCAAAGAACAGATAGAGAAAATGTGGTTTATTTACACAGTGGAATACTATTTAGCTATTAAAAATGAGTATATCATGAATTTTGCAGGCAAATGGATGGAACTAGAAAATACTATCCTGAGTAAGGTAACCCAGACCGAAAAGATATGCATGGTATATACTCACTGATAAGTTAATATTAACCCAAAAAAAAAAAAAAAAAAAAAAAAAAAAATGTCCATGATAAAACCCACAGACCATAAGAAATTTAATAAGGAAGGCCCAAATAAGTATGTTTCAATCCCACTTAGGAGATGGAAGAAAATAATCACAAGAGGCAAAAGGAAGGAGGGAGCTGGGTAGGAGAGAAGAGGGAAGTTTGGAAAGAGGGGGCAAGATCAGGTATGAAAGAGGAGAGAAGCCCAGAGGGCTAAGAGAATGAATGGAATGGAAGGTGAGAGGAACCTTTAGAAAGTCCGAGAGACCTGGGATGTGAGAGGCTTCCAAGACTCAATGGGGATGACCTTAACCAAAATGCTCAACAGTAGGAAGATGGAACTCGAAGAGACCACCTCCAGTAAATAGACAGGGCCCCCAGTTGAGGTATGGGGCCACCCACCTACCTTCAAATTTTTTGACCCAGAATTTATCCTGTCTAAAAGATATGCAGGGACAAAAATAAAGCAGAGACTGAAGGAAAGGCCCTCCAGTGACTTGCATACCTTGGGATCCATCCCATGGGCAGGCACTAAACCCTGACACTATCACTGATGCCATGTTGTGCTTGCGGACAGGAGCCTAGTTATCATGGCTGTCCTTGAAGAAGCTCTACCAGCAGCTGACTGAAACAGATGCTGATACTTACAGCCAACCACTGGACTGAGGTCGGGACCTCTATGGAAGAGTTAAGGGAAGGATTGAAGGAGCTTATTGCAATCCCATAGTAAGACCAACAGTATCAACTAGCCTGGAACCCTGGGAGCTCCCAAAGACTAAGGAGCATACTTGGGCTGGTCCATGGCTCCCAGCACACAAGTAGTAGAGGACTGCCTTGTCTGGCTTCAGTGGGATAGAACATGCCTAATCCTGATGCCCCAGGGAAGGAGCATACAGACGGTAAAGGAAGGTAAGAAGTGGGAGTGGGTGGGGTGGGTAGGGTAGATGGTCAAGAACCCTTTCAGAATCAAAGGAGAGAGGGAATGAAGTGAAGAACTTTCAGAGAAGGGGTTGAGAAGGAGGCAGTATTTGGAAAGTAAATAAAAAAACAATTAAAAGAAAGTATAAAATGTAACTATAGTATATCACTATTAGTTAACAATAACTTCAGACATATCTGCACTATAGCAAATTTCCCATTTTTAAGGTAAAATAAAAAGCACTTTCTGATAAGCTCTGGAAGAGTATGAACAAAAAGTCATGAGTATTTCTAAGATTTCTGTTCACCTAATGGAAGGATAGATACATCATTTCCTGAAGTAAGAAAGACATAGCAGTAACATATTTGGAGCACAAAGATATGAACCTTGCATTCAAACATATTGAAATTCTCACTTAAAACCCCCAAAAAAAAATGTCAATTAGGCAACTGTCTATACAAATATGGTTGTCAAAACAATCAAGCCAGATGTGTCCAACAGGTGGCCAAGAGGCCACAGGGACCCTATGGGAGCTATGATTCTAGCTCACCACATTCCTAAGTGACAATGCCATGTCACAGTTTTGAAATGTAAGGTACCTGTTAGATATGTCCTTACTAGTTTAGATAATTTACTAAAATAGAATTATAAAAATTTGGCACAATTATGTAAGAGTTCAAAACACTAAAAATTATTCCTAGTTTTCTAAGTAGGGAAAAAAACACATAAATGATTATAGAAATTCTTGAATTTCAGCCTTCTAATATATATCCACATGTTACCAGAATTCTCTACAGTGAAAGTAAAAATATTAAATGTCAAAACGCCTGTAAAATGTTTTAACAGGTTTAGCATACTTTATAAAAAGAATAATTTTAGAAACTAAAATGACTACTAAACTTTTCTTAATACAAAAAATCCTTTGACAAAATTACAGAATATCAAGCAAGAACAAAATTGAGATTTTGTGATCTATAAATATTTTTTTCAGTCTTCTTTTTGCTATCCATAATCATGACTCAAAGTCTGTTCAAATTTAGGGCAATGTTTATACATTACGTGACCTTCAGAAGGGTACCAAGATCCCCCTCCCCCAAACAAATACTAATAAAAAGTTTCTCAGTATAAATATGTGATGAAATATGTCAAATGGGAAGGATCAAGAACATCAAATATATGTTATTCTAAAAGATTCCTCTGACATTTAAATATTAGTATTTCCAGATTTGAACATTAAACAATGAAAAAGAAGTGCTTCCCCAATTGAGCTCATTCATTGGAAAAAACTGAAATGGGAAAGTGTTTTTCACTGTTTCGTGTTCACATGGTCATAAATTCCAGGAACCCATGCCACACCTGGATATATATAACCCCAGGGATCTAGGCCAATGTACAATAGAGATAATTGTGTGATCTTTGTTTACTTAAGCATTATTTTAAACTAAGTTACAGAATTAATCTGTATCTTAAAGCATCCATTAATAAATAACTAGATAAAGAAAATGTGACATAAATAATAAAAGTTTACCCAGCTACAAACTATGAAATTATGCCACCTGAAAAAATGAATAAAACTAGAGATCATCATGCCATATGAAATAAGCCAGGCTCAGAAAGGCAAATTTCTGTCATTGCACTGAGCTACTCAAGAACAGGCTTGATTCTACCTTGCCATTATCAAGACTAACACATGATAGGCACTTCAAGACCTATAGAGCAAAAAGATGAATCCTTTTAGGATCTTCCCACCTCTTGGTATCTAATACCCTCTATTATTCATCAAATTATTTAGCTATGTCTCCTTTTACCCTTTTGCATTGCCAGTAAAATCTGATATATTCTATATTCTCAAAACCATTATGTTCTCTAAAACCTCTTATAAAATCAGATAAAAGCTCTGTGGTGATTACAGTTTTCTTCTACATTCTGACTACTGTTGGAAATGCTATATAAAAGAAGCCCACACATCTGTCAATGTTATGTAGAAATGTTTGACAGAATATAAAACTGATAGTGAATACTTTATTAGCTAATATATAAGAATCTGGAATTGTAATCCTAAAAAGGAGGCTGCAAGACATCTAATCCAAAACAGCTGAGCCATAGTAGATTTATTTAATGCCATCGTGACCTTTGCCAGCACCAAAAACAAGAGACCAGAATCTCAGACCATTAGATATACTAATCTAACGTAATCATTAGACTAGATTAGGTTAGTATCAGTTTTGTATATTTTTTTTATGCTGTTTGAAAGTTTAGAGAGAAAAAAACAAGAGATGCTGGGAGGTACCCCAAAACACAACTAGAACTGTGGATGCTGAGTTTAAACTGATTCAAGAGGATACACTTATCCTCACATAGACATCATCGTATGGAAGCATAAGGTGAACCAAAAAGGGATTCTTACCTCAGGACTTTAATGTAAATCAGGTCTTAACATAAAGAATTTATAAAGAAGGAAATTTCAACTTATATCTGTGACTCTTAGTGGGGTGGTTGTAGTATCTTAATTATGCATACTGTATAAATGCATGCAAATATACCTTCCACCCAAATATTTAGATGGGAAAGACAAAGGAAGGAAGGTGCTGGATGTCTAGCGACAACACTCTAGCTCTCACTGATCCTGGGTATCTCAGAGTAAGTTTATCTTAAAGGACACATATAATAGTGCTGATAGCAATAATTTACATCTTTTTAAGAAATTACAGCTTACTACATAGATGTATAATCCTCACAAGAGTCCTGGAAGGTTGACAATGCAGGTTACATCACTGCTGTTATTACAGAAGAAACTGCAGTTAATATGATATGTCCTGGTCCACAAAACTTATGGGCCAGAAATGAGCTTCCAAACCTCTTGTTCTAAGAGCAACTTGGGAGGGGGAGCTTGGGAATTACTGATTAAGGGAGACCCATAACTCATTATCAGATTATTACAATGAAGAATTCACAGCATGGATGTTTTCATCCATTCTAATGTTTCCACCTTTGCTTAGAGAATATTTGTTCTTTTTCTTCCTTTTGTTTTTCTCAAAGGAGCACTATAAAACAGCAAGCAACAGCTGTACAGAGAAGGCCAAAACATTTAAGGGTAAGTGGAGTTTAGGAAACAAAGGTTCAATAGTAGCATCTTCCAAGCTACAGAACCACAAGAACTATTCATTTTCTTATTTGAGAGAAACATAAATTTTAGGAGGTGAATCATCACATTTCTTGGAATATGGAAATCTTAAATTTAAGTATATGGATAATATAATTTATTATATAATTTATAATATAATTTATAATATAAATTATTAACTTTCAGAGCTTTCATTTAAGCCCCCTTTTAGGGGTTATAGTTCTTATTACTTATAAAAGTTATTCATAATCTTATATTCAAGAATCTCCAAACTTACACATCTGAGCTGATACTTCTTAGAAAAACCTAACCTACCTCTTCATTTTCAATTTAAAAAAATTCTATTTGAAGTATGCTGTGTGTGGTGGTTACTCTTGATTATTGCCATAAAAATGAATTTCTTGGCGTATCTATAAGATATTCTCTAGATTAGGTTAACTGAAGACAAAAGCCCTACCCCAAATGTGTGTGGTACCATTCAATGAGCTAGGGTCCAGGACTGAATAAGAAGGGAGAAACCAAGCTAAGGACCAACACTTCATCTGTTTCTTGACTGAAGAAGAATAAAATGTGAGCAGTCACCTCCAGCTTCTGCTGCTTTGGCTTCCTTCCTCACCATGACGTACTGAACTCTCAAACCATAGTCAAAATAAACACTTCCTTCCTAAAGTAGCTCTTGTCAGGTATTTTGCCAAGGCAATGAGTATACTATACATTTAGGAACATGCACAGATCACAGCATATAGTCTGATAAGTGGTTACAACCACATAACTAACCAAATTAGGAATCATAATTCAAACTCCTTAGAAATCTCCCATGGAGATCATCCTTTTCAGTGGCAATACCTCACCCCTAAAATCAGTCCTGTATTCTAACTCTAACCCTAAAGTTTTGCATTGAGAAAGATTATACATTAAGTCTTCATCTGTCTTATTTTGCTCATTTGTTTTTGTGAAATTTGTTTCTGTTACAGCAATGGCAGATACATAATACTGCAATGTATGGCTACACTACAAAATATCTACTCCATAATTTGGTTAATTTTCAATGTTTAATGATTAAGACTAGTGTTGCTATTGAACAGTTTTGGCATAAGCATGTACGCATTTCTTTGGTTATATGCCTAGACCAAGAAACATGGCACAATGCAAAGCCAAATATTTACTGTAGCAAACTACTGACATTCTCCAAAATGGCTGCATTAATAAGAAAAAGTTCAGGGAACTAGAGTGATGGAGACGAATTCACATGTATACAAATCTTCAAAGGTTTAGACGAAGAACCACAGATTAATTCAGAAACTCATTCTACTATTTCCTCCTAAACATCCTACATACTGCCCAAGTAAGATTTGTTAAAGTAAAAATGTCAAGAGACAAAACAAAGTCCTAAATAAGGCCAAAAGAATGTGGCTGCGCCTAAGACAGACATCTGAGGACATTTCCATTTCACCAGTTATGATCTGACCCATGTCACTTGGGTAGGTTTTCTAATCAGAGGCATCTCCTGGCAGTTGAATGGCTGTAACTAACGCTATCACTTATTTCATAGACTTATTGTTCAAGGACAATCCTGACGAAAGCATTTCTGAAAGGCTAAGCATGCTAGATGATGTTGAAGAACAGCTACACCATACACCATAAAATAACAAATTCAAGAGTTGTCTTCAAGTAAAGAAATCTCTCAATCCTGTAATATATCAACAATAATTAAAAAAAAAAACATGGACGAGGAAAATCTTTCTGCATGAAATATTATAGATATCTGGCAATTATCTTTTTCCCAAAGCAAGAAAATACAGCAAAAATAAATCACTTCTTGTTGATGATAATAATAACAACAGCAATAAAATTTTAGTTTTCAAGTATCATTACCTATAATCCATTAGAGGGCCAAAACAAACAAACAAACAAACAAACAAACAAACAAACAAAACCTAATGAAAACCATGTCAGAAAAAAAAAAAAAAAAAAAAAACTAATACTTAGTGGCACTTTTAGGACATGTGACTACTTGCAGGGAGAAATTCTTCTAGTAACTAACTTAGAGTCTGGAGCACTAGTTTACGCTGCTCTGCAACCAAAGTCTTGACAGCACAAAAGGAAGAAGCAATAAAGTTCTGTAACTCTATAGTCCATGCATAACAAAGCAAAATTAAAAATGTCTCCTCAAAAGCCTTCCTTAGTCACAAAACCTATGTCACTAACACAAGAGGTCATAGATAGCATAAATTCATAAAAATAGAAAATCACTCCGCCCTATCACCCACCTCCAAGACCAAGAATACTTTTAATAGTCAGTGCAAAGCTTATTCTCTGTTAGCTGTGTTCATCTGTTCTCATTTCCCACTGACTTCTTCCTCCTTTAAAGATAAAAGAACTCTGTCTGGGATTAAGGGCATTTGCAACCATATTTATCTCCTTGAGAAACATATTGGGCAGACTACTCTTGAAGAAAAACAAAAATTAAAGCAAAAATTTTACATGCAATACAGTAAGAGTTTTGTCATTTGGGGAAGCAAGAAATGCCTCACTTTAATATATTCATATACTAATAGTGACTGCCCTAAATGAGTGATTTGATTTTAAGTGAACTGTTCTAACACCTTGTACGGAAAAAACAAACAAACAAGCAAAAACAGAGTGTCAGGAATTTGAACAGAGGTGTGTAGCCATGCAGAATAAGGAACTGGAGGGTAGCCACCATGGAGGGACCCAAGCTCCAGCAACATATGTAGCAGAGGATAGCCTTGTCTGGCATCAGTGGGAGGAGAGGGCCCTGGTGCTGAGAAGGCTGATGCTCCAGTGTAGAAGAATGCCAGGACGGGGAGGCAGGAGTGGGTAGGTGGGGGAGAGCCTGCATAGAAGCAGGAGGAGGGAAGGGGTGAGGGTTTCCAGAGGGCAAACAAGGAAAGGAGATAACATTTGAAATGTAAATACATAAAATATCCTATTTTTTAAAAAATGAAAGGGAAGCATAATAGAAGACACACAGAGAGAAAGATTACATTTTAGAGAAGCTTCTTTATGAGTTCGTGAAAATTAGAAACTGCCAGTCATATGTATAGTGGGAGCTAAATTTAAATTTGCCAGTTCTGCTGGTTGGCTTTTGTCAACCTGTCATAAATTGGCCTGTTGACAAAACTGTGGGGTACTGTCTTGATTCTTAACTGATATGAGAGGGCCCAGATCAGTTTGGGCATGATAGCCCCTGGGTAGGTGGTCCTGGGTTGCATAAGAAATCAGGTTGATCAGACCATTAGGAGTAAGTCAGTAAGCAGTTCCTTCACAGCCTCTGCTATACTTTTTGTCTCCAGGTTTGTCTGCCTTGAGTTTCTGCCATGAGTTCCCTGCAAATGGCCTACAACTATAAGCTGAAATAAACCCTTTCCTCCACAAGTTGCTTTTGGTCATGGTCATTATCACAGCAACAGATAGCTAACAGATAGCTAAGTAGGATGTCAACTCTTCTTTTCTATAGCATATGCTTGTGTTTGCATTTATTATAATGTCAGCCAGACTGTTTCCACAATAATAATTTCCCTTGTATAGCAGAGGCCTCTGGTGGTCACACTTAGCTTTGCAGTCTATGGGCTAGACAGGTTAACTCACCCTCGTATTTTATTTTATTTTAAATAGAACATTTTATGTATTTACATTTCAAACGTTATCCCCTTTTTCTGCTTTGCCCTCTGGAACTTCCCTGTCCCATTCCCCCTCCCCCTGCTTCTACGAAGATGCTACCCCTCCCACCCACCCACTCCTACCCCACTGCTGTGGCATTACCCTGCACTGGGGAAACGAGCCATCACAGGACCAAGGGGCTCTCCTCCTATTGATACCAGACAATGCCATCCTCTACTACATATGCAGCTGGAACCATGGGTCCCTCCATGTGTACATGATTGGTGGTTTAGTCCCTGGGAGCTCTGGTGGTTCTGGTTGGTTGATATTGTTGTTCTTTCTATGGGGTTGCAAACCCCTTCAGCTCCTTCAGTCCTTTCTCTAACTCCTCCACTGGTGACCCTGCTTTCTGTCCAGTGATTGGCTGTGAGCATACGCCTCTGTATTTTTCAGGCTTTGGCAGAGCATCTCAGGAGACCACTGTAACAAGATCCTGTCAACAAGTACTTCTTGGGCATCAGCAATAGTGTCTGGATTTGGTGTCTGTATGTGGGGCAGTCTATGGATGGCCTTTCCTTCGGTCTCTGCTCCATACTTTGTCCCCGTATTTTCTTTAGACAGGAGCGATTCTGAGTTAAACATTTGGAGATGAGTGGGTTGCCCCATCCCCCAAGCAGGGACCTTGCCTAACCTCTGGATATGGTCTCTACAGGTTCTCCCTCCCTTTTGTTGGTTATTTCAGCTAATCTCATCCCTGTTGGGTCCTGGGAGCCTCTTGCTTTCCTAGCATCTGGGATTTGCTGGTAGCTGCACCCTCCTCCTCAGTTCCCCATCCCCCATTGCTGCACACCTTTATTTAGCTTCCTGGCTCTCTGTATATCATCCCCAACTCCTCCAATACCTGATCCTGAGCCCCCTTTTCCCCCTCCCTTCTCTCTTCCTCCCAAGTTCCTCCCACCCTCTACCTCCAGTGAGCATTTTGTTCCCCCTTCTAAGACTGAAGCATTCATTTTGGTCTTCCTTCTTCTTAAGCTTCGTATGATCTGTGAATTGTATCTTGGGTATTCCAAGCTTTTGAGCTAATATCTACTTATCAGTAAGTGGATACCGTATGTGGTTTTTTGTGACTGGGTTACCTCTCTGAGGATATTTTCTAGTTCCATACATTTGCCTAAGAATTTTATGAAGTCATTGTTTTTGATAGCTGAATAGTACTCCATTGTATAAATGTACCACATTTTCTGTATCCATTCCTCTGTTGAAGGACATCTGGGTTTTTCTGTCTATTATAAATAAGGCTGCTATGAACATAGTGGAGAATCACCAGCATCTGCTGTCACCTGAGTTTTTTATCTTAGCCATTCTGAGTGTATGAGGTGAAATCTCAGGGTTGTTTTTGATTTTCATTTCCCTGATTACTAAGGATGTTGAACATTTCTTTAGGTGCTTCTCAGTCATTTGATATTTCTCAGTTGAGAATTCTTTATTTAAAAAGGCTTATTTGGTTTTCTGGAGTCTAACTTCTTGAGTTCTTCGTATATACTGGATATTAACCCTCTATTGGATGTAGGATTGGTAAAGATCTTTTCTCAATCTGATGGTTGCCGTTTTGTCCTATTGACAGTGTCCTTTGCCTTACAGAAGCTTTGCAATTTTATGAGATCCCATGTGTTGATTGTTGATCTTAGAGCATAAGCCATTGGTGTTCTGTTCAGGAAATTTCCTCTGTGCCTGTGTTCAAGGCTCTTCCCCACTTTCTCTCTATTACTTTCTGTGTATCAGGTTTTATACGGAGGTCCATGATCCATTTAGGCTTGAGCTTTGTAATTCACCCTTCTAAAATTCCCCAGTTCATAATCCCTGGGGTAGCTACTGTTCAAGATGAGGGTGTTTCCCAACTGTGCTGCGAATGTAGAAAGTGACCGTAACCACTGAGTTGTGTAGAGACACGGGGCCTTTTTCATACTTTCAAGACTCCCAAGCATTAATCACCATGCTGAAGTGACACAGCAGTGTGGGTGCAAAACAGATGGCTGCAACTTCAAGGTTTCCATACTCTACAGGTAAGGCAGAGGTGGCTGCACAGGCTTGAATTCAGGCCCAGGTCCATCTAGTGAAGACTCCTTACAATCAGCTGATGAAACAAGTGTGGGAATGCTTTTCCTGGTTTATCTTCTGTCTGAGCTGAACCTACTGCTGCATGCACTTTCTCGTTCTTAGCAAATCTTTTTCTTTTTCCTCATCTCTCACTGCTTTCATTTTTCTTCCATAATATTCTCTATTCCTGCCCTTACTTAACTTGGTTTTTCCTCTATTTTCCCCTTTTCTTGCCTTTACCTGCTGGGTAAACTATTCTTAAAACAATTACTGTCAAAGAAAATTAAGTATCCCAGCAATAAAACTATAAAGATTTATGACTATAGAACTTCAGCCTCAAATATATGAATTGTTTTAAATGTCAATATAATGTCACTTTCCAGTGTTTCAGTTCTCAGCTGCTCTCTTTGTTCCTTTATCAGCAATATTCTATTTCATCAGCAACATACTTGAGCTTAATAAATTCTCCTTCTTATGTTATGGGAGCCCTGACAAGTCTGAGAATGTATCTCAAGTTTTTGCACTGTTGTTTCTCTTTACATAACAGAAAACCACCTTCCAACCACCAACTCTTATAATCAGCACGTGTGACCAACTGCCAGCGCCTCAGGAAACCTAGCTAAATAATAACTAAATAATGAGCTATATTTCAAAGATTAATAACTTCTCTCAACTCCAAAACCAATGTACTCTGTTGATCATTATGACTACATCTCATTTTGTTAGCTGAAAAATAGTCCTCCTGTTCAGTTTCTTTCTATACTTTAGAAAGTTTTCATAACTAAAATATCTGTATCTTAGGCCAGTAAAGCTCAATGGGTAAATGTGCTTGACACCAAGCCTGAAAACCTGCATTTAATCCCAGGACCCATATGGTGGAAGGAGAGAACTCTAGCCAGTTGTCCTCTGACCTGCACATGTGCACATTCACACACACACAATATAATTAAACAAACAAGCAATACCTGAATAATAGACAGACAGACAAGATAATGATTTTTAAAACCTGTCTCTCCAAACTGTTAAATATTGGGTACTCAGGAAATCATCATGAACGTTTCACCTTCATATTTTTCTTTCAGCAGACCACAGATAAAACTTTAACCAAACGAGCGGCTCACTTTCATTTTACCTCACACTGGGAATGTCAGGGAAGTGCCCACAGTAATGCCTCTCAAAGGAGACCGCTCTCATCTCTGTACCCCTAGAAAGGAGCTGTGATATGAAGGTTTCTCAACTATGCTCACAAATATAAGACAAAGACTCATCTCTTAAAGGTCCTAGATGGGCAAAACAACGTTATCATTGGCACACACGCCCATTGATGCTCAGCGTGCTCCTCTGTGGCTACACAGCTACAAGACCTTCCCCTGACAAGGAAGTCCACTACTAGATGTCATAAAACAGACACACAGGAAAAACATGAAAAGGGAGAGGAGAGGAGGAAGGTTTACATCAACAAGTTTGCATTCACGAACTATCGGAAAAATTTAACACTGGGCCATAATTTGACTTCCCCAAATGAAAGAGAATCAAAACTAAACACAAACCCATAAAGAAAAGGAATCCAGAAGCAGTCCCATTAAGTAAAAATAATTTCTTATAATTCAAACCATTATGAAAGACTAAGAACACAGCATCAATAAATATAAAAAGTAAACTAGTCTTCCCTCAAGATTCAAGGAAGCTGGTTTCAAGACAAGTATCTTATCCATCCTTAACACCCAAAACTGAAGATGCCCAAGTCCCCATTCTTTAGAAAACACCAGAGTTATAATACCTAGTACTATGTTAAGTTGTATGGAATTGTTTC
Source organism: Micromys minutus (assembly GCF_963924665.1). Lineage (NCBI taxonomy): Eukaryota > Metazoa > Chordata > Mammalia > Rodentia > Muridae > Micromys > Micromys minutus. Next base: position 44,308,464 of record NC_137985.1, read on the forward strand.
ATTCCTTAAAAAAAAAAAAAAAAGAAAGAAAGAAAGAAAAGAAAAAAGAAAATTGGCAAAGGCTAGAGAGGTATCTCAGTGGTTAAGAACACTTGTTACTTTTCCAAGGGACCCAAAACCAGTTCTCAGCACCTACATCAACAACCACTTCTAGCTACAACTCTAGAGAGACCCAACCTCCACAGGCATCTGCAGTCATATACACATAATTAAAAATAAAGTCTCCTTTACAAATCAGCAAGGAAACGTGCATGTTCATTACAAATGTAGGCTTAACTACAGTCCTGGTCTATAGATGGATGGCTCTATAGATAGGGGGCCCACAAATATGAAGGAAAACTATACATACAGATGTAAAGGCACAAAGGAAATGTAGTGACATGACATTTTCTATGTGGAAATGAGAGCTTATTAGTAAAACAAAAATGGGCTTATGGCAATGCTGAACATGAAATACCCATAAGCATCTATGATTTTCATTAAGGTTAAAATTTTCTCTTAGACTTATATTTATGTACTACAGTTCCTATGATCCAAATTTCCAGGCCATGACACTTCAAACCTGCTTGTTACATACATGCAGACCATTAGAGGTCAGGCTGACATTCTGGAGCTTCCATTTCCCACACACTTTAAAGACAGTGTGCTATGGAAGAGTGGGTGCAAGCAGGCTTCCGCTTTCACACTATAGAGTAGTAATTGTGTCCCACTTCAACTCTGACTAAGTGCTGTGGCCAGTACAGGGGTGAGCGAGAAAAGAACATGGTGGGCTTGCTCAACTGAGTCAGACCTTTGCTAATTGCCAAGGAAAAAAAGTAATGGCTAGTCAAGCATAACACAAATTGCATGAGAAATGACATTCAGTATTTGTCCCTGGGTCGCAGAAATCATTTCTACTAAACACCCTCAGAAGAATGCAGGAGCTGACATGAATGGTGCTTATAGCTTACACACACACACACACACACACACACACACACACACACACTCCAGGGAAACTATACGTTTTGGGGCTATACTGAAGCTTATAGAATGTTTTCACATCTAGGTCCTCAGAGGTAAAGTGAAGCAACTGATGTCCTCACAGTATTTTATTACCGAATTATCCAACTGAGTACAAATAGGCCATATTTCTAGTCTAAAAATGACAAGGAGGTAAGTCCTTCAGTTTGCCCACAAAGTCAATTGTCTTCTGTTTTTAATAGAAAAGATGGTCAGAAGGGTCAGCCAAAGACCAGGTTGCAAGCTAGTTTAGAATTTTAACCCTTATAAAGGAAATAAATGACAAAGTAAAGACTAAACTACAAGGGCACAAATTCAGAATGCCTGGTATAAAAAAAATAAATACTAAAAGTGTATATAAAAAATATAGATTTTTAACCAATTTCAATAGTACAGAAGATTATCTTTATGTTATAGAAAGTTTTCCGTCAAATACCTTAACAGACCCATTTTTTTATAAAGAACAAAAGACTACAAATATCAAGAGGCACACCCATACTACACCCCTCCTCACCTTTGCTTGTCTTTTGCTGGCTTCTCTTCTGGCCTCTCTTTCTTTTAGGCGTCTTTCCTACAGGAAGAAAAGATGAATTAGAGGCATGGAATCATGGAATCGTCCAGACAGTAGATGTTAAGCGGCACACACTCTCCGGTTTTTCTTTGTAAACAAAATACTATGGGACAAGCTTAACTTTATTTATTCATTTATTTAAGACACAGTTTCTCCTGGAACTTGCTCTTTAGACCAGGCTGGCCTCAAACTCAAGAGATACACCTGCCTGCACCAACACTACCTGGCAACAATTCATAATGACTAAAAACAAGTCAAATCTGGAATCATATCTCAATTCTATAACCACATACTATACATTCTTTAGTTACTTACAATTTCTTGCTCAGTCTAAAATAAAAATAATGGAAATGTGTATTTATAATATTACATATAGGTTATAAGTACAATATCCAATAAATGACTAGTACACAATCAATGTCATCTATTAGAATAAAAAAGAAGAAATACAATCATGATTATTTTCCTTGTCCTCAATCTGAACAGAAATTACAAAATATAAAAAAAAAAAAATCTCATCTTTGGTTCTTAGGAATGACATTTATTCAAAAGCAATAAAGGGTCATTCTTATGAAACATGATATTTTATTAAATTGCTTTATAATTTCACCATCAGTTTTCAACCGATCACAAAATAGGTTTAAAACTATGGAGAAAAAACATACAGCATTAAAGTTCAAGACAAAATGATTCACTAATATAAAAAAGAATGTCACTTCAAACTTACAAAAGCAGCACAATCTTCTCCAAAAACCAAAAAGTCTATTCTCAACCCAAAACTTGTAGGTAATAGCTTATAGATTTTAATTTGAGTAAATGACTAAGTCCGTGTAGAAACTGTAGTTTTCCTTCTGTGTGGTATGATATTTCAATCATCTGTCACTATCTCATACAGCCCATCGTCATTGCGAACGCTCTATGCTGGGTACTTTTTCATCTGTGTCCTGCTCAACATACATGACTTCCTTCAAGTTAAAAAAATGTCTTAATCAATATTCTGATAATGGAATTCAGTATTTACCTTGACAAGACTTATAGAATTATTTATGATAAAGAGGAAACAAAAATGATATGGTCTAAGTGGATACTAAACACTAACTAATTCCAGAAGGGAGTCCATGGAGCTTTGAGATGCAGTTTTAAATAAGTTCTGATTACATAGCAGATGAAATCTACTAGAAAATGAGAACCTAGCAAACTAGATTCTACAACAGCTGATAAGACCTCAATTCAAATGGCTGCTGGGTATGTGTCACACCTAATGCTTATCATTCCACTGTTCGGCTTCTGTGACTGTGCACCCTACACACACACACACACACACACACACACACACACACACACACACACACACACACACACACACACGGGGGAAGGGGGTGTCACTGATGTGCTCCCTGGAGAGAATAAGTGAGAATACAGGAAAATCATTCCCTGCTTCCTCCCACTAAGGGTTTAGAGAGAAGAAAGAGAAAGAAAACAGACACAACTTCTAAACACTTCACACAAAATTTTTATATAGTTTGTATTAGCTACTAATTTTCTTTGACCAGCAGCCGACTAAATGCAAACACAATAGAGCAAAAATAATATTATTTAAAATATTAAAATAATTCATGGTTTTTGCTATTTTCAGAGATGTCTTTAACTTGCAGACATATGTATCTGTAATTGTCTTTCTTTTCCCCTAAATAATAGGACAAATTAATCTTATTGCCTATTGAAAAAAAATTTCAACCTAAAGATTTGCAGTAAAATAACAATATATTTTATATTATTCTATAATAATCAAAATGGTTTAAGTTTTTTTTTTGCTTAACCTAATAGAACTATAGTTATCTCAGATATTCAGTAACTATAGAACACACCAAAAACTGAATTACATACTTCCACAGAAAATGTTTGTCTGTTTGCACATTACTATTAATTTATTGCCAAAAGTAGTATCTTAAATTATCACAATGTGCCAGGCAACTTATATATGTCACTTTTAAATGGTGTGTCAGAACTTGTGAATCCCTCCCCATTCTCCAAGAGAAAGATGGGCAATCAATCGTCAGACCACTCGACTAAGAATGTACATAGGGAGCAAGCGATGAGCCTAAGACTCCTGACCCTGGCCCAGTGGCAGTTCTACCATGTTACTGTGTCCCACACTCCTCAGTTATATACGCGGTAGGGTCACATGCAGTGTCTTCTCTTATTGATATGTACAAATTCATTATAAAGTCCTTTCATTTCAATGTAATTTTCTCCTGATAATGTTTTAACGTTTTATGTATTTTGGGGGGTTCAGGCTCTTCATGCCCCCCCAAAAAAACCAAAAAGAAATAAAAAGTTACTATTTAACAAGCAAAAAAAATTTACTGTAATTATTTAATAACCTGCCTTCTTCTAGCATCTAAGAGTATCTAAAAATGAACCTTTAAAGAATTACATTGATATGTGTGTATCAGAAAAACCCTTTCACATAAGCCCAGACTCTGAGTTTTTGATTAAACCATATTAGCCATAACAGAAAAATATATACTGCCATTAAATCTTAAAATTAATCATTACTGTTACTAGATGATATTTTATTCTATTGATATTTATTTTACTTTACTTTCCAGACTATGTTGGTGCACACCTTTAATCCCAGCATTTGGGAGGCAAAAGCAGAAGCAGGTGAATCTCTGTGAGTTTGAAACCAACCTAGTCTGGAGGGTGAGTTCCAAGACAGCCAGGATTACACAGAGAAACCTATCTCAGATAGATAGATAGATAGATAGATAGATAGATAGATAGATAGATAGATAGATAGATAGATAGACAGACAGACAGACAGACAGATAGATGATGGGTGGATGGATGGATGGATGGATAGATAGATAGATAGATAGATAGATAGATAGATAGATAGACAGACAGATAGATAGACAGATAGACAGACAGATAGACAGACAGATAGACAGATAGACAGATAGACAGACAGACAGACAGACAGACAGACAGACAGATAGATAAATAGATAGATAGATAGATAGAAACAAACTGCTTTAAATTCTGTGCATAATAAATAAATAAATAAATAAATAAATAAAGTGCTTTTGATTCTGTGCATATGAAATAAATAAATAAATGAATAAATAAATAAATGAATGAATGAATAAAAGTGCTTTTGATTCTGTGCATATGAAATAAATAAATGAATAAATAAATAAATAAATGAATAAATAAATAAATAGATGAATAAATAAATAAACTGTTTGCTTTTAATTCTGTGCATATGAATGTGTTGGAGTTGGGAGTAGGTGCATGTTAGTTAAGATGTCTACAGAGCCTAAAAGATGGTATCCTATCCTCTGGAGCTGGATTGTGTATCAGCTGATGTGAGGCAGAGCACAAAACTCAGGTCCTCTACAAAATCCTAAGAGGTATGTTATTAGAGCAAGGTTATAAGAGCAGTATGTTCTTAACTGCTAACCCATCTCTCCAACCCCTAAATAATACTTTAAAGGTCATGGTTAGAGCCACAGAATGCCTCAGCAGGTAAACGGACTTATTATAGAAGCTTGATGACCTGAGTTCAATACCCAGAATTTACGTAAAGTGAAAGCACAGAAACTACTTCACAAAGTTTTCCTCTGATCTAAACAAATGTGTGCCACAGAGTATGTGCTCCCCACAACATAATGTATCTGTGCAAATGCACATGTGTGTGGATGCACACATAATGGTGTTTATGATCACTGAAAAAAGTTCTGGCTTTTGATTAATATATTAACTCAATGTACATGTAAACACAGTACTTCATTTGACATTTTCTTCTACTGACATCAGATAGGTGAAAGAGGTCCAAAGACTTCTAGAAATGGAAGTGAAGTCATATGGCTAAGACATAAGGTTTCTGTAAATATGGAGGTGAGGTGCATTAAAGAGCAGCTATCTTTCAATATTTGAGTGAAACAAAACAGTTTAAAATAAATCATTAGAAGATTTATCTTTTAAAGCACTCATATTTTTCTATTCTCTCTCTCTGGAGCTCCTCTATCATAAAAAACTATTAACATCCACAAAAAAAAAAAAAAAGAGAGAGAGAGAGAGAGAGAAAATGCCCTTCAAACAGAAACGCAGAAGAACAGGAAGGAGAATTACAGCAATCCAGGATTACTGGAAATGGATACTGAGAAGTTCCTTTATCTCTGTTATTTAATAGTGTGATGAGACAAAGACAAAAGGCCAGAGTAGGTACAAATGGTACCTGAACATTATTATGCTCAATAACTGGTCTCCCTTAATTCAGTTCCTTTTTAAATTTTATTTTTAAGAACATTCTGATACTAAGAAGCCATTTTATACGATGCAAAAAGATAGAATTTAGTTCTGCCATGCTTCAAATGAGTAAGTAAAAGAAAGCATGAAATTCAATAATGAAAGTCAAATTCACAAAGAAGAAGAAAACGGAAAATCACATTTCAAGGTACAAAATACGCTTTATACCTGTAACCCTCACTGACATCTCAGGAATTTTGGGTCTCACCCCCTCAAAAAAGGAAAGAGGGAATGGAGGGAAGGAGGGGGAGAAAGTAGTATCTCAAATTATCACAATGTGCCAGGCATTGAAATAATATAAAATGTGTGCTATATTTCAACACTAGAGAAAATAAGCCAAAAAGCTCAAAAGAAAAAAAAAGTATGGAATACAAGATATGCACAGCCGGCAGGCTACTTTTATTACTTTTATGTGAGAGCAATCCACATTCTTTTAGACAAGAGTGGCAACACACATTTGTAATTCCAGGTAACAGACTGCTACTCGTTGTTTTTTAAAAAGGACTGGGGATGGCTCAGTAGTAAAGAGTGCTTGCTACTCTATCAGACACCAAATTTAGCTGCAAGTACCCCAAGGAAACTCACAACTGTCTGTAACTGAGCTCCAGGGTATTTAATGCCTTATTCTGGCTTCTTCAGGAATCGTGTGTGTGTGTGTGTGTGTGTGTGTGTGTGTGTGTTCATGCAAATTCACACATGAAATATAAATCTTTAAGTTTTCTTTGATATCCGATGAATTTCCAGAAATAATGCTGAATGGAAAATAATCTCAAAAGGCTATACATTGTATAATTTCAATTATAAAAACATTCTGGTGATGACAAAATTCTAGAAATGGAGAATGTGGAATCTCTCTGTATTTCTACAATTACAAGTGAAACATGAGTTATCCCAAAATAAGAATTCCAAACACGATCAGTGAGTGCATCTACAACCAAGGTTACAACTGTAGCCATCATACACTGTAACTATACATAACCACCCTTAACCATGTGCCCATGATTGATATGGATACCATTAACTGGCACACAAACTCTAACTTCAAACACTTAATCAAAAGCATATTTCAGTGGCAAATCAGTATTACACAGTCTCCAGCAGAAGAGCAACAGGAACAAATGCAATGCCTAACCAGCTACAAAGCAAGTGTCAGTGAGAACAGGGATCAAAGTAATGTTATTGGTGTACTTCTAACAAGCTTACCCGATGCTTTGCCTTAATTTTCTTCCTATATTCTTCTTTGTCAAATTTGTCCTCTTCCTGAAGCCTTTCCTTTGCTTTGTCTAGGTTGATGCCACCAGTGTCATCTTCTTCCTCCACATCATTTGTAGCACATTTCTGAATCTGTGGCCACTGCTGAACCAACTAAAGATGGGAAAGGGCAGAGGGTAACATGAGGAAATGTCTGCAGAACCAGTTTGCTTTTGTGGACTCATTTCAAACAGGGCATATACCCACTATCTACCTTACAGTGAGTGAGTTATTTCTTAAACATTCTTGTAACTTCATAATTAAAGTAAGATATACAGAAAAGGCCCTCGCAGCCAAGGTAATAGTGCTATTATACCGTGAAAGCATAATTAAAGACCACTTCACAAAGTTATTTAGTCAAAGTGATTACATAATAAAAACACCTCACAAAACTGTCATTAATATTCTGTTCTCCATGCAGCTAAGCTCAAAATCATCTGTATAAAGTAGAGCCCTGGGTGATAATGACACCTTGTATATGACCCTTCAAAATGGACTGTTGCACGTTCCTGGTCTACTGGAGCAAATATCCTTATGGTTGGTTATCTAGCTGTACGCTCACTCAGTCCTCCTCAGAGCCCGTAACAGTATGCAGTACTTAACACTGGTCAATGAGTCACATACCAGCTAGTATTACACAGAATAAAGTAAATATAAAGGAGAAAGTTGGCTTGGGTTTCATGGACTGCTCCGGATTCCACAGACTAATTTATGGACAGAAACAAAGTGACAAGCAGACAACCCAACAGGAAAGCTGGCTGAGTATGCTGGCTACTTCACTAGCTTAGTGTGTCATTCTAAAGAAACTTATTATTCTCTTGGACACCTGTGTCCCTTCAGATATAAGAGGCAGCTCAATAATTTCTGTTGTCTCACACCATAAAAGTATACGCTCTGAACAATTTAGACAAAAATAGTTCCCATGCTTTAACTTAATAACTACCTGGCCTCCAAAGGATTTAAAATCTATATCTCTGAAGCAGACAGCTTCAGACAAACATCTCACGGTACTCAGGCATCTTGCTACCCAAGCCACTCTACATGATGAAGTGCACACAACCTTATTCTTTTGACAGAGAATGGTGGTGGCAAAAGGAACTGCACTGACAAATTATGTCAACCGTTACTGAGCTCACAGCTAAAAGAGGGATCTGCGGCTATGAACAGATATCAGCCCACTTGATTCACAGGCGGAAAGTAATGTACTATACCCTCTGTAGGCTAAACAAAATAGCAGCCCATCTTTTGGAGGTTCAGAAATTTCAGTGTCATGCCATCACAAACAGCTCCTCTTAGCAACAAGCACACACTTCAATATTACAGAGTTAAGAGACTGATAATTATCCTGGAGCTAATTACTATAATCTGTGCAGCTGAACTGTATAGCGCACTAAGCTCATTAGGGTAAGAGCACTCATCTTACAGGGCACTAGACAGAACTGCAGTCTCCTCTAGCTCACTTCTCTACAGTAGTTTCACGTGATTCGTTTTTTCATTTATTTTGGCTTCGTCTTCCACTTCTAGCAACTCTGAAATACCTTATATTTTGTTATTTTTTGGCTCCTTTCTATACCCCCAAATAACACCAAGTTCTTTAACTCCAAAATGAAAAAGAAGCATACCCCTTTGGATACAGCAAACATCAACAACACAGCTGTAATGGTGAAATGAATGATATGATTTTTAAAATCATTATTGAAAACTAATATTTTACTGGAGTAACAGATTACTCATCAAAACATTAGTCAGAGGATTTGATACATGTTAGCCACTATGCATCCAATAGTAAACAAAATCCCTTTCTTTGTAGAGAAATGCCAAAGAAAGTTATAATCATCAAATAAGAAACTGAACTTATATAACAACTTCTGTAAAAATAAATAAACAAGGGAGGGTGAAAATAATGAGATTATAATGGTACTATGTGATATATCAGGATAGTCAGGGAACTTGGAGGCTGTTGAGAATGGGGTCATGAGATAACAATTCTAAAGACCTTGTTCTGCCAAGGAACTAGTTTTCATTCTTTGGGTAATTTATTTGATCTCCTAGCTTTTCTTGGTCATTTAAAAACAACGCGGTAATTCTTAAAATAATGACTTCTTCTGAGAAGTAATACCATTTACAAGTAGGCTCAGATAAAGGCAAAATGAATGGGAAGCACCTATATCTGGAATTACCTAAAGGCAGAGAATGTCTGCCATGCGGCTGCTGAGTAATGAACAAGCAAGCACAGCACAGATGACTGAGAAGTACAAACCAGGCCGCTTACAGAGCCTGGTAAAGAAGCCCTGGTAAAGAGCTGTGTTAGTATTCTTGTGACTGTTCCCAGAGAACACTCTGATGAATACCGATGAGAAACGTTTTTCTATAAAGAATGGAACCTAACATCACTTCACTGCAGGTATCACTAAGAAGGTCTTCCGTTTATTGCATAAGAAATCCTTGTCCAAAGCCACACAGCTGACAAAAGGCTTACAGGAACAGGAACAAGATGCAGGCAGTGTGCTCTAAGAACATTTAAAAATAATAGTAACAACAAATGGCTGGGCAGCATGAAAGCCAAGCTCCACAATCCCTGAGATGCAGCTCAGAAACTTACAGAATCTTACCTCTCCTTCATCAGTAAATGTTATTTTCTTGTTCACTTTAAATTTTCTCTTCATTACTTTTTTTGCTTCTGCAACTTTAGTTAATTTTTTCTTGACACTGGATTTAGAAGGTTCTTTTTTCTGTGTAAAGAAAAAAAAAAAGAATTAGAAAAAATGGTTGAAATATAAAGAAATTTCCAAAAATGACTAAACTTTCTTTTCTCACTGGTAATTACAAGCACCTAAAACACTGTCCAGAAGAAACTGAGCTATGTGGCATTTTAACTAACAGCTACCTTAAGACTAAAGGGGCTTTAAATGTGAATATGACAGGCATTAGAAAAAACCTTTTATTCTGCTCTATTACAAAAATCGTACTACTTAAAATGCAGCTACACCAGAGACAAATGAGATAAATCAATAGTCATAAGGCACATCTGTTTGCCAGGTAAAACATATTCTTACATTACCAAGTGTAAACTTAAATTTCTAGGCTAGGAAAATGTAAACATAGAGCAAAATGACTAAAACAGTGTTTGCAACTCAACATTCTTCTGTCAACTACAGAAATGCACTATATAAATGTTGAAAATGCCCTATGACAATTAAACTGATATCAAAGACAAGACAACTTAACAGTACTTAATAGAGTGCATTCACTGGGGCAAAACTGATGCTCTAAGACCACCATAGCATAATTTTAAAAATCCTAAGCTGCTGCTTAGTTATTCTAAATGAACAACTGAGTGAGGTACTAAGAAAAGAAACTAGAAAGACCATCATGGCTTCTTCAGTGAGTGCCAGGGAATCACTCATTGTAGAGAGCCGTTTGTGCCGCACCCAAACATGGCGCCGGCTTCCCGCCCATGACTCAGCAAACAGAGCCCAAGAGACATAGCGCGCATGTGCCACAAACGTCACAGCCCACTCTGGGGCATACTGATGAGATACTGGAGGGCGCACCAATCAGGTAGCGACACGAGTCTCCTGGGCATATATAAGCAGTGCATTTTCCTTCCACGGGGTCCCCTGCTCAGAGTACTGTACAATAAAGGTTGTTCGCAGAAGAATCCTGTTGTTGCACGCCTTTTCCTGCCGGCGGGAAGTGGGGCGCGCGACAACTCGTGATCTGAAATGCTGTAGAATTCCCCACTATCAACTGGCAGCACTTAACTACAACAATGCAGTGTCTATTACACGAATAGACAGGATGAGAAGTAGGTTTTGGTATAGGACTGAACAGATTGCTCAGCAGTTAAGAATAAGTATTACTCTTTTCTGGGACCAGAGATCAGTTCTAGCACCCATGTTAGAAAGTTTACAACTGCCTCTGACTTCAGCTCTGACCTCTAAGGATGCCAGCACATCCTTGTATATACCTACACACAGATACACAAGTTCACAGTTGAAAATAACAAAAGTAATTTTAAAAAGTCTTTGGCAAAGTAATCAAGAAAATTTGCAGTAAACTCTGAAATTATGACTGTGTGAAGATTAACTATCCTCTATAAATGGAGGATACTAATAGCACCTCATGCCATCTAACAGACTGCAGGAGAAAATAAACAATAAACAAAACATACTGCATGAGAAGTTCGTGTCAAGTGGATACAGGCTAATTTCCCAGCATGCTGCACCGTAGGCTTCCTAGCTTTTCATTCTATACTTCAGTGATTCACTCAACAAAAGCAAGAAGGAGGAAACAAGTAAGAATCATCAGAAGTCTGGGGAAGATGTGCACTAATACATTATAAGTATGAATAAAACACTCATTTTAGTTAGGTAGACGCCATCAATGCTGAATAAATTAAAATTAAACACACCAAATTAAAAACAACCAACTTATTGGGGCAGTTTATGATGTTATTAGATTTTTTTAGATAATTTTTCATGTTTGTTATTATCTTAGATAGTCTTTTATGTCAATGTTGCTACCTTGAGTTCCCGCCCTGACTTCCCAGGACTATAGGGTGTAAGAGGAAATAAACCCTTTCCTCTCCATATTGCTTCTGGACATGATGTTTATCACAAAAAGAGAAACTCTTAACTAAGATAGTTATGTAAAGTAGATAATGCATACAATAAAGTGATGATTTAAGTACAAGTAAGTTGTGTTGACAGTGATTTTTTTATATATGTATTCTAACAACCTTTTTTAATAGTTCTCATTCTTGATTTGTGCAATCCACAGTACTTAATTGTATTACTTTTCTGGCAAAAAGCCAGTTTCTATTTAGTAAGCTACAGGCATATTTAATCCATATAAGGCTTATAAGAAGATCTATTTATCAGATAGATATTAACATTAATATACTGCAATCTATTTCATAGAATAGAAAATTCTATGAAAAAAAAAATTTCAAGTAATTTTTCCTTGGGACAAACACCTAATAATCTTCAGCCCTACCTATGGATTTGTCCATGTTTCCAACAGGTGGCATGAGGACTTACTTGCTGTGCCCATACCTCTAGGTCTTCTCGCTGTGACTGTCCCTAAGATATATGTGTATCTTCCTCCTTTTCTTATCTTACTTCAGAGAACTATCAGATGGAAAAGGAAGGAGAAAAAAAAAAAAAACAAACTAAGCTAGAAAGGACTGGAGGGATAAGTCCTTTATCTAAGGTGCAAAATGTAAAAACCCTACACCCAAGAAGAATAACTAAGTCCCTCCCTCCTTCAACCCACTCAGAATTCTCATGCAACTTTACTAATAAAGTTGCAAACTCTAATGACAGTCTGAGACCTCCTCTATCACTAGAGTTTGTAACTTTATTAGTAAACTTCTAGTAGACATTTAGAATTTTATAGTGGAAACAAACTTTTTGGTTTGTTTCTTTTGGGTCTTAAAGACAGGGTTTCTCTGTATAACAGCCCTAGAACTCACTTTGTAAACCAGGCTGACCTTGAACTCAGAGATTCACCTCCCTCTGCTTCAAAGGTGTACGCCACCAACACCCAGTTTGAGACATAAACTCTTAAGATTCTAGATTGGCTGATTTTCTGCCATCAAGCATTGTGCAATGATTGAAGAAACAGATTAGCTGATATATACTGTATATATACTGTAGTATAAACATATAACCATAAACTAGTAAGCTAAAATCACTAGAAAATGGTGTGCAAACTATTCAGGGTGATGGTACTTTCTAATTCTTTGATAAAAGTTTGAGCTACACAAAGATATCAAACCTATCCGATGATTTTAATTCAGATTTGTCAGTTCCTTGTATGGTGTGAAAATTTATACATCTAAAGGTACTGTCAACAAATATTGATGAACTCCAACTAACACCATGCAATCTGAAAACTACAAGAAAATATAATGACATTGGCAATGTTCTCGGAAATGTGTTCAACAGGTAACATGGTAAGATATATTGCAAATGGTTATAGAATTTGGTAGTAGGTATATTTACATCCAATAATGTAGTTGTTGCAACTCCTCTGACTATTTAAAAATATTCTTAATAAAATACAAGAGTCCAGTGCCTATGAACAGAAAGAAAATGTCAAAGCATACATTCCAAATACAAGAACTAACTAACTGGAATAAAAGTCAGTAAGAGAAACAGTCCAGTGACATCGGTCTAGTGCATGAATACAGAGACCTTAAGGAAAAAAAATGAACTATTTGTGGGTTTTTCCCCCCACCAAATGGTTTCTTAGTTTCTAAAAAGAGATACTCTTGCTCCAGCTTGCTACCCTCAGAAGACTGCAGATGGCCCCTCTGGAAAGCTGTGGAGTGATGGCTGTGGGGCTGCCCAGATTATCATCCCTACATCCACTGGTGCTGCCAAAGCTATGAGCAAGGTCAACCCAGATCTGAAAAGAAATCTCACTGGCATGGCCTTCTGTGTTCCTACCAATGTATCCATTGTGGATCTGAGATTCCATGGGGAGAAACCTGCCAAATATGATGACATCTAGAAGGAGGTGAAGCAGGCATCCTAGGGCCCACTAAAGGGCATGCTTAGCTACACTGAGGACCAAGTTGTCTCCTGTGACTTTAACAGTAACTCCCATTCCTCCACCTTTGATGCTGGGGCTGAAACTGTTCTCAATGGTAACTTTGTAAAGCTCATTTCCTGGTATGACAATGAATACAGCTACAGCAACAGGGTGGTGGACCTCATGGCCTACATGGCATCCAAGGAGAAACCCTGAACCACCCGCCCCAGCAAGGACACTGAGAGCAAGGCACAGGCCCTCAGTTGCTGAGGAGTCCCTGTCTCAACTCGGCCCCCAACACTGAGCGTCTCCCTCACAATTTCCATCCCAGACCCCCATAATAGCAAGAGGGGATCAGAGAGCCCTACTCTTGAATAATATCAATAAAGTTTGCTGTCCCTACACAGACACAAACAAAGAAGAGTCCTTTCTAAGTTCTCTATGCAATCCTGCCTTGGTTCTTTCTTGCAGCACTTTGCAGCTGGTTCCCATATGCTGGACCTGAATTTTTCCAGAACAGTTTTTCAGGTTGTTTAGTATTCTTTCTGTTAAAATGCATGTATCTGTTCCCCAGCTATATTCCTAAGGGAAAAAATTAAAGTGATAAGAATCCTAGAATGCCTTGCTTGTAGATAAAATTATGAAACAGTGATAATTTGTTTTTACAAATGCAAATTTTAAGCCTGCAACTTTTAATAAGCTTTTTCATATTAGAAGGAAGGCAGCTAGAAGCAACATAGAGAAAAAGAACCTGATACATTTTGCTTCATAGACAATATTGATCTCAATTCTAACTTATGCCCAAATTGGCTATATATATTTCTGTTGTTTCCCAAACATTTTTAAATCACCCTAGAACTGCCAAAAGTACACCATACACCAAAGTTGTGCAATCAAAACTTTAAAGTGTTATGTTTCTTTCTTGAGTCCATTATTCTACTGATACAAAGTAAATTCCAAAAATATTGCTTATGGGAAGATTTAGTCTACATCACAAACACTGATGCTTACCACCGTCCTCAAAGACAAGTATATGATTTCTATATGTATCTGAGCCAATTCAGTAGATCCACCAGAAGAGAAAACATGTTGGCCTGGACATATATTTCTATTTTTCTTATATATATGAGAACATTACATCAGTGGAAAACTATTTGCAAAATGGGGGTGGGGGCGTGGCAATATTTGCCATCTCTAAACAAAATAGGCAAGTGACATTGACTAAAATCCCAAACTAAATTTTTCAAGATTACTGCCCTTTAAATAGATCTACACTAGTACCAAAAACAAAGACAAGTCTAATTTTCTTCTGTCACTCAAGAAAGTACAACAGTAATTAAAGACAGAAGTGAAACGTTGAAAGAGATGGAAAACTTGACTAGTTTCCAGCACAATAAAAGCCAAGAGACAAAACGCCAGAACAAAATAAATGGGAAGGACAGCAGCTCTATAGAGCTGAGACAGTTCCAGTGATAAAAGGGGACAACTGGGAAGCAACACCACAAGAGAAGGAAGAAAGGGAAGAGAAGAGAAACTGTGAAAACTTTCCTTTTATTATTATGATGTGTTGTAAAACCACGGCACCATCCCTACACAAACTATGTAATACATCCCCAGCCCAAGAGCTCCCAAAACTACCTACTAATGTTCAAGAAAATCAATTACACTAATAGTGGAAAACTGAAAATATCACAAGCAGATACTAAAAGGATGCAAAAATTACCATCCAACTCTCAAATATCTTCTCTATTATAATATTAGAGGTATAATACTAAAAAGTCCAAAAATGGAACACTGAAAAATGAATCCACTGATCATTACTGTTGACAGCTTATTCCAAATAATTCAATAAGCCATTTAGTTGTTTGACAGATTTGGCTAAGTCATTAATAAATAAAAATATTAAATAACAATATTTCTAGTGAGAAACTTGCCTGAAACTAATTTAAGATATTTAACTTTAGTCAAACAAGATGAACTGATAGAAATTCTATTAAAATAAAATTAACTCTCTATGAATGTACTGAGATATCTTAAACCACACTATGATACTCATAATTTGATTTGTTAATATGAAATCTATGACATGTTTTACCAACAATGTTTTCTCTTTTCATTCTAGCATTCAAGACTTCAAGAGTCAATACTGATCCGTATTTTAAAATGACATAAAACTGTGTGACCTGAATTTTACACATCCTGCCAGTCGTTTCTGTTCTGTCTACACTGTACGTTCCTGGCTTTTTTGTTTTGTTTTTTGTTTTTTTACACGATTTTTCTCTATAGCGCTGGCTGTCCTAGAACTCATTCTGTAGACCAGGCTGGCCTCAAACTCAAAGATCCATCTCTGTCTGCCTCCCAAGTACTGAGATTAAAGCCCAGCTGTCCTGGCATTTTCTAATAGAAATTGTTGAAGTTAAAAATTTAAAGCAATTTCAAAATCCTTTAGAAATGAGGAGGAATAAAATATGAATTAAAATGAAAACTCAAATCATGTATTCAACAGCCCTTCTCAACTATACCTTTTCATTACTATAACAATGTGTAAAATTAATTTTTTAAAAGTTAGTTTTGTCATGCCTTAGTTCTGAGAGGTTTTGGTTCATATGCAATTGTCTTTGTTATTTTGAGCTATTGTAAGGCTCAAGTCTAAAAAACTTGAAAGAGGGAGTTTAGCTAAAGGTTCAAATTCTTAAGAAGGAATCAGTTCTTCACACACACAAACTTTAGGATGATTATCGGTAGAAGGTGGTAAGCCACTGGAGCAAGATGCCACTTATTGTTTTAAGCTGCTGGCTGGCAGGTTTTTCAGCAGCTAACATGGTACATAGAGAACTAATTATAAATTATCCTATTGGCCTATGTGCAAGATGATAAGAGGGTTTTCACTGAGGCAGAAAGAGGACAGTATTAGATACATTATGAAGGAAGAGTAATTTACACTCCAAAAAGAAAGGACTTTCAATAAAAGTATGATTCAAAGACAATGTCTATGTTCCTGCTCTCGCTGAATTAATGGTGTTAAATATACAAGAGATAATAAATGAATAGTTAAAAATTTAAGAAGCTAGAGGGGTTTAGGACATATATTTAAATTTATTATCACATAGTTTTTAAAAGACTTACTGAATTTGGCTATAGAGCACATGCAAAAAGAGAAAACAGAAGGTACAGCCTTGGAATACTTCATCAATTACATGTGGGAAATAGATGTGAATCAAAAAACACAAGCAAAAAGAAACAACTAACAAAAGCAGAAACAAAAGCAAAAACCTGGAATACAAACTAAGCAAAAACAATAGTCTCCTTAAAAAAATGATGCTGAGATACTGATTACCACAGTTCTAGTAGACCACCGCCAAGAATGAGTGTTGACTTCAGGAAGTAAGTTTACATAAAATAGCAAGAACACACACACACACACACACACACACACACACACATGCACACGAACACACTATCCCTCAAAAAAAATGAGGTTAGAAACTAAAACCTGTAAGTGTAGTAATTAACTCTTCCAAAGAATTTTCTTCCTTGTCCCCAACCATAGTGAAAGATTCAGAACTGAGTCTCATGTTGGTATTGGGGCTCAGCTGTATCAAGAGCTACATTTTAATTTGTCCAATTCTAGGTTTGAATAAAACCGCCACTTTAAAGCCTCATAAAATCATTGCATTTATCTTGGGGGAGTAAAAGGGAGGAAAATATTTCAAAGGCATTATAATAAAACTTGCCTTAGTAAAACACATATTTCTACTGATGTAACAGAGTATAATTAGGTATTAAATTGTGGCATTAAAGAGGTCTATTTATTAGCATAGAAGTTTTTCCTAATCTTATTTAAATTTCAGAAAGTTAAAATGACAAAGCAAAAGTTAATATGACAGTATCATATGCAGTCTATAATTTAAATGAATTGGGGGAGGGGTGTGGGAATGTTTGTATATATACAGAAAAGTCCAGAAGTGCTAATCAAAAGGTAACTGGTTCAAGTGCATGACAGGATGGTGGTGTATTTTTAATTGCTTTGTCATTCCTTCCCTTGTATTTTAAATTTTAATAAAAGAATAAATAAATTACTAATCACGATATATTAAGCTTTACTTTATGAAAAAAGTTTTTTAAAACTTATTTATATTAAAAAAAGGTTTTAGAAAAGAGTTTTCTTAGCCATGCTAGGATCCTGTTTCCTCTTCTCCTCATCAGTACAGGAAGGGAAAAGACCTTTATTTATGCTCTGAGATATGGTATTATTCACCTATTTGTCCCTTGTGGTTTATAATTCATAAGACTGTTTGACCAAAGATATTAAAAGTAAATGAAGGAAGCTGTGCACATTAATTAAACATTGGTTGGTTACATTCATTTCTGTAACAAATTCCCTGTTGGTTAGTATATATTTCCCTCCATGATCATTAAATTAACATATTCCGAGAGGTTGTTCTTTTACCCTTGTGTTTGAAGAGTCATTTCAAATTTTAAGTAGCTTTTCATAACCCAATATTAAAGAATTTAAATTTGTGATTTTATGAATTAAAAAATTTGATGTTATATTACTACTTATCAAAAACATTACATTTTTATTGTATTCACTGCCGTATGGTAATTTCCAATGCATTGAAAAGATACAGATCATTGTGAGACAGTGTGGTGATATGTCCTAAATTGCTAGAAATTAGAATGAATTCTCTACACCTTGAGATTTATGAAGCTTCAAGGATATGTAATAGTAACAACTGACTTGGACCATAAACAAAGTTCAACAATTCACAAGTCTCATTAATTATAAAATGAAAAACTGACATTTTTATACTGATATACTAACCAAAAATGTATACTAACACACACACACACACACACACACACACAAACACACACACACACACACACACACACACAAAGTACCTACCCCTTAGATTAATTGCAGTCTTTCCATTAAAGGTAAAATTAACAATTGGAGAAATAAGCTAGGGAGGTGCCTCAGTAGATAAAACACTTGCCATGAAGTATGAGGAGCCAATTTCAGATCTACAGACCCCACCTAAAATTCTAACGTAGTTACGTGCAACTGTAATCCCAGTGCACCTAAAGAAGACAGAAGAATCTCTAGAAGTCAGCAAGCTAGCTAGGTTGAAGTACACAGAGCCAGAAACCTTTCACACGAGATAGAAGATGATAACACTTAAGGTTGTCCTCTTGACTTTTACAGATACATCCACTCACACATAAATGCATATTTATTTACATACAAAACATACCGTTATTAAGTTTTTAATCAAGTAAGGGCTAGAGATGTAGTTCTATCTGTGACAGTGATTACTTGGCGTACACAAACCCTTAGGTTCAGTTTCTAGTACTCATCTCCAAGTAGTAAAAAAGGGGAAAAAAAGCTGCAGATGAGGCTGTATTTCATTTATGATATAAACAAAAGGCCACCATTCCATATTCTTTGTCTAGTCTATCTGAGTAGCCAGACAAATGTAAACTTAGAGGACTGGGGGGGGCAGGGAGGAGAGGGAGTGCATGCCTGTGGGCTTTTTAGCCAGCAAGTCTATCAGAAAATGATAAAACTCAAGGTTCAGAGATCCTGTCTCAAAAATATAGTGGGGAGCCTACAAGATGACTCAACACATACAGAATGTGCACATGCACACACACACTACACATGAACAACATGCATGTATACATATATGTATGTATATGTGCGCGCACACACACACACACACACACACACACACACACACACACACACACACACTTCTAGACAACATTAATAGCCTAGAGTCATCTGAACTATCTTAACTAATATAAAAACCCACTGTGAACAATGCCATCTCTAGCTAAACCTGAGTCTATGAGCTAGCCAGAAAGTGTGATCCAGAAAGCTTCATTCCTCCATGATTCTCACCTTGACATCTCTCAATGATAAACTATGAACTAGAGGTCTAAGCTAAACAAACTCCTTCTTCCCCCAAGTTTCTTTAGTTCAAATGATTTGATTACAGCGATAGATCAGGAAAACAGGACTGACGAAGACAGGAAAACACACACATACACATACTTTCAAAAGTAATTTAATTTTGACATTACATATGTATGAGTAGAAAGTAACCCTTTAGATTATACAAACACACAATAATACAACCTAGTTGTACAACACAAGTGAGATTTAGCCAACCAGTATATGCATTGGCAAGTTAAAAGGATGCAATTTAATAAAATTTAAATATAACTAATGAAAAAATAAATTCAACTTGACTTGCTTTATTTTTCTTAAATTATAAGAAATATGCAGTCATAAATGTATTCAATATCACAAAAAAAGAGTTTTAGTGGTTGGCTGTTTATAAGAACATGTATCATGCATTGTAAGCCAATTGTATGAATTACTTTTAAATCCTGTTCATAAACAATAAATGGTTATATTTTATGACTACTTTCTGTTACAATTTCAGATATTGCCATTTTATCTTTTGAAATATGCTATAATGCACTCAATAAATTTTTGAAGAGTATAAACAACAGGGTAATATCTAAAACTACCAATATGTCACTGCACTAATTATTATAATACATTTGTACTTATAAATCAATGCAGGTAATGAGATGACACTTTATTATTTCATAAAATTAAAAAATACCCATGAAACACCACAAAACCTATGAAATACTAATAATCTCCTTCAAGTGCAACTTTCTGAGACATGCAACTATTTTAAAAAGAAATATTCAGAAAAACAGTGAACTAAAAATAAACATAACTTATCTGTTAAATATAAGTAATACTAATTACAGTGGAGTTTGCTAGTATACTATGGCAAAAAATAAGCTTATTTCAAAGGCATAATAGCAGTATATAATGATTTAACAAACAAACAAAAATAACTAGGTATATCTTAAAGTCTTAGTTACTGATTTTCTTGCCCATTCCACAAATAGTGTCTAGTATGTTAGGCAAAGTCTATAGGCAACAGCCACAGGAAAATTAATGAGCAGGCTGAGCCATAGGAAAATTAACGAGCAGGCTGGTTATGCACCATTAATACAAAATATGCAGTCACTTTCTTAAAAGATAAACAAGAACACTAACATGTTTATACCTAAAAAACGCTAGGATAAAGCAATCTTTTCTGTGGTAAGAGAACATTGCCAACAAACATGATCTTTCCATATAAGCACAAGTCAGTAGTGCAACTAACATGGAGCCTTTTAATTTTAATTTAGAGACTAGCATTAAATATGTGGAAATCAAATAAATGGAAATATTCCATGGAAGAAAACTCACTGACTTCACAAACAGTTCTAAACAAACAAAAACTAATGTTATTGTGACATTGAAAAATATAAAACTGTTAAGAAGAAATAAACAGAAAACTATTGTCTTCCAAAATTATGCTTTAAATGAAACTTCTATTTAGACTAGAAATGTGATATTTATATACCGCATGTTACATTTAGCAAAAGCAAACGCAATATAATAGTTTCATGAAAGTGCTGATGAATACAATCTGAGGAGAAGGTGGAACTGACTTCCACAGAGTACATCTTGTAAAAGGACAAGTTCAATGCTAGACCTTCTCATTACCTTATGTGACATACAGCCAAATAGAAACTACGCTTCAACATACTGTACAGTTGGTCCTGATACAGAAACAATTCATAAGCAATGAAATACACCATTACATCAAATACATCACTAGACATTTCTATATATCATCTATGGAAAAGTGACACCCCAATGATCCTGCCTTTATATTAATGCACCTGTGTGATATTCTTATATTCCATGTGAGCAGGGCTCATAGCTTTATTCTCTTCAGTGCACTATGTCAATGATTATAAGATATTACTTAATAACTAAAGTGATGTTTATCACTTCTGTGGTTGTATTACGTAACAACACAACTAACTCTATTTGACTAACATCTGGGAACTATTAAATCCCCTACAGACTTGATAAATCAACAGCCATACTGGAGTAACCTATATGTCGAAAGCCAGTCCTTAGCAGCTAAAAGTAATATCTCGAAACAACAAAACATTCATTACACATTGGGCTGTTAAAACAACAGAAAGTTACTCTGTACAATTCTAGAGTAAAAAATATAGACTAGAATGAAAAAAATGTCAACTTTTAAATGCTAAGCATACAACCAAAAATATAAGAAATATGAGACCAAATTAATGAGCAATTTAATTCCTTGTGAAGATTCTAATTCCAGACAGAGGCTTTCTTGCTAGATCTTCAATTGTGCTTTCAGTCCAAAGCAGGATGCCAGCAGTCAGCAGCCAGTAAAGCATGCAGTTATATAGGTGCCAAACAGCACTTCTTCACCTCCCCTCCAAAAAAGCCAACACTCTATGCCAATCATATTCCAAAATTTAAAAAGAAAACAAAACTGGCTAGTGCTTGATTGTAACACCGTCAAAAGATCATAAACAGAAGACTCAGTTAAACCATGCTCAAACATTTGGCTCAAGGGAAACCATATATAAATATGCTGTTTATTAGGGGTTTGTTTTAATTATCCCCTTTTAATCATTTATTTAATTATTCCATTTATTTATATTTAATGAGACAGAGACCGAGAGCCTGTGCGTGTACCACCTATCATGATGCACATGTAGAGATCAGAGAACAACCTACAGGAGCCAGTTTTCTCCTTCCACCTCGTGGATTACAAGGATACAGCTCATCACTTGCTGTGAACAGCAAGCACCTTTACCTGCTGAGACACCTACACACATCATTTAATGGTACTAAGTTTGTGATAGTTTTTTTATATAATATAAAACTAATATATTTCTTTGAAATGCTCTCTGGTTCAATTTTAATTTCTCTGATCCATCTGGATTAATGTAATATGTAATATCCTGTATAAAAGTTTACTGTGGTATAACGGACAGATATTTATGGTGCCTTTTTAATCTTAGTTCTAAAACTTAAAACCAAGACCCACCCCACCAAAAAAAAAAAAAAAAAAAACAGTAACAGCACCACCTTCAAAACAACCCCAGGAGGAGTGTCACGTTCTAAAAAGAACTAAGATGCAGGACCCAAAAGTCAGAGAAATGATACATCACAGAACTTTCGAGCTGGGAAGAGAACAAGCTGAGCAGGCAATGAACAAAGATACTTGTTTCCACACCTGAACACGTGCTCTATTGCCCAGATTTCCTCACATTTCTAAAGACTGCTTTTTATGATTTAAGAGTAATTTTCAGTTAAAAGTAATATGAAATTTGCTTATAATTTTTTAATGAGGGAGCTGGGGGGATAGCTCAATCAGTAAAGTACCAAGAATCTTAGTTCAGATCTCCAGAATGCATGTGTGGGCTGGGGGGGGAGGGGGCACTGGTCATAAGAGGTTATAGGCACTGTGGATGAACTCACTACTGTGGGCTTTCTACACTGACAAACTATCAACCTGCTTCCTATACATCGGTCCAACCCATCAATTAGTGTTGCACTTAATCTTGGCCAGAGAAGCTTCTCTCTGCAGTAACCAAAGCTAAAGAGTCGCAACTCATCAAGGTGCTGGAAATATGTGAGTGTTGAGTACTTAGCCCTAAATAAAACTTTTATACCACCACCACCACCTCAAGGCTCAGGGGATATCACAGAAGGACGGGTGTAAGAATGCTACAAGATGGCAAGGGCACTGTGAAGTGCTTATGACAGGGCGTCTGCACTCGTGAACTCACTGCAGCTATGGTAAAGCTACACGGGCCCAAGCTAGCAGGGACACTCAACATTCCAATAGGCAGCATGAATTGGATTCAATAGATTTGAAGGAGGGAAGAAGTGTGGTGAGGCTCCAGGAACAGTTGCTAATACATAAGATCAAGATGCATTATATACGTGTATGAAATGGTCAAAGACTAAATAAAAGGTATTTTTAATCCACTGTGGGTCTGTAATACAGCACTGGGGAAGTTGATAAAAGCTAGTTTACCAGAATCACCAAGTTTGATAAGAGTCGATGTCTCAAAAATCAGGTAGAGTGATAGAGGAAGGCTCTGGTCTACACACACACACACACACACACACACACAAAACAAAAAACTATATATTGTCTATTTTTATGTGAACTCAAGAAGGCCTATATAGTATGTGCCTTTGAGATGTGAAAATAGCAATGATTAAAACAAAGGTTCTTGAAGGTGGAAGACAAACCCTGAGTAACAAAGGTAGCAGATACCTTGCCATACTGAATTAAGTCTAACAAATTAGAAAAGGACTATTGGCAAGCAATTAAAAAAAAAAAAAATTAGAAAAACCAAGTAAAGAGAAAATGGAAGTAAACATTGGAGGAGATACGCAGAGGGCACTGCTCTCTTAATGCTGAGTTCACAGAATAACTTCAAATATGATGGCTATTGTGGGAGCGATGCTTTGTTGTCTGCTACGCTCTAATTATAGTAACAGGTTAAGTATGACCCTGACAGGTGGTTTTGAGTGAAGATGTTTCAGAGCTGTGTTTGTATTTAGGCTGAAGGACTAATGACAATCGCATATACCTTGCACATACAAAAACTGGTTTTGGCCAAACTTAAAAAGATGAATTCATGGGGCAACTGTCATCCAATTATACCCTGCCATTCAAAAACTATGTTAACAGATGGAGTAGATTTCTACTAAAGAAAACAAATTACCAAATATATACATATGTATCTACTTAATGTAATTGAATCCATGAAACTTTTCATTTTAGTCAGGGAGAGAAGAAATCCCATCAAGACTAAAATTTGAGAAAATTACTAAAGGGGAGCAACTTGATACAAGTGTATCAGAACCACTTTCAAAAGAAACGTCATGCCCTGAGTAGAAATACTTTGTGAATAAATCAATCAAAATCATAGATTTTGTATAAAAAAAAGGAGAAAACAAATAATTCATCTCTTTTTTGTTATTTATTTATATACTAACACAAAAGGCTGCTTTAAAGAAAAAAATGTATTACAAAATAAAAAGCTATGAAGTGGAAAAAAATATAGCCAACACTTCTAACTCAAAGTTACAAGTATGATATGATTCGTCGATTTAGTAGACTTTATATAAAGTCATTAGTACCTGACTGTTAAAAATTTTCGGACCCACACTTCTGTGTTTCTGAGTTTTAGTGGGATCCTACCCATCGGCTTTACCAGCACTGCCTATCAAACACACACCAGAGCGATGAAGGGAAATTCTGCTGTCCTGACCACAGATAAATGTCCTGAAACTGTGTCATGTTAGCAATTCTATTCATATCTTTTTTTATTAAAGATTCCTAGAGTTACCTTTAATTAGTGGCCTTCTCTAAATAGTGACATTCCAGTGTGTCAATTCAACCATAATTGTGCCAAGAGTTGACAGCATGTATGCTGATCAACATCACAGGCTGAAGAGTAAAATACAACCTGATCTAATTCTCACTCTACCGTCCATTATTTTTAATTTAGCATGCTATCAAGAGTCATGCATACACACAGACATCAAAAGAAACCTCAAAAGTCATTTTATAAAAGGAGAGTGGCTCCTGTTTGAGAGGCCTGAATGCATCATAAAGAATTGAAAAGAAGATATGAGAATGCTGTCATGGAAGCTGATCTAACAATGTCATGTCAAACACATAAACTGGCAACTTCACACATTTGTACCACATAAGCTATAAATACTTTCATTTCTATCCTTATTTGAACTTCACAATAGGGTACACCGGAATATTCAACGTATAAGAGATGAGGAAACTCTATAGTGATGATAATATATAATGTGATATGATATAATAATATAACACAATATTAATCTAATATACATTCAGGATCTACAGGTCTTCGAGCATCTAACCTATAAGAAAACTTCTTTGCAAACACCATACTGCTACCAATCATGAAACAACTTAACAATTTCATAAGCTGAAACACCTTGAAAACATTTCTAAAACATTCTTCTAACACCTAGCTTTAAAGGGGAAAAAACAAGCAAACATACTAGAAATCTGTTTGTTGATTCCATGGCAGTTTACAAAATAGCAATGTCACTGCCTTTGACAAGACAAATAAGAAACAGAAGTAAAGGTAATTCTTTGAGGACTAATGTTGTTAGAAAACTACGGTCTAAAACTGTTAGTGGTCTAAACTAAATTCAATCACACTCTGATATTCAAAACATCTATTATGACAGCCTGGTGCATACTCTTAAAAGCTACAGGGCATTCTCTCTGCAGAGAGCATGCAACATCATCATATTCCTCATTCTGGCAATAGTGAACAATATTGCAAATATTTAGGTGTTCACTCTGATACAGAACAGAAATATCAAAAAAGGCTTTAAATAAAAAATAAGCAGCAGAGCTATCACTACACTGCAAAAATAAAGCTAAAGTATGCACATTAAGTGATCAACATCCATATCCCCACTAGGAATTATTGAACATCAGCTGAGTCAGGTACAGTACTTAGTCCTGTAATGCGAGAATAAAATAGACACTGTCTCTGTTTTCTTGATACCGATCCTACTGGGAAAAGTGAACATACATACAAATACAAATACTATGATACAAATGCCCCAGGAGTGAGAAATCTGTGCAAGGGACAAAGAAGAATACAAATTTTGAGTAGCATCCATGAGAAGAGAGGGTATTGGATCAACTTTTCTCACACAACAGAGTAATATCTAAATATGACTCTCCAGAAAATCAAAACTGTTCATTCAAATCCCTGCTGTGTGAGGGTCCAATGAAGAACACAGGCAATCAGCTAGTGAGACTTCACCTGACATGAAGAAATAAGGCACTCTTGATAGCTGGGGAGGGAGGGAGGGAAGGAGGGAAGATAGATTTTAAGTAAAGTCCTTTGACAGAAATATGGAATGAGCCAAAAGTACATGGAAAAAGTCCTAATATCACTAGTCATCAAAAAAAAAAAAAAAAAAAAAAAAAAAAAAAGAAAAAGAAAGAAAAGAAAAGAAAAGAAAAGAAAAGAAAAGGAAAAAAAACCCACAAAATAAGGCCAATGAGAAGACAGCCTGAGTTGGACACTGAGAACCCACATGGCAGGAACAAATGAACTCCCCAAAGCTGTATTCTGACTTCCACACCTGTACCATGGTATACAACACACAAACACACACAACATAAATAAATGCAGTAATAATAATAATAATAATAATAATAATAACAACAACAACAACAACCACCCAAACAGGACAGCATTGTAACTTAAAGTTTGATAGCATGTAACACTATTAAGGGTAGGAAGGCCTTCAGATCTGGAGCACTGTGACAAGGAGCTCAAGCTATAAAAGCAGAGATTGGGCCAGGAGCCTGAATCTGCCAACCCGCTGCCAGAATAGAGACTGGCTAGTCCCAGCTGTCAGCAGAACGACGGCTGAGTGCCGAATGGGGTTTAGGGGACAGGGGTTGTATGAGAATTGGCATAATAGGCCCAGAACCCAGTGACAGTGAGGAAGAGGAATAGGCAGCAGCCTTCCATTATAAGTGAAGATTGGTGGGCCCATGGAACGTTCCCGACTGGAGCAAGCCTTGCCAACAGCAGGATACATACACATATACATACATACATACATACATACATACACACACACACACACACACACACACACACACACACACACATACATACATACTGACATCAACTCTGGACACTGAGGCAAAGGCAACTTGGCTATAGCAACTACAAACTAACAGAAGCTCCTATGCCCAAACTTTCCAGACACATCCTTTTGACACCATACCACTGTAACACAAAGTAGACTCTCAAACTTCACTTAATTAGGAACATATTGGAAGCACTCAGCTTTCTTCCTCTCTTCCCCCAATTTTAACCGGGGTTTCTTCACTGTATACCTCATTTACATACACACATTCAGCCAGTGAAGACCCACACAGTTCCACGTAATGGGGTTTGCACAACTCTGAACAGACTCCTGAGATCTGACTGGTGGGAGAAGACTGCCTTCAATTGAGACTCCACAAACAGAGAAGCCATTCAGGACTCAACAGTGACCTGCAGTTGTAGGCAGGGAGAATCCATCTGGCCTCAACTTCCAGGATGCCATGCTCTACTGCAGAAAGGAATTTTTCCTACTGCTGCTTCTTCCTCTCCAATCCACCACTTCTGAGACCTGTGCCTCCAGCTTGCTGCTCCACCAGCATGTGACTCAACCGTGAGGCCTGCTGGTCCAAAGCCTCTAAGAGCTGTTATGTTTCTCAGAACTGTAACACTGAAAGCACCTCTAGCTCCCACTGTACCAAGAGTTCAAATATGACCATTCTCTCAAGTTATCACCCCCATGTGGGATCCTAATTTTTCCCTTTAAAAGTCAGTAATCCTAAATTAAGAACTTTTTCATTTGTTCAACCTTTTCTGTCTCAATTCACCTGTACAGAGGTCACAACTAGAACTAGATTGAAAATAATTAAAAAAAAAAAAAAAAAAGACTATCTCTGTCTCTTAAAACCAAATACTAAAGAATATTTAGAACAAGCAGAAATATCATGTCTTTTCTGTATAAAGTACAACTACTGAAGAAGCTCAGAAATTTACAAGCCTGACAAGGCCCTCTCTGAGATAATTTAAGCATTGAACAATGACTGGAAAAAAAGAGACTGACATTCTTCAGTGGAGCTGCCTGCAGGCTGGGCAGGGAGCTCAGGATGCAGCTTTCATTAGTCATTACCCATACTGTGATGGATACTTAGTATAACTGCCTTGAAGTTACAGGTGGTTCTCAAGTAAATCCAACTGGCCCACTGTTACAGCAAGCTAGACATGGATGGGATTGTTTCTTTGGTCTTCCATTATTACCTTATTGGTCCCCCCCAAAAAAAGTCAAACAACTAGCCAAAAATTAAAACAACTCAAATGTTCAACTATAAATGAATCAAATGATGTATATTCACATAATAAAATATAAATGAGCAGTAAATAGAAATAAAAGGACAGCAAGATAGTTGAGAGTGTAAAAGTGTAAAGGGTGCTTACCACCAAGCCTGGCAACTTTAGTCCCCAAGATCCATATGGTGAGGGAAGAGAACTGAGAGAACAAACTGTCCTCTGACCTCTACACACCTACAATAGCACAAGCACACTCTCGCACATGCACACACACAAAGTGAATGTAAGCAAAGAAGTTTTTTGAAAAACAAAGTAACTACTGATATGCCCCGACACATGAACTTTAAGACTGTGTTGAACAAAGGAGAGCTAAGATAGAATCCTGAACAGATGAAAGTCAAGCTATGGTGAGTTATACTCTGATGTGGGCCTTTCAGAGGAAGGCCTAACCTACAAAGGGAGAAAGGGAACTTGAGTAAAATCCATGCCTATGTAGGATTTGTCTCAAAACATAAAGAAATATGCTAAAACTTCAAACATGGAAAGTGAGACAGAATATAGCATGCATATAACTCCAGGGCCGCGATTTTTGTACAATAACAGTTAATGTTATTATGGCTAAATTTTAAGGAGTGCCTGGGGAAAGTGAGGAAGTCAATGCATTCCTTTCCACTAAAAGCTACAGGAAGAAAACAATAGAGTTCGCTGAATGGACAACCCAGGATACCAAGGATACATGAAGTTCTCTTACTCTTCCTTCAGTAAACCGGTCTTCAGTTCCTGGATTGAGCAGAATCTCCTTCATTTGTTTCTACATATCTGTCAGGTGAACTATACTATGCTTCCTGTAAAAGTCAAAGTCTACATAAATCTCTCAACATAATCTTTCACATTCAAAAGTCAGTATGCAGAGCAAAAATAAAACTTTCATTTCTATTCAATTTCATGTAATAAATTATCTTAGTTACAATATTTATAGCTTTAATGATCTAAAGGCATTTATATAGCTTCTTTCAAAGGTGGCTGCACTCCATAATACCAACTATTTAAATGAGCCAGTGTGTGATTCTAAATAGGTTTTTAAAGGTTTCACCATGTTCTCTATCATTTAAAGTCACTTGCTATAATGGGAGCAGGGAGAGCAGACAAACCAAAAAAAGTGTTAGTTACCAAAGGTCTAAATTCTACAGACTATCCAGTCATGTAAAGTAAAGTCTCTTCTAACTCTACCAAGATAGATGTCAATCAGCATAAGAGATAATGATTAAAGGTAGGCAGTATGCCATGTCCTATGAAGAAGAAAGGAACTGAATACCCAAATCAGCCTCAGAGCATACCAAAGGAAGAATGAAACATTATATTTAAAATCTTTGTGCTGGAGAAGCACTTCCCGGTCAAAGCCAGCTCTTGGCACAATGAAAAAACTAGCCAAAGTCAAACAGCTAGTAAGTAATGGAGCCAGGACTCCAACTCAGATTAGGAGCCATGTCCAACCTGTCCCTTCATTCTACCCTGTGACTGGGACACTGGTTTAATCTGGATCGATCTTGTGTGGAGGAGACAGAGCTGCAGCAGCAGGAGCAGCAGAATCAGGCCTGGCTCCAAAGTATCGCAGAGAAAGACAACAGCCTAGTACCTATTGGCAAGCCTGCCTCAGAGCACTAGGATGGTGAGGAAGATGATGAGCACATGCAGGGCATGGATGAGATGAGTGACTATAAAGTCACCTGATGATGGAAGTCAACGATGTGGATATGGAAGGCAATGAACAGGATCAGGACCAGTGGATGATCTAGGTAGACAAGCCAAGGTGGCCTCAGAGTGATTCCAGACCACCCCAACCTAGTTTGCATCCATGGCCTCAGCCCCTCAGCCTGCAGAACCAGAGTGTGTCTGTAGTGTCTAAAGCTTTCCCTTAGGCACTTTCTCAGCCGCTGTCAGGACAAGGTCTCCTTGGACCTTTCCAGGCCACCAGTCTTCCCTTGAATGCCTGCTGGATGGTACCTTACTCCTTGGTTGCCGGGTGTGTCCCTTTCTAACCCTCTTTAATTAAAACACAGGACTGATTCGTTCCCAAAAAAAAATAAAATAAAATTTTTGTGTTTTCCATAATGCAAGCTATTTTTAAAAGCACAAAATCTTCATGTTCAGGGAAGCAGAGCACAGTACAACAAACACTAAGGGAAGTATGTTTAGAGCAAGAACAAAACATAAAACAGTGCCCTCTGGTGTCGGTGTGGTGGCTGAATGAAAATGGCCCTCATAGACTCCACGAAGTGGCACTATTAGGAGATGTGGCTTTGTTGAAGTAGTTTTAGCCTTGTTGGAAGAAATGTGTCACTCACTGGGGGTGAGTTTTAAGGTTTCAGAAGTTCAAGCCAGGTCCAGTGTCTCACTGTCTCGTCCTATTTCTATTGATCTAGATGTAGAACTCTCTCCAGCACCATGTCTGCCTGCATGCTGTCACGATGCCTACATGATGACAGTGGACTGAACCTCTGAACTATAAGCCAGCTCTAACTAAATGTTTTCCTTTATAAGAGTTACCCTGGTCATGATGCCTCTTCACAGCAATAGAAGCCCTAAGACACCGAGTTACGATTAATCATATTCTATCAGGTGTGATTAATAAAAATAACTCAGCAGTATGAAAAGTACCTGCACAAGACAATACTCATATGATACAATTACTCATAAACCAGCATACAAATAATTCTCAAGTTAAAACAAGCCAAGCAAAAGTCTATCCACACTAGAATTTAGCATTCATATATACCAGTTGTGTTGTGACTAGAATTTCTTTGAGGCATGACTCGAAAATATTCTATTAATGGGAATCAGATTATTTTATATACAAAGAAAGAAAACCAGCAGAACCTACTGTCAATATATAAGAAACACTTTGAATAATGTCAGTTAGGGTGTTAGTATGAACCATATAAACAAATATTTTCATGAAAATAATAAAATATTTATTATGGAACATGAAGGAAAAGGCACATACCATTTACACACACAAACACACACACACATATATGAGAAAACAATTCTGATGTGTTCAACAATAGGCACCTATCTTCAACTGATAACAAACAACCATAAAGACATTGGACACTTAAGACACAGAATCTGTTTTACCTGATACCTCAATTACTTCAGAAGTATTTTTTAGAAAGCTGGGAAAAACTAATAGATTCAAAATCCAGAAAACCTCCTTCCTACAGTCTAGCTTTCATAATACAAAGCGTACTATGTAAAATGCCAGGAAGAGAGGCAGTCAATAATCCTATCTAGCTGTGACATCAGCTAACAGTAACAATGGCCAGCACAGCCACGTCTCTAAGGTGCAGTACCAGCATTCATCTGGGCAGTTAACAAACACTTGTCTAATTGGACTTAAAGTCCACTCAACAGGGGGGAATGTGCAGCCACAGACTGGACCTCTATATAAACCCCTCCCCCAAGATTTGGGAAATTCTGTGGAAGGAAAGACGGAGGATTGTTAAGAACCAGGGGTGAGGGAAAACTGGAGCAAAACAATGTCTTATGAATATGACAAGATTAACACGCTAATAAAGTCACAACGCCTGAGTTGCCTGCCAATCAGCATTCCAGTGTAGGGGTAGAAAAAGTTCCCACGCCTAACTGAAGAACTATGGAGAGTTGGTAGTTTCCTAGGGGTCAAAGATTTGGAGTTTTTTTGTAAAGGTATGGCCCCTGGTAGATCAACTATACTCCTGAGAATGGCCCCACAAAGAGAAGTATATGGACAACACAAGTTGGACTTGATGTGCTATGTTTTATAAAAGAGGAAAGGATGGGAGGGAATTAAGGAGGCACATGGATCTAGGAGGAGTTGGAGGAAGAGTAGGGGTGGATATGATCAAAATATATAACATTCTCAAATAATAAAAATTGTATTTAAAAACAAGTTAAAAGTTTGGAAATATATCAGGCATGGAGGTACTCACATGTAATCGCAGGACTCCAGAGGCTGAAGCCTAACAATCTCATTGAGTCCAAGAGCAGCCTGGGCTACATGAGCTGACTTTGGCCAGAAAAACTGATTAAGGTCTCATAAAGGTTTAGGAACTCATCAGCATACTTTTTAATATAAATACAGGATTAGAAGAAAACACTGCTTTTAGAATTCCTGAGCTTTTTCATCCTATTGCCAAAAATCACAACTGACTATTTCTGTTAAAAGAGGAACCCAGGAAACATTTCCCATAGCCTCTGGAATTCCTAATCTGGCAATCCTACTCAGAAAAGTGTTTGCCATGGGAACTAGCGTCCATTCCTCTTCCTCAGCCATGCTGATCACATCTAATTCACAACCCTAGACGATTTACCAAAGATCTAAACTAGCTTGACAGATCACTGTCAGAATTTACATTACACCTTTTATTAAAAATACACTTAATGCCTTTTGTCTTAACTTCCTAGAAAGGTTTTTTTGAGACCTTTAAATTATTCAGTAACTATGATTGTTTCTCCTGTTCTAAGAAACCAAGCATACAATTTTATGATACTAAATTTAATTCTTCATTATTTTATATAAAAATGCAAAGAGACCAACACATGTTATTAAGAAGAAAATATTTTAATCCATATTTGATGCATAGCTAAAAAATTACACTTAGAATAATGTGTCAATCAATCAAAATACCTCGATTCATTTGAAATTGGTTAAGTGGTAAGGATTCACTAATAATTAATTTTCACCTTGATATATTTGGGCATTTTTCTAGGTAGAACATAGACTCCTATTGAAATACTTTCATATAAAGAGTATTGGAGAATTAAGATGCCCACAAATTTCAGACCATTAAAATTCCTGAACTGTATTATTATTAAGATTTATTTTAGTAGTTACTTGGTGCAAACATTTCCTACTACTATAGCAGTTAAAATAATCGTCAACAGTAAAATGTTTTTAAATGTACAAAATGTTCCTTTCTTTAACTTTGGATGAACATGCTAAAGCTTAAAATAAGGGCAAGTTTGCTCTCAGTAGAGCTTTATAATATCTTTTATAAAGTGATTGTGGCAAATCATTAAAGTTTGGAACAAATGGTTAAAGAAAAGTTACCTCTGACTCATACCTGGTAGGTTGCAATATTAATGTTCTCAATAGTTAGAGATTCAGTAAATTACTCAGATTGAGTAAATGAACCGTTACCCATGTATACTTCTGGGACAGTCAAAAGCACTGTCAGCTATGACTTGCTGATAATTTTTCATCTTAATATGTAGGGCTTCATTTTTTAAATAATTTAAGAAAATCAAGAACAGTAAGTTCAATCCAAAAGGACTATTATTCTACTCCAACTGCCAGAAAGGCAACTCAGTGGTACCAGTGAATAATAAATATCAATAATGCTCACTTTAAATGAATATACTAACTCAAACTTTGATTTTTAATATATCACTGTTGAAAATGCCATAAAGCTTTACTTGATGATATTTCTTTTTCCTATTCATAGCATATTTCTTGTGGTTTCTACAGTATGCTTTTACCAAATATATGTTGCAGGGAATTTGTATACACAAATCTCCATGTTATCAATGTGTTCTTACTTCTCATAATGCTGCTTCCTCAGTAGTATTCTTACCCACATGGCAGGAGTCAGAAGTACGTAAGTTGGAGCAAGAACACCGCAAACAGAGCTGCTGAAATGTCTTACAAAAACAACACATCTCGAATTATATTTGACTCTTTCTCTACAATCCTTATCTTGATAATTCATGGTCCACAGTTTTTGCAAATGCCCCACCTAATAAAAAGCCTTCATCAGAACACAACACAACAATGTAGAGGTAGGCTCACCAGGTCAGAAGTTTATTAGATGATGTTTGAATCCAAAACGTTTTTTTAAAAAGTGGGCATTAACAGCCACTTAGAAAGACTAGAATCAGAAAATCAAACTATGATTCCATTTCTAATAGTCATTGTCCAGCAAAATAAACTGTCTCAGAATTCAAAGAAAGAATGGTTACCACCAAACTATTTCTCTCCAAAAGAAGGAGAGGGGCATGAATATAGATTAGAATTATCTTCAGAACAGATCTAAAACACAGAATCCCTGCTTTAGGATGAGGTTGAAAAGAGATCCTGGTTCTATTTCTTTGACAGATGTTCACACTATCTCTTAATCATGAATAGAGAATGCAAAAAACTAGCCTAACTCTTTAAAATCATATCATACACCACAGCAAAATGAAACAAAGAACACTTGAAATGTTTTCATTTTATACTTTTTGTTTGTACCATTTGTTTAACTGAACACACGCTGTGAAAAGTAGCAGATATGAAAATGAGTGTCTGTTACATAACTAAAAGTGCAATAACATGCCTTTAGTGAATCAACTACTTTGGTTATTCAACTTCCTACTCCTAGTCATCTTCAACACGTCTCAGTCAACATTCTGCCCATTAAAAAAATACACAGCATTGGGTAAAATACAGCTTAGAACTGCAGTGGTTACTGTTAACTTGACAGACTTCGGCTTCATACGGAACATGCCTGGGCATGCCTGCGCAACAGAGAGCCTCTGGTAGCTAAAAAAGAATAAGAAAATAGCTCACCCCCTCCCCTCTCCACATAAAGTTCAGTACTGCTGATCCTTTGCTATTGGCCATGTAAATTTTACTTAATAGTCTGGCCTAGGAAAAAGTGAAATGTCACTATTTATAGTAATGTACTACAGAAACCACAGAAAACAAACACATTCCTATTACTCCTCTCCCCCCACTAATATTTTACAAAACCAAAAACTTTATCTAAGCTTGTTTCAATACTTGATATGCATTGATTTATGGTATTTAAATCCCTTATAAATTGATAATACACTTTTTTTTAATGAAACAAACATCATCAAAGATCTTGAACACCCACTGACATGAACTTTCACTACATATCCATTACAATGATCTCCACCATTAACCACCATGAATCTAGTTTATTTAGGAAATGGTATACATTTTCACCTAGCAGTGATGGGCCACAAAACTAAGAAATAATGAAAATTTGAGGAGGCCCCCGTGGTGCAAAAAGCAGCAGTAGCAGTGAGGGTACAGTGTGATACCCATACACAAACATACGGAAGTTGGGCAGTCAAACTAAACCTGGCTTGAAGCTTGCTAGATAGATGGGGCAGAAAGGCAAAAACACAATGTAACTCAATATACTGATTGTGGCTGGGGTTTTAAGAAATATACACACAACAGAAAGCAGAACACAGCAAGTTTGAAGCTAACATGACCAAAAAGAGTCATGAAACAGTTAGAAAGCAAAAAAAAGGGGGGGGGGGGCGGCCATAGGGTCAGAGAAATATTCAGGTGATAAAATGTAGCTAATGTAACTACCCTGTTGAAATATTAAATTATACCTTACAAATATGCAATTATACACTCACTAAATTTTCTTTTTAAATAATTGTTTCTTCACGAAGGTAATGAGAGTTAGGGAGAATAGCAGTTTCTAAGGAGACATAGCTTTGGGAGTAATGTTAATGAGTTCAGTCAAATCTAAACAGAATCACGAATGAAGAGTAACTTCATTATTAAGGCAGCTAAAATTTGTTTTAAGATTTCATTTATTTTATATGTGCATATGTCTGGTGTGTGTGTGTGTGTGTGTGTGTGTGTGTGTACCACAGAGGCAAGAAGAGCTCTCCAGATTCCCTGGGAGCTAGAGTTACTGGCATCTGAGAACACTCTAGGGTGCTGGGAACTGTATTCAGGTCCTCTAGGAGAGCAGGAAGCACTCTTCTCTGCTGTACCGTCTCTCCAGCTCCAAGACAGCAAAGATGTTAAGATTGGTATTAACAAAGCTAAATACACTTTAGACATATAAAAGCCTTGAGGGGCACAGGTGGCCACAAAACTATTGGCAACTGGTCCTAAGAACCTTGACAAATATCAAATTATGATAATGAAAAGGGCCAAGTACATACCTCTGGTACCAAATCCCAAAATAGTCTCTAACTGAAAAAATATGGTTACCAGTAAATATTTTAGCCAAATAATTGCATAAAATTATAATTAACAGATATATTTCAATCAAATAGGTAGAGGAACAACTGAGTTTTTATAAATTGAACATTCTGACATACAACATGAATTTTAGGAAATCCATCTTGTATATAGATAGGAAAGCAGACAGAACACAGAACGAAAGGAAGTCTTTGTAAAAAGAAAGACTGAAATTAGGATGCTGACATTTACCTGAGATAAACAAACTACAAGCTTTAAACGGTCACACCCCTAACCCAACACAGCACCTTCTTCAAGCTGCCTTTTCTGCTGACATCATAGGATGAACTATGTCACAGAAAGTTCAGCACATACCCAGGCTACAACCAAATGTTCTACATTTGCTGTATTTGGTCAAAGCTTTTTCCTCTATCAAGAAAAATCATTGGATGTGTGTCTAAATATGTGATGAACCACAAGAGAGAGTATCCTTATAAATGACTTTACAACTTTGTCATCTTTCAACTAAGAACAATAAAATTGGAGTAGATACTCACTGTAATTTGCTAAAACATAATCACAAAAAAACTTAGTAGTCGTAAGAATCCATGAAGAAAGACGATGTGGATAAATATTCTGCAACTTGAAATCACTACCTTGCTTTAGCCAGGCTTCGCCTATGGGGGCCTCTAAAAAAGCCAACCTAAATACTGAAGAAAAAAGTTCACAGTGCACTACTGGAATAGCAGACCTATAAAGATGACACAGGAACCAATTCACAAACTTGGAACTATGTACGACAAAAATGAAGTAAAGTCTGTATTCTAAATCCAACAGACAAGTCCAACTACATATAAACCTAAATAAACAACACTAAGATAAAGTACTAGTAAAAACACAGCGTCAATTTAAAATGACCTCTAGCCTATTCTGTGTGCTGATTCTCACAATTATTAATGTAAGATTTCATTATGATTGTAATATGATGAATGCAATTGAAGAATACGTTTTGATCTCAGTGAACTTGACATTTAAATGTATGTAGGACCACATGTGCATTGATATATCTTCTATGTAAGCACCATCTATTCTAATAAACAATCTCTGGTAGAATTATTGCTAAGTCAACACATGTTTTAAAAAATCAACCAACACAAACCACATTCAGTAAAGCTTACTGTAAATGACCAATCCTATTGTTTCAACAAACATATTTAAAGCAGAAAACTACAGGAACACTAAAAAGAAAATCAGTATAGCTGGAAGCTCTGTGTATGTGGGGAGGAGAGGGAGGGCAACAAAATCCCATGAAACAGAGCTTGGAATAGTTTTTCCTTCACTTCAGAATTAAATAAAACCAAAACCCTAAAGTGAAAACAGCAGCATTTGTCACGTACAATTATTTTTGAGCTAATGTTATCATTTCCACCTCTTTCCAACCTAAAAGGTAGTGTTTCTTAGGAGTCATGGTTTATAAGTCGCTGAGTTAAGATCTAAACTCTTGAAGTTTTACTCCTGAGTAAACATTAACTATTCCCCTATATTGTCTCATAAAAAGAAGCTTTTCCATGTAATAACCTGAAAAGCCATAATGGGACAAAAAGAAAAATTACTCATAAATATCTATAAGCTCTATTAGCTCAAATAAGTACAAATAAATAAATAAAACTGTAAAGAGAAAGACAATATTTTAGGCATTATAGGCCTTGGGCTCTTTGTCTCACCTAGTCAACCACAGCTAAAGTCTAAAAAGAATCAATAACCACACACAGCATGGCTGTGTTCCAATAAAAACTCATTTAAGGAGGTACAACAGTTCGCTGACCCGAGGCTAACTCACAAACAAAAATATTTTAATATTTCTATCATACTGTAAAATGTATAATACCTACATAAATTATAGAAAACCAGGGCTAGAGAGATGGCTCAGTAGTTTAAAGCACCAACTACTCTTCCAGAGGTCCTGAGTTCAATTCCCAGCTACCACATGGTGAGAAAACCATCTGTAATGGAATCTGATGCCCTCTTCTGGAGTGTCTGAAGACAGCTACAATGTATTCATATATAAAATAGATAAATAAATATTAAAAACTACTAAAAAAACTTAGGAAATTTTAAGAACGTTCTCTACAATAAATGCTCATTTATATACAGTGAGAATTTGTATGTTTTTTATTATACTGATAAAACTCTTTGGGTTGGTGTGATCTAACAAGTTTGTAGCTTTCCTAACAGCTGTGGGAATTTATAAATCCCAAGGGAAAGCAGCACAAGGCCCCAGAATAGGAACACAGGACTGCTGTACAGCCAACTTTTGCTTCTGCCTCACATTTATTCCTCATCAGCAACATCCACTGTTATCAAGTGGGAGTCCCTGGTATCTGGCTCACAAAAGAAAATCCACATCTAAACTCAGAAAACCTAAGAGTAATTCAACTGAGTTACTGTATGCAAATCAAGCACATAAAAAGTATCTTTGTGGGCCAGGCATAGTGACCCACAACTTTAACCCCAGTACTCCACAGGAGGTACTACACAGATCTTTGAGTTTGAGGCCAGCCTATTCTACATGGCAAGTTTCAGGCCAGCCAAGCTACACAGTAAGACCCCAGTTTCAAAAGCAAACAACCAAAATGTCTGAAAATTCTGACACTCTGGCTATTCTCCTGGTTATCCTATAAAAGGGCTATAACAGGGAATAAGGCTTGTTATCTGTTGGCAAAGATTCCCTAGACCAGCAGTTATAAACAAGATCCAACTCTTTCTTGTGGCTAACTTGAAATACCTTGACTTACTACCCTCCAAGCTTCAAATGTTACCACTCTATTTAGACTCTTACCCATCCATTTTGTTTCCCAAAATTTTAATAATTTGCAACTTTGAGTTAGAAAGTTGGTTGGTTGGTTGGTTGGTTGGTTGGTTGGTTGGTTGGCTGGCTGGCTGGCTGGCTGGCTGGCTGGCTGGCTGGCTGGCTGGCTGGCTGGCTAGCTGGTTTATGGATTTCATGTAGCCCACCCTGGTCTCAAACTCATTATATAACTAAGGATTACTAATTCTCCTGACTCTACCTCCCCAGGTAGTGTTGGAATTATGGGCACATACCACCATCTCCAGTTTATACTGTGCTGAGGATTGAACCCAGGCTTATCTACATGACAGGCAAGCATTCTAGCAACTCCTTTATATCCTCATCACAGAAGGAGTATTTTAATATGTACCAAGCATACAAACCACCATGACACCCTCAAAACAGGTTCCATGTTACTATCTGTCCCATACTTCACAATCTATTTAAAATTATTTAAGGTTGTCACTCTTTACCCACTCCATGAATTAGGGAGAGCTACAAGCTGAAACTGCTTAAGAATCAGTGGAAACTTTTCCACATATTACCAATGTCCAATATGTGAAAACTCTATTAAGTATGAGAAAAAAATATTCCTGATTTATTCAAATTGTTCAAAACTGCATTTGCATTAGTTTCTTAATGTCTTTAGGCTTCCGTTGTATTGCTCTTGTAAAATAGATTTTTTTCCATTTCCATGAAAGACATTATTATTATTCTGTTACTAATCCTTTTTCTTTAGCATTGTGCTTTGTTCAAACAAATATTCAGAAAAGATTAATACACTTACTACCTGGTAAGAATATCTTAATATTTATAAATGAACATTGTCTTAATTAAGGTTTTAGGGCTGTGAACAGACACCATGACCAAGGCAACTCTTATAAGAACATTTAATTGGGGCTGGCTTACAGGTTCAGAGGTTCAATCCATAATCATCAAGGTAGAAGAATGACAGCCTCCAGGCAGACATGGTGCAGGAGGAGCTGAGAGTTCTACATCTTCATCTGAAGGCTGCTAGGAAAAAACTGACTTCCAGGCAGCTAGGGTGAGGGTCTTAAAGCCCAAGCCCACAGTGACACAACTATTCCAACAAGGCCACACCTCCAAATAGTGCCACTCCCTGGGCTAAGCACACTCAAACCACCACAAACAACTCAAGGGACAGAATAAAAATAAGAGAAAAAAAAAAAAAAAGTGGGAATGGAATTGGGCCAGAGATATTATCAGGCAAACAATCTCCACAGAAATTAAAAGTAATAGTCAAAAAGAAGCCACAAAACATTTTGCTTCCAAAATCCTCAATCTAAAAATATGATATTTCTCAGCCATGTTTCTTACATTCCTTACTATCACCCTGATCCACACTCTTGAAATGGGAAATTAGTAACCATGTCAACATTCCTCAAAAACATGTAGGACATAGGTCTCAGCAATTACTATACTTTTTGGCCAATTCAGCTAAAGTTCCACTTATCATTCTGGATAATAATTCTAGATAATCTAGGAAATACTATCAAATAAACAATCAGACCACACACAAGGAACATATGAGACGTAGGTCTCAGCAATCACTGCACATATGAAAGCTACCTGCTATCAATCAGTTAAGCAAGGACTAGACTGATCTATCAGAAATGACTTAATAGATAAAAAGTTAAGTGACACTTATGAACCTGAAAAGCTGAAACTGATACACTAAAACCTCTGACACAATTCACAATCAAACCAGTTTCCAATCACAGCACAATACATTTCTATCTTCAAGTCCTTCCGTATTCATGATGATTTCCCTTTCCTTCAAAGCTTTTATAACTACAAATAACTGGCAAAATCCTTTTTAAGGCTTAATTCCTGTCTTTATAGGCCCCTATATTCTCTCCTTCCAGGTATTCTGGTAACATTTATGTTCTGTATCAACAACCAAGCTATAACAAAAGCCTCACCACACATCAAAGAAAGAAAAATGTGTGTGTGTGTGTGTGTGTGTGTGTGTGTGTGTGTGTGTACAGAGAAAGAAAGAGAATGTGACAATCCTTCACACCCATTAAAACAGCAATACGCCAAGATGATATACAATGGCCAGTGACAAGAGCATATGACAGAACCAGCGTCATGATGAACTGCTGATAAGAGTGCAGCCATTTTGGAAAGCAACCTGACAACTCGAATCTTAATCATCTAACTACCACTGAACTCAGAACTTAAATGTGAATATTTCAAACAATAAATAGCCACACAAAAGCATACATCAATATACTTCCGACAATATTATGTATAAATGCCAAAAGCATTAAAACAAATCAAATGTACATTAATTCATAAATGGATAAACAAAAGCAGTGTGTCTCTGAAATACATTATACTAATATAATATATAATATACTAATATATGCAACAACACGGCATTTAAAAACCACTGTACTGTTGACTAAGATCTGTATTCCCAGCACTAAGAGACTAAGGCAGAAGACTATCATTAAGTTCAAGTCCAGCCTGTTTCAAAAAAAAGTGTGTGTGTGTGGGTGTGTGGGTGTGTGTGGGTGTGTGGGTGTGTGTGGGTGTGTGCGCTCGCTCGCTTGCACACAGCCACGCTTCCTGTCATGATGATAATGGAGAGAATTTCTGAATTCAGCCCCAATTAAATGTTGTCTTTCGTAAGAGTTGCCATGGTCATGCTGTCTCTTCACAGCAGTAAAACCCCAACTAACACACATACTTAATAGAGATGAAACTTTTTCTGTTGAAGTGAAAACATTCTTGGCTTGAAAACAAAATAATAAAAAAATAAAATAAAACAAATAAGTAAATAAACGATAAAATCATTTTTAAAGCTAAAATAGATGGTTCAAATCATACATGGAAGAAAAGAACCTCACTCCCCTTTTGATACTAGGGATGAGATAAAGTTCAACAAATGATATGAGAGGCTCATTTAAGAAAATAACCTCATGCTACAAACAAATATTAGTGTGTATCTGGTAAAAGATCCTGCAGAGAGAGCTAGGGAAATGGCTTGGTGGCTAAAGTGCTTACTGACAAGCATGAGGACATGAGTTCAGATCCCCAGAACCTATGTAAATGTCAAGTAGAGCAGTATACACTTGTGACCTGGGTACTGGACACAGAAACAACAGGATTCAAAAGCTCACTGAGCAAGTTTAGCTGACTGGTTCAGCAAAAGCATTGTCTCAAAAAAGCATCTGGTAAAAAATCAAGTAAGTGCTTCCACTTGCACCTCCATGTTCTGCACAGGAGTGTTATGTGAAGCCACACACATGGATACAATCATATAAATCGATATACCACACACACAAATTAAAACTTAAATTTAATAAATGTAAAGTTACCGTGGAGACTATAGGAA
Organism: Micromys minutus; assembly: GCF_963924665.1. Classification (NCBI taxonomy): domain Eukaryota; kingdom Metazoa; phylum Chordata; class Mammalia; order Rodentia; family Muridae; genus Micromys; species Micromys minutus. Next base: position 44,351,176 of record NC_137985.1, read on the forward strand.
ACACTACCTGATCTAAGAAGACTCATTCTACTGCATACTTCCACTGCAGTCAGTATCTACCAAAACCTGAAGCACTAATTCTTCTTTGCCATCCTTCCCTTTAGGGTAGGATAGGGGTAAGTGAATAATTTAAAGGCACAGAAGTGACAAAAAACTGAGACTGACTACTTTATAAAGAATAGAAATAAATATTATTTCCCATACTGTTGGGGGCTGAGAAGTCCAGCATTCAGTAGCATAATTACTAGCTACTATTACTAGCATAATGTCTAGTAAAGGATTTTTGAGGTATTCTCAGAGAAGAAGGCCAAAAGTTAACACTCTGTCATTGCAGGGAAGCAGACATAGCAAAAAGCAAACAGGTCAACACATGAAGCTACTTTTACAAAAGCTTCAAAATTCCAGAGAAAAAAAGCTCTTATGACTTAACCTCCCTTTATAAGCCTACCTCTTGCTGTTTTGTTAGCAACACCTGAATTTAAAAAGACACACTGAAATCACAAGCAAAGTCCAAAGACTACAGACCCAGCTGTGGTGGTGTCACTTAGAACAGCAAATCCCACTCATCAGTGATAGCACCAAAACTACGGACTGTGTAATAGTGCCACATTTTCTAAATGATAAGGCACAGAGTCAATCACTAAACATAATTTACAACGTTACAAATACATATATACACACAAATACCCCCACAACACTGTAACCTATTCTTGGCCATATTAAACTGAAGAGCCGAGGCCCTGCCCGGGCTTGCGTGAGCGGCCGGCCAGGGGGCTGCAGCTCCCGGCCTACTGGGGGCTCCAGGTTTCTGTTCGCTAATGGTCCTCGCAGCTGCTGACACGTTCATTCCACCCCGGGCGAGCATGCGGCAGCCCTGTGCTGAGGTGTAGCTGAGGTCATCCCAGCCTCGGTCTGATCTGCTGCGGTGCTTCTTCGGGGAGGCCTGAGCCAGACTCTAGTTCTTACTTAGCTCTGATGGCTATCCAGCCGAACGAAAAAGGGCTGCTTTCCCATATGTTGCCCGAGCGCCGTAAAGTCCCAGGAAAAGGACTGGCAAAGTTTGGGTGAGAGTGGTCCTGTTTTGAAAAGTTAAAATCTGAAGTTCAAGTTCCCCTACTGCCGAGTATGCCTGTTGCTCTCGCTTTGCGTGCATCGTGTGGTTCAATCCGCCATCCCTGTACTTTGACTCCAGCAGTAACAATATGCTTCCTCACTCAGGCTAGAGACCTATTACACCCTTCCTTGGAAGAGGAAAAGAAAGCATAAGAAGAAGCGGCTGGTTCAGAGCCCAAATTCTTACTTCATGGATGTGAAATGTCCAGGTTGCTACAAGATTACTACAGTTTTCAGCCATGCCCAGACAGTGGTTCTTTGTGTGGGTTGTTCAACTGTATTATGCCAGCCCACAGGAGGAAAAGCCAGGCTCACAGAAGGCTGTTCATTTAGAAGAAAGCAACACTAATCATCTATAAAAGTTCCTGAATTTGTGTTTTTCACGGAAAGCCTTATCAACTTCAGTTACTCTACCAAGACAATGTAATTATTGTTTGGTTTTATAAAGTCTACAACAATGATCTCCTATTTTGGTGTCAGTTTTTCAATAAAGTTTTAATTATGGGGAAAAAAACTGAAGAGTCAAAAAATGCAGGTTTTATCACCAAAAGATAAAAATAGCTGGCAGTGGTAGCACACCCTTATTACCATCACTTGAGAGGGAGAAGCAGGTTTGAGGCTACAGAGTGAGTTCCAGGACAGACAAGACTACACAGAGAAACCCTGTCCCAACAATATGGACAGAACTCCATCCAGGAAACATCTAATAAGGGATGTGGATACAGAATACATAAACTCAGCAAAGTAAACAATATAATTTTTAAAAGAGCAAAAAATAGACATTTTATCATAGAAGATACACAGACAGCAAATAAGGGGTGTACTGGCTGGCTTTGTGTCAACTTGACACAAGCTGGAGTTATCACAGAGAAAGGAGACTCAGTTGAGGAAATGCCTCCATGAGATCCAGCTGTAAGGCATTTTCTCAGCTAGTGATCAAGGGGAGGGCCCAGCCCATTGTGGGTGGTGCCATCCCTGGGCTAGTAGACCTGGGTTCTATAAGAAAGCAGGCTGAGCAAGCCAGGGAAAGCAAGCCAGTAAGTAACATCTCTCTGTGGCCTCTGCATCAGCTCCTGCTTCCTAACCTGCTTAAGTTCCTGTCCTGACTTCTTTTGGTGATAAACAGTAATGTGTAAGTGTAAGCTGAATAAACCCTTTCCTCCCCAACTTGCTTCTTGGTCATAATGTTTGTGCAGGAATAGAAACCCTGACTAAGACAAATTGGTACCAGAAGTGGGGTATTCCTGAGACAACCTGACCATGTTTTGGGGAGGACTGTGGAAGGACTTTGGAACTTTGAGCTAGAAGAGCCATTGGCATATTAAGAGCTCTATGGGTTGTTCTGTAGGAGCTTGGAAGATAATGTTGGAGAACAGTGCAGAAGATGGAGGCCTGGCTTGTGAGATTTCAGAGGGAAGATTAAAGACTCTTTGATTGGGGCTGTTGCTGTTTTGATTGTGAAGATTCTGTGGTTTTGGTTAGCTGAAGCTAAAGAATCAGCTGTGATTAACAAGATACCAGAACTACTAAAGCAAAACCTTTGCATTACTGGGACTATTGATGCTGGTCAGCTGGAGCTAAGAAATTAGTGGTGATTAAGAAGAGACCAGCATCACTCAGGTGAAATCTTCTGGGAAATTTTTTTCTGAGAGCACAAAGAAGCTGTGTTCCAGAAATAGCCAAGGTTGTAACTCATGCTGTGGTTGAACTTGGTAATGTGTAAGAGTCACCAAACTGGTACTATTTTTGAAGGAATGAAGGGGTCATGGAGAGCAGCTGAGGCTTGGCACTGTGAGAGGCCAGGGAAGGCCACTGTTGAAGGTGCAGCCTCAGTTGCAATTAATGTCCCAGGACAGCAGTGTTTTGGATATGCCAGTACCATGAGATGACCACCAAGAATAGCAACAGGAGTAGAGAACAGGCAGCTGGAGCCTAGAAAACAAGGTGTGTGCTACAAAGGGCAGAGCTAGAGAGGTGACCCAAGCCCTTGGAGGAGTCCAGAAGTTCATGAGTGGACCCCAGACATTGGATGGTTAGAGTTTGATTTTGTTTTTATTGTGACTATGCCCTGATACTTTTCCCTCTTGAAGGAAAAGTGTTTTAGTGGAGCCCATACTATCTACCCCACTAGTTTGCACACATCCCAGAGAAGTGAAAAAGGTTATGCCCATGTAGCTTTGGTCATAATCATCAAAAAGTGTGAACATCAATGCCTACTGACAAAAGCCTTGGGAATCCTCAGCAATTAATAGGGACTGGCTACTGATGAATATAATAAAAGTACAAGAGCAGAGCTACCAAACACAACACTATATACTCTATAGTTCTAGCTACATGTCATTCTGAAAACTGCAAAACTACCAAAGAAAAATCAGATTAGTGATTGAGAATTAAATGAAGGCACTTACTCCAAAGGAGACACAGTAATGTTTCAGTGACAAACTGCTTCACTCAGGACTGTGACAATAATTAAAACATTTTTCAAACTAAAATGTACGTCATAAGAGATTTTTACTATGTATCTCCCACATAAATTCATCTTTGCAGAAGGCTGCTTTATAGTGTGTTATACAAATCTTTTCGATGACTCTCAGTCCAGTCAAGCTGACAATCAACATCAATCATCACATTGACTTAATAGATTAGATTAAAATCCAGTGTCTTATTCTTACTTCATTTATCTATGTAGAGGAGTCATGACCTTAAATAGCTTAATTTAAAGTAGAAAAGTACAGGATTTTGCTCCAGATTTTCTCTTTGGCATATATAAACAGCACCTACTTCACAGGATAGTTCAGAAAACAAATGACATGGTTTTTAATAAAACTGTCTTCTGAATAAGTCAGTGCTCAGTGAGCACATCTGCCACTTTGTATCTTTAATTGCTTTTAAAAACACCTTCTCAAGAGCAAGTATCTTATTAAAAACAAAGTTCATGGAACTAGAGAAAAGGCTTGGTGGCTAAGAAAATTTGTTTCCCTCACAGACGACCTAAGTTCAGTCCTCAGCAACCACCTAATGGCTAACAACCATCCCTAACTATAGTTCCAAATTCTTCTGCCTTTCACAAGTACTGTATGGATGAGGTACAGACATGTGTGCAGGCAAAACAGCAATATGCATAAAATAAACAAATGTTTAAATAAATTCATTCATTTATTTCATGCTCTGATGTAAATACTGACAGCCAACAGCTGCTTGGAGACAGACCACTTACGTCAGTGGTAGAGCCCCTGGTAGGTTGTCTGTGCTACAGAGGACAGCTCTACACCCAGGAACATGCAAACAACAGTAACTTAGCTCAGTCAGCTATATAGATATATGGAGATAGAGATGTAGATAGAAAGTGTGTGTGTGTGTGTGTGTGTGTGTGTGTGTGGAGAGAGGCCATACCTATCAACATGAAGCAATTGAGGGGTGAATGTGGTCAAAATAAAATGGACTCATGTATGAAGAACAATAGTAATTTTTAAAAGGTGTGCATAACTATGTACACCATGCACAACAATGTAGTCTGTCAAGAGACTGGATGTTAAGATTCATAATGGAAGATTCTCACATTGTAACAATAAGCCTCACTGACCCCTTCATGTCACAATTACTACACAGCTACTTTCAAAACATAGCATCTGAAAACCAGTCCAAAAAAAATTTGTCTGACAACCTCTTGAGTTCATACGTTAGGAAGAGCATGAGAATTCTTTGGCTCTTTTCCTGTGTTTAAATACAAGGAGAAATGGAAGAGGACACAACAAAGAAACTCATTCTAAGTTTCTGTTAGTTGTTAACTCTTCATTAGTTCCATGGCTACAATAAGCACAAAGTAAGAAGCCTAGAGAAGACTCCATTTGGAGTACACTTACCGACAATGCTTCATTCTCTTTAAGATCCAACCCAAACACATCACGCCGCTTCACTGTGAGGAAGTCAGCATCAGGCCCATCGTCCTCATCATCATCTCTGTCTAAGAACTGCACAGGAACTTCCTTGACCTTCTGTGTCTCCTCAATACTGAGAACAGATTCAGTGTGAGGCTCTCCTGCTTGTCCCAGATGATCTTCCATTTCTTCATCTTCCGTCTCTTCGTCCTGTTCTTCTTCACTATCAGCACTAGCCAATCTGTGTTCTGTCTCTTCAAGTCTTTTCCCACTTTTGTGAAGGATGGACATCTTCTCACTGAAATAAGCTCGAAATTCTTCTACCTCATCATTGGTGAGGGAGGGTGCTCTGGGCTGAACTGCTTCAGTGACTTGATTCTTTACCAATTCTTTGGTGGGCTGTTTCTCCACTTTCTGAAGAAATCTTATCCGTGGTGCCACAGCAAGACCAAGAGACCTTCAAAATAATTATCTCATTATAGTGATGGTATGTTTGTGGTATTATGAAAGTTTCTCCACAGATCTATGCCCAAGGCTTTTTTTAAAAAACATCCCTCTAAGACACATCAATTCTGACAGATTAAATAAATGGTCCAAAAGACAAGCCAAAATGAACCGAGTACTTGTCCAGGAAATGTTTTAGACACCTCACTCTCCTTCAAGAGTTGATATAGTACCAAATAAAAGCACAAAAATAAAGACAATATAATCATAGTTCATGTACCAGACCTAATTTTAAATTCAACTCTCAACTTCCTCACAACATAGAACAGGCATCACAATTAACTGCATGAAGGTACTTTACAAAACATAAGCTACTACATACACTGGAAAAAGCATGGCTGAGAAATGGAAAACAGTTATTTTCAAAGAACAGAGCACAATACATATACTGTCATCCCTGCCTCAAATCCCACTTCTGAATAAGAACATAACATAATCACAGCTATAAAAATGCATTTTTCTCTTTAAAGGAGCTAAAAGCAGAACATCTTGTTTGTTTTCCTGCTTGTTTATCCACCCTTAGAGCAAGACTAAATTTAAAATTGGTTGTTTCCTTAAATGATCAAAGCTAACAATTTTCACTGAACTCCCACTGGTATATAGAAATACAACATTTAAAAAAGCAAAGGTTAAGCCAGGCAATGTGGCACGCCCATTTGCTCTTTAATCCCAGCCCTCAGGAGGCTGAAGCAGGCAGATGAGTTAAAGGACAGTCTTATCTACATAGTGGTCTCCAGGTCTGCCAAGATAATGCCTTAAATAAATAAATGGCAGCTTTATCCACTTTTTTCCTATATAATGCACAACAAGAGCTGAGAAGTTCAATACTGAAGAGCACAAACTCATAAATAGGAATGCACATCTCTGTTGTTTACTGGTTAGGTGATCTCAGAAATAGTCTCTTCTCTAGACAGTTTTCTTATCCAAAACATGGAATGGCTGAGAATACCTACCTAACAGAGTCGTGTTAATAAACAGATACAATGAAGTTAAAGCAACAAATATATAACAGTGGTAACCCTTCTGCCATTACTGTATCACTGTTATAGCTGGATGGTTGGGACAGTAAGTTTGTATATACCAAAGAATTTCTCATAATAATAGTACGGTGACATTTATACTTCTCAGAAACTAAAACCGGAATTGCTTGAAGGTAAGATTATATATACATGTATAATTCTCTCACTATTGCAATGACCTACATATATTAGGCACTCAAAAGTACTTTTTAGTACACTTTTTTAAACCTGATATCTTTCAAACATAGCAACCACTTTAGCTATGATAAGCTTGAGAGGGAATCATACATCTGAATATCAACATAAACTAAAAAAACATAGTTAAACTATACTGATCACTTCATTGTAACCTAATTGTTTACCTTCTCTAAACCTCACCAAAAGCAAGTCTTCAATGGTGATCACAACATTATTCGTTTGATATAACAAAACAACTTCCATATCCCTGCTATATTCAAAACCTGTGCTTATCCATCATCTGTGAATATTCTAGCTGCAACAACCAAATAAAAACACTGAAGTTCACACAGAATACAAAAGCAGCTAAAACGCCTAATCTTTGGGTGAATGATACTAGAAATAACAAAACTAGGAGCTGGTAAATATATGAAGAAGCAAAACCATGTCATCCAAGACACATGGCTTTCCTCTCACTGCTGAGTAGTTGTGCCGTCTAACACTGTCCTGCACTGTTATCTGACAACTGGGTCTAAAATACTCCAGCTCACAGCTTACGTTATAGTAATATATAATGTAACACAGAATAGAAAACAGCAGCTCACCAAGCTAAGTTTCTGTTATGAAGAAGTGGAAAGGATACAAATACATTGAACTCTAGAGTATGAAATCCTCAAATAAAATCTTTTGCTACTTTATTAAACTTAATTTGAAAAAAAAAAAGGTACTCAAATTCCTAGAAAACAAGCTAAGCATACAGACCTTTCCTAAAACATACTTTACGTGGGAAACCTAAGACAGACACTAAAGAATGATGACGCTCAAGGGTACTTCTAAACAATAAGACTCTCGCAAAAAAGGCCGAGTCTACCCTTTTGGGTTGAAAGGTTATTTTTGTTTTGTAATCTCTCAACTATTCAAACATAATCAGCTGGTCATTCCTTATTTGGCAACCTGAGTCACTAATCTTGCAACAGTAACTACAACTGTACATAAGAGTAGCAAGATGAAAAAATATTCAGAACCTAAAAATATAAACCTTCCTGACAACAACTAAATATGGGCTCATTTTCTAAAGCTCATTTAGTACACTTCTCTGCAAATTTTCAATGGACTGTTCTAAGGTAAAGCAGAATGATCTAAATTAGGGCTCTTAGTAGACACACTAGGGACAATCCCTCTAGCTTTATCAGTTACGTTATCAATACTTACAGTGCATATTCAGTAATAGGTAACTTGTTCACATTAAATACTTCTTTATCCTTCATAAGATATACTGAGCGTATGTAGGAGACGAAGCACTGTAAAATAAAAGGAACAATGTGATAGAAGCTGAAGATTAAGCTAAACCAAAATAGAAAACTACAGATCAATACATCTCCATTTCGCATGCACAAAAAAATTAACTGTAACAACTGTAGTATTAGAAAAGATTTTTCATTTTATTCCACCAGTCCAAGAAAATAAGAAATATAGGCAACGAGATTGGAAATTTAAGGCCAGACCAGGCTGCATGAAATCTCAACTTCAAAGGAGAAAATTCATATTTTTACTCAACTTTTGAAAATCTACTGGATATTAATTAGCAATACTCAATTATAATATGGTGCAATGGGGGCAACAAGCAATGGAGTAATGCAGACGGAGCGTCTATACCGACTGCATGTCTCATTGACTGAACAGCACTTTCCTAAATGATGATCTTCTCAGCTATCACACTAGACACTGTTATGCCAATGAGTACATTCATATAGAATGCCCAGAGTATCTTTTGAAATAGAGGAGACACAAATAAATCATTTTTGTTGGCAATATTACTGTAACAGTAAATTTTTCAACAAATAAAATTTCACTATAATAGATGAGCTAAATTTTGACAGACTGTTTTCTCTTTATTATAATTTCAAATAATTATATGTAATATATACTATCATCCTGAAAATTTTTATTTCTTCATTTTTCCATGAAACTATGTTCATGACAGAGCTATGTTACCCTGTTCCTATCTGTTTATGAGATAAATACATAATAAAATACATCTAAGCAATTACTTTTACTTTAAAGGTAATTTTTACGGGGCTGAGGAGATGACTCAGTCAGTAATGTACTAGACACACAATTATGAGAACTTGAGTCTGAATGCCCAGCATCCATACTAAAAGATCAGGCATACGAATGTGCCTTAAATTCTTGCACTGAGGAGCCAGTAACGGAAAGATCCCTGCAACAGGCAGCCCAGCTAGGTATATCTAAGTCTAGCCAGATGCACAGCTCCAGGTACAGTAAAAGACCTTGTCTCAGAAAATGAGGTAGAGAATGTTTGAAGGAGACATCTACACTTGGCCTCTGGCCTCCATACCCATGTATGCACACCTATGCACACAAACATACACAAGGACACATACAGTACACATATAACTATTATAAAGTGTATTTTAATCCTTCTGTCCATGTCTCTTAAACTTTAAATTTTCTTCTGCATCTCTATATTTATTTAATGTAACACTGAAACGAAATTAATCTCTTTTTTCCCAACAAATCTCCCAACAAACCATTTTCTGCCTCCAGAGTTATAAAAAAAGAATGGAGTTGGTCCAATATTTTCTCCTGCAATCATCAACAAGAAATAGCGCCATGCTTATAGGTTTTGTTCCATCCAGATTATACCCAAAAGCTAGAAAGTACTTTCTGAAGGCACACAGTCATTCTGCTAAACCATGTGCAACAGCAACAAGTCACCGCTTATTTCAGTGTCCTGTCCTACAGTCTGCTCTAGAGACTCATTTTCCACACGCACAAACCATGAAATATCCTTTCAGCATTTTGTATTTCCTGGTCAGTAAGCAAATGGCCTGCTAGTCATCGCAACACTACCAGCATTTTCAGCATCACATGGATTTTAATTTCTAACATTTCTCCTGACCTAAAGATTGATTAGTCTGACTTGCCAATTCAAGAATGTACACACATTACAAAATGTCAGATGTACATCATAAGTAAAATTTGTAAGTGTAGGCAATTCCTTAAGACTATTTTAGTTCAGAAAAGCAATTCAAGAATATGAAGATCCAAATTTCATCGCTGAAAGATAATCTGCAAGAATTCTATACCACCTATATATTTAACCTAACACAAGAGAATGTTAATCTTTCAGTCAGAAAATGCAATCAAACGGATTACAATTTCACTTGAAAAAGAAGTCAAGTTTATTAAGTATACTAGATACCAGGCTACTTCGAACATAAAAGTCATCTTAGAATTTCCACTGTGCCTCCAATAAGAGTATACACAGGTCAATATTAAGAAACAATTTTTAAAATTAAGAAATAATCTATATAAAACTTTATTTAAACCTTCTATGAAATACAGTAACAGCAGAAACTGATAAAATAACTCCCTTACATAATTCCATTCCAAAAACAAATATGAATTAAAAATGACTTACCCTTTGAGCTCTTTCTTTTAAATCTTGATCTTGAGCCAAAAATGATTCTAATTTTTTCTGAACATCGATAAGTTTTTCTGGATTGATTCTTTTAATAAAAAGAAAATAATGGTTAAACTAAAAAAGCAGTCTAACTTTTGCAAAACAGGAAATATTACATAGCATTTTCTTATGCCCCCTCATTTGACTTTTAAGTATTTAACATTATATCTCATCTATGGATTAGAATAACACAAGAAGAAGAAAATGACAGGACAGTGGATTTCTCCACACAAATGATGAGGAAGAAGGTTATCTACATTATCCACTATATTAACATTATTATTAGCACAGGCTACTTAATTTTATAAAGCTAGAGAGTAGACACCCACAGACTAAGAAGATGAAATTCAGTATCATTTTTGCAAATACTTCTTTTTAAATCATATGCAAAATCTATTTCACATAATCAAGTATCTAATACACAAAAATTGTTTACCTATGTAAAATTAAATTTTGCTTTATTAGGCTATAGCAAAAAATCTACACTTCATAAGAGACTCCATTTTTTTCCTAACTTCAAAATGAATTATTACATTACTTCAATACTAGAGTTGTAACAGGGAAACAAAAAGTATAAACAGAGCTTTTTTCCCCTTTATTATTAGAGAAAATTTTTAAAACATAAAAGCTACTAGCTTCAACAATCCAATTCATTATCAAGTTACCTTCTATAATCTTAACCAGTCCTGTCACTATCTGAGTCCGAATTACTGTTAGACAAATCACGCCGTCTCTCAGAGTCTCCAATACAAGTGAGACTGATGGACTCCACTATGCCCAATGCATACATCAACAGGCTACGATCCTTTGAAAGGGAAGAACAGCCCACAAAAAGATTTCAATCCACAATGCCCCTTGTAATTAAGAACTTCCTTCTCTTATTTTTCTCTGCTGGATTCTGAAAATTTATTTTGATTTTTTTTAAGGTGTTGAGGCTGGGGAGATGACTGGTTGGTAAAGTACTGCCACACTTGCATAAAGATCTAAGTTTAGCTCTTCAGAGACATTGTAGCATGTTCCTGTATTCTCAATCCTTTTGGGAAGGATGCAGAGAGATCAGAGACAAGTGGTACCCTAATATGCATTGGCTAGGCTGCCAAGGTAGTCAAATTGATAAGCTTCAGGATCAGAGTGACAGGCACATATGACAAAGATACCACACACATAAACAACATTAACAACACATACACAGGTTAATCTCAGCATTTGGGAAATGGACACCACCTCAGCTACACAGTACATTTCAAGCTAGCCTAGGCTACATGAGATCCTATCTTAATCAACCAACCAATCAATAAATAATTCTATAGCATAACCATGATTGGTTCAATATTCATTCAATAGGCAAATTAATATAATGTATCACATAAGTATATATAAAGGTAGATAATAAAATCTAAGTTATTTATAAACTAGAAATTAAAAACTTCAAAATAAAAAGTATCTTTTCTTTAGAAGAAAGAGGAGAAAAGGGAGGAAAGAAAAGACTAGAGCTATCATCATCCTTAACATAAATGAGAGCCTTCTGGTTTTCCCACTAAAATCAAGAACAAAGCAAGGGGTACTAGAGAAATAGCTCAACAGTTAAGAGCAATTCCCAGCACCAATCATTTGTAACTCCAGATCCAGAGGATCTGACATCCTCTCCTGGTTCCCACTAGCACCAGAAGCACACAGCACTAAGGACATTCGTGCAAGCAAACAACCAAACACATAAGATGATAAAGGAAAAGAACAAAGCAGAGGAATCTACTTTTCAACGTAGTAAAACAAAAGAAAAGAGAGAAAGTCATACTGATTGGCGAAGAAAGAGTAAAACTATACTTGTTTGAAGGCAAAATGATTGGTGACCTACTTGGAAAATCAAAAGAAAGGAACAAAATGCTCATGGAACTAATAAAAATTATAACAAGACTTCAGAATGCCAATATACCAAAGGCTTTGCTGTTTACCAGACATGAGACAGCAGAAACTAAAGCTGCAAGGAAAGAACTTCTGCAACAGGACTCTGAGAGAGTGAGCAACAGCCACATAAAAGAAACCAAAAATCTGATGATAGAAATCAAACAAAAACCACAATTTTTCAGTTTCAGAAAAAATTCTATCTTGTCAAGGTTTCAATCTGTTTCACACTTGATCTGCAGATTCAATGTAACACCAATCCAAATACCAGCCAGTTATTTTACGGGTATCAATAAACTGATTCCAAACACAAGCTGCAGTACTGTCATGCTCCAACCTCAAGACTTAACATAAAGCAACAATAATCAAGACAGGACGGTAATTGACAAAAGAACAAGTCAAGGAGAACAGGCCCCAGAAAAATCGAGCCACATGTATAGTCAACAGACCTGTGACAAAGGAAGCCCAGCAGCAGAAGGGAACAAAGTGAGTCTTTCTAATAAATCGTATCAGAACTGGTCACGGAAGCACATCAATACTGCACACATTTTATTTTTAAAAATTCAGCATGAATCATAGATATAAATAAAAGGCAGAAAAGGACTCAGGAGATGACTAAATAGGCAAGGAGAAAACCTGAGTTTGGATTTCCAGCACCTACTTGAGAAAGTGGACCCAGTCATGCACACCTGAAGCCCCAGCACTGGAATTTGGGAATGGGGTCAGAGAAGAGACAGGCAGATCCTGGGAGCTTGCCAGCCAGCCAGGTTCAGTTAAAGATCTTATCTCAAAAAAATAAGGTAGGAAAGTCAATGAAAATGACATCCACCTCTAGTACATGCACACACACACACAAACACACACACACAATTTCTAGCAACTAACATAGAAAACATAGATAACTTCAAGTACAGCAATGACATTAAATATAAAACAGTAAAGGGCTAATCCATGACATTTTTCATTAACTCAGTTAGACTTCATTAAAACTGGGAGCATGAAGCTCAGGCATTCTCTCTGCTCCCTGGCCCATCAGAAGAGCTGCTATGCTCTGCCATACCTCCTTGCCAACACAACCTCTGAAACCATGAGCCAAAGTCCTTCCTGCTTTAGGATAGATTTCTCAGATACTAACTACAGTGATCCAAGAGAGACCTTTGTATAAACTCGGGGCTTTAAGTGACACTGATATGTCAATATAATTCATAAATTGAACAAATCTCCAATGTGTTGGATGTAGACACTGGGGGAAACTGAATGTGTGGGGTAGAAAATGTGGAGCAGCTATGCTTTCCTTCAAATTTGCTGTGAGCATAAAACTTCTTCATAAGACTTCTTTAAAGTCCTTTGTTTTCCCTCTAATCAGAAGCCAGATGGTCAAACAGCTTAGGAGGGGGAAGGAAGGAAGTGAGGCCATGAGCATAAAGATGTCGTGCTGTCACTCCTCCTAACAGCCACAGATGAACAAGGAGCTCTTACTTGATCTCCTTCACAGGTACTTTCTTCTGGAGAAGCTGCTGCAACATCCCTTGTTCTTCTGAGGGTAGTAAAATTAATAAAGCTTCTCCACCCTCTTTGTACCTAAAAAACAAAAATTTTTAAATGCATCAATGCAACATTTGCTTCACTTTTAACAGTAAAGTGAGTAGATCACATAAAATCAAGTTCACTCAATTAGTAAGTGCTAGAAAACCTGCTTTTAATATTCTGTTATGTCAGTAAAGTAGGGTTCTAGCTGCCTTGCTTCAAATTCCAATCACCTGCTATAATTCCCATTGCCTTTAAGGCTGTACCTCAACAATAGAGCTAACATCTAAAACAAAGTTGTTAAACAGATTTAATCTTTTGAAATGGGTGTCTCAATACTGCAGCCTGGGATGCCCTTGCTTTTGTATGCAGCCCTATACAGGCCTCAAAATAGGTCCATACAAATATATCAAGGAGGCTATTTTCACTCAAGCCACAACAGCATTATGACAAAATTATTTATTAAACATGGCAACCAAGTAAACTGAAGAAATCAATTTATTGGGTTGTAGTGGCTATTTCTGGTTGTCAACTTGACTGTATCTGGAATGAACCACAATCCAGAATTGGGAGGCTCACCTTTGATCCTGATCTTGAGGCATAGAGGCTAAGAATCTTAGGGCACTCGATTCTTTGGAGATCTCTGAGTTCAAGGTCATCTGGGACAAAGCAAGTCCCAGATCTAGGTGTGGTGGTACACACCTTTAATCTGGGATACACCTTCTGTTGGAGACCTACATAAGGACACTGGAAGAAGGAAGGTTTGCTCTCCTGCCTGCTTGCCTTGTGGGACTGAGCATCTGATAGATCCTTAGACTTCACAGCTGCTGCTGACCATTGTTAGGGAGTTAGACTACAGAGTGTTAGTCACCAACAAGTTCCTTGCTATGTAGAGACTACCCATAAGTTCTGTAACTCTAGAGAACCCTGAATAATACACAGGTATAATGACGTTTGCCTGTAATTTCTGAAACAGGAGGCTAAGGCAGAAGAACTGCTACAGATTCAAAGTTTGTCTTTGAATCTGTTTGTCTTCCTACAGATTTTACTGATACCTTTAAAATAAAACTTTTCAGATCAGTGTAAAGAAATGAATGGGCCTACTCAGGCAATCACCAAGAATCCTTGTAATTGGTCTTCCGTCACCTAAAGCCAAGTCTTAATTTATACCATACCTTCAGAAATCTGTACTGACACAGGCCAAAGGCTTCCTAAAGTACTCAAGTGCTTGCGCTGCTTGAATACAGTTTACTGACACGGCAGTGTCAGCTGGTACACATGCGCAAATCAGATGGGATATTTAGGGGATGTTTCAGGTACTCAAAAGAAAACATAATCTCAAAGCATTCTTTAAACTCATGCTATAAAATTGTAGGGCACACTTTTATAACCAACCAAATATCTATTTACTCAGAAGCTATGACTCAGGAATAACTAAAGAACGCCAAGAAGCAGGCCCCTATCTTCAGGCAATGTAACACTCATCCTAATCAGAACTGACAAACACACAAGCCAGAGACTCAAGACGACAAAGAATGACAAAGGACAGCCGCAGGCAACAAGCACCACCAACTCAGTAGAGAAAGACGATTCAGAAGTGCCAGAGAAAGGATACGACACCACAGATGAAAGTTCAAGTCTGTAAGGCAGATAGAGAGGGGAAACTAAGGTGTTCCAAAAGAATGCCATGTCACCACAGAGGACACCAGACAATACAAGACTGATTTAACAGAGATCTAAAATGGGGACGGTCCACAGCAGGAGTACATGAAAGATGACTAAAAAGGTGCATTTGAGCCTGATTTCCACTGCCTTGAATGCCTCTGCAGAGATTCTGTAACACTGTCTACAAATAGCATTTTATCATTGAATGTTGAAAGAAAAACCGACTTTAGCTAAGAGAACAGTCCTGTACTTTTATTACAAAAACAAAAGGGAAGCATTTTATCTTACATATTAATTTTAAAGCTCAACTCCACTCTAATAAGAAAAAAACAAATGCATTCCTTGTATGCACAGACTGAAAAACATTAAATTATAACATACCAAAATGTTAAGCTATTTCACCATAGGTAATTTTTTTAAATCTTATTAATATGCCAGGCACTGAAATCGTGAGAAAACAGATATTCTGCTGACTATTACAAAGTGGAGTGCCTATAGGTACCGATCCCAGCACTCAGGAGACAGAGGCAAGTGGATCTCTGATTTCAAGTCCAGCCTGCTCTACAGAGTTCCAGGGCAGTCAAGACTATACAAGAAATCCTGTCTTGGGGAGTGGGGTAGTGGGGGCGGGGAGGGGAATAATATAAAATTTTAAGTATATTTGTAATATAGAGGAAGCTATAAGAACATGAAATAAAATTCTACCTAATAGTCTACACATTAAGAAAATTGTCCAGAAACAATGACACCTTAAATGAAACTTGAAGAATCTGCAGCCAGCCTAACACTAGAGATAGTGACATGAAACGGACAACCAAGTTTTGCAAGGGATAAAAACGGTATTTCAGAGACCAGTAAATATGTGAATATTTTGTCTTCTTATTTTTCTTGTAAACAAAAAGAAAATATGAATATAAAAATACTCCTTTATCTAATTATCTTTTGGACTCAAAAACTAGTTGTAAATACCTTCCTCACTGTTTAAATGCAGAATTATATGGCTCTAAGTTATTCATCTTCATTTAATAAAAATAGTATAAATTTTAAAACATTCCTTTAGCCATTAGGCCAAACCATGTATGATGGCAGAAGTGATTAGCATATAAAATAAGATGGTGACATCCTAACCATGTAAGATAGCTGACAGCCACTGAAACTGCCGTACCTATAACACCTCTGAGGACATGTTAAAAGTCAGAGGACAAGCTGAGGAGGTGACACCATGAATGAACTCAGAAGCAACACATGCTTTGCTGAGCAAGTGTGATGGAGGCACTCGGTTCAGATCCCCTACATCCGGGTAAAAAGCTAGTTAAAAATACACTGTAACCAAAGTGCTGGGAAGAAGGGGAAACAGGAGAATCTCTTGGGCTCACTGGCCACCAGAGAAAAAATAACAAAAAAATAATAAGAAGAACAACTTTATAAAACAGTCTAGTAATGATAAAAGCAAAGAATAAAAAGAAAACCAACTAACTGCTCTAACATATCTAAATATGAAAAATAATACAGAAAAAGAGAAGGGTGCGAAGGGGTGGGTATCCTTGAGGAGGGTAACAGAGACACAGATAACTGTAGGAAACTAACACAAAAGACACTAAGGGCTGGGACAAGTGGGGTGGGGAGAGATGGAGAGAGTGTATAGTCCTATTACTGACTGAGCTGAGAAACCCTCACAGGAGTCAGAAACCTGACTTTTGCTTTAAAAGATCATTCTGCATGCTGGACTGAACAGAGCACAGGAGCAGAGGAGCCTGCGAGGCGCCAGACCTTACCTGCCTCTGACCAGCGGCTGCAGCCAGCTCTCCAATGCTTCAAGTTACAAAACAAAGGATTTGCTTTACCCTTCAGTGAGCCTTCAAAGCCTAGTTATCAACAGACATATGCGGAAGGCCACATAAGGGAACAACTTCCTCTTTGGGACAGACAGACTAGTAGAAGTTAAAATTTTCCAGCTAAGTGAATTTTTAAGAATGAGAATTTTCACTTGCAAACACTGCTACTATCACATAGCTAATAAACTCATATTAGGCTTGATTCTTAGAGAAATTGCTTTTTCTCTATTTATTTCAGCTTGCAAAAAGTTAAAGACTCTAAATAAATTCTCAGTGTTTCCATAAAATACAAGAATTTTCTGCAAACCATGAACTCTTCCCAATTTAGGAATTTTAACTATTTTTAACCATTTCCAGCTTCATTCTTCTTGCTAAGATGTGTATCAAAAGCATATGAAAGACGAAAGCTCGGTTCTGCTGTCCCCTAGTGGAATCACTTTGCTATCTAGATTAAGTGAACCTTCTGAGAACTACAAGCACTCTTGGCACTCTAGAACAGGAAACAGTCATAAAAACCCCGTCTACTCTAGCTTCCCTACTACCCATACATATCTGATGTGTGACTTCTTTCTAACTACAAATTTTCTATTTTCCCAACTGTAAGTTTTTAATTTAAAATAAAAGAATTCAGGCTCTTTACTACTGAAACCTGCAAGCCTTAAAGACAATTGTTTTTAAGTGGCAAAATGTACCACAAGATAGATCTTCATTCACTTGTCTCCAAAAGGACTTCCTTTGTTAAGTGGATTAAAGGAAACTTTTCTTTGTTATAGATCCAATGAATTCATTTAAAATATCAAAGAATTCAGTAAAACAGTAAATGCTTGAAAGCATAAACACCTGGACCACCTTTATTTCTTCTTAGTGAATCACAAAAAGATAAATACGCCAGATTCTCCAACTTTAGTAATTTTTCTAACAAATCCACCTTTTTATATTTATTTATTAATGTTCAATTCCAAAAGCAAACACTTTCTGGAAGCCTGGTTTTAATTACAGCCTAACACAGGATTTTAATTAGTTTCAATTTTTAATTTAGCCTTTATTCGACTCAATTATTCAGTCTCATGGCCCACAAAACTTTCTCATTATCTCTAAGCCCATTAATGGTCATTTTAAACCAACAGAAGAAAAAAAGCAAGTATTACATATGCTAACCTTTTCACTGACTATACATCTGAAATAGTCAATTCAGAATTTGTTCCTTATGTATGGTCACATTTCTACTTTAAAAGTTAATGACTGTGTTAAAAAAAACATTAAAATAGTCTTTAAACTAGTATGCTCTTTAAATATGTACATAGTATTCTCTTGAGACTCAACACTGCAGTGTCCTAAGTCTCCATCGACAACCATCAAGATCCAATTTAATGCTCACCATAATATGTCCTACTATACACTGGATTTCTACCAACTTCTCCAAAACTAAAAACATGGAACACTTTCTTTTCTTGAATCATTCCTTAATATATACTGAAACACTTTCCACATCACATCACCGGCAGAGGTGAAAGGCCTGTAGGCCACTTTCTAGTCAAAGGTTTACAAAATACATACATATATATATATATATA
The DNA here is from genome assembly GCF_963924665.1 of Micromys minutus. Classification (NCBI taxonomy): domain Eukaryota; kingdom Metazoa; phylum Chordata; class Mammalia; order Rodentia; family Muridae; genus Micromys; species Micromys minutus. The sequence continues at coordinate 44,369,857 of NC_137985.1, forward strand.
TATATATATAGCCATTCCTATCCAAGACCTAAAGAACCACAAATGCAGATGTGAGAGGGTGCATGCACCAATTTTTACAAACCACATGCCCACTGAAGGGAATTAAGGCATTGGGAAAAAGATTTATATCACCAACTTCCACTAAGACTTCTCAAAAGAGCTCACACTACAAAATAATCCAAATGTGAACCCAGAATATTAAGGTCCACCTTTTTAAGAAACTGGAAACAGCTGGTTTGGTGGATAAAGGCTCCTGCCACCAAAGCCTGACAACCTGAGCTCAATCCCTAGAACCCAAGTGAAAGTGGAAAGAGAAAGCTGACCCCACAAAGTTGTCCTCTACCTCCGATGCCATGTCATGTGTGCTCACACATATATCATGCACTTACACACATACACACACAATAGTGATCATAATTATAAACACAACACCTGATATCATCTATGTGCCCCATATCTCTTAGCCCTCAAGAGAAAACAAAGTTTAACAGCGAGTCTGTCCCATGCAGTGGCGTCTTCACAGAACCCAGTCTCAACTCTCACTACTTGTTTCAAGTATGTCACTAATTCCAACTCAGAGACTTCCTTTTGTAACTTCTAGCAAATCTACCTACTGTAAAATAGGGTTGATGACGAGGAAAACAGTAAGAAAATGTAAACTAAAGAAATAATTCAAATACAGCTATTTATAATTAACATAACTTTATTGTAATTAATACTTGTTATTTACAACTCTTAGCCATTATAAAGACCATATTACAACAGTTTACTGAAATGTTATTCATCTGCTTCCCATGTTTCATAGTTTTCTATGTCGTATGTACATGTTTATGTGAGGGTATGCATGCGAAGGTCAGAGACTGCTGTTAAGATCCCTCACCACCTGTTCTCCACCTTATTTTTTTAAGAGTCTTTTACTGAACCTGGAACTCATCTACTCAACAGACTAGCTGGCTAATAAACTCTGAGGAGCTACCTGTCTCAACCCAACAGCACTAAAAAAACAGATACATGTCACATTCCAAGTGTTTGTAGATAAGTACCAGGGATTCAAACTCAGGTCCTCATACATGAATGGCAGGCACTAAAGACCTTACACATGCTAGGACAAGAATTCTTCCACTAAACTATACCCTCAGTCCTCCTCTAGCTTCTTTTTAGAGCGGGGTCTAAATAACCTAGGCTTGCCTTCAACTTTAAGGTCCTTAGCTAAGAGCCACCACATCCACCAGATTCCATCTCTCTACTTTTTTAAGATCAATTTCTGGACAAAGAATTATTAAAGCAAAAGAAGTACTGTAAAGCTTTTGAGAAGCATTGTAACCCAGAAAGCTGTTAGCCATTTATAATTCTATAAAGTTCACTGCCATGTCAATAATACTAACAATTACACAATCCTTGTTATTCATTTAGATTCATTTTTCATTTAGCTCAAAATAACTGTGACTTTGTTTTATATTCTAGGCATTTCTCCTATAGCTAATTGGCCAGTATAAGGTACTTTCAAGTGAAATACAATTTTAAAAAAAGGAAACAAATGGAAAACCATCACTGGGAGAGACCTTCACAAATACCTTTAAATCTTACCCAGAAAAAGAAATCTGACTCCTACCAACCCTGTCCCTTATTAAACCCAAGACCATAGAAAATAAGAGAGAATTTAGACTGCCTGAGTTCAAATCTTGGCTGTGCTTAGCTTCAAACATACAGCATAGCTGCTTAAACAATTGATGTCTTCAGGTGACGCTACAGAAGTTATGAAGACCCAGTGAGCTGATAGTCAGCAGTTCTTGAAAAGTTTCAAATCTTTATGGATTGTTCTCAATTTTGACAGCCTTCAGGCTGCAATTTTTTTTTTATTTTATGTTTGTTTGTCATGCATGTATGTATGAGAAAGAAAGCACATGCATGCCAGAGTCTTTGTAGAGGTTAGAAGCCAGCTTTTCAAACTTTCCTTCCTGCGAAGGAATATCTCTTGCTCCTGCTGATGCACAGCATTACGCCAGGCTAGCTGGTTTGCAAGCTTCTGAGCAAATCCCCTATTTCTGTCTATCTTGCCACAGGAACACACTAAGATGAGCACCACTATCAAGGCTTTTTAAGTGGATTCCAGGGATCAAGCTCAGGTTTTAGACTTGTATGGCAAGCACTTTAACCCACCGAGCCATCTCCCTAGCCCATCAAGCTGTTATAAACTCACAGCAAATTAAGTGTTAACTCGCTCCATTGTTACCTGCAGCTGCAGAAAAAGCATGCTTTGTAATTAAACAGTACAAAAAGCAAAGAAAAAGCCCACACACCTACCTGGCAGTTCTACCTGCTCTGTGAATATACGTGTTGGCATCCTCTGGACAATCAAACTGAAGGACCCAATTCACAGCTGGAAAATCTTTATAAAAGAAATAGCAGGGAAGGTGAGACAATTTCAATATCTAGCCTGCAGTACTATTATTATTTTACAGTATTATTATGTGTCAAGATTTTCTATCACATCTCACTAACAAAACTTCAAAATATAATTAGTTACATTAACCAAGAAATTACATTTCTCTAATCTGACAAAGCGGACTAAAATTAAATTGCTTCATAACTAAAAACCCAAAAAAGATGGTTGCCTAAAAGCATCATTGTTCATAGGGTTCTAGTGACCATAAGCCGATTTCTGGGTCTGAAGAGATAGTTCAATTTGGCAGTGTCTATCACACAAGCATGAGGACCTCAATTTGAATGCCTAGCACTCACATTAAAAAGAAAAAAAAATTGTTTGAAGTCAAGTATGGAAACGCTTGCCTCTAACTCCAGCTCTAGGAGACAGGAATAAGAGGATGTGGGGCTTGCCGGCTAGCTATTCTAGCTGATTCTATGAACTCCAAATTCAGTGAGATGTTATCAAAAATAAGAAAGCACGGATGACATCAGACATCACCTCCAGCCTCCACATACTTGGCACACACACCCACATATATGTACACAGACACACATTATTAGTTTTGGAGAAGTTGGTATGTTAAATATAGTGATTTTAAAAGTCAGAATAAGTGGACAAAAAATAGATTCCATTGATTTTTCTTGCTAAATGAGTTACAATTTCAGTTTTTAAAGTTGTAAGAATTTTTCTTATCTTTAAACTTTTAATCTTTTTATCTTCCTTTGATGACTAAGGAGGCTCATAAGATTATAATTTAATTATCATGAAACGTAAGCTCACAGAAATACAAATACTACACAATGTTTCGCCATCATCTATCATGTTCAACTTACCAATTTACTATTTTTCTCTCACAAGATTTGAAGTTTCCAGAGAAACACCCTATAAGTAACTATATTTCCCTTGTCCACAGTAATGGTAACGTTTACTTACCCAGCCCCCTGGCTGCAATATCAGTAGCAAAAAGGACTGCAGCCCTCTTTCGGACAAATTCGTTGTAGACCTCCATCCTTCTCATCTGCGGCTGCCGGCCATGGAGAGCAAGGATAGAGATCCCTGGGCGAAGCCGGCAGAACACCCTGTACAGGTACTGAACCTGGGCACAAGCACAAGGGTAAGTTCAGTGCCGCAGGACTGAGAACAAACGTCACCCACTGCAGGGTTTCTAAAAGAAATGTAATCTAGCATCAAGGTCTTGCAACATTTTTGCATACGTATTTTCTAAAAGAATTTTGATTTAAAAAAAAAATCTAAATCTCAAACACTGAAAATAAAATTTGAAAAAAGTTCTTACATTTTTAAATCTACTAAATTCTTTCCAACTTTGAATGGCTGCAAAAGTATAACCTCCATAAAACTTTATTTTAAAATAACCATTTTTATCATATAAATATCCAGGATATCGAAATAGAAAAGCTATGAGAATTGTGAAGAACTCGGAAGATTTGCTCCCTTCCCTCCTCAACTCTTACTTTTACCTCTTGACTCACAGAACTGCAGCTTAAATTTTAAGCTTTAAAGTCTTTTATTAATCATATTATAATTCATAAATTTCTGAAACAAAATGTTCTTAAGTTATAGAGTTAATTTCCTATAAACAAGCAGTGTAAACTTTCCCTCAAACTGAGAATTTATCATACTAGCACTTAGCTAATCCCCCTTCCCAAAAAAAAAATAGGATTTAATAAATATCTTAGACATAATAAAATTTTATTTTATTATTATTCAATGTATAGGCCTAAAGAGACTACTGTTTTAGTTTTTCTTTACTATGTACTTGCTCCTAACTGGATACTGTTAGACTGAGCCAGAATTCTACAACATTTCTAACATATATAAAATTTGTTTACATAATTTTTTTTAAAACTAGACCCAGAGAACACAACCTTTTGAACTATAAAAATGCCCAAATCACAATACAAGGTGACTAGACAGCGAAAAGCTGCGATTGAACAAAAAGTAGTCATAAAGGTTATTTGCTTTCTAAACATCAAAACGCTATATTAGAACACAGGTCTGCCCCTGAACACATAAGCTTCATTACTTCTGAAGGGAATTAGGTGTCACCTTCCTTTCTGGACCAACCACTGCTGTTTTATCATTACTTCTATGTTCTTTAACACTCTGGAGCCGGGAAGTTCTGATTCTTAACCAGTAAAATCAAAAATAATGAATTCATGCCTTTGTGCTGCAAAGACACACAATGGGTACCATAAAAAGGAAGACGTTAAGGACAATCTGCAGGTCCAAGATGCACTGAGGAAAATTAGTTTTGGGAAAAGCATATACGAAAATTCAATTAAATGACTTCATGAAAACTTTCGGCAATGTGATTCCTTTGAATCAAGAAAGGACTTCAATTCCTGTTCTTTAAACAAACCAGCTGAGGGGGAAGGTAAGAGTCTAAGCATGAAATAGATTTACTATTTACTAAACTCTTACTCACTACTATTTCTAACTCTTACTCACAGGAAGTCATTAGAGGAGACCCAAATAGGAAGCTAAGAGAAGGTTAAGTATGGTCCAAACTGTACTGGAGCACAAGAGATTACAACAAGTTATAAAGCTTACAAACTATCAAGAGTATCACTACGGATGAAAAGACAGGAACTAAGGGTTACAAAAATGGAGAGACACTGGGGAAGCAGAGCTGGGACAATAACTTTTGAAGTGTCCTACTGGATACTTAGTAGTCAAGCAGAGCTCAGCGAATGTCAGGACTTGAGATTTAGATTCTGCAACTGACATCTTTCAGACTTCATTCACACCCTGAAAATGATGAGGTTACCCACAAAACATACTACGAAAAGGAGGCAGAAGGGAGAGCTCAGAAGTTCTCAATATTCTAGCAGTCAAACAGGAAAGGCCCAGCAAAATAGTTATAATAAATCAATCAGCAAGGTAGAAGAGAGACAGGTTAATGGATATAAAGTCAAAAGATTAGGCCAGGGGGAAGCTTCTGATAGGACGAAAAAGAATGGATAACTGAGCACTAACTGGAAATCTATATCCTTTAAGAGCTAACTGAATTGAGGGTCAGGAACAGAACAGAAGGGTAAGAAGTAGATTCAACTAGTAAATCCAAGTCTTTAGATGGCATTGTTGTGAAGAACAGAAAGGCAGGTCATTGGCTTGCTTTTCATTCTCAGTATGGGCAATTATCAACAAATGGTAGAGAGAGAAAAAAATGGGCAAGACAATGAGACATTTGCTATATACAGCAAAGATACTTTAGGCAGATGAAGACAAAGCTTAGGACATACAGGATTTGTCAGTGTGGCAGTAAATCTTCATTATCAATTTGATTAGCAGGAAAAGATTAATAAAGTACAACCATTGGATACATGTATGAGGGCTTGTCCAGAAAAGATTAGCTAAGAGGTAGGAGACTGAATGTGGGGGTATCTGAATTAGGCCTTCTCTCTCTCTGCTCTCTGGCCTTCGTGACTGAGCTCAGTCATACACATACCCCATGAAAGATTGAAACCTTGGAGAGCATAAGCTAAAGTAATTCTTCCCTTAAGGTAAATCTGTCAAGCATTCTATCTGTAGTGAAGTCTAACACTCGGAAAGGCAAGCACAGACAAGTAACTACCGTGGCAAGAAGAGCGGAGAGTTGAGATAAAAACAATTCTGTACATTATTTTTTTTTTCTAGCAACAAACCTAACTCCTCCCTAAGAAGTATAAAACTCTGAAATAAGTACTAAGAAGACCTGAAATTATTCTTTCCACAGAAAAATTACAGGCTTCAGTAGACAATAGAAACAAACCACTTCTTACCTTACCACAAGTTAGAAAGAAACTCACCTACATGTTTAACATGCTAAGCTAGTACAAGGGCAAAAATCTAGAGTTTATTATAAATCTATCATCAGGAATCTTAAATATACAGAGAAAGTAGTATATAAGTCAATCATGGGCTGGAGAGATGGCTCAGCAGTTAAGAGCACTGTAGCTCTTCCAAAGGTCCTGAGTTCAATTCCCAGCAACCACATGGTGACTCACAACCATCTGTAATAGGGTCAGATGACCTCTTCTGGTCTTTCTGAAAACAGTTACAGTGAACTCACATAAAATGAATAAATCTTTAAAAAATTAATAAATAAAAATAATAAATAAATCATGATCTCTTCTCCTTAGAAAAGAAAAAATATCCTTATATTTCTCTCAATCCCTTATTCCTAGTACAAGGCTAGCATTCAGCAATTATTTATTAACAAAATAAAGACATAGACAAAATATTACAGAAGAATTTTTTTTAAGGAATAACTGCTCCTAAAAGGATTCTAAAAAATACTTTCATGTAAAACAATTTAAATTTGCCTTAAAAAGCACCAACTATTTACCCGAGTCAGGATAAAGGTACGTACAGCAAGCATTCCAAAAAGAAATAAGCATGAACGAAAATTTGAGATGCAGAACAAAAGAAATATTCAGCTCCATGCACTTGGAGGGAGGGAGAACTGCCATTATAAAAGCCTTGGTTTAGCCTAAGTTTCCTCTATCAATACTTCTGATGGAGTGGACGACGTTCCCAGAATCACTAACATCCAAGACAGTGCGGAGAAAGAACAGCAAGGCTTCTACTTTCGCTGAGCTTTAAGTCTCATTCATAATTTCTTTTCCAACAAAAACACAGGATTATCAATCTTTACAGATCTGTCTCCTGCACTGTATAGAACAGAGTCAATATTTGTCTAACTGAAATCTGACAACTCTAGGGCAGTGAACCAACACAAATGCATTTAAAAGGAACAATTAAAGAATCAATACCTCTTTGCAACTGGAAAAAAACACAATACTCTTCTTCTTTAGGTGACTTCTCAAAAAGGAAAACAGCACACTTATTTTTTGGTGCAGCTCACAAATTATATAGTTCTGTTCCAATGTAGCAGGGGTGCTTGTAGAAACAAGAAAAACAAATTATGTCAATAATGTCATATTGCTGTTTTGAAATCAACACTAAAAAAAAGAAATTTGGTTGTCCATTCTCCCGATTTCTGTCACACAGACACTTTTTGCTGTGTTGTCCCCTATGAAGGAAGCTCATCGTAGCTGAATATATTCAAAATCTTTTAAAGGTTATATGGAATACACACAAGTACAAGATCAAACAAGAGTCAACCACAGAAAGAAGGTAATGACCATCATCTGTGAGAGGCAGCATGGGAAAACTCTGCTGGGCTGACAACTAATGTCTACAACTTTATTGGGGGGTTGAGATTAGAGAAATACAAACATCCATCTAAGCAATTTAGACTCAACATATGAATATTTCTTGGAAAGTTTTACAAAGAAGAACATATATAAATATTGAACTCATATATAATCATGTATGCTGAAGCATTTGTGAGAAAATCTATGTAACTGCAATTTACTTCAACTTTAATCCAACATTAAGATGGGTTAATGCGCGAAGGTATGAAGAAATGGCTAGTAAAAGGGATGACTGGCAGGAGAGGAGCACACATGAAGCAGGTATAAAGAACTTACTGTAGACATGACAGGAGGAGGGGCTTGTTAGGATGAAAAGGTTCAATGGGAAGAGAGAGGGGATAAGAAAGTAATGCAAATATGTCTATATGTATATACATATGAAACTATAGATAAAATTTTTTATGTTATTGTAAAAATTTTAATTTGTTACATGTTTGAAAATTCATAATGTTTGAAAAGTAAATATGGATTTACCCTTGGGAAAATGTTTATAATTTTATTCCAAATTTGTCTGGGGTATAAATATATATGTGGCATCATTCAGAACCACATGATTAAAAAAGACATCTATTACCAAGGAACTTTTGGAATGAACTATTAAACATACCACTATAAGGTATTATGCAACTATTTAAAAAAATGTAATACATATCACTCTGGAGTGACTTCTGAAATCTACCATTAAGTAAAGAACAAGTAGCAAATAGAGCAGTTTAGCACCTGTGAGGCTGGTGATAAACACTATACATGCATATGCTTGCACACATGTACAGCCACATCGTTTTAAGAAAAGGGGACAGATAATCCAAAAACAGAAAGTCAAATATCTTCAGATACCAAAAGAGAGAAATGGTAAAATAGAATTTATTAAAATTTCAATTTTCTAAGTAATGATAAATGCCCATGTTAAGAAAAAGAAAAGAAAAGCCAAAGGACGTTTTAAAAAAAATTCACAAACTGAACATTCAATAAACAACTGCTCTCCATAAAACACAGAGAACACTTAGGAAAATACATATCCCCAATTTAGGGAGAAAAGAATAAAGCTCTTAACAGTCACCTGCTCAAAAGCAATGTTCAGATGAAAAATGAACATAAAAGATATTCCACATCAAATAAGCATCCAAGATGCACCCCACCTTAAATTCAAATTTAAGACATGATACGACTGTATACTCTACTATACATTTAAGAGCCTCCAGAATCAGATTTTGAGAAATGATACGGCCACTTCTGAAGATACTTTCCTCATACTCTTTAGCATTTAACCAAAAGAACTGAAAAAATCAGTCCACACCAAAACAGTAAAAAAACAAGCAAACAAAAAAACCAACCTGCACTCAGATGTTTAGCAATTTTATTCCCAACCACCACAATTTGGAATCAATCAAGATGTTCTATAATAAGTAAATGGATAGAATAATGAAATAATTTCAGCACTAAAGTTTTCAAAACTAAGGATATAGTTCAGTGGAAGAACCTACAAGGCACATGCAAGGTCCTGGGTTCAATCCTCAGCATTACAGACTTAAAAACCTTCAAACACCACTGATGAAGCCCAAATTGCCTGCCGAATGATACATGTTTTCCCAATGCAATCTTGCCAAAGACAAAATAACCATGCCTACTTAGAACAAAAATAATAAATAATCTACAAAAGATACTTTGGTCAAAAATGTCAAAGAGAAAATAAACTATGCTTATTGAACTGAAAGATGGCTCAATAATTAAAAGCATTTACTGTATTGCATGAGAACCTGAGTTCAAATCCCCAGAACCCACATAACAAGAGGAGCATCTATAACTCTAGTGCTCCTACAAAAAGATGGAAATCAGAAACAAAGGATTCTCAGAAGCTTACAGGTCAACTAGCCTGGTATATGCACCCAAAAAAAAAAAAATAATAATAATTAAAAGGACTTTGTTTCAAACAAGGTACAACCAAGATTGTCCTCTGACATCTATACACACACCATGACATTCATGCACCTAAACACACATGCATGTGCACATACAAATGAATGTGTGCATATTTAAAGCCAAAATGATCTAAAATATGAGTATTTCTTAGAACTGTTGGGAACACAAAAATCCTTGCACCCAAAGATCACCAGGGAAACCAGGAATGTTAATCACACAGGGTTGTCTCCACAAAGGAGGAAAGGAGTAACTCTTCTCCACCCAGAAGGCCGAGAGTAGACATTGTTAATGACCTGGTGACCTTTGCTATCTGTAGAGCGAGACCTCACACAAATCCCCCAGAATGTTTATCCCAGACTCTATTTCCCTATACCTTTATTGTTAGCTTTGTTTCTCAGTCAATGAAAGCCATCCTTAGAGATGTCCCATGTACTTTATACCCTGCTGACCTACAACTACATTATCTAGGTCTTGGTCAGGGACCACATCAGATCCTAGGCCCTTAAGCTATTAGCACCCAGCTTCATGGCCACTTGCACTTTGAGTTAAGTTTCAATGTAATTATGCCCGATTGCACCAGGGACTGTATTACTCAAGGAAGCTTTTTTCCAAAATTGTACTGTGTTTAAATATGCTTACAATAAACTACCTGGTGTAAGATCTCTAGAAGTTTGAACTGGTATTAACTAAGTTAGGTTGAACCAACTTCTTGCCTCTTACAGTCCATTTCTCTGCCTGCTGTGGCACTTGCAGCCACCCCTCCTCCCAGCATTCCCCTCGCATTCCTACATTTAAATTATATCTCTACAAATCCACATAACTTTGTTTACAAAAAAAAAAATTCTTAAGTCTCCCTATGGGCAAAACCCCTTTAGGCATTGAAGAAACCTTTTTATAGGGAGTTGCATATCAGATATTTACATTATAATTTATAACAATAGCAAAATTACAGTTATGAAGTAGCAATGAAAATGTTATGGTTGGGTTCACCACAAATGAGGAACTATATTAGAAAGTCACAGAATTAAAAAGGTTGAGAACCACAGTTATAGGCCTTATTGTAAATTATATTCTCTGAGCAATGTAACTTGGAAATCACAATATACATAAATACTCGACTAACAGTACGATTTGGCTCTCCCTTGGGAAGCCCATATCCATGGGTGTTTCTTATGATTTCTCATCGCTAAGTGTTGAGATTTAAAAAAAAAGGTTCTGTTGCTATCAGTCCCTTGGGGTCTCACTCAAGGTGACACAAAAGATTGGACAGTAGAGAGTGGGGCGGGGACAAAGTTTTGGTAAGACGAAAAAGAAGGAGAATCGGGAAATGCAAGATGGAGAGGGCAGAGGAGGATGGCTTAGATCAAGGTGAACTAGATTGATTTTATCTTGTTTAGGTGGGAAGTTTATATCTATTGATTGGCAGTGAATTTACTGTTTGGATATATTATGGATTGAGAATTTCACATATAAATCAGTTTAATAAGTTATTGATTGAGTCATGTTTTTACCTGGCTGTGGAGGGCAGTGTGGGAAAGCAATGGCTGAGAGGCAGCTGAAGCATGCGGATTCGGCTCGGGGCCCACCGAGATGTGTGTGTGTACAAGGCTTGTAACTAACCGCCTAGGGGACTGCATGGTAGAGAAATAGACCTGGTGCCGGGTTGAGCAGCTCCCAGAGTAAGACCCTGTGGGTTGGATAGCAACAGAACTTTTTTTTTTTTAAACTACAACAGCTAAGCTAAAAGTAGCTTTACAAAAAAAAAAAAAAAAAACAAAAAACAAAAAACCTGTGTCATGTTGGCTTATCCTGAAATTTCTTTCTGTGGAGTAAGAAAAGGAACTCTTTTGACTGGTGCCAGTGGCAGTGAGGAGTTATAGTTATGTCTCTGTCCCTGGAAACTCTTTGAAGACAATAACTTCAAAAATCACCGAAATCGTGTACAGAGACAATGAAGTGCTACTCTCCTTTGAGAGGCCCATGTAACCACATGAAGCCACACTTTAATATCTTATTTTTCCTGGGTGCCTCTTTCTCTTAACCTCATACTGAAAATCTGTATTATACAACTTTTAATATACTACTTTGTGATATCCAATACTGAAATTATTTTCTACATCAAACCCAAGAATTCTGTGCTTGGCTAAGCAGACATCTCTAATAAAACTTAGACCACTACCAACAATGTTTGACTCTGAGTCAGTATTTGCTATTATCATCCAAAAACTGATCCTCTCTCCCTCATTTATGGTGAGAAGTAGTTACTAACATCTTATCAAAAAATGTTTGTTCCCAGACCACATTTCAGAAATGGTACATTAAAATATTCTCACACTTAAACATAAATGCAAATTTTAAGTAATTTTAATAGTTATTAGTATTATGGTCTATGTACCTAATAACAAAAGGCATATTACACACAAAATAAAAACTTAGAATATTAATTCTTGCACTAAGAAGATAGTTCAGGGAGAGAGAATTCCTACCTATATTTTGCTTTCTCATGAACCCAGACATACTCAGGGTCTTTCAAACTCAAGCGTGCAAGGTCCTTTACAGATTTGGTCTGTGTGGCTGAGAACAGTAAAGTCTGGCGTTTCTTGGGAAGATTTTCAATAATAGCATTCATGGTGTCAGCAAAGCCCATATCCAAGATTCTGTCTGCCTCATCAAGAACTGCAAAAGGAAAAAAAGTGCAACATGCTCTATAATATTTAAATAATATATTAAGCTAAATGCAATTTAGTGCACTGCTTCAAGTCCTAAAGCAGAAAAGGACACAGGCTAAGCTAAGGGTACAGTTCAGTAGTAGCTCTATTGCCTAGCATTTGCAAAGTACATGTGCCTGGTGCTGCCTTCAAATCTCAGAATCACAATTTTTAAATAAGTAATATAGTGGAAAATTGATCAAATCTAAACAAAAAAAAAGATAATGTTAAATTTACATAGTATGTTGTTAACCTCTTAGTATTGACAAATCAATCACAGTTCTGTGCAAGTTTAAAACTAGAGGCAGTTGAATAACGGACAATACAGAAACATGAATACTATAACTCTTCTGTAAGTACAAAAGCATGCAAAAATGAAAAGCTATTAAAATGCCCAAGTAGCCTCTCCATGCAAATCATAAGTTCATTAAAACAAATGACACTGTGACTGGGGAGGGCTCAGTGGATGAGCAGTTGCCATGCAAGCATAAGGACGAGAGTTCAGATCTCCAGCACCCACTCAAAAGCAAAGTCCCAGCACTCATGCCAAGACGGGACCCAGGTCATCTGGCCAGCCCTATGTTCACCAAGATACACTGCCTCAGTAAATAAAGTGGAAAGCAACAGACAGACACCTGGGATCAATCTCAGGACTCCATGCACTCCCACAGAGCGTGAACACATATACAAAACATGCACACCCACGTGTGTACAGAAAGAGAAAAGAAAAAACTATCAATGCCTAATATTCAGGTACCTACTTAAACACATTGGATTCCCTAAATGTTCCCTATCAATTAAAGAAAAAAGAAAAAACCAATCTTGTACTCTTCTTAGTTTAAGAGCCCAAATACCAAAATAAAAGTACAAATAATTTCTCAGACTGTTTTCATCATGTTATCTAATACAACGTGGCTGACATTAAATCGCAGAAGGGCTTTCTCGGGAAAGAGCGGAGGTTTTGTTTTGTTTTGTTTTTTAACAGAAATCGTAATACCCACCTAACAGCTGAAGATTGGTGGCGTGAAAACATATCGTTTCATCCATGTGTTGAAGAAGTCGACCTGGTGTGCAGACCAGTATGTTTATGTTGTTGATCCTCTCAGCCTCATGTTTCAGATCCTGCAAACAGTTGTTTCTCTGATTATACATACATGCCTCACAGCAGCCTGCGCACAACTGTAAAAGCCACCTGCACATACAATGCCACTGGAGCAGTTTAGACACTTAGAAATAAATACCAGTTCTCCATTTCAGTTCGGTAGCACACACACCACTTTTCCAAGTGAAATCAAAGTCCTTCGAGAAGGGGAGGAGACCATAGAGGGGAAGAACTGTAAGGCTGGGAGGGGGCAGGGAGAGGGCTGTTATTGGGATATAAAGCGAATTTAAAAATAAAAGTTGGGGGAAAAAAAGACGCCATTCATCATAACCAGGATCTGAAGCTAAAAATCTAACAAATGACTATGACAAGACTTAATTTCCTATTAAGTCAGTAAGCAGTCTTAAAAATTGTAATTAGTCCAACTCTTTAAGTCAAAACGAGAGGCACTGAACATGCTCTCCCATACAACTTCCATATTGTATTGGGGTGCAGGGAGCTAAGGAAGCACCACAGTTTACAGTTTATAGGTTCTCACCTTGAGACAAGAACCATCAGATGCTATTAAATGTTAAAGACAAGTAGCAGGTACAAAAGTAGAGTTTGTGATGCTAGCTCTTCCTTGCTTGTGTACATCTGCATAGAAATTCAAGAACTACTTATTCTCACAGCCCAGAGGTGACCAAAGCAGATACAACCATCTCAGATGTACTAAAAAGTCAACAAAAGTTGGCCAGGTTTTACCATGATACCATAACTAAATACATATTCCTGAAAGCAATCACCTTCCTTTCATGTGGTATTGACCTAGCAGTGTTTTTTAAACTATTCAGCCTCTTAGACATTCTATTAAAAGGTACTATGTCCACATACTGTTATGTTCTCTTTCCCAGAGCATGTAAAGAAATAGGTTTGCTCTAGATAGCCTGTACATCTGTCTGAAAGCCTCATGAACTCAGATGCCAACAAGAGTGGACTTTCTGGACCTATGTAGACACTGAGGCCCCATCCAAAAGACCAATCCATTTATATGAGTCCTCCATATCTTCTCCCCCCATCATCTCAGAGTGATATTAAAGGAAAGGGCAAATAAGGACAAACCTTTCCACCAATGATGAGACCAGCTGAAAAATCGTGATTCTTTCCCACTTTGCGTAGAACCTCAAATGTCTGATAGGCCAGTTCTCGAGTAGGTGATATTATGAGAACTCCCAGGCCATCTGTTGAAGTCCACTGTAGGCGGTATAAGGCTTCCAACACCTTGAAGATGAGAGCAAATTGTACTTAATAATCTCTTAGAAAAAAAAAGTCTTCATTTTTTGACTTGTCTCGACCTTTCCCCTTAAATCAAATACTTCATCAAAAGGCATTCCTCTCACAAGTTTTATCCAATCTGAAAGAGACATTTTCTTCCAACTAACAGAAGCATTCAACCCAATTCAGAGGGAAAAGAGAAGTCCTAAGGCAACTCATTTGATGTCAGAGTCAAAATCAGAAGACCAGCTATTGGAGAAGGGCCTACATAACCCAGACCACAGAAACAGGGACAAGAAAGTTATTTTCTAAACAGAAAGCACGTGAGAATCTGAACAGCTGTTGTAATTTTACAGTGATTGGATTCCCTATATGTACAACAACAGGATTTAAGAGGAAACTCGTTCTGAGGCATCTGATTTGCTTTTTCTCGGGGCAAGTTGTTTCTGTAGGAACCAAATTAGAAAACTAAGCAACTGAGATGTCAGCAAGTTCCTCAGCAGTTCTGCTGCCTACTACTATAAAAGACGCTCCCAGAAAGGTCTCCATACCCAAATCCCCTTCATGTGAGACTGTAGAACACTGTCTTCCAAGATGAACAATCGTGATCAGCTTCATCAGAACAGCTGTCACTACTGCCAAGAGATGCCCCACACCCCGAGATTGTTTTTTTGATGTTCCTTATAATAGAGTAGGATATTCACTAGACCCTCACCTGAGATTCTTATCACTCACTCCTGAACCTCACAGTCATCTTGTACATCATCTTCCCTAACTGTATATGACTTCAGTGTCTCAAGAGATACTAGATTATACATATATAGTGGGCTAACTGAAGGGAAGCTGTCAGTGTAGCTATGGGAATGTCATAAGCCAATAGCCCAGTTGCTTTGAAATTATCCATCCTGTTGAAGTAACCTGTCACTCATGTTCTATAAGTAAAGCCAAGAAATGCGCTGGTTCTCCAAGTTGAACTTCAGTGTAATCATACTTTGTTTTCTTGGGATTCACTTACATCTCCCTGGGGAAAGAATTCTCACACATGAATATATTTCAGCCTTATACAAATGGCAAATCCAAATACCACTGGTAGGCTTGCAAGGGTGAAAGCAGAAACAGCTTTCCCCACCAGATCTCCTGAGAATTCCATCAAATGGAATAACCCAAGCACAAGACAGAACAAGCATTCTACACCACCATCACCACCACGGAATATCCACCTCCTTCAGAATGCACAGCGTAAAGCATACTGACTCACTCACCAAGTAAGTTACTGAGCACCTTCCAGAACAAGGCACTGTGATAGAAGCTAAGGAGCGTGAGATTGGGAGAAGAACAAGATAGATGTGGCTCCTGTCTGGCCAGGAACTCCAAATGGAAACAACTGTTTACATCCATCTGTTTTATTGTGGGTATAGAATGTCATAAAATTATATAACAGAGGCTCTGATACAAAACAAATATACTTACTGGAACAAGAAAAGCCAAAGTCTTGCCAGATCCAGTTTTGGCAGCTCCAAGCACGTCTTTACCTTGCAAAGCCAGCCCTATGGTCTGCTTCTGTATCTCTGTTACCAAGCGGTACTGTGCTTCTTGCAAACCTGGCAGAGTGAAGAAAAGAAAACTCTATAGGCTTGATTGTGTGTCCCCATCACAAACAGATGCTAAACGTTCTTCTGTTCTACCCTGATGGAAATCACAAATAGCCAAAGAACAGCTCACTTAATTTTGAAGGTCTGGTGGCTCATAGGCTAGACTTCCAAACCATAATCACTGAAGCTTATAACCTGAAAACTAAAAGCTTATAACTCCAAACTTCCAATGCTGCAGGCAATAGGTGTGTGAGATGGCTTCAGGTTAAGAATGTGCGGGCCTGACGACCTGAGTTTGATCCCCAGGACGCTTCCGTGAATACTGTGGCACTCACACCCTCCAACACACATGCACTCCAATAGTAATAATAATAATAAATTGTTTTGTTTTGTTTTAAGCTAGAGACTACTTGTTCTTCTGTTCAAGATACAGGCTTATTTGAGGATGTAGGTAATACACAGAATGGTGACTACATGGATGAACCTAGAATAAATTATATTAAATGAAACAAGCCTGACAGAAAGACAGATACCAGATAATCTCATGTTTATAAATCCTAAAAACTGCAAAAAAATGTTACCAGAAACTGGGGGAGTGGGGAGATAGAAAGCTATTACTCAACACAAAGTACACAGGTTGAAATGTACTTTTTTGAAACAGGGTTCAAGAGTTATACTGTGTGCTGGGGATACGTATTATGGGTTGGGGACAGCCCAGTTGGTAGCGTGTTTACTTAGATGGATGAAGTCCAGGGTTTAATGCCTGGGTACAGGTCTATGATGCCAGTAGTTAGGATGTAGAGAGTGAAGAATTAGAAGTTCAAGGTTATTCTCAGCTACATAGCAATGGCAGGCTTGAGGCCAATCTGGAATATATGAGGCCTATCTCAAAAGGAAAAAAAAGAGAGAGAGAGTTTTTACACCACAATATCACAATAACTATAGTTAATTATAATTTATGCTATTGTGTTTCAAAATTGCTGAGAGTATATCTTAAATGTTCTTATCATGAAGGAAAGATAAGTACATTAATGGGTTTGATTTATATACATATTTCAAGTCATAGTATTATATAACATAAACATACATAATTTTGCCCAAAAAAAAAAAAAAAAAAAAAAAAATCACTATAAAAGAGAGGCCATCCCCAAGTCAAGGTGGTGGGAATATCACAGACCTGACTCTTAAAGCCCTATAACAACTCTTACCAGCATCTTAACCTTGGACTTCTAGCCATCAAGTCTAAGAAAATATCTACTGCTTAAGGCTGTTAGTTTGTTATGTCTACCCTACACAACTAACACCACAAAGGGTAAGCCACTTTTGTTTGTTCTCCTGTTTAAATAATAGAATCATCAAGTTTCATTCAAAATGTTCAGAGATTCCTGGTCCTTTTTAACTTATCTTCAACCAATCCAGAAAGAGTAAGAAATAAAAAAGGTTAAAATTCAGTGTTTTAGAGGTGGGTATATGTACGTTCCTGGCAGAAGGATCACTGAGTTTATAGTCTGAACTAGATTCTTGGGTCCTGCTGGCCAGCCAACCTAGCCTGATTAGAGAGCTCCAGGTCACTGAGAAACCCTGCCTTAGAAGAGAGGACGTTTTCCTGAGGATAAAACCCAGGCTGTCACTAGCCTCCCCACAGGCACGCATATACATGAGCATACACGTGCATTTTTTAATTTTGTAAAGATATGAATCAATCTAACAATCTATCCTAAAATGACCACATATACTTACCTTTCAACGTTTTTTTGGACAAAGGGAAATCTGAAAATCTTGTAATTTCATTTACATTTATCTGGGAAAAAAAGATTATAAAAAGAAAATAATGTCAGATAAGAAAAAAAATACTAGATGGCTCATTAGTTTCATAATACAACTCCCCTTCCCCCGACATTGTATTACCTATCTCATCCTTCATGTAACAAAATCAGAAGCACACCATCACTTCTAAATAAAAGCCATTTATTCAAATAACATTATATTCCATGGAGGAACCTCAAATGGCAGATACTCTCCCCAGCAGGACTTGAGATGTATTCCTCCTTCCCTAAGTATGGAACCACTAACTAGTGAGCTACCTTCACAGGACATAGAATACCTAAAGGAAGGAAGTGTGATAGGTAATGGTGACTGTCAACTCAAAAGGATACAGAACCACGCAGGAAAAAAAACTTTTAGGCATGTCTATGACACAGTTCCTAAATTGGGTTAATCAAGACAGGAGACCCCTACATGCAGCTCCCTACTGTAGACAAAACATGAGCAAGCCATCCCACATGCCTGCTACCATCTTCTCACTGCAAAAGTAGACTGGATCCACGCAAACTATAAGGCAGATTAAACCCTCCCCTCCTTAAGTAGCTTCCTGTCAGGTGTGCTGGCTCATGACAATGAGACAAGTGACTAATAGAGAACAATGGGAAGAACTGGGGCTGTAGTCCATAAGCCTTCAGCACTTGTTTGAGAAGACTGCAGAAGAGTATAGAACTTCAAGCTGGAGAAGTCTTAGTGTGCAAGCACACCTTAATAAGAAAACCACAAGGAAGAATTCAGAATGCCAAGAGAAATGCACACAGTAATAGCCCACAGTTCATGAGGTTCAGAGGGACAAAATGACTATCCAGATTTATACTAGAAACTACCCATGTCACATTCTGCCCAAGAATCTGGCTGCTTTTTGCCTATGTCCTGAGAACATGAAAGAAGATAAATTCAAAAAGTGTTGAATTAATTTGTTTGTCAAGAAAATCTCAAGCCAGGATAGCAGTAGCAGGTAGTCAGTCAGCCGCTCTATTCTGTAACCGCTGCTGCACATGTCCCTGCCCGGAGTGTCACTGCATTTCGATCACTTTTCCCAGCACTGTGGCAAGCAGGAAAGTCAGACCTGGGTAGCGGCACCCAACAGACCACTAATGAGGCCTCGCAGGCCGGGTCCGCCCCTTTCCCACACCACACTTGTCCGAGATCCACTATAGAGGCGACACCGCCCGGCTGCGCCCACCCCAGAGCCCCGCCGAACGTGTCCAGAGCCCTCACCTTCTCGTAGTTTTGCATGAGGCGGCTGATCCCCTCGCGCTCGACCTGCCATTCCGGCTTCTTAAGCTGCTTCCTTCGCTCCTTCTTTTGGTGCTGCCTGTGGCTGTGTTTTTTCTTCCAGCGATTGAAGCTCCGCACCGGGTCGGGTCGGGTTCCCTGACCCAGAGAACCAACCGTTTTGCCCATGCCGGGACCCAAAACGCTGCCAAACGTGAGACACCCCTCTCCTTAGGTTCAGCACGGAAAAAGCGAAACCAGCATGTGGGGAGGAAGCTGGGGCGCATGCACAAGGCCAGGAACACGCCCCCAAGCTGGGAAGAGTGGGCACACATTAATGACGACAGTTAATGCGCGGGCGACGATTGGTGATTTTGCTTCCACGGGGCGGGGCATTTTAAGACGCCGGGATTAGCGTTGTCAGAGAAACAGGGCGTGCTCTACTACGTGTTTAGGGCTTCCGGAAACAGCGCTAGGACGCGGCTTAGCGCTAGTACGGTGACGTCATACGACGCGACGTAAAGTACAGCTTCTCATTCGTTCTGAGCCCCAGCGTGCCTGACGTTCGTGAGTACGCTGCTACACGTTATTGAGTATGTGGGTCGTAATCGTAATCTTCGTCTTGCATATTTCGACCCAGAGGGTAGAAAGATTGGTCTAAAATCTGCTAGTTGATGACTGATTTCCATCCACTACGGTGTATACCTCTAGGTATGAAAAAGGACATTCCGCTCAGCCCTTCAGACTGTGACCACAGTTAATAAGGGCACTGACACAAACTGAATTTACCTTAAGATGTTATTATAAAAACATAACGATGGCTAAATATAAATTTTTTTTCGAAAGTATGTTGAACAAATCAATTGTTTTCCCATTTTTAAGTAAACTCTGTTTAATTGGATCTCATGACACGTTTATGTAGAACCTCTACAAGCACACTGGATTGATGAAAGGGCCCAGGTTGTAGCAATGTGATTAGAGAATTGGATTAATGTGTTTAGGCCTTTAAGGTCCCTTTTGACTCCACATATCCACACAAATATCCTAATTCTATACTGTATTCACCAATTAAACACACGCATGCAGTGCCTGAAGAAGACAGAAGAGGATGTCAGATCACCCAGAGCTGGAGTTACAGAAAGTTGTTAGTCACTGTGAGGGCACTGGCTGGGAATTGAACCTGGGTCCTCTGAAGAGCAGGGAATGCTGTTAACCACTGAACCATCTCTTCAGTCCTCATACTTAAATCTCACATTATTTTTTTCTTGTGTAAATGAAGTTGTAAGGTAGTCTTGTGAGGTTTAAACTTAGGGATGAGAAATGAGAACTGATTCAGTAAAACTTGAGGTTTTGAACATTCTGGCTCTAATTCAACATGGTTCATTGTTGTATTTAACAAGACATCTTTAGGAAAACACATTATCTATTATCTCTCTAGGTGTATTAAGTTGATGTTTCTTTACTCTCGGCAGGAAAAGTAAACTGGATTCTAAGGGAGGAGAATTCTTCCTTTCTCATGTCATCTCGCCTTTTCTTCCTCATGTCTCCCACACCTAAGAATTCTAATATTCTAAAAATACTTGAAAACTCATCCCCTAATCTTGTTCAGCTTCTCCACTATCCACTCCATGAAAACTTAGAACTTCTCATTGTTTAGTTCACTCCTGGCCAGCAGGTGGCAGCAGAAGATTAAATGCTTCTTTCCCCTTGGGTTTAGATTCAAAATGCCATGCATTTTTACAGCCACCAAGCACTTGTTTTGTTGGTGAGTTGACCTGTCCTTCTACATCACTGAGCCTTTAAGATGTTTACGGTTAGCACTCTTCACATTGTCTAGAATAGTTCTGAATTGCTTTTTTTCTATATTTTGTTTTTCTTAACAGCACTTAGGAGATGCCCCACATGGCTGGATGTGTTACATATCCTATCTCTAAGCATCTCCCAACTCATTTTCCAGGAAATGCAGCTAATCTGAGCAGGTGATAGAGCTCAGTGTGCAGAGAGCTTGCCTAGCTTTTGTGACACTCTGGATTCAGTCCCAGCAGTACATAAAACTGGGTGTGGTGCATGCATGTAATTGTGGCATGGGAAGATAGAGAAGCAAGAAAATCAGAAGTTCAAGGTCATCCTTGGCTTCAAAACAAGATTGAGGCAAGCCTGGAAAACATGAGACCCTGTCTCAAAAAGTAAATAAATAAATAAGCAAACAAAACAAAAACCTTCAATCTAAGAAGGATTCAATGATATTCAAAAGGATCAACCACCTGATAAATGAAGGCCCACACCGCTGGGACCATAATTTGATAGAAGCTCTTAAATGTCTTTTTGATAGATTGCTGGGAACTGCTGTGGGCTATCGTGAGACCATGCATTAAAGGTACTAATAGCACCAATGATAGGCTCCGTTCACTGCTAAGATACGACAGTGTTACAGCTATTTTAGAAGACGGGTTCTTATAAACCCACATAGTCTTAAAGCATGCGGTCCAGCCGTCACTCTGTTCCCAACAGACCGGAAAACTTACGTCTGCACAATCATCCGCAAACAAATGTTTAGAGTCACTGTGACAAGTCGAGTAGGAAATGTCCCATGGTGTCACAGGTTGAAGGCTTGGCCCTCAGCAAGTAATATCATCAATTAACTTAAATTATTTACTAATATTATCAAACTCAGTGGCTGTGGAAAAACTCAGAGGCCTAGATGGAAGAAGTCTGTAACTTGGAGCAGGAAGGGGAAACTTTGGAGTCATCTTGTCTCTGCCCTTTCCTTCTTCACAGCTTCTCTGGGGTGAGCAACCTCCGCTGGGTGAAGTACCAGCACCATCACATCCTGCCTCACATTAAGTCAAATTACTAGATCCAGATACTTTGGAATGAAACTTCTAAAACTATAAATTAAATAACTATTTCCCCCTAGACAGTTTCTTGCCAACACTTATAACAGTGACCACCCCACTCCCCAAAATACCAGGTAAAATTTTCAGATAACTTATAGTAGTTTAGAGATTGAGATCACAGACAGCATTGTCATGATTAGAGCTAAGTAATCCTATCAAATGATTATAGAATGAATCTGCATAAAAAACCAACAGACAACACAAAATTCTCACGTAAGACTTTTTACCCTTATCACCAGTTGGTTCAGGGACAGCCAAATAGTTCAGTGGGTGAAGATGCCCACTGAGCAACCCAAGTCTGAGTTCGATCCCTGGGACATGCTTGTAACCACTGGGCCTTCTCTTCAGCCTCCATAATTAATCTACTGTCAACAGGATTTTGAAGTAGGCATTTGACAGGCAAACTGACCCACTTTTAACAAAGAAAGAATTATTGATAACCTTCCTAAAATATAAATTAGGTCTGTCCTGGGCAAAAATGGGACATTCCATCACTACTTCAATCACTACAGTGACTATTATAGTAAGTCTAGTGACATTTTTTTTCAAATAACAAAATGTCAATTTTTTAAGTCAACTTTGAATGCATTAACTCTATCCTCTACCAAAATCCCACAGTGAAATTAAAACACAAATCATGAAGTACTTCATCTTATTACCTAATGTGGAAGATAGTAAAGCACTAAATCTTAAAATTATATTTAAAATGCCAAAGACTACCTCTTCTTAGTTTAATTTGACATGGGTTGCTAAGCTGAACTGAACATAATTATATCCTAGGACAGTCCTAAATTAGTGCATCCAGCACCATCTGTGTTAGGCCGCCTCCCCACAGCCCAGCAATTATGCACTTTCCTCCGTCTCAAAATGTCCTGTTTTTAGTGGATTTTTCTCTTTGCTTTTTCTTTTTATAGAATAATACAATTAAAGCACAAGTTCCCCTAATGGGCTATTAAAACCCTGCCATTCCCCTCTCCTTTACAAAAGGATGAGGCATATTAATACTATTTGCATATGCATAGTGAATTACGAGTTATATAATCCTGCCACCAACTGTAACTTGGTCACCCACACTGTGCAGAAGATCTTTGTGAGCATGCTCGGTAAATCATATGCCAGAACAATTGAACATCCCTAGTGGAAAGAGTCAGCTGTCTCTGTCTGTCTGTCTATGCATGGGAGACAGCTGCACGTATTGGCACCCGATATATCTTCCTATAAGTCCCTGAGGGCAGGCCAGAGAAAATGCCTGATTGCTAAGACAGTCCTTTTTAACCACCTATCCTACCCCTGCCCCGGACCTCCTCTCTCTTACCTCTTACTCTTACTTTTCCTTATTATCTGTCTTTGTTGCCCAGCCTATTATCCACCCAGGAGCTAAAGTGATCTGGTTAAAGCCCAAGCTACATTAGTTTGCCCCTCTGCTCAAACTTCTCTAAGTTCTACACAACATAAAAGGGAGAGTCCTCACTGTTGGCTTTTGAATGGGGTGGGAAAGGGTTCAAGAGGAAGTTGACACTGATTCCCTGGGACTGAGTATATTAGAAGAGTTGTTAATGCTGTGGACGGAGAGGTAAAGCTGAAACAGTGTGGCAGGGCTCCCAAGGAGAGCGGAGGCCCCAACACCAGGAATAGGTGCGTCGTGTCTCTGAAGAGAATCGAAGTGACGGAAATGGGGTCTGTTCTTATATTTTTGAGGATGGGAAGGAGGTTTACAGCAGGGGTCAGCAGCCTGGCTAGACTCTCTGATTCTACACCCCTCTTTCCTTACCCCTCTCCCTGGGCAGGGAAGAGGGTGAGGAGCATGGAATAAATAGCCTTAGAGGTTAACTAACATCCCAGGTGTGAAATCCTGTCCACAATGTCTGTAGGCTTCCAGTCAGTATCTGGGGGTCAGAAAACTGCTGTGACCACGGCTCCAGTGTATCTACCTTTGCATTCTTACACTTCAGACCCGTGAAGCCCCGCGTGGTCTCGTGGCATGCTTTTACCTCTCAAAGACAGTGGGTGGGTCTAAAAAAACAAGGCAGCTAAAGTCCCATGCAATAACCAACTTTATTCAGCACATAAGAGTTTATACTCTTAAGGTGAAAAGGAGTTGCCTAAGTTAGGTGTACAATCACAAGGACAAGTGGCATGCGGCACAAACACGTTTTTTCCATATGGGTATATGAGCAACAACAGCGAAGGTAAACCCACTCCTATCCCAGGAGGAGCACAGAAACGCATTCCAAGAACAATTCTGTTTTGAAGACTCTTGATCACAAGACTCTTGGAATTTTTTCACAAGCTCTCACAATACTCAAGGGCTCCACTCTTGACTGTGTTGTGACTGCATTTCGTCTCCAGGACCTCGTTTTCCAGTCCTCCTCACTCCCAGCCACACCACCATCTGTACCCATCCTTGAACATGCCCTGAGCATGCTTACAGTCGGCTGTTCCTTCTGAATCTAGTATGGTTCAAGTATTTTCCCCATAACCACCTTTCCATAAAGGCCTTTGACCCTCCCACTGCCATCCTGACTTTACATATTCTTCTGGCATATTTTCATTGTTTTGTCCCTAGAATATAACATACTCATAGATTTCCCCAAACTTCTGTTTCTTCTTCTAGAATATTGGCTTGCAGGGAGAAGGAATCTATTGCTGGTTCACTCTCTGCTGCCATATCCTGGGTCTATGGAGCAGATGACACACACTGAGTATTTCTTAATGCTTCTGACGTAAGTGTAGAGCAAATCAGCATAGGATCCAAGAAACATGTTAAGGAGTACTAGAGCAAATAGAATGCCTAGTTAATCCAACCCAGAGTTTCGTAGATGCCTCACTTTGGTTCTCAGAACCCAGTGACCAATCAGATCTAGATCCAACAGCCCGCTCCTGGGCAAAGACCATAGCACAGGTGCCATGGTCACTGGAGGAAAGGGTCTCAGACATTTTCTTCTGATTTCATGAAGGAGCCAAAGTCCTATGAGGAATGTCCTTCACCACTTCTTTGTGCCCCTGTGTCAGTGAAGGCAATCTGTCTGCCCCTCACAGTGAAGCTCCTAAGATGGTCCTTCTGACAGGGGGTTGCCTTCACTGTAACATCTTTTTCATATCCTTTGGGCTTTGTCTTCCTGTCACCTTAATGCTGAATTGAGGGAGACTTGAATTCTCTGATGACTAGACACTTTTATTCTGCATTATAATAGCTGCAGGATTTCTCAGGACATTTTAGTAGGTTGATAAAAATAAATCAAATCTCCAAAAAGCAATATAACTATTTCTAAAATTTATTTTATCATTAATGCCATCTCTCTGAGCCTCTTTATTGCAGAACAGAAATGTCTCTTGGAAAATTATGTAGCACATAATCATATACTATATTCCAGCATTGCTTATATTACTGTAATAAACTTTTATGCATCCATTACACAAATGTGAGCTCTCTTCTCCCTATTTAAAGCTGACTAGAATATTGATTTCCCCTCAAGTTTCTCTTGGTCAAGCCAAGAAAGAAGATATGAAGATTGGGCAGCACTTACAGAAATCTTTATGGGTGGTGGGGTGAGCAGGGTAACAGCTTAATTGTGATGTGACTCAGTGTCATACAATTTATTCACTTTAAGGTATACAACTCATGAGTTTGAATGGTTTTGGGTGACTTTTAGTGACTTTGATCATTAATACCATTTATCTGAGCCCCTTTATTGCAGAACAATTACCCAAATTCACATTTTG
Source organism: Micromys minutus (assembly GCF_963924665.1). Classification (NCBI taxonomy): domain Eukaryota; kingdom Metazoa; phylum Chordata; class Mammalia; order Rodentia; family Muridae; genus Micromys; species Micromys minutus. The sequence continues at coordinate 44,395,739 of NC_137985.1, forward strand.
ATAATCACCACCACACTCAATCTAAGAACATTTCCATCAACTCTAGAAAAAATATATGTAAACCCTTCAGCTAGCACCTTATATCATATTTCCTCAGCCTTAAACAAGCATTAATCTTTCTATTTTAGAATATTTCTTCTTAGAATATTCTTCATGTTTTACATAAATAGAATAATACACTATATGGCCCTCACTTGTAGAAGATGTCACCCACTTTGAGGATGGGGTCTCCTTTCTCAGTTAATCTTTCTTGAAACATACACTATGAGCATAAGCATTGTGTGTGTGTGTGTGTGTGTGTGTGTGTGTGTGTGTGTGTGTGTGCTGTCTCCTAGGTGATTCTAAATCCCACTATAATACTCCTATTTCTCTTGCATAGATACTTAGTTCCACAGTATTTAGAAGACCAATTGAGTTCATTTTCCTGCTTAAACCTCTTCTTGGTACACTTATAATGGAATCCAAAACCTTATAGAGAGAATCTCTTGTGCAATGTATGGAAGCATCACTGCTCAATAAAAAAAACCTGTTGTCCTATTAGCTTAGACAGGAAATAGGAGGTGGGAGTTCCAGCAGAGAAACTGGAAATCTGGGATAGAGCCAGGTAGGGGAGGGAATCACCCCAGAATCTGAGAAAGACAGTCCAGTGAAACTGAAGGAGAGGTGACCAGCCATGTGGCCTGACTTAGACTATTTTAAATGGGGTAATTGAGTGTGAGCTAGCAGAAGTGAGCCAAAGCTATCGGCCTAGGCATTGATTCACATGTGAGAAGTCTCAGGTCGCCGGAGGAAACGCCTGCAATTACAAAAACTTTCAAGATGTGCTCATTCTCAGCTGTATCTAGTTCCCCTCGTTTACCGCACTCTATGTCCAAGCTCGCTGCTGTTGAGAATAAGATACAATTTTATTGTAGTTTTATGTGCTTTTCTTATCCGTATTTTCTTGAATTCAGGTAAATGTTGAGAGGTGAAAGGAGACTCTTTTCCTTGCCCACTTTTATTACTGATTTACTTGAGGCTCATTTACTCAGCAGACAGCGTACCTCACTGTGGGGACATGGACCGTGTCGGGAAACTTGGTAAGGTTGAGTGGGTTCGGCGAGCCTGGTACCCACCTGAGACACTAGGCACCTCCCTGCTCCCTACCAGATTCCTGGCCTGGAACACATCCACACTCCACACGTTGGTCACACAGCCCAAAGCAGCGTTCTCCGTGCCAGTGAGCTGTCTAGAGACCCTGAGGGTTTAGCCAATAAGCTTCCATTCTCAGACATTCATTTATTCTCTAGTCTGCCCATTTTCCACACTGAACAATCAAGGAACAGTCTGGAACTAAGGACTGTCTCTCATCAAGAACCACCGTGGAGAGTATGGGGGAACCTTCCTCTACAGAGCCACACGGTCTAAGTTTCTCACAGAAGGCCCCTCTCCACTCTCAGACAATCACCCCTAAGCTAAGGACAATGGCTGAAGAGCTAAGCCCGAGTTCCCCAACCCCTCCCCGCCTTGCTGCGGGCTCCTCAGCCTACAGACCCAACTCCATTCCCAACTCCCCTTGACCCACCGCTGTCTGGATGTCCAGGAGTTTGGGAGCCCCCGACCCAGGGCTCCTCATTGCAGGCCCATGAACCCCCAACAGTCCGTTCCCAACTTCTCTGCGTGGTTTCCAGCTGCAACTAGACACCGGGAATTAGGGAACCTCAGGTTGGGCCTCCCACATCATTTCCCCGCCCCCTGTGTGGTATATGGCTACTTCTGTCCAGCCCATCACCCAACAGTGGGCATAGGGTAGATGCAGCCTCACACCTCCATGAAATGAAACCAGCTGGCATAAGATGTGTAAACAATAAACAAGCAAACAAACCAATAAACCAATCTCAGAGTTGTTAAGCTCGGACCAGTGTCATGTGGAAGATTTGTAAGAGGAGACAAGACTCCACTCAAACACAGTAAAATGCTGACTATGCTACAGTCAATCATAGCTTCAGCCATCTCTGTAAGAATAAAGAGCATTTGAATATTGTCACAGTCTAATTCCTTTCATGTACAATTTATACAGTGTGCTTTTATTTCAGTCATATTGTGGGAGAGATTCTATTACACTGGATAGTGTCAGAAATTTATTTACTGAGAACAACAAAAATTGTATTATACTATGTACAACATAAAACATGTACATGGGCTGAACACCACACTAGTATGGTGTTTGTTTGCTGTTTGTTCTCTTGTTAAAGTTAATACTTGGCCAGGGTAAGTGACAGCATCAAACCATATGCTACAGTATCTGCTTCTGTTTGTGGAGCATAAGCAATGTGATTTATTTACAATGGCTACCTGGGCTGGTAACTATACTGTGGAATAGGTGACCATGATGCTTAGAAATGACACATCAGTAGTTAGATCTACCAGGGCTCTTATGGTCAAGAATCCTGATCCAGGTAGATAATGGAGAAGGAAGGAGGTAAAAACCAGTCTATCCACCATTCCAGGTGAACCAAGCAATAACCCCACGTTTGGCAACAATCTGAGCAGTAAATTTGGTAGAACATACACAAGAATTATGAGATGGTTTGCTTTAAAGAGACATGTTCAGGAATCACACCAGTGACTGCTTTCTTCAGAGAATGTTGCTTGTCAGCATTCCATTCACATGACTTCCTCCCTGACAACACAGAAACAGAATCAGAGCTGTTAACCACTTCATACCACAGCTGGAGGAAAGCCGGACAGAAGAAAGTGGATACAAAGGGGCTGTCGCACACTGGAACCTGAGGACTTGTGTGGATCAAAGTCAACTCTCTGTGGACACCTGAGCAAGCACAGGTTACAACCGTGGTGGTTATAGGAAAAACTCATGTGCAGTTTCAATACTGGGTTGGAAACATCCAACCAAATTGTCATCATGACTGTGTCGTGGGCAAGCCTGGGGAAAGGGAAGTTCTCTGGGGTATCTGCCACTATACGGAGAACAAGCCATAAGCCAACACAGTTGAGGGGCTCTAACAGCAGGCAGAGTGGGCAAAAGAAAAACAAGACCCAAAGCAATATCAGATAGGACAAAAAGTGAGGGCTGGAGAGATGGCTTAGTGGTTAAGAGCACTGACTGCTCTTCCAGAGGTCCTGAGTTCAATTCTCAGAAAACACATGGTGGCTCACAACCATCTGTAATGGGATCTGATGTCCTCTTCTGATATGTCTGAAGACAGCTACAGTGTACTTATATAAATAAAATAGATAACATTTGAAATGTAAATATATAAAATATCCAATAAAATGATAAAACAGAAAAGATAAAATAATAAAAATAAATAAATACATCTTTAGAAAAAAAAAACCTGAAGTGAAAAAGGTCAACCCACAATACAATAGTCATCAAGGAAACTTCAGCATGGAGCTAGGATACACAGAGTATAAAATGTCAGAAGGAAAGTTATACAGTATCTATTTTTATGATCTACATTGTGAAGTGGAAGAAGTTGAGGTGTCAAGAATCCAAGTATAATTAACAAGCTAATGGTAAAGTACATGAATTCAAGTCAAGGTTTCTAAGGTATTTGATGGCCTCATGGCATGATGTGGCTCAGGCAACCACATGTGGCTTCTCTGCTGGCTGGAACAGGAGGTGGTCTCATCAGAAGAGAGAACCATTAGGCCTGGTGGCTTCTGGCCTGGCAAGTGTGACTCTAAAGGCATAGGTTTTCCTAGTTTTCAAGAGAGAAGAGGGTACCCCACAAAAGAAGGATCGGCCATCTTAGTTGCATGTACACACTCGTCTATGCTTTTACTAGGAAACTGGGAGAGTGAACCTAAGACCATGTGCATGCTGTGCGTGGTAGGCAAACACTCTACCACTGAGCTACATCCCCAACACTCTGTACTGAGGAGGCTCTGTACGCATTCAGACAATGTCTCTCTATGTAGTTCTGATTGTTCAGGAGCTCGCTGTATAGATCAGACTGGCCTTGAACTCCAACATCCTTCAAGAAACATCATTTGTGCCTGTATAGAATGTTTAATTGCTTGCTTTGGATTTTTTTTTCTTTATAATTTATGAAACAGCATCTTACTGCGTGGTGCAGGCCAGTCTCAAACTTAATTTTCTTCTGCCTCCACCTTCTAGATGCTGGAGTTACAAACATGTACCACACCACACATAGCTTATGCAAAACTTTCTTCATTTCTAGTTTTAGATGTTATCTTGACTTCCTGCTCTGGCAAGCAAGCATTTATAGCTTTGCATTTAAATTTTATTTATGATTAACGCACACTCCTTCATGGACTTCCGGAAAGAGAATCTGAGAGGTAAAGCTGTGGAGACCTTGTTTGTCTAAAATGGCCCCATTCCCTGTCGCGTTGTGTTAAATTGTGCAAGAGGGATGGAATTCTGGCCGTGAAACCATTTTCCCTCAGACACTTGAACTCGTTACTCCCCAGGCTTCCTGGTGGCCTCTGGGAGATGCACTTCCACTTTGCTCCCCATTCTTTGTACCTGACACAGTTATGTGTATCCCTCTTGTTTCCTGGTTACCGTTAAATTGTGACTTTGTAGAATAACACATCTTCTGATGGATTGTTTTCATCCACTGTGGTGATTTCCGTTAGCTAGGAATTGTCCTTAAATTTTTTTTTTTTTTTTTGAGGTTGTTCCTTTGATAATTTCCTGTTTATTTTAATCTGTTCTCCAACTTTCTGTTTGATTTTTTTTTTCTGGCTTATGAACAGTTTCATCTTTTAACCCTTTGTTGAATTTATCTTATAATTTTCCAAATTTTCATGTGCATGAACATGTGTGTTTGTGTGCTTACATGGGAGTGTGTGTATGTACTCATGGAGGTCAGGAGTCAGCTCTCTCCTTCCATGTGGCTCCCAGGGTTATCAGGTTTCACAGTGGTCGCCTGTGCAGCAGTCTTTGTGGATTTTTGTCATGTTGAGTTCTAAGAAGCTATGTCATTGTAAAAACATTGTAAGTTTTATTAAGATAATCTGGTTGTTTGACGAAATAGAAAAAATAAAGGTACTTCAACATTTTTCTATAACCTAGTTGGTGGGGAAAACTTTATCAGCATGCTATTGCAGACTTCCTGTGACGTCTGCCAGAGACCAGGGCAATCAGAAAGGAAACCTGAGGCACAATTATCTAGGACATGGGCTATTGCTGGTACCCATGCTGCTGCCCACTGCTGAACTTCTCTTTGTATGTGAGCCTCTCCTTCACTACCTGGTGCTGACTTCGCTGAATGTTATCTGAGATTTGTGTTAGTAGAAACAGACCTTTTAAAAAAGCTATATAGAAATACAGATCGCCTGCCTTCAAAGACTTCTCTAGATCGGCAGTGTGTTTCCAGTTTCATTATTTTTTGTGCATTAAACTGAGTTGCCAACTCCCCACCCACAGTATCAAAACAAAAGTGAATTAGCAGAATTGGAGTGGAGACTGTTAAACTCTGGGATGTTACGTGCCGTTTAGGTTTTAATTCACATCATTTTCTGAGGCCCTTCTCAGACTTTCTCAGACTTTCAGAATCTAAAAGAGCCAGTCAACCAGACTCGCTCAAGTCTGAAAGCGTTAACGCTGCCATTCTGGCATATGATGCCTTCTCTACTGCTCCAGCCCTGGCTTTCAAATGTGACTGAACAGGGAGGGTCTGGAAATAGTTCTTCATGGGCCTACATGCCAGTATAAATGCTGCGCCCAGAAAGCACGCTCGACAGGTGTGTTGGTTCCTAGGGAAGTTTACTTTTAACAACAGTGCCAAGCACACCATGGGAACATCTCCAACATGCAGTCCCTCAAGCGAAAGACTTTTGTGATGAGCCAGTGAGCTTATGTTGGCCTATAGCTGGCTCCAGCCTATAGCCATGATGGCAGTACACTTGGTGCTAGGAACATATTGATAGAAGCATGAGTGAGGAAGTCAAATGTTACCGAACTGACGCTGAGTTTGTGGCCTGGAGTTCTCGGCACAGGACTTTGAACTTCCCTATTTTCTTCTCAGTGATAATCCATCAGAATCAATGTTAAGATTGTTCTAGACACATTCTGCAGCTGGGATAAAATAAATTGACCAAACTTAACGTTGGGGATGAAAGGATTTATCTGGCCTACACTTTCAAGTTACAGCCCATCGCTGAGGGAAGTCAGGGCAGAAACTCGAAGCCAAAAGCCTTGGAGAAGTACTGCTCACCCGCACGCTGACAGGCTCGCAGTTAGCTGGCTTTTGTCTTGTGCTCTTTTTCTAATGTGGTTGTGTCTGCATGCGTTTACATACATATGTGGTCCCTTCAGAGGCCAGAGCATGCTGGATGCCCTGGAAATGGAATTATAGGAAGTTGTGACTGAGTGGTTTGGAGGCTGAGAGCCAAACCTGAGTCTCCTGCAGAAACAATAAGCATGTGTAACTACTATGCCTCCTAAGACAGGCTTCTTATCAGCATGTGTAACTACTATGCCTCCTAAGACAGGCTTCTTATCAGCATGTGTAACTACTATGCCTCCTAAGACAGGCTTCTTATCAGCATGTGTAACTACTATGCCTCCTAAGATAGGCTTCTTATCCATCACAGGACTGCCTGCCTATGGACGATGTGGCCCACAATGGGCTGGGTCCTCAGTCATTCTGCCAGCAAGATTTTTTTCCTCGTCACGATTGATAATTCTGTTAGGGGTTGAATTTTATTGGTAGTTTTGAAACTTTTATCCCATGGGCTCTAAACTTGATAATTTTTATTGAGAGGACTGCTATTTTAACTAATTTATCCTTTTAGTGTATTTTTTTTAAATTGTAATTGGAGCTCACAACCATCCGTAATGGGACCTGATGTCCTCTTCTAGTGTGTATAAAGAGAGTGACAGTGTACTTATATACATAAAATAAATAAATCTTTTTTAAAAAAAAAACTGTGATTATCTTTTAAAAATGTTTTAGATGTTTTGTAATTCTTTGCTCTGAAGAGAAATACGTTTTGTACCAAAGAAATGTCTTCATATCAATTAAATTTCCTATTTCTGTGATAAAACACCATGGCCAAAATCTACTTATGGAAGAAAGACTTTATTTTGGGCGTACAGTTTCAGAGGAACTGGAGGCCATCTTGGTGGGAAGGCGTGGCCACATATGGAAGGCACATTGGCAGGAGCAGGAGCCAGTAATCCTAACTCAGCCATAAGTAGCAAACTGGGAATAGGGCAAATATAAGCTCTCAATGCCTGCAAGGCTGTGCCTCCTAAACCATCCCAAACAGCAGCACTAACCAGGGCCGAGGGTTCAAATATCCACGCCCACGGGAGAGTTTCTCATGTAAACCACTGTCTTTCCCAAACACTGTAGTGTAGAGTATTCCTTTTCTCACTCCTCCTGCTTTCTTTTGAAAGTTCTTGTTAGATAACCAGTGGCTGTTTTCCTTCGTGTGTCTCCGTGTCTATGTCCATCCCTGTCTCAGACAGGATCTCATGTACCATGTTAAATTCACCACAAATGACCTCAGATTCCTGATCCCTCCGCCTCCTCCACCCGAGTGCTAGCACTCAGAAGTGTGCTACCCCAGTCAGTTCCTTGATATCTTATAAGCTGTTGTATTTCTTAAATTCTTTTTGAAATTCACCATATGTATATATATATGTATACACACACACACACACAGTTTCTATTTTTTAGAAACTGTGAAAGTGAGCCTTGGGTGGGCTTCTTTTCCTGTGATTTCTTATCTCGAGCTACTTTAAGCACACCTGTTTTATGAGGCAGTAGCTGTAGGCCTCAGGAGGGAGAGCACACATAAACCTGCCGGCTGTTGGCTCTCTTATCTTACCTGATGGATTACTTCCTGCTGCATTTTGTCATTTTTAGAATTTGCCCTCAGCTTCAGTGAGGATCATATCTTCCTGCACAGCTTTAGATTTGGGGGCCCTTCTAAGCAGCTCCCTTTGCTTTTTTTTTTTTTTTTTTTTTTTTTTTTTTTTTTTTTTTTTTTTTTGGTGGTGGTCTGTCGGGCTGTTTTGTGTCAGGTTTTGGTTAGGGTGGATGTTCCTGGGCCATGCAGAAAGTACCAAATCTACCTGTACTTAAAGCTGGGAGTTCAGATTTCAGCTCTGTTCATGAGGTAAACTTAGGGTTTTTATTTCTTGGAGGTTTTTAGTTTGTTCCCCTCCCAAAGCCCAAGATCTTAGCAAGTTTCAGTGGAGCCTTTTTGTGTGACAGGGCAGAGAGGTTTCCCAGTCTCTTCCTTCACACATCTTTCTTCGACCCAAGGTTATGCCTCTGAATCTTACTTCTAATTCCAAAGCCCATAGTTACCTCTGCTCACCATGGCTGCTACAGTTCAGGCTTGTGAGTTTACCACGTGGCACATAGCATCAAGACCTTTATTCCATTGTTGATGTTTGGGATGTCCCGTTTCTCCATACAATCATGCATAAATATAACACAGCCCTTGTTGTTCTGTTTCAAATAGCAGTTCAGGGTTTGCAAGAGAGGAGTAGCCCTCACTGTTGGAACTAGATGTCCAGCAATGAACTTTTTAACTTGTAGCTGATGTTAATGTGTCCTTTAAAAGAAGTAACTGGTTTGTACGCAAAATAGTGCACATGTTTAATTCTGAACTGAATTCCTCATTTTTTATTGTGTTAATTCAAAGTGCAAGGCCATTTCATAGGGAAGAGACCACAGTTTCATAGAAAAGTCAATCACTGAAGCTTTGGTTTGCAGTGTGAAGACAGTAACAGGCTACTGTGCCGGAAGAGGCAAGTATAGCTCAGGTCCAAGTGGAGGATTAAAGTCTACATGCGTGAGGCGTTTTACAAGCAGCAGGAACAGAAACAAGCAATGCAAGAAGCACTGAGTCATCACAGAGTAAATTCTAGAAGCAGGTTGTCACCCGTGAACCGATACACTGCATCAGGTTCATCTCTGGACACAGCAAGTTCCAGCACTCTGTGGGGTAAATAAGTGGCCAAGACATTTCGTAAGGTTGACCCTTATTCATTTGCATTGTATTAATGGCAACACCATCGATGGGATATTTCATTAGTGTAATGGCTTGGTAATATCATTATGTTATCATCATCATCATCATCATCATCATCATTAAATAGCAGCAGAAAAAATTGACATTCAAAGCCAGGCTTTGATAACCTGGATAACCTGGGTTATAGGAAACTCTATCAAAAATTAAAAAAAAAAAAAAAAAAAAAACACCCTCTAAGGGTTGGGGACGTAGTTTAGCCAATAATGCGCTTGTCATTCGAGAGCCTGTGGACTGAAGCTCAGTTCAGACCCTCAGCATCCCTGTAAATACTCGGTGGGTGTGGACGCCTCGGGAGACAGAGAAGAGTTTCTTGGACCAAGCTGGCTAGTTAGACTAGCTGAATCGGCAAGCTCTGGGTTCAAGTAAGGGGCCTTGCTTCAGTGTAGAAAGTGAAAACTGACTAAGGAAAACGCCCGTATCAAGCTCTTGGCCTCCACATGCATTTGCACATGCATCATGTGCCCCACTCCCACCCCTGTCCCCTCATACATACATGGGAGCACCACACACATAAAACTTGCAAAGAAAAAAAAACTAGGTTATTGCTTTTTGGTTGTTTCTTCCTTTTTATAGGTAAAACATATCCTGTGAGGAGCCATCTAGGGAAGGCTAAAGCTAGCAGGTGACTTTCCTGGGGGTGGCCCACCGTTTTCCCATGCTCTGCGATGGGTGGGCTCTGAGAGGCAAGGCCCCAAGAGAGTCATTTCAGGCTTGCTTCTTGCAGCTGATGTGTTTTTCCTGTCACTGTTACATAGTTTAATGATTCCTGGGCACCAGCCCACCCTATTGATAAGAATTCCTGCAGATCAACATAAAGATGAACTTTCATGAATCAATGCTGTTTAGATGAGTTAGTGATTTTATAGAATTCCTGATTTGATTCAAATAGTTTTAAAGAGAACATTTGTAAGAGACGGTTTTAGTTGTTTTGCCAGAAAGACACAATAAAGTTAGAATGAAGAATAGAATCTGTGCCCTCATAGAATAGTAAGTGAAGGCTGCATTGTAAGGAATGCAGTGAGCTTTCACAATTACACTAAAAAGGGAAATAAGTTGGGACAAATTTGTGATCAAGGAAAAACACTCGATGTCAGGTCCCAGGATAAAGCCACAGGTGTGCACTGTGATAAAGCAAGGACACGTGGAACTGTTGCTTAAACTCATAATGAAACAGGGCTTTAAACTTAATATCAACACCCTTGTGCAGTTCCCTTTCCTGTAACATTTTAACCCATGAAGTGATTTTCTAAAAACTTTTGTCTAAGAAAATATAAAAAGGCCAGAGAAAAGAAATAAGATGGTGGCATACATCTACCAAGTGTATGTCTGTTCATATACACACATGTGTATATATGTATATATGTGTATGTATGTGAGTGTGCAAGAACACTTGTGGAGTTGATGAGACAAATAGTCAGGCCCCGGCTGAGTGTGTGTGTGCCTGTGCATTTTGTCTGTGTAAAAGATTGAAATTCTTTCCCTGCTTCACGAAGAGTTTATGAACTCTGAGCCTCTCTCCTGGCCAGTGAGGGGCTCCTGGCTGGCTTGCCAGAGAAAGGAGCCCTAGGAAGAAATCTTTTACTTAATTCCCTGCTGCTAAACAGCATGTGTCAAAAGCCAGAAATGAGTACTTATTAAAGCACAGAGAACTTCAGGGGTAACAGGCTGGTGCTTGTTAAAACACAAATAGTAAGAGAAAACAAACCAGCACTTAATAGAGCACTAAAAGGCCAAGAATCATTCAGTCTTCAGCCTTCGTCCAACCCTGATCCACCTCAGCCCCTTCCCCTAAAGCCTGGGCAGGCCCCTGGAAATTCTCTATTTTGTTACTTATACTGATAAATTGTGGATTTTTAAAATTTTCCTTATTTAATATAATTTTCAAATTTAAAAAGCTGCTCATAGTTAATACACAAATGGTAAGCTTATGAGTAACCTCATGTTTGTACTTTTTAAAAGTGACACTTAAGTGAAGGTAAGTCAGGGTTAAAGACCCAAGTAAGGGCGAACAGTTATGACCAGAGTAGGAGACAGGAAACAGGCACTGCAGCCCTCTGCTTTCTATACATTGAGACATATAGAATTACAGTATGACCTTTTATAATAATTGCGTTTGCATAGCTGTGACGAAAAAAATACCTGAAAGAACAACTTTTCAAAAGGATTTACATTGCTCACAATTTCAGAGGGTTAGGGTCACCGCTGCTTAGCCCATTCACTTGAGCAGAGTATCGCCTTGACCGAGCACATGGTTACAGAGAGGTAAAGAGCCTGAAGGCGTGTAATATGGTGGCTTATTCAGCTATTCGCTTTGGTTTTGAGCCTCTCCCCTGGCTTCTACTGTTCTTCTATTGTCTATCAAATCAAGAACCTACAAGTAGCTATGTAAGTGTAATGAGTGCTTCCCTCTCCCTGACCCAAAGTGTATAAGTCCATGGCCCCACAAAGTGTCAGAGGAAGGCTCTTTACTCATGATGCACAGAAGCGGAGAGCAAGGAGAGGACTGGGGACCAGATATAACCTCCAAAATCACACCTCTAGTGACATAGTTGTTCTAGCTAGGCCCAAAATTCTAGAGTTTCTACCACCTCCAAAATAGCCTGTCTATCTTGGAACTCACTGTGTATATGTAGATCAGGCCAGCCTTGAATTTACAGAGATCCACCTGCCTGAGTGCTGGGGTTAAAGGTATATGCTGTCAGATCTGGCCTAAAATCTTGAAAAAGAGAAAAAGAATTAAAAGTTGCAAAATATAAAAGATCTATATATAAATCCAGAGGCACGTGTATAAAATGTTCAAAGCCTTTTACTCAGAATATGCAGACACAAAGAATGCAATTGGAGGCACACAGTAGAAGAAACAGGAAGACTGTTGCTTTTTCTACGTATCACAAAGGGTTAAGAAACACCACCAGATGTGGTTAGTCACATCTGTAATCCCAGCACTCAGGAGACTGAAACAGGATGACTATCTTGAGTCTAGGTCCGTCTTGAACTAAGTCATGAGTTCCAGATAACCCTGGACTAGCCAAAAGGGGAAAGGGATTAAGGTCTGCCCAGCAAGGTTAGCCAATCATATTTGGACAGACCAGTATTTGTATTCAGTAGTATTCAAGGTGACACAAAATTCAATCCAAAGACCCAGTTTTGGGGTTAATTAAAAATTTCCCAAGAACTATCCTCAGGCAGTCATGAGAATTAAGTGGCACGAGATTTGATTTCTCAAGGGGTTGTTGCTGCCGTGAGTCACATTTATTATAAGGTGACTGCTGCCGGTGGCTAGTGATGCTGCCTACTTTTCATTTGTGGGACTGTGGAGAAAAAGGAAGCAGATTTCACAATATAATTTTGAATTTTTAAATCTGTTCATAAGGTCTCTCTACTTGATTCTAAATAAGGTTTGAGTTGTACATTTGAGATTACTAGCTTTCTCAGACACTCCAATGAAAGCTGGACGACATGAGGTTCCCTAACAGGTTAGAGCCAAGCAACCATGCTCTTAAGCATCAAGCTTACATGGCTTCCATCTCAGCTGACTTTTATATTTACTCAGAATTCTGCTGTAAAGTCATTCGCTGTTCATTAACCAGATCCAACCCCAAGACTTCTCATCGGATCCAGAACGTCTTTGCTATACCTCTGGTGTTGAAACAAAACACACAAAGGAAAAGAATAAGGCCTTGCCCCATCTACACCTTCACAAGGTGACTCAGTTTCCATGCCTGTGCATGGCATCTGTACTCTGCAGCATCACCAGGTAAAGCTTCCACCTCTCGCTCTGATTCCAAGTCACCTTCCGATTATGTTCACCTCCTATTGGAATACTCTCTCCGGCACCCAGCTATGAAGATCTGCCAACACCCACTACTCTTACAATGTAGAAGAGAATGTTGAACTAGGGCACAAAAAGGTTTTCTTCTCTCCAATGTAATGGTCTTAGTGGTGTCCTTCTGTTAACCTTGCCCAAAATGGAAAAGCAAAGAATTGGTTAAAAATTCAAGGGACTTAAAATGGTGTGTAGAATAAAACAAATAAATAAATATAAAACAAAAAAAAAAAAACAAACAAAAAACCCTACAAAGTAATTTTTTTTTAATAAACTCGGGTACATTTTCTAATCCTGCTCATTTAATGTAATAGTAAAATGCAGAAGACCTGGGGACTACCTGAAGATTTTTGATCCCAAATTGGGAGCACATTTTGCTTTAGGTCAATCAAATGTCATTTTAAGAAAGGTCCTGTTTAAATCTTTTATCTTAGCCAATTTACCATCTTGGGTTATTTTGTCCCTTCAACAGCTTGTGAAGTTTTAAAGGGCAGACAAGTATCCTGGGACACTAGGATAGTATTATGATGCTTGCATGCTTAAAGGTAGAGATACTCTTGCTATTGCTAATTCAGCCGAGTACCACTCATGCTCTGGAATGTGGTCACCTGGCTGTCATGGTGAAGATGTTGACCACAGCAAAGAGGAAGCAATCTTTCAGGAGAAACCAGGATGCATCCCTCTACTTAGTCAACAGACATACAAGACTAGGTGATGACTCACACAATACCAATGAAGCAATCGGTAGACAACAGGATTGTTAAACAGAAATTGTGAGTCACCTTGGTCATGCTTTAGTTAGAATATCCAGGTTGTTTGCCTCTCGGTTAAAGAGTAGGTAGCATCCCTGCACACAGAAGAGAACAGAAGCACAGATTATTTGGTTTTTAAACTTAGATGCTCTCTCTCTCTCTCTCTCTCTCTCTCTCTCTCTCTCTCTCTCTCTCACACACACACACACACACACACACACACACGCACACACACACACAAACACATCTATAGTCTCAGGGCTATGGAGGAAATGAAGTGACTTGTTTTACATTTTCTTTATTCTTCCTTAAACACACACACACACACACACACACACACACATATTCCTAGGAGTTATTCCTATTTAGAACTAGCCTCTGAGCTAAACTGCCACCATCTTTACCAGCCAGCTGAGCCAGCTTGCAAAAGTTCACCACAGCCGGGCTGGTTGGCTATTGCCACTACTTCTTGGAAGGTATGGAGGCCAGAGGAAGGAAGGATGGGGAGGCCAGGGATACCCAGCCCCTTTCCAACAAGTTGTATGCAGTTGTGCCATGATTGCACGTGGCCTCTGTGAGGGGCTGGAGTATATACAGGAGAAAAGAGCTAGGAGACAGGGCTCCTTATACACAGCCATGGAGCATTCACCATCCATGCTGAGGGCAGACCTTCCAGTGTGGGTAAAGGCCACTCATGCTCCTGCTCATAACCCCTCACCCAGTGTTTGCTAAGTTTATTATCGGTTCCTCCGGGTGAGCTATGATGCAATCATCTCTCACTTTGCAGTTGGGACCTAAGGAGGATGGGTAGACACTCTAGCAAAAGTTATATAAACACTCAACTGCACATTCCTCAAGTAACATGCCCTAAATTATTGTGAATAGCTACTAGAAGGGAAGAGAATTGAATTTTTACCATAGGAAAACATCTCTCACGAACGGCACAGCAACTGCTCTTGAGATGGTTTGGATTGTTATCTCTTAAGAAATACAGTTGAAAATATAGAAAAGGAACTTCAAAGTAGCAACGGCAGCAGCAACAACAACAACAACAACAACAACGCAACCATGACTGATAAACAACACTTCCCCATCACTTTTAATAAGAATCAGGCTGCTCTTTTTGGCAGTTATGTCTTTCACCCTCTGTGTAGATGTCAGCATACTAAAAGCTTGCTTTACCTAAGACCTTAGTCATGTTGGCTTTCCGTAGGCCCTCCCACACAGTGGGTGTCCAGCACGTATTGGACACATGAATAGCTGAAGGCATTCATGAGTTTCTCAAGTTTGAAAAGCTAAGACTTCTTAGAGGTCTTCTGAACAGGGTTCTTAAACTGCTTTGACACTCCTGTTAGGAGCAGCTGGTTCCCTGGCTACCTGTTGACCTTGAAGGTGGCCAAGCAAACAGTGTTCATAGACACGCCCCCACAGGCATGACCTAGACTAGACTATTGCATTGCATTCTGGTCATTTTACATAGAGGTGCCGCTCTGTAATACTCTGTGTGGAGTAAGAAAGAAACATAAAGCAAAGTCCTCCCCACATCATTGATGACTCTAATGTCTTTTAGCATTATTAGTCGAGTCACCACAGTGCCTGATAGATATATAAAGAGTACCTTTAAAAAAAAAAAAAAAAAAAAAAAACAAACCCTTATTCCTCCCTAATTCCTTCCAACACTCCAACACTAGGTAGAAGAGAAAGAAGGTGACAGGGGCAAGGGGAATAGACCTCTATAAGCTACATCCTGCTGATCAGGGTCATTGCATTCCTTGGGGTAAATTCAGTCTTCATCATCAGAATATCCCCAACTTCTCACCAAACCACAACAGCAACAACCAGGAGTAGCAGCCTCCCTGGTGTTCTCTGGGCTCTCCTCCTTTAGACCCTCTCTAGAATCCCCAGAATTAAACTATCTGCAGCTGGCAAAAAAAATCACACCCCTGCTGGTTCATGAGGCAAATCATAATCACCTGCTGTGAAGCAGCTGCCTATCCCACACCTGGGATTAAAACAAAAACATATTCACACAACATAACTGGGTTTTTAAAGGGACCAAAACTCTCACTTTAACTACTGAGAATAACACAAGGATCCCTGACACAAACACACAGGGCCTGCTGTCACTGGAGCTGAGAATTGTTCCCTGGTTTGTTTTGTTTGTTTGTTTGGGGGTTTTGTTTTGTTTTGTTTTTGTTTTTGTTTTTAGATGTTAGCTACATTTTTATGAGCCCTAGAAAAACAGAAATTAAAAATCGGATTTTGCCTCTAGAGTCAAGAGTCTCGGTAAATGAATTCAGTTCAGGAGTCACACTGTAAAAGAACTAAGGAAGATTAAAATAATGTTCTAATTCTAAACTCACAAAATGCTAACAGGATGAGCACACAAACCTATGATGTTTACAAACAATTGTGGGGGAGCAGTTGGGTGCTGTGGAAAGTGAGTATGATTTTCAGAAAGAAATAAAGTTAAGGTCACATCGAATTCATCCACGAACTGTCTTTGTCACTTTAAGCAAGAAGCTGGATGCTTCTAAAAATTGTTTCTCCATAGAGAGGAAAGCAATTCACTCTAAATTTCCATATTATGTAAGGCTCATTGTTCTCCCATATATAAATCAGAAAAGGAGACTTTGCCAGGATGTAGCACTACTGGTACAGTGCTTGCCTAGGACGCAGGACTCCCTGGGGTGCCCACAACCATGGAAACACCACCTGGATTCACCTGCACACGAGGTGGAGTGACACATTGTAATTCTAGGACCCAGAAAGAAGAGGATTGAAAGTCATCCTTGGCTACATAATAACTTCAAGACCAGCTGGGTTTACATGAGAACCTGTTTAAAGAAAGAAACAAAAGGATTGCTGGTTGCACACAATGTTTTCCTGTAATATGGAATTTGTATTTCATATCTCTTCTTTAAGATGGGGTTTAAGATAGACAAGATTATAGGGCTGTGTGTCCTTGTGCCCCTCTGATCCCATACTTATTGAAAGAGCTACTTAAATATATTTACAAAGGTAAAACAAAAATCTTGGGCTGGAGAGATGGCTCAGCGGTTAAGAGCACCGGCTGCTCTTCCAGAGGTCCTGAGTTCAATTCCCAGCAACCACATGGTGGCTCACAACCATCTGCAGTGGGATCAGATGTCCTTTTCTGGCACAAAAGCATACATGCAGTCAGAACATTGTACACATAACAATTAAATAAATTTTTTAAAGAAAGAAAAAAATCTTAGAAAATATAATATTAATAGTCCTCAAATATGGCATCCTATGACTTTGTCCCAGTATCCTCACCTCTATTAGCCTCTCTGTCATCAACAGCATTGATGGTATTCATTTCTTTTGTGTGTATCCGCATGTGTATGTGAGCCTTACAGGTGCATGTGTATGCATGTGCACATTTGATGTGTGCACGGAGAGGCCAGAGGTCAGTCTCAGGCATCATTCTCTAGAAGCACTCTCAACTTTCTTTTCTGAGACAGAGTTTCTCACTGGGACCTGGGGCTCGCCAAGAGGCTAGGCTCACTGGCCAGAGAATCCCAAGGATCCGTTTATCCTTACCTCTCCAGCACTGGGATTAGAAATATGTATCACCACAGCATGCGTTTGCATGTGTGTGCTAGGGACTGGACTTAGGTCCTCACCAAGAGATCAACACAACACTGGTGATGGTCATTTCTTTAAAAACAAGAGGTCAATTGCCTTTAAGATTTTCTTACAAATCCTGTTTTGATGTAGCAACTTTCGTACTACCAGGAGCAATAATCAAGAAATGACAATTTGCATATGAGTTGCAGTGTAGACAGCTCTATCACTCTCTCTGTCTCTCTGTGTCTCTCTGTATCTCTGTCTCTCTCTGTCTCTATCTGTTTCTCTCTCTCTCTCTCTCTCTCTCTCTATATATATATATATATATATATATATATATATATATTCCACTATATGGTGTATTTTGAATTCAGAGATGTTAGGTATGAAAAAAGTGCATCTTAGCACCATGAAGTTTGAGTAACAGTTGATTGTCAGAAGCCTACTATGAGAATTAATTAAATATATTAGAAGGTTTAATGTATACTAGCACACACACAAGCAAATAGCCATTATATTACCAGAAAATGAAAGAATGTCACACTCTTGGTTTGACTCCTCCCCATGCTACCAGAACATTCTGAACTAAGTTATTACAAACTCTGAATCTCTTACTGCTCTCAAGGTTAGTATTTCTGCACGTGATGAACTTTGAAACTCTAAAATAACTATTGCCAAATAAAATATCAGTTCCATTCTTTCAGCCTCTCCCTCCAAAATAACATGTCACAAAAATCTCATGGTTCTCTGTCATGTAAAAGCTCAGCAACACCATTACAATGTGACCCTCTCTTCCTTACCTGCTTCCCTGCTCCCTTTCTCTGCTGTATGGCAATTTGCAGAGAGCTGTTATCAATTAAAACATTAAAATATATTTTGAAGGTAGAAATAGGATAGCATAAGAAACCTTAAGGATTTTATTAGCTGACCTAGGTTGTCAGTAAGGCATCTGAAGATTCATCTTCTACAGACAGGGAGAAGAAGAGATATCCCTCTGAACTCCTCTATAGAGGGCAAGGCAATGGTCAAAGCCTGAGCCTGCTTTGTGCCCTCCATTTAGGAGGCCATATCTTTTCTATAAAGTCCCTGTCTAACTTTTCAGACAGGCTTTAGAGTAAACTTAGACCAGGGCTTGGAGTGGAAATGTTCACAAATACCTACTAATGGGAGTGGATGGGAGGTGGGGATAGACAAAGGTCTTATACCATGTGGTAAGGCAAGGTCAACTAGGTCAAGGGTTTTCAACCTTGCATTACTGTTATTTTGGGTGGAATAATTCCTTTTTGCAGGGAGTATTCCCTGAACATCAAAGGAAATTTATTATTATCACCCGAATCTGTGAAACCAGATGCTAACAATGGCCCATGGGCCTTAGTCCTTCACCACCATCCTGTAGTTAAGGACCATCAAAAATGTCTCTGGACATTACCAAAAGGTCCACGAGGAAGGGGCACAAAGATATCCCTAGTAAGACCCAGTGGCATGAGATCACAGCCAAGTTCAGGAGTCTGAATGAGGAGGATTACCTCAGGCAGGAATGGCTTCAGAAGTAGCTCTGGACCTGTTCACGCTCCTCTTCCTTGTGTTTATCTTCCTATTTGTTCTGCCTTCCTCCCCCTCTCCTATGTCCCTTTTTTTTCATATTGAAGACATGACTTTGGCACACAATGACTAGTCCTTTGAAACAAGTTTTTGCACACTACGTTCGAGTAATTTTAACATATTTTTATACTTTTGGGTGTATATGTTTGCACACACGTGTGGAGGCCAAAGATCAACCTCCTCGGTGTTGCTCCTTGGTGTCAGCCACCTTGTTCTTTGAGACAGGTTTCTCGGTAGATCGGTGAGTCCCAGGGATCCACCTGTCTCAACCTTCCCAGTGCTGGGATTCTAAGTATGCACCGCGCATGTGCACTGAGCTGCCTCCCCAGCCATTTCAGTCCTCCGAGTTTCTGGAGAAGAGGTGCAAGAAGACTGGAGGACCCTCTCCCCTGACTACTCGCCAAGAGCGTATTCAACCACACAGAGAAGAAAGAGGACTGAAGAACAAGTAAGGCTGACTGGGGTATTGACCACTCCTGACTCTAGGAAGTAGCTTATACTGAATTTTCATTTTTAAGAATCTAGTGAGAACAAGCATTTTTTTTTCACTTTGTGATGTAGCATTGTGATGTTATAAGCTACTGTTTTAAGAAGAAAAATGGGACATGAAAGCTTGGCAGTGGTTACAACCCTCTGTATCCATAAGCCTTGTCATGCTGCAATACAGGCGCTGCTAAGGCTGCTGACTCTAGTTCAGGAAGCCCGAGTGAACCCAGTGGTTTGTGCTCCTAGCAAGTAACTCTTGATTCTGGTCTTCAGATAACCCTTCAGATAACCCTACAGATAATACCACTACAGAATAGAGATTAAAACATTGGTATTAAACGAGACGAAAGTGCACGATTTGCCAGCAAGAACAGATTACAACGTTCTTCAATGAAGATAAGGTTTTCTTTAAATTGGTCCCCAAGGAAGAACTCAAAAACTAATAGGGCAGAATCCTAGGGCTATAGACATGTCTCTAGACTTGATTTAAGGGAGGTAGCTGACAGGTGTCTCGGTTCTTGTTTGATGCAACTCTGGGTGGAGGTACGAACGATTAGTGAAGGGGAGGAATTCCTCGAACCACACCACACGGATAAATCATCCTGGGAGGAAAGTGGGTAATTGCCTGGCGTTGAGGTCATTATGCATGCAAATGAGAGGAGAATATATATATGTGTGTGTGTGTGTGTGTGAGCCAAAAGAAGCAAAACAATCACTAGCATATTGAGCCACCATGCAAGTCACACCATCGTTGCCAGCTGCCAGGATGTAAGTACCAGCAATGACACGGGTTTCAATTGTTGGATGTTCTGACGGTCACCTATTGAAGCAACACTGTTTTCTTTGGAGGGTGCTTTGAACACTAAATGAAGGGAAATGATTTTTTTTTTTCTGGTTCATTTTATATTTCCCTTACACACACACACACACACACACACAGTATTTATCATAAAGCCAAATAAGTTTAAAAAATAATTCTTATTTATAAATTCTTGAGGGTTTGGTTATGATTTTCTTTTTCCTTCAAAATATTATTAATTGTTGAAAATTTAATACTCGGCGTTAATGTCGACTGTGCCCAGCATGGGACCGTGTGGGGTTGCTTCTTCAGCTTTAACTTTTCTCAGTGCTTCAGGAAATATGAAAGACATGCGCATGGAGACAGGAAGGAGGAGACATTTCTGGCATCTTCAGTTTCCCGTAGCTTTTCATGTTGTGTTGTGTCTGTTGTCTGACACAGCTGGTGTACTGTGTCACCAACTCAGGGGATTTCTGGTTTCATTTTTAGTTCTCGGCTACTTGTGGGCGTTAGAGGTTCAGACTCCCGGGTGGGCAAAGCTTTAGATCGCCGTGGTCTGTAAGGATAGAGATATTCTTCAAGATTTTTAAACTTAAAAAAAAAAAAAATCTTAAAAGTGATATGAAAGGATGGATTTGGGCCAGAGAATATGGATTTGATAAGAAATGGTTAAGGGAGGATCTCTGTGTCACAGAGTTGAAAACGAGCCCCCAGTGCCAGGAAGAGTTCTAGGTTTGACAAAGAAGACCTGCATGGATGCGCTTTGTGGAAGGCTGTGGCCAGGCAGAGGTGACTCATTGGAGGAAGGGCGGGGAAAGGCTTCAGACACAAATGAGTCTCAGCTGAGTGTGTGTGTGTGTGTGTGTGTGTGTGTGTGTGTGTGTGTGTGTGTGAAAACACACAGGATTAACATCAAGGACTTTTTTTAAAAATCTCTAGATAAAACCTGAATTTAAAAATCTCTGAAAAATGGGCTGGAGAGATGACTCAACAGTTAAGAACACTGAGTTCTTCCAGAGATCCTGAGTTCAATTCCCAGCAACCACATGGTGGCTCACAACCATCTGTAATGGGATCCGATGCCCTCTTCTGGTGTGTCTGAAGACAGCAACGGGGTACTCATATAAATAAAAGTAAATCCTTAAAAAAAAAAAGTCTCTGAAAAAAATCAGTAATGACAGTAAGTGTCACTAATAAAAGACACAAGACACTATTAGAAAAGTGGGGTGGGTCAGTTAGAGCAGATACAGAGGGATCCACGAAAGATGTCCGGACGATGAGCCAAGCCTCAGAAGGGGCTATAGAAAGACAGTGGGGAAGACTGGAGAGCGCAGATCCCGGAGGCTGCAGAGACAGCCGTTCTCAAGTATCCTGTAGTCCGAGTGTTGGTGAAACAGACCTGTACTCTGATGTCTTCCAGTCACAGGAACCTCTCTCGTGAGGCTACCTGGAGGAGCTCGCAGCAGGGTGACCAGTTCACCCTAGAAACCATACCTGAAAACCATTGGCAGTGAAAGTCTCTTAACCGGGACGTCCTTGAGAGCACGTGTCACCATCACACCCCCTTCCACATGGAATTTTTCAGGGGGTGGGAGGGATGGTCCTAGTATCCTCCCACAAATCATTTATCATCTCCTGAGACCCCCACGATCCCTTGCTATCTTGCTCTTGGGAACACCCCCTTGTTGTCTGTCCCATTGACGAACCTACTAAGCTCACACTATTTCTCTAACTTGTTTTATGGTCCCCAAAATTTGTTTCATTGTATACAAATTTCCCATACATTTAATGACCTTTGAGATTTTTTTTTCTTAGTCAGTCTCAAACTGATTTTGCCACGATGTTGTGAGTTTCCTCCTTTACCACAGAGAGTGGTGGCTTCTCGTATTACTGACCCTTGATACTGGGGTCTCAAGACCCTCAGGGATTGGCATTCTCCTGCCCCCCATCTCTCTCTCTCTCTCTCTCTCTCTCTCTCTCTCTCTCTCTCTCTCTCACACACACACACACACACACACACACACACACCTTCTGTTCTTAATCCTGAAGTGCTCTTCTCAATAGTCCCGCCCTGTTATCAATAAACAGGACTCTCAGAACAGAGAGGTGAGTTCAGACCTCATTAGGGAAATCTGAGTTTTGATTTTCAATAATAATAATGTATTCAAAGTCAATACAGAATACACAAGATGATTAGAAATGATGCAGAGTAAATTGAAATAAAAAGATTTCTTTGATTAGCAAAATGGTTTAGCTCCACCCTTCTTGATCAAGAAAATCTAACACAAATTGACTGCTACCAGAATGTCCCTCTGCTCTGACCAGCAGGTACACCTGTGATGTTTGTGCTCTCATGAATAAGGCCCGATAGTCTTCCCAGCATCCTTCTGGGAGCCCAGCCACCTTCTCCCTCCTTTCTCTGAAATCTGTATCTGTGCCTCCTAGAACCGGCCTTGGCTTCCTCTAAGTCAACCCGGGAGGATGTCTTGCTCCTTGAGGCTACCAGAGCTTCTGAGGAGCTGCCCCCCAACCGCCTGTGGAAACCCTACCTGCCCCAGCACTCAGACTCACGAGGGGCAAGCAGGCTGTTATTGAGAGCAGACCGGCTGTGTCTTGCAAATGTTCACCGAGCTTTGCCTCGGCACTGATCTGATGAACTTAGCCTGTGCTTCTTATTTTGGGAAGACTAAGTAAATAATGGTAGTGTTTGACGATCGAGGTTGTATTGGACTATTCTCTACACTGCATGGTGACTGGGGTTTATTTATAATTTTATGGACAGGGACAAAAATGGTCACATGCAATCAAAAACTTTTATTAGACTATAATTTATGTTTCCATATAATTATTCATTTGTAAGCAAAATACTCAATAGCATTTAGTATAATCACAGTGTTGTACAATTCCCACTTCTGCCTACTTCCAAAAAGATGAAGTATCCCCAAAGGAAAAAATATGTACACATGGAAACTGATTTTAAACTATCTTTACATATGATTTACATACTTGTACTATCTGTTAGATTTCTATTTTTTTATCCTACAGATCCAATATAATTCATTTTATATTAAATATATTTTCACTGAAGTGAGAATACAATGAATTTCATAGGAGAAAACCACTGTATTTCTAGGAAACTAGAAGACAACCTAAATCTATATAGAAGACACCCTTGAAAAAAGGATCTGTAGTCAATAAATGTAAAAACAAAATTGCTGTAAATGATCAAGGCAAGAATTTGGGGGAAATTAAAGTAAAAACACAATTATACAAAAGAAACCAAGAACAGCTAGAGAACAGTGCCCATCAGGGGTGGAGTGAGTGTCTATGGAATAAAAGGGTAAACAAAATGTAACTATTAGTCAGCAGAAACGGAGGAAATATAACTATTAGTCAGCAGAAACGGAGGAAATATAAGTCAGCAGAAACGGAGGAAATATAACTATTGGTCAGCAGAAATGGAGGAAATATAACTATTGGTCAGCAGAAACGGAGGA
Organism: Micromys minutus; assembly: GCF_963924665.1. Taxonomy (NCBI): domain Eukaryota; kingdom Metazoa; phylum Chordata; class Mammalia; order Rodentia; family Muridae; genus Micromys; species Micromys minutus. Next base: position 44,419,316 of record NC_137985.1, read on the forward strand.
GAAAGGGCTGCCTAGGAAATGGTGGAGGGTATGGGTGGTCTTTCAAGACAATGTGATCAATTTCCGCCAGGAGGGAAAAGATTTTAAATGATTCATTGTGTCCTTACAGTTAACTATCCTTTAAAGACAAACAGACAAGAAACAGAGATCTATGATTCTATGCTCAAATATTTATACAAATGGGAAAATGATTAAAGCTTTTGTAACTTTTGTTATTATCGTATCTAAAAATCTAGAGATAGAAGAATATTTTTTTAAATTGGCTTTTTAAAATCAGCGTACCAAGTAATGGGCCTTTTTATTATTGTTGTTGATGTTGTTGTTGAGCTTCTTTCTGCAGCCCCACCCTATCTGCCTCCTCCTTCCTGCCCCCTTCCTCCTCAACAGTTTACCTCCTGATTTCATGTTACATGTACAACACAGCTTTGAAGGGAAAAGGGCTGAGTGGACTCCCATGCCTAAGGCCAGAAGTAGAAGGGCCTGTTTTGCTGTGTAAATCATTGTTAATAAGTTTGGACTGCGCCCCAAGGGGCTGTAAGTTTACGAGACTGTTTCTGAGTCAATCTTGGGGAAACCATTCCTACTTTGTGTCTCTTCATGAGTTAGATGCATTTTTCTCCCCTATGACTATTAGTCGAAATATGCTACTCATTTTTAAGTTTGGTCAACTCCCGGACAAGAAGAATGTCTGGAATGACACACATCACCATGTAACTCTTGCAAGTGTAACAACGTTAATCAAAGCACTGACATTTTCATCAACATAATAATTAGCTTACTGGGGTTTAGCAACATCTAGTAATTTATCTATTTTAGTTCATTTGTGCTTAAAATGTGCATTGATGGAGCAATGACTCAGTAGATAAAGGTGCTTGCTGCCCAGCCAATGACCTGCACCCCATCTCCAGGCACACGCCGTAGAAGGAAAGAACCAACATGCACAAGTTGTCCTCTGACATCCACATGAGTGCTGTGGAGCTAGCATGCCCACACATACAGATAATGTAACCATGCATACAATAATACATATGTGCATACATATACCTGCATGTTTTTAAAGTGAACAGGGTCATAGAAATGGCTCAACCAGTAAAAGTGTTTGCCGTATAAGCCTGATAACCAGAAATCAGTTCCGAGATCTCACAGTAGAAGAAAAGAATAAATTCCAACTCTCGCAGGCATGCATACATAAAAAAATAAGTAAACGCTATTAAAATGAGAACGTATGTGAGGCATTCTAAGTCAGGAGCAGCAAGTGCATGTGGCATATCCTTTGCGCATCAGGAATATCCTGCTTTCCAAGGAAGGCCCTGCACCCAACCCACATTACAGGTCATTCTGTGAATCCCTAAGCTCAGCGTAGAGCCTACACTATTGTGTCATCCAGATTGTCTCTGGGCAGTGGACGACAGACAGTGAGACAACCTATTTAACGAAGGAACAGGTGATGCAAAGATAAGACGTTATTGGAGGCTTGCCTCATGAATCGGAATAAATGGGGAAGAAAAGCAGGAAGAGACCAAAAGCACAGCTCTTAAATTCTTCCAGGTTACATTCTAGGGGCCATGATCAGTAATGGCAGACCCAGGTTCAGTCCTGATGATAAACCTAAGATCAAGAAACCCAATCGTCCAATCCTATTTCATGCACATAGCATTCGTCTACATAAATCCCACAGTACTGAGGAACCCCGACCTTGGTTCTGCACTGGTCTCATTGAATGAATAATAAGTGTATCTAGTTTAAGACCTAGGCTCTTAAACAAAAAAGTTTAATGTTCGTGTACATTAATTTAGAAATCGCAGGCGTGCTCAGCTGGTAAGGTGTAGCGTGCCAGAAGCTCTGCATTTGATTCTCAGCACCACATAAATGTGGCATGAAAGCACACACCTGCAATCCTAGTACTTGGGAAATGGAGGCACGGAGTTCAGGAAATGCAAAATCATCTTTAGCCACAGAGAATTCAGGGCCAATCTACACAAGACACTATTAAAGAAAAAAGTCACAGGAAGGCGAAAGCCTTCAAGGTTAGTACTGTTAGTCGACATCTTATGGGATGTAGGTGGCATATTAATTAATTGCAATGATCCATATAATTGGAGGTTAAAAATAAACTGTTCAGACCACTAAGGAGACTGCAGATGAGGAAAGGAAAACATCCAATTTCACTTCTCTCTTCCTGGCTGGACATTTCTTTGATGAGTAAAAGAACCTGAGTTCTAGTCTCCTCCACCTCTTTTTCTCTATATGCACTACGGAAGCCACGTGGGGCATCCTCTCTCTTCCCACTAACTGCATACATTCCAAGTGGTAGCCTCATGAACTCAGAGGGCAAAAGCAAGCTTTAAAGAGCAAGTTGGGTTGGCTACCTAGACCTCTAAAGTCTTACTAAGAGCAAGCTTGGCATTTTTCCCTCCACTCCATCACAGTAGGGAAGAGGGCCTCTAGCTGGTCCTGCTCTCTTGAAATGATGAGTAGATGCTCCAACATCTAACGAAAGCTTTATTTGCAAGGTGTAACCTGATGTGCACACAAGGTTCACAGGCAGTTTCTTACAGTCTTCGAATAAGACATAGAAGCAGGCACAGTCTCCAGAAGGAAGAATGCTCAAATAATAAATACCACAGAATGATAGCTAGGTACTAGGCACTATGAAATCAATCATTTTAATGTTGACTGGGAATGATAATACATGCCTCTGATCTCAGATTGGGACAGGAAGGTTGCTATAGTAAGTTTAAGGCTGGTTTAGGATGGATAGCAAAACGTTGCTTTAAAAATCTGTTCCTGTTAAATACTTTAAAGCTCTCTGAAGGGGGGCAATTGGGGTGGCTCAGCCTATAAAGGTCCTTGCTACCTATATGTCATGGCATGTCCGTGTATGCACATGTGTGCACATGCATGCACATGCACATATTAAAACATTACAATAGAGTGCTCTCTACAAAGTTTTAAAAAAAAACATTTTAAATCCAGCTAATCTGGAAACTCTACAGATATCTTTCAGTTGGGATATAGAAAGGCCTTATCAGCTGGGTGGTGGTGAGACATATATGCCTTTAATCCCAGCACTTGGGAGGCGGAGGCAGGCAGATCTTGGAGTTTAAGTTTAGCCCTGGTCTACGGAGCTAGTTCAGTGATATCCAGGGATACAAAGAGAAATCTACCAGCTCAAAACAAGAAAGAAAGAAAGAAAGAAAGAAAGAAAGAAAGAAAGAAAGAAAGAAAGAGATAAAGAAAGAAAGAAAGAAAGAAAGAAAGAAAGAAAGAAAGAAAGAAAGAAAGAAGAGGGGGAGAGGGAGGGAGGGAGGGAGGAAGGGAGGATGAAAGAAAGGCTACCTTGCCTACCTTGACTGTTCTATAAATGTGTCAAATATGATTATTACCACAGCTATGTATGGTTTTGGTATTGCATTAAACACATCAAACATAATATTTTTTATTTAGTTTTAAAACTTGATGGTTTTTTTTCCATTAAAATGGGAAAATACCCAACTATTCTAGCAAACTCTCTTCAAACTGCACAATGAGAAAAATAAAACTCCCGGTTTAGTGTGAGCCACCACTGGATTAGAGGTAAGTGGTGTGTTAATCACAATGATCCAGTTAATTAGAGTCTGCAAAGAGGCGTCTGCACTGTGTATGGGGAAAGGAAAATGGAACATTCCATCTCCCACACTGCACACACAGATAACACCGACACCCACGTCCAGCACTGTAGAGAATGTCAGGGTGATAGTCAAATATGGGAACAGTCTTTACATACACACCCACATCCAGCACCACAGAGAACTTCGGGGTGATTTTCAAACATGAGAACAGTCCTCAGTTAGGCAAGATTATACCACCTCTCTTTTACAATGTTTGTGTCATACTGTCATTTCTATTTAAAACAATCTTAACCCAAATGTCATAAATTATTTAGGTTAAGTTCTTCTCAGAAGTGGGAGCTCCTCCTGCTTGGAAGCAGAGGAGACATGATGTCTAGGTATTCTTCCTTATCCCAGTACTGGCAAGCTGTGGGAACAGGTGAAGGGACAGTAGAACAGAATCCAATTGGCCACCTGACTGGAGAGAATAGTCTCTCTCTCCCCGCCCCCTTTCTTCTCTCCCTGTTTCTTTTTCCTACCCCTTCTCTCCTCTCTCCTTACACATACATCATCAGATTCATTCTACAACCTGAGGTGGGCTCAACTACTACCCTTACGTGACAGATGAGGAGACGAAGAGCCAGCCCAATCACAATCTAAAGTTAGAACACAGGACTCTCAACTCCAAGCTCCCTTAAGACACGATCTAATCTCTCTAGCCCTGGCTTCTTACCTTATCAGACCCACACGTATGTCTCCAGTCTTCTTTTATGTCTGTTTACCAAGGTCTATAAACATAGCCCAGAGTATGTCTGTCTCTCTCCTGCTTAGGTGTCTAGATACTTGCTTCTTCTTAAACAAACAAACAAACTTCTCCTGGCTGTCTTGAGGCTCTGTCCAGACATCCTTCATGTGGCTGCTTTGCTGTCAATTCAGAGTGGGCTTTCTCATCGCTCCGTGTGAGGTGCAATCTCACCTCCTCTCAGGACCTCCTCTGTCATCTGGCATTGTTAGTTTTCTATTCAAACTTAGAACATATATTCTCTGTCTTTTACTCCAGGAATGAAGAATCCATGAGGATAGTTTGGCTTTGTAATTCGTGTTTTGGGGTCCTGGCATAGAATCTGACACACGGCAGTTGAGGCCTTTAGTCCCTAGACCACAATATCAGGGGCAGTAGATTGGTTCTTGCAAGAAGGATTCAGTGATTCCAGGGACAGTACCTGTCTATTCCTTACCAACACTGTATTCAAACCTATGTCCCTTTGAGGATATTCCCTTACTGTTTCCTTGCAAGTCTGGCTTCTTATCCTTTAGTTTCCACTCAAATGACACCTTGTCGTTATCATCCAGCCTCTCTGTCCCACCCCCACACCCTGTTTATTTGGATCTTGGTACCTTTCACACTCTAAATTTATATTGGTGGCAGCTGCTTCTCCTCCTCCCCCATCCTACTCCTCCCCTATCGCTCCTCCTCTTCCTCCTCCTCCTTCTCCTTTCCTTTTCACCTCTCCCCATTAGAAAGTAAATAATGTTCTTGAGGACAAGAATATCTCTGCTGGCTTTGTGGTGGTGGCCCATACCTTTAATCCCAGCACTTGGGAGAAAAAAGGCAGGTAGATTTCTGAGTTCAAGGTCAACCTAGTCTACAGAGTGAGTTCTAGGATAGCCAGGGCTACACAGAGAAACTCTGCCTCAGTAAAACAAAAAGGAAGAAAAAGGAGGAGGAGAAGGAGGAAAAAGAAGAGAAGGAAGAGGAAGACCTTTGCCGCAGAAGTTCCAAAATGTTTCCTAACAGATAGACATTCATGAATATTTGCTCACTGATCCAACTCTGGCCACTTATATGTTTCTTCTTTGTTCTAATCGTTTAGTTATTTCAATAGTTTGCTATTGTTTAAGACCGGGTCTCTCTGATAGCCCCCAGGCTAGATTCAGACTTGCTATTCAGCTGAGCCTAGCTTTGAACTCGAGATCCTTCTACCTCAACTTCGAATTAGGGATTACAAGCACATGTTGCCACAACTAGCAGTTCTCTTAGTTTGAAAGTGAATTTCTTTTTTTTTTCATGTTCATAAAATTTATGTCTAACCAATTTTCCCTCGAGAGTTATAACTGAATGCTTTTCCTTTTACTGTATTAACTAATAGAACCTTGACAGTATGAGACTATACAGGTAATCGTGTATCTCTTTGCTTTTTCTTAATTAATCATTACTATGACATTGCTAATAGATAAAGCAAACTATTCCTCATCGCACAAAGTAAACACCTTATAATACTACTTTACTGAGGTTTTCCTTTGGCTGGACAGTTGGTTGGAGGTTTATCTTGTTCTGCTTCATGCTGTTTTAGGACCAAGTCTTGCTAAGTAGTTCAAGCTAACATCAAATTCATGATCCTCCTGCCTCAGTTTCCCAAGGTCTGAGGCTAAAGGCATATTCCACCACACTTAGTAGTAAGGATAATGAATATACTGTAAGACTGCTTAGTTTTAGCCAAAAAGCCATCTTGGATTTTAGAAAGGACTTTTGATTATAGAGTTTTCTTCTGGTTTCCTGATGGGGTAAATCTGGAATGTTGTTAATAATAAAATATGACTGTGGAGAAAGGGGAGACGACAGGGACTCATAGAGCCCAGGCTATCTTTGAACCCCAGCTCTTCCAGTGCCCTCCAAATGCTATATATAGGTTATAGGCATACATCCCACATATGACTAAAATAGTCTTGTGTTTCTGTAATGAATTCTATTAATTATTTAGGCATTTCTACCTTCTTTTGTTTTCTGGCATTTGGGGATTTTTCTAAACATCTGTGGTCACTAGGGTGGTGGTGACATGCTTGTTGGATTTCTGTATGTTTATTGAGCTGATTTTTTTTCACATTCTACTATCATGGTAACAATGCACTTGTGGAATATAGGAGATGTGATGCTTATTTTCTGAGTGATTGTACAAACTAAAATTCTATTGCCTTCCTTCTCTATTGTTTGAAGATGACGATAAGGGCTGAGTGATGAGCCACAGGGAGAAGCATGTGCTCCTCAGCCTTGGGTTTTGTCAGATTCGTAGTGTTTTCTTTTGGAGAATGATGCCAGGTAAGATTTGTTATAAATGTTGTGGTTTGAATATGCTTGCCCCAGGGAGTGGCACTATTAGGAGGTGTGGCTTTGTTGGAGTATGTGTGGCTTTGTTGGAAGAAGTGTGTCACTGTGGAGGTGAACTTTTGAGACCCTCCTCCTACTGCCCATAAGACCGTCTGCTCCTGGCTTCCTTTGGATGAAGATGTAGAACTCTCAGCTCCTCCTGCGCCGTGTCTGCCTGGATGCTGCCATGCTTCCCACCATGATGATAACAGACTGAACCTCTGAACCTGTAAGCAGCACCAATTGATGTTGTCCTCATCTTGTTCCAAATGCAGAAAGGAGAAGATTGGCTCCCAGGTGGCTAGGAGGAGCATCTCAAAGCCCACCCCCCCACAATGACACATTTCCCCCAACAAGGCCACACATTCTAATAGTGCCACTCTCTGGGCCAAGCATATATAAATCACCATAGATGTAAACACCAGATTTATTAAACTCTGCCATGAGCGAGCCAGTCTCTCATATCTTTAATTCATCTGATGCTTTGGGTTCCCAAATCATATACTTACGCCATTTGTCACATAAGTACTTCCTTAAAGGCCCCAAAGTCCTTATGAGTCCCTTATGAAGTTTATATTACTCAAGGGTCCAAGATATTGCATTGTCCTAGGGAAGATTATACTATACAGATATGCAAGGGACATTATATATTGTAGAACACTTTCACATAATGTCATTTCTAAAAAAAAAAAAATCAAAACATGAAATAATTATATGAATAACTAATATACACTAAATAACTAATAAAGTTTCGTTTCTATCTTTTATGCATTCTTACACTTATATGTGATAAACATCATGAGGAATAAACATGCTATCATCTTTCTGAGGGGATTTCTACGACTGTAGTTTCATGGAGCCTCTACCTAAACAGTACTTATTCCTTCCCAGGGTAAGTAGAGAAATAAGCTATCTGATTGGAGTGGTAAGAATGTGACTTCTTTTATGTGTGCCCTTTATGAGGTGATACTCCTCCATTAGAGCACTTGGTAGTCACTATCTCTGTCACATAACATCACCAAAGATGTCTGTTCCCAATGCAAGCCTTGCTTTGGTGTTCCTCCCCAAGGCAGATTTGGCAACATTGACAGTAAAAAAGCCCATCAACCTGCAGAACGAAGCCACATTCTTGCATTAAACTTCATCAGTAGTAAGCCCAAGAGTTTCCTCTCCACAACAGTCAGTCTTGATTATCATCTTGTACGGGTTTAGCACCACAGCAGAAACAAATACCTGGGTGGGTCTGGGAGGGCATTTCCGGAGGGTCTAATTGAGAGAAGACCCACTCTGCATGTGAGCAACACTATCCTGTGGCACACAGTCTCAGGCTGAGTGAAACAGGGAACCAAGCAGAGCACCAGGAGGCATTTCTGAGCTTCCTGACCTTGGATTGCAGTGTGACCAGGTTCTGATAACCAAAGCTAGAGATGCTCTTAGCTGCACATCTTCCATGTTTTGCCAGGCCTCACACGCTGAGCCAAAGGGAGCACTTCCTTCCTAAGTTGCTTTCCTTGGGCATTTTGTTACAGCTGCAAGAAAGGTAACTGACACATCTTCCATACGGTTCCTGTGTTAGGGTTTCGAATTCTTCTCAGCTCAGCAAATAAGCGTTGCTTTCACAGTCAAGAAAATCACGTTCTTTACATCTTTACATCGTTCTTTTCTCTGTGTCCAAAACATTATTCATAGAGGCCATTTCTTAAATATGAGCTGTGTTGTGTCTCTGCTTGTTGCTTTATTTGTGTTGCTGTTGACTTTTCGCAGAAACCCTGTATGACTGGTTCTGCTATGTTCTGTATCTTATAAGTCAAAAAGGGAACAAAGGTTTAGACGCCTTGAATAGTTTTCATGGAATCTTACTCCATACTTACAGCTATAGGACTGAGCCTTAGTGGGACTAAAATGGAGCTTTCTGACTATTGTAAATTACCAAACGAAGCAGCAAACCCTGAAGTGAACGATTGTTCTCTCTTCTCTGAACCTTACACCTCTTCGTTGCTAATAAAGGCCTGTCCCCAATGTCTGATCTTCAAGCTGACATGTATTTGCTTGTTAAACCGAGGTGCCACCAAACACACCCCATAATCTGCTGTTGAAAGAGATTGTCCAGGGAGAAGAGCCAAAGTAGGCAAGAAAGATGTAACTGTGAGAAAGTTATCCCTGACCCCCGGAATTGCTTCTCAATGTCCCACCCGGTTCGTAAGTGGTTTTCCATATCAAAAGTCTAGACATCCAATTAAGTGACATTATCTGCCTTCTCTTGGCTAAATGAGGATCCAGGATCCTTCTGCTGGGATTTGGCCAACAATCCCTGGAGAAGGTAGACCAAGGGAGGTTCCCAGAGATTGTTTTCTTTTTCTATGCAGCTGTCAGTATTAAAATTCATACTGATGAGTATCTGTTTAGCTGAAAGGCTGGGCAGGAGGTAGCCAAGGGTTACCAGATGCTATGATTGCATACAGCTGGCTGAAAAAGAAATCGTTCTACTTTGAAACACTGTGGTCCTAATCCCAATGAAGGCATTCTAAGCAACCTGTGTGGTTTGCAGGGTAACCCCCCAGGAGTTATCAATGTAAAATATCAGGATAAAAGTGTCCCATAATGAAGGATGAAGCATGACTCGGTACTAATGACGGTGTTGGTCACTGAAGCCTTCAGTCCAGTCTTACTCACCGTGCACCCTTTGCCTTGCCCATACTACTTAGTCTCAATGTTCTTGCAAACAGGTTTAAGTACATGACTTCTCTATCCCTTCCTCAAGGTATCCAGTCCCCGCTGGATATTGCCCTGTGGACGAGTTGCAGGTACTTCAAATGCTGTATATGCCTTTCATCCTCTGTCCACGCTTCCTTGTCTCTGCCAACAAAGTCATCCTCCAAAAGTTCAGTTTCAACTATGTCACTGTCTCCCACAAAACCTGAGCTGGCTTCTCACTGTTCATATAGTAAAAAGGGGATTCCTTAAACAAAAAAAAAAAAAGAGATTTATTTATTTATTATATATGAGTACACTGTAGCTGTTTTTAGACAGACCAGAAGAGAGCACCAGATCCCATTACAGATGGTTGTGAGCTGCCATGTGGTTGCTGAGAATTGAACTCAGGACCTTCGTAAGAGCAGTCAGTGCTCTTAACCACTGGGCCATCTCTCCAGCCCAAAAAGTAGATTCCTTAAGACGCCATTCACAATAAATCTCTGCTGTTTTTATTCTTCTTGTACTCTGGCAATCTAGTGCTCCTAAACCTTTTCTTGCTGTTCCTCCAGGAAGTCTTTTTTAAAACTAATCACCTTTCCTGATTGAAATGTTTATATATATATACATATAGTACCCCTCACACTGAAAATGTATGCTCCAGCCTGAGTGTGATGGTGCATGCCTACAATCCCAGGACTCATAAAGCAGACACGAGAGCTTCAGACATTTGGGGATATGCTTGGCTACAAACCTGAGCTACAAAGATTTTAAGACCACCTTGGACCACACAAAACCTTGTCTCAAAAATAAGTAGATAGATGATAGATGATAGATAGATAGATAAAAAGAAAGCAAGAAAATATGTTTGATCGAGTACTTACTGGTCCTTGTATATGCCTTTGTACTTCTTGGCTTCAAATGTGTGCTGTGTGCTCATCATGGTCACTGGTCAAAGGACCCAAACGGACATGGGAAGGCCCCAATGGTGCATTTCTGTCATCTAGCCCTCTGCTCGTCTCCTTGCCTACAATAGACGAGTGTGCTTCTCCCACCTCCGTCTGTTCTCTTCCTGCTCAAATCTGACTCTTCAAGCTTCAGCCCAAATGTCACTGACCCACTTAGTTATAACTAATCTCTTCGGTATACCCCGAGGCATTTTTATACTTTTACTATCTTTAATAGACGTCTGGGTGTGTGCACGAGTACGGGTGCCCAAGGAAATCAGAGGCATCAGATCCCCCGGAGCTGGAATTACAGTTGGTTATGAGCTCCGAAACGTGGGTTCTGGGAACTGGAGCCAGGCGCTCTGCAAGAATAGCAAGGACTTTCAACTTCCCAAGGAATTCTTTTTATTAAGCAAGTATAACTCTAACCATGCTAAGTCCCCCGCTGCATTATGAGGAAAGGACTATGCCTTTTAGCATGTATACAATGGCTTCAAGGAACAGGTTCCAGTATGGGTTAGCTGCAGTCCAGTTCACTGGTGACAAAACTTCACCACTACCCATGTTAGAAAGTCAGTCTGTATACCTAACAAAGGTACGTGCAAGAATAACTGAACAGAGTGTGAATGACAGACTTCCAAACTGCCATTGCCAATTAACATATCGACAATCTATGAAGGAGTTCTGTGTTGTACCATACCAAGGAATAGATAGATGGAGCCCCACTTCTTCCAGATAATAGACGCCCACAAAGAGTTATTTCAAAGGCTGTCTCTTTAGACATGCCGTGAGTGATAATCAAGCTAAGACAAGAGACCAGAGGCAAAAGCAGCCTTTTTTTTTTTTTTTTTTTTTTTTTTTACTTTATAGTTTCCACCATTTTTCCTTTAGAGGAGTGAAACCTTGGTTTATTTACCATGAAAAGATGGTAATTGTGGACATACCTTGTAAATATTAGGGGCCATCAGAGTCACATCAGAAAGAACTAAATTAAGACTGATAGGGCGTGTGTGTGTTCATCGGACAAATTATTTTTATGTAGAGAAACAAGTTTTCTGGGAAGACATTCGTCATTTTAAAAATGCACGTGTATGCACATCCTTGGAAACACCTGACTTTATTATGTCGTGGAATAATTGGCTTTCCAGGAAAAGAGCACTTTCTGTGTTTGCACAGGATTGTGATTTGCCTTCGAAAGTACCGGAAGTGGGGCTTTTTGTCTGTTGGCTTTTCAAAGTCTGAGAATGACTTTCTATGAGACAATGGGGCTGAGTATAGGAGGGAGACGGCAAGTTTGGCAAATCATTCATTTTTCAAGGGTAGCCTAATGCCAGTCCTTCTGTGAGTCCCTCTGAGACAAAGCCTGACAAAGTGAGTTTAGGCTTTCCTGGCTTTTTAAATAAGGTAATACTTCTAACTCTCAAGCCCCTACCAGCTTTGTAGTCAATCTTTGAAAGACGGGATTAGTTGTGAATCTTTTTCCTTCACAGTTTTCTAGCCAAGCTCGAATTCCTCCAGCAAACAGCAACAGCCAAGCAAATACTTTAGGGCTAACGCTCAAGGGTAAGTCTCCCTTAGAGACGGAATTATGTAGGCTTGTTTGCTTAACAAGTCACATAGAGGGTGGGAAGGGAGGGAGGGAAAAGACGCAGCAAAGCCAGCCCCGCCCCCCAAATGCGATTGGTCCCTTTTCTCCAGTTAGTCACTCACTTTGCATCTCGGTTGGACAGGTTGAGAGAAACATGTCATTAAGGTGTTGTCAAAAGGAGCCCTGTATGTGTGGGCTGGTCCCGAGGTTTGTGGTTTTAGCTTTTCAAAGGCGCGGAGCTATTACGGGCTATGGGATCAAGTTCTGGAAAACTAGTCTTCATTACCTTGAAAAATGGCTTTGTAACAGGAGGCGCCAAGGCACTTCAGTACACATAACTCGTACACGGGAGATAAAATGAAGAAAGTTCCTCAGGGGTTTGATTTCAGTTTCCTAAATGAGGAAGAAGCCAGGAAGATCCTCCGGGTACTGGAAAGAAATGAGGAACTCCGGAGGGCAGAGAAGGACAGGATCAGGTACGAAGCGACTCCTCCTTTTGGGCTGGGCCTGCATCCTGTTAGCTTCCCAGGAAACCCGGGGACACCTGCTGGGACCCTGTGCGGGTGCTGCTTGGGGTGGGAAAAGGGAGTTTCTGGTGGGTCTCCAGATGCCTCCCGGGTCCTCTCTCCAGGGTCTCCATCCCCAGCGATGTTGGCTGGGAGGCCAGGATTCCAGTGGAGGGGCGAGAAAGTAGCTCGTTCTTTGCGTTTCTCTGTGCGCGGGTCCCTGCCTGTTCAGGACACCCGGGCTAACCTCAGCGGGTTAGGCATCGTAGGGTTGAGACTTCGTAGAGGCTCAAATGCGTCATAGGTTACTAGGGATACGGTCTGACCGTTTTTTGTTTTTTTTTTTTTTTTTAAGGCACGTGAGTTATTGTAAGACACTCCCTAGAACTGGATCCTGGCAGCCGCTCCCTCAAAGCCAGAGGGCCAGGACCTGAGATCCAGGAACTTGCCAGAGGTCCTTTGTGGATGAATGGGACTTAAGACACGTGGGGTTGGCTGTGGTGTGCTGTAAGGAGGAGTTTCTACAGGATCTAACCAATCGCCTATTAATAAATGCACTGCAATGGTCAGGGAGGGATAAGAGACAAGAAACTAGCAAATTTAAGTCCAGAAGTGGTTCTTGGGAGCATAAATTAACTTTTTTTTTCCTGCTGGAGTACAGACCCACAGACTATTCAAGTCTTCCGCAGTGCAGTGTGGGAGGAAATCCAAGCTATCAGGCAGGCCACCAAGCCTGGCATAAGCTGGAGTCTGGAGAGCTGTCTTGGTGAAGTCACTCAGGTTCCCAACCCAATCAGTCCCCTCCCACCTCCACCCTTTTCTCTCCCACTCAAAAGAAACCCTTTCTAGGACAAACTTCCAATTATGGAACCCTCTTAGTCTTTGCAGAGACAGAAGAACCTGGACCCGAAGCTCCCTCTTAATTCTTTCTCCTATATGACTCTCTTGGGAGGGCGGGGGGTGGGGGGTGGCGGTTAAAGTTCCGAGAGTGGAGAGCTCATCACACTTTGAAAACCAGGCTCAGTCTCCTCCAATCACTGAAAGGCGTATGTTCACACTTGCCGGGTGAGTGCCTGTACAAATGCACATTGACCACACAGGGTGTCCCCCCTCCCCCATTCAAAGATGGCCATAGATCTACATAGGGCAAGCCTCAAAGCATATGCAGTGCCGAAGTCCCCCAAAACTGTGCTGCTCAGAGCAGGTCGTTCCTTATCTGTAAAGAGAAGGTGGCCATTATATATGAGGGGACAGCAGGGCAGAATTAGGAAACAGTGAGAGGGAGGAAGGCTCATACCTAGGGATCAACTTGGACCTTTATAAATTAGAGTTGTCTGTCCCTGAGTTTGTTACCTGCCTGTGGATCCGGGCCTTGTCTGTCCTCCGTGAGAACAGTGCCTGGTAACTGCTGTACTGGGGGGCGGGGGGCTTCTCAGAGAAGAAGGGAGGAATTGTGGGATGAGCTTGGAGAGGAGAGCTGATATTGGGATGTAAAGTGAATAAATAAATTAATTAATAAAAAATATATTATAGCCTTAGGAGCTCCAGTGGCACAATCTGTTAGCATGTGGTATTTACACAAGCTGTAGTCTTAGAAATAGTGATGTGGTTTATTTTAAACTCCTTCAAGGGAATTTCTTTTGTACTGTATTAGACTTGTGTAAAACATGACAACCTAAGGAAAATAGATAAAGGATGTAGAGGACCTCTTTATACTTTTACAGTTGTGTATATATTGTATGTGCGTGTGGTCCATGTGTGTGAAGCATCTACACATGTGTATATATTGTATTGTGTGGTCCGCATGTGTGAAGTATACACACGTGTGTATGCATGTGGACAGTCATGGAAGCCAGAGGAAGATTTAGTGTCTGGCTCTATCCTCTGTTTATTCTTTGAAACAGGGTTTCTGTCACTGTCCTTGAGCTAGGAGGGCAGCAGTCCCCAGGAATTTTCCTGCCCCGTCCCTCACAGCTCTGGGGTTATGGGCGTCTGCCACAGTTGGCTTCTTCTATCCACTGATGTCAAGATACAAACTCAAGTCTTCAGTGTTCCTCTTATCCCTGGGTGTTCTTCCTGCTCCTTTGCCATGCTCTTTCTCTAGTGCAGTCCGTGGCATCCACGTCCTTGACCCTAGGGGAAACGGACGCTGAGGTGTTAGAAAGACTGCGGCACATCTTCCGACTTCATGATGCTCATGCCCTCGGTGAAGCACTTTCAGAAGAGCCGCATTGCTAGCGCAAACCTCAGAACGATAACTGATGAACACTAAAGCAATCATCTAGTTTAAAACATCTCTACCACTGACATGTAAAAACACTTTAGGGAAAGTGGATGATTGGACCAAATGCCCAAAGTAAGGACCCTGACCCCTTCCTTTCTCTTGGTTACTTCCTGGCTCCCACTGTTGAATACCCATATCTCCGTGGGATCATCTACCCTGCTTCAGGACCATGTCCGCTCACCCCTGCCTGACACTGGCCTGCAGACATGGCCCAGGATGACACGAAAGCCAGCTGTGTCTTCCGCTCATTATCTTGTAAAGCAAGATCATTATATTTTCCAAATAAAAACTTGGGGTGCATGACTTATGCAATCCCAGACTGTAACATGAGAAACGGTTCAAAGGGCCTTTCTGGCAGATGCCAGGGCCTATATGCCTCCCCAGAACCACTTCTTGAAGTAGAGTTCCCTTGGGTAAGACAGAAAGGCTTTACTAGATAGAAGCACTGGAGAGATGTCATAGTTAACCTGTATTTACGATGGATCTAAAACATCAACAAGACAACTAAAAACAATTCCTATATTAGAAGTAAAAGGTGACTGTTCTACGGGGCCAGATATGGATGTCAATCCTATAGGAATAGTTGAGATCCCAACGTAGGAGACAGAACTCCCCAAGAGTTCTTCAGGAAGGGATGTCCCCTAATCCCCATCAGGACCCAACCTCTTAGAATTCGGTCTTTAGGGGAGGACTTACATTTACTATAATAATGTTTCCAACGTATAAGAAGTTCATTCAGATTTTAATCACCAAGATTCAAGTTGGTAAATAGGCAAAGATCATTCACACTTGAATTTAGGTAAGCAGTAAACAAAGTAAGTGGGGCAATGTTGAGTCAAAAATTAATTTTGTGATGCCCTTGGCATGTATGTTGTTAATGACTTTAGTAGAGTTCAAGCTCTTCCTAAAAGATTTGTTTTTATTATTTTAATTGTCCGTATATACACGTTTGGGTGGGCATTTGTGTGTGACTTCAGGTACCCATAGAAACCAGAAGAGGGTATGGAATCCTCCAGAGGTGCAGTTATGGGTGGTTATGAGCTGCCTGATGTGGGTGCTGGGAGCCACAGTTGGGGTCTCTGCAACAGCAATATGCATTCTTGACCGCTGAGCCATCTCTCTAGCCAACTCTGAACCTTACAGTGATCAAGAACACAATTTGGATATACCTGGCCTTTGACCCAGTTATTCATTTCTTAGATATTTATTAGTAGGAGGCTTATGTAAGAAGAGATAGCTAGAGCAGCCTTCATTAAGGACTACCTTTTATGTCACAATAGTAATTATTGTCCTAATAATAACAGCTAGCATTTACTAGGCACATGCCGTATACTGATCATTGTATGTTTGCCATACAGAGTTGATGCATATTCTCAGTGAGTGTGCGAGGCACCCTTTTAGTTCTTGTTTCATGGAGAAGTAGACTGCTTATAAAAGTTGAGTATCTTGGTAGAATCAGAGTTCAAATCTAAGTCTATCTTAAAATTACTTTACCTATCCACATTGAGTAAGAGTCACAGCCATTCCTTAGGTCAAGGATTATGACATTTAACATGGTCAAGACACTTGCCCAGGGCACTGTGGTTCACAAAATACAAGTCTAAAATGTGAGCCAAGATCCATTTAGCTCTAAAGAACTTTTATCAGTCCCCTATTGGATGTATACGTTTTTATCTCTACGTAGTTACACCTTCGTGGGCTTTTTGGTATCTGCTTTTATTTTCATCCTAAAAGTCTTTGTTTTTATTTCTTGAAAGCTAACAGGAGGGGCTGAAGAGCTGTCTCAGTAATGAGTACTGGATTTTCCTGCAGAGGATCTGGGTTCAATTCCCTGCATCCGCACAGTGGCTCACAAACATCTGTTACTCCTCCTTCTGACACCTCCTGATTTCCACAGGCAAGGCATGCCTCACTAATACCCCCAGAGATCCAGGTTCAGTGAGCAACCTTGCCAATAAATAAATTAAATAAATAAATAAATAAATAGGCAGAGGAGAGATTGAGGAAAACAGTCAACTTCCCCATGTACACCCAGCCACACACTTATATAGAAAAACATACACACACACTAAATAAAATCAGTATCTTGCATTTTATTTATTTATGGTGGCAGTGGTGGCAGTGGTGGTGGCATGTGCATGCCACAGTACATGTTTGGAAGTTAGAGGACAATGTGCAGAAGTTGGTTCTCAGTCCACCATGTTGGTCTCAGAGATTTAACTCGGGTAGTCAGACTTGCAGGCATCCACCTTTACTCAATGAGCTACCTCTGGCCCTATATGCATTTAAATGTTTTGTAATTTTTTTTATCTATATATGTGTGGTGTGGTGTGTGTGTGCACACGCGTGTGCACGCACTCCAGTACTTATGTGAAAGTCAAGCAGCAACGTGAAGGAGTTGGTTCTCTCCAGGAAATAGAACTTGGGCTGTCAGGCTTGGGGGCAAGTGTGTTTTCTAGCTGAGGCATCTTGCTGACCATATACACACGTGTGTGTGTGTGTGTGTGTGTGTGTGTGTGTGTGTGTGTGTGTATACATATATATGTACATGTACACATATGCATTTCATAAGGCTATACTCCTAACTTTTGAAAGGGTTACCTCTTAGAAATAATATTTAATGGGAGGTTAACCTTTTTGTTACTATTTAATTTGTTACAGTTACATGTTCTTTAAAAACAAATTGCTTTGTTTTGGCAATAAGGCAATGTCGACTTTGAGTATTTATGCCTTAATGCATTCTTATTACTTATTGAATTCCTTTATTTACTTTTGGCGTGTAGTATATGAGTCTGGGTGTATGTCTGCCATAGTGGGAATGTGGAAGTCAACGTACAACTCTTGGCATTTCTACCTTGCTTCTGAGGTCTCCCTTGTCATTTCTGCTGCTGAATATCCCAGGCTAGCTGTCCATGAGCTTGCAAGCACTTCTCTCTCTGCTCCCCTTTTCCCACTGCAGTGCTGAGCTCACCAGTGCAAGCTGCTCATTTGGCTTTTCTGTGGCTTCCATACTTACTCGAATGGCTTGTATCCACTGAGCCATTTTCCCAGCCCTGTATTTATTTTTGAGCCAGGGTCTCTCTGTGTACCCCAGATTGGCCTGGAATTCACTACGTTAGGTTACTTAGGCTAGCCTTGAACTTTTGGCAATCCTCCTGTCTGAAACACCTGAGTGCTAGGATTGGAGGTGTGAGCTCTGCTTGCGGGTTATGAATACCTTCTTAAATAATTCCTTTTAAAGGTATGTCTATTAACTTGTCCGCCCCTGTCACTTTCTCTGACGTGTTATGGAGAAGTGTTCATTCCTTGTGATCAGGGATTATTTTGGGTGGACTTAGACACTTGGTAGTCATTCCATGCCTAGTTACAGAAACATAACTGTGTAAGGAGCACAAAGTAAGGGAGAGAAAGGTGTGGGCAACCACATGGAAACAGAAAGTCAGATGGAGGCTAGACTAAAAATACTATATCATCCCCACAGATGATCTTAAAAATAAAGAAATGAATGCGAAGGCCCGGGGGACAGTCAGGCTGGGTCAGCAGGAGAGTGTTTCCCTTCTTAACACTGTGCAGAGGTGGTGGGAGAATTCTAATGCTGTCACACTCGGGGGTGCATTGCAGTCGGTTGCTGCCCAGGCTGTGTATTTGAGAACCACGGGCTCATCTCCTCCCACTCCTACCTTCCAGAATGTTTCCTAATTGACGTTGCCAGTGGCTTTGCTTTAAAGGCTATACTTTAGTCAATTAGCACACCATGGCCAGCGCCCCTCAAGCCCTGTGTTAGCCTTCTAGTGGCAAAAAAAGAATCAGAGGGCTGTTGTGACCAAAAACTCCACCTCCAACGAAAGAGGATTGTGATTTGTCAATATTAACATTGAGTTGGCCTTAGTTTAGCTTTTAGAAAGCACATTTAAGTAGTTAAAGGGGTAGGGGATGGGAAAAGATTAAGGGGAACATGTAACCTACTATGGCTACTAGTCTTACATCCCTCACCACTGTGGATGTATCTTTAAGTGTGTTTATCATTTATATGTCTTCCTCAACTCTGAAAGGTGCCGTACAGATGTCACTGGTTGTTGGATATACCAAGAATCCAATCCAGTCTATTGCAGGACTGAGTACTACTCCACTGTATGCATGTACCATAGGTGACAACTTCACCCACTGAGGAACACTGTAGATTATTTCCAGCTTTGAGTGACCTTGAATAGAAGTTCTGCAAACATTTATTCACACTGTTGTGTAAACATAGTGTTTATAAAGAATGTACTTGCCAGAACCTGTTTTTTAATTCATGTAGTATTTGCAAAGTTATTTTCCTGAATAGCTTTAAATATATTGTATTAGTAGAATATGAAAGCCCCAGGTTTTATCTTAGTTACTCAGGTTACTATAATAAATACCTTAGGTTGGGTAATCTATGAGCACAGAAGTTTATGTTCACGGTTCTGAGGCTGGGAAGTCTAACATTGAATATTAAATGTTTTCAGTATTTTATTGTACCCTATTTTATAAGCATGTGGTATTATCATATTCTATTTTGTATTTCCTAATGACTAATGATAAACATGTTCTTGTGGTTATCTATCGTCCTTTCATGTATCCTCTTTGATGTCTCTCTAAATCTTTGCATACTTTTAATTGAAATCTTTGTTTTCTTTGTTTTTTTTTTTTTTTCTTTATATATTCTGGACACTATTGTTGTGTAATAAGGGGTTTAACAAGCATTTCCTCCCAGATGTAGCTTGTCTCACAGTATCTTTGTAGAACAACAACAAAGAAATTAGTTTTTATGACATCCAATATGCAAAGGTTTCTCTTGTGAATTTTGGTAACAGTCTGAGAGATCTCTGCCAAACAAAAGAGCATAGATTTTCCCCCTATGGTTTAAAGGGTTTTTCTTTTGAGTATTATGTCTTAGATAGTTCTATTTTGAAATGCTTTTTTGCATAGTATTCAGTTTAGTTTGGGCTTTAGCTTATTTCCTAGCTATAGACGCCCAGTTATCCCAGTGGATTTCTTAGAAAGAAATTCCTCCTTCACTGGCCTGCTTCTATGCCCTTGTAAAAGCATATTTCAGGGTGTGTTTCCTGACTCTGCCCTACTTTATTGTCTATATACTATTTCCTCAATAAATACTACATGTGTTTGGTTTCCATGAATTTATAGTAAATATTAACATGAAAATTATAAATATGGGGGCTGGAGAGATGACTCAGTGGTTAAGAGCACTGACTGCTCTTCCAAAGGTCCTGAGTTCAATTCCCAGCAACTACATGGTGGCTCACAACCATCTGTAATGGGATCCGATGCTCTCTACTGGTGTGTCTGAAGACAGCTACAGTGTATACAGAAAATATTTTTTAATTATACAAATAACTATTTTGCCTATTTAGTTCCTTTACTTTTCTGTGTCAGAGTTTTAGATTTACCTCATGTCATTAGTACAAATCCACACTGAGCATCTTGTGTCTCAACACTCTGCTAAACTCATGTAGAGGTGGTTTTATTTCCTCTTGTCTGGCAGGTGTGTTTTTTATCCTTCTTGCCTAATATTAGTTAAAACTTCCAACATTGGACTGGCGAGATGGCTCATCAGTTAAGAGCATTCACTGGCTGTTCTTCCAGAGGACCTGGGTTCAATTCCTAGCACCCACATTCTGTAATGCCTGTTTTAGACACACACACACACTTCCAACATGGCGTTAAACAGGGCTGAAGAGTTACACATCCTTGCCTTGACTCAGAACTGTCAGTCTCTGGTGTCAGGTGTGATGTTGCTTACGATTTTCTGATTGATGTTTCGCATCAGATTTTATTTCTTGCTGCTAAGAATTTTGGAATGCTTTAGAGACACCACTTAATGTGCCCATGTGGTTTTGCATCTTTAGACCCGATAGGGTGTTGACTGTAACCACTTTTAAAATGCCAAATCAACATTGCTATTGCAGAATGAAGTGCGTTCTATAAAACGTGTGCTGGTCTAACCTGGTTTCCTCAGTGTGGCCTTGGAGAGAAGGCTATTACATAGATAGATGACTGAAAATGGGATCACTGAGGTAATTTGCTATAACGAGGCTGGTATCCTTACTAGATGCAAGGGGCAGGCATAAGAGAAAGCCACGTGCAGGCTGCCATTGTAACCACACAAGAGACGAATGCTCAGGTCCTTTGGAGGACGCAGAGCCTTGTCCTCCTTTGATCTTGACGTCCAATGCTGTAGGGTCATACCCATCTGCAGTCACATACTTCTTTATTTGTGATACTTTATTGCAGGACCTTCTTACCACTGGGCCAGCACTCAGGCACGCTCTCAAGGCAAGCCCCATTGGCCAGAGTATATTGCTATTATAGTTAAAATCTTGTTTGCTAATGTTTCCTTGGGGGTTTTGGCATCGGGATTGGTGAAAGACAGAGATAATACTAATCTATATCTCCTGTTGCTTTGCTTTGTTTCTGAGACAGTCTTAATGTGTAGCCCAATCTATCCTCATATGTTGTAGCCCAGGCTGGCCTCAAACTCCTGGTCCTCCTGACTTGTCTTCCAAGCACTGAGATTACCGACATGAACCTCTACGCCATGCTTATGGGTTTTGTCTGTTTACATGTTAAGTAAATCTAGCTTTATTACAGATTCTCTTCTACTCCTGTGAGAGGCGGTGTAGCTTCTTCTAGAGCTTCTTCTACAAGCATTTGTTAAAAGGCCTTGGTACTGGAGTTTTGTTTTCTATAAGTTTTAAATTATATATTCAGTTTCTTTAATGATACAAGGCTTTTCCAGATAGGTTGCCCTGCATACATTGGGTAGTTGATGGTGTCAGAGGAATGAGTCTGTTTTGCTTGTATTATCACACTGATGTGTACAAGGTTGTTGTAGTGTGTTTCTGGCAGGCTGTGTTAATAGCGTCATCCTTTCAACACACAATTTCTATGATACGAGTGTACTTATGTAGGTCAACCATGTTGTTTCCTGTTCCTTATCTTTACATGTTCCTCGTTTTCTCCTCTCCCGCCTGCAACATTGAAACACTTAAATGTTTATCTACTATTTTAATATTTTTAAACTAAAAATTATTAAGTATTAATTATCTAACATATTTATTTATTATTAGGTGAGGGAGGGTATGCACGTGGGCCATAGGACACAGTGTAGAGGTCAGGACAATTTGACTGAAGTGATTCTCTCCCTTTATCACGTGGTCCCAAGGACCAAACTCATGTCCTTGGGTGTCAGGTGCCTCTGTTTGCCGAGCTTCTCACTGGCCCCCTCACAGCAGCTTTAAGCGTTTTTTTCAGATTTCTTTACTGAAGATTTTACTGTTTATCTGTGTATATTTTTTGGTGGTTGCTCTGGTAACACACACACACACACATACACCTTTTCAGAGTAAATAAATCACTATTTAATATGAAATGTCGGAAATCACTATTACAGAGATCAGTTTACCCCTTTGTGTCTGCTTTGTGTGGTGTTTGTGAGACATATTAGAACTATATATAATGGAAATCCTATTGGATGATGGTATGATTTTTGCTTTTAACCTCCAAATATACTTTACAGAACTCAGTAAAATAATAGCTTATTTCATAGTTCCTTATATCTGTGAGTTTGCACCTATTAATTTAACAACCTAGCATCTAACTACATCTATCTGCCCACCTACCCACCCACCCACCCATACACTGCTAAGTGCTGTTTGAGATTCATTCCCAGCCCATGGGTCAAAACTATTTGAAAGGGAACTACATCTGTACTCAGTGTGTGCATGCATTTTTGTCATTATCCTCTGAATAATTCATTAAAACCATACTATTTTATAGCATTGCATTGTATTTTGTGTTAGTTTTTTTTTTTTTTTTTTTAATTCTTTCGTGGTTTTCATAGCACTTTTTACAGATATGAGTGTTGATGTTTTTGTTTATTTCTTCTTTATGCCTGGGGGTCCTGGCATCTGTGCAGATAGCCTGCTGTTAACAAATGCCGCTTCACTTCTTTTGCCAGTGTCTTTCACCCTGGTTTCTGGGGGATATTTCATTGGGCAGGGCATTGGAGTGGGCTGTTCTCTTCCCTTGGCACTTTACCAAGTCACCCCTGCGATGTCTCTCTGTGCTATCTTTCTTATACATCATGTTATTTTGTTGAAACAAGGCCTCATTTAGCCCAGGCTAGCCTTGAACTAATTATGTAGCTAAAGCTGCCCTTGAAGGCCTGTTTAATTCCCCTGACTCTGCCTCCCAAACCTGGGGTTACAGGTGTGTGCCACTATGTCTGGGTTCTCTTCATACCTTTTAGTTTCCTGGAGCCCTTTCTCAGTCCTCCATCTTTTTTGTAAGATGCAGAGGGGCAAAAAAAAAAAAAAAAAAAAAAAAAAAAAAAAAAAAATCAAAACCGGGTAGGGGAGTTGCCTTAGAGCCACAGTTCCTCTAATCAGAATAGTTTCCTTCCCTTAGTGTTTTAGCAGTATGCATGTCTACTGGCCCTGCCTTTGTTCCCAGGAGACCCTTTTCCTACACCTTCCCTTTTCCTACACCTTCTATCAAAATTAGAGGCACCCTCTGGATGTCTCCAGCTCATTCCAGTTCCTCCCCTGGGAGTCGGTTGGAATTCGTCTGAAAAACAGAAGCTACTTTGTGTGTCCGGTAGAAGGGAGAACAGTGAGATCGGCCGTGTACCCACAGAGAGAACCAGCAAAACCACTGGGGGACAGTGATGGTGAGCCAGGCGAGGACAGTGCAAGGAGCCTGTAGCACAGAAGCTACGGAAGCCATAACATACTGGAAAGTGGTTCTTCTCGGGTAATGGGAAGGAAAAGACAAATGTATGCTTTGCTGTGTTGGCCAAGTTCAAGCTAGCGATGGTTAAGCAACCAGCTTGCAAAATTCCCAAGTATGTAATAGTGAGAGCCAGCTCTGACCCTCACTGCTTGGAGACGAAGGGGACTTGCTGGCTTTCTCCAGTCCTCTAGTTCCTGCGAGAGAAACAGGAGCCAGGGCATGTGTGACCAGAGATTTGAAGCTAGCGGGAGTCATTTGCAGAAGTTCTTCACAGTTAGTCCATTGGGGGAAGGGAGCAAACCCTTGACTTTCCTCTTCCCTCCCAACCTGCCAGTTTCTGCAGGATCACAGCAGGAAGCAGAAGGGCAGGCTGTGAGAGCCAGGGAAGTGTAGCCTGCAGGTGTCCCCTCCCAGTAGTGTGCCCATCCCTCCTTTCCTTCTGTGGCTGCGCCTCTTTTCTGTGTCCCTTCAGAATCTTCCTTCTCTTGCTCACTCATTTGCTTCCCTTCCTGAGAGTTCTCTGGAACTTCCCCCAGGTGTGACACTGCTGTCCCCATCCAGTCCCTTGTCCCCTTTCCTTTCTTTACACTCTACACTTTGGGAGATTCTTATTCTATTGTGGCTTTCCCTACCCGCTACTGCTCTCTGCCATGCTCCCTTCTAGGTAGAGCATTCCCTTCCTAGAAAGGGACTGTGACCAGGTACTGTCAGACATGCAAAAGTCAACGGCTTTGAGCGTTGACTCAGGGTACCTTAGGTACTGGAGGCTTGTGGGGCTGAAACTGAAAACCAAAGGACCTAAAACTGGGAGAGTTCTGGCACAGGTGGCTCACAGCCCATGCACACTCCTCCCAGGCTGCCTTTGGCTCTGTGTATCTTCTGACTGGCTGGTTCTCCTGGGTTCAAATTCTGGGTGAGGGACATAAGAGTCAAACCAATATCTTACAGCCATGATAGGCTGCCCTAAGTGAGGCCAAGCACCCACTCTGAAGTACCCCCAGAGTGAAGTTTAGTGTTGGGGTGTCTAAGCAGAGGCTGCAGAGTCCTGTTCAGCTGAAGTGACTGCTGCTGTAGAGAGTCACCTGTCTAGGGGAGTAGCTGTGCACTGGCCTTCTCCACATACTTGCAGCTCCTCCTCTGTGTGTCTGTCTGCCCGCACACCTGCTGGGTTTGTCTCACATCTGTGGTGATGTGTCCTCAGCTATGGTGGTTCTTAGCTGTGGCTGAAATGAAAATGATTTAAGAAACTCTCAAAACTACCAATGCCCATGTCAGGATTCACTCTCCCTCTCCCCCTTGCCTCCCCCCCCCCCATCTGTCTGTCTGTCTGTCTCTCTCCCTCTCTCTCCCTCCCTCCCTTCCTTTCTTTCTTCCTTATTTAATATCTGAGCTTCTAAGATCTAGGTCCCTGTTCAGGCTCCATTTGTCAAGGATGTGAATCTCAGTTCGTGAAGAAACCTCAGAGTCTGGAATGTAAATTTTTATCAGGAAGGCTAGGGCTCCACAAAACCTACTGGATGCTTCAAGGACCCGGTATGTCTCATGGGCTGGGCTTTTATTAGGAACAACTCCACACAAACACCAAAACACACTCACAAGAAATAGAAAGGTTTGCTTAATAGATCACCAGGGGGTACAAAGGCAAAGGAATGTGAATAGGTAGACATATAAGAAGCCCATGTCCCTCGTGAACTATACAGTCCAGATCCTGAGCTGGGAAGCCTGTTTCACAGACCGTTCCTCTGTCCTTAGTGTGCTGACCTCAGAATGCTCCTAGGTGCGGAATGTGCTTTTTGTCTCAGACACTGCTGTTTGCAGCATCCTTTATTCTTTGGCGATTTTATTCACGTATACAGGATAGTCTATCCACCCCTACACCACCTCCTCCTGGACAAATGCCGGCACGGCCCCCTCCCACATGCATGCTCCCCACCCCCACCCGCAGCACCCACTGAGTCTAATTAATGCTGCCTGCTGGAGTGTGGATCGATCTTGTCGGTTTCATTTTAGTCTCACGCAGGCGACTATGGTGGTGACGCGCCTATCAGTAGGTACTGCAGACATGTTGTGTCTATAAGGTAGTGTCCACAGCACATTTTCCTGTACCCTTGTTCTTGCCTCCCCGTTTTTGGCAGTGTTCCGTTAGCCTTTGAGGGGGCAAGACACATGACCTTACATGGCTGTGCGCTTGCTTACTCTCAGCTCTTTGTTAATCCGTGCTGCGGCGCACTGCAGTAGAGACCTCTCTGGCCAGGGCTGAGGGCAGCACTAATCTATGATTATAGGTATAAATATTTAGAAGGCAGTTTTGAACATGTCCATTTCGCAAAACAACAGCAATAGCTAACCCCCCTGGGCCTATGACCTATTGACCGTGGAGTATTGATCAGATGTAAGGTGCCAGGCACGCGGAACAGCCCTTTTGAAGCTCCTCAGGTGAGACTAATGTATACTAAGGGACCTGACAGGTCCCCTGGGCTCTTGGATTATGTCCTTCAACTGTCCCACCCTTCCTACACTCGGCTCCTTTGCGTGAGCTTTGACAGACTGCTAATAATTCAAGAAATCTTAATCTAGGGAGGAAAAAAAAATCTGCGGTCCTGCCATGAACCCGTTGAGGGGGCTATGCCTACTGCAAACATAATGAACTTGGTGTCTAGAATTTACTGGAGCAAAGTTGCCACCTGCTCCCAGAGCTGTTTAGTTCGCTTTCTGCTTTCACTCTTTTTTTTTTCTCGCAGACCCCCCCCCCCGCCCCCATCCTCCTGAGTACAGGCTGCTGTACACACATAGGCTGTAATAGCGACGAGCTGCCTAGGTTCTGGCCTGAAGAACCATCTTTCTTAAGCCCCACCACAGGGTGTAGCCTTTCTTCACCTTGGCTGTTGAAAGTTTGAGCTCAGTGCCTGTTTCTTAAACAGCTGCCGTGTATTCTGTGGCACTCTTCATCCAAATGCAATGAAGATATAAAAACTGCCTAGGGATTGTATATATTTGGGGGTAGTTTTAACTTGCTGGCTGGATTGTAATGTTTGTACTTGAGCTCGCGTTGTGCCTTTTCCTGGGGTGATGTGGATGAATATCTATTCATCCTAATTAAAGCACCAGCAACACATCAAATAAATGATCCCAGAAAGGTTGAGCTTACTAGACTGGTGAATTAGCAGGACTACATATGAAGGGTTAGTTACAGAGTGTGGGTTACTTGAAGGCAGCTGCATCACTGAAAAACCCACACCGGGGTACGTGATCCTCAAAACCCTCTGAATGGCTTTCTTGGCAAAGTGGGGTCAGTCTCCTTTCTTGGGCAGTTGTTACTGTTTGTATAACCTTAGAGAGGCACCTTGTGGTCTTGTAAGTTTTAGGAGCTTCCTAGGTTTATGAAGGTCATTTACTTCCAGAGTCTTCAAGCGCATCCCTCTATGAAGAAATGTTTCCATTCGGAAGACATGACTGCACAAATTAGAAGTTCCTCTGCAAGACTAAGAGCCAAGTAAAATCTCTGCTTGCTGAAAGTTGTCTTTGGGTAGCTGTTGGTGCTTTAGTCCTTACTGCATAAAAAGAAAAACTCCTATGTGTGTGGGAAGTGGTTGGACACGGCCCTGCACGGCACCGGGGAATGTGTAAGAAAGAATATGGCCACCCCTTCAATGTCATCAGACAGCCTCTCTATCCACTCAGCCTTAACTGCAGGTATGACACTGGCTCCAGAGAAAGCAAAGAAAGGCCAATAAATTAGGTCACGTCTATCCACAGCTGTTTAATTACCTATCTCCTGCCATCCAGGCAGACATCTTCAAACCTTTATGAGTGACATATTCCCTCCAAGTTAGCTGTCTCTCCCTTCAAAGCCACCTTCTCCAGGTTCTGCTGAAGTCTGGTTTTAGCTCCCTGCACATCACCACCCCAGCCTTCTTCTTACTTCCTCATATGCTGACGTTTTCTGTGCTGCTGAGGTTTTTGAGCGGTATCAACTGGGATAACCCAATACAAGAATGTACTCTGTGTGTGTGTGTGTGTGTGTGTGTGCATTTTTGTGGAAGTCAGAAGTCGACATCAGTTGCTTTTCACCTTATTTTTTGCAGTGAACCTGGAGCTTGTCTGTTTAGCTAGACTGGCTGAACGGGTTGCTTTGGGGTTTCCTGCCTCCATCCTCCAAGCACTGGGATCCCTGGGGACTGCCATGTGTGCCCAGTATTTGCCTGAGTTCTGGGGGTTCCAACTCTGGCCTCGTTGCCTGCATGGCAAATGCTTTTCTAGCTGAGCTATCTCCCTAGCCCATGTAAGCTTTTATTACACAATTTCCACATATCTAAAAACCAATTTGTAAGTATTGTAAATACTAAAATTTGCAAACAATGACCCCTCAAAATAGAGATGATTTCAATTTGTGTTCCCCCCTTCTCTCTCTCTCTCTCTCTCTCTCTCTCTCTCTCTCTCTCTCTCTCTGTGTGTGTGTGTGTGTGTGTGTGTGTGTGTGTGTATGTGTGTGTGTGTTGCATTGAAGGCCAGACACTAACATGAGGAATAGTTTCTCCGGAGTCATTTGCTTGGTTCTTGAGACAGTCTCTTGCTGGCTGGGATCTGATTAGACTGCCTGGCTCTGCCTTCCCGGGAGCAAGATTACAAGTGTGTGCTGCTGTGCCTGGCTTTTAAAAGACGGGCTCTGGGAATCCAATTTGGTTCCTCATGGGTGTACGGCAAGCATGCTACTGACAGAGCTATCATAAGAACGCCAGGGATGGTTTTATGATGGAATTGGTACCAATGCCATTTGTCTCCTATTCACTTCGGCTCCATCTCTTTGGCACTTCAGGCACCCAATGGTCACAGCCTCCTCACATGGACACTGTACCTCCATGAGTATGTCAGGTCAGGAGGTGACCCAGAGCCTGGCTACTTCTTTCCCTCGGGTATTTTCTTCCTGGGAGGCCGGAGTTTGGGAGTGTAATTCAGGCAACCAACAGCATTATAGCTTCACTTTCTTTCGGAGCTGACAAATTTGACTAGCACCTCTATTTGGTTATTACAACAATTATCTTTGGGACCTCTCACAAATTCAGGGTTCAGGATCCTCCTCTTAGTGCTCAGTGCCCTAAGGACAAAGGTTGGGGAGCTCTGCTCCTCTCGTTAATGACAGCATCACAGGATAGCATTGTTTGCATCAGAATTCAGCAACACTGCAGCAGCAAACACTCATTCTGTTGGTAGGTAGATCTGAGCCCTCACGATGTTCCTAGTTGCAGAGATACGAAACACCCCTCCAAAATCTTTCATCCTGGTGAGGACTTAAGTACCATGTAATCAGCATTCGATATCCATGGGGGCACCTACCATCGGATGTCAAAATCCACAGATGCTGAAGTCCCCTGTTTATGTATTTGTCATCAGACACACCAGAAGAGGGCATCGGATCCCATTACAGACGGTTGTGAGCCACCATGTGGTTGCTGGGAACTGAACTCAGGACCTCTGGAAGAGCAGCCAGTATGAGGTCCACTATTTAAAATGATGTATACACACATTTACCTACAACATGCGGCCACTCTACTGTAAGTCCTTTTTTGATTACTTATAATACTTAACCCAATTTAAATGCTATGAAAATTGTTATACTATACTTTCTAGAGAATAATGACTAAAAAGTGTATGAGTTTCATACACAATGTATTTTTCAAATATTGTTAATTCATGGTTTTTTGTATCCATGGGTGTAGAACCCAGGAATAGCGAGGGCCAACTATATATATTCAGTACTATGTGGTAAATGACCAGGCAGTTAGGTATAGGAGCCCAGAGGTCATTGAATATCATGATGGAGGAGATGATGCCTGAACTGAGTCTGGAGAGAGCTGAGGGTTGGGTAGAGGTGGAAAGGGTCCTGGACATACAATGAGTAATGTTGGAAAGACTAGGCTTTATGGAAAAGCACAGTGAGATGCAGCCAGAATTCATAGGTCAGACCACCAGGATATAAAGTAAGAGGCAAGCATGTGGGTTAGGAGTCAGAGGTGGATCATGGAAGGCCCCTGTGCCATGCCCAAACCATAGGCTTGATAAAGCTAAAGGTAAGGGGAAAATGCTTGATAAAGTGAAAGGTAAAGGGGGAAGTACAGACACAGTTAAAACAACAAAGTAATGAAGTCAGAGTTTCTTTGTAGGTACATAGTGCTGAGTCAAGTCTGGATTAGGAAGTTTCCTGTATAAAAGTGTACTGTCTTCTAAACCGTATGTGTCAGGAATTTATATGCCAATGCTGTAATGCAGGGAGGGAACCCTAGAGAGGTGACTGGGTCGTAAGGGCTATGTTCATCTAAATAGACTCTCATCGTTGCAGGAGTAGGGAAAAGCTAGGTATAAAAGCAAGTTTGGGGGATGGAGATGGAGCTCAACTGGGAGAGTGCTTGCCTAACGTGCATGAAGACCTGATTCCGTTCCAGCACTACAAACACCAGGCATATTGGTAACACACACACAATGCCAGTATTCAGGACAGAGATGTGTGAAGACCAGTAATTCAAGGTCGTCCTTGGTAACATAGAAGTTGGTATCAGCCTGGGACACACAGACCTTATCTCTCTCTCTCTCTCTCTCTCTCTCTCTCTCTCTCTCTCTCTCACACACACACACACACACACACACATACACACACACACACAAATAAGCCCCAAAGATAAATTGGACTTGTCTAGTTTGCATGCTCTCTCATGCCCTTTTGCCCTCTACCATGGGATGACATGGCACTAGAGTCCCTGCTAGATGTTGATGCCCTGCACTTGGACTTCCCAGCCATGAAAACTATGAGAAGAAATAAAGCACCATAGCAACAGAAAATGGACCAAGACAGAAGTCTTAATTAGGAATTAAATGAGGGGGAGATTTAAAAAAAAATATTAGAAGCTCAAATAGCAGGACCTGGTGGTTTACTGGCTGAAGAGGACAGGAAAAGATTCTGTATTGTCTTTTAGGAGTTAGGGTTTCCATTGCTGTGAAGAGACACCATGACCAAGGCAACTCTTATAAGGGCAAAATTTTAATTGGGGCTGGTTTACAGTTTTAGAGGTTCAGTCCATTATCATCATGGCAGAAAGCCTCACACTGTGCAGGCAGACATGGTGCTGGAGGAGCTGAGAGTTCAACATCTTGATCCAAAGGCAGCAAGGAGAAGCCTGTCTCCTGCATGCAGCCAGGAGGCAGCTCTGGTTCCACAATGGGTGGAGTTTAGGCATAAGAGACCTCTAATCCCATCCCCACACACTTACTCCAAGAAGGCCAAGAAGGCCACACCTCCTAAAAGTGCCATTCCCTGTGGGCCAAGAAACCAAACCTATTCAGACCACCACATGGATAAACAAAGGTTTGGGAGCTGTGACAAAGTTTTGGTGTCCAGCTCACTAACTATTTACACTGAATGTATATAGTCCAAACAGACTGCACACTTGAGTCCAAGAACGGCTAAGAGTTCTGCATTCCAAAGGTTATCTCTCTGAAATATCACTTCTTGGCAGTTAGGACTGGGTCTCAGACCTGTGACTAGGACTGGAGGTGGGGGTAAGAGTGAACCCACATCCAGGCAGTGGAAGAAACCATTTCTGGCAAGGAAGTCTGGCTCTGCTCCCCAGTTCCAGATGGCCTGGTGAAGGACTTCAGGGGAAGGTGCTGAAAGCAAGCACCCAAAGGTAGAGAAGGGGATGGAAGCTATCACAAGTACCAGCTGTGGTGAACAGCCTGTCAGACAGTGGGTGGCCAGCCAGAGAAATACACAGGTCTTTTCATTTCCTCCCCTTTGGCTCTGGACTTTAGTCAGAAGCTTATTTTGTTTTCTCTAAGCAAAAATAGGTATGACCAACTAATTGACGCAGCCCCCTTCCTTCCATATAAAACAAGACAAAGAGCCCAGGACTCTTTGTTCTAGCCTTTTGTCCTCCCTAATAATGACAGCTTCCTCTTGAGCAGCTCTGTCCCTTTTCAGATGGGAGGAACAGAAATGCAGTTCACTCCCAGGGGATAAGAGATCCCCCTGAGAGGCCTTTGGTCCAGTGAAGGTTTATTTTCCCAGTGTAGGGGAACGCCAAGGCACTGAGGTGGGAGAGGGTGGTTGAGCACCTTCATGGAGGCAATGGGAGGGGGAGGGGATGGGATTGATGGAAAAGGAGATAACATCTGACATGTAAATACAGAGAATATCCAATAAAAAGATTTTTTTAAATCCCAATTAAATGTCCTTTGAGAGAGAGAGAGAGAGAGAGAGAAAGAGAGAGAGAGAGAGAGAGAGAGAGAGAGAGAGAGAGAGACCCCCGCCCTCAGTACACTCTGCTCCCTAGCATAGAGTACTATACGGATGTCTCTTTCAAAGCTCATACAGAGTCCCTGAAGAGAGAGGTAAAGTGGTCAGTCTGTGTGGGCACCAACAGCAAACAGGTAAACTACCCTTCACCTGTGTGAGCACTCAGGTTTGTAACTGAAGATTTAGTGTAAATGTACTAAATGCATACCTGAGGGGTCAAAGCAACATGTCTGAGTGAGATCCAGCAGACGTGGTGACAGAGGTGCCCACTCCAAGTTCTTAGTATGTACATTAACTAAGCCCCAGAGCTTTATGGACTCGGGATGCGTAGCATTTTTACTCATATTAAAATATGAGGTCCTTGATAAGTATTTTGAGGACCTATATTTATATAAAGTATGCAACCTACTACTGTTAATGCAAAATCCAGGGTCCAAGAAATGTATAAAGTATTTGGTAGACAGACCTTAAAGTTTTTAAGTAATTATTTTTCTCTCTTGTTTATATGTTTGTTGGTTGGTTGGTTTTTGTCTCACTCTGTAGCCCAGGCTGTCCTAGAACTCACTGCATATCCCAGGCTACTTTTAAAAGTCTGGTGATGCTCTGCCCTTTGACAACTTATATACCATTGAACTGCTCGTGACTTGCAAGTAGGACAGACTGTGGTGATGTAGGGCCTGGAACACAGAGAAACATGGATAGGAACTAAGTTCATAAGAAAAGTACTTGCAAAGAGGCTGGCCATGCAGGCCCGGCTCTGGTGTGGATATGTAGAATGCGGCTGGAGAAAATTATTACTAAGTATGGCTTGTTCTTCTACTGCATGGAATAATATCACACTTACTAAATTTTAATTTATAGCGGGAGTATGTAATCTTCACTTCAGGAAAACTATTCATGTTCCTATCAGAAACTGAAGCCCTAAACAAAAGACTTAGTGCTTGCCCTTGTGGGAACTGCTGTCTCCTCCTCTCCAGAGCCTCTGTTCTGCCCGACTCTCTCCCCTCCTGGCTCCCCTGCATCCCACACCTTCAATAACTATTATTAAATGTCCACTGATTTTCAACCCGCTGACACAGAAAGAATAAAATATGAGCAGATTGTTTTATTTTATGTTTCAACTCTGTAAATTCTAAATAGAAAAGAAATTCAGTAACCTCTGACAAACTGCATATGTTAAAGGTTTTGTAGCATCTTTCTCCAAAGTCTGGCTTTCTGTTGAATAGGTGCTCAAGAAAGCAATTTCCCAGAATGCTGGTGATTTCCTATGAATGAGTGGTTGACAGAACACAAGAAGAAAACTTGTCCCTGCTACTCCCCTACATTAGACGTCTCCAGAATTGCTTCCATGACTTTTCTGTTGAAACTTCTTTAGTACATCATTAAGTAGCCAAGAGAATTTAAGAATTTGGAGAAATCTTATGGATAGCCTAATAACTCAAGGCAACTGTGAAGATATTATTGTAGATAATAATTTGGCCTCCACGAACACATTTGGACAGCTTTCGGAAGCAAGGCTAGCAAGTAAAAACTGTAGACCATTCAGTCACAAACAAAGCAAAACAAATCCCAAACAGTCTCCCATTTCTTTTCTTCCATTTTTAGACTGCTCTCTGTGGGGATGGCAGCGCTTACCTACAACCACTAAAATGCTTTCCTATCACTGTGAATGAACATCATGGCTCACAACCACAGGCAGCTTCCGATGCTTTTTCTAACCGAGTTCAAACCCCAGTAAGACTGGTTCTGTCTTGAAAGGACTATTTTCATGTTAGCAAGAATGAATTCTACCCTCCTTTGTGACCCTAAGTCAAGAGTCTTGGCTTTCTCTTATACACGGGCAGGCTATGCCTGTCTTTATCCACCAGTAGACACTAAATTTCTCCGTGTTTTCATACCATCATTATGAATGGTAAAGCTCATTATGGTTGAAATGGCTTTTCTCCCTAGTCAAAAAAAGACATTCTTAAAAACTTTAGCTAGGTGCCAGCACTGAGTCAGGTCATGGAACAAAGGAATTCGTGAAAAGGGCATCACAAGCAAAAAGAGAAACTTGGAAAGTAGCCCAGAGGGCCTGGTGAAGTCTTTAGAATGGTTGGCAAGCAAGGTTTAAATGAGACAGAGTAAGTAAGGGCAAACAAGTCTAGATAAGTAAGCAGGACTGGGCACAAAGACTGGAGTCCCAGAGGTGAGGAGGAAGCCGAGACAAGTTATTTGATCAGTCTAAGTAACAAAGGGATTAGTGCCAGGCCCATGAGTGTCCCCACCACCTCAATGCAGCCTCCTCCTGTCAGCCCAGACAGTTTCACACTCCCACACTAGTCTGGGACAACGAGCTGGAAAGAGATGGCAATCTTGGTTGGTGAGAGTGTGCTGATAACATCGTCTGCAGCACTGGACCACATGAAGCCTTTCTTCGTACTTAGCACGGTAGCCTGAACAGGAAGAGGCAAAGAAGCATAAAAATTAAGTGGACCGAGTGTGACATTCAGCTCGGGTCTGTGACATGCTCCAGGGCTAGGGCACAGATACTTAGACCCTCCCATGAACTGCTCACAGCAAATATCAGGCTCTGCCAACCCTGTTGGGTGTTCTCTTGGTGCTTTATTTTGAACTTCAGAGGATCAATATTATCAATGACACCTGGATTAAAATAGCAAGCACAGGCCCTGAACAGAGGCACCATAACAGAGACTCCTAAATAGACACCTGAAGAAAGACTCTTTTTCCAAGAGCTCCTGAAATAATGGTCAACTCTTTAGTAAGACAATGCCAAAGGACAGACAAACTCTGTCTTTGGGTTTATCTGATAAGCAAAAAATCAAAAGACTGTAACAACTGGTGGGCTAGAGAGGGTTTAATAGCACTTGTTCTTGCAGAGGACTTTAGTTCCCAGTACCCATGTGGCCGCTCACACCCGTCTGTAGCTCCAGTTTAGAGAATCTGATGTCCTCTTCTGGTCTCTGTGGGTACTGAATACACACGTGCACAGATATACATGTAAGCAGAACACCCACACAGATTAATTTTTAAAACAGGACAGTAATAACTGAGATGGGAAAAGGGCCCTTGCATGGAGACAGACCTGATACAATCTTTCTCCACCATGATTTGATGACATGTTTCATAAGCAACTGAAACAAGTCCCTTCTTTGGCTTGCCAAATCTCCTTCAAAGAAAGTTATTCGGAGGAAATTATGAGAACTGGGTACAAAACTAGTTTTAAACTATGTTCATCTCAACATCATAACCGTGAAAAATTAAAAAACAACTCATGTATCTGACTATAAAACAGATATAATGGTAGAACGCTGATATGGTTGGACAATGTTCTTGACTGTAATGCTAAATGGAATCGTAGATATACTGTGGTATTCACAGTATGAAAACGTTTTTTAAACACAAAAGTAGCACATTAAGCAAGTAGGGAAACAATAGAATCAGAAAGCATCTCTTATTCTACCTCCTATAATACTTTTAACAGTTACTGAACTAAAATCAACAGCGCTGCCATGACCTCTCTCCTTGTTCTTACATAATAAAAGTCCTTTGACCACTTTAAAACACACAGCCCAGTTCCGTTGCAATAAGATAATTTGAAAGCCCAGTTTAGCAAAGTTCAGTTGTTTCCATTGGAATAGCTAGTTCCTCTTAGCAGCCAACACCAGCTTTGTTCTGCTAAAACCAAGACAGCAAGTCTGGGGATTATGAGTGGATTGTTGTTGTTGTTGGTTTTTACTTCGTTTGTTTTTGTTTGTTTGTTTGTTTGTTTTGGTAACTTCCAAGTTTTCTGTGTTGAGTTGAATTATATTTTAATAAAGTCAACTTAGAAAAACTTTATAATGGCAAAGCCATTCATTTTGACCATGTTTGAAAGATCTTGCCCTAAGGCTAAGAATTCCCTTGAGAACAAATTCTTATGTGTGTTGCTTATGGCTGGGTGTTTTACTTGTTGATTTTATGTGACAAGGAACATATAGTATTCCCCTGTAAGTGGTGGGCAGCACATTGTTTCACATTACAATGGGAGGTAAGGAGACAGTCTGGGCCCCACACAGCCAGCCCTCAGGAACTTATAAAGTTGGCAGTACTCTGGTATCACTCAACGAGGTGAGAGTAATAAACCCAGGTCCGGTTTTTTGTTTTTTGTTTTTTTTTTTTTTTTTTTTTTTGTTTTGTTTTTTTTTTTCCTCCAGTTGTCCTTGTTCACATTTATTTCCATGGCTGTTTCCTTCTCACACCATCTGTCTCTCTGTCCCTGGCTTCTGCCTGTCCATTAAGTAGCATTACTGGCTCTATGTGGTACTACTCAATGCCCCTCCCTATGTTTCTCTCAGCCTCTTGTCACTTTAGTTAGCATTAGTTGTCATGGTTTCAAGACATGGCGTGGCATGGCATGATTAAACTGTTGTCACTCACCAGAGTGGAGTGTGTATCAGCTGTGTGGCCTTCTTGCTCCAGTTTAGCTCTTGAGTCATGCACAACTTGCTAGTGTGGTTCATTAAGTTCAGGAATGCCAAAAATGTGGGATCCTGTAACCCACAACATAGCAGTCATTCCCAACCACTTTGGTACCAAAGTCTCCAAACACACCTTGGACTGCCTATGGTAGTTTTTAGTCTCAGGCAGATCCTCCTGACTGCATTAATTCTGTGGCTAGGTTATATTTTGTGATGTTGATAAAGAGAATAGATTAATAATTTTTAAATTGCTATCATATTTTATTATTTTGAGAGGATGTGTGTGTGTACCACGGCACACATGTAGAGGTCAGAGGAAAACTTGCAGGAGTCAGTTCTCCACTTTAGGCCACGTGGGTTCCAGGGATGGAACTCAAGTCCTAAGTCTTGATGACAAGTGCCTTTAACTGTTGAGCCATCAACAGCCACAGAATGATTTGAAACAAACCAAAACAAAAGGTAGGGACAATCAGGTTGCTCAGATCTCTTCTTCAAGGCCAGATATTACTTTATTCTAGGAGAAGAAAAAAAGAGAAGGAGGAAAAGGGAAAAAAAAAGAGAAGGAGGAGAAGAAAAGAAGGAGAAAGAAGAAGAGGAAAAAGGAAAGGAGGAAGAAGAAGAAAAGAAAGAGGAAGTGGAGGAAGAAGAGAAAGAAGGAAGAAAGAAAAGAAAAAAGGCTTAAGTAATTCAAAGCTGAGCAGGTGTTGACTTTTAAGGTCATTGTCAGTAGATTAGCCACGCCCATTTACAAGTGCCAAGCGAACAGCTGTTCTAATTGCTGCTTTTTCTCTCTAAAAGATACTTGGCATTGACTTTTTATTCTTGAGAAATGGGTTGGTTGTTTACACATCAAGAGAGATTAGTCTGCACCTATTCATGTCAAAGACATATTAGATTACAGGGCACTATATGCCTCCAGAGTTACGCTGTCATCTGTAATAGTCAACAATGTTCCTTTAAAGCCTTTCTCCAAATACCCACTAAGACTTTGTGAATAAGTATTTAATACACTGTGAAGAATGAGCCCAACTTTTGTTTCTGAGATTCTGAAAGACTTTAGATGCTAGCATCTAGCCAGGCATTGTGGCGCACACCTTCAGTCCCAGCATTCATCAGGAAGAGGCAGGTAGATCTCTTGAGTTCGAGGCTAGCCTGATCTACAAAGCCAGTTCTAGAACAACCAGGGCTACACAGAGAAATTCTGTCTCTCTCAATGAGTAAAACGAAAACAAAAAATAGGTACTAGCACCCAAAAGCTAAAATTAAATAACAACAGTGATGTCCCCAGAAAAAAGTCTTTTAAAAATATTAGTACAAGGGTCTCCAGTTGGTGAGTCCGTGAGATGGCTCAGTGGTAAGTGCACCTGCTGCTGGGCCTGACGGCCTGAGTTCAATCCCTGGGACCCACATGACGGAAGGAGATAAACAACTCTAGTACGTCTGACCTGCATGAGCAACCCTGGAACATGCACACACCTCAACAGCTACATACGCCCATCCACACACACTCAGGCTTTTGTAAATCCCCAAAAACAAGTTACATAATTCACACGCACTTGTATTTCTAACACTATTGCTTCAGTGTACTTCAAGAACAGATTTTATTATAGGATTAAAATAAGATTTTATCTCAGCACTGTCTCACTGAAAGATGTTTTGGTTTTAAGGAGTTGCAACTATGACTAAGGAGAAAACTTAAAAGTCTCGTGGATAAAATAACAAGTGGAATAAATTATCAGCAAATCAATAATTGCAACAACCACATCTTTTTTTTTTTAGCTCAAAGTCATACTCTGTGTAGTTTTGGAGGATGTTCAACAACAGTTCAAACCTTGTTTGTCACTGGATTAAAAAATAAAAAAGGTAGTATCCACATCACTGATCTCTGTAAGGCTGCTTCTAGAGAGCACTTGAAAAAGGACAGTAATCGTTTCAATGAAGCCTCCTTCAGAGTCTGAGGTTTCCTGAAAACACCCTGAACACTATTACCAACCCATGAGCTTTAATGGCCACGAAGCTCCCTGCCAGTGACTCCTGCCATGGACTGTGCCTACAGGACCTGCACTGTCCCTTGTAGGAACCCAGAGAGCCATCCCTTCATGGCAGTGACATTTGGGAAAACACAGGCTGTGAGTGGGACACTTTCTTCCTCCTGGCTTGCGTGCTTGTTCTGTGAATGAAGGCAGCTCGGGAAAAGGGACATCACATGTCTCATATGACATGTTAAAAATAAACTAATGCCAGACAGACTAAAGACAGGGTCCTAACACCTGTAGGACTTACACAGTACAGAGGGTTAGATGGTTTGATAACTTGTGTTTTAATCACAAGAAGAGAGGTAAACGCTCTGCTTAGACCCAGAACGAGTTTAGGAGAATTCGGCTTTTCGCTGGCTTGTGAGACTGCCTCTTCCTGTCTTCTTTTTCTGGCAGAATGTATCTAAGAATAAGGATTACATTATATGTGGGAATGAAGGAACATGGTTTTCATTCTTGCTGCTGTAAAGAAAGGAGAAATGCTGTGGATATGCCTAAGTGGTTATAGCCTGTTACCTAACTGCATATGTGGCAGTACAGAGGATGTGGTTGGAAT
Organism: Micromys minutus; assembly: GCF_963924665.1. Taxonomy (NCBI): domain Eukaryota; kingdom Metazoa; phylum Chordata; class Mammalia; order Rodentia; family Muridae; genus Micromys; species Micromys minutus. Next base: position 44,458,181 of record NC_137985.1, read on the forward strand.
TTAAGATGCAGTTGTCTTTGGAGAACAGCCACAAATAACAAATAATAAACAAATCCAAGGTGTTGAGATCACGCACTTTGCCTGAGAGTCCCTTCTGCACCTCTAGAATTCTAACGCTCAGCTTGTGAGTCTTAGTGGAGGTGTCTGAGCAACTGTACAAAGGGACGTAAGAGGGGCAGCAGCTAACAACTTTAGTTCCTAATCCCCTTGTATTCCTCTGTTAACTATTCAATAACACTCACTCACTGCCTGCAGGCTGTGCAGGAGATCCGGCCCTCGGCTTGGGAAATCGACAGTCTATGAGGAGAGTCATTATGAAAAAGGTTTAGAGACTCTGCAGAGCAGTTTAACTCTAGGCAAGTGTTGAGTAGCTCAGGCTCCTCAGCTCAGGGTTTATATAGAAGACTGGACATGATCTACACCACTTAATGAAAGAGGTTTGAAGTTAGCCAAACGGTTACTTATTTCATTCATCTTTTTACAACTTTGAGTGGCTTATCCTTCAGTTTAGTTTCCCCTCTTGTATAAGGATCTGGGGATATTGAGGGGGTCAGCTTCAGGATAACCCCCCCCACTTATATACCAAAATCAGACACTAAAGTCCCATATATAAAATGCCATGCTATTCGTATATAACCTGCAAAAACCCTCCCAGGTACTTTAAATCATCTTTAGATTACTGAGAAAAACTAATACAATGCAAATGATATGCAAATACACATGCAAATGATATGTAAATAGCCATTGTGCTGCTTTGCTTAGGGACTTGCACAGGGGAAGTCCAGCAACATTGTTCTTCTTAAATCCCTATCTCCAGTTGGTTGCAGCCAAGGATGACCTCACTGTGGCTATAAAGGACTGTCTGTCTTATGGCACCTCCCTCACTGGACTCCCATGGAGATGAGATGGTCTATGTGGACACAATGTGGCAGTTGTCACTTTGCATATGCTTAATATTTCCAGCTCCCTTTTTGGGGAGCAAGGGGTTGTTACTGTGTATAAGATCTCACAGCGTATTTGGTTGCATTATGGTGGTACCAGAAATTACACAAAATAGTGCCTTCATCCTCCTTCAAGCCCTTGCCTGTGGGAAACAGTACTGTCTTTTAGTTGTTTCATTTTTAACTGTGTGCTCGATCCAGAGAAAAACCCCAAAGGGAAAGGACAAGAAAATGGAAGGTCAGTGGATACCAGAGAATGGTGTGGAGATTTGTCCAGAATACAGAAGCCCAAAGATGCAGGGTTGAGATCTCAGATAGAGCTACGTGTGGATTACCTAAGCACATTCTTTCGTCAAGTTTGCCCTCTAGGACCTCTGTAAATGTTTGCATAGTCACAGAGAGGAAACTGGCCGCGCAGTCCCCAGTTCAGCATTCATGAGGGGATCAGCTTCAGAGAACAGAGCTGTCCCCAAATTCACCTGCCCTCCTTTGTCCTCTACTTACCAAGAGCTTCCTGAGTCTGCCTGTGTCAGGCAACAAGACAAATAAAGGCCTCGTAGAAGAAGACGTTAAATCAGGCAGATAAACGAAGAAGATTAATGCGGTTTAAAAAATCACCAAGAAGCTTGAGAGACAGTGACTGCCAGGTGGGAGACCGAATGTTTAGTTTTGAAAAGCTAAGGAAGGGCTCTACAAGGTTGTGAGGTTTTACCTGAGGCATAAGCGAGACAAAAGCATGCCCATTCGACAAAGCGGGTTGGGGGGAGGTGTGGACAGCTAGTGCAGTGCCCCATGGAAGCTACCTTAGCTCCCTAGAGGAAAGAAAGAGGCCAAATGCAAAGAAGAAAGGAAGACTTTATGACTTAGAGTGGTCGAACTGGCAGAGGGCCAGTAACACACAGCTTCAAAGACTACGGGGTTCAAGTTTGTATGGTCAGCAGGGTAAGAAGCTGTGGAAAGATTTGACCCGAGGAGTGGTCTGAAATAGCTACGTGAGGAACTTTTCCTCGTCACCCTGACAAAGTCCCTGCCAAAAGCAGCTTAAGAAAGGACAGATTTATTTTGGCTGGAAACTGGATAACAGTCAGTTGAAGGGGGAAGGGAGGGAGTCTCAGCAGAAGTGTGAGGCAGCTGGTCCCATTGCACCAACAGTCGGTGAGCAGAGAGAGATGGATGCTGACCCCCTCCTGCCCCCTTCCCCCCCCTTCCCCTTTATCTTAATCTTTCATGGACACAACCTGCCCAGGAGATGTTGCCATTACTCTAAGTCTCATTGACTGGGGAGATGGCTCAGCTGATGGAAAATTTGCCGTGAAAGCAGAAAGTAGGTCCGGCTCCCCAGTCCCTGTGTAAAAAGTCAGGTATGACCATTTACCTCTGTAAACCCAGCACTGAGGGGGTGGAGACGGGAGGCCTCCTGGAGTTTAGTGGTGAATAAATGAGATCAAGATTCAGTGAGAAACCCTTTCTCAGTAAATAAGGTAGAGGGCAAAGACACCAGCTATGGTCCTGGATCCTCCTGGGGGTAGGCACTTCACCTATAGCAGCATAGATCTATCTATACACCAACTTACCTCATCCTCACAAAACCTCAGGAAATATCATCAAGCTCCCCCTCATCTTATAGATGAAAACACTTAAGCACAGAGATTGAGTTGTTGGGGTCACCACAGACCCACTCAGACTCTGGGTCTCAGTTAAACAGGGCTGGGTATTGAACTCATGCCCCAAGATTGTTCAACCAGGGCAGTAGCTTAGACTCTGGGGCTGACAGCCATGACCACAAATGCTGTCTGGGGTCAGTTTAAATAGGGAAAAACCATGATGAACTCATAAGCAGATACCGAGGCGGGGGAGGGGTGCTGCTGAGGGTGGTCGGCCTTTTTCCAAGTTTCTTCGATAGTTTAGATGTAACAGTTCAAGCTGACCTCTCTCTTGCCTGGCTCTGAGTGAAGGCTATGGTTGGGGAGTTTCCAAGAAGAAAAAGCAGCTTCAGAACATAGCAGTACCCCACTCTGAGTGAACTGGGTGAATCTATTTTTTCGTGTTGATGACTGGCAGGCATGGAACAAAATGGTTATTGCTATGCTGGGGGTGGGGGTTCAGGCCTCAACAGAAATTATCGTTGATAAAGGTGGACACAATGTTCAGTGCAATTAGTATGAATCTACTCTCAAAGTTGGAGATGGCTCTCAGCTGGTTCTCTCCGTATGTGTTCTCCTTAAAAGACATCAGCTGCCGCTTGTTTGTTTCGTTGTTTACAATGAGGTTCCCAGGCTGCAAGATCTTTCCTGAGGCCTGGCCTTAGAAGTCTGCAGTTTTACATCTGCCACATTCTGTTGGTCTGAATAACCACTAGGCCTGCCCAGAATCCAGGGGGCTGTGGAAGAGTCCCCGGCTCTTGATAGGAAGAGTGAAAGAGTCCCAGTGAAAAATATATATTTCCACTTTCCAGGCAAACAGTCCTACAAATGAAAAAGAAAAAAGTCAAGAAAGTTAAATATTTGACCCCAGTTATCCATGTAGAACCTGACCCTGGCTCTGTGGTCTTTCTATCTTCTAATAAGCCTAGCCAGGTGTGGTGGCACACATCTTTAATCCCAGTACTGGGAACCAGAGGAGGCCATATCTCTGTGAGTTCAAGGCCAGTCTGTTCTATACAGTGAGTTCCAGGAGAGCCAAAGTTATGAAGGAAGAAAGGGAAGGAGTGAGGAAGGGAAGCAAGGAGGAAAGGAGGTAGGGAGAAAAAAAGCAAGGAAGGAAGCAGGGAAGGAAGGAAGAAAGCAAGAAAGGAAGGAAGGAAGCAAACAAGGAAGGAAGGAAGAAAGGAAGGAAGGAAGCAAACAAGAAAGGAAGGAAGGTGACTAGGAAGGGTCAACAAAGTTCCAAGCAGGGAAGAAGACAAGGAAGAGATAAGGGGACATGATAGTCACAGTTCAAGGATGCAAACTACAGGAAAACTAAAATGAACTCAGGAAGAGGAAACTCAGATGTGGCATGATTAGGGGTGCCAGCGTGGAGGACAGAGTGAAGGAAGGACACTTGGGCTTGGTACTAAGGGTTGGGCGCAAGAAAAGACCTGATCTAACGTAGTCTGGCTGATCACCCTGAGGGTAAAACAAATTAGAAGCTTAGACAGCAGTCCCCTGTGATATGTTGAGTCAGGGCTAATTAAGCAGACAAGCTGTGTCCTAGTAATTTACCTAGATGTATGTCATGTCTAACCCTGGGGTTCTTCTGATTGGCTTAGGTGGACGGTTCACCCTGATTGGTTGCCTAGGTATAAAGCTGGGACAGGAGTCTCCTGTGGGCTGCTTAGGAACTCCTTGAGTTCTATTCACAAAGGCTCCACGAAAACAAGGCCAGCTGGGATACAAGTTTCTGTCCTGTTTAGAGTGTCCCTGGGCCCTCGCTTTTATGTTCAGGGTTTTTTCTCACCTGTTCATGGTGAGTTACTTGATATCCTATGTTTGAGAGGTAAACACACAACTCCAGACCATGCTGATTGGGTAAATGCTGTGTTCTTTTCTGTCAACTGCTGTAAAAGTGTGCAAATTACACTCCACCTCTCCTCTTACACAAACTCTTCTTTCGTCGAGACTGGGAAGGCTAGCTCCAGGTCCTTAGCAAGGTTAGACCTTCAGACCATGTTTAGTTTCTTTACTTCCGTTGCCTTTGTTCCAAATGCCAGAAGTAATTTCCTTTTTGTAACAGTGAGCGCAGTGCCTTCTTTGACAACCTGAACTTTGAACATCCCGGCTCCTGACTGTGCCTGTTCATCCAACTGTCCTGTCTGCCAGCCCCCAGTCATGCTCGCATACTTGTACCTTATTTAAATGTCTCTAAAATTGTTCTGAATCACGCCAGTATTGCAAATGTAGGTATCACTGCTGCCTGAATTTTATTATTGTCTTCAGAAGACAAATATAATTTTATCATAAATTTAATTGTAGATCATACCTACTTCAGTCCTCGCTAGAACTGTGATTTCTATGACCCAACATTCAAGGTTTAATCAAAACAAAAGGCAAAACCCTACTTTAAATAACTTAGAATGGGCCCGGAGAGATGGCTCACGTGGTTAAAACTGCTCTTCCATAGGTCCTGAGTTCAAATCCCAGCAACCACAAGGTGGCTCACAACCATCTGTAATGGGATCTGATGCCCTCTTCTCATGTGTCTGAAAACAGCTACTGTGGACTTATATATAATAAATAAATCTCTTTTTAAAAAAAAAACTTAGACTGGATAAGAAAAAGCAGGACTTTTTACAATGTCTAGTTCCAAAAAAAAGCCTTGATCCATAAACTTAGAAAAGCATGCAATTGCCAAACACAAAGTATAATTATTTCATTGCTTAGAAATGTGGCATAGTTTATTAAATAGAAAACAAAAATTTCAAAGTAAAATTTAATTACTGACAATTATAAATGAGGAATCTTTAAAATATTAATAAGAAAAATAAGGATAATTGAAATAATTATCTGTAGCTTTCTAAGGAAGTCTTGTACCTTGTAGCCTAATTAATGACCTTTGAAAGGCATTCTGATTTTATGTATAAAGAATCACAAAAATGTTTTGACTCTTTAGCCTAATCATTCTATTTCTGTCTGAGATGCTGGAAATGTAGAAACTATATGTTAATTACACCAGTGTTTACCAGAGGATGTGTCAGTGGCTTGTTTCAAGAAGATGTAAAATAAATTATCTTGAATATTTAGTGATTTCTGAAAATAAGCTATGTTACAAGGTGTGTGTGTGTGTGTGTGTGCAAGCACCAAGACAATTTGGAAGTCAGAGAACAATTTGTGAGAAATGATTTTACCTTCTACCATGTGGGTTATGGGAACTAAACTCATATTATTAGATTTGGTGGCAAAGTGCTTTTTCCTGCTGAGCCCTAAAGGTTTTTCTGATAAAATGTTGTTTTAGTGTTAAGTATGCTAGATCTCCATAGATTGCATCTTCTGTGCATTATGTCAGTAAGAAAACTAGGGGGTCTTTCTTGACATGGACTTTAAAAAATTCTATTTTTCTTCAGCTCCACCATTATCAACCTGGTTGAAATAAATAGCTGTTTCTGCTGGACTCTGTAGGTGCTCTGACCGGTCTGTGGTCCCATGCTGGAATCTAGTCTCTGCCAGTAGCTAAATGCAAATCCAGTCTCTCTCTCTCTCTCTCTCTCTCTCTCTCTCACACACACACACACACACACACACACACACACCATTGCTTCAGTTGCTTCAAATACCAGCCACTTTACCTGATACCAAATGCTATGCTAGCCTGTGCCTGGCTCTCAAGACTCTCCTCCCATTTCCACACTCTAGGCAGTTATCTTCAGCTGATACCCTTCTGCCTAGGATGCTCTCTTCTCCCTAGAACACTGCCTACAGTTGACACTCCTTTGCCTAGAACGCTCCCTGCAAGAACCTTACCTCAGCCTCCTTCCACTCCATCATCTTAAGGAATCTTCATTGCTTCCCTAGAGCAGGTCCCCTTGTCACACTCTCTTGTGACCTCTTTACTTTTTTTCTTATTTATGACTCACACAGACATAAACATTCCCACCCCAGAAGAGCTCAAATTCCATGAGAATGGGGACTTAGCATGTTCACTGTTCTTTACTGAGAATTCAAATGTGTAATGGATGCCTAAGTACCACTGTTACTTAGCTAATCTGTGTCACTTTGGGATTCTTGTGGCTTTCTCCTGTTAAACTTCAGTCTCCTGAGGAGGAGCCATCCTGCTCTGCCTACTGTGGTACCCTAATATTGACACAGTATGAGGCCATCTCCTGGTGTATATCTGATAAATTTACTGTAACTATGTAAAAACAGAGAAAAGCCACAACAGCAAACAAAAACTGTTAGAATTATAAAAATGTAACTTCCTCCAAAATGTTAGTGCAATAAAAAATTCACAATTAAGCATAAAGAAATAGCTCATTTGATACATTGTAAGTACAGATTACATGTAACAAAAAGGCTAATTGTAGACATAGTAGTAATAATTGTTATACTGTAAAAAAATTAGATGTTTTGATTTCCCCCTAGTGTATCCAAATGGCTGTGTCAATTTTTTCATAGCTGTAATCACAGATTAAATTCTATGTTTTGCTCCATGCTGTATTTATTTCCCTGAGATTCTATGTTGCCTACGTAATTATAGTTAGCAACTACATGGTGTTCATTTACATCAGTATACTTGAGAGCGGTTCTTACTTTTAAGATGTATTCCCTGGAATAGATGTATATGTATTCACGGAGAAATCGGATTAGTGACTTTACAGGCCACAATATGGTGATGGTCATGCCATACTTGACATGGGACTGACTGTGATTTTTTTTTTTTTTACAAGAGAATTCAAGTTGTAGCATGCCTACAAGGGGAAAAGTCCCTCTATATATGTCTATACAGGGCACCCTAAATCTTGTAGCTTCTGAAATAAGCTACATATGCTAAGAGTGGAGTGGGGGTACTGGGTTTGGGAGAACAATTAGAGGCAGCGCTGAGAAAATGGAATTTATAGACTCATGAGGGACATTTAAAATGAAATGACTGTATTGGCTAGAAGCAGATCCTGGGGTGTCTTTATTCTGTTAGCATCAAAGATGGCAATCCGGTCAGGAGTGATCGACCAGGTAACAGGAAATGACAATAGCAAAAAGAGAGGCACCACTGCAGATCTGTAGGCTGTAGGCTGAGCATAATGACGCTGCTGCCTAATGCTTTTCAAAATGCAAGTCTGGGCAAGATGAGCCCTGCTTCTCCAAAACTTTTTATAAAGCGGCAGTATCGTAGCCTCAAGCAGGAGTGAGTTACAGCCCTCTTGGTTCATTGGTTTTAACTCCAAGTGGCTACTTGGCCATCATCTTGCTT